>NC_143056.1:87662500-88862500 GCF_052426305.1 Pelodiscus sinensis | reverse complement strand
AAGCATACTTTCTATGCCAATATCTAAATCATTGATGAAGATATTGAACAGAGCCGGTCCTAAAACAGACCCCTGCAGAACCCCACTAGTTATACCTTTCCAGCAGGATTGTGAACCATTAATAACTACTCTCTGAGTACGGTTATCCAGCCAGTAATGCACCCATCTAAGTTGCATTTGCATAGTTTATTGATAAGAATATCATGCAAGACCATATCAAATGCCTTACTAAAGTCTAGGTATACACATCCACCGCTTCTCCCTTATCCACAAGACTCGTTATCCTATCAAAGAAAGCTATCAGATTGGTTTGACATGATTTATTCTTTACAAATTCATGCTGGCTATTCCCTGTCACCTTGCCACTTTCCAAGTGTTTACAGATGATTTCCTTAATTACTTGCGCCATTATCTTCCCTGGCACAGAAGTTAAACTAACTGGTCTGTAGTTTCCTGGGTTGTTCTTATTTCCCTTTTTATAAATGGGCACTATATTTGCCCTTTTCCAGTCTTCTGGAATCTCTTCTGTCTCCCAGGATTTTCCAAAGATGATAGCTAGAGGCTCAGATACCTCCTCTATCAGCTCCTTGAGTATTCTAGGATGCATTTCATCAGGTCCTGGTGACTTGCAGGCATATAACTTTTCTAGGTGATTTTTAACTTGTTCTTTTTTAATTTTATCTTCTAAACCTCCCCCCTTCCCACTAGCATACACTGTGTTAGGCATTCCTTCAGACTTCTCGGTGAAGACCGAAACAAAGAAGTCATTAAGCATCTCTGCCATTTCCAAGCTTCCTGTTACTGTTTCTCCCTCCTCACTGACCAGTGGGCCTACCCTTTCCTTGGTCTTCCACTTGCTTCAAATGTATTTATAAAAAAATCTTCTTGTTTCCCTTTATTCCCGTAGCTAGTTTGAGCTCATTTTGTGTCTTTGCCTTTCTAATCTTGCCCCTGCATTCCTGTATTGTTTGCCTATATTCATTCTTTGTAATTTGTCCTACTTTCCATTTTTTATATGACTCCTTTTTTTTATTTTTAGATCATGCAAGATCTTGTGGTTAAGCCAAGGCAGTCTTTTGCCATATTTTCTATCTTTCCGACGCAGTGGAATAGCTTGCTATTTTGTAGTGGTGCTTAAAATATTTTTTAGTCTGCTAGCAGCCTCCTGTCCGGGTAAGTAGCCCCTGTGGCCCAAATGACTTCTCCCACCTTCTTGCGCTATGGCCAAGGGTGAGAAGGGGAGCATTAGGGCCAGGTGGGCTACATACCCAGACAAGTGGCAGGGAAGATGGCAGAGGCCCAGCCCTGCTGGCCATTTTCTTGGTGGTGCAGCTCCCCAGTGATGTGTGTGCTGTATAGCTCTCCCCTGCCTTCAGTCGCCACGATCAGTATCACATCCCTTTCTCTGCCCCTCTCTTTACACTTTATGGAAAACAGTCCCATTCCCAGCATTTCTTGTTTTCTTGGTACAAGCAAACCCTGACCTTGATTTAAGTTAGGGTAAGAATCAGCATACCAGATATGGTGGTTCTACTTTTTACTGTTTAGGAGTTCTTGAACAAATGGACTCTGACACACAGACTCACAAACAGATGCACCAATCTCTAAAATAGATATTTGCAGTTAAATTACTTTCAGTGTTGGCTCCAGGAAACTTGCTGCAGATAAGTTTTGATAGCAATAGGTTAATTTCCCAGTATAGTTGGGGGTTCCAAGTGTGTAGTTAGTGTGTAAAAGCATAGTAAAAGAGCTTTGTAGTATAAAATGCTGAGAGGGGAAGCTCTTGCAGGTAAAGGGAAATTTTAAATTTGGACTGATCACTGTAAAATAGTATAGATAGAAAAACAATGTGTATGTTAAAGCTCTTAACTCTAATTTCCTTAACATGGTTGGGTTTTTAAAATATGTATTTTACACAGTAAGAACATCCAGGAAAAACAAAGTTAATCCGTTTTGGAATTGAAGGAATTTGACCTCTGGCCTCATGCCTCACATTGCAACTGAAATATACATAGGAACCCAATAGAACTGTATACTTCATGAAATGGTAGTAATGTAGTAATAAATACTACAACAATGAATTGTGTAAGTTCTACACTTGAAATGTAATGTATGTTTGCTTTTTTTAAAAAATCTTAACAAATGATTAACAGATGTCTTTTTTATTTTGCAGTTTACCCACACTATTTCTACCGGTGATATGCAGCATTTTGAACTCAAAGATCGTATTGTAGAAATCAGTGGAACCGTTAATTTTGTTAATACTTGTTAAATGGACACTTTGAGATTTTATTACAGAGTTTTTAATTAGCAAATAAATTCATGAGTACCATAGAGAAAATATTTTAGAATTAAATGTTTCTTATATTTAAGTAAACCTATGAGACTTTTCATTTATATAGTTACTTACCTTTTCCATCTGTATTCAGTCTATAAATCAGATCTTTGCTGATTTTTATCCTTCATTTGTTAATCTTTCCAACTGAATGTACTGTAATGCTTGTAAGTATATGTCCCTATGAGCAATATAGGGCTTTTGTAAATTATGCAGTTATTGTAATTATCAATGGGTTTTTAATAATGAAACTGAAGGTGAAAAGGATTTTACTGTCTTTGTAAAAGTATCATGAAACCAAGCAGTATATATTTTGTCTTTTGAATATATTAGCTAGTTCTAAAAAAAAAATAAAAATAAACCAGCCCTTTTTGGCAGAAGCATTCAAATAATTGTTTTAGTAAGCAGGTCTAATAGATTATTTTTATTTCTGTTGATAATTGTATCTTTTCACACACAAAATTGTCAAGTGTGAATTGTCTTCATTTAATGCTTTAATACATTTTTTAAAATGGGGGAACATTTTAACACTATGGAACATGTTTTGGAATTGGTTAACTCCTTCAGAACTTCCAATCCACTGTATTTGTATAGCATGTCTCTTTAATGACTAAACATAAGCCATAAACTGAGATGTTTTCTCTCAGCCAAGGAAGAAAGACTTCATAATAGCTCCTGATAGTAATCCACAGGCCACAAAAGTGCTTTTCTCCCATATCCTTTTGATTTAAAACATTTGTGGAAAGGCACTGATGCAACTTTTCTTAGCGGACCAATCATGAAGCACTGCAATCTAGTATAAAAGATAAAGGCACAGTATGCTGAAGAATAAAGTAGCGCAACTTTTAATAAAGGCCTTATTTCCTATGTAAGTCATCTTTTGCATTCATTTGTAAACTTGTTCTAAAAAGTTATCCGTCAATTTTTTAAAAATCTGGTTGTAGCTATTTCAGACTTTATAAATAGAAAATGTATCACAGAATGGCACATTAAAAGCCAGTAAGAAATCTGTTCAGATCATGGTGCATTATTTATTATACAACAATATATATAGCATGTCTCTCTTTTTTTTTCTTCTTGTTTGGTTTCTTCTCTTTAGTTTAATTGTACAATTGGAAATTCATTGTTACTGTTTTATGTTTTTTCTAATCTTTTTTGTGAACTTCTGATTATGTAACGAAGTATGTACAGCTTAAGTACTTTTGAACTCTTTTTACCACAGTATTATTTATTGCTTTCTTTCAGTAAAGTTCTGAAGCATTTTCCACTGCCAATAAAAAACACTATTGAAAAAAACTAAGCTGTAATTGTGTGCAAATATATTTGTGGTGAATACTGGAGAGTTGTCAATAAAACATCTTAACAATGGCTGCTGCGTAATCTCACTTGAAATGAAAACATGACATTCTTTCAGTTAGATAACTTGTTCAAAATGGCTTCAATTTAAATTTGTGATGGAGGTCAAAGCCTTTGGCACCAGCCCCCAACTGCTCCATTATATTAATCAGATTTGTCTAATAGTGACTTTATTAGTTAAACTGTTCTCTGGAAAGTAATGTTTAAGTATTTCCAGTCCCAAAGTAAATAAGAGTTTCTTATTTTGCATAGAAGAAAATGGAAAAAAATCTAATGTTCTTTACGTTAGTTTGACTTCAAAGATTTCTGTTAATTAGAAAGCTACAAGAATAGACTGCCTGTATTAGCATATTATTCTCATAATCTGAATGTTGAATGTTTAGTGGAAAATATATTACAATGGGATAAGCACAAGCTACGTCACTGTCAGAAAACTACACTGGAACTTATACCAGTTTAAAGTGATTTTCACACCAGTGCAGCCTGAGTGTACTTTGAATTGAGATGTTTCAACTTGTCCTCCAAGTCAGCAGAACCATTTTAAATGTGATGAGGGGATGGTGAAATCTTGTGAGTGGTTCTTTAAAATGCAATCACATAACACTCTTCAGTTTGTCTTTTCTTGCATAAGTGAGCTTCCATTCAATCATTTTGTAGTTCAGGCTGGATACACTTCGAATTCTAGAAAATAATGTTCTCACTAGCAAGAGATGAAACTTAAAAAAAAAAAAAAAAACTCCCTCTCTTTTTTTGCAGAAACTCTTGTGGTGGTAAAGATTTTTACAGTACTGAACCGAGGGAAGCTGTCCATAATTAAAAGCGTATATTAAAGCAGTTTGAAAGTGGGGACATACTGAGGAATAGTATCCCATACAATGTGTTGGGAACATTCATGCATAGAATATTCAAAAGGACAAATGCTAATTTATGTAAAATGGGGAACATTTGTGGATTGTTGGAGAGATTGTGTAGAAGGCCCATCAGAAAAGTAGTAATCCTACTGATTTTTTATTAACTTTTTAACAAATTTAATATAATTAAAAGTTTGATCTTCTGTCTCCACTAGCAGAAAAAAACAACATAGCAACAAGCTGTTCTTAATTTTATGTGGGAACACTTATTGGAATGTTAAAGTAGATAAATCTGAGCCTGAATTTTAAGTAGATTATATATACAAACGTTTTGTGTATGTCATTATGCAAGGTGCCAAATGTATTCCAGATGTTTGGCCCATGATAGCTGTAGTAAAAGTGAGAAGTGAGCACTTCCTTAGCTGCCTTAAAAAAAATAACAGCAGTCAACTGGGAAAACTTTAAAGGGGTAAAAGCAGGAATTAATCATACAGAAAACAATTTATCCAATTCAGTCTCCTTTCCCTTCTGACCTTCCAATATAGTTTAGAAATAAAGACCCTTTTGACTGAAAAGATGACATATATTACCACTGCTGTGCCTGTAGGCCAGGGGTGGGGAACCTTTTTGGGGTGGGGGAGGGGCAGGGCACTGACAGAAAAATCAGTTGGGGACCATACAAAAACCCATCACTGATTTGGCACCCACCTGAGAAGGAAAAAGATACTCCCCACATTCCCCTTGCACAGCAGGTCCTAGAGGGCCCAGCCTAGTAGATTTTGTGTGCTCCAGCCTCGTGATGAAGCACCAGCATTAGCTTTCCAATGCCTGGGGTGGGTGAGCCTCAGGGGATGGATTCAGACAAAAGCTGAGGGCTCCAGGCCTTAAGTTCTCCATCCATGCTGTAAGCTGCAGAAATTTATAAGTCTGAAAGTTGTGTGACCAGAGATGTGTTTAAAACACCTGATTAATTTATATGACAAAATACATTTGGATGAACCTACCAATTTCTTTCCCTGTGGAAAGTACAGCCCAGAGCTAGCCTATTAACTGTAATGGTGTAAAAAGATGCTGGGTATTGTACCTTTGTGTGAAATGAAATACTGTTTTACTGTAATGAGAGAATATAACCTGAAAATATTCAAAAGTCCATGGAAAGCACTTCAAATAATTCCTGTTTACCACCTATGCAGTTGAAATGAATGTTCAAATATTGTTTAGATTCATGTGACACCCAGACATGCAAATCAAGCTGGTTTGGAAAAATGGACTTCTCAGTTTTTCCTCATTTATTTGGCAGGAGCAATGAGTTTTACATTAGAAAATCAGTTTCTGTCTGCCTCCTGTTTTTTCTGAGGCTATGGACAACTAGAGGACTAGTATGACTACATCAACATATGAGGAGAAATACATTTATTTATTAAGGGGAAAGTTTTTACTCAGACTTTTTTAAACCAATAGCATTTGTTTAATTCAAAAGTCCCATTGTCCTGTAGGGGATGTGAGAGTAGGGTTGCCAGTTGTCCGGTTTTGAAGCTGGCAGTCCAGTTTTTGAGCTTTCTGTTTGAGAAACAAATTGAGAAAATATAAATGTCCAGTATTTTCTAAATAAGATGTAATGTAGATTGTGATGTAATGTCAAGTGTGTCCGGTATTTTTGTTGAAACCATCTGGCAACCCTACAGGAGAGAGGAAAGGAGGAGGATTTTAATTGAAGTGGTTGCTGAATCTTTAATCAAGAGGAAAACATCCTATAGGGCTCTCCAGCAAGTCCTTCCAAAAAATCAGGAAAGTCATGATGATGTGACATTTGAAATTACTGAAACACTTCATCTCCCTTCCCCTCCAAAAAATAAACCACCTTTTCTTCAGGAAAGAAGAAGAAAAAAACCACTCAATTTTCCAGTAGGGGCCTGTATAAAGTAATTTTTAAAACTGGAATTGTTTCAATGAAATATTTAAAATTATCCCTATTTAAGGCTCCTTATAATATGAATAACAGCCTTACTTCAAAGGTAGCGTTTTTTCACTTGTATGGTTAAATTCACACTAACCAATATTGTTGCAGTGAGGAAGAGACAATACTCTGTACCCCATTATATTTTATCCTTGGGCAAGAAGCGCACCCTTTTTGGTTATTGTAATTGTATAGCCGTTTAAAAAGTGTCTCGATTGTAGTGTTTTCTGTAGGTCCTATCCCCACGCTATAGGAAAACACCCCCAATCCCCAGGAATTTGCAATCCTTCGAGACTAGTATTTGCATGTGCCTCATTCGGGTTATCCCAGTTTGACCAGCCTGACTTGGTGCACTAAGCAATACAGATGTGGAAATAACTCCACGGGGCAGCAGAAGGCAGGCACAGCACGAGCGCGCGACTCGGCGTGCATGATTCATGGGCAGCCTCTGGAAAGGAGGGAGGCAGGCGGGGAGCGAGACGTGGGCAGCAGCGGAGATGGTCGGCGTCGCCGTGTGCTCTAGGGGAGCAGCTCCGAGCCCAGCGATTCTCGTGTAGACAAAGGGAGCTGGGAAGCTGCTGGGGCTAAGCCGATGTCGGGACTCGCGTAGCGCTGCTCGGGACACGAGCTGCCCCAGCAGCGAGGTTTGTGCAGCCAGAACCCACCTACTGACGTGTGCCGAAAGAACAGGAAATGGGAGCCTGGGAGAAACGGAAATTGCAGCAGCAGCAGCAGCAGCAGCGTTAGGAAGCAGCCGCAGAAGCCGTGCAGCCAGGCAGGGAGCCGGGAACAAAGTAAGTGGCAAGGCTGCCGCGCGCTGGGCGCAGAGCTGGGGCTGGAGACGAGAGGCTCCCGTGGCTGCTCTGTCTTCTCCCCGTCCCCCCGGGGGCAGGCCCCGCTGCCCTTGTCTCCAGTCCAGTTGTTGCGCTCTGGAAAGGGAGTTAGGCCACCTCTTTTGGGGGGGGGGGGAGAATCCGGGATCGTTTCCTCCTGCTAGCGCTTCTACAGCCGGGGGAGCGCGCCTTGGGCTCCCCTGGCTTCAAGCGGGCAGGGGTGGGGCTTCGGGAGACGGCCCGAGTTATATTGTCTCTTACGGGTTCGGTTTCCCCCACGCGCCCCGCTTGCAGGAGAGGGCTTGGGCTGTGTGTGGCGATGGCGGTGGGAGGCTTAGGGCGGAAGCAGCGCTGTTAATTATTGGGTCTACGGCAGCTGCCCCGGGCCCCTCGACACACCCTGTCTCTGCACCCCTAGGACTAACTTTCTTTGTTTTCTCTCCCCTCCCCCGCTTCTCCCGGCCCCCTAAACTGGGGCTGTTCATCCAGGGCGTTCAGCTCTTTCCCCCCTCTCTGTGGGGGGTGGGGGGGCGTGTGACATGGGCAGTTTGAGTTTTTCACTGGCGCTGTAAGACGAGGACTTTCCTGGGATGCGGGGTGGGCGAAGCAGAGAGCTTCACTCTTGCACCGCGCTTGCCCGTCTGAGGTGGGAGGGGGGATTGTTTTCACTCCATGGACCGGAGGCTTGTGGTAGCCACATCCCTGTTATTGCCTACGAGCCCGTCATTCCCTGCTGCATCTGTCATTAAATGCCGATGGGCGTGACTGATTCCGGGGCCTACAGCAGCTGTCTCTGTATAAAACTTCTGGAAGGAATGGGGTGTCTCTCCATTATCAGACAAACGAGGAACAAAGCTTCATTAGTAGCAGCTGACCTCCTAAATCATTTCCCTTGGGAAGCAGACACTGTCATCTAGGACAGGGGTGGCCAACCTAAACCTGAGAAGAATCTGGAATTTACCAATGCACGTTGCCAGAGAGCCACAGTTCTATGTCACCAGCCCATATCATCTCCCCACCACCACTCAGCACATCCCATCCACTGGCAGCCCCACTGGTCAGTGCTGCCTCCTCCTTTTCCTCCTGTCCACTGGGGTCAGCTCTTTCTCAGTGGGAGACACTGGAGGGGGGAAGCATGGGTGCGACAGGCTCAGTGGAAAGGGTGAGAAGTTGCAGGATCCAAGGAGGAAAAGGTGGAGGGGGATAGCGTCTAGGGCAGAGCTGGGGATTAAACAATGAGCACTCTTCCGCCCAGTGAGGAGTTGGCACCTGTAGCTCCAGACCTGGATTTGGTACCTATGTAAGGAGCCACATATTAACTTCTGAAGAGCTGCATGTGGCTCTGGAGCCCCACATATTAACTTCTGAAGAGCTGCATGTGGCTCTGGAGCCACAGGTTGGCCACCAGGATCTAGGATTCACTTTTACATCTGGCTTTTAACACAGCCTTTGATGCTGGAAGATTCTTCATGTGTCACACTCGTGGGTTATTTTTGTGTATGAAAATCTCATTTATTCAAACTGTCAAAGCTAGATAGTCCTCCTGACAATCTTTCAGTGTATGTCTGGGGTAGAACACTGGTTATATCCTGAATGAAACAATAAATAATTCATGCAATACATTTCTTTTTCATTGGCTTTCTTGGTGCTTTCCAGCAGAACTTCCACATTTGGATATTGTGATGGATTTGAAGTGACTCAGTAATATGCAAAGATGCTGTATGTGGGCCTTGTTATTAGGTTTTTTATTGTGTATTGGGTTTACTCAGTAAAGAGCTGCCTGAGGAACTAGGTAGATAGAATAGTGAATGAAAGAAGGCACTTCTGGCATTGTCCCTTAATAGAGTCATTTCCCATTTTGTATGTGTGTAACTGATTGTTCCTTCCTAAATACTTTGCATTTGTCCTTGTTGAATTTCATCCTATTTACCTCCGATCATTTCTCCAGTTTGTCCAGATCATTTTGAATTATTATCATCCTATTTCCCTCCCTCCCCCTCTCCAGGCGGCTGGTTCTCCCCCACTTCCCCTCCTGATCTTCCCCGGACAGCCCCCCTGCACCCCCCCGCTCTGCTTCCCGCCGGCCCGTTCCTCTTCCTTGTCTCACCCAGCCAGCACCGCTGCACCTCTCCCTGCCCCCCTTTCTCTCGGCCCCCTTCCCCCCGTTGCACCTCCCCCGCCAGCTGTGCTTCCTGCTCCCCCTTCCTTCTGCCTCCCCCGCTCCACCTCCCCGCCAGCTCTGCTTCCTGCTCCCCCTTCCTCCTGGCCCCCCCCGCTGCTCCCCCTGTCCCCCGCCAGCTCTGTTTCCTGCTCCCCCTTCCTCTCGGCCACCCTTGCGGCCCCCAATCCCTCTCAGCTGTGCTTCCTGCCCCCCCTTACTCCCAGCCGACTCTGCCCCCTTCCAGCCGGTCCCCACTCCCCCGATATCCCATGGCCAGGCCCGTTCCACCCGACCAGCCCTGCTTCCCGTTGGCCCCCCCATCTCCACTGGACAGCTCCATAGCAGCCCCCCCATTAGCTGTTTCCAGGCCCCCCCCCCTTTCTCAGCCAGCACCACTCCCTTCCTGGCCGCGCCCCCCCTCCCCCAATGTAGCGTGTTCAGGGTGTGTGTGTGTGTGTTTTTTTTTTTTTGCTCAACAATTTCTCCTCTCCCCCTTTTTTTTCCCCTTCAACAAAATTTTTTCCCAGTGTTTTTTTTGGGGGGGGAGGGGCAGTTCGGTATTTTTCTTTCAGCCATCTGGCAACCCTAATAGTAGCTCCATCTAGGTTGTATTTCTCTAGTTTGTAAATGAGAAGGTCATGGAAGACTGTATTAAATACCTTACTAAAATCTAGGTTTACCACATCTACTACTTCCCCCTTAAAATGGATTCCTTAATTATTTGTTCCATTATCTTTTCTGGTACAGAAGTTAACCTGACAGGTGTGTAATTCTGAGGGTTGTCCTTATTTCCTTTATTAGAGCTAGGCACTTTATTTGCCCTTTTCTAGTCTTTTAAAATCTCTCCCATATTCCATAAGTTTTCGAAGATGAGAACTAATGGTTCAGATATCTCCTCAGTCTGTTCCTTAAGTATTCTAGGATGCATTTCATCAGGCTCTGGTGGCTTGAAGACATCTAATTCATTTAAGTAATTTTTAACATTTTTCTTTTCCTATTTTAGCTTCTGAACCCCATTTTCACCTATGTTAGGTCTCCAATTATCACCACCTTCTTGCTGAAAACCAAAGCAAAGAAGATATTAAGCACCTCTGCCATTTCCACATTTTCTGTTGTTTCCCCTCTTCGTTGATTAAATGGATATGTGTTGATATGTGTGAAATGGATATGTGTTGAATGTCAATTTTAAGTCCTTCCCTCACTCCCCCCCCCCCATTAGGGATGTCAGCATGTAGTCCATGCTGGGCTTATCTGTCAATCTTATTGACTACACCCACTCGCCCCCTTGTTGCCTCTGTATCAGAGGCAGCAGCCAGAGGGTGATGGGGGCTGGCACAAGCCAGTACATGTGGGGAGCCGGCTTTCAAGCAGGTTCCCTGCGTGTGCTGGCTCTGCAGACTCTTCTGTCCTCCACTCATGCTGCCTCCTACAGAGGCAGCGGGGGGGGGGGGGGGGGGCGGGGCGGGTCAGAGCCGGAGCTGGGGGGAAGCCAGCTTAAAAGCTGGTTTTCCCCCCAGCACCAGCTCCACGGTGCCACCTGTTCCCCCCCCCCCCCCTCGCTGCTAACTCTATCAGAAGCAGCAGTGGGGAGGGAGGCAGCTTGGGCTGGCCATGGACAGAGGCTGGTACACAGCAGCAACCCCTGTTTGTGAGGTGTCCGAACTCTCCTTGGATGGGGCTGCTCCAGTCTCTGTCCGCAGGGAGCCCGGATCCTCCATGGACAAGGACTGCTGCCAGACCAGCCTTTGTCGGTAGCATGCCTGAGGTTGCTGTGCACAGAAGCTGCTCCAGCCTCTGTCCTCGGGGAGTTCGGACCCCCCAAAGACAGGGGCTGCAGCAGCTTTTGTCCAGGGGGAGTTTGGATCCCCACGGACAGAGGATGGTGCCACCCTGCACTGCTGCCTCTATCAGCAGAGGCGCAGGGTGGCAGAGGGCTCACTGGAGTGGAAATCATGGAGTGGAAATCCATTACATTTAGCGGTACATTTAGCAGTACATTCCAGAGTGTACTGGCTGTCAGCCCTGCCCCCGGGACTATTGAACAGTCTTGTAACTGCTAAGATTTCATGTGGCTATTCAATTACACTGTATCTAACATCCCTACCTCTCAAGCTTTGGGCCTACTACTTAAATAGTCAGTACTTCTGTTTTGAAGACAGCTGTCCAGTCACTGGTCATAGGCTCCCGAAAGTGCCTACACTCAGTTACATAAGAGTCATAACGGTATCCTGTCTTCAAACAGTGGCCAATGCCAGGTCCCCCAGAGAGAGAGGGAGAGAGATGGACCTGCAAGGTAGTAATGATGGGTGCACAGGCCTCAGTTCCCAGAATAAGCATGGGAGAATTGCAAAATTCCACTTGACAGGCAAAGGCAGTAGGCCTAACACCTGAATGGGTACACCCTGAGAAATCACAAAGGGAAAAGAGGTGCAGTTCACTGTGACAGGTAGCCATGATTTTGACTCCAACAAGTAACTCTGGATATGACATTTAGGATTGCCAGATGTCTGGTTTTCTACTGGATAATCCAGTTTTTGGGGCCTCTGTCTGGTTAAAAAAAATCCAGAAAATACCGGACATGTGCAATGTCCGGTATTTCCTGGTTTTCTGGCTGGGCGCCGGATGGAAGCCTGGCGGGGCCAGGGGGAGTGGCTGGGAGGCGGGGTGCTATCCGCGCTGGGAGCCCTGGTTGCATATGAGGAGAAGGAGGGGCAGCCGGGTCCATGCTCCTGTGTGCTGGTCAAGCACGTGGTAGAGCCGCAGCTGGACTGACTTGCGCGGGACGGGAGCGCTCTGAGATCTGCACAGCCCGGGTCAGTCCTGCTCCCCGCCAGCTAATTCACTCCCCTGCCCCTCCTAGCTGGCCAGTTGGTTGATTTTTCCCAACTTCTCCTCCCGGTCTTCCCCGGCCAGTCCCTCCCCCCGCCGCCACCAGCTCTGCCTCCTGCTGGCCGGTTCCTGTCCCAGATCTTCCCCGGCCAGCCCTCTGCACCCCCCACCAGCTCTGCTTCCTGCGGCCAGTTCTCCCCTCCTCTTCCTCCTGAGCTCCCCCAGACAGCTCCACCCCCACTGGCTCCTCTTCCTCCCCGCCCCCAATATGCCAGGGCCAGTCCCGTTCCGTCCGACCTCCTCCCCTCCCCTACTGACCAGCCCTGCTTCCCGTCCCCGCCCATCTCCCCCGGCCAGCCCCTCTGCCCCCCCTTAGCTCTGTTTCCCGACACCCCTCCCCCGAGCCAGCACTGCTCCCCTCCTGGCTGGTCCCTCTCCTACCTCTCCCCTCGTGAAGCGTGTCCGGTATTTTTTTTTCTTTTTTTAAGACTACCAGGTAACCCTAATGACATTGCTGACAGAGTTAATTGACTGGCAGCTCCCTCAGAGCGCCTGTTCTTAGCCACTGGTGGGTTAGTTAGGATAAGGGGCACCCTGAAGGTTGGGGAGGTGGGGTGAGTCCTGGAGTGGCTTAGTGGATAGGGCATTCACCTGGGCACTGTAGGGTGCAATGCTCTAGTCCCCCAACCCCAGGGGCAGACAGATAGAACTGGGCCTGAATTCCTCTACCTCCAAATATGCTCTGTGGAAAACACTGGCTGTTGATTAGTCAACATGATAAAGGACCAAAGTAGCTTGATAAATCAAAAGCATATATTTAGCCTCTGTGTGTTTTGAACTGCTGTTCTCTTTTTCCAGAAATTTGACCATATGAGTCAGTGACTCGTGGATACAATATGGATCATGTTTCTCTGTAGTCTCGTTTGAAAGAGATCTGCCAAAGCAGCAACTATTAAGGAAAAACATTATGTTTGGGCTGCAAACTATGCCCAGTAGGGAATGGCAGAACTTACTTGTTATTTATGATGATTGCTATATCCTTGTGCCTTTTATAGTTACCCTACCAGAGCTCTTGTTGGGGGATTCAGGGGAAGGAGATGCACATTTGGTACAGTGTAGTCTCTGATCAGGATTTTTTAATATTGTTTATAAAAGCTTCCGGTCTTTCTTGATTTCCACCTTTTAACAAGGTCGAGGAGGAAACAAATACATTCAGATTTAGATATTTGGATATTACTAAACACAGAATTGATATAATCTTGTATCTAATATGCTGCAGTGCAAACACTGAACAGTCATATAATGGATCAGTGCCTCGGAGATATGGTTGCCAGATGGTCTCCCAAAAATACCGAACACATGGGCTAAAAATTTGTCAAGCAAAAAAAAACCCACTTACATCAAACACACATCCTATGTTTAATACTTAACTTTATTATAAACAATCAACAGTCTACAGCCTACATCATATATTTTGCATTAGATTGGGCAGCTTTTATCAATTTCTTATTTTTCAAAAACTCTTCTTTGACTCTCAGACAAGTAAAAGGTATATTAAAAAAACCAACAACACAAACTTCACTTATTACTGAATCAGCACTCAATCTATTCCGTTCATCAGTCCATAGATTACCCATGACCAAGCTGGGAACAAAGTGGGAGGCAGCAGAACCTGCTCTGCAAAGCAGCTGCCTGCTATCCAAAGCAGAGAGAGGCAGACCCCAGGGCAACACAATGGCGGGGTGGGGGCGGAGGGGGAGAGAGTTGATCATGGGTAGGAAGGTGACTTCCCCCATAGCCAGGTCTTTGAGTGTCTCAGTGGGAAGAAGCAGAAATTCCACCCCCCGTCAGTTTTGGCTGAGAGCCCATGGAAGGCACCTAAACACAACTACAAGGCACC
This sequence comes from Pelodiscus sinensis, assembly GCF_052426305.1. NCBI lineage: Eukaryota > Metazoa > Chordata > Testudines > Trionychidae > Pelodiscus > Pelodiscus sinensis. Next base: position 88,848,278 of record NC_143056.1, on the reverse strand, counting down.
TGTGGGATTCTCTCCTGGACTACAGCACCACAACGCACTTGAACAGTGCTCAGGAGCAGGGACAGGGCTTCTCCTCCTCCCCAAGGCATCACTCCTCCTCAGACGCAATCAGCTGAGGGCTCCCAGCGCCAATTGCGCTTTGCCTCCCAGCCACTGCCCCCACCCCCACCTGGCTTCTGCACGGAACCAGAGGCTCCCAGAGTCGATCGCAGCCCCGTCTCCCAGCCACTCCCCCCGTCCCTGCCAGGCTTCCATCTGGCGCCCAGCCGGAAAAACTGAAAATACCGGACATCTGGTATTTTCTGAATTTTTTTACCAGACAGAGGGTGCAAAAAAGGGACTGTCCAGTAGAATACCAGTTACCTGGCAACCCTCTTCAGAGATGCATGTGTGGGGAAAAGGAAGGAAGGATTGGATCCTTTAAAGGACTTAAGCATCATAACACTGAGCATCACAGTTCTTAACATTTTGGTGCCTTGAAAATCCAGCAACAACACTGCAAGTCACAAGGCCAAGTTAGACGCCTAGGATCCTTACACAATGAAGGGAAAGAAATAGGAACCTAATAATGTAAAGTGGTCTCCAACCTTTTTACACCCAAGATCGCTTTTTAAATGTCAGGACAAGCCAAGATCTACCCTATTCCTTTCCTAGGACTCCACTCCTTTCTTGAGGCTTCACTCTCTCTGCTCCCCTCCACTTACTATCCCCAGCCCTTATACACCCTCACTGGGTGGGAATGAGGGATTTGGGTATGAGAAGGGGTGAGAGGTGCAAGGTCTGGGAGAGAATTTGGATGCAGGAGGAGGTGGAGAAGGGGATGCTGACTCAGGTATGGGGCTTCAGGCTAGGAAGTGTTGGGGTCAGGTGAAGGGTTGGGGTGTTGAGCAAGCCACAGGCTTGTGGATGTGAGGGTGCAGGAGTTTGGGTTGGAGTGCGTGAGGGGCTCAGGGTAGGGAGGTTGGGAGTATGATGGGCTCAGGACACTGTGTGGATGGTGCAGGAGTGTTGTGGCAGAAGACTGGAGATGTGGGGGTACAGGAGTTTGGGGATGAGAGGCTCAGGACAGAGGGGTTCCAGTGTCTGATAGGCTCAGGTTTGGAGTCTGGGGGTGTGGGTGTGCAGGAGTGTTATGATGCTGAGGCTAGATGGAGGCTTGTTGACCAGGCTTCATTTTTAAATTAAATATTATGTCAAATAAAATGTTTCAGCGTTGTCTTTATTTACGAGAGGGGCAGGGAACCTGTTTTGAGTCGGGGTCACTGACCCACAGAAAAGTCAGTTGAAGCCAGACAAATGAGATGCAAAATAAAACCCTCCAAAAAACCCCAAATCTCACTAATGTGGCCCCAACTGAGACACCTCTCTCCCCTGGAACTCCAAGCCCGGGCCAGATTAACTCTTCTGGGTTCCAAGGTTAGTGGCAGGGCTTAACAATTAGGGCAATCTATTCACCCGTGGCGAGTAGATTTTAGCCCGGCATGGTGCCGCAGCGCGATCAGCACATGCGCAGTGTGCCAAACTGCGCAGCTGGCGAGCGGGGCTCGCCGCTGCTTGTCAAGCCCTGGTTAGTGGCATTTGTGGGCTCCTCTACAATCTGAAGTGGTGCCCAAAATCAGGGATCTAGTGTGTGGGACAGGGCTGCCAGTGAGTGGGATAGAAAAGAGGCACAGAATCTTGGTGGAAAATAGGGTACAGGAGCAAGCTGCAGGTAGGTGTCTAGCCAGGAGGGAGGGGGAAGGAGCAAGGTGCTTGTGGGGGTCTGGGCAGGGTGCTGGTGAGAGTTTTTTCAGGGGGTAGGGGCAGGGTGCTGAGGCAGGGGACAGGGTACTTGTTGGGGTCTGGGTGGGGGGAGGGGACAGACAGCTCGGGCCAGTACCTAGGGATCCTGCAGCTGCGTGCCAGGTCCAAGAGGTCCGTGGGCTGCTCCTCCCTCCCCCAAAAAGCCGGCACATTACCTGAAGCTGCTCAGGCAGCGTGTGCCTGAGGACTTCCTTCCCTCTGCTGCCTTCCTACTTGTGGGCGGAGGGAATAGGAGTCCCGGACCACGCCAGCTCGAACTGCTCTGATAGCGTGTAGCTACCATGGGGAGAAGAGGAGCAGGGGGCACGCTGCCTGAGCAGTTGGAGCTAGTGTGGTCCTGGAACTCCTCCTTGTTCCACCCCCGCACAGGAAGGCAGCAGCGGGAAGGAAGTCCTCAGCGCACAATTAACCTGGTGTTTCAGGTACTGCTCTGGCTGTCTGGGGAGGGGGGAAGAGCAGCCTGCGCACTTCCTGGACCTGGTGCGCAGCTGCAGAACTCCCCCCAACCTGCAAGAAGCCCACGCTACCTCCATTGTCGCTGGAGGTAGCATAAGTGCGGGGTTCTTCTTGGGGGTGGAGGGGAAGTGAGAGGGAAGCCTTGAAAGCCTCCCAACTGACTGGTTGAGCTCCCGGGATCAACCAGTTGATCACAATCGATGGTTTGGTAACCATGGAAGTAAATCATAAAAGCTACCCAAGAGAGATTCAGCTCATTAGCAGAGCAACCACAGCCAGCAGCATGTGTTTCTACTGGTGTGCACATCCACACATGTCTTGGTGCAAATAACATTTATTTTGCCCATGGATGGAAAAAAATTAGAGGGAATATTGGTCTGGTCTTTGGGGTTCCCCACTTGATATGCTGCAAAAGAATCTGATGTTGCAGAAAGTGCTGAGCTCTTTCTCACTGACAGTCAAATTTCCTGACTGTCTCTCAAATTGAGCACCCAAATTAAATCTTCATAAAAAGTACAAGAAATCTCTCAGACTTCTTGTTCCCAAGACAATCTTCCTTTTACTTTATACTGAAATAATATGCAAACAGAGGAGTAATGTAAGAGATGTACATATTATATGATATTTAAAAATGTCATTTGTGTGCTAGTATTGCATGCAAGTGACCAATGCCTACTAAATCAAAATGGTAGACAAACATTTTAAATTGTGCATAGTTTTCATAATACTTGATATCTGAATCTCAATGTGAAACATGAAAGAAACCTAGAGATTATAATATTTAGCAATTTCTGTTTCCTCATTACTAAATGCTAGAAAAAATGTTGCTTTTAAGACATAAGTATGGGATCAGACTGTTAAAAGGGTTATTTTTTTTGTTTTTCGTGTGAAGCAAACTTTAATAAGATCTATTTGAACAGAGCTTACCAATAGTAGTGGTTTATCATGTATTACTAATATATAAAGCAAGCGCACACACATTGACTTTTACCAGAAGGAACTTCCTTAGTCTCTTTGAAACAATGCCAATGATTATTTCTGGCCTTTTTATAATGCTTGGAAAAACCACAGGGAGTTATCTGTTGTCCCTTTGCTTTTGCCAACTAGACTGATATTAGTAACCACATCCTCTGTAATTGCTAATATTATAAATGTTGTCTAGTTAAATAATTTACTTCTCTAGTATATTAGAAATATTGGACTAGTTCTCTGAAATTAAGTTAAATGTAATTCCAGTGTGACAATAGTTCCTTTGATGGTGTTTCAGATGTGGAAGGCTACTGCAGGTCACACCATTTCGGTCAGCCAGAATGATGGAGCTGATGACTGGGAGACAGATCCTGATTTTGTGGTATGGTTCTCAAATGTTATTTAAGCAGTGCTACATAGTACAGTGAAGATAGTTTCTGCTCTGAAGAGCTACAGGCTAAGTATATGGAAGAGTATATGCAGAATATATGGGAAATACTTCGCAGCCTGTAGGAAAGAATAACTAGGATCCTATTTTGTGTGTGCGTGTGCGCGCGATTGATTAAATTGCTTTTGTTAGCTGGGCATTTGAAGGAAAAAAGAGAAGGGTTTATATGAAGACGTAATGATTTTGAACTGGGAGTATATTCTATTAATTGGTGATGATAGAAAAGGGAGGTGATTGTAGAAGAAACTGGTGAATAGGACAATGAGGTTATTGCCTAATCTTTCTAATTTCAGTGGCATGACAGAACCTTAAAACCTTCAAAATGCTGAAGCTCTGATATCTTGGGTTAAAATGTAGTAGTTTTAACTTATTACATATCTTTGACAGAATGACGTGAGTGAGAAAGAACAGCGCTGGGGTGCTAAAACTGTGCAAGGATCGGGACATCAAGAACACATCAAGTAAACTAGCTCTTCTCTTGAATCCTTGTTGACTGTTAATGTAGGCAATTTTTGATAAATTCAGATTCTTAGTAATTTACATCTTTGTGGATAAAATTTAAGAGACTCTTTATACAGCATTGGTTACAGAAATCCTTTCCAAAGTTGTCAGCCTCTTATGGCTGTCAGCATCTCTAGTTGTAAAGTAAGATAAGATTTGATATTACAGTGTTTTCTTTGCTGAAAACATTCTTCTTCTTGCCTGGTTGTGTCTGCAGGCACATACAAAGTCTTGCTTTCTGGCTGCAGGTTTGTAATATTCACAGTTACACTTTGGAGGTCAGTTGTGTTCACATGAAAAGATGTGTGTCTCCACGTGACATGGAAATTTTGAGGCAGGTTGATCATACAGCTCCTTTTTCTGGGATAGTTTCAGACCATATATTCCTAGAATTGACTTAAAAATTGTCTAACTTCTAAAAATTCTGACATGCCAAAATATTTTGTAACAATATTTTAGGTTTTATCAGAAAATGTATGTGTCACTATGGACCATTAGTTCACAAGCTTGTTTAAATGGCATGGTATTTTTACAACCATGCTTGAAATTTTAGTCTCAGAATTGACTTCAGCTTTTGAAAGCTAAAGAGTGTTCTAGCTGTTCAGTCATTTTAGTATGTAGGTATCCATTGTTCTCTGAATGTGTTAAATGTCATAAATGCTAAAAATAGGGAACTAGTGAAGTATGTGACATTTTTAATAGTAAAGTGGCCTATCCTGAGCAAAAAAAATCTACTGAATGAGTAGAAGCAATGAAAAAAGCCAACGATGTAAGGAACCATTGGGAAAAGGATAGGGTTTATAAAATCATGAATGGTATGGAGAAAGTGAAGAAGGAAGTCTTGTTTAAGTCACATAACATAGGAATCAGAGATCATCCATTTAATAGGAAGCAGGGTTGCAACAAAAAGAAATGCACAGTCAGCTTATGGAACTCCTTGCCAAGGAGTGTTGCGAGAGCTTGAACTATAACTATTAGCCAAGGTAATCAGGGATTCAACCCCATGCTCTGGGTGTCGTAAGCCTCTAATTAATAAAAGCTGGGATTGGACAACGGGATGAATAACTTGATAATTGCCCAGTTCTGTTCATTCCCTTGAAGCATCTGGCATTGGCCACCATAGGAAGGCAGGATTCTGGGCTAGATGGTCTGAGCCCTCTATGGCCATTCTGTTTACTTCAGGAATTGATTTTACTCTCTGGAGTACATTGCTGATATTTAAAGGCTAAGTATTCAGTAGTTGTTCTTCAGGTAGTTTTAAACTCATGGGAAGTGTCTTCAAGCACAGGCCACTAGTTTTCCCCTATATCCAACCTCTTTTCCTATTTCCAGAGAAAGCTTGTCAGAGGGGAATGAAAATCAGCCTACTTGTAATTCCTCCCTGTTTTATATTAGGATAATGTTCAAAAGTCTCAGTTGTGTTGCATAAATTGCTGGTTTCGTCCCCTTGGAGGCTAGTCTGATTTACCCCAAGAAGAGAGTCACACTTTCAGGCTGGGTCCAACTCAAGTTTATTGGTTGCAAGCAATGGTCAGCCAAGGAGCTATTGCTCAAAGCAAAGCTGACCCTGAGCGTTGGCTAAGCATCCTTTTTTATACTTTCTTTAACTTTCTTATCTAACTTGGCACATCTTGATTTGTTACCTTAGCTTCGTGTTGCCGCGTTATTGGTTAGCATATTTCAACTCTATTCCATTCAGTAACAACCACCAGTATAGCTTACTTAAGCAATAGCAATTAGCAAATTTCCCTAACTCAAGTAATACGTGTACTCCAGTCCTTGAGAAATGGGTCTAAACAGCTAGTTCCCCTTTTTACTACAGCTTCTAAAACATGTGCAATTAGCTAAATGATATGTGCTGTTTCAAGCTTAAGTAATGGAAGGGGGAAGAAGCACACATAGTCTTTACTATATTTTACTACAATTCCCTCCTCAAGATGCTTTCTTCGAATTATACTTAATCTGTTTCAGCCATTGCTAGTTTCTGGTAATGTACATTTCACGTTTTACAACTGACTGCACAGTCCGCTGTACAAGAGCTATAAGACATGGTGCTAGACAAGGCAATAAGCATAACATTATTGTAACAAAACAGAACTAAAGAGGAATGTGTACCAACATAGCACAATAAGATTCGTGTTCATGTTCTTCTTACTAATTTTCAGTTTTAGTCTTTTTGTAGTCAGAAATCTTTGGGCTTTGGCGGTGTCCTAGAAGCTGAGTTTTCCTCTTTTTCTTTGCATGCAGGGGAGAGGTTACTAGCACATCACCCTGTAATATTTTATTTTGGTTCTTCTGGTATCCAACAGGTGGGAAAGCAGGACCAGAAGAGAGAGGCTTATCAGCAGTCGGGGTAGGATCATTTTGAGATGGAAGGATCTTTTTGCAGTGAGAAGCTTTGGCCAACAGTCAGTTCTTGGCACTTCACAGCGGTGTTGGTGGTTAGGAAAACTTGGTAAAGGTCTTTCTAGAGTGGTCTTTCGCTGATGGACATAAGAGTATTCTCTGAGCCAAAAGCCAGCTAGCTCTTTTAGAACCAAGGTTATTTCCTAGGAATGAAGCACACCGTAAAAACAATCCCGCGCGGTTGTTTGACACCGGCCTTATCAAAGTGAGGCCTTTTTTGGCATGTGGTTGCCAGGGGAACCAGGGTCACAGTAACTGCTGTAGCATATGCTTCTCAGGCTGACTTAATGATTTGAGTTTGTCAGTCCTCAGCAAGATACCATGGACTGCCTCAGTTTACTCCTATAGTTCTTTTCTCTTGACTTTGGGGTTCTTCTTAATCTACTAGGTTAAATACAACAATTTAAGGGGTTTTAATTTACTCTGGAAGTGCCGGTACAGCACTAACATTATTATAAATGTTAAAATCAAAACTCCTCACATAATTTGGCAAACACTATTCAAATCCATTCCCAAGATATTTCGTCGCCTTACTGGCGCTGCCCATGATTATAGGTTTGACCTCTACTGCCTGGTTGAGTGCTGCAGAGATAGGTGTTTGGCATGGTCCACGGTGTTTCCCCATCTGTGCGTACCTCAGACGGCCAGCCCCGATATATCTTTGGGCATTGGCCACCAACTTCTTGATCTTTGCCTGCAGGGCCAGTAAACCCTCCTCTTGGTACTTACTTCCGCCGTGCCACTCAGCATCTCAGGCCGCTTGATGAGGGACTGTTATGCACACAGACGGATATATAGAGGGGCAGGATGGAGTGATCTGTCTGGGTAGTCAAACACCAGTAGGTACCGTTCATTTGGACCAGCTCGATGTTCATTTGTTTCTCTGAGACAACCACATCAAACCTAGGCAGATTCGTCATGATGTTAAATGGGCAGATACATAAAATTTCCTTATCAAAGTGGGTGCAACAATCCCTGGGTATAGGGAGGCTCCCACACCTTCAGAATAAACAATGCTTCTTATTTTATCTATATGCCCCTGCTTTGGTACAGGCAGGGAGGTTACTATTCTGATCTGATCTGAGTGAGGAATCCCCAGAGAGGCCAAAAACAAACGGTTGTACTATGCCCTGTCCAGGTGGGCCTTTGGGTCCTCATGGATTCTTTCTTTCCCCACTCCCATGGGTAGGCACAGGGGAGATAATCTCCAGTCCAAACATCGGGTTAGGTCTAGTGAAGTAGACACAGAGCTGGACAGATCCTTCAAACTATTTAGGATCAATTGATTAGCTTGGCTGGTGTGTAGGCCTTCACGGGCACTGGATATTACTGCATTTACAAGCCTGGATTTTCATACAATTTCTGGGCTTTGACATAAGTGTTGCTGACAGAGTTTCCAGGCTCAAACCAATCTGCGATGGTATCTGCTAAGCCTTGTCATTGCCTACTCAGGCATTTGCCAATCTGATTAGCCAGTCTAGCACACAGCTGGTCTGTACCAGTGTGGAACATCATCAAGGTAAGGATCAGTGACAGTTGTCCTGGTTCTGGGACAGGGGCCTGTTCAGGGCATGATGCACAATTGGGAGGCTCTATTTTGTCCTTAAAGTCCTGGTTGATGATATCCAAATGAGGGCAAGTTAGCAGTGGCCATTCATTAAAGCAAAACCAAACCAGTCTGGTGGGAAGGGGCTAGTACCCATCTCCCATCCTTCTGTTCACGTGATGCACTCTTTGCTTCCTTCCAGTTCTTTTTGTTCACCTGTGGAGACATTGTTAACATTCTCCTAGCCTAAACAATTTTCTATACACATCATTTGCAATACGTATTACAATTACGACATACAAGACAAACTTGGACAGAACACAAACTTATTATGTCATGACACAGAACCATGGTTTTGTTGTTGTTGTTGTTTTTCTTCAACTGGCACCAGTGCTTTCTGATGATCTGAAAGACAAGAAAACATTTCTCCCCCATCGGGGTGGCCTATTATAACTTAAAATACTGCCTAAGATCTGTTAGGGGAACCGGTTACAGCTAGTTCCTTACCACTTTCATGTACGAGTGAGCTGCAACTTTCTGAGAACAAGAGCGCTTCATCGGTACTCGTGACCTTCCACTCCCTTGAATTACCTTAGAGTTGCTAGCCCTCCCCAACAATGGCATGGTTCAGTTTCCCTCTTGTATTGCAGACCGGGCTTTTTTTTTTTTTTTTTTTATCTTATGATCTGTCTTGATCCTGCTAAATGACTTTTCTTAATTACACAGATTTGTCTAGCATTAATTTGGTAAGGAGAGTGGGCTTTCCAATTAGCCCCCACACCTCCTAATTCTTTTCAGTATAAGGTTTTTATAACGTCCAGGCTGCAGCAGTTGATCTATGCTGCTGACTCTGGGGTGGATCACTTGCTCATGCTCTGTAAGGAGATTTATGTTGCAGAATGTGTCTCCTTGTTAGGGCAGATTTAGTTTTTAGTGATTACATCTTCACATTCAATTTCTACTGGTTGATATTTGGGTGGCTTTTAAGTTACCTTCCCCCACGCCCTCGAACTAATTATAACGGCGTGTGAGGGAAAGGTTTTAACTTTTTTTTTTTTTTTTTTTTTTTTTTTTTTGGACGGCCCCTACTCATGTGTTGTGAAACATCCTTGGGTTGCCTGCGATTCCAGCCAGAGAGGCTGTCGTTATCTATTTGCTAAGAAGGGCTTGAGAATTTCCTGAAGTTGCTTGGATTCGATCCTTGCTCAAAGCTCGCACTCTCTTTTTAATCTCATAGCCTAAGAAGGTGACCTTTGGCTGGGGCTTTTTCTTGTGAGACTTTATATCTCCTTTTTTCCTAGGGCATCCAACAGGGACTCCATTGCCCTTTTCTAGTTTTCTAAGTCTTTCTGCAATGCGATCTCAAAGACATGGGGGAGCTGATACAAAACCCTGGGGCAACACAGTCCACAACAACTGAGTTTTGTCATGGGTATGTGGGTCCTCCCACTCAAAGGCAAATAGTTTCTAACTGTCTTTATGCAAAAGGATAGAGAAGAAAGCATCTTTTAAATCTAACACTGAGAACACCTTTGCATCTGCCAGAACTTGTGTTACACTGGTGTGTGGATTTGGGACCATAGGGTGATCCACAAGAACCTTCTTATTTACAGCCTTCAGGTCCCGCACTAATCTATACGAGGTGCCATCTGCTTTGCGTACTCCTAAAACCGGGGTGTTAAAGGGGGAAGAGCCCCGTTTCACTGGCAGCTGCACTACAATCCGATCACCACGGAAGAAAATTTCAGCCTGCAGCTTAGTTAGCATATCTCGCCCTAGTTAGGCAACTGGGCATGCAGATGAAACAACAAAGGCATGCTCCAGCATATTATCTCTAATCTTCGTGAGGAGGGGTTTACATACAGGTAGCTTGCTTCGCCTTCTTCCTTCCCCTCCTCATGTTGCTCCACCATGGGAGTTTTTCTACGCCTGCCTTGAGTCAGATCAACTTCACTACAGAATCATTTAAAACCTTGGGGCACGCTCTCTTGCCTCCCGTGGCCTTAGTTTTTGCTATCATAACTCTACAAGCTCCTATACTACACTTCAGCAGCCACGCAGGTCGCCTCTGCATGTGATTCAACCAACAATTAATATATGGGAACTAATCTCAGTGCCTATCTCGAGTAACAATACTATGCACAGAGGCAACTAGATTTACATTAAAAGACTCTGTATCTAGCCAGCCTATCCCAAAGGTTGGCCTCTCTAGCTGACAGAACTTGATTAAATAATCCTTTGTCATTTTAATCCCAAAATCACCCTTAAATTTACTGAAATTGCGCAACATGCATCCCAATGGGGTTACGGAGTTTTCTACCCGGGAGCGACCTGGACTCATGTCTATATATTTATTACACACACACACACACACACACACAGTCAACTCGCTTTTACCACGGCTCCGCATGTCGATAGAATGACACCACACCAGCTTTTAGCGTCCGAACTCAGAGAGGGTCCAGCGCTTGGCTGCCTCACTAGAGACACCGGTGTGCCCTTGTGGAACCGTGACACTTAAGACAGGTCTATCAGACAGCAACAAATATAGACAAACAGGGGGCTTGGAGACTCGCTGGGTCACGAGGTTCGGCTGACCCCCCTTGCAATCAAGAAAGCCTGGTCATCGGGTTTCCCCTTGCAGGATTCTTGGGGCGGCTGGAGTCAGCTTAAGTCTCAGACCTGGTCAGCGACAGTCATTCTTACACACAAACCTGTGGTTTCACAATTTAGGTTTCCAACAAGTCATTTAAAACAAAGAACAAGAGTACTCCTACTAAAAACAAAAGCAATCCACTGGAGTTTTCCTAACTCCTCATAACTTCCCCACGCAACCCACGGGTTCGTGGTGTTCCTTCTGGGGCTTATAGAAGTTTTTACCATTTGGGTGCGACCCAATTCCACAATATTGTGTTCTTTCCAATGTTCAGACCTATGTGCTGAACGCAACGCCCCCGGGGGACAAACAAATACTCAGACCTCTGTGCTGAGTGCAAACTTACAGATCAATATCTACAAGAACACAGGAATAGGTATACTCACTCCGTCTATACCCCGGCGCCTTCCTCTTTTCTTCGGACCTGACAGCCTCGTGTGACTCATTCAATAGAGACTCCTTTAACTTTCCGGATGTCCCGACTCACGCTTTCGGTGCCGTGACGGACTCAAACAGTCCGGTGCGCACTTCACGGTCACCTACAGCGAATCTTGTCGTCCGACTCCGGAGTAGTCCAAGGGAAGTCCCTTCGTGGTCGCCAATTTGTTGCATAAATTGCTGGTTTCGTCCCCTTGGAGGCTAGTCTGATTTACCCCAAGAAGAGAGTCACACTTTCAGGCTGGGTCCAACTCAAGTTTATTGGTTGCAAGCAATGGTCAGCCAAGGAGCTATTGCTCAAAGCAAAGCTGACCCTGAGCGTTGGCTAAGCATCCTTTTTTATACTTTCTTTAACTTTCTTATCTAACTTGGCACATCTTGATTTGTTACCTTAGCTTCGTGTTGCCGCGTTATTGGTTAGCATATTTCAACTCTATTCCATTCAGTAACAACCACCAGTATAGCTTACTTAAGCAATAGCAATTAGCAAATTTCCCTAACTCAAGTAATACGTGTACTCCAGTCCTTGAGAAATGGGTCTAAACAGCTAGTTCCCCTTTTTACTACAGCTTCTAAAACATGTGCAATTAGCTAAATGATATGTGCTGTTTCAAGCTTAAGTAATGGAAGGGGGAAGAAGCACACATAGTCTTTACTATATTTTACTACAGTTGGGATTAGGGCCCCATTGTAGGTATGGTACAAACACACTGTAAGAGATGCTCCCTGCCCTGAAAAGCTTACAATCTGTTTTCCCCTCCATTCTTCCTCTCTCTCACCCTTCCAAAAACACACACAGTAGGGGAGAACTAGCAAGAAAGGCATGAAGAGGGGAAGAGAAAATGCTACAGTGATGAGGGCCTTATAAATACCTCACTAGGTTTACAAAAACATTTTTGGTAACTAGGAAACTAACTCTTTAGGATTAATATCAAATAGCAAACTAGCCCATATGGAGGATGGTGTATCTTTAAAGGTTGAGGTTTGTTCTGGGGTTTTTGATTTTTGAAAACAGATTTCACAATGAAATGAATGTCGTAGTTCTTAAAACCATACCTAAAGGATTTAGTGTACTGAAGGATTAAAATGAAGCGTATATTGTCCAATTGCCAACATTTATCTTCTATCTAAACCTAAAGTTAAGATCAGGTTTTTGGGTGCAAAATTAGCACATCAGGTAGAAAGTTTTGGCTCTGAGGAAGTCTTAATTTTACTCATGTCTACCAAATTTATTATATAACTAGTGGATTCTCTGTTTTAAAGCATTCACCAGCTGAGAGAGAATGTGTTCCAAGAACATCAGAGCCTCAAGGAGAAAGAGCTTGAAACAGGACCAAAAGCTTCCCGTGGCTATGGAGGGAAGTTCGGTGTGGAACAAGACCGTATGGATAAAGTAAGTGTAAATTGTCTTCTCAGGAGATACGTCTCATGCCGCAAGCCTTACTCATCTTAAGTAAGTACTGATGCCAGTGGTATGAGATTACTTTTGTGAATTAGGCATATCTATTATAAAAGTTTGCTGCTTGAGCTACATCAATACAGTAAAAGTGTACACTCTCTAGTGTAGGTGCAGTTATACTTGTATAAAAGTGTTCATACTACTATAGATTATTCCATTGTAGGAATCAAAATAACTTATGGCAGTATAAACCATTGTGTTCTGCATAAATGTATCCTTATTAATAGAGATGTAAAATTCTGTTTACTTAGTTAACCAGTTTAAACATTAAGTTTAACTGATTTAACCAATTAAACAGGGTGAGCAGGCAGCCCCCCCGCGCACACACATACTGCAGACCAGGGCTGCTCTGGCAGGACTGGAGTGCCTCCTGCCTACAGCAGGCCTCAGGAGACTAGAGCAGCCTCCACCGGTTAAACATTCACATCCCTACTTACTAGGGCTTTTGCTGACATAACTCTGCAAAATACCAAACCACTAACCCTAGTTATACTTGTAAAATCTTGCTATGGATGTAGGCTGTATGGGATCAAGATCTATGTCTGTTATACTCCAGGAGTTAATGGGTTATCTACGAGTGACAAAGGAAAGCTTTTTTTGAGAACTGATGCCCCATACAACTTCCTGGTCTTGTGATTTTTAGACATGATTTACTTGCTTGTGTCATGAGCTTATTAGTGGTTTTTCTCCTTCAATTAATGTTTAGATTTCTAAATATACTCTTTTATATTAAGAAAGTACCTAGATAAGAATAAATCCATTTTCTATTTCATTTGCTGCATCAATTCTCTGTACTTGAGACTGCCTAAGAACAAATATATGCATTTCTTTTCTTCAATTAGAATGCAGCTCTCACTTCAAAAAAACATGAAAAAGTGAGCACTGAGAAATAACTCAGTTATCCAAAATATTGTTTTGTATTTTAGGCAGACAGTAGTTGCAGTCTTTGAATTATAAATTATTAATTCAATGTGGAAAATATCTGTCAATGTCAATGCAAAGAATAAATGCTAATGAACACTAGGTTTTTTAAATAGCTATGTGTATACTGATTGTATTCATATTAAAAGATGCTGACCAGAAGTTGTTCTGATTGTTCATCTGCTCCCATTACTTATCCAACTCATAATATCATTGCAGCACAATAGTGTACTATAAGAAAATTGGAGCTAAAATATTGAGTCTTAAATAAGACTACATATTAGTTTTTTGCTTAACTAATTTTTCTCAGTACATAGCAAGATAGTTTCCAAGGCATTCATCAGATTTTGGTAGGTTTCTTTCACAGAAATTTGCTAAATACTTCTCATGGACTCTTAAAATAGGCCAGTACAAAATGATGGAGAACTAGAGTGAGAGAATTATTGGGTTAAATGATTAAGTCTACTGTGTAAGCTCCAAGCCCTCTAATGCTGGCTACTAATGCCTCCCCTCATCCATTTAGGTTTCTAACTGAAATCATTAAATACAAAGATGCGAAGACTGCTTTTAAGGGGATGTGGTAAACAAGGATTTTGGGGAAAGGAGCAGAGAGGAGGGGCTTAATAATAAACGTTGCAGTTACTGCTGTATTTGTAACACTTAACTTTTTGTAAAAGAGCAAAATTGTAACTATCATGGATGTCTGCCTCATCAATATTCATGGTGGTGCAAAAAGATCTTGAAAATGATACAGCAATACCAAACAATTTTTTTATCCTTTAAAATATCAGTCCCTTCCTCTCCAAGAGCATCTGGCTAGTTCTTCGCTGTAGGTGAAATTCTGCTCCCTTTTAACTCAATGGGAATTTAACCATGGACTTCAGTGGACCAGGATTTTGCTCGTAAGTCTAAATGTCATAAGTGTGATGTTGACCTAACTGATCGTTCACATAATTGCATGTGTCAGGGCTCCAGGATTCATTAAAATCTACCGAAGTACTGCTTTGCCATGTGTTAAAGGGAAGTGAGTTGTTGTTGTGTTTTTTTTTTTAAAGCCAGTCTTTTTAATATTTTAAAGATACAGAGAGATATATTTGAGTACTTGACACTTGGAGTTTGGTTATGAAATAGGAAGAGAAGCTTTACATTCTGATGTGGTGCCATGGATGAAAATAAAACAGAGTGTGTACAGATTTAATTAGTTTAATTCAATAAAGAAGGTAAAGAAACATCTAGCTAAACATGCAGTTTAAGACATTCAAAGCAGTGGAGGGAGATTTAGTGACAGATCTTTCACGGATCTATAGAAAGATGTGTGAATAAATTCCCTGCGTTCCTTTGAAAAAATCTCCTCCTCCCCCTTAAAAAAATTAATGTAACTGAAAACTGGCCACCCCGTGTTATCAACAAGATACATGGAAGAGACACACTGGGTTGATCAGAATTATAAAAACGTGTCTAACTTACATATAGATCAAAGTTTGCTTAGACAGGTTGAACCTCTCTCAACCAGGACTCCCTAGTCCAGCAACATCTGTGGTCCAGCAGGCATTCCAGATGTTGCTGGACCAGACAGACCCGGTGGAGGACCAAAGGCAGGAGCCCTGCAGCTGGGAGCCCTACCGCAGGAGTCCGGCTGAACCTCCAGCAGGGAGACTGGAATGCCAGTGGGCTCCGGCGAGACAGTGGTCTGCCACAGTGTGGCCAGGATCCCTGGTGGTGGGACTGCAAAGCTGCCGCAGCAGGGCTGGTGAGACCAGGAGCCATAGCAATGGGGCCAGTGCTGCCCTGGTAGGCTGGCTGGGATGGGAACCCTGGCTGAGCAGCAGTCTGCCCAGGAGGAGTGTGGAGAACAGGATTCCCGGCAGCAGTACAGCGGGCTGGCGAGGCTGAGGCTGCCATGGCAGGGCTGGTCGCACATGGGGAGTCCACCAGGAGGCCAGGCAAGAAGCAGAGCCTGGCTGGGAGGCCGTGGGGGGTGGGAGGAGGCCGAAAAGACCTCCCCTGGTCAGGCAAAATCCCTTCTTTGAGACCACTCGGGCCCCGAGAGTGCTGGATCAGGGAGGTCCAACCAGTAGTATTTGGTAACATCTTATTAATCTGAGCATAACAAATTTCCACATTTTGTAAGAGGACAATTGCTTCAGAATAGTACATTCAGCAAAGCTTCATTTCTCCATGTGTTGAGAATATAATTCTTTGCAGCTGGAGGTACTTTCAAAACTCACCTTTTGCTTAGCTAGTCAAGTCTTCTGGTGAGCTAGTGTCCGTTTAAGGGTCCAGTTTGATATTGATGCCAGCTCTGAACTTTTCATACTGCAAAGATTTCAGCTTGGGATACTTCTATTAGTGACTTGCTGAATCAGCAGCAAACTTCCCAGAACAAGGCCAACTGCAAAATGCAGTTTACTGGATTCTGTTGTGGGCTGTGCATGTCTCATTTCTGTATTATATTATCAGTCATCTTGACTCATGGAAGCAACTTGGGTAAGTGTTAAGAAATGTATATGTTTGTGAGGATTCCTGTCTGGATATTTTTAGGGGAGCTCCACCTAACATCTTCCTATTGGTGTTTATCAGGGATGCTCAATAATTTTAAATAAGTTTAAGAGTCCAGCATACTCCATATGTCTACTGGAGATATTAAAGCAGAAAGATGGTGATTAGGGAATTGAGATTTTTAATATTTTTTGCATATCCCAGTAGGCTGAGATTAAAAAACTAAGCATTCTTAATGGCCAAATGTTCTCACTTTTCAGTGCAGATTGTTCTCAAAACTATCAAAAACGAAAGCACAAGTACTATGTAGCTGCCAGGGTTCTGCTGATATAAGGATATGTTCACCTGAATTAAAACCAGTTCTCCACTTCCACCACTCAGCTACAGATTCATGGATACAGAGTGGCCTGGTGCAGCGAAACCATTGCCATTCCAAAGCACTGGACAATAGACTGCAAGCCACAGCTGGACAGATCTATGCCGCAGAACATAGTTTCTCGGCCTGCTCATGGTGGAAGTGGGGAAAAGAGGGTAACTGCTCTGGGACCTAGTGTTTCAAGGGGTCCTGGGGCTCCCAGCTGCTACTGCACCAGCAGTGGCCAGAGCCCCGGCCCCTTTAAATCGCCATCGTGCGCTTTAAGTGGCTCAAAGTGCTGGGGAGAGCAGGGCATCTGTCCCTGTCCCTTCTGCTTGAGGCTCCACCCCTTCTGGGATCACAGAGCCCTGCCCCTCATGCACCTTGTCCAGGGGCCCACGGAGCAGTTGGTGCCCTTGCAGATCCTCAATGTGTGGCATAGCCGCATGCAGACCTTTCATACATGGAGAAGAGTTGTGGAAGGGCTGTGGCAGCAGCTCTAGCCATTAGATTGGAATAGTAATTGCAGAGCCCTGTCACTCAGCATAGGGGCACTTGAAATCCTCTTCCTACTTGTCACATTCCCCAGCATATGACCAAAATTACTGAGTTTGGGCACAGAGTGCAGGGTTTGGGGGAGGGGGTTATACTAGTACAGTAATTCCTCATTTAACACTATAGATATATTTCAGAAAATGATCGTGTTAAGTGAAAACGTGGGTCATTTTTCCCATTGAAAATAATGGAAAAGGTGGGGGTTGCGTTTCAAGCGGTGGTGTCTGTGGGACCGGGACATATGGTTGAGGGAAAAAGAGGACTGGGTTACAGTAGGGAGGGGAGGTGTTTGGCTCTGGGAAGGGGAGGACAAGGGAGGGGGATTAGGTTGGGAGTATGCCCCTGTGACAGGTCTGCCGGGACCCGCACTGTATCCGGCGGGGGGGGGGGGGTCGCCAGGGAACAGCGCGGCGAGCGGCAAACCCTCCGCCGCTTTGCAGGGAGGCAGGGGAAGCCCCATGCAGCCACCGGCAATGGGACAGCTGGGGAAATCGTGTTATTCCGGGGATAGTTGTGCAATTCAAAAAACGTTCCCTAAAAAAAAGTGCTAGTGTGAAAACATGTTAAGCGGGCACGTGTTAAATGAGGAATTACTGTACTATATTAGTGAGAATCTGAAGCCTCATAGGTAGATAGAGTAGGATGCACTTCCTAGTGTGTAATATCATTCCCTCTTGTCGTCTTTGAAGATTGCTCCTGGTTCCTTTTTAATTTGACACAACATAATTGTACTATAGGATGTTATGCCTGGCTCACATTCCAGTGGCTGATTAGAACGGAAGGGAGAAAGAAAAAACACATTAAGCTGGGAAATGGTCATAAAACCAGGCTTTGGAAAAAGCTGTTGACTGATAAGGGATGTAATGTGCTTTGTACTATCACTTGCCATTTTGTACTGTATAACAGGGATAACTCGAAAAGCAAATGGTGGGGAAGTGTTAAGAGTAATCTCTTAATTCTGGTACAGACTTTGGGAAAGAGAGAATGTCTAGCAACGTCCTGTAGCATATTTAACTAAAATGTTAATGTATATGATAGACCTAGCCAGAAGTCATTCATAGCTATAACTCAAGCTTTTGATACCACAAAACAGAAATGTGCCAAAGATCACAGGAACCAACTTCAATTACTTTAGTTTTATTAAAGTAGTCAAATATCTTTCAGAAATTAGGAGCACAGCCTCCTTTTATACTGCAATGGAAATTATTTTGATTTTACTAAAATGATCACTGTTAGTCTTTATCTGAAATTGTCTACTTTCAAAGACAGAAATGCGAGACTATTGGGTGTTGTTTGTAAATAGAGTCTGATTCCTTTCCTTTCTCTTTGGTAAACTGTAATGAAGTAATAAGAATAAGAATACGGTTCCTAGGAACACATTTTATTGTTCAAGTTGCATAAGGCTCAAATAGTAAACTAGTGAGCTGAGGCAGCTAATGATGTTTGATTAAAATTAACATAATGTATGAGAGTACATTTTTATATCAGAATACATTTTGGATCGATGGATGGTGTTATCTTAGAGAACTGCTATTCCTGTTTTCCTAAATTAATGATTATTAAAAAATATCACAACATAGCCTGTGTTGGAATAATTTTCTTCTTATCCAATAATAAATTTCATGTTTGGTGGATGTGAATACTGCATTCAGTCCAGGCAATCTTTGATGTTAGTCTTTTGCTTTAAACGTGCAGAATTCTACAAAGTTTCTTTTGTTCAAGAAGTATCTTGTGTTTAAGTTGGTAGTGATTAATTTTTCTACTGTGTGTGGCCATAGCTGCATACACAATTATTGCTTCTTATCCTGCCTTCCTAATACCAGAGCCTGGCCCATCCCTGGGAAAGCTGTATTTTATTTTATTTTATTTTATTTTATTTTATTTTATTTTATTTGAATAAAATAAAATCCTTTGATCGTGGCAGTAAGATTTGGTACACTATTTTTCCTTTTTCAACTTCTGTGGTTCAGTTAATAAATCCTGGGTGAAAAACATACTCACATGTACTGTACAGTCAATGCTACCAAAATCTTTACCAAAATTTGATAATTTTGTTTCCGAGGACTATATTGACAACTTGATGACATAATCCTATAGATTCTTATTCCTGTGAGGAATCTTTGTGGGTATTTTGCAGAATTGGATCCTTTAACATGCATGGCTTTCACTGTGCAACTGCTACAGGTGCTGACAATAATTATAAACAGGCCTGGCCTCTAATTTCTAAACTTTTGGTTTTAGATTTACTAAGTGTAGTATGTTACTATGAATGTTAGATTCAATAATCTGTTTTTGGATTTCTAACTTTATTTCAGTCAGCTGTTGGCCACGAATATCAATCTAAGCTTTCTAAACATTGCTCCCAAGTGGACTCAGTAAGAGGTTTTGGAGGCAAGTTTGGAGTGCAAGTGGATAGAGTTGACCAGGTAGGTAATTTCTGATAATACTGTAGTTACCTACAGCAGCTGCGCCTGTCTGTTTACATAGCATATCGGTTTTATCCAGCTGGAAAGTGTAAATATTACTGTCATTCATTTTTAGCATTGCAGTCTGCATATCAGTAAACTGACTTTGGTTAGTATGGAATAGCGTTCCCTCAGTGGCCCCTCAGCTGTCTAAAAATTCCTGCACAGCGGCTCAGGGCTGCTGCATACTAACTGCTATGGCTGAGATGGGCCAGAGCTGGGTAGGTAAAGCATGCCCGTCGCCCAGCCATGGCAGCCCAGGAATCGCAGCCAATGGTAGCTGCAGAGGGCAGTGCCTTCAGGTGAGCACAGGAGCACATGAAACTACCTGTTCACCACCATCACCAAATGGAAGTCGCCCCAGATATGCACCTCACTCCTTAACCCCAACCCTGAAACCTCTCTTGCACTCCAAGTCCATAACTCCCTCAGAGACCCCACTACCGCAACCCATAGCTCCAGCACAGAGCCTGCTCCACCACCCTACTTCCTTCCTATATCCCACACCCCAACCCTAAGCCCCCTCTTGTACCCTCATTTCCACCCAGACCCCTCCACCTCAGCCTCCTGCTCTGAGCTCGCTCCTGCACTCCAAACCCCTTAGCTTCCAGGCTGGAGCTCCCTCCTGTATTCCAAATGCCTCATCCCCAGCCCTACCCCAGAGCCCATACCCCAACCAGAGCCTCCTCCCACACTTTGAACCCCTCAGTCCCCCACCACCACCACAGATCATCCAAGTGTCAAATGAATTTTGTAGTGTGCACAATGTGGAAGTAATGTGTCATACATCCTCTCCATATTGGTGCACATAACAAAATTCATTCTGCCCTGGAAATAAAAAATTAGAACACTGGTATAGACATTAATACTTTAAGAAAAAAAATCCCCCTCCCCTCCACCCACAGTTAAGTGGAAGGAGGCCTGATTTGAAAGAAAAGATTAAAAATTTGTCAGTTAACCAAGTTACATATGTTTATGTGACCATAAATATGAACATCAGGGAGGGAAGGAATTTAGCATGGCTCAAGATGTCTACCAAACTGAACTGCTAGTAATGAATATCAGGTTGGGGAAACTTTCTAAGACTGTGCAATAACTTCCTGCTGGAAGTGGTGGAAGCTCCAGTGTACTGTATCAGTAAACCTGACAAAACCCTAATTTATTGCAGGAAACTATCTGCCTTGGCAGTGACTGAAAAAGTGGGGAGGCATAGCTCAGTGGTTTGAGCATTGGCCTGCTAAAACCCAGGGTTGTGAGTTCAATCCTTGCAGAGGCCAGTTAGGGATTTGGGGCAAAAATTTGTCAGGGATGGTACTTGGTCCTGCTGTGAAGGCAAGGGGACTGGACTCAATGACCTCTCAAGGTCCCTTCTAGTTCTAGAGATAGGCAATCTCCATAAATAAAATTAAAAAAATAACAATGAATCTGTTCCTCCAAATATTTTGAAAATGTTGGCCCAGAGATCTAGACAGACACTTGTGATCCAGAACCAAGAGAGAGCATGAGCATCGCTCAGCTATAATTTATTTTGTTAGGAGTATTTTTCTGCTGAAGCAGTTTATTTTGCTACTATTGTCTAATTTATCTTAGGAATACTTATTACTGTATTATTTCTCCTACAGTCTGCTGTGGGTTTCGAATACCAAGGGAAAACAGAGAAACATGCCTCTCAAAAAGGTAGTGCTGAAGTGAATGTGTGTATGTAAACAGATAATTTTTACTAATATTAGCTACGTGTTGTAAGACCCTACAGGTTGGAACTCCCTTGTCCGGCACCCTCGGGACCAGACCCGTCCCGAACGAGGGAATTTCCTGGATCGAGGAGGCCCCCTGCCACTGGCCTCCCAGGATGTTCCCCCTCCCTATGACTGCCTCCTCTCTGGCCCCACTGCCATTGGCCTCCAGCCTGTAGTGCTCGGACTTGGGCTCTGGCATGCT
Organism: Pelodiscus sinensis; assembly: GCF_052426305.1. Lineage (NCBI taxonomy): Eukaryota > Metazoa > Chordata > Testudines > Trionychidae > Pelodiscus > Pelodiscus sinensis. Next base: position 88,826,863 of record NC_143056.1, on the reverse strand, counting down.
GGCCCCCATGACAGGGCGGGGCTTGCCGGCTGCCCCGCTTTTGCTGCTGGCTGCCCCACTGCACCCCTGCTCTGCCAGGCTCCCCAAGACGGGGCTCGCTGATCCCACTGCTGCCCTGCCAGGCTGGGGCTCCCCGGGGATGGGGCTCCTAGCCGGTTTGGACTCTTAAGCGCTCGGGCTCTCCGATCCAGCAACATCGGATTTCAGAGGTCCAACCTGTACTGCAATAGCTTGTATATGAAGCTGTTGAGAAAACACTGTTTGTAAGGTTCCTAGCACAGTGGGGCATCAATCTGTATTGCCAGCTATCCAATTATCTGGGTTCCAAATGATTTACTACTCTCTTGTAGTAAGTGGATTGAAAAACCACTCTATTCAATTGGCCTTAACTAAATCAAATAACCGGTGGTTTTTTCCAAGGGTCTGACTTGTCCTTTGTTCCTTCACCCCCAAAAGTGAGCGAGAACCTCATACTAATGCTAGAAGTTAAAATAAGAGTAATAGCCTTGTATTTCATTTCCGGTAAGGCTGGAGAGATCTTGACATGTTTTAATATTAATAAGATAAATAGTTCCTGTATGTTGGGAAACTATAAATGAAAGAGCAGACTAAACCACTCCTCAGAGGTGGATTTGTTGGACTCATATGGAACTTCGCTGAATTTCTTAAAAATTGTAAAACAGAATTCTAAGCATGTACTGAGTTTAATTTTTCTAAACACTATCTAATAATTGAGCATTTTGTTGATAAATTTAAATGCATGAGGACCATATATCCTGGCTGAATGGTTCTGCTAGCATAATTTATACACAAAATTACCTTGGGCAGAAGTTTTAGCAGCATCCAGATTTAGAAATAGGGAGCATTCACACATACTTGTGACATCATGAGCCAGAATACTATGCTGAATTTTGCCTGCTGTGTTAGTAAGTTTTGTTTCGTGGGTTAGTAGCTATTTCCCAAGTAAGATGATATTCTGCATTGCAACACTGCGACGTGTGATGAGTTTATTTGTTTGATTGTGCTTTGATTTCTGTACTCAGATTATTCAAGTGGTTTTGGTGGTAAGTATGGAGTGCAGGCGGACAGAGTAGACAAGAGTGCAGTGGGCTTCGATTACCAGGGTAAAACAGAGAAACATGAATCTCAGAAAGGTTAGTCAACACATGTATTTTTTGTTTCTATTTTTGATGTGATGCTGGTGCATTTACCAGGAACAGTCTTATGAAATAATTCATTTTGGTAAATATTGATATATATTTTGTGTCTTTACATTCACTAGATAAGTCATGAAGATTACTGAAAATTTTATCTTCTTGAAGGAGAGAGGTTTAAATCATACACTTAAGTTTAGCTAGCACAAGAATTCCAAGAGGATATCACATTTCAATTGCATTGCAACCAGAGCTGGTCAACAAACTGTTTCCCTCACCAAACTCCCCATCTCCTGCCCAATTCCACACTTCTAGCAACTTTGAAATTTTTTTTCACCAATCAATATTAAAACCTAAAAATGCTCAAATACAGCAGTGAAGTATTTATATTTTAATTATCGGGTGACTTTTCTAATAAAGTCACCTGTTAAAATTTAGGCTATGCTTATGGATTTCTAGAGTTAATATAGTGTTGCTATAGCTGTTCAAAAAAATTGGATTTAAAAAAAAGTTTAAAATTGTTACAGGAAAGAGAATATTTTTTCTCAAAATCTTCCCACTTTCTGACCAATTTGCATTACATTATTTACCTGAAGTAACAAAGCTTTTTTTAGCAAAGTTTAAAGGAAAAAAAAGACAACCAAACTGCTCTTCATGTAGCCTTAGAATTCCAGTGTGATTTTACTGTGTCAATGCCGAGCTATAACTGAGCACTTTGAAAGATGAAAATTACTCACAGTGGTTTGTCTAGCTTTGACCCTGCTTTTTTTTCCCTCCTGCTTAAGGAAAAAAATATTAGGTGATACATTCTTCAGAATGTAAGATTTAATATCCTAGATCAAGCTTAGATGTCAGTATTCTTCTTCTACATAATTTAAAACAAGTGTCTTATTACTGTACATTTGTAAATTAAAACTGTTTACTCTTGTCTCCAGATTATTCTAAAGGCTTTGGTGGTAAATATGGAGTTGACAAGGACAAAGTGGACAAAAGTGCAGTTGGCTTTGAATATCAAGGCAAAACAGAAAAACACGAATCACAGAAAGGTTTTTATTAAACTTTTATTAAATAAAAGTATGCATGGGTTGAGATGAACACTTTGGTCCGGTATTCATACATAAGGGAAGTATGCAGTTAAAATATGATATTTTAACATTTTTGCCAATGAGACTTAACCATCTTGTAATATGTTTTCGGTGGCAAAATGGAGGTGTGATGCAGGCATCAGAATTGTTCTTCTCTTATCTACCAGGTAGCTATTTTATGAATATTGATACGTTTACTATAGCTTAATGCAGCATATAGTAGGGATGAGCTATTCTGCACTCGCTGACTTACTAGTTTTTCGGATAGCTGTGCTTCCCATTTCCCAGTAGGGAATGGGACTTGGCAGGGAGAAATGGACCGTGAAAATAATTCAGTATCATTAATGAAATATTAGGTAACAAGTATATCACTGTAGTGTTCTAAATGTTTTTGTAACAATCCCACTAATGGCTTGTGGAATTTTATGTGCATAGATTATGTGAAAGGATTTGGAGGCAAATTTGGTGTACAGACAGACAGACAGGACAAGTGTGCGCTTGGTTGGGATCATCAGGAGAAAGTTCAACTACACGAATCCCAAAAAGGTATGTTTTAGGGATGTAATAGTGTAGTCAATTAACTGATAAGCAAAAGTGTATAGGGCAATACTATAGGCTACATGCATTCCGCTCCCCCGCCAGTAAATTTTTTAGCAGGCTGGCCTGCAGTCCGTCTTGGTCCTGGCTCACGCCGGGTCCGGGACTTACCCTCTGCTGAGGCTCTGCATTTAAAGTGTAATAGGAGCCAGGTGGGCAGGCTCAGTTTCAGCTTGCACTGGGTCTGGGAGCTCAGACCCTCTGGACAGGGGCTGCTGCTACCCCACACTGCTGCCTCTGTATCAGAGGCAGCAGAGTGGGGTAACAGGCAGCCAGTCCATGAGGGGAGCTGGTTTTTAAACTGGCTCCCCTTGTGGACCAGTTCCCGCTTGGCACCCTGTGCTGCTGCCTGTGATGCAGAGGCAGCAGTGCGGAGTACCACAGGGCTCCTCAGGAGTGGGGCCGGAGCACACTGGCTGCCGGCATCACCCTGGAGACTATAAAATAGTTGAGTTACCGATAAGAATTCATGAGGTTAATTGACTACTCAATTAACTGATATTTAACATCCCCAATATGTTTGGGATCAGCTTCTTAACACTTTTAACATGCTTCTGGTTCACATTACAGAGGGTTTTTTGCCTCTGCAACTGGGGTAAAACTGTTTCATAACAGCTAACCTGGTAGAAATGAACTGAAGCACTCAAAAGCTTATGTCCTAATACCCTAATAAATGTGTTAGTCTTTTAAAGTTCCTTGTTGTTTTTGCTGAAACACTAACATGGGTACCTGAATGTTTGAAGTGTTAATGTGTTGCAATTATATTGATTGGAATGTCTTCACAACTGGTTTAATAAGCCATGGGTGGTATTGAAAGTCACTGAAAATATTGACTTGGTGTGTCAAGAGGTATGTTACAATAGCCTTGTGAATCTGCAGATAGCCTGGATTCTTTATTTTCAGTGAAACTCTGGAAGCCAGGCTGTCATAAATGACTCCTATATTACGTAAACTGCCAGTTCATGCACAAAGACAAATCCTGCTCACTATACTCAAGGGCTGTGTCTACACTGGCATGAATTTCCGGAAATGCTTAAAACAGAATAGTTTTCATTATAAGTATTTCCGGAAAAAGAGCGTCTACATTGGCAGGCTGCTTTTCCGGAAAAGCATCTGTGGCCAATGTAGATGCGCTTTTCCGGAAAAGAGCCCCGATCGTCATTTTCGCGATCGGAGCTTTTTTCCCGAAAAGACTACTGGGCTGTCTACACTGGCCCTTTTCTGGAACAGTGTTCCGGAATAAGGACTTATGCCCGAGCGGGAGCAGCGTAGCTTTTCCGGAATAGCGGCTGATTTTGTACAGTAGAACGTCGTTGCTTTTTCAGAAATTCAAGGGCCAGTATAGACAGCTCACAGCTTATTCCGGAAAAGCGGCTGATTTTCCGGAATAAGTGGCCCAGTGTAGACACAGCCAAGCTGTTTTCCTCTTCCTTGATCTGTCTCCCCCTCTCTTTTATGCATACCCACATTTGCTGGAAGTAGAAACTCCGCATCAGCGATACTGACCTCTTCCTTCTCACCCAATTTTTAATGGTCTCCATGAAGATGGAGACATCTACAGTTATACCCTGTTCCATAGTAGGCCAGACCTTGCTGCACGCATGCAGAAAGGAGATCTCAGGGTTTTTTTTCCCTTTGTAGCTTCCTGTGTGTGTTCCTATGAGAAGGAATGATCTATACCCTTATTTTAGCACTTTGTTGTCAAAATAGCTGTGCCAGAACAGCCTGTCAATGACTGGAATATGGTTCTAAACACAGATTTTTTTTTTTCTGCAGACCAATAACAAGGATATTCCTTACTTTTGACAATGCCAGATAGGAGAAACTTTAGGATTTTTTTTCTCCTGATTAGTATTTCTTACAAACGCAGGGCTATACTGTCCAAATATATTTAACTTGCTCCATGTGTTGTCCTCTGCACACATTATTTTTCTTTTGAGTACATATGAATAAAGACATAATCTGATCATGAACGTAATTTAAAATACAAGTGCATGTATACAGTATGAACAGTTGTGCAGAGAAATATTGTCTGCAGTACGAGAAGAGCTGCAAAATATAGCAAAGAACATGAAATTGTTTCTGTTATATTCCTGTTAATACTAAGTGAAGCTGGCTTTTTCCTAATCCCAACTGTAATTATTCATGTGAATACAGGCAGTCCCCGGGTTACGTACAAGATAGGGACTGTAGGTTTGTTCTTAAGTTGAATTTGTATGTAAGTCGGAACTGGTACTTATTGTAGGGGAAACTCTAGCCAAACATTTCTCCAGAGCTCAGTTTTATTCTCCCACACCTCACTTCCCTCAGTCCTTTATTCTCAAGCGGAGGTGTCTGCTGAGCAAAGCCGCTCCGCGTCTCCCTGGTCTGCTGGGGGGGGCGCTAGCTTCGCATCTCCCTGGTCTGCTGGGGGGAAGCAGCTAGTGCGGGGTTGCCTCACCCTGTTTGTAAGTAGGGATCTGATGTAAGTCGGATCCATGTAACCCGGGGACCGCCTGTATACAATTAAAATGAGTATTCAGAGTCGTGTGAATAGACAATTAAAATGAGTATCCAGAGTCGTCTAAAATACTGCTGATTCATCAGAATTGCTGCTGGCTATGATTTTGAATGTTTTTAACTAAACGTATCTGTTCCTTTTCTCCTTCCTTATTACATGTGACTTTTTCAGATTATAAGAGTGGTTTTGGAGGGAAATTTGGTGTTCAAAAAGAGAGACAGGACCCATCTGCCGTGGGGTTTGAATACAAGGAGAAACTAGCCAAGCATGAGTCTCAACAAGGCACAGTCTCCAGTTGTAACTTTCTTATTAGCCATGCAGCCACTTCTAACACAGACTTAGTTATGTAAAAAGACTGACTTGTACCATAAGTAATCTAAGGAAGAAATTTTCTTAAATTTCTATCCCCATGTTATCTAGCAACATCAGGCTATTTCCTTAAAATGAATTGTTAATGGTCATGATCTCATTATAAGCCTATATTAAGGATATGGGTTCATAAAATTCCAAATGGTGCCGATAATAAAATAGAAACAGAGATCCAATATTTAGTTTGTGTCTCTACATAAGCATTAGCTCACACCATCTTAAGTCCAAATGTTACAATTTTTCCTTGGGTGAAGTAAAAAATAGCATACTTATAAAACTGTCTTTATTCATTGTGAGATAATTCAGATATGAACTACAAGTCATAGATTTCTGCCAATATCCTACAGTGAGAAGTCCTATAGCATAGCATCTTTTGGAAATCCTACATCAGAATAGTCATGCAGCACCTAAGAGACTAACAAAACATGTAGATTTCGTGGGCATGACCCACTTCTTCAGATAATGGAGTTAAGAAATTGTTTGTACCCTGGGCCCCTTAACTCTATTATCTGAAGAAGTGGATCGTGCCCACAAAAGCTCATGATACCATCTACATGTTTTGTTAGTCTCTAAGGTGCTGCAAGACTATTAGTTGTTTTTTTTTAAGAATTTTCAGTTAGACTGACACGGCTACCCCTCTGAAACCTTTGTACATCAGAATAGTATAATTGCAATGTCTGAAGGTGGTTAATAAAGCCATGCATTTATTCTGGCTAAATATGTCTAATAGCCATCAATGTTTTACATATTATCATGATTTAAAGCAGGGGAACCTTTTTTGGGTTGGGGGCTGCTGACCCACAGAAAAATCTGTCCGGGCCCCACACAAGTGAGAAACAAAGTGAGAAGCTCCTGACTGAGAAGGTGAAAGGCACCCCACATTCCCCTTGTACACCAGAGCCTAGGGAGGCCCAGGCTAGTAGAGTTTGTGTGCTCCCACCCTGCAGGTGGGTGGATGGGCAGTTGGAGTGCCAGCACGGGCTCCTCAATGCTGAGCCTCGGGGGCTGGATTCAGGCAAGCTGGGGGCCGCATCCGACTCCCTCCTTCCCAGGCCTGAGGTTCGCTATCCCTGATTTAAAGCCTAGCATAGCTTTAGTAGAAGTTCAAATACACACACAAAGTCTCTGATTAGTGAATCCTGTATTTTGGGAATGGGAGCAAAGGATGACATTGTAAGTCAGTTCAAGCACTCGCCATTTACATGGTAACTATTTATTATTAAATAAGGCAGTAATATGACCTATATTCCCACTGTGGATACATGAAACATCTTTCTTAACTTTGCATCAACCTGGGGTCAATACCAAAATTGCAGAAAATGTGAATTGGCAGCTATGTATCTTGTCTTGATTAAATTCCATGAATGCTATGCAAATAAAGAGTACTTAAGTGAGACTTCTGCCCTGACGAGGGTTACTGCACACTTGACAGCACACTACTCTGAACAAAGGTAATATGACCTATACTCCAGGAAGTAGCAATTGGTACTGTGAAAGGCTGTGCTCTAGAAGTGGTGCATTATGATGGGCCATCCCTTATTCTTTGCTTGGTTCCTTTCAACATGGCAATCATTAGCTTAACTTTCACTGAAAGAATGTGAAAAGCATGCACATAGCTCACAGCATTTTTCTTGCCTGCTGGTATACGAAGAAGCTTCTATAGATATACATATCCTGATTTGCATAAAAAAGTTTCATTTTCTTTGGCTGCTATCTTTGGAACTGCATGTAGCTGCTTTTGAAATGGCCATTTGCATTTAATGGGCCTAAAAAAGGAAGAAGACTAAACCTGCCTACTTTGACCTCTTTATCCTATTTTTAGATTATTCAAAAGGATTTGGTGGAAAGTATGGTATACAAAAGGATCGAATGGATAAGGTAAGTTGTTTGAAATTATCATTAATTCAGTTGTCTGGCTATTGGTTTAAAATCACATCATTATTGGAGAGGCAGGATCTGTAGTGTTCTGATCTGTTCTCTATATTTGTATTCTGCTTAGGGAGTTCTCTTTAATTTCGTATAGTATACAATGCCTTTCATCTGAGGCTCTAAAGCATTTTACAAAGGTGATTATCATTCCCATTATATAGAGGAGGAAAAATTAAAACCAAGAACTTGAGTGATAGTGAAAGAGGAATAGAGTTAAGAAATATAACCTTGATCTCTAACGCTGTGGTTTACAGGGTCTTTTGAAAAAGTCTGCCGTTTTCAACAGAACTGCGTATAGACCGCGGTTTTACTTTCGAAATGGCGCTTTTTCGAAAGAGTGCCATGACGCGATTATGCAAATGAAACACAGGATATTTAAAACCCCACTTTATTTGCACTTTCGAAGTGCCTTATTTACATCCCTCTGTTGAAAGAGAGATGTAGTCTAAACACAGTGTAAGAGTGTCACTGCACCCGTAGCTCAAAATAAGCTACTCAGTTTGAGCTATGCAAATTGTGTATCTTATTTCGGTCTTATTTCGAAATAGCTTATTTCGTAATTTGGCGCTGTCTACACAGCACTAAATTTCGAAATAACCCGCTATTCCGAAACGTCCCTTACTCCTCGTGGAATGACGTTTACAGGGACATTGGAATAGCAAGCCCGAAAAAATGGGCTGTTAAGATGCGGGACAGCTATTTCACGGCACTCCAGTATGCTCCAAAACAGTGTTGCAGTGTAGACATAGCCTAGCTGGCCAGTCTTCTCTTCTAACTAGGGATGTAAAAGGTTAATCAGTTAGCCTCACCCTTGACAGGTAGGGGCTGTAGTGGGCTTCTCATGGGGCCCACTGGAGCAGCCCCTGTCCGTGGTGGGTCGGACACCCCTTTCCTTCCCTCCCCTGTTACATGCTGGCTCCCCAAGAGTGGGGCCAGCAGGAGCTACCACCCCCACTACTAGTTAGCCAGCTGCAGAGCCTGCAGCAAAGCCTCCTCCCTGGGAGCAGGGCTGGCAGAAGTCCTTGCCGGCCCCACTTCGAGGGAGGTGGCTTCACTGCAGGCTCTGCAGTATAAAGCATATTTAAACTTTATGCTGCAGAGCCCACATGGTGTGTAAACCATGTGACTGTTGTCATTTTGAGCAGTTACACAGTTACATTTTTAAACACATTTTTACATCCCTACTTCTAACCACCAGATGGCACCTCATTTTACACCTTGCAAACATCCTCTCAACCAATTAAAAATAGTTGCCTTTCCATTTGCCTCATTTCTCTATAATTTAAGGGGATGTTGCTATGTTTCATCATCCTGCTACAGTAAGTGGTACACCAAACTCTTCGAATAGTTACTTACCCACTCCACAAATTACAAGTAGCTCTGTCAAACACATTCCTGATAGAATTTCCTCAAAACCTATTATTCAAACTTTAATCTTTTATCCAAGACACACAGTGATGTAAACTTCCAAAAATACTTTTATTTCATAGGTTTAAAGGATGAAGGTCTTTATACAGATGAGCTTTCCCCTACTAAATAAACCTATTTGTTAACTTACAGAAATATCAAAGCTTCAAACTCTTTTAGGTTACAGTATGTTGTCTTATCCACGAGGGAACTTTTTTTTTTATTATTTTTATTCCTACATAAAATATTACCTCTCTGCTTAGGGTTTGCTTTCAGGGTTTTTTTTTTATGTTTCAAGCTATATGCTTTATCTTGGTAGAAACCCTTGTGTTATACAAACTGAGAGGTTGTTTTGTATTCAGAGAGACAAGCATTCAGCAAATTTCCCTGTTTCCTATTCTTATGGCTCATCAATATATAAAAGAGATTAACCAGTAATAAAATTAGTGTTAGTGGGAATCAAGTGTGATGTCTGTCTCTGAATGAAAGTTAACCCTAAATAGTCTGGTGTATTGAAAGAATTCATTCTCTTTAGCATGTTTTAGACCCCAAAATGAAGTGGGCTTTAAAAAACAAAAAAGAGGTAGGAATGTTGCAGGAGAAGATCATGCAGATGTGTGCTGCTGTGTTTACTGAATGAGCATGTAATCAGAGAACTACTTTGTGAAGTAATTGATACTTTCTTGTTACTGGTAGAATGCATCAGCTTTTGAAGATATTGAGAAATTGTCATCAACTTATCAGAAGACCAAGCCGGTAGAAGCTGGTAAGATTACATTATTGATTATGTTTCTGTCCCTGGCTGTGGAAGGTGGGTCACCTTTCTCTGGCACCTCTAAGGTTACTCCCCTGCTGATACCAATGAGTAAAATCCAAGCTTTCTTTTTGCAATCTTGGCATGTCAGTAGTACACACATATACTTTATTTTACTCTGACTGTAGTCTTCTCTCTGTGAATGGAGAGGTGACACTCATTCCCCCTCAGTATTAACAGTTGAGCTGAAATTATAGTTGCATTTAAACAATGCACTGTTTCTTCAAGAGGGAAAAGAAACAGTATCAAGAAACTATATAAAGCATCTCCATGATTCTCATACAGGCTAAGACTTCTCTAGAATGGTCTAGACGTGGTCTTAGGCTACACCTACATGAGAAAAAATTGTACTGATTTCATTAGTTTAGATTTTAGAAACAGAGGTAGTTAAAATCTGCACATCATCTTGTGTAGATGTTATGTTTCAGTTTGAGTACAACAAGTAGTCTTGTGGCACCTTAGAGACTAACAGATATATTTTTATCATAAGCTTTTGTGGGCAAAACCCACTTCCTCAGATGTGATATATTTGTTAGTCTCTTAAGGATGCATCTACACAGCAGGGCTTAACTTGAAATAAGCTATGCAAGTTGAGCAATGTCAATTGCATAGCTAATTTCGAAATAGGGAGCGTCTACACAGCATTTATTTTGAAATAGAGCACTCTTCCTCTGACTTCCCTTACTCCTCGTACAATGAAGGTTACAGGAGTCCGAGTAAGAAGTCCTTCGGCTTGATGGTATTTTGACATTATTTCAAAACAACTGCCTGCTGTGTAGATGCAGACTAAGTTATTTTGAAATAATGTTGCTTTGTAGATGTACCTTAAGGTGCCTTAGAGGACTGCTCATTGTTTTTAAAGTTACAGACTAATACAGCTACCCCTCTGAGTCTTTATTTCAGTTTGAGTTATTGGTATCAACTAAATTTGGCTTGTTTTAAGCAGAGTTGGCTTTTGACTGACCTGTGGTTGTATTTTGGGACTTGTAAGCGTTTTTAAGTAGCTTGCTTTCCAATCCTGTCCCAGACCTGGCCAGTTGGAAACCTTGAATGGTGATTGGCTCCAGCTGCTGTATTGCCTGTGTGCATATATGTGGTGATGTGCACATGTGTTTTGGCTTTGTTTAAGTCATGCAGGTTCCCACCAGGTTGCCTGAGAGACTTTTTTTCTTTCTAAGGAAGGCACTTTCTTGCATAGAAATATTGGCCTGAATAAATACCAATTGGCTTTACTTAACAGTCTTATTCCTTTTTAAAAACACTGGTTCTCAAAGTTTTACAAATCCTATTACTCCTGAAGGAATTGTGCACCCCAAAATTACAAATTCTGCCCACTATTATAAAATTCTATGAAATTCTGAATATTTTATTTGTGAAAAATAACACAATATGATCACACCCTTTTCAATTATTTGCTGACCACTATTTCACAATAAATTACCAAAATGACACCATTTCCAGTTATGTTGTTGTTTTTACTGTGTTACTCTGACACACAATCTGTGGGATTTTTGGGGCAGAATTCCCCCAAGAGTACCAGGCTTCTATGTGGTGCAATCTGGGTGTGGGCAGCTCTGGGGGGGAGAAGGGAGTTTGTGTACCAGGGGATCTGGATGCACAGAGGCTTATTTTGGCATCCTTGTTGCAGGGGGTATGGGACACTACAGGGGAGTCTAGGTGAAGGCGGTTAGGGTGCAGTGGGGGGGGGGGATCTGGGTGCTGGGAGAATGGAGTGCAGGGTACGGCTGGTTGGAGCTCAGTGGGGTGGGTGTCTGGAAGTTGGGTTTCTGATTCAGGGGAGGCTGGGTTGTGGGTGAATTGAGGTCTTGGGAGAGGGTCTGAGTGCAGAGGATTCCTGATGCAGGGGTGAGGCTGAGGACCAATGGGGCCAGGAAGTAGCTGAGGGTATGTCTACACTACCCTCCTAGTTCGAACTAGGAGGGTAATGTAGGCATACCGCACTTGCAAATGAAGCCCGGGATTTGAATTTCCCGGGCTTCATTTGCATAAACTGGGCGCCGCCATTTTTAAATCCCTGCTCGTTCGAACCCCGTGCCGCATGGCTACACGCGGCACGAACTAGGTAGTTCGGACTAGGCTTCCTAGTGGAATGAGTGGAAGCCTAGTCCGAACTACCTAGTTCGTGCCGCGTGTAGCCGCGCGGCACGGGGTTCGAACGAGCAGGGATTTTAAAATGGCGGCGCCCAGTTTATGCAAATGAAGCCCGGGAAATTCAAATCCCGGGCTTCATTTGCAAGTGCGGTATGCCTACATTACCCCACTAGTTCGAACTAGCGGGGTAGTGTAGACATACCCTGAGAGAGGGTATTAATTGGCCAACAGATATGAAGCTGTACACTCAACTCAGTTGCATATGTCTGTAATGTAACTTTGGAATACCACATCCCAAGCATCCTTCATGCTCTCCACATCTTTACATGTGTCAGAGGCAGCAGCTCTACTTGCTGCATAGACAGAGTGTAACCTGGATGCTAATGGAACTATGAAAACCGCGAGCCTAACAGGAAGGATGTAGAGTGGAGAAGCATAAGGGTCCAGAGAAATGGGGTTGCACTGGTGGGGGAAGCAGGAAGTGATGGAACAAGAGATGGATCAGGTGGTAGGGGAGAGAGCAGTGACCTGGAAAGGTCAGTGGGGAAGCGGGCACCTGGAGGCCAGGCGTGGAGTAGACTTTAGGGGGAGCAGGATGGAGTGTAGGGGTGATGAGGAAAGCAGAAAATAGATGGGTTATCATGGAATTTGGGACCCAGAGTCAGAAGAAATGGGGACCTAGCAGGGTGAAATGGAAATGTGGAGGGGAAAATGGGGGTCTGACAGGAGAGTGGTGGGGTGTCTGGTGGGGGAAATGATGATCTGGCAAGACACACAGCCCCTGCCATGGTTGGGGAGGGAAGAATGGGATCCAATGGAATGGAGGGAGTGGAGCATGGAGGAAATAGAGGTAAGGGATTCCCAGCAATAGAGAAGGATGGGGAGGCTCATACTCAGGGAGCTTGTAGAGGCGGGAAACCCTCCTGACATGTTTTTTCCCCTCCCACTATGAATTCAGGCTGTGATCTGACTCCAGTGTAGCCTCTTGCACAGATTCTGTGGAAGCAGAACACTTTTGTCTGGTTTTCATTTTGATCTTGACTTTGTTTTAATATTTGTAATGTTACAGTGAATACAAAAACAAGCAACATCCGAGCTAACTTTGAAAACCTAGCCAAAGACAAGGAACAGGAAGACAGAAGGAAAGCAGAAGCTGAGAGAGCACAAAGAATGGCCCAGGAGAAACAAGAACAGGAGGAGGCCAGAAAGAAACTAGAAGTCAGTAAGATTCACAGCTCTTCTGGGCAAATGCTGGTGATTTTTGAGTGTGGAGTGGGAGAGGAGAAGGCTATATCTACTGGAAAATACATTCCTTTCTTGCTTGCTAGATTTGGACATTGAAATATCTTGGTTATAGCACTACACCTGAGGGCCAGGGCCCCTTCCCACCATGTTTCACCTCCAGATACACTGTTGGACTCCCACAAGAGCTGTAACAGGAACTTCTGAGTATCTAATGGAATCCTAGAACTGTAAATGGAGAAAATGTTGCTTAATCGCCACATGCTCCACAGGACAAAGTAATGCTGGAAACGTGTATGGTTTTTCATTTTAAATAATGGCGTTCTACTGAGTAGTTCTGATGGTCGCCTGTCAATGAGACCGATCTGAGTGTAAGCAGTAAGTGTTCTTTCATACCTAGACCACTGGTTGAAGTCCAGACAAGGCTTGTAGTTGCCACTCTTGGGAAACGAGTTGGTGGTCTTAGGTACAGGGCAGCGTGCTACACAAATAACCATCCTTGTTAGCCATTTCAATAGACTCCAAAGATTGAATGGGTCCAGAGAATCTGTGGGCATTGTAAGTTAGGGTGAGGGAACTTGCACATCATCCCTTGGACTCTGAGGACTGACAGCCTCGGAGGCAGATGACCAACACTGCATAGATTTAAAACATAAAAATTGGTGTGTTACATTCTAGTTCAACTGTATGGAAGAGAGATTCAAAATATCACAGAATAAATGAATTGACTGTTATATAACCAAAGGCGTGTCTAAGCAAAGAAACATACAACTAGTGTATGTATAGTAAAATCCAGACTAGCAGATAGCCTTGTTAGTTTAAACTGGAAAAAATGATTTTTGCAATATAGGTTTCCTAGAGTATGAATGCAAATTTTCCCACTTCTGGGTCTCTAGTCTGAGAGTGATCGCTCATTCTAGACTGTTTCAGCTAATTACCTCACTGCTTTTGTTGGCCACATGAGAGTTTGTTTTGTTTTCCCTGTCATGCTTATTTTACTTCTAGTTAGGATGGTGTTCAGGGAGCTTTTCTTTACATGCTCTGTTGTCTTTGAATCAGCCATGACTGTTAGTCTCAGAGCCTAGAACTGCTTTCTAATCTAAGCTTCATGTAGCGTGATTTTTATTTGTGCCAGAAACTCAGTTCTGGGGTGCTTGGCGAGACCATATTTTAAGCATCTTTAATGTTGTATGGAAATTTACACTTTTGGCATCTAAAAACTACAGTCTGAGATGCATATAGCCATTTTAAAGAATGCAAAACTCAGACTGTACTTAAACACTTGAGGCTGCTACTTTAGCATTGAGATACTTTCAGTCTATCTTTAAACAGAAATGAACTTACTTTTCACTTGTAGCAATTTAATATAGTATAATACCTGGCACTTTTCCAGTGCCTTTCATCCAAAGGACATAAGACCCTTTTCAAAGATGGATCATTATCAGTATCTCCACTTCATTTTTAGAGGTAAGGAAACTGAGGCATTAAGTTTAAATAGCTTACCCAGAGTCCCACAGTCAGTGGCACAGCTAGGGTGGAAATCTGCAAAACCTATCTAATGCTACAAAATATTACATATAAAATAATTGCAGAATTTAAACAACTGCAACACCAATTTTTCTGCCATTATTTTGCTTCATAGTAAAGCCTAAAGTACACCTCTAACTTCTCTCAACTTCTTTTTTTCTACTTGCTTGTTCAGCTCTACATCATAAACGTCATGTCTTGAATTCTCTGTTGCTAAAGAACTCCCTGAGAAAGCTTTCCAAGATACTAAAACCTGAGCAATTGCCAAGAAAGAGTAGACTTGCTAATACTGGGGCAGATTTTCATAAGAGCTCAGCACCAAAGTGCTGAATTCTTCAAGCAGGGCCAGTGTTCAACACACTTGTTCTTGGTGTGCTAGTTACACTTGTTTAACTCAGCCTCTTGAAAAACCATGTGAAGCAAAGGAGTAAGTCTTTCTGCTATGGGCTAGGATTTCTACAGAAGACCTTGTAGGCAAGACTGGCCTAGATGGTCCTAATTTTTTCTGAAGAACTGAAAAACACAATCTCCTGATCCTTACCCTCCCTTTTTTGATTATAAACAATGCCATCTTTTTATCATAAAGGAGCAGTAAAAAAGAAAGATATTGGTTATGTCTCTGCAAAGAATACATACTTCTATTCTCAGAGTACTGCGTGCTCCTGCAAATATCTGTTACATTATTGAGAAGTCGTAAACAAAGTAGACATGTTAAATTTTGTTGCTAAGTGGCCCAAGCAGTCGCTCCTGAGTACTGCAGATAATGAGGCATATACTAACTGGATGGTAATGCCTAACTTTTTTAAATCATTCAGGTAATATTAACCTTCCTGCACTTTTACATCCTATCTCTGTCCTAAATTAATCCAAAGATTCACGCATCTCTTTTTTTCTGGAGATTGCACCCAAATCAGTGACAATATAGCATGCAGTGGACTGTGTGAAGCTCCAAATTATTGGTCCATTCCTGATGCACACCGTGTAGCAGAATATGGAGGTAGTCTTGCTTTTATTTGCATCATGTAGAAAAAGATCCTCACGTTGTTGTGAATTTAATTCTATCCTAGCTATTTAAACCCTGTTGCCTTGTCAGCTAGTTCTCATGCCAGGAAAAGCGTAAATTTGTTTCTCATAAAAATGACCATGTCCGTTTGTTACTAGAACATGTGGTATAATGGTCCCTATACTTGAATTAAATTGCAGTTTGAAGGCTGGTTCATGGATTAAAATACTGAATTCAGATAACCTAAAGATCCTATGGAAATATTCCAAAGAGCAGAATCGAATCATATAGCTCTTAACATACATATGTTAGTCTGTAACTACAGGTAATCTACATAAATTACTCCTTTTCTGACCAGTCAATTAAACAGGTTATGCAATTAGTTAGATGCTATGTTTTCAAGTCACAAAACCACTCTTTGTCACAAGCCTTTCTGACTAAGTTTGAGAATGCACTTGTCATTGCATCCACACTGCTTCTTATTTGCTGTCTTGGAATCAAACATTGTTTAAAGTTCTCGTGAACTTAATCACTTTTTTTCCCCAAAGGAACAAGCTAAAGCCAAAAAACAAACACCACCTCCATCTCCTACCCCACAGACAGGTGATGAGAAGCCACCTTCAAGTCCAGTTTATGAGGTTAGTCAAAGTCACAATTAGTAAATTGACTAGCTTGTCCTTAAACACATTTCTGTGGTGAACAGATTTATACCTGTGGGTAATTTTTATGGCTTTGCTATAAAGTAATGATGTCCAGTATTTAAGTGGGAAGCTGCCTTCTTATAGGTGGTTCTATTTCATGAGTCAGGGAGTTGGAGTTTTATAGCTAGATGTGCCCAATGTAGGAGGGGAGGGGATTTATGAGTAGTTTTGTATCCAGGAAATTTCTCTTTCTCTCTCCTACTGAAATATTTTAAAAAGGGTTAAGGTGGAAAATGAAATTCTTACAACTCCTCTAATGTTACAGTTCAGCCTTAGAGGGTGAAATTGAATTCAAGTGAGGTATGTTTATTGTTCCTAGTGTTAAAAATGTGAATATATTTGTTATAAATGAGAATATAAATGCAACAAGCAAAAATATATCTAATTGTGAGAAATCGTTATCTACTCCATAAATTACCATGTATCAGCAATATGAAAATATTTACATAGTGAGTCTGTTGCCATTACAGATACACGTATTTGCTTTGTTATAATGCACCTCTTGTACTAGGAACTAGTGACATGATGCCTTTTAAGTCTCTAGATACTATCTGTAGAATATCTGAACTATTCATTTGGATTCTAATCATACTTATGGTAAGGTGACCTCAAGACTATCCCGCATTTACATATAGTTGTCTTGTAGTATTGAATGTTGCCATTTTCAAAGGAGATGTTTTCACTTGTTTGAATTCTAGTGCTGAATGCAGGACCTAGTTTACTCTTCTCTTTGGCACTATTGATGTCCTGCTTGAGGGGCTTCTTTTTGTGACCTTGACAAGTTTCACTTTTGTTTTTCTAGGATGCAGTTTCATATGAGGCAGAGCCAAACTACAAGAATTCCAGTACAATGTATTCAACTGTCCATGAGCCAGAATCCAGCTACAAACCTGAAGAGTCAGACTACCAAGAAGCAGTCAGTCAACGGGAGTCAGAATATGACCCAGAGACAGTCTATGAAGTGGCAGGAACAGGAGACCTCTATCAAGCAGGTAGAGTGTTCTTATTTCTGAGCTGGTGCGTTCAGTGGTAGGTAGTGACTCCATGAAGTTGACATGTCTTTGTCGTAGATTTGGGCAGCAACTTAATCTAAGTTGTTAACATTATATTTTTGAATTTTAAATGTGCTGGCAGGGGAGTAGAGATTGGAAGAGTGTCTTCCTGTTTACATGTCACTTTTTTGTGGTAAGGGAGAGGTTTGTGTGTGTATGTATATGTATGTGTGTATATATATATATATATATAAAAGATGTGCAGAATGGTGCTTTTTCATTTTGTTAAAGCATTTGTTTTTCTCAAAATCTGTTCATAAAGTGCCTTACCTCCATCCCAAATAAGGTTATGCAAGAATGAAATTTCTCTTTAAAGTGTGCTCCTGGATCTATTGACATTATATAGACATCTTCCTGAACTAAAGCTATAGGGCTTCATTTCAGCTCTCTCGTGCTCCTGGCCTTAACAGCATCCCCATCCAACTCAGTTTCTGATTTGTTGTAAAAATATCAAAGATATTGCTGGTGTTTTCAAAATTGTGCCTCTTCTGGGTGTTCCCTGACACGTGGCTAGTTGGTTTTCTCGCTTCAATCTGTGGTCCAAATTACAATGGAGAATGAGGAAGAAGAATGCCAGATTACACTTTCATATATAGGTTTCTGTCTATACATAGTGTGGTTTTAGTCCTCTAATGTGTCTTTTTCCAACCTTTTTTAGAAGAAAATACTTATGATGAATATGAAAATGAACTTGGAATTACAGCCATTGCCCTTTATGATTATCAGGCTGGTAAGTGCATGTCTTGTTCCCTTGAATTGTGCATCCTATGAATAACTTTCCGTCTTGTGTAATGTTCATATAATACATATCCCCCCCACCCAGAATTCACCCAGCTCTAGCTGTTAGATTTTAAGTGACTTCCAGGGCTGAGGAGTAACATGAAAATAACTTGAATAACATGAAAAACCTCAAGACCAGTTTTCAAAGAGAAACTGCTGAGCTACAGTTCATCTTCAAATGTGACACCATCAGATTAGGATTAAACAAAGACTGTGAATGGTTAGCCAACTACAAAAGCAGTTTCTTCTCTCTTGCTGTTCACACCTCCAGATCAGCTGCTAGAAGTGAATTAACCTCGTTATCTCTAGCCTTATTTTGGCCTGCATATTTATACCTGCCTCTGGAAATTTCCACTAAATGCATCTGACGAAGTGGGTCTTTGCCCACGAAGCTTATGCTCCAATACATCTGTTAGTCTCTAAGGTGCCATAGGACTCCTTGTCACTTTTGCAGATTCAGATTAACAAGGCTACCCCTCTGATACATGAATATTATGGTGTGATTTAGGGATGTTAAATTGCAAGTAATTGACTAATCAAATAGTCGATGCATTTTGCATCGACTATTCGATTAGTTGATAGGGCGCCTCCGCCCTTGAAGTGTAGCAACAGCCCTAAGCTGCATGCGGTGTTTCAAAGCCGCAGTGCTGGTGGTGCACGGGATCTGGCCCCAGGCTCCATTCAGTGCTGCTGCTTTGAAGTACCCCTTCCTCTCCCCCGCCCCATTGCTGCCTCCTTCTGATAGAGGAAGCAAGGCGGAGGGAGGGGGCAAGCAACTGGTCTACTAGCCTGTCAACTAGGCCTTCACATCCTAGTGTGACGGGCAGGAGCCCCTGTACTTGATTAACAGCTTACCCATGCAATAGATATGAATGTTCTCCTCTTAGGACAAAAACTGCTACTGTAAAAGAAGTAAAAGGGAGTCAGTTGCTCAGAGAAGTCTTTTGATTATCACATCTTCTAGTCTGTTTTTAAACTTCCCTCTTTAGCACATTGAAGGAAGTGAAAATTAGTAAGGCTCCTCTGTGAATTACAAGTGCCATTACCTGGGAAAAAGCTGACCACAGTAGAACAACATGTGAGAGTACTAAACACATTGCCTCTTTCAATCTTTCCTCAGCGGGCGATGATGAGATTTCCTTTGATCCAGATGACATCATCACAAACATAGAAATGATTGATGACGGCTGGTGGAGGGGAGTGTGCAAAGGCAGATATGGGCTCTTCCCGGCAAATTATGTTGAGCTGAGGCAATAAATAATATTGTGTACCGATATGCCTTAATGCCATAGTCATTAAACCTGATTTAATACACTACAAATCATGATGCTTTTTTGAGGATGGAGGGGTATATACATATGGCTTTTATATTTAATACTTTGCTGATGCTTTAAAAAATGTTTATGCCACAGAATTCGCTAATATATTGTAACTGATGTTCCCCACCAAGGCTCCTGGTAACGATTTTTATGCATTTTGAAATGTTTTTCCTTATTCTTTGCCAAATTAGTTATTTGTCATTAAATGCCATCTCAAGGACTATTAGCTGCCTGTCATTAAAATGCATGTTTACTCATCCCTGTAAGTGAACAGAAGAACCTAGTGATTAAGTGCAGTTAGTCTTCCACTAAATGTTGTCAGCTAAAGATCATGGCTATGCAGGTAATTTGCATTTCCACTTAAGTAGGAGTATACCTATATTTCCATATATCTTATATGGATAAGGGAAGAGAAGGACTTGAGAGTTACAGTTAATGACAACTACCTAACTTTGAAAATTGGCCAATGATTAGAAATACATTGAAGTTACGAAGGAAACAGTCCAGTAATTCATCATTTCATTTAAAAGTGATGTCTCTTAGCTTGTGTCTCTTTCTGGTGCTACTGCTTTTGTCTTTTCCCCATGGACATCTTTGCATTGCCTTTTGCTTATCTCTTCATTCTCTCTCCCCTCCCAGAAAACCCTTTTTAAAATTGCTACAGAAGTGCTTGCAAAATTCCATTGTTGTCTCACCCAGGAAGGTGCATCCAAACTAGTACTCCTACCTACAGTAACAGTATGTCTGCCTTAAAGATTAAAAGGCAGTCCAGTGTTGCTATATTGCATTGTGTGTACAAATATCTTTTTGTGCATGCAATGAAACAGGCCTCCAGACAGTTATAACCATATTTCAGTCAAGAAATGTTAATAAAAATAGCATAAAAACATTCCAGACAGTCTCTACTTCTGATCTACTCCCTGTTTATATCTACAGAAGAAACTGCCAGTAACATTTCTCCTTAACAATGGAGTTAATCCCGGGTTGTTGTTTTGTTTTTTCTCCCAAAATAGAAATTGACGTTCTTGTCACTTTTAAAATTTGGTTTACTTCACCACAACAGTTAGTGTCCCTACCAAAGATAGTAAGTTCTCAGTAATAATGCGTATGTTAAATGCGTATGCTGCCTGTATTCACCTCCTGATCAATATGAAAACAGCAGGGTGGAACTGGCACATTGCAAATGCTATTTTCACGAGCTACAAATCTGAGCCAGTTGAGTACAGAAAATCCTTGTATAAAATGGCACATTGTGTCTAGGAAGAAGATATCCAGTTGAAACCAAGTTTTGGGTGATTGGGACAATCTTTTTAAATGAATGTCTTGTGTGTCATATGATTATATTTTTTCCTCTCTCGTGGTTTCATCTCTTTGTCATATTGCATTAATAGATTGGGTTGGGTTTTATACACAATTTATTTTATCCAATTTTGCATAGAACACCACCTAGGATATATGATTTTTGTAAATTAAATATTCAAATAAACTTTTTGAACCATTTTCCTGGGATACTTTTCAATTTTAAAGCAATGTATCAAGAATGTCGAGGTGTTAGTTCTGAGTCATTGTTCACTCACCTTACTATATCTAGAGCTCTGGGAGGGTACGAAATATATCTGTATCTGCATCTGCAAAAATGAGCCGTGGATATCTACAGCCACATCTGCAGATACCCACAGATTTACAAAGTGGATATCTGCAGATTTACAGGGCTCTAACCATAACTGCTTCCAGACTAGTCAGACCCTTCCATCATGAATAACAAGTATTTCCAGGAGACAAACGGCTATGTAGTGGCAGGGTGCCTTTCTGAATGAGTGTCCCTGCAGTGCTCTGCTAAATCTTCGGAACGCTTTCCTAACACAGAGATCCACTGGCTAGCCTCCTTTTCTTGCCCCCATCTGGAAACATTTAGTTAAAAATAGGCAATATGGGCTACAGTTTCAAAAAGTTCAGCTCTCATTTAGATATTGCAGCTGACTTCTCCTCCTCCCCCCTGAGAATGAGAAGTGCAATTGGATCTGGAGAACAATGGGAGCTACAGGATACTAAGCTTGTAGAAAATTTGACTCTGAACTGTGCTTTTTGGGGGGGAGGAGGAGGGGAAGAGGTGAGCTGTTTGTACATAACTGGCTCCTAAGGAATCTAACTACTGCTTGCGTCATACGGCATTACTCTTGAAGCCCCACTGTTCAAGATCCTGGAGCACTGTGGAAACCACTTTGGAAGAAGCTTGCTGGAAGTGGGTGGTATCTGTATAAGGAGACAGCCAGGCCTTCTGGAATCAAGGAAGAAATGGTAAGTGGCTTGGGATTTTGTGTTCAAAGCGGTAGCTGAGCTTTATGGTACTGGGAAGGAGGGTACATTTTCTCCTTCCCTCATGTGGACAGTAGGGTCACAGATATTGTGAAATTCTGTGGGACACCTAGAATTCCAAATTCCCTTCTCTTTTACAGTAATGCTGCCACACAGCTCTTCCCTTCACTGTCAGACCTGGATCACCTGAAAATGAATAAATATGCTAGTTGTTTTTGAAAAAATGAACATAAATGAAAAGAGATCCTTATTAGCTGCTACTAGGACTTAGACTTGCCTCCTTCAAGGGAATGTTAGGGCCGTATCTCAGAGCTTTTTGACTCTCTGCAGATGCAGAAAGATAACACTAATGCTTTACATTTAATTCATATTTTGAAGGTTTTCTTTGTAATTTAAAGAAAAATAAGTTTCTAATCCTTTATTTTACATTCTGTTGCATATTTGGGAGAGGGGGCAATGGGACTAAAGCTGGGAACTTGTGTAATGGGGGAGGGAGCCTGCATATAACTGATATATTCATTTAAATACTCTTGTTTTTAAAAATACCTGCTGTGTATGCATCTAAGTTAAGAATAAATATACATGGCAATTACCTGCAACATTCTAGAACAGCTGAGGCATGGAGTGGAAATGGTGTAGGTTTGCAATGTCAAGGGTTAATTGTTATACTGAGGAAAGTATAATGGAGGGCTGTCCCTTAAAGAGCTGTGCCAGACAGGCTTGCCTCTTCAGGTGGAGGAAATGAATTCAATTGGGGAGGAGGAAAATGCAGTGGTTAAAAGCCTACTTGGGAAAGCAGGAGTAAGCTTGTGGCTCACTCAGCGTAAAGAGCCAAACAGAGGGACTACAAGCAAAGCCCTGTGAGTCAGCATTTTGTGTAAGGTGTGGGAGTAGAGCTAGGAGCACAGGAAGAGGCCCTGAAAAGGCTACAGGGGCAGAAAGATCAGTTGGGTAGAGTTCACAAGGCTGGGAATGCACAGAAGAGAATGGGGATAGGTGTGGATTCTCTGTCTAGTGCCACACTGTTGGGGTGCAGTAATTCCCTGTCAATAACACAGAATTGAGTGGTTGTTTATACTGTTACCAGCAAGTTGAAGCAGTGACCCCCTGCCAAGGAGGGGAGGATAAAGAGACTGAGCAGAGTCCAGGAGTGGCTTGAACTGCACAATGAGGTAAAAAAGGAAACAGCCCCTTAGAAAGCATGGCTGTGTCCAGCTTAAGGCTGGGACGGAAGACTGGTTTTGTATTTGTTTGGACTTTGATACTCTGGAAGAGTGTGAATTGGCTGGAGATCTGTTACCTCAGCAACTGAACTGTGCTGAAGGTGAGAGAAGATAAGGAGAAACTGAAACAGCAGCTGGGCCTGGAGCCAGAGCAGGTAGGCCCCTGTTTTGTACAGAACAGAAACAGTGTCTGCACAGTCTTTTCCTTCTAACAGCTGCATGACGGCAGTAACTGTTTTACTCTCTGGATAGGTACCCATTCAGCAGGTACCCATTTTCATGAAACAAAATACAGGACTACGTAGCACTTTCATGCTAAGTGACACACTCTCAACAGTGAGAGAACTGGTAGAAAAAAGTAAGTAGCAATACATAAAAAAGCCAAATATTTGGCTTGCACCAGAAGTGACAAATTTAGTCAAAAGAAGGTAAAGAAGGATACATCTAGCAGGCAATTGGGAAGATTGTTAAAGGGATGCTATCAATTTAAATCATTCCTTAGCGTGATTTGGGGTTGTGGGGGTTTTTTTCTTTTCAAACTAAGTGTTAAGACACACCTAAGATCATTTCAGCTGAAAACTTTAGAATATTTCCCTTATTTTGGTTCATGTATTTGACAGCATGTTAGAATGGTTGGTTCTAAGGCTCTCCCTGTGGTTTTCACTTTTGTGTAAATTTTTCACAATCTACTCAGGAATTGCTTGTTAAAAATAATATACATTTCAAATTTAAAAACAGGAGAGTTGGGAACAGGCATAAACTTTGACTAGACTGCTAGTTGGTTGGACTCCTCCTAAGTCTTCCAAAAAGGGTAGTTTTTTGCATGAAGTAATTTTTCTCCTTTTGAGGGAAGTAAATAAGGAACCTCCTATGAAGGGCAAAGCCCTGAAGGCAAAGATTAAATTGTCTTCTGCTGGACTTACATCTTACAGTTTTATATGTGATGTATATAACTTCAGTATTAGGGATTTGACTATAAAAATAACTACTGCAATGCTGCTGTGTCTGCTGATCTAAAGAATGGAACTCACTTGTGTAACTCCCTGTATAGTGAAGATGAGACTATATTTAATTTAGCAGCTTCCCACTGAGACTAGTATCTTAGAATAAGTGACAGTTTCCATACATAAATACTAGAATTTGCTGCCGAGAACTCTCAAAAAAAATCTGTGGTCTTACTAACAACCCATAGTTTGGGAAGATAAGAGGTGCCTTAAAAAAGGTCTATATTTGTTACTCACTCACGTAATGATGCAGCAACATTTTGTGGTAGAGGTTGAACCTCTCAAATCCAGAACACTCTGGTCTGGCAACATCTGTGGTCTGGCAGGGCCACTGATGTTGCTGTACCAAAGAGCCTGGAGGCAGGAGCAACACAGGGGCTGGGGAACCCTGGCTGGGCCAAGCAGTGTCTGGGAAGCCTCTGCTTTGGCCAGGGAACCCCCGCCATCAGCAGGACCAAGCAGCATTTGGGGAGACCCCATCCTGGCTGGGGAACCCCTGGCATTAGCAGGGCCAGGTGACCAGGGAGTCCCAGCCAGGGAACCCCCGGTTGAAGTGGAGGCCCAGCCAAGAATCCTGGTAAACCCACACAAGTAGCAGGGTTGGTGGAGGCGGGCAGCTGGAATCTCCAGTGGCTGCAGGGCCAGCCCTAGAGGCGGGGCAGCCGGGCACCTGGGCTAGGGACCCCCCTCTCCCAGTGGCAGCTGGCTGGCTCCTGTTGGGAACCCTGGGGAACAATGTGGCAGCGGGGCAAACAGCAGCTGAGCAGTCCCTGCCGGGAGACTTTGGGGCAGTAGGGTGGGGAGCTATGCCTGGTTAGTGTTAGGAGGGCCAGCGGCAGGGCAGGGAGCCCCAAAGAGAGGAGCCCAGGAGTGGGACAGCCAGCAGGGGAGCACTGACCTCCCCTGGTCCGGCAAACTCCCTGGTCTGGGACCGCTCCAGTCCCAGGGTGCTGGACCAGGGAAGTCCAGCCTGTATTATTTTTCTGAATGTGTGCTTTTTTTCAATTAAATATTTGTGTTGGTAGCATCTATATATTCTGTGTGCCCATGTTATTGCTGCCTTCGAGGTATTTTTCAGGCATTGGAAATATAGCAAAGTAGCTGATTCTTGTTTGTAAGTAGAACTTGTACTGATGAGCAGTCTGCAACAATACTCTTGTAAGAACTATCCAAGTGTAAAAGTTATCTTAGTGAGCAACTTATGGGAACAGGAAACAGGACGATTGGGGTCTCTCACTTGATTTATCATTGATTATTGTATGACTTTGGACAAGTCATTTAACTTCTCTCTGCTCCCAATTACCTGCTCCATAAAATGAATAGATTAATACTTTATTATAGGCATGCTATGAGACTCAATCAATGTTTAAGAGCCTCCAGTAGAAGGTGCAATGGTAGCATTCAATATTTGTATGCAGTATCCAAACATTTTGTTATTAAATCTTTTAAATGTCAGTGTTTGTTTGTTTATAATATAATTAAATGTGTCATAAAAATGTCCCATAAAACATTTATTTAGACTTTCCCCTTCCCTACGTCTCTAAAACAGTTAGTGGCAGTTATAAGACGAACATAATCAGAAGGGCAGTTACATGGGAGGTAGAGAAATATTCAAAGAATGTGAAACAGCCCTGATAAATGTACTTGTATTTGTACAGCAGGAGCTGTGATAATCTGTTGTGCCGGGTATTTTCCCATTAGTTTCTGAATGTGTTGCAGTCATGTGATTCTAACGTACTGATGGGTGTCCCTGTGTATTGCTATGAAATAGTTAACCCAGTGTACACAAGTTTTCATTTTACATGTTCTCAGTTGGCAGAAATATTTTGTCTAGGGTAAATCTGAAGCGCTCGTCCAATCTTGCGCCTGAGGATTATCTCCTCTGAACTGTAGGCAATCCTGATGCTTTCAGAGAACCCTCTGACATCCTCATCCATCACATAAATGTCTAGACTGTGTTGCTCTTTCGGGATACCGGAAGTATCCTGAAATAGCAACGCCGTGTCTTTAAAAGCGCCTGCTATTTCCCGAAATAGCGGGCGTGCTATTCCGGCATCACTGTAACCCTCGTTATTTTGAAATTTCAAAATGAGCTCTTTTGATTTAGACTCGGAACAAGCTATGCAATTTGCATAGGGCAAATTGCATAGCTTATTGTGATAGAAGTGTGCTTGTGTAGACACATCCAAAATATCCTAAACAGGACTGGGTAGTGAGTACTCTGTGCCTTCCTGATAGGTTGATAAACTATCCAGCTATTTTAGAAAGAAAGCTCTTGGCCAATATGAAGATTCTAGCAAGGATGTGTGTTAAATGTAAAAAGGTACTGCAGGTAATGCATTAACCAAAGAGACTGATGAAGAGGTAATCCACAAAGTTCAGTTGGGAGAATTAGCATATCAGAGTTGTTTTAAGAGCCTAGCAAATCTTTATCAATGTATTTCTAGACTGCATTTTCTGAAACCTCCTCTCCTTAAGCTGCTGCTTTATTTTTAGTTTGCCCAGATGGCAGGCTTAAGAGGATGGTAAAAGATGCTCTTGCATTCAATTTATTTTATATAAAGCCTTGAAAGCTGTGGAATATTCAGTGCTAGATTTTTATGGGCCTTTTCCTGTTTTACATTGTGACCTGAGTCTCTGTAGTGGGGATAAATTAACTCCAGCTATTCAATTTTTGACAGTTAACTAGAACCAATGATTGGAGGAAATTACAGTCTGTAGCATAATGGCAGTCACTTTGAATTCCAGATTTTGTTTCACTAGTGTGATCTGAAACATCCCTGTTCTTGTTTCTCTTCTTGAATTTCTCTCTCAATCTTGTTTTAGTTACTAAAAGGAGCTGCATTCAAATAGCTGAACTCCTTGTTTTCAGGAGAATGAGAGACAGAAAAAAAACCCTGAAGAATATGGGTGATGGTGTCTGGTCTGATGCCTGGCCCAAGTTAAAGCAGCCTCAAGGTTACCTTAATTTATGCTGACAGCCTATGGGGCTCTAAGAGCTATTTGACAAACTGTGGATTATCATTATGCAGGGGAGAGTGTGTCCTGCATGTTGCCCCTCCTTCACCCAGCTGCCTGTCTGAGATAAGGTGGGGGGCAGGTGGAAGCTGGTGCTTGCCCCGTAGCACTGGCTCCTGCCTGTCCCTTCCTCCCCCCTTCCTGCCGTGTAAATGTGTAACTGCTAAAATTTTGAGCGCTTACACATTTCCACAAATGATAGTTATGTTCAAATGTGTGTAAATTAGGGATCTTATGTCTACATTGCAGTGTAAGCCCAGGATTATTAGAACTCAAGTTACCATACCATAGCTTTGTTAACCTAGAGTTTGAGCATCTATACCTATTTGTAATCCCAGGTTAGGAAATGTAAGGTAAGTGCCACCCGTCCAAAGCCTGCACCTGGCACCACATCCCGTCCTTCACTCCAACTCCCTGTCCCAGGTCACAAACCAAACCTTCTGCACCCCCTTCTGCATCCATATCCCCTCCAAGATCCTGCAACCAATCCCCTGCCTCAGGTCACTACTCCCTCCTGGCCCAGGTCACAACCCAAACCCCAGTACCTCCACCCCAGGCCACAACCCCCTCCCAGACCTTTATACCACCTCCTACTCTCTTTTTCCAGGTCAGAATCCTCTCCTGCTCTCTCATCCCCCTCCCAGACCCTGCACCCCCCTTATACCCTAGTCTCCTGCCCCAAGTCACACCTCCCTCCTTCACCCTCACCTTCTGCACCCCAATCCTCTACCCGAGCTCCCTTCTGCCCCCACTCTCTGTCCCAGACACTACACATTAATATCATAGAAGAGTTCTTGACCAGTTACCAAATTATTTCCCACTCTCGCTCTACCCTGTGGAAAAACAGGTACCTGCCATCACCGTGGGGCTTCCAGCCATATAAAACTAAATTGCCCAAAACATCAGCTCACTCCATGATCCACAATCAGGGCCAGCTTTAGGGAAAATAGCTCTGTGGGTGAACTTGTATGTTGGTGCCCCTGCCCCTCCTCTCCAGGCATGGTGCCCCCCCATTTCCCTTGGCTTGCCATGGTCTTCCCCACCTGTGGACCCCCATCCTGTGTCCCCTTTGCCATTAACTTCTGTGTCTCCTGCACCCTAACTCCTACATTGTGCCCCTAACCCCCAAATTGTCACCTTTACCCCCAAACCCTGCACTTACTTCCCATCTCCAGCCCTGCGGTGTAGTGTACCTACCACATTGCCTCCCCGCCCAGTATCATGCCACCTCTTATGCCCAGTAACCCTCATTCCCAGTGGCCTGGGATCAGCACAAATCCGTATGCCCAGTGCCCTCCCACCCACAGATCTTCCACACTGCCTAGCATCCCCAAAACTGCTCAGCACCCCATATTCCTGAGGGCATGTGGCACCAAAAAATTAATATTCACTGCACAATATTTAAAATTCTGCACATTTTATTGTCAATAATTAAATGTGGAGGCTCCAGCATGGGAGTGGCAAGCACAGGCCACTGTCTCCATGAAGGTGAGAAATGATGCTGCATCCCTACAAACATTCCTCTGCTAGCATAGAGACTTGGCAGGGAGACACCTCCGGGTGCATGGCAAAAGGCCACAGAGCAGCATTTTACAAGATGGTGGAGATGTCAGCCGTGACCCAAAATCCATTTGAAAGACAACAAAGAAATAAAGGAAAAACTTAAACAACAACAAATGGTCTGGTAACACTTTAAAGACTAACACAATATATTGATGGTATCATGAGCTTTCATGGGCATAGGCCACTTCTTCAGATGACAGGAGTGTTAGAAAAAGAAATAGCTGATGCTAATGACAGAGTCCAGCCCTTATCCAGGCCCTTGCCTGCCATGGCTCTGGGCCAGCACTTCCCAAATGGCCTTTTCATTTCCCCCTCAGCCTGAAATGCAAAGTGGTGCTAGGAATGTGCAGATTAGTAAGAAAAGGACCCATCAGACACCATCCACAAGAAATGTCTCTTCCCTAAATAAACATTTTCAAAAGCAAATCCCTCTGCCTGCCTACATGGATAACAAGTATCTCCCTCACTCCCTTGTGTTCTGCAGCCCTGATTGCTGTTTTTCTGTTCCAGATTCCCCCACCCTTTTGTTTCAATTTCTTGTTGACACAGGCATATTAATCATGAGCAGGAGCAGTCACTTTTTATTTTCTTTTAACTTCCCCTCCTCCATAGCCAGGGTAAGACTATGTACCTCCCTCTCCTAGCCTGGGTCTGCTGCTGATTTCTGCTGGGGAAGGGAGGACAGGGGATCCTTGGCATCTGGGCTTAAATTTCAAAGCAGGAGGAGACAATGTGAAAAAGAGCTTAGAGAGGTTGCAGGCAGGGCAGAGCAGGGGCAAGGCACACGGGCAGGAGAGGGGCTGGGGCAGTGCCTGGTAGGAGCAGGGAGAAGCCTGGTGGCCAACGTGGAGAAGGGGCCGAAGGGGAAGAGGAAAAACTGACCAGAAGGAAAAAGGGGCCAGAGGCCTTGTGGCACGCCCCTGGCTAACCCTGCACCTGGATCCAGGTCACCCAGCCCGAAGGCCAACCCTGTCCATAGGCACCAGTGTGAGTGCCCCAAAGCAGCAGCAGTGGAGGTGAAGGAACTCATGAATTATAGTAGGTCTGAGGCGTGAGAAGGCAGTGAATAGATTAGGAAGAATGCCAAGGTAACTGGCCTAGGTTGTAAGGGCTGGAGAGACACAGCATCATCCCAAGTCCCTGGTTAAGGACAAGTTGGAAGGGAAGAAGACAACTCCCTGGTTAGAGTTTTTAAATATACTAGCTTTGGCTGAGTTCTTTGTGACTGTACCTCTGGTCTGCCTCAAGTATGAGGATTTTCAGGGTGACATCATTGTAACATTGGGAATGTGCTCCCTGTTGATTTAATAGGTCATAACATTAGCTATGCCTGGGCAGGCGAATACTATTGTAACACATAGCCAGAAGGAACTCTGCAGCTTTGTCTGTGGCCAGCAGGGAGGGCTGCAAGGAGAGAGAAATGCACTCACTCCTTTTTGTCTTTTGTGAGTAGCAGTTTGCCCTCAGAGGAGGGATTTGAAAATTCCTCTGGTTTTACAGAGTCCGCTTTGAACTTCAGTGAGACAGCAAAGGAGTTTTTTGAGGCTCAACGGCCTGATGCTTCCATGCACCGGGGAGAATTGTAGCTCAGACTACTACCCCAGCGGGGCAAGGGAAAAGTAGGTATTTGGTAGAACAAGGTTTATTATTTAGGGAGGCAGGGGCGGATGAGAGCTTTGCAGGGCCCAGGGCGTGGGGCATATTGAAGCACGGGGCCTGGGGCAGCACAATTTCGCACATGCGCCACGGCCACAGCCGAAAGGTAGTAGCGCGTGCGCAGGGCCTATTGAAGTGCAGGCCCCAGGACAGCTACCCTGCTTGCCCTGCCCTATAGCCACCTCTGTAGGGAGGCTCCCACAGGAAAAGTGGGACACCCTGGTGATATTTGCAAGCAGGTAGTTGTGCCTGGTAATCACAGAATGGAGCTGCTACAGTTGGGGTGTGTCACACAGCACAGTTATTTGGAAATAACTGACTTTATTTGAAATAACAGTATGAGCATCAACACAGCAATTCCATTACTTTGAAATAAAATCAAAATAACAGATGTCTTCCAACTTCGGTAAACCTCATTCCATAAGGAATAACACTCATTCCAAAACAGCTATTTCGAAATAGCTGTAGTGTGGATGTTCCACTGCTGCTATTTTGAAATAGCTCCTCCCCAAGGCCATTCAAACTAATTACTTCCCCATGCCCCTGGGGTTCTAAATCAAGGTAGCATGTCCACATTAGGGGAGCCTGCCTCGTCTGATTTTGAGGCTTCCTTATAGTGTAGACGTGCTATTCCAAAATAAGCTATTTTGAAATATTGCTTCTGGAATAGTTTATTTTGAAAGAAGTGTGCTGTGTAGATTACCCTTAGAGTTTGAGTACCTGTTTGCTGAACACTTAGCAGTGGAAAGAACAAGTGACATGCTTAAACAGAATGTTTGTTGGCCTTGCATGCTTGAGATAGTCACAGATGAAAGGGACCTTGCAAAGCTCCTTGAGAGCCATTGCTCACAATCAAGGAGGTGTTTGCCAGTGTCTATAGATCAGGGGTGGGGAATCCCTGCTCTCAGCTTGCCTGGATCCAACCCCTGAGGTTCAGGGCTCATGCCCCCCCCCCCCCCCATGGCACCACAGGGCTGGGGCACACAAATCTACTAGCCTGGGTCCCCTCTAGAGTACAAGGGGAATGTCTTTCTTCTTCTCAGTCAGAGGGAAGGGGGGCACATCAGTGAGGGTTTGAGCTTTGTTTTGGGATTTGTTTGCTTGCTTCTTGTGTGATTTTTTTTTTTCTTCTGTGGGTCAGCAGCCTCTGACCCAAAATAAGATTCCCCACCCTTGCTATAGATATTGCAGGCACCTCACTAAACCTTCCAGGAATTGAAAGAATGATACTTATGATGGTGGATTTGGCCACCAGATTCCCTAAAGCCACCACTCTGTATAATGCAGAAGCTGAGATGGGGGTTACTATCCTATTTACCATATTAAGCAGTCTAGATTTTCCCAGGAAAATCTTGTCTGATCATCTGTGTCGTTTGCAAGATGGTTTGGTGCCGAGTGAGGCATATAATATTATGGCTGTCCCTGTCATCCAGAGACCAACAGCCTGTGGAGAGATTCAATGGGACAGTGAAAGCTGTGCTGAGGGTGTGTGTCACCAAGTGGGAGGCTGACTGGATGTGTTACTCCCTTTTCTATTATTCACATAGACAAGTGTTCTGCAAGAAAATGTGTCATCTCTTTAACAGTGATGGAGCTATTAAACCAAAGTACCGATCCCCACGGTTAACCTGGCAGTGCTAACAGATTGCTACAACTCTCTTCTTTTGGATGCCATAGACTGCTTCAACCTTGTAATAACTCCTTTACTCCTTTTTGCTAGTTAATAAATCCTTAGCTTATTATGGAATTGGCTACAAACATTTGTCTTTGGTGAGAGTTTGAGTTACAAATTGATCTGGAATAAGTGATTGGCCTCTTGGGACAGGAATCAATCTGAATCTTTTATGATCTCCAGTGTAAGCAACACATTATGTCCAATTTGCCTAAGTGGCAAGATAGACACATGGCCAAGGGGATTGTCTTTGTCTCCATGGTAAGACCATTGCAATGCTTTAGGATTGAACACTTGTTCCTGGGTCTGCAAAATCCAATTCTAGCAAACACAACCAGTTTGGGGTGTCAGCCCAGCTTATTGATACGCATGGATGTGAATCACTCCAGACAGTCTGACCAGTTCTACCACCAAAAAGATTTGTATAACTGTGTCTACATTGGAACTTTTGCCAGCACTTCTGTGTCAGTTAGAGGCATGGTTTGTTTGTTTTTTTCAAACTCCTATCCAACATAACTATGAATGTTGTTAAAACTTGAAAGGCCTTACTTTTTAAAAGCTGAATCGATATTGGACAAAGTAGTTGGCTTCCACTAGAGCTAGTGCTAGCTCATCAGCAGTGGATACTCTGATCAGGTTTTTTCCATCAACTTTTTAGGTTAATTGAGGTACTATTTAATTAATGACTTTCAACTTCATTATGTCCCATAGGCTTGTTTTCCCTGGAGAATCCAGGTTTCTGTATATTAATTGTAATAGACAACATCACTGTTTGGCTAATTGCATAAGCAAGCTTCATTGATTCTAGCACAGAAAATGCAGGTGTTAATATTTGTTTGTTCACTTTGACTTTCAGTGTTGACAGTGATTTGAAGTACAATTTAATTAATTGCCATTATGTGAATTTAAAAATATACCTGTCCAAAGCAGTGGAGTTGATAGGATGGGGGAATAATGTGATACTCTTAAATGGGAGTCTTGGAGCATCAAAATTCTACTTGGACAACTAAAGTAATACTGTTTATTACTAAAAACATTGATTCTGCTATCCGTGTTTTTTGTATCCATCTAATCAAGTGCAGTTTCTAACCTGTTTGCTTTTAGTTGATTTCTTTTTTTGTGTCCACACTAAACAGAACCTGAGAAAATGAGTTTTGTGGGAAAACAAAACTTTACAAACTTCTCATGAGGGTAGAGGGGTAAGGTCCCCCTTCAGTTATTAAAAATCCTTAGAGAAACCAGCTCTGATTCCACTGAATCCAAAGAAATAAAACTGATGGGAGAGTGAAGCACTGGACAAATAGTAAATTATATTGACTACAAATGCATAAAGTTATTGCATAAAGGCCATATTTTATCCTTTCTTTGTGTAGCCTTACATCAGTGCCTGTGGCTGTTCTGTTTGAGCCAACAGCAGTATGTTATCCTGAATGTGTAGCCTGGCCCACTGACAATATTTAGATATGGAATTACACCCTCTACCCTGAGCCTAAGTCTACACTAGATCAGGCAGGTTGGCTTTAAGGTATGCAAAATGCGTAGCTGGATTTGGCTTACCTTAAACCGAGCTGCCTCGGTGTCCACACTGCAGCGCCCATCAGCTTCCCTTACTTCTCGCAGAAAGAGAATTGCAGGATGTTAGCAGGGGCTGCCCTCAGCGTTCAGTTTGGGGGTCTCCACTAAACCTGCTAAATCAACCTCCCTTCCCTATACAATGGAACAACTGAGAAGCACATTGCTAGAAAGGGAAATAAACATGCTTGTCAGTCTGGATTGAAAGATCACCCAATATAATGATGATGAACTTTGTTACCATGTGATCTATATACTATGGGGAAGGCAGCCACCAAGCATGAGCCTCGAAAGACAAGACTGCAGTATTGTGTTACTGTGAATTTCCCTGTCTTTGCTGTTTCCTTCAGCTAAGGAATTATTGCCAAAGCATCTGATCTAGATATGTTCCAAATAAACCAAAACATTTTATCTAGCAGATAATCTGCCATTTAAAGACCTCAGAGGCCTTGGGGTTTGTCCAATTTACAATCTCTGATGGCCAACAAGCAGTGTAGTTGCACCAGAGCAAACCCTTGGAGCAGAAAGCCCCAAGCCACTCCAAGCCGTGATTTGCTCAGAGTAGGGTTAGATAACTGTGGTTAAAAAATACTGAAGTCTTGTCTGTATTTCAGACCCCACCACTGTGCCCATCAGTGGAGAATTAGTACTAATTCTTAGTGGAAACTGGACTCAAATGCTGGATAAATATCATGGAAGAGGGTCGAGGAGTCCTGTGGCACCTTATAGACTACCCGAAGTGTTGGAGCATAAGCTTTCGTGGGAAAAGACCCATTTCGTCAGATGCCTGTCATGTCATGTCATGCATCTGACAAAGTGGGGCTTTGCCCACAAAAGCTTATGCTCCAACACTTCGGTTAGTCTATAAGGTGCCACAGGACTCCTCACCGCTTTTGCAGATTCAGACTAACAGGGCTACCCCTCTGATACTTGATATCATGGAAGAGTCAATCGTCACTCTCCTCCTCATAGGCATGTCAGCATAGGAAATAATGGAACTTCAGTTTTCCCAGATGTAAATAGGCATCATAACAGTGATGATAAACATTACCTAAACATCTCAACCAACCTTTAGCTGACAAAGGCAGCTATATAAGGGCAAAGGGTTATGTATGTTATTCATGGACTGGGGACAACAGTAACTAATGCAAGGATCTTCCAATTAGAGGTGGAGGCTGCTGTAAAATGAGATTGTGCAAAAGGTATATGTATTGAAGTCAAGAGCCCAGCTTTTCATGGCAAGATTTTGAGGTTTCCTAACTGCCTTGCTTCTACTGGGAATATGTGAGAAACCACTACCTCTGACGTACAAGTTACTTTGCTATGTTTGGGAAGAGGGAGAAGGAAAAACTGAGGTGGGAAGAAGTCTATATGCCTTCTCAGATACCAGTTGTTGGGTGTCTTTTTCTTTTTCTCTCCCAAGAGACTAGAAGATTTACCTGGCTTTGCTTGAGTCCTTAACTCAAATCTTTTTTTCTTCATTTAAATCATTGTTCTGGAGTGGGTTTGGGGATGAGGGGTTCAGTATGCAGGATGCCCTGGAAAGAGAGGCCAATCCCAGCCCTCTCTCACCATAGCCATTTGGGGCCATGTGAGACGCGCCTCTCGGTGGCCACTGCAGCTCTAGCAGGCACAGCCCGGGGAGGGGTGCATGTCTCTAAGCTCGGAGAGAGGCAAACACACAAAAAGACAAGCTCCTTGAAATATATAGTAGATAGCTGTCCCTTTCTTCAGCTCTGACCCCTTACTGGCCCACTGTGGTCATTCTGCAGTATAATTCCCTCCTTCCAGACTTCTCCCTTTCCATATTATGAGTAACAATTGAATTCCAGGCACATCACATCCCAGGCTCTTGGCAGAACCAAACCCTCACCTTGCTTAAAGTTATGATGAGAAGAAGCTGCCTACCAACTTTAGTGATCCTAGCTCTTACCGTTTAGGAGTTCTTGGGCGGGGCGGGGGGAATGGGCTGACAGATGAACTGACACACATTTCTAAAATAAATAGTAAGATCAAAAAAGTAGGAGTCAGCCCCACAGCATGACCCTCTTGTAAAAATCTGATCTTGTAAAGTGTAGTTTACTTTGACCAAAATTGGTAGACCGCTTCTAAATACAAGTGATAATGCATCCGTGTATGCCAAAATCACACTTCATTGGGCAGGGCGGGAAAGAGTTAGTCCCATGTGATTTATTTTATGCATTTTCCTGTGCTTTCTTTGCCATTGGTTAAAGCAAGTCTGTACTCAGAGGAAGTATGAGCTTCTTTGCACCATGTAATACAACACAATTATAATTATTAGAAGGGACTGATCTAAAAAGTTTTTCTTAGTTTATGACAGTATTGCA
The DNA here is from genome assembly GCF_052426305.1 of Pelodiscus sinensis. NCBI lineage: Eukaryota > Metazoa > Chordata > Testudines > Trionychidae > Pelodiscus > Pelodiscus sinensis. The sequence goes on along the minus strand of NC_143056.1, from coordinate 88,790,900 downwards.
AATAATACCTTTACAACCGAATTATACAATATATGGGTTATCTGCTCAGCCAGAGATACCTGGCACAAATTTAGTTATCTGCTTACCATAGCAGAGTACAAAGACAATGCATGAAAATTACACATGTAACAGTAGTAACGAGTCTTTGTGGTGCTATAGAATGTCTGTTAGGAATTGATCATGTGAATAACTAATTATGAGTAAGTACTCTGCTGGGTTCCCCTGCCTATAACTATGAGCTGCTCTCCAGGCAACAGCCTTTGAGCTCTGTTTACTCACAGAAATAGTCACAGTAATTTGCAGCTATTTGGAACATTTCTACTCCCCCTCAATATGTCTGTGTGATCTGTTCACTAGTCTGTTAGCCTGCTCATCACCTCCACAGCTGTATGCATTGGTGCACCTGAAGTCTTCCCTGCAGCATTTGATCTCCTTGTTGCACAGGTGCTATGACAGCTGCATGGATGGAGCAGGTGCAGGACCATCATGTTGGGAACACAATGCCCTGTGCTGTCCCTGGCCCATCTCTTGTTGGCAGGGGACACTTGAGGATACTGAACAATTGCATGATTCCTGAAGAGTGACATAATTTGCATGTTTCAGGTACTGGCTGAAGGAGACCTGTGTTGGTGGAGTGTCTCACTTGTTAAGTGGTCCGTAGTAAATAACTCGCAATGCACATTAGCCGGAGCTTTTAGCTTCTTACTGCACAGTACTGCTAGAGATACCACTAAGCCCTAGGCTGCTGACTTGTAAAAAGCTGCAGTATAAATGTTGCAAGCTATACTGAGTAAGGATTTTTTGATGTAGCCATGGCCTGGTGCTTTGTTTACTCTGTGGTTAAATCAAGTCTGTACATGCCATGAATTCAGACTGGTACTAATATATAAAATATATTATATAATATACAAAATCTGGTTTATTTAGGTAACTAGTTAAACATTCTGTTTAACCATCTCAGAGGGGAAGCTGTGTTAGTCTATACCTTAAACAAACCAATAAGTCCTGTAGCATCTTAGAGACTAACAAAAATATATAAATAGCATCAAGAGCTCTCATGGGCAAAACCCACTTCCTGAGATAATGGGTTTTGCCCACAAAAGCTCATGATAATATATATATTTGTTAGTCTCTAAGGTGCTACAGGATTACTCTTTGTTTTAGTGCAGTGTTTCCCAGGGAAAAAAATACCGGGACTCAGCGTGGTTGCCGGGGTGTTCTGGGCTCCCAAAGGGCTCGTGTGGCACCGGGTCCGCCAAGCCCTTGGCCGGCCTGGGCATAACCTGCAGCCCGATGTTCCAGCTCCCGGCGGAGGTGTAGCTAGGGGAGGTTGGGAGCGGGGGGTGGGGGGTTTCGATGTAAAATGGAAGGTTAGGGAATGTGGCCAGCCCCAGGGAGGTGCAGAAACAGGCAACTTGTACTGAATATCTTTTAACTTTTATTAAAATGCTTTTAACTATAACTTTCTATTTAACAGTTTTTACAGGCGTGGGCACCAAATAACTATTAACAGGAACAGTAAACAAAATGCAGTGCAATAGAGGAAAATACCCTGAGGTTTTTCCAAATCCCAGTAATTATCAACAACCACCCAGGGAGTTTAAACAGTTACATTTACATTAATTTCACTCATAAGGTCTAACATCTATCTAACTCCTAACAGTACTATTTAACCAACTTCTAACTAACTTTACACAGCAATACTCACACTTATCAGACACACAAGGGACAACAGAGACAACAGCAAATTCGGGTATACAGTTATGCTCTGCAGAAGATTCAGTTGATTTGGTGAGCGGGAGCGGGCCCTTGGGTGATCAGCTCTCAGACCTGGCTCGTGTTCTGCCTTCCAAAGTTTCAGGAACCCTCAACTGGATGCAGAAGAGGAAGCTGTTTTATAGAGAGAGCAAGAGCTTTCCCGCGCTTCGCTGTGGTAGGCTTAACAGATTCTGTCTGACTAGTGACAGGACTGAGGGGGAAGCGGAGGGGGTGAGATGGCTCTTGGCTGGTGCAAACTTTGCATGACCCTTACCTGTCTGTTTTTTTAATTCCTGCTTTTTACTAATCTTAAGTCACATAGTGCAGGATTTTTGGTTTGAGGGGAAGGTAATCTTGGGCTAGGAAGGCTATGCGCACGAGGCCTGGCCAGAAAAGAGCCTGCTTTTACGGGGGTGAGGAAGAGGGGAGAGCCGGCCACCGGAAGCAGCACTGTACAGGGGAAGCGGGGCGGGCTTTGGAGATTTGGGGTGGGGGGCAGCCGGCAGAAGCAGACCTGGCCAGGGGGCAGGGGACTGGCCGGGAGATTGGGAGGAGTAGGGGAGAAGCGGCTGCCAGAAGCAGGGCTTGCCTGGGGCATCGGAGCTGGCTGTGAGAGATTGGGGGGGCTGGCGGAAGCAGGGCTGCCGGGAGTCGCGAGGTCAGGGGTAGGGAACTGGCTGGGGAAGATGGGCGGGGGGGGGGGGGGAAGGGAAGCGGCAGCCGGAAGCAGGGCTGGACGCGGGCAGCAGTGCTGGCCAAGGGAGATTGGGAGGAGAAGCGAGGGAGAACTGGCTGTCTGGGAGGGGGTTGAGGGAAGTGGAGCTGGACAGAGGCGCAGGAGCGGGACTGACCCGGCCATTTATAGATCTCAGGGCGCTGCCCCTCCCCCCCAAAGCACAAGTGAGTCCGGCCTGGGGATTCTATTGTGCCCCCCCACACAGCCCCTCAAGTAGTTGCGAACTGTCTGGCTAGTAGACACACGCATGCAGCCTGAGCACACTTGCCAGCCAGGCAGTTCAAAACTACAAACTGATACATCTAGTAATAATACAACTTACCTAATGTTATATGTCTGGTATTTTCTCAGTTTGTGTTTTATGTGTTTATATTTTTGGGCTGCAAAAAACAGTACTGGGAAAAAAAAGGGTTCCAACTAAAGTAAAAAGTTTGGGAAACCCTGGTCTAACCAGCTTTCTGTCTGTCTTACGCTCCAATCCATATTCTTTAACTTGATGGCAAGAATATTGTGGGTGACTGTATCAAAAGCTTTGCTAAAGCTGGCACTGGGGGCTTTGGGAGCATCGGAAACAACTTATTTGAATATTCATCATTTGATTAATGAGTATGCAGATGAATGTTACTGGGCCTCCAAAAGTTCGTGAATCGATTTACTGGTCCCTGTGTCAAAAAGTTTGGGAATCCCTGTTTTATTGTGTTTAACAGGTTAACCAATTAAAGGGAGTGGGTAGAGGGCTGCTCTGACTGAGTTGGAGAGCCCCTCTCTTGCGGAGTGGCCCCCTACCCCACACGGGGGCTGCTCTAGCCCCCACCGGTTAACCAATCACATCCATACCATCAACAGGCATTACCTCCTAGACCAGGGGTGGCCAACCCATTTAACAAAGAGAGCTGAAACAGTGGCAGAAAATATGCAAAGAGCCACACCAGAATTGTCAAGCAAAAAAAAAAAAGGTTGCCCCTTTAAGGAGCTAGCAAGCTTAGGCATTTTTTCCATATCAGGTTCCCGTTGACAGCTGCCATCTTGAGAGCCGTTTTGAATTGGCGACTCAATGAGCACAGGGGAGCCAGGGGGAGGGGTGGGGCAGGGGGGCGCACAGGAGTGGCTTCATGAGCTGCACATTTTGGGGGGAGGGAGGGAAGAGCTGCATGTGGCTCATGAACCGTGGATTGGCCACAGCTGTCCTAGACTAGCAGATCATCTTTGATGTGTGACCATGCCTGAGCGTTTTTGCTCCTTGCCTTCAGAACTGTTCCCACTATCGCTAATGAGCAGTAGCTTATAAATAATAGCTGGCAGTTAGATTACTGATACACTACAGCTGATATTTCATTCCACTTTTCTTTTCCCCTTGCTGGGGAAAGTGAGCAGTGGTCATAGGGAATGTGTATGTCACTAACTTTCCCTAGGTGTAATCAACACCCAGCTCCAAAATCCCATAATTCCACTATTATTGGACATTCACAGTGGCTTTACAAAGTGGAGGCGTCAGGATCGAGCTGTGGAATGCAAACAGGCACAAATGTGTCTAATGCAAACGTTCAATGTGCTTTGCAGTCAGATTGACATAAAATTTGTATGCTAGGAGATACCTTGGATACCTTTTTGTAGTGCCACTGTGGACTCCATACCAGCTTACTTAGTATGTCTAGCTCAGCGGTAGGCAACATGTGTTATGCAGGCTCCATGTGGCCCCTCAAGCACTAGGATAGTGGGCTGTGAGAGATTTAGTTGATGTTGACCATCCACAGCCCTCGGTGGCTATGGTTTGCCATTCTTCAGGGCAGCAAGCACATCCCTGAAGCCCCTTTGCCTACAGGCATTTTCCCCAGGCTCGGATCAGAGAACTGTAGCCACTGGAAGCTGTGGGGACAGCCTGTGGACTGTCAATGTCAGTGCAAAATGTTGCATGGCCTGCAGTCAGATTACCATGAGTGCCCACCACTGATCTAGCTGTTGAATGGATGGCACATGAAGAAGGGGCTTTGTCAATTTTTTCCTTTGACGCTGTTGCACTTTAATTAAACTATTATCACCCAAAGTAGAAATCAGGGGCACGAAGCCTTAAGTGATACAGTGTGTGTGTCAGGGCTGTTCTCTGCTCTGGCACTCCAAGTGCAGAAAGAGAGGGCCCTCAAAAGACCTTAAAAATACTTGCCTCTATAGGTTCTGCTTACAAAACCTCCACAGTCACAGATTCACTGGCTCAGAGAGAGGCTGCCACCATCAAGTGAATTAAAACCCTGAAAACCAGGAAGAAATACTTGAACTTCTTCCCGAGGGGTACCCCAAGTTCTTGTATCCCAAGAGAACTTGAAAAAAAAGAAGAAAACCCACAGAAAACGAACTGCAGTCTCTGACCTCTCAATCTTATGCAGGCACACACATAGACCTGTTACTTTTCAGGACACAAGAATCAAATCATCACCTTTAAAAAGGTAATTTTATTAACAAAACAAAAAGATATACTTGACAAAGCCTACTTGGTTGCTAGATGTTACAGAGCAACTGAGAAAAGAGCAGATTAAAACAAAGAAAAAAATGGCATCTCTGGCACAGCTTAGGTATAGCGAATGGCAGGAGGGAGGCACATGGATCTCACATAGAGAAGTTTAGCCAAACAAAGAAAAATACCCTAATCATGACTGCATATACATTTCCCTATTCACTCACAATCTGTACTGATCTGTTCAAGGCCCAGTCCATTCCCATGCCAATATTCCTTGTAGGCATGGTAATTCTGATTACTTCATCTTGCTTCCTCCAGCTCCTAACTTAAAACTCGCACACAGAGAGCAGGCTGCAGGTATCTATTTACAATTCAGATTTCAGCACTGTATCCCATTAGTTGTTCTAGCTCCCTGCCAATATCCATAGTTACCTGACTTTAACCCCTTTAGTCACCCACTGCTGGCCAGCACTCCTCCTATCCATCACAATTTGGGTACATACATAGGGTGCTGGAAGCTGAGGTTCAATTCCTCCTGCTCTGGGACAGCGTTAAGTGAGCTTTTTTCTTTGAAATTGTTAACCTAACTTAGCCAAAGAAATTGTTAACCTAAGTGAGCCTGGCAAGCCCTGTGTGGTACAGTGGTTAGCGTACTCAACAGGGATATGGGAGAGCTATGTTCGGTGCCTTCTGATGGATAGGGATTTGGAGAGGGAATGCCCTTGTCTTTTTCTATTGAAGCTATTCCACTTGAATTAAATATGAATTGGGTCAAAGGACAATTGCCCAAAGAGAGCTCTTCTGTGGTGCAGTGACTTAGGATCTTCACTGAGATGCTAGAGCCCCTGGTCCAGTGCTTCTTATGAGGAAGGAATTTACAACTGGTGTTGGCTGCCTCTGAGGCCCTTTTCGTTAAATATTCTTTGGGCCACTAAGGAAAGCAAATCATTCTTTTGTCCCTGGTGGCTAGGCTACCCACCCAGGCTGTGGGAGACCCCAGGTCCAACCTCTTGTCTGCAAGGTGTTGGACCAAAGTTCTCCCACCTCCTAGGGATCCACCTCCAGGGAGAACTTTGATATGACCACCCTCGCATAACAGATAATTAAAATGGAACAACTGAAAAGGAAAGGCACTTAGAGCACAAATCCCTCTCAACAAGCATGTGGGGAATTAGAGCAGCATTTGTAGCATCCCTATGTAAGCATACTAATCTCAGGGCTCTAAGAGGGCTTTTTACAGAGCCCTTTTACAGGTCTTGGTCTAATTAAGAGTTAAAGTGGAACAGCTTCGAGAGGAAAGATGCTCTCACTTCAAATCAATTTTAACAGGCCGAGGGAAGACTTGAAGTAGGCTCTTGCACTTTTGAGGTCAGCAGCCTATAGAACAATTCTGAGCTTTTTACTGGCCCGCTTCATAGTTAAAGTGGAACAGGTTCAAGAAGCTGGAAGCAGCCCTTCTCCTCAGCTGGCATGGGGACAGTTGAACCAAGGTAGCCAACCCCCCTTCCATGAGCAGAAGGTACAACAGGCAGGGGAAGCCAATGCCTTCCAAAAATGACTGCCAGCCCCACTCCTCCTCTATCCTGTACCCCCCGTTTAGCCCACCTCCCAAGCCTCGGGGGCTGTCTGGGCTTCAGCCTCACTACGGCTATGCCACCAGCCCTCCAAGAGCTGGGGAGGCTGGCGCTGGGTATTGCCTGCACTGTGGAGTGAGAGGTGCCTCTTCCATTCTCCAGGGAAGGCTCTCCCTCTTCCCCATGCTCCAGCTGGGGACAATCACACTGCCTGTCCTCCCCCACCCCATGCGCTAACTGGGATTGGGGATCTCAGCATGCTAAGCAGAGTGCCATCTAAGATCGGCAGCATCTCCCTGTGGCGGTCTTAGATGGCCCTCTGCTTAGCATGCTGACTTTTGTGGATCCCGTTCTTAAGTATCTGTCTCCACGCATTCATTGAGGAGGGAGCCTCGGCACCTAATACAGGTTCAAGGTTCCAAGTGGTTTTCCTATTAGTGAGGCAGAGTGTTGCCACACCTAAATCCTTTTGTGTTGAGATTGTAAGGGAGCTGGGAATGGGTGTGACTAGCCCTGAGACCAAAGAAGAGGAATTGTTCAGTTCATACGACAGACACGCTGCTCAGACCCCCAAGAGCTGACAGTGAGCATGCTTTGAGAGAGTGCAGAATAGACACTATGAGTGCATCCCACAGCCTCACTCCCAAAACCAGGTTGGGGAACTGAGAACAAGCTAACTAGCTATAGAATAGGAATAAGTCTTACCACTGTACATCCCGAAATAGACCTTTGAGTATCCGGCTGGACTGTCTGGTTAAGACACTGCAAAAACAAAATACAGGCAGTCCCCGAGTTACGTGGATCCGACTTACGTCTGATCCCTACATACGTATGGGGCTTTTCTCGCCGTGGAGGACACGGGTGCCGCGGTCCCGCCGCCCGCGTCCTCCGAGGCAAGAAAAGCTGCTCCGCGTCTCCCTGGTCTGCTGGGGGGCACCCCAGCAGACCCGGGAGACGCGGAGCAAAGCTGCGGAGGATGCGGGCGGCGGGACCGCCGGGACACGCCACGGTCCTTCCGCCCGCGTCCTCCGCGGCTTCGCTCAGCGTCTCCCTGGTTTGCTGGGGGTGGGGGCGCAGCTAGTGCGCCTCCCCCCCCCCCCCCAGCAGACCAGGCTTTTCTCGCCGTCGCCTAGGGTAGAGCAGCTGGGGCGCTGCCGGGTTGGTCCCGCAGTGCCGCTCCTCGGTGCTGCGGGGACCAACCTGGCAGCGCCCCAGCTGCTCTGCCCCAGGTGTTCCCATGTCAGCCGCTGCTGAAACTGACCAGCGGCTGACTACAGGAAGCCCGAGGCAGCGCTGCTCTGCCCCGGGCTTCCTGGAATCAGCTGCTGATCAGTTTCAGCAGCGGCTGACATGGGAACACCTGGGGTAGAGCAGCTGGGGTGCTGCCGGGTTGGTCCCCGCAGCGCCGAGGTGCAGCACTGCGGGGACCTACCTGGCAGCGCCCCAGCTGCTCTGTCCCAGGCGTCCAGATTCAGACATTGTTGAAACTGATTGGCAGCTGATTCCAGGAAGGCCGGGGCAGAGCAGGTCTGCCTCGGGCTTCCTGTAGTCAGCTGCTGGTCAGTTTCAACAGCAGCTGAATCTGGACGCCAGTTCCGACTTGCATACAAATTCAATGTAAGAACAAACCTACAGTCCCTATCTTGTACGTAACCCGGGGACTGCCTGTACCGTAATTTGACAAAATATAGTAGCCTATGACCTGGAGAGTAGCCATATATTTAGGTATTCCAGTTATTAATATTAAAAGTGAAAATTGCAAAGGAAAAACTAAAGTTGTTATTATTAGAGGAAACTGCATCCTCATGGAAGAGTTTACAGCCAAACCTCTGTCAGCTGGGCACAGAAGTGCTTAGTCCATGAGCTGCTGAACTGGCTGACACCAGGCAATTTTAATTTGGCTCTGCTCAGCTGCAATTTCACTTTTTCTCTTGCATGATGCTCAGGAAGAAATTTTATCCTAGCTCATTTATTGATGCCCTGTTTACTGCTCATTTACTGATGCACTGTTTGCAGGTTTGGTCACCAGCTTTGCTTATGCATATAGCTCTTGGGAGAATTAGTTTAGGCTTTCTGATCACTCTTATTCAAGCTCCTATATCTTTCAATCCTGTTACTAACCTAGCACAATTTGTTCCTCTTTTAAGAGTTGATAATCACACTTCAGCCATTTTGTTCAATTTGGCAGTAAACTGATCTATTCTTTTTCCAGATTTTGTTATTTTTGTCACTCTGTTTAGCATTCAAGCACTGGGGCATAGGAGAGGACAGAACAGTGAAACATTCAGGCTATAGTTCTCCTTCCACATAGATTGTGTTTTCTTAGCGCGTAGTTCCTGAAAGTAGAATTCTCTCGGAGGATGTGTACATTAGAGCTGGAGGCAAATTTCCAGTTTGGATAGATGAGCTAGTGCATGTACAAGCTAGCATGCTAAAAATAGGAGTGTAGTGGTGTGTGCGGCTGGATGGGCTAGGTTCCTTGAGTCGTTACCTAGGGTTTCAGATGTATACATAGTCAGCTAGCCTGGCTCCCTGATCTCACTGCTGTGACTCAGTCAGAGCTAACATGGGTATATCCAATAGGGATGTAATAGTGTGGTCGATTAACCAATTAACCGATAAGTGAAAGCTTATAGGTTAATGCTATAGACTACACACAGTTCCCTCCATCCTCCCATGCCAGTAAACTTTTTTAGCAGGCTGACCAGCTGCCTGGCTTACGCCAGGTCCAGGACATACCCACTCTGTGGCTCTGTATTTAAAGTGTATTAGGAGCCAGGCAGCCAGGCTCAATTCTGGCTTGCACTGGATCCAGGAGCTCAGACCCCACCCAGGGGCTGCTGTCACCCCACACTGCTGCCTCTTTATCAGAGGCAGCAGCACAAGATGACAAACAGCCGGTCCACGAGGGGAACTAGGTTTTAAACTGGCCTCCCCTCACTGACCAGCTCCCGCCTGGCACTCTGTGCTGCCGCCTCTGATGTAGAGGCAGCAGTGTGGAGTGGCAAAGGGCTCTCCGGGAATGAGGCCAAAGTGCATTGTCTGCCGGCCCCACCCCCAAAGACTATAGAATAGTCAACTAACTGGTAAGAATTTGTGAGGTTACGCGACTAGCCAATTAACTGATATTTAACATCCCTAATATCCACCCAAGCTGGAAATTAGACCTGCAGCTCCAGGATCAGCATACTCCAGCATACTACAATCATACAGCATACATACCCCTTTTGGGGGAACTACTTATAACAGCAGAGGAATGTTCCAGGCACGTCTGCCTGTGCTAGCAGCTGGGACAGGGCTGGCCTGTGTGGTGATCTGTGTCACCCAGGGACTCTTCCTGTGCCAGATGGCAGGTGCAGGGCTGAGTTCTGCCACCAAGCCGTTGTAGGACATCCAGTGCACTAAATTAACAAGCTGGGGTTCTTTAGATGGCAGATCAATTCCTAACATTACCTGTTTTGGATGTTTTATTGGCTTAAGCACCCTCATTTCCCCCTTTTAGGAACAGACCTTTGAGAACTAGTGCTGTGATTTTTATTGGCCATGCTCTTAGATGATACCCCAGGGGACTAATAGTTTTGGCCCTTCTGAGAGCACTTTGTTCTACAGCGAGGGAGTGTTTTTATATATTAAGTATTTTATTTACAGTCCTAAAATGTCAAGTGCTGTCATCTTGTTACAACCTTCAATTCAGTAGACACTACAGAGTTCAAAAGACTGATGTGTAGAGCGCTTTATTTAACAGGCGCATGGCAAATTCCTAAAAAAGGTTTTAAAAGGCTTATGTGCCTGCTTGACAAGATAGCACTCATTACACACGTCAACCTAAAGAATTCTTCTCTGGATAGGTGCTAATTTGTCTGCTGTAATTCAGTGCTGTGCAGACCAGAGAGAAGACATGTCACGTAAGAACAGGAATACTCATCAGGTGCTTTCTGGGATCTTGTGTAGTGGTACTGCCCAACATATTTATTTATTTTTAAATGGGAATATCTCTCTCATCCGAATTTCTCTAGTATGGCAACACCCCAGGTCCATCATTGTTGGTGATCCTTGCGTGGGAGCACTCTTGGGGAAAAACTGAGTGGGGGCCAGGAGTGTTGCTGGGTCAGCGCTAGCACCCTGGAGGCCAGCAGCAGAGACCCCATTCCCTAGGGAGCACAGAGTCTGTTGCCCCAAGGGCTAGTGACTAAGAACAGAGGGGCCAGCATCGACCTTTCATGGGGTGCAGCCAGACAACACCCTTTTGTCGGAATAAGCGATGCAATTTGCGCTATGTAACTTGCACTATGCAAATTGCATAGCTTATGCCTTGTCTAAGTTGAAAGAGCTTATTTTGAAATTCGGCACTGTATAGGCAGCGCCAAATTTCAAAATAAGGCACTATTCTGACAAATCTCTTAACCCTCGTGAACAGGGTTACAGGGACACTGGAATAATGCACCCGCTATTTTGGGAACTAGCGGGTGCTTTTAAAGATGCAGGATTGCTATTCCGGGATACTTCCAATACCCCGAAATAACAACAGTCTAGACGTATCCTAGGTCTGGAAAATTCTTAAGTTTGGGATCATTCATGTTTGGAGGGTGCCAGAGCAGGGAGATAAAACCTGTATTAATAGTTTAGAAATAAAGTCTAGTACTATGAAAACTCAAAGACAGGCTTCTGGTACTTTATGTGTAGAGAGTGATATATATCACTAAAATGTTATGGGACATTTCCAGTGCAAATCCTATTCTCCAGACTCCTGATTCTGCTCTCATATAAGTTCTATCTTGGTATAATTCTTTTGATTTGAATGGAATTACTCCTGGTTTATACTTTAGTAAGAGGCATTTCAAGTCCTAGCTGTTCCTATGTTCATCATTTTTGTTTGTTTAATGCAGACGCTAGACATGGATATGATATAGAATGTTATTACAATGAAGCTATTAGTATTAATAGTGTAAAATATGGCAGTGTTTAGTTTGGAAGAATTTTACAGCACGTTAGAATTTGTCCTGCCCTTTCTATACCTATGTACAGGAGGAAGATGTTAAAATAGCAATGTACAATTTTAGCATGTACACACAGAAGAGAGTATACCATGTATCCCTACTTAAATGCAAAGAGAGCACTGCACTACTATTAATACTCAGAAATGTGTAAGGGTAAGCAAAAAAAAAATTACTTTTAGACTGGAATTCAAGGGGAATGGCTAATCTGGAATATAGAAATGACAGCGCTATTGGTGGTTAGGTGAGAGATGCCAATTTTAGCTAAAGGTAGGCCCCCTCCAGAATCACAGTGTCTCCGTTTGGACATTGGTGTTCATACGGAGATAGAGCATAGGCTGACAACAGTGTAACCACAGCCATTTTACTGCAGCAATTAGGGGGTTCCTTGAAAATGACCCTTTAAATAGTCACTAGAGCTGGGCTTTACAGTTCAAGATCAAAAAGTCATGGTCCTTCCAACCTGCTTGGCCGCGCGCACGCACACACACACACACTTCCTCATTATTTCTGAAAGTTGCCCCATCCCATGTTTTGAACCAATTTTGTAGCTTTTGGCACATTGAGCCCATGAATAATGGGGGTCGTAGCATGATTGATTGGTTGGCACCTAAAATTTTCACTGTGGAATGCTGTATAAAGGAGATTATGTTGTGGAGTCCTTCCAATATGGTGTGTTGGGCTCTGATAATGGAAGATAATAGTGAAGCTACTAGGATTGTGTGGAATTTATAATTTCTATAAGGTGTGGCTAATATTCTCACCCCTACTCCCACCCTTGCCCACCTAGCCCTTATGCTTGCTTGAGAAGAGAAGGGAGGATTAGCTAGACTGGCAAAATCTAGGTTCTTATTTAGCATTGGAACAGCAGCAATCCCTTCTTGATAGCCTTATCCATGGGCAATGTTGGGTAGACCTCAGGAAGCCCTGATCTACACTAGAGTTATTGTGAATGCTGTCAACGAGAAACAATAATAATTTTGAAATAGTGATTTCAAAATAGCAGTAGCGTGGTTACTCCAGTGCCGCTTATTTTGAAATAACTACTCTCCAGAGTAATTCATCATAATTAGTCCCCTGTGCTTCCTGAGGCTCTAAGTCGAGGTAGTGCATCCACTAGGGATGTTAAATATCAGTTAATTTAATAGTTGAGTAACTTCATTAATTTGTATTGGTTAGTTGACTAGTCTATAGCCCCCAGGGCTGGCACTCAGAGGCAGCAGTGCAGGGTGCTAGACAGGAGCTGGTCCACAAGGGGAGCTAGTTTAAAAGCCAGCTCCCATTCTGGACTGGCTCCCTATCACCCAGTGCTGCTGCCTCTGATAAAGAGGCAGCAGCCCGTGTCTTGGGGGAGTCAAGGGGGGCAAATCTCAGCTCCTGGACCAGAACTGAACCAGGCTACCTGCCCACCTGGCTCCTAATACACTTTTAATGCAGAGCAGCAGCAGGGGTAGGTTCTGGACCCGGTGAGAGCCAGAACTGAGCCAGGCTCCTGGCCAGCCTGCAAAAAATTTACTTGCAAGAGTGGTGGAGGGGGAGAACGGAAAGGCACGTAGCCTACAGCATTAACCTATAAGCTTTTGCTTATCAGTTAATCAACTAGACTATTCCAGCCCTAGCCTCCACATTAACATAGCCTGTCTTGAACTAATTTTGAGGCTTCCTCCAGTGTGGAGACACTGTTTTGAAAAAGTTATTTTGGGAGTTATTTTGAAATACTTTCCTAGTGTAGACATGCCCCAAAAGGCCTTAGTTCCCACCCTTCTCACCACCATAGCTTGACTGGTGCACTCAGGGACAATAAGGTAGCTGAGACGCCAGGCTGTTATAAGAGCTGATGCAGCTTACTACTGCAAGGCATGGATCACTATGGTCAGCCATTAGTTTTGCTCCTCCCTCTCTCCCCCCCATCCTTTTCACTGTGGGTTTTTTGCTTCTCTCAGAGAAGATGGGAGGTTAGGAGAAAAGTACTGTAGTGTATGGATAGTTGTTAGCACAATGGCAGGTTCCCAGTTCAGTTGAATTTAAATAGCAAGGGGCTGACAGGCAGAATTGTCACCACAGTACGAGCACTGAAGATATTAGGGTGGGTCCTTGCTATGTATTGTAGGAATAGATGTTTGGTATAGGAAAAGATATCCTTTGTTTAAACCTCATCTGTTAAGGACTAGAGTTTAGAAACTATAGTAGACTCATCTTTGGCAGTTTGTCCTCTCTTAATTTAGTGAGATAACAGTTGCAGCGTTAGCTCAATCCATGATGCCATGTGGGTCATCTGAAGCGCTATAGTTTCCGTATGATAAGTATTCAACATTATTTGTCTAACCTAAAGACTTTCATGCTGACTCAAGAATTGCCACCAACCTTCATTCTGCCCCCAAGGGTAGCGTTTCTGTTTAAGAAAGCCTGTGGACTTTATATAGTATTTTACCACTGATAATATTTCTTGAGTTGAATCAACCTATTATTGCGGAATGCTGAATATTTGAGTGTGTGTTTGTCTGTGAGCAAACCTGCCTATGCTTCCATCTGTCTGTTCAAGAACTCCTCCTAAAAGGTAAGAGCTAGAACAGAGGTGTTCCCCAGCCACCTCCCAGCACCCTTACTACACAGCAGCTGCAGCCACTTTAAATAGTTGGCTGCTAATTTCTCTAGATGCTGGGGAGGGATAGGAAAGCTTCTTGTACTCTCTCTGCCCCCAGCAAAATCCTTCAGCTCCCATTGGCGAGTTTCCGGCCAATAGGAACGAAGAAATTTTGCTGAAGGCAGGGGCAATGAAAGAAGCCTCCTCGCTCCCTCTCTGTGTGCTGGAGCAGAGCCACATGGAGCAGCAAGTCCAGCACACAGGCAGGGAGCCGGTCTCAAGTTCCTGCAGGACTGTTGGCTGGGAGCCACCTAGGTAAGTGCCTTCCAGTCAAAACCTGCCTCTGGCACCCTATCTCCTCTCTCCCCACATCTTCCTGTCGCAGGTCGCCACCCAAACCCTCAATATCCCCTGTCCCCACCTCCTCCAGATCACAACTCCCTCCCAGGCCCTGCACTCCCTCCTATACCCCTTCTCCAGGCTAGAATCCTCTCCTGCACATATACCCTTGCCCATTGCAATCTCCTACCCCAGGCTACAACCTCCTCTTTCACTCAACTCCCTCTCAGACCTTATACCCCGTTGTTTATCTCAAGGTCCCTCCTACACTTCATCTGTTGTCCCAGACCCTGCATCCCTGCAGCTAGGGGCCAGAGATGGGGACTGGGACAGCTATAACCCCTTGGGGCAGCAGAGAACAGGGGTGGAGGTAAGCTTCTTGCCTGCCTCCCGGTCAATGCGACTCTTGGCCTGACCAGTCGCAGGGATCTGGCCCCTGGGCGGTATGCCCCACCGCAGCCAGCTCCAGGGGGTCATCCCAGGTAGCACACACCTCTAGGGCTCCCACATCCCCCACACACTTAGTCTCTTGCCCGGAGCCCCTCCTCACTCCCATGACCCCAGCTCCCTGCCCTGATGGACCCAAGCAATACCAAGTCATTTTTTTGGAATATAATAAACAAACTATTCTTAGTGATAGAACATGCAAAACACAAAGGTTAGGTGACTAAGTACATGTAATAGCCATGACATGACAGAAATGACAGTCAGTGCTTCATGCCTGTATAGTTTTAGCCTGGGGCTGCTCCAAGCCAGGTGCACAAGCATTTCCTTTTTGTAGTTTGCATCAGTGACCAGGTATAGGTGTTTCTGTGTTATGGCAGCTAACTCTGCAGTAGGGATGTAAAATCCCAGTTAAAGTGTTAACTAGTTAAACTATATGGTTAACTAGTTAACCAGCTGGCATGGGCAGGGGATTACTGGAGCAGCCAG
Organism: Pelodiscus sinensis; assembly: GCF_052426305.1. NCBI lineage: Eukaryota > Metazoa > Chordata > Testudines > Trionychidae > Pelodiscus > Pelodiscus sinensis. Next base: position 88,775,530 of record NC_143056.1, on the reverse strand, counting down.
CTGCTGAAGCAGCTCCCCACCTGCAGTGCAAATGGCCTGGTTGAGCTGGAGCATCATGCCACAGATGGGAGGCTGCCCCAGATGGGCCAGGTAGGGCCCACTGTACCACTCTTGAAATATTAATTTAACAGAGACACTCTGCATAGTCAAGGAAAAAAGCATCGTTCGCACTGTGACTGTAAATAGACTAAAACAGTATATTCATTGTTACAAATGTCCAAGCAACTGGCATTTAGCTGTACAATGTATGTTCTTTAATAAATCTCTCAAGCCTTTCAAATACACACACAGTCATCGTTAGCTATTGTTAAAAGTTAGCTATTGTTAAAAGTTACTTAAGTCAGAACACATGCTCTTGATTCAGGATATATTATGCAATGACAGTGCAATTCTTGATTCAGCATGAATGTCTTTAGGCTAGACAAACCATTTATATTTGAGTACTTAGCTTGCAAAATCCTTAGGGCTAAAAGGCAATTTGTTGTGATTACCTCAGACCTCTAACCTTATGACTGATTTTTTTTTCTTGGTGTCAAGGGTGAAATCTGTTGCCTGTGGCAGACCTACCATAGTTAAGGCCCTGCATGATTTGAGGCGTGAGGGCTACAAATTGTGGCAAAGCTCCTGAAATCTGCTGTGTGCTAGAAATTGTCAGTTTCATTTAAATGTTTTCAAATTTTAATATTTAAGTATGAAAGTGATTGATATAAAAAGCCCTCATTTTCCTATTATAGTCAATTAATTTTGTTAATTTCAGTTCTCGGTGTAGTTTTGGCAGCTCATAACTTCAACAGGTGTTGTCAAAACAGCTCTGAGAAACTGTCAAAAGCCACAATTGTCCGCTCCTGCTCAGGGAAGTAAAGAAGCAATTTGTGGGTTCTGATGTTAAAATGATCAACAGTGAAATAGATAACATTTGCTTTTACACTGGCACATTTAATGCTTGAATTAACACCCCCAGTAAGATGAATGAGGCAGTCCAAACTCCTTGTAGGTGGTGTTTCAGGCACATCATCAGGACATTGGTTTAACTTGATTTAAGCTCTTCAAAATTTTCTTCATCACCGCAGGCTAGCTAAAATCTTTTGTTAAATGGAAATCTTGGATGATGAAGCTTAGTCCTTCAGCCATGGGGGGATTCTAGGGCAAACTCTGAAATTGTGAAAGATCAGACGACATGGGCCCCAGCTTGAAATGCTCCAGACTTGCAACTGCAAGGATCTTACCTCAAACTTGATGGTTTAGATCCAGGAGAATATAGTAGGATTGCTGGAATAAGTTCTCACCTCCCTCTTGAAGTTTCTTTTCCACAGAAGTTTATTTTGAGTCCTGGCTTCAGCTTGTGCATGAAAGTGTCCATGGACTGTGCTATGACCTTCATAAGCAAGAGAGGAAGTCAATGCTTGGATGCTCAAGGGTTTTGAGGATGCCAAAGTGAATCTTCTGAATGCAACATGGGCTCCATAACCTAGAGAAGATGAAGCATTAACAAACTCACTGTCCATCTGGATAGATTAGAGCTGCATCTGTTTTAGGCATTCAGGGCTATATTCATAAAGGGCACACAGACTCAGTTTTTTAACACCTAATCTTTAGTCCCCCTACTGCTGGGTGGAATCCACAGCTCTGAGTTAGGAGCCACGAACCCTGTACTACACGGAGGAAGAGGATGAACAGCCTAAAATCTCTGTGGAAAACCATCTAAGGCAGCCAGTAGGAAACTGTGAGGGGAGGGGCCCTACATCCTATCCCTCAAAGGGAGTTTGGTGCGTAATTCTCAGTTGGGTGGAGGCACCTCCTGCTCCTCATTTGAAAAAAACCCCACAAGAAACAAAAAACGACTACCACCCAAGGTTGAGGATTCAAACATGACTTTCCCGACTCCTGGGTGAGTGCTCTAACCACTGGCCAAGCCCATTCTCATCATAGATGTGTTTAAGGGAATTTCATGCCTTCGCTATCAGAGTAGGCAAGGAAAACCACACTCTGTAGTAGGGCTATTTGTAATATTATAGCTTACTTGACATGTGTTTTGGCAGTTGTCTCTTCCTGTTGAAGTTGTAAAAGGCTTGTGGCAAAAATACAGATGGTCTTAGGAAACCTGTAAGTCTGTTCTTCAGATATTAATTATTCCTCTCCATAATAATGTAGCAATTTAAAAAGCTATCAAAGTGTCCAGAAATAATGGACTAGAAAGGTTATCATCCATGTTCTTGTCTGACTAGCTGTGAAAGTGCATAACTCATCATCATAGGACTAGAAGGGACTTTGAGAGGTCATTTAGTCCAACCCACATATCTAGAATATCCCTGATGGAGGTTTGTCAAGCCTGCTCTTAAAAATCTGCAATGATGGAGCACCTGCAGTTTCCCTGGTCAATTTATTCCAGTTCTTAACCACCCTGACAGGAAGTTTTTCCTCATGTCAAATCTGAATCCTTACTGCTGCAATTTAAGTGCATTACTTCTTGTCCTGTCCTCAGAGGTTAAGGAGAACAATTTTTCTCCCTCCTTCTAACAATCATTTATGTACTTGAAAACTATTGTGTCCTGTGAGGGGATTCCCCAGGATGCAATCTCAGGCTGAGGTGCCTGGTTAATTCTTCAGCCTGACCAGTTTCTCACAATGCTTTTGTAATAAGCAGCAAATTCTTTCTTCTTTGACTGCTTGTTCATGTCCATTCCAATCAGGCGCACGAATATCGGAAATTTTTTCCCTAGCAGCTCCTATAGGGTCAGCTGTAGAGACCCCTAGAGTGGCACCACTCCATTAGCACATATATACCACTGCCGACCCTACCCCTCCCTCAGTTCCTTCTTACCATCTGTGGTAGCGTTGGAACCTCCTAGTTGTCTTGCCTTGTCAAGCTCCTAGTCCCTAGCAAATAGTGATTTCAACTCATCTTCTAACTGTGTTCAAACAACTCTAAGAACAGGTAGGCAAGTGTCCATGGCCAGTTAGCTTCTCCGGGGTGTTGGGGCATGTCTAATGCCCCAGGCTTCAAGTTGTGCACTGTGTGCAAGCAGCCCATGCCTAACAGTGACCCACATGACGCATGCCTCCTCTGTTTAGGGGAAGAACACTGCACTGAGAAGTGCAAAATCTGCAGGAGTTTCGAGCCCTGTACAGGAAGGACCGGGAACATAGGCTCAAACAGCTTCTCATGGAGTCGGCATTGAAATCTCCCTGGGCTGAGAAATCAGCACTGGGGACAAGCTCAGTGTGTAGCGCTCTGGCCTCCGTGCTAAAAGTCGGTGTCGCCAAAGACTCCCGGCATGGAGCCCACCAGCACTGAAGACTGTGTTGCCAAGACACCTCTCCACTTCTGCCATCTTTCCAGCCACGCGGTGTTGGCGAAGTAGATTGACCCATAAGTCGCACTAGTGGTAGGACCAGGCATGGCGAAAACAGTCCCACATGCAGGAGGCCCAGGACTTGTTGTTGACTCCATCCCTGGGGGCACGGCCACTGAGTCCAGCACGCAGCCTGTCACCGAGACACAGGACTCCCCGTTCATGCCTGACACCTGATACTGGTACTTCATAGATGATTTTAGAAACTGAGGTTCCTATGGTAGAGGACAAACCACTGGCACTGCCGAGACCACACAAGGTGAGGAGTAAGCCAGCATTGCTGTGGCATCCCCAGTTCCTGGAAATGGCATTGGGACAGATTGACTTTTTCATCCTCTGATAGGTCACTGCCGCCGGCACAGTGTGCCACACCAGTGTCTCCAGTGGACACTCCAGCACCAAGCTCATGAGAGAGGAGCAGAGATCCAGTGCTGACAGGCACTGAGTGAGTCAAAATGCTCTGTGTCGAGGTCACATTCTTGGTCCTGGTCCAGGTCAAGATCAAGAGGGAACTGGCACTGTTCCAGGTCTCAGCTCTCCCAGCACTAGTCCAGATCTCCAAGGGCTTCCACTTGTATGACCGACATCATCAGCACTGCCATGGTCATCGGAGTTGGAGTCTGAAGCAACCTTGACTCATTCCTGCTGGAGCTATACCAACTGTAGAGGGCGTGACACACACCCTTGGCACCGTGGCAACCACAGTGGCTGCCTGCTGCACAATTGCTTTTCTGGACACCCTGGGGATACCACCAGTACCACGGTGAACCCAGGTTGGTGATCTCCACTAGCCACAAGCCCCAATCTCCCAGGGATAGATGATACTCAAGGGTACCTTTGGCCACAGCACATCATCCAGGAAGAGAGAACTTGGCAACTAAGGTCCCAGACCAGCCTTCATGCCAAGGGGGGTAGGCCAGAGGGAGAGTCTCGAATCCACCATCCCCCGGAGACGTCAGGGGATCTGTTGCCACCGCACACTTCTTCTTCCACTTCCCCAGACGAAGCTGTGGCAGGGACTTCCATGGCGGGGCCCCCCTCCAGTTGAACATAGCACAGTGGTTCCCAATGTATGTTCTGCATACTCCTGGGGCACTGCACGGAGTCCAAGTAAAGTTTTTAAAAGTAAGAATTGGGCCCACCGGCTAGGCAAGAGAGGCATGTATGGGATGCAAACGCTTTCCCCATGCTCCCTTAGCTTCCAGAGAACGGGATCAAAAGCAAGTCACATCCCAGCACACATGGCTGCTGCTCCCTCCCTTCATGCTCCCGCAGTTCTGGCTTTGAGGAGCTTGGCAGCTCCAGAGCTCCCTCTGGCCACAGGAGTGGGCAGGGGAAGGAGGGGACGGGGACAGGAGTGAAGCAGCAGCACAGGCAAACTGCAGGCAATGGGACCTGAGAAGCTCCATGCCCTGCAGTCTGCACCTCCCTCAGCCCACGCTGGAGCTGACAAGCTGTGACTGTGCTCTGGAGTCAGCTATTAGAGTGGCAGGAAGGGTTTAGTTGAGCTAGCAAAAATGGATCATTGGATCAATGCCTTTGGGAACCGGGAGACCATTGTGGAACATTGAGTTACACTTGAAAACAAACAAAAAGCAAAGGGAAAATGTGAAAATGTATACTTGGAGTTAGCGTTTACATGGACTGGCAACGAATCTGAACCATGTCCATTGTGCTTACTCTGTAAGGAGGTGCTGTCAAATGAGAGCTTAAAATCAGCTCATCTTTGATGTCACCTTGAATTGAAACATGGTGAATGTGTTTCTAAGCCAATTGAATTTTTGGAGAAAAAACTCAAAGAATTCAAGGAAGGTAAGAAATGAATCGGTCTTAGACACAGGCAGTGACAATGTTAAGGCAGTGGAAGCCTCTCTCGGGTGGCTCAAATCACAGCCAGCACAAGCCAGAACAGGAAAGCCACGCACAATTGGAGAGGAAGTGATATTACCCACAGCAAAGGAGATTTTGAGTGCAATGCTCGGAGTCAAGGCTGTTCTCTGAGCAGATGGATTCAAAGCTGCATTCCCGTAAGGATTCCTGTGCAACCATGAAATCCTTGGGAGTGGATTTCCAAAGGCACCCTTTAGACCCCACGAACACAGTGAAAGCGCAACAGGAACAACCCCATCCCAACAGCTGAACCAGGGCAACAACTCTTCCAAAGCCCCTCCAGGCCCAAAATAGGGCTTTTGAAGATGCGCCCAAAGGCAGGGCATCAGGCCTACCCATTCCTTCCCATTTGTTTTCGGCTAGACTATCCCACTTCTGACGTGTGTGGACCAGCACGACCTTGGACCGTTGGGTCCTCTACGCAGTTGGAGTGGGATATTCCCTGCAGTTCGCCTCCTGATCACCTTCTCATCCATCCCCTTCCCTTTTCAGGGATCTCTCTATCTCCTATAACAGGAGGTCCAGTTGCTCCTCGAGCTGGGGGCGATCCAAGAAGTCTTCCCAAGGATAAGCGGAAAGGGGTTCTACTCCCATTATTTTCTAATACCAAAGGCAAAAGGGTATTTAAGACCAATCTTAGACTTGAGGAACCTCAACCACTATATGTGGAAAATGAAGTTCCGAATGGTCTCCCTGGCCACCATTAGCCCATGCCCGGTGACTGATTCGCTGCAATCAACATGAAGGATGCATAGTTCTACATATTGATCGTCCAGTGTCGCAGATGCTACCTCAGCTTCAGTGGCAAATGAACACTATCAGTTTGCAGTGCTCCCTTTTGGCCTTCCCATTGCCCCTTCTCCCCCATGTATTTACCAAGTTTGTGGCAGTGATCTTCCTCTGCAAGAATGGGGCCCAGGTCTTCCCCTACCTGCCCGATTGGTTAATGAAAGCAACCTCCCAGGTGTAGTCCCATGCCCACAGAAGATTGACGTTACAGCTTTTCCAGTTCCTGAGCATCCTCCTCAACAAGGATAAGTTGGTCTGAGTCAGGTGCAAAGAATAGAGTTCACTGGAGTGATTCTAGATTTGACTCAGGAAAGGGCGAGACTTCCAGAAGCCCCTTCTCAGGTGATACAGAACTTGGTACAGTCCCTCAGTCAGTACTCCACTACAACTGTTAGGATATACCTCAGCCTGCTGAGTCACATGGCATCATGTAGCCATGTGCTCACATATGCATGATTATACCTTAGACTCCTCCAGGGGTGGCCTGCCTCAGGCTACGTGCCTATGCGGGACAGTCTGGACTCAGTGGTATCCATCCCACAAAGTGTGATAGCCACCCTCAGGGCTATGATCGTGATATTTTATATAAACAAGCGAGAGGGAGGGCGAGGTTGTTCTGCCTTTGCCTTGAAGGCCAAAGCTTTTGGCACTATTGTTGTGTAAAGCACAAGATCCATCTGGAGGCCTAGTATCTTCCAGGATTGCAGAACACATCGGCGGAGGCCCTCAGCAGGACCTTCATAGTCAGAGTGATCAGTCAGAATAGACGTGATATGCTCAGTCTGTCACAGATGGGGGCTCCCTATCTAGACCTGTTTGCCACACAAGAGAACAAGTGCAGGGACTTTTGTTCCTTCGACTCACTGTTGAGGTTCCACCGTGGATGCATTTGCACTCTTCATTGTGTGTGTAGTCTACTGTATACAGTCCATCTGCCCCCCCGGCTACAGTGGGGCTTACTCAAAGCCCGCAGGGACAAGGCATGCCTTTTTCTACTGGTGCTGGCATGACCACGCCAACATTAGTTCTTTACTCTCAATCTGTCAGTGGAGACAGCAATAGCCCTTCCCCTGTACCCAGACCTCCCAAATCAACAACAGGGGCGTTTCAGATACCCAGACCTGCACTCACTCCATCTCATGGCATGGAAGCTAGATGGCTCAATCTGTTAGAGCTTCAGTGCTTAGCCCAGGTTCAGAAAGTTCTCTTGGGAAGTAGATAGCCCTCCACTTTGGCAGCATACCTGACCAAGGTGGGGAGGTTTTCTACATGGTATGCAGAATGGGATCTCTCCCCCAAGAGGGCATCCATCCAGGTAGTATTGGATTACCTGTTGCATTTATGATCACAGGGCCTAGCTCCCTCCTGTCAAGGTTCACTAGCAGCTGTGTCCACTCTTCACCAGGGTGCTCCCAGTGTTCCCTGTTTGGTCACCCTATGGTAACCTGTTTTAGGAAAGGTTGGACGAGTTGTATCCCTATTCTCACATACCTGTACCCACATGGGACATTAATTTGATGCTCAATTCTCCCCCCTCCCCCAAACTGATGGCTGAGTGTTCATTGCTTCATCTTTCCATGAAGGTGGCCTTCCTGGTGGCCATCACTGCGGTGAGGAGGGCTTCTGAGCTGAGAACTCTTTCCTCAGAACCCCCATATACCCTATTCCACAGATGCAGCTCAGGCCCCACCCAGCCTTCTTACCAAAGGTAATGTCTCAATTCCACCTGGGTCAAGATATCTTCTCCTGAGTTTTCTACCTGAAACTGCACTCTAGCATCAGGCTAAGGCTGCTTCACATGCTAGATGTGGGAAGGGCCTTAGCTTTCTACAATGATCTTACCAAACCATTCAGGAAATCCACACAACTGTTTGTGGTGGAATGGATGAAAGGGGATCTGGTTTCTGCACAGTGTATATCATCCTGGATAGTATGGTGCATACACACCTCTTATGATCTGGCACGGGGGTCACACCCCCACCAATCATGGGCCACTCGACTAGAACACATGCCTCATCAACTATGTTTGTAGCACAGGTTCCCCTTCAAGAGATCTATAGGGCAGCTGTGTGGTCCTCTACACATGCATTTGCAGCTCACTACGCCATTGATAGGTTTTCTAGGTAGGCTGCAGCTGGCAGTAGGGCAGTGCTCCAATCTGTGATTCCTAACTCTGACCTCACCTTCAGGGGGCAGCATCTTGGGAGTCACCTAATTAGAATCGACATGAACAAGCTCTCTCAGAAGAAGAGACCTGTTCATGTAACTGATGTTTTTCAAAATGTGTAGTTTACATTCATTCCAATACCCATCCTTCTTCCCCACTGTCGGAGTATCTGGCAACAAGGAACTGAGGGAGCGGTAGGGTCGACAGTGGTGTGTATATATATATATATATATATATATATATATATATATATATATATACACGAATATAGCGGCACCACTCCAGGATTCTTCACAGCCAAACCTACGGGAGCTGCTAGAGGAAAAAAGTTTCCGATGCTCGTGCACGCAACATACATGCATCTGATGGGAATCGATATGAACACCATATCTCAAAAAAACACCTGTTACAAGAACAGGTAACCGTCTTCTCCTCCAGGCACTGACATCACACAGCACAATAGCCCCTCGTACATCTGGATTGTATGAATGCTTCCTGAATCATACAGAAAGGCACCAACCAATTTTCTCGTACATCCCCAGCCTTGCAGCCCAGAACTGTCCTGTCTTGATCAGCAGCCTGACTAGTGGCAGTTTAAGTTTATTACCCACTCTGCCCCTCCCTGGGGTGAGGACACACACATGCCCATGTAAACTGAGCTGAGATTTTTCCAACCACTTCATCCAAGACACACTGTTTTAGGTGACATATAAAACAAATTTATTACATATTTTAAGTGATTATAAGTGGTAGGCATAAAAAGGTCCAAGATTGTTACCAAAGGAATTAAAAGATAAGCACAGAGTCTAAATCTTAAACTTTATTATGTTAGACAGTATTTGGATCAAGCATTTTTCTCATTCCACCAGATGTTTCAGTCCCTAATGTCCAGGCTTCTGCTTTTAAGCCTGGAATCAGTCTCTTTAGTTGAAGGCTTTGTCTTCTCAGCATTCTTCGTGTTTCCAGCATAGGTTGGGGAGGAGAAAGGCAAAAGCATGATGTCACTGTCTCCTACTTTATAGCCTCAGTCTGGGAAACACTAGCCCAGACACATTCCAGTGGGCTTTGCTGAGTCACAGGGTTGAGCAGTTCCCCTTTGTGTGTACTTCTCTTTCAGAATTATAAATCCCTTGTTTACAACTCCCTGGCTGCATAACGGGTATGGAGCACCGCACTTGTCAACACTAGAGAACTAGCAATAGTCTTTCAAACAAACATTTCAGTAACAACCATGCAAGAAAATCTCAGCTTCATACACACTAATGATATACATATTTGGACAGAGCAATGGGTTGCAGCAGATCATGACTTTTCATATATCTTACATGGCATGCTTTATATGCAATATCATAATTATACAAGAGGGATGAATATGGGGATTACAGGGTGTTGCTTTGAGGTACATAGTGCCACATATCCCCTATGTTTCATCTAGCAAAGAGAAGACAAACCCAATCTTTTCAATATTATGTCATATGTCTAGACATTTAACCATTTTTGTTGCAGCTCTTTGGACTTTCTCCAGTTTGCCCTCATCTTTTCTGCAAAAGTCTAGTTCTTGGCAGCCAGCACTAGACAAAATACTCCAGTTGAGGCCTAGTCAGCATGGAGTAGAGTGGAAGGAATACTTCTTGTGTATTGCTTACAAAACTTCTGCTAATATATCCCAGAATGAAATCTGTTTTCATATTTAGCTTGTGTTCCTCTATGTCTTCCCCCACTCCACTCTGATCCCTTTCTCCAGTACTCTGCCTTAGGCCAGGTGTACATTAGACCTTGAAAGTCAGTTTAAGGTATGCAACTCCAGCTACGTAGAATACATAGCTGGAGTTGGCTCACCTTAAGCTGAACTTGGCACCATCCCCACTGTGGGAGGCCAACGGGAACAAACCCTCCCATCAGCTTCCCTTACCCCTCACAACTGTGAAGAGGACAGACACCAGCCGGAGCTGTCCTCAGAGTTTGATTTTTTGGGTCTGTACTAGACCAACTAAATCAAATGCCAGAATATTGATCTCCGGCACCACAAGTGAAGAAATGCCCTTAGGGAGTCATTTTCCATTTTGTATGTACGTAGCTGGTTGTTCCTTCCCAAGTGGAACACTTTGTATTTGTTCCCATGGAATTTTGTCACAGTTACCTCAGGCCATTTGATCAGATCATTTTGAATGTTCAATTATAGTCCCTAAATTACATGCACCCCTTCTCCCAGATGGGTATTATCTAAATCATTAATGAAGATATTGAACAGAACTGGACGCAGAATAGGGCCACCTAAGACACCATTCCCCCAATTACATCCCTGTGCTTATTGCAAAATACTGAGCAAAACAGTTCATCTTTGTTTGCTTCAATCCTTGCACCTGCAGAGAACACCTACAACATTTCCACAGTGGTCAGAAATCCTAAGAGGAAAGGTGCAAAGTATTATTGTGTTGATAAAATATTAAATTTGAATGAAAGGAGACAATATTTTTGGAATCTTGACTATTCAGTCATTTCACCTCTCCCTGCATAGAGCAACAGTAGCTGATTACAGTGTGAGAAAGAAATCTGTTGGAACAAAATGGATAATGGATAGATGTGGCCTTACAAGAGAAATGGTAAAAAATATATATATTAACAAGATATATTTAATACATTTATGTCTAGTTTATCTATTTAGAAATCGTAACTAGTTGCCTTTGCATATGGAAGTCAACTACCTCATCTAGCTCATGTGAGAGGAAAGGTTCATCAGTTCTGTTACCATCTGGTGACAGATCTGAGACTGCTACCTTGACTTGTCACGAATCTCTGTAGAGTTAACAATATTTATTTGGAAATAGTTATGATGTGGTCACATCAAGTCTATAATTTTCCTCCAGTTCATCCTTATAAAGAGAACTAATGTCTCAAACCAAAACAAAAGTTTCACAACTTTGTTCAAGGGGAAGAGAATATTACGTTCCAAATTTCAAGCTTTTGTTATCTATCATCTCCCCCTAGTTCTTACTACTATATAAGAAATTTTAAAATGGATTCAAATTGAAGTTACGGAAAGGCATGATTGAAAAAAACAATTCTTTAAAGTACTAATGTTATTCAGTACAGTATGAGATTTCTCTACAATAGCTATTGTAGAATCTTTGAGGGGACTGGGAGTATTGTATGCTGCAGCATTTATGCCAGTGTATTTTAATACATACAATGATGTTCTCCCATTCACACCTATTACTGTAACTTCTAAACCTAACCAGGAAACTTACTTAGATATCCGTTGCACACGCTTTTTAGCAAAATTCCACATCCACATTTTGGGAAATGATCACCAGCTTTTATGATGTACTGAACTAGTCCCCCCTCTCAAAACACCATGAACTTTGGGGTATTTGCCATCTGAATTTGAAAAATCTGGTTTATCTTTAATATTTTAATGAAACTTTACTGTGTTGGGGGCAAAATCTATTTTACATTGCTGTCACCTTAATAAAAACATGCCTACTAAAGCTGTAGGAGCAGCATAAGGATGCAGTCTGAAAAAACATATTGCAATACCTTAAATACTGCTTATTTACTGAAAAAGTGTAACAGTACATGCAGCCTTATTCTTTGATTTATAAAGTTGGCCCAACATGTAGATATCAAATTCATTTTGATCAATTAATTCTGTTGAAAGAATATATATTAATTATACTTTAAATAAGAAATAAATGTTTAAAAACATTATCTGCCTACATAAAAATACAGCTCTGAGAACATGGCTATCAAAGACCACTAGATGTCAGCATAAAACATTAACATAAAAGCAGAAGCTTACTGGTTCTAATTATTGTATCTATTGCCTTGCAATCAAAATACATTACACTTAATTAAATAATTCTATTTTAAGTGTTATAGAAATAAATCTGTTAATGAAAATTAACAAACACAATCTTATTTCAATTTTCTTTATTTTAGTTTAACTTAAATGACTGTGATTAAGTCAGTCTCATGATCAAAAGAGGGCCAAAGAATATCTCTCGATTGTAACATTTCAGTTTTTCTTTCCATTTTTAGTCATGCATTGATATGGACTTCTCAGGTCAGAAAACAAGGCACTATAACTATATTTTTATCGGCTATGACAATACATCGATGATAAAATGTTCCTTTCATCTACGTACATCATTTGAATACAACATTGTTTTATGCAAATCAAATTCAAAACATCCAAGGCACATACTTTTTTTTTTTTCCTTTTTGTGTGTTTTGAAACTTCATAGAGTAAGGATTTACTATAACCATACTGTTCCAGATAAGTAGCACTGAACAATGTTTTGTTGTGGTCTTGGATATAAAACTGTGAAGACTGTGAAATGCAGAAACATGTTACAAGAACAGGAGGAAAAACCCCTAATATAATGTGGATAATATAAATTATTAAATATTCTGCTGTCAGAAAACTATCTTGTTTCTCACATAGCATTAACAATTTCACAGCATGCTATAGCTGTGTATCAAACAACTATTTTTGTTAATTTAATTATTTATTGACCTGTTTACTTACAGATAAAGATATTCGGTTAATTGAATTATTAAAATTCCTGAAATAAAACAAAGCTATTGATATTAGAAAAATAGGTAGGAAAAACAGAAAACAAATCCAAAAAATTAGAAGAAATAGAAACACCCAGGGGAAAAAAAAGACATTAGCTATAAAACAAAATGACTGTGGTTAAAATATTCATTTCAATACCTAAAAAAAAAAAAAAAAAAAAAAATCATCTACTTAATTCAAAAATGTGAAGCCCAATTTATCCAAAGTACCATCTAGTAGAGTCTTTATCATCAGAGGCCTGAACTCTGGATAAGGATCTTCACTCTTTGTAATGCTGCTCTCTCCTACAAAAACTGTTAGAATTTCAGGAGATTGCTAAGCAGTCCAACAATTCAAACATCTTGCACACTCAGTTACACTTATTTGATAACACCAAAGTCAAGATTGACTTAAAGTCCAAAGAAACCCATCAGCTGCAATCACTTCCAAGCAAAAAAATGAAAAAAACCCTTTTCAAATCTTATATGTGATTCTGAAATTCAAAAGTGAAATAGGTTTCAGCATTAAAAAAATTTTTAACGAAGAAATATAAATTAAAGCAAACTTTTTTTTCTTAACATTTGATAAACATTTTCTTTCTAGTTATATGGAGCTAAAGTAGTTCATGCTGTTTCAATAGGTTTACATTAGATTGTAAGTTTGGCAACTTTTTCCTCTAACAAAAATTCAGACAGCTTTCACTGCTTGCAATCAGAACCACAACCTTAGTGCAATATTATATTTATTTCTTACAGGAATTTTGGTTGCCATACAAGAGTATTAAGGATCGGGGAAAGTGCAAGTTACAAGAGCTTGATTTTTAATCAATTCAAAATAAGAGGAATTAAAGCACAAAAATTACAGCAACAGATAACGTGAACACAAGTTGTTACACAAACTATATTGAAAAACATTAATATCTAGAAAAGAAAAAATGTAATGGGAAAATTATCCATATTTGTGGCTTACACACATAATCATTGCCAGATCAACTGGGTAATGCTTGTTTGTTTAAGAACTCAGAAAAATCACCATTTTTTTTAGTAACTTAAGTACCACAAATAATTAGCGTTTGTGATATGTAAATTCTGTAAATCAACAGTCACATCTAGTCATTTTATAATATATGAATTAAACTTAAAATGTTCCCAGACACTCAGGGAAAAAGGAGTCTTCAGTTATACACAATTTACATCTTGTGTGATTTTGGTATTGTATACACAAATATTACAGAAACTAGGCATGTAAATGCAATTTATTTAAATTACAGTATATAAACAAAAGTTGATCCTAAAACCTGGAATATAGTAGCATGTTTCATATATCTCAAACACTTTGTTCTCCACTGTCATAGTAGCATGAAATAACAGGGCCTTGTCCCCACCCCAATGCTTCCAAAACTGATGAAAATACTAGGCATATCTGTTACTATTGCTTTCTGTAGCAAAGTCATCAAATAGAGCTAGAGACCAATTCATCTTGGCAAAGGTGTATTTTATTGGTAAAAGAAGGTCCCTTCAGGCCCTCTAGATCATAAGACACAATGTAAAAATAAACTATTTCATTAGCTCTTCAGTGTTTTTAATCTCTGTTCTACTATTATACTGTACCTATTCTTTAAGTGCCTGAAAGGATACATAAGCAAGAAACACTTGTTTAAGAAAGGGATTACCATCAGCTGTAATTTACTTGTGTATGTCAGCACTCATTAAACCTAAGTTCAACAATAAGGTTGTGATTAAAAAGCAGTTTAAAAGTAATCTTCTACATTTTCTTTGTCTACCGTATTATCTAACATTTTCTGGCACATAGTATAGAGGTAATACCAACTGTTGTCAAAGAAACAAAAAGGAGCATGGTGTTAGTGGTTTATTTACTGAATTCTGTAATATCACCAAATGGAAGACAATGATGGCTGAATTACCATTTTTACACTTTTTAAAGTATTTAATGACCTTAAGGTGCCATTATTGAATATCTGAATGAAAATGTCATTCTCTACAACAATAGCCATGTAACTATGGAAAAACTCAGTACTCTTGAAAGTAAAATGCCTCAATACTTGATTTTTATTACAAGGTTACTTGGAACTTTCAAATACAAATATAGACCTGCAAAGGGTGTAGTAACAGATGTTAAGTCAAAAGACTTGTTGTTCCATAAAGGGGGCAGGAGGTTGAATAGTTGCTTTGCTAATGCAGTGTTAATTGTGTAACCACTTTTGAAGAAGTATTCATCCTCCTTTGAAGAAGTTCTAGGAAAAATAGAAAATATAACACAGCTCTGCTGGTTCAGATGCATCCAAATGAGGTTGATTTAAAAAGGTCAAGACTTATTATTCCACAGAAATAGTATTAAACCACAAAAGTTTTTTTTGTTTAGTTTTTTTTCTTTAGTTTTTAACATTCTAGCACTGAAGTGGCACAAAGGCTGCCCAGTAGACCAGCCACTTATTTTCTTAAAATATTGTGCTTATAAACTATCTGTACAACTATTTAAACTTGCAGTAAAGAAAGGTATTTAAATTGCTAAACTTTATGTACTTGTTCTAGGGCTGTTCAGACCTAATTAGACACTTGATTGTGACCAAAAAAAATTATAATTAGAGATCGGCTGGACCAATAGCAAGGGTGAAAAAGTCAGGAATCTTCCAAAAGGTGGGAGAACCCGATGGTACAGTAGGGTGAGTCTCTGGCTGTCAATACAACATATGCGTGCCTGGAATAGGTTGAATATTATATTCAGAAAGTAAGACCCACAAAACTCCTACAGAAATTAATAGAGGTGTTACTGACAAAAGGGGTCAGACACAGAGAGAAAATTGTTAACTTTTTTTAAAAGCCAAAGCTGTGTATCCCTAGGACACACTCAGAGTGCAGAACCAGTCAACCCCAAATTGGCCCATCGCTTCTAATGCTGATCTCTCTCTGGATCCTGCTACTAATTTCTTAATAAAGAAGTCACTAGAGAGTGATGGGACGTCTCCAGCTTCTGCTGAGGGGGTGTTAATACTTCTTCCACCAACAGACCTAGCCAGGAAAGGAGGAACCAAGTCTATAATCTGGATCCCTCTGTTATCCTGGCCCATTGAAACACTTGCACGTTCCCTCCCTACTGTTCAAAAAATATTTACCTGCTGAGACATTTTTATTTCTAGCGAGCCCCTGTCCCATTCCCAATGAAGTTAATAGCAACAATCCTACCAATATCCATGGAAGCAATTTCCTGTTTTAAATCCCATGTTGTTGTTGTTTTTAGAGTTGTTGAACACTTGCAACTTAACGAATAAAGCAAGATCTGTGGGGGGAGGATCTGACTATAAAAGTCTAAAAGACACACAAGGGCATAGTATATCCAACACAATTCACAACCACATTTTCATCTGTTCATATAATATGTGTTGGGCCTCATTAGCAGTTTATCTGCAAAATGGGGGTGTCTGGTTCTAACTAGCCTCATTTTGTTGCATCAGTGATAATTATCTTCCAGTTTATATATAGTTTCCACATTCTACATATCAGGTCAGTACAGAATGTTTTAAACCTGTTCTGCTAACTTGGAAGTGTGCTAAATATAAATGCAGAAATAAAGAAATGCCTAAGTAAAGCAGAACAGTTACATTTAAACAAGTCCTGGGGATACACAGGTTTGTTGGCTGCTTCAATGCTAACAAACCAAATATCTACACTAGATCAAAGTGACATTGTGAAAGAGGGAGTGAAGTTGTGCATCTGCTATTCACCAACACCTGGTAATAACAGTAAAGCATCTGAGCATCTATATTAAAAAAAAAAAGCTAGAAAAGGAAAAAATACTGAGATTCCATGATAAGAGTGTCAGGAATTGACAACCCCAAATGGTAGAGGACAGGTGTATACAAAATAGGGTGCTCAGAAATAAAGTACTTGCGGTTTTAAACCAGAAGAAAAATGACATATTTTGGTCCACCCGAAGGTCCTCATTCATGGATAGGTAATATTTCAAAGTTAACAATGATCTCTCTTCTCTGTCTCTACCCCCACACTTCACCATCACCCCTATCTTTGAAATAAACTAGCTCCATTAATGTCATTTACTGAAATTTAAGCTTGGGCACTAAACATATAGTCTGCAAAACTGAGTGCCAGCTACTAAATTAAACCTTGTCTTCTTTTGCTGACGCTCACAGACAGCCAAGACATTTGGAATATTTCAGTACCAGCCCATCTCTATTTATAACAGAAGTTTGAGAGGCAAGAGTAGCCATTTTTATCTGTCCAGGAGCTGTTTCAAAGCTCTTTCTATGTTCATTCTGTGCCCAACTCTAGTCACTCCAAGGTCTATCAAGTCTTCCTTCTGAAGGTTTGGTAAATGGGTGCCATCTATTTCATTGTCCATGAAGGTCTCTTTATGTTCACCTAAGTTTAGACTTTCCAGCCAATCTGCCACATCTGGTTTAGTCCACAGGTGGACAGGCTTAGTTGTAAAAGGCTTATTTGAGATTGGCTGTTGCAATATTGATGGAGAAGGAGACCGGCTGCGTCCCGTGTTCAAGCCAAATAAGTCTCCAGAAGGAGGCTGGCTAGGTAGGCTAAATACATCTGACAGAGTTGGAGAAGGAGATGAAGCTGAAGCAGCAGCAGTCAGAGGAACAGGCATGATGTCTTTGTTAATTTCTGTTGGTGAAACCACAGGGCTCGGAGCATGTCTTACACCTGTTGTCCTACTGTCATAGTCTGGAGACCTGCTCTGCAATGTGATGGGCTGGCTTGTTCCAGGCCGGACCGTAAAAGTGATAGTTGTACTTCGTGTACCTGAGACAGTACTCATGACTTCTGTGCTCCTGAAATTACAGATAGAAAACACCCAGAAATATCAGCAATGGAATTAAGGGCTTTTCTTAGCAACAAGAGAAAAAAGTGGCTTTGGAGTAACAAAAATGAAGTTTTGTTTGGTTGGTTTGTTTTTAATTTTTGACAGGTTTCACAAATGAATGTCATTTTTGTTGTAAGGACAGGTTAGGACACAAGCACCAAGAAGTTACCATGGTTCTTTCCCACAAAACAAACCCAACTATCTATGATCAATGGTAGCCATAATGCCGTAAGCAAAAACCTGGCCTATGAGTGGTTTAAAAATATCTAGAGAACATGTTAAACCATGGATACTGTAAATTAATTTAAAATTAAATGAGAAACTTAATGTTATAAAACCCCAGGGGTTTTTGGGGTAAGAGTTCTAGATATGTTAACTATGTCATGAAGTTCAGATCTGAATTTGGACATCCCTCAATACTAGCAGCGACTGGATTTGTAATTTTAATTTGGTCCTCTCTCTGATAAAGTGAGGATTTAAATTTATGTAACTAAAAAGGCAGAACTGTAATCTGAAACTACTTACTCTGAAGCATGTTATTTACTTGACTTTGAACTTAAATCACATTCTGAGTTAAATTTAGCATCTGTTTTTATTCCTATTCATTGATATAACAACCTTCCTGAAAATCTTCCAGTGATCTCTGCAGAGACCTCTTGGAGAGAGAAAGTACATTTAGTCTTTAAGTGCCCATTGGAACCTTTTGCTGACATTGCTTAACGAAGGTGCCAATAACTTATATGGATATAGGTACATTGTGAAGTGGACTGGGATCACCAATCCTTTTGCGGAAATTATGACTTTTGTTTACTTTTAATAACAACTGCTGACCCGGACAAGATTTGAACTAGCAAACTACTGGTAAAAAGCTCCATATCCCTTTACCAATCCCTCATGCTTTCTGGTTACCAATTTTTTTGGAAAATTTGCTTGCAATATTTTTTTGTCAACCAACAGACAAGCCATTGTAAGCGTATCAAAAGTTCCAACCAACAGCAAGCTAAATTTTTGTTTTAACAGTCAAGTTCTTTACCCCCATTATGCTGCCACATTTGTTTTCCCTCATCAGATCTATTCCCATCGCAAATGATTACTTTCCATTTATAATTAGATGGTCAAGGTGGGCATCTCAGGCCTTAAAATCTATTATTCTATTTTCCTTTTCATTACATTTGCAAATAAAACAGGCTTTCGGTTTTAGTTTATTTGGCACAGCGCCAGTTACTACATGCCAATTTTGTTAAGATGCTGGGGGCCTTCAATCCCTCAGCACCTATATTTTCAACTATAAGGAAAATTGAGGGTGCTCAGAGTTTGGCAGATAAGTCACTTGAATAACAAGTGTCTAATAAAAATATGGTCTGCCTATTATTTTTGTGAATAATGCTGGAAAGTTTGTGTCCTCGAAAATGGTTTAAATCAAGTGTTAAGTGATGCAGTTACATATGTATACAATCTAGCTATGATGAAAGTTGTTACATTTAATATGATTGTGTTTCATCAACTAGTATTCAACAGGTCTATTAGTTTTGAGCCAATAGTTCGTACAGACATTAAAAACAAACAAGCCTGTACTATTTGAATTATATTCACTGTGATGAAGTGAAATGTCAGATAAATTGGAGTAACACAATATACCAATTCCTACCCTCTGATTATCCAGGGCCTGATCCTGTAAAGCCTTACTTTTTGGCTAATTTCTGTGCATATAAGCAGTACCGCTGATTTCACACACATTATTTCGCAGGTTCAAAGAGAACAGGTAGACTCTTTTAAGGCTTGCAGGGTCACTTCTTTAGTTATTCCAAAAGCACCGTAGGAGCAATAGTTTCCAAATTTAGCTATTATTGCACAGCACTGTAATTTCACCAAGAAAGGAAAAAAATTGCATGGTTTTCACTACCTCCTCCTGGGTTGCTCAGAGCCTAATGGCTCTCAGCATCTTGCAGGATTGGGCCCCAACCAACAGCACGTGCAGACTGTAAGGTGTATGTAGTAAGAAATTATTTAAAAAAAAATCAATAAGCCAAGAGAATATTAACTTAGAACTAAGTGGCTACTCTCAAATTCCTGAATAAAGTTAGACACCATTTGAACATGATAATTTTGCTTTATAAAAAAAAAAAAAAAAAAAAAAAAAAAGAGGACTTTATGGCTATAATTTATATAAAAAACCTGCCCTACTTGCACATGAAAAACTCTCCCTGTCTTCATCTCCTGTGTGTCTTTGATTTAACTTTCCTATACTATTGTACAAAAAAAAAAAAAAATCATGTTTTGATTATTAATCCATGTTCATTTCAGTAATGCAGAGGGACCAAATAAGTAAGGTTTCCCATTGTGCTAGGCACTGATATAACACTGCTATGCAACAGGAAAATAGCTGATAACTCTGGTTTTAATCTCTATCTTCCACTTCAAAATTTACTGTCACTGCTCATAAATGACTGCTGTAATGGACTCAAAGTATATATTCCAAAAATCACCATTATTGTACCTTTTTCATGGAAACTACATTATGCCTATAACAAAGGTTAACAGATACCCTAATCATAAATATTATTTACACTATTTCTGTGGTATTTTCTGATAGATGGGGCAAAGCTATTTTAGTTGATTAATAAAAAATTAGCAGCTCTATTTCAAACATTCCAAGAAACTCAGAAACACTACACTAACACTAATGAATTTAACTTTATAATTGCAAACCTCCACTGAAGTAGGTGTTATCATCATTGTACCCATGGGATAACAGACACAGAAGTTGTGTGACTCACCCAAGGTCACAAGTGGTCTGTGGCAAAGAAATAGAACCCTCCCTCCTACCTACTCTGATGCCTGAAATCACGAGACCCTCCTTGGGCTGTCCTTACATGCCATGCCAGTCCTTGCCTCACAACATGTGCTGTACAGAAATCTATACGACTTCTTCAGCACACTCAGTGTCATAACATAAAGCCATCTTACATTTGTTTATGAAAAAAATTGCAAGTAACTGCCAATCTGCCTATGTTTTGTTATTTCTTTTCTATGGGTGCTACTGTAGACTTTCTGAATTACTTTTTCATTTCTTTAAGTTTCATGTGTTAGTTTTTTTTACTGTTGTGTGGCTCATCGTTATAATAGGAAGATCAGCAAAATGGTAGCTAGTGGATTCATGTAAATTGTAGTTGGTGACTACAAATTGTGTGTTTGATCATACTATAGTAGTGATTCCAATGTTCTGCTGCATAAAACCAAATTCCTTAATAAATTACAGACTGAACTCTCTCCCTTCTCTACTTTCATTAAAAAAGGTGAAGAACATGATGACTATGTTACATTAATCCGGCCCTGTTAAGAATTAGCACATGGTAGTATTTTGATGTGGACATTCACTTGTGTGTATCTGCACTAGTTGAAATGCATATTACACTGTCTCTTATTACATCATAGTATATAAATACTGTGTCACAACGGTGTGTTTCCAAAGTGTAAAAACAATGCATGTGGCATGCAAACAAGAAAATCTTACTAGCTAATTCTGAATCATATCTGGTTTATTTAAGTACACTGCTATATTTTTAATTTAAAAAAGAGATTCAGTGACAGACACCATGGTGCAATATATGGCTCCGTTGTGGGAAGTGGGGAGAAACATCCCGGCATTATGCTCTCATCAGAGTTATTTTTATATTGTGACTTGCCTAAAGGCTGGCTATCTATGACAAAGCTCTTTCACCTTATTTTAGAAAAACAAGTCTTAGCAAAAGAAAGAGCCAATAAATATATAAATAGCAATAGAGAATAAAATAAGGTTATTCAAGCCCTGACTTGTGGAAACAAAAAGTTTCTTGAATCACAAATGTTTGTACAGTATTTTACTTCAGTTCAGCACAACAGAGAAACAGAAAAGCTGGTTGCTAGAACTGTGATGCCCAACCTGTTCTGAAGCAGTAGCCACTATAGTGACTATTGCTATAACGAACTAGCCACACTCAACCGGCCAAATAGCCACATGTGGCTAGTGTGTAGGACACCCCGGTGCTAGACTCTGTTAGCTAGAGAGAGATCAGAAGAGGCCCTTGGTTGTCCTTATGAAGTGGTTTATGGTGGGAAAGAATTGAGGCAGAATCAGGAATTCTGGTTCAGGGGCAGATGATGTGTGGGTTGGTAGGGAACAGAACATTTTGCTGAGTAGTTAGTTCAATGCCAGCTGAGAAAGACTGGGAAATGGTCTGCGAAGGGAGGTCTCTGTTCATGGTTTCAGTGGGAGCATTAGAGGTTTCTGTGTTTCTGGGATAAAAGTGTCAATGGTATTGGAAAAGCGACGAGGAGTCCTGTGGCACCTTATAGACTAACTGAAGTGTAGGAGCATAAGCTTTCATGGGCAAAGACCCACTTCATCAGATGCATGTCATTTATGATGTTGGAGAGAGACTCAGGAAGTCTCTGCATGGAGGAGTGTTCTTCGAGGCTAGAGAAAGGGAATCTGATAGAGGGAAGAGGGCCTGCTGCAGCAGGAGCAGGCAATTTTCACATGACTAACAAAAAGACAGGAAAATGGAAGCAGACAAAGTATGAAGGAGAAAGAATCACATGTACAAGTACAGAGCAAGTAGTGGAGTTGTGTCTGGGAGCCTGGCTGGACCGCCTGCATAATTTATAGAAACTGATAATGTGCCTGTAGTTTGTCTTAGAATTAAACAAAATCAGATGCAACTTTATTCTATCAAAATGGGCAAGTATCAATGACATTTATCTCTGGCCAAATAGCTCATTTATCACCGGATTTATTTAGCTAGTCCAATAAGGAAGCAGACCAATGTGAAAATGATAAAGTAAAACTTGTTGAATCATCATCTGGGATCAATGTAGCAAATGGGTCTTACTGTTGGACTATCCTGTGCTCTCCCCAGAGGTGAATGATTATTGTTGGAGAAACTGTATGATCTGACAAATTTTGTGAATTAAAAAGTGTTGCAGCAGCATTGGTGCTTAACTCATTTTGAAACTGTAAAGAGGTCACCCACAAGCGAAGGGGGAAAAGAGCTTTATCGAATAGAATCATAGTATTCAAATAAAACGTATAGAAATCCCACAAACACACCAACCCTGGGCACAACACATAGCTGAAAATCAGACCACTTATTTAGGCACCTACATATGGATTTAGGAACCCATTTAAGAATCTGCTGAAATATTTCTCCATTAAAAAGGTAGGTTTAATCTCAGTTTGAAATCAGACCCAGTTCTGTAGTCAATGATTTTAGAATGGCTACCATTTCTGGATTAGGACAAACTAATCCAAACGGAAGTTAGTAACAAAGTTAGTACTAAAAAAATGTGATACCAGTAAGTGAAAATTAGAGAAGGCACAACACAATACTCTTATGTTCTTTGTCGTCACTTACTTCACGGCACTTCAGCATGACCCTCTTCTGTTAACAGCAGTCATGGGAGCAAATAAAAATGACAAAATGGAATGACTAAAACACTGCAAAATAATATACAAAGCAAGAGATGATGTGAAGTTTGCTGACAAGCAATTGAGATGAATTGAAACTAATGAAAACACTGGTAATTCAAATAAAACTCACTGGTGGCTTGTATGTACAGAATAGTCACAAAACATCATGGTGTTGAGTTAAAGCTGTAATTACCCTATAATTAAATGTACTGATATTAACTATTCAGAACTCGCTACTGACTTTAACTCTGCCTTACCTGGTTGCGATAAAATTATATCCTTTTTCTCGGTAAATATTGTAAAACATTGAGACAGGTGAGAATGTACTTAAGATTGCAAATTCATTAAAAAAATCATGATACCAATACACTACCATTTTCTCCTCCCTTGAGGTGACAATCCTGCAAGCTGCGTAAGCACATTTGACTCCCATTGTTTTCAATGTGAGTTGAAGGCACTTAGCACCACATAGAATCAGGTCCACTGCTAACATCATAAAGTTCAAAACATTTTACAAAACAAACCAGATAAGAATTACACCCTGAGTAATTTATAATTATTTCTATCTAAAGCAATGTGATTTGGTAACAGTAGTGATTGTAACCTACAATACCCGTCATTACTATTTACTCCTTATTAGCATGTTGAATCAGTCTGGAGCAATTAAGGAAACTCAGGGTAAATGATGCCACTTCACCTTGGGGTCTTCTGCTGCTTTTTTCTTCCCCTTCAGAGCAGCTTGCTTTATTTGGTGTTAATCACACTGACATTATTCACTGGATCCTCTAGGTTGCACTGATCTTTATGTTGCTAGGCAACTACTTGGTTCACAGAGTACACACTAATCTGTTAACATGGTTAAAAAACCCCTGATTTATTCGCCTTTCTGTTTTGCTTTATCAGATCCATATAGAAATTTGTAGGGTTTAAAATGAATTTACAGAACTGCTAACAGTAGCTCCCAGCATTACAGGAAAATATAACTCCTTCAGTGCTATATTGAAGATTTATTTTTCCAAATAACTAATTTTTTTAAAACAGATTAACCAAAACTAAGATCCCTGGAACTGAATGTATCTAGCTACTATTACAATATCTTTTTTTATACTGGGATCAAATAGAACCTCCATGAATGAAGCCTAAGTGCTTTTTTGGGGGAGAAGGGGGGAGAAAGGGAGAGGACGAAAAGGGGGAGTAAGATAACCAGAACTGGGGTATAAGAACGTAGGTAACATAGGAAGATTATTAGGTAAACTCTATATAACATTTTGCAATTAGGACTGGTCTCTAGAATTGTCTGAACTAGATGATTGACAGGAACTAGGATTGGGGATGCTGTCCAGATTTGAATACAGATCAAATCTCTTCTCTGGTTAGATCTCTTCTTTTAGCAGTATAATTTAAGCAAGCGTGTCCTTTGAATTTCTCCTCATCTTTTTCCTCCACATCTTCCCACAAATTAGGTAATTCAGGGGACACCCAAATAGACTTTCTACCCAAATGATTCTATGTTAACATTTTCTGGCATCTTTATGTTCGGTACCTCATGATCACCAATTATTACTATAGTAAGGTATGAAGAAAGAAGTGTCCTTTCCTACTTGCTTAATAACTCAGTGTGTAATTCTGCTCATTACTGTACAATTACATCTCTATAGCCCTAATTTACCAGAATACACACACAGGTCATTATTTCATGGTTCTCTGACAAATGCTCACAAATTATCTATAATTCATCTATGATACCTGAAAATTTTAAATCAGCATCATGAAATGATAAAATCACCATGGATGAGCTACAGTTTAACTACAAAAGCATCATATAATTGGAAGTAAGGCTTGCAGTTAAAGCACGTACTGCTAGCTGCACAGAGATAATTTTTAGTAACATTTAGGAATGCTACATAGGCTGTAATTTTGTACATTTCACATGAACAAGGTATGGTTCAATTTCATCAGGCATCTGGTGCTCAGTGTTGTGAACAGAACCTAAACTAACCCCTGCAACTGCTTCTTTTTAGATAGGCCTGCAAAAATGTTTATCGGTTTCCCTTTGGCAGAGCTAATTGAGCTGTTCCTTTCATTCAACAGGATTTTTGCATTTCTTAGGCAGGCCTCCTGACAGAATTGCCCAGCTGCTGGGAAAAGTGGGAGGGCCTGCCTTTGGGCCCCCAAAAGGAGTAGGGCCCAGGTCAGCACTGTCAGCCCTGTGCCCCAGCAGCAACGTAAAGGGATCACGGCCAGGGATCCCTGTAAGCTGTGTGCTTGTGCAGGCATGTAACTCTTTTCTGAGCCCTGGACAGAGGTTCAGAGCTGCCCACGCAGGCAGGAAACACAAGCTGATCAAGTGGGGAAGGAGCAGGGGTATGGGGCACTCGCCATATCATAGGAGCAGAAGCAGCAGCTGCTGCTTGCTACAAAGAGAGAAGCTGGATCCAGCCTCTACTCCAGAGCTGGGCAAAAAATGATCTGCGGGCCGGATCCCACCATGAGAGCCTCAGCCGGCTCCCTGCCTACCCCACACCACTCAGGAAAGCCAGGTGCAGGGCCATGAGTGTGTTTCTGAACACTGAGACCCTGGACGGAGGGGAGACAAACGCCTCATGTTGCTCCCGCCTCCCAGTAGCTATCATTGGCTGGTTTCGACCAATAGCAGCTGCCTGTTTGCAGGACAGGCAGCATGTGAAGTGTCCCTCCTCCCTCAGGTTCACAGCATTCAGTTTAGAGCAATAAACATGGCTCCTGCAGCTCCCCTAGGCACATTCAGGGGCTGGAAGGGAGAGACCCTGGCTAAGGAACCTGCTGGACTGCTGGCTTGGAGACAGGTAACATCTCCCAGCCATAGCCTCTCTCTGGCACTCCAGCCCCTTCCTCCTCCTCTCCCCTAAACCCATGTAACTCAAACCTTCTGCATCCCTGCTCCAGCCCCCCATACACCTTCCCAGACACTGCATCCCCTCCTGCACCCCTCCTCAGGTCACAACCCTCTCCCAGACCTTGCACCTCAATCTGCTATCCCTGGTCACAGCTCAATTCCCTACACCCCCTCCCACACCTCTGCCCAGGTCACAACCCCCTCCCAAACCCTGTACTTCCTCCCCCCTGTCTATTGCCCCAGGTCCTGTACTTCACCCAAACTTCCTCCCAGAATCCACACCCCAAGCTCCCTTCTGTACCCAACCTTCATCCCAGACCCCACACCTCCTCCATTAATATAATGGAAGAGTGCGGCCCTTGACCACTTACCAAATTCTTGGAGTGGTTCCCCATCAAAAATTATTGCCCACCCCTGTGTTAATGGCTTAAGGTAAGAAAGAAAAAAAGATTCTTTTAACAGATTTTTTTTGAGTGTTGCAGATATCTAAAACTCAGATTTTAATGATTTTTTAAAAATCCTGTGTTACTAATTAACACATGGTAAACTTTCTATTGCATTAAGGCCAGATCTTTGCTATCTGGTACAGTTCTGGCTCTGAGTCAGAAACAGCAAGTACTAGGTGTGATGCTAGCTGCTTTGTAGGATGAAACCTTATTTGTAAGTATTTTTGAAACAAGTATCTGTTAGAAAGGATAATGATACATGTACTCCAAGGTCTCAGAAGGGTAGCCGTGTTAGTCTAACTAAAAAAACCAACAATGGTCCTGTAGCAACTTAGATTAACAAAATACATATAAATAGTATCGTGAGCTTTTGTGGGCACAACTTCAGCCAAGGTGAGTGTTCATTTTCTTTTATTTGATTTCATATAGATAATCATAAGCATTGCTCCTTGTAAATTATCCCTTGTTTTAATATATTTTCTTCCACACATATGGATTTAAAATATATATTTATATCTATGTTTTTTGTTTGGACTAGTGGGTGCACATCCACACACGATCTTAATATTGATGTTGCACATAAGAAATTTCAACCTGCCCAAAAGAAAATTCAACCCGCCCAAGGATGCAAAATCTTAGAGGGAACACTGCTGCTCCAGTAGTGGCAGTTGCTACTTGGAGCCCCGGGCTCTTTTAAATTGCTAGGCTCCAGGGCAGCTTCTCCTTTTGTAACCCTCCAGTGGAGACCCTGTGTAGGTAGTAAGTTTCATAGTTATTTTTATAATATTATGCAACGAGTAGTCCTGTGGCACCTTAAGGCATGTCTACACTAGGAAATTATTTCAGAATAACTTATTTTGCAATAACTATATCGAAAAATAGCATGTCCACACAACAGAGACGTCTCCTGTTGAGTAAAATGTTGAGTCTCAAAATTAGTCTGAGGCAGGCTCCCTTAATGTGGGCATGCTAACTCAACTTAAGAGCCCCAGGAAGCACTGGGGAGTAATTACTTTGAATGACTCTGGGGAGTAGTTATTTTGAAATAGCAGCAGTGGAGCGTTCACACTACCTCTGTTTTGCAATAACTATTTCAAAATAAATGTTATTCATCATTGAAAGCAAGAGTTATTATTTTCAAACAGCCAGCCCCTTATTTTGAAACAACGGGCATGGTAGTATGGACACTTTGCTTGTTATTTCAAAATAAGGGGAGTTATTTTGAAACAACTCCCTAGTGTTGACTAGGGCTTGGAGACTAACAAAGAGAGAGGCAGCAACTCCTATCTTTAGTTTGCCTGATGCTTTTCTATATTAAAAAGAATTCTAATGCCTCAAGTGTTTGAAAACTTGTCAGGATGATTGTGCAAAGTATGCTGGAATTTAGTAAATAATTCTGTGTATCATGCACAAATGGAAAAAAGAATCTTCAACTATTCAGTCATAATTGGGACAGGACTAAAAGCAATGAAAATGTATTTGTCACTGAAGTCAGCATGTCTAACTGAATACACATGGGGTACAGCTTATCTGTTGAGTAAGGCAATATTGCTTTTACATAAGCAGTTTCTGGAGAAGATCTGCAGATTTAAAGTGTACAGTTCTATGCATTAGCACACAGGCTACGGCCAACTGCAAGTTAATGTTAGCATGGAGAACTATACACTCTCTCCACTCCCATGAGTTTGCCATTAGTATCTCCTCTCTCCTCCCCCCCCCCCCCACATCCAGGAACTTGTCATCCATTCTTGCCCCCAGGCAGAGCACAGATGAAGCAAAGCAAAGAAAAAAAAAAGACTTAAGAGGTTCCAATCATGGTTCCACTGCCGTCACTGGCAAGGTTCTTCAGGAAGAGGAGAGGGGAAGAGTGGGTGGCTGGAGTAGAAGAGTGGATGCCTGGAGTAGAAAGGGGGGTGGGCATGAGGAAGGCAGGGGATCGAGAAAGTAATGTGTGAGAGTACAGAGGGGAATGAGGAGAACTGGGGTAAAGGATGGTGAGGGGGTGGGCACCAGGGATGAAGAGGGCAAGGGGGCAGGTATTGGGAAAGCAGGGATAGCAAGGGAAAGGGGAGGCACCAGGAGGGTGCAGGGGGTAAGAGAAGGTGCAGGTGCCAGGGGGATTGTGGGAGTGAAACAGAAGGACAGATATGGGGAGGGGAGGGGAATAAAGAGGAGAGAAGGGGTGGGCACCAGAGGACAGAGGCAGGGCAGATGGGTAGAGGGAGGTGTTAGGAGAGGGAATGGGGAAGGGGAGCTAGAGGAGGAAGAGGGAAGGGCAGGTGCCAGGGTTAGAGAGGATGGGGAAGGAGACAGGTCCCAGGAGGGCTGAGGAGATTGAGAAGGGCAGGAGCCAGGACAGCAGAGGAGGGTGAGGGGTGGGGAACAGCAACAGGCACCAGGGGAGCAAATGGGTCAAGGGGAAAGTGGGAGACATGGCAGCAGAGGGGAAAAGGGAAAGGTTTATAATTTGGGTGCAATAGTGACACACATCTGAACAAGCGCTCATGGCCTCAATCATAGGTGTGCGCAGCACATTTCAGTAGGGTGTGCACCCGAAGAATTTTTTTTAAATGTTCTTTGACCCCCATTAGCCATGCCCCTGACCCCTGTTAACTATGCCATTGACCCCCATTGGCCACACCTCTGGAGGTAACACTCTTGGGGCAAGATGGACACATGACCAGAAGTAAAAGGTCTCATGTGGCCCCCCTCTAACGACTTTTCCCACTCTCCTCCTATCAATAGGAATTAGTTTGGCCCCCACCAAACCCCCCTTATGTAACTATCCTGCAGTTGCATTAACTCAATGTGTGACACATTAACTCAGAGGCAGAGAGGCTGGGGGAAGTGTTCCCTCTAAGAGTTTCCTCCCATGAGCAGAATGAATTTTGTGTGTGCACCAGTACTGAGTTCATGTGGCTTGTTTGGATGTGCCACTGTTATTAATAAATATCTTATAAACCGCTACCTTTTCCTTCTGCTGTCAAATCTCCCCTTGCTCCATCAACTCCCCTGGTGCCTGCTGCCCCCCAACCCTCCACCCTCCTCTGCTCTCCTGATTCCTGCCCTTCTCACTGTCCTCAGCCTTCCTGAGACCTGCCCCGCTCCACCATTCCTTCTCTCTCCCTGTGCCCACTGCTCCTGTAGTCCCACTCTGAGGCATGTGAGCTACCCTTCCTCATCCCCTCTCCTAACACCTCTCTCTACACACCTGCCCTGCCTCTCTCCTCTGGTGCTGGTCCCTCCCCTGCAGGTGTCTGCCCTTCTGCTTCACCCCCAGAATCCCCTGGCACCTGCAACTTCCCTCAGCCCTGCACCTTCCTGTTGCCTCCCCCTTCCCCTTTGCCCTCTTTTTCCCTGATGCCCATCCCATTACCACCCTCTTCCCCCATTCTCCTCATGCCCCTGTGCCCTCACACGTCTTGCTCCATCCCTGCCTTCCTCATGCCCACCCCTTCTTTCAAGCCTTCTCCCACCCCTTCTTTCAAGCCTTCTCCCTCTAGCCCCCAGTGCCCTTACCCTCTCCTCTCTCAGCATCACCCTGTCCCCCCTTCCACTGACACCTCCCCTCCTGCCCTTTTTCTCATTGTCTCCACTTGGCCCCCTGGCATTTGTCTCTCCTCCACCCTGTTCCTTGGTTGTAGTGAAATTAAAAGTCCTGATTATTTTAGAATAGGAAGGAATGACAAAGCATGTGATCTAGTTATTTGCCACATGATATTTTGGAACAAACAGGAATGTTCAGTTCCACTGTGATCTGGAAAAGAACAAATAGTTTAAGATATGAAAGAAATAAGATTAGGCATATAAAACCAGGTAAACTAGCTGTTTCAAGTGATTTTACGCAAAGAAAAGCACACTAAAAAAAAAACAACAAAAAAAAACCAAACCCTGCATTCATGTAGGAAACAGAAAGAGACTACAAGGCCAGACTGTATTAGGTAATTTCCAGTTTTATGAGATCACCGAAGGAAGTAGCATTTCTGCTCCACTTTGGGAAAAGACCACCTACATTAAGCAGCCAAAATACGTTGGCCAATTTGTATAAATTTAATTGAATTTGTCTCTATTGTATTTAAGGCCTCTCAACTGCCCCCAAACAACTCAAGTTATGTTCTCTGTGTCAAGTACAACTGAAAGGCATTTCACTCTCCTGGAGATTTTACCCATATCTTCATTCTAGGAATGCTACATGATCTTTCATACCTTCCTTTATGGCCACCAGTTCAACAGCTTACATCCAATAGGAAAGAAAAAAATGTAACCACCACCCTTTGAGGTTTGAGAAAATGCTGCTCCCTAAATGACAGATCATTTAGTATTAAAAAGCCACACTTTCTATAATGCCAAACAAATCTCCCTGATGTACCCAATCAGTGGCAGCCATGCAGTGTTTCTTCACCTGGCACTACTGGCAGCTCAGCACAGTAATTCTAGAGGGAATAATTTCAGTAACTTCAATATATAGTAGCATTATATTTTTGCACAGAAGCTCCAAAAAAATGGATTTCCAAATGGCAGGTCAGATCAAGCAATTAATAACACATAGACAAAGATGAGCTAGCAGGTCAGCATCCACTCCTAATTCTGTATAACGCCAAACCTCTCCATATCACAAAGAGGATACTATGTTTTCTTATATAGGCCATGCCCAATTATTCAAATCTCTTGTAAGATAGCAGTAACATCAGAAATCTGAAGGCAAAGAAATATGTTTTTATCCACATCTAGTCTGTAGCAGTATATACCGCTATACAGACACTGTGGCTTACCTATAGTTACTTTAGCAGGATATAAACACTTTTCCATTTACCTGCAAGCCTCTGCACATTCCTGACACCTAGAGTTATTGTACTCTTGTTTTTCCAGCTCATCCTTAAATGACAGTTTTCGCATTCAGTATAATACAATATACATTCAAGTGTACAAGGATATAGGATATCCTCATAAGACTTGTATAGGTATTCTTTGGAAACCAATTCCATAAAAAAATCCATGAGCTGCAAAAGGAGTGCTGATCTAGAAACTTTTCTAACTCCCTGAAATTTTCAGTAAACAAACATCTGCAATTGAAATATAAATAAAACCCTGAAAATCATAATTTACCAGGTGATTTACAAGGATATTACATACAGCGGTTATTTAAGCAACAGCTTTTTGGCAACATAATGTGATTTCAGTAAAGAAATTTCACGAAATTGCTTTGTGGTTCTTGTCTTGTCATACTATGAAGATTAAACGTAATATTACTGATTAACTTAGTTAGCTACCTGAATCAAATAATGCCATGCTGAGAGTGCGAAGTGAGACTAAGTGAAAACTGACATTTGATCATCCTCAATCAGTAAAGGAATTGAATAAAATGTCAATACAATTATAATTGTTGAGTAAAACCAGACTCCCTGAAAGGGCAAGAGGAGAAGGGGGAAATTGCCCTGGGGCCCAGCAATTCAAAGAGGCCCAAGGCTCCTGGCTGCCACCGTTCCTAATGTGCCACTGGGCAGAGCCTCAGGTCCTTTAAATCGCCACAGAGCACTCTAGGCAGCTCTTAGGGGTGAGGGTGGAAAGGAGAAAGTATGCTGCCATGTAGGTGGCTCTGAGGGCTGGCTGCCCTCAGTCCTGCCCCTTCTGCAGGTGTGGAGCCACTTCCCCCAAAACTCTGAGAACTCCATTATATAAACAGTATTTTAAAAGAAAAGTTCATAAACATAAGCCTAAGTAATTCACAGAAAATAATAGATGCTGTGTCTCAAAGTGACAGAAATTGAGAGAACTGTTTGTAGGCAACCATCCTCAATTCAGATACTCCCATTAATTTTAGGTCTTGCTCTGTTTATATATAAACATATATTTTATAAGGAGCTTTCTTTAAAAAAATAATACAGTGTTGTTCAATATTTTGCCTTCAGTATTCTTTTGGGGCCTTTTCCTGCTCTCTCTCTCAGTAAAACTTGGTTTCAAGTCAATATAAATTCTGCTTCAGCTAGAAGCGCAAGATAGCATCGTCTTGGTGCTTGTCTGTACAGTGGGCTAAAGCAAGCACTACTGGGTGTGATTTCTAAACAACGCTGAAGTGTTGAACATTAGTTCATCTATGTAAACCTTACTGGTGCACAATAAAAGTTCCCTAGTACACCTTAACAAAGTCCTACATTAAAGGGCATTAGGGAACTTGCGTGCATCTGTAGAATCTGTGGACCAATTAACGTGCAACACATTAGTGCACTTTGCTGATTCATGTACACACGCCCTTCAGACTAGTAGTGACCACAAAACCAGAATTTAAAATGGAAACAAGTTAAAACCTTCCTGCTTTTGGTGTTTACCGAACTTTCCTTAAAGGAACTTCCAAGACGACCTAAAATTTCAATGTTAAAGGGGTGGCATTCTAGCAAAGGAAATTACTTTGGAGCTTACTGTAGCTGGTAGCTAGTAGGGATGTCAAATACTGTGTAACTCAGTGTTTCTTAAACTATGTTCCGTGACCAACTCGCAGATGTGCCGCAACCTCTTCTTTGTTTTTGTCTTTTTTGGTCTGACAGTTTTTTTTTAAGAAAATTTTCATAGGTGTTCCACATAAAAAAAAATATTGTTTGGTGTTCCATGGTCTCAAAAAGTTTAAGAAACACTGGTGTAACCACCTTAAATCTTAGTGGTTACACAATTATTCAATAGTCCCTGGGGGTAAGGCCAGCAGCCAGTCCCACTCCTAGAGAGCCCCTGCCACTCCACACTGCTGCCCCTCTATCAGCAGGTGGGAGCTAGTCTGTGAGGGGAGCCAGTTTAAAAACTAGCTTCCTGTGCAGACCAGCTGCCTGACACTGCTTTGATACAGGGTGGCAGTAGCCCCTGTCTGTGGGGGGGCGGGGTCCGAGTTTCCTGTGGACAGAGGCTGGTCCAGCAGCAGCCCTTGTCCACTGGGGTGGCGGGGGGTCTGAGCTACCCCACAGACAGGGGCTGCTACTTAGGGTTGCCAGATGGTTTCAACAACAATACCAGATACACTTGACATTACATCACAATCTACATTACATCTTATTTAGAAAATACCGGACATTTATATTTTCTCAATTTGTTTCCCGAACAGAAAGCTCAAATACTGGACTGTCCGGTTCAAAACCGGACACCTGGCAACCCTACTGCTACTGCAGGCCAGCCTCTGTCCATAGGGAGCTCGGACCTCCCATGGACAGGGGCTGCTGTTGCGGACCAGCTTCTGTCCATATAGGCCCACGCTCAGCAGCAGCACTGGGGTGAGGAAGGACAGGTGTATTTGGTGCTCGGGGGGAGCCTGCTTCTAGCCAGTTCCTCATGGCACTGGTTTCCACACCTCAGGTCCTTGCTGCCTCTGATATAGCGGGGGGAGGGGGGAAAAGTGCATATAGTTGACAAAATTAACCGGTAAGCCCAACTTAGTGGTTAATCATGTAGTTGACTGCACGTTGACATCCCTAATTGCTAGGGGTGGCCTTATCAATGTTATTGTTTTTATAGAAAGCCTCAGAAAGCGGGCTCATTTTCCCATTGAAAATATACATTTTATCTTGGAAACTAGCAGAATAAGCAGGGGGAAAGCTGCCTATTATATAATATATTTATATTTTAGGCTGATCTTAAAATTATCAGCATTCTTATGGTGGAACCTGCTTATGTAAATCCTTAAAAGTATGCTCCTGTTTGGGAAACAGAGCAATTACATCTTGAAGGAAATATAGATCTAGTTTTAATTCTTTTAGTTGCATTTACCTTGTACTGAGACTTGCAGTTTTTGTTCCAGTAGGTGACTCCAACCCTTCTCCAGGCTTTGAGGATTTTTCTCTGTTCATTTGTTGTAGTATTGAGTTCAATTCACTAATAACATTAGCCTTTGGGCCTGAGAGAATTGGGCTTTTTACCTCAGTTACATCACCCCATAGTTTGGAGGTCCTTTGCTGTACAACTTTAGCCGTATTAGGCTGTGCACTGATCGGAGGTGGGGGTGGAGCAGGTGGAGGGATAAGAAAGCTATCTACAGTTTCTTCAATTAGAGCATCTTTATAAAGTGCATTGCTTTTGTTGATTATGGGCTTCATTTTTGGCTTTGGAGGTACTGGGGGTTTGTCCACCAGAAATGTTTGCCCATCTGCATAGACTGTACAAGTATCCAAATTCTCACCACCTTCAGAGGATAAGGTAGAGATGCTGGACACTGTTGAGATAGTGCTGGTTGTCTCTAAGTGATGGTCACTGCTAGATCGACTGTCTACCTCCTCAATCCCAGAGTCAGTGACATGATCAAAGCTTTCAGGGGGTGGCAAAAATGAGGCAGGCAAACAGTTTGAAAGACCCACTTGTTTTTTACTGTCTAAAGAATTTGTTGATTGGTTAGAATTAAATGAAGCAGATGTAGGTGTTCCATTTTTTCTTTGCTTAAGTAAGTCCGTTAGAGCAGAACCCGGAGCAGAACGGTCATCGGGGATATCAAAACTGTTAGCAAATTCTAAGGGAGGAGGTAATGGCTCAGTAAAAATAAATTCTTCATCAATATCAACAGATGCTAGAGGGGGTGGAGGGATGCGAAATGGCAATATGACAGGGTCATCAACAGAGCTAGCTGCTACAATAGTTTTGCAGGGAGATGCAGGTGGCTCAGGTGTAGCAGATACATTCAACCCACTTTCTGCTTCTTCACTATCTTCTGGCATCTCCGATGGAGAATTGTCTGTGATCATTTCCATTTCAACTCTCTTCTCATCATCTTCAAGGGTGTCTTCAGACTTTCCTGCATCCACAGTATGAACCATTAGCAAGCCAGCTGACTTTTGCTGTGAAGTATCCACAATATTTATTAGCATGTTTTTCTTTTCTTCATGCTTCTTCTCTTTCCCCATATCTGTTTCATATTTGTTTTCAGTCTCCTGCCTTCTCAGTGGGCCACGTGTATTTTGCCTGGTAACAGCCGTCACAGGAAATGTAGTTTCGATATTAGATCTTAGCTTTGTATCGATGTAAAGTGGTTTATTAAGGTCTGCTTTACCAATTTCTCCTTTGCCTGGGATCTGTTGCGTTTGTTCTTTCATGGCTCTATCTCTTGCAGAAAGTGCAAGTGCTAGAGGTGAGTTTGGATCTAATATCTTTCCTGTGAGCGGGTGAACATAATTATCTGGACTGGACACAATGGTCTGAGTTGCCACCATATTGTTTTCAGTAACTTTTTTTGTGGATGAAGAGTTTAATGTCCTTGCATCACTTTCACTGCTTGGTTCACTATTATTAAAAAGATTTTCAGATTCTCTAGGTGCCGGAATTGGAGAGGGTGACATAAGTTGCCTAAAACTATCTTCATTACTAAACATGCCCTCATCAGTAAATTTAGACTGCCTCAAACGTGGTGTTGGGGGCATCAGCCCAACATCCTCATCTCCCAAGTCTGTAGAAAGGAAAGCTGGAGAATTGCGCCTGGCTTCTAATCTCTTTTCCCTGTCCCTCACTGCTCCAGCAATGGCTGCTGCAAATGGACTGCTGACATTTAAATTATCATCAGGTCTGAGTTGTCCAGGCTGCTCTGAAGACTGAGGGTCAATCTCCATACTGCTTCCTTGGCTGCTTTTTCCACTACTGCTGGTAGATGGTTCTTTCACAATAATTGTTGGAATTGGAATAGAACAGATCTTTTCTGGACTATCCTCAACATTAGATTGTTTCACTAACATTCCCTTCCGCCTTGCTGGTTTGGCAGGCACATAAACTGCTTTGCTTGCTATCTTCCCAACTTCAGAATATGGGTTTTCTGGCATATGGCCCCTCTTGTTTCTGAAGTTTCCCTGCAATGCTGCATTCCTACTATACAAATCCTCAGAATCTAGAGAATAACGATCCAGTTCCCTTCTGTAATACATCCCTTTGTCCCTCATTATTGTTCCCATATTTTCAGATCTACCTGAAGAAAGCTTTGAACCTGAATTCTGATTAAATGCAGGTTTAATCGTTCCATAGCTTCTTGATGTTGGAGATTTGGGAGAGTTATAAAGGGAGGGAGAAGGTGGAGGTGGTGATGGGGGTAGAGACTGTGGTGGAGGAGGAATATCTTCAGAAGTGTCTGGCATGGATAGACTTCTGGTAAATTTCAACATAGGAGGAGCCAAAAATTGACGTTCTTCCTCTGTTATTCCTAACAAAAGAGAAAGAATAAAGGGAAAACTTTAAAAAAATTGCTCTTTACTTTAATCCAATGTTATTTCCACTAAAGATATGACCCTAAAGGAATGTCTACCCAGCCTGCAGGAGTGAGCCTCCCAGTCCAGGACAACAGATTTGGACTAGCAGGGATTATTGCCAGTGCTTAAAATTAGCCGTGTATACAGCTCTTGGAAATTGTGGCTGGGACTGGAGCTCAGGCTCTGAGGCTAGATCTATACTAGGGGATAAATTCAAGTTAGGTTTATTGCATAGCTGGAGTCAACGTATCTTAATTCAAACTTTGGCACAGTGGAAGGTCAAAGGGAGAAATGCTCCCGTTGACTTCCCTTCTCATGAGGAGGAGTAGGAGTACTGGCATTGATGGGGACACTCTTGGCATTCGATTTAGCAGGTCTTTACTAGACCCACTAAATTGAATGCCATAAGATTGACCTGTGGGTAAGTATAAACATGGCCAGAGGTCCATGCCTCCCCAGACTTCAGGGTCAGAGCAGCAACATCAAAATACTGTTTAGATCCCTATTTTTAGAGTACTGGGGTGAGCCCTAATAGCCCAAGTTTATTAACCTCAGCTGGGAGGCTTGCTTCTGTGGGCTATTTAGACATATCCCAAAAAGCTACAGCAATTTTGCATAGCATGAAGCATATCTGAAATAATAAAGCATGGCTGGCTTGTTGATTCTTGCTCATGAAAAATTCTCTAAATGTTGTCAAGTATCAGAGGGTAGCCTTCGAAGTGGGTCTTTGCCCATGAAAGCTTATGCTCCAATAAATCTGTTAGTCTATAAGATGCCACAGGACTCCTCGTCTCTAAATGTTCATTTTCCATAAAATCACATAGTAATATTAAACAGGAGTGACACAGCAACAAAACTAAACTGATCATAGGCAAATGTTTTTGCTTTATGTACCCTCAGGGACAATATATTTCTCTTCAAAAGAATGTGAAAGTATGAAAAAAGACAAACTATTCAAAGGAACATTAAAGATTCTGTGTGAATGAGAGATAATTGCATAGAAGGGAATTTTCTCTGAAATATAGCAAGGAGGGAAGGAATTCTTATACAGAGAAACCATGCATATCTGCTTAAGCAATCTAAAACACACAAATTAATGGTATGCTTACACAGCAAGTACAATAGTAAAGCATTTCTGGGAATTTTGCCTGTATTGTTTTAGTAAAAGGATTATATAGAATGATATTACATACAAACTTAAAATGTTTGTTTTTATAACATTTTTCAAATGCAATTAAGTGACTTAGCAGTTTTCAAAAGAGTTTTAGGCACTTAGGACCTCTTAAGTCCCTTAGATGTTTTAGAGAATGTTACCCTCTATCTCAGAGGTTCTCAACCTATTACCATTGTCGGTTGCAT
The DNA here is from genome assembly GCF_052426305.1 of Pelodiscus sinensis. Lineage (NCBI taxonomy): Eukaryota > Metazoa > Chordata > Testudines > Trionychidae > Pelodiscus > Pelodiscus sinensis. The sequence goes on along the minus strand of NC_143056.1, from coordinate 88,737,594 downwards.
ATGCACCTCTTTGTTATGTACATACTACCTATATGGCCTTAAGGGTGTCATATGAGTGACAATTGTGCAGTTACTAAATCGCAAATGGTCCACAGGTTCAGAATCATTGCTCTATGTAATAAAAGTATTTTCTGAATTTGCTCAAAATGATAGGTATGCCATAAAACAACATTTGAAAATATTGTGGGTATTTTGTCGAATAGCTTTAACACAAGCACACTACTTATAATTAGTTCAGAAATACATTGAGTACAGTGGATCAGTTCTAACAGAAAATATACCAAACATGAAAAGTTTTTTTCCTTAGGGCATGTCTACACAGCAGGGCAAAAGTCAAATTAAGCTATACAACTTGAGCTACTTCAATTGAATTGCTTAAGTCAAAATAGCTTATTTTGGCTTTGGCACTGTCTACACTGCAGGAATTCGAAGAAAGAACACACTTCCTTTGACTTCTCATACTCCTTGTGAAATGAGGGTTACAGGAGACAGAGTAAGAAGTCCTCCAGCTCGCCATTATTTCGAAATAATGACTTGCAGTGTAGACGTGCTCTTTGTTATTTCAGAATAACACTAGGTATTCTGAAATAACGCTGCTGTGTAGATGTACCCTCAGTGGAGAAAAAGGATAGTTTTGAATAAAAAGTGAGCTTATTTTTATCCATTTGGCCAGTTGAGTGCATACTACAGCTTGCATAGTATATGATGGCATTTTCATGTCAATAAAAACATCTAAACAACTCTTAGCTATAATGATTTACCAGAACAGCTCTTCCTCATTAGTTTTCTTTTCACTTTCAAACTTAAAGGACACTTTCCAAATTCATTATTACTCCATAACACTTGCCTAAAGTGAACAAAGCAAAACATGGAATTTGTACTAGTTTTCATGCAAACTGATTTGGTTCTTGAGATTTGGATCAGAACTAATTACTGACTCAAGTTGAAGAAAAATGAAATCAGCATGTTTTAAGCACGAACACAAGTTAATAAAAAGTGCCAAATTAATGCACATGTAGAATTTACATGAGAAAATTTTACCTATAGATTTTTGTCTTCTCATTGTACCCCGAGGTATACCTAGAAAAGGACCTTGAGGAGTCCCAGGTACAGTAGGTGGCATCACAGCAATACCCTGTCTATCATACATAGACTACAAAACAAAACAAAAATATTATGTACAAAAGAGTAAATTTGAAGGGATCACATGCAATCACATTTCTGTTTATTCCCCTCCCAAAGACATTGCCACAAACCGTACTGCTGTTCAAGTCACCCTGTACCTGCGTCGGTGTTCCAATATTTTGCCATGGGAGAGAGACCTTCGGTTTTCTAGATGTAGTGTGTTAATACTCTGAGTTCTAAATCTGCTCATATTACTCACATGAGTAGCCTCACTGATGCCAAATGGAATTATTTCTGAGTCAGAATTCGGTCTTACACTTATATTTTGATTTTATGAAGTTTAAGAGTTTAGACTGGGAAATTACGGTTTGATAGCATGGCTTACAATGATCACCAGGAACGACTGAATGGAATAGGATCTCAGCACTTCAGAAATACTTTGTTTTTTCTGAAAATATAACACAGATGTCTTCTTCAAGGGGTCTCATCATTGAATCACAAATATTTCAAGATCAAATAGGCAGAATTCGTTTCCTATCTAGGCTTTATTTTGGACCTGGATGCCTATTGGGGATTCATTATAGGCTGAGATGAGAGTTCTGCCAATGTGGCTACTTGTTTCTGGTTGCTTATAACTGCCAACTTTAACCATTTGGGATGAAGCTGTCTGATTTGGTCTAAAAATTATTTTAAGAAAGTTTCAGCTACTATGGTTCAGTTATTTTCAAGAACAATATTAGGGGAAAATACATTGTTTTGCCCATGTTTTTAAAAAATGTACAACTATATACATAGGAAGGCTCCAGGGTCTCCATAGTCTCTGAAAATCCACACAAATTTGGCCAAGTTCTCCAAAAACTGTAGTTTGCAGATGCTCATTAGACATTTGTTAGAGCTTGTTATAGAGATGGGAATGACTAGTTAACTATCTGATAAGCAAGCTAGTTGCCCCTCCCCCCCCTTGCTGTCTCTATCAGAAAGAGGCAGCAAGGGAGGGGATGACGCGGGGGTACTTCAAAGCAGCGATGCTGTGTGGTGTCTGGGGCCAGACCACGGGCTCCACATAGTGCTGCTGCTTTGATACAACGCATGCAACCCGGGACCAGCTGGGAGTCCCCAGGCTGCACACGGCATTTCAAAGCTGCAGTGCCCCAAATCCGCCGTTGCTAAGTAGGACTTTCCTTGCAATTGCTTCTTCCTGCTGCTCAAGGCCTATTATGGCATCTGATATGGAACCTGAGAGCAGGAATACTGTTTTTCAGTGTTAATGCTCCCCCTGCTGGCACCCAGGCAGTGTTGAGAAGGAGGAAATGGTGTTACAGGAGCCATAATGAGGAGAGGAGCTAAGGGACTTCAGAGGCGGAACAGGGACAGGAACAGGATGGGTTGGGCAAGTACAGCAGAGCAGAAAGGGCCAGAAAAAGAGAGTAGGATTTTTAGCTATAATTATACAATAAATTGACAATTAAAATGGAGCAGGAAGTGGGACAGTTAAAAGTAAAAATACATCAGGTGGGTATTATCAAACTGATGAAGCTGAGCCTGAAAGCCAAACATAGCTTATTTTCTATTCAATATGAAATATATGCAGGACAGGAGAAATTACTCCCTTGTAAAACAGATGATGGGCACAGCTCAGAATGTGGAATAATCACTAGTCTTCCGCACTGGTATTTAGCCCACTCCTAAAGCCACCCCTGATCTTCAAGAGATAAAGCTCCTTATTCTTCCCTACGCTTTCAGTGGGCCGGGGTTCTTGGCACTTGGTATATTCACCTTGTGGCCAGATGCAAAATTAATAGAACTATAGTTTTGCAAAATTGTAATGACAGGGAATCTAGGGCCAGACAGACTGTAAAGATACACTACATTTTATTCCTGGCAGGAGAGGTGCACATTGAAGAGGGTCTCAAGTCCCAGCTGACTCCTGTCTCCAGGGCTATGTCTACACTGCGCTAGTTTTGCGCAAGAAATATGCAAATGAGGTTAAGTGTGGAATATTGCTGAGCCCCATTTGCATAATTAATGAGCGGTTGCTTTTTGCGCAAGAGGCTTTTGTGCAAAAAGGAGCCATCTACATGGCTCCTTCTTGCGCAAAAACCCCTCTTGTGAAAGAGCCGTTCTTCCGCATTTTTTCAGGAGACTCGGCAATATTCCACGCTTAGCCTCATTCGCATATTTCTTGCGCAAAACCAGCTCAGTATAGACATAGCCCAAGTGAAGGGAAGGCCCGTCCCAGGAGCAGCCAGGCAACCACCACTGGCTCTCTCAGGGCTTGAGCTGCCATCAGCTGAAGGTAGAGAAGTGGGGTGGGTCCAGCCAGCCCTTCCCGGCACAGTGGAGCCTTAGGACTCAGTCTCTTTATGGAGCAGAGTTCACCAGATGAACCACCCTACTTAAGACACACAAGTTGGCACCTTCCTCTCTGCTGTAGAGAACAACTGCAGTGTTGCTTCCGCTTTATCTGCTTTAACTTGACTCCTGTAAGGTGGTTCTGGAGAGATTTTGAGGATCATTTGTGGATCCCCAAGCCTTTGAGGAGAAAGGAATAAGGGGCTGTATGATTTTTAGGGATCAGGAGCTGGGCTATGTTAGCATGGTAGTTGAGTGCCTTTCCAAAAAAATTTTGGTCAGCAACTCACTAGAAGACATTGCTGCTTATCCTCACTTTGCATCCCCTGATCTGTCTAACAATGTACAAATTGTCCTTCAAGTGTCTCAAAGATTTGTGGATTGTACCCTCATAACGCTATTTTGAGGTATGGAAAAACTTTTACTCTGGTTTTATAGATGCAGAACATTGGAAGGGGGATATGAGGGCTCACACTGTCAAAAATATTTCAGCACCTAACTCCTTGAGGATCTAAGCCTAAGTGTCTGGCGTATGTGCCTCATCCTTCCTACTTATAGACAACACAAGTCTATTTATTTTCTACAATAATGCTGATATAATTCAGAACACTCTGGGATTTCTTCCTCTGCAACTGAGAAGTGAAGTGTACGAAAAAGGATCAGTGCTTTTTCAGTAGGAAATAAATACAGCTAGACCTTAAGGAAAACATTTATTTTTTTCCGTCATATTAGATCGTACATTCAGTGGAAGCAAACTCAAATCTGAGGGTGTCACATCTGGAACTAGAAGTGTAATTCCCAGATATAGGGGATATACCATGCTAGCTTTGATCAACCTAGTGCACTAAAAATTGAGTGTAGCCACAGCAGCATGAGCTGCACTAGCTGCCCCAAGTATTTTTAGGGCATTAACTCAATCAGAGTTAGCATCAGTGTTCCCTCTAAGATTTTCCATCCATGAGCAGAGTGAGTTTTGTCTTGTGCACAAACCTCTCCCTTTTCCCCTCTGCTATCAATGTCTCATTTTCCCCCCTACCCCTCTTCTTCCTGGGTGACTGCTGCTGCCTCCACTCCTCACCTTCCGCTGCTGCCCTGACTCCTGCCCTTCTCACTCCCCTCAGCCCTCCTGGGACCGGTCCTGCTCCCCACCCTCTCTCACCCCTACACTGTCCCTTCCCTCATCCTCCTCTAGCTTCCCTCCCCATTCCCTCTCCTAACACCTCACCACCTCCCTTGCCTCCCTCCTCTGGTTCCTGTCTCTTCCATCCCCTCCTCTCCCTCTGTTTCACCCCCACAACCTCCTGGCACCTGCACCTTCCCTTACCCCCTGCACCCTCCTGGTGCCTCGTCCTTCCCTCACTGTCCCTGCCTTCCCAACACCTTCCCCCCTTGCCCTTTTCCTTTCTGGTGCCACCCCATCACCACCCTCTGTCTCAGTTCTCCTCATGCCCCTTTGCACCCTCACATGTGACTTGCTTCATTCCCCGCCTTCCTCATGCCCACCCTTCCTTTCCGCTCCTCCCTCATCTGTCAGCACTCACTCCTCCCCCCTCCACTTCCTTCCTCTTGCCCCCATTGCCCTTCCCCTTTCCTCTCCAAGCATCATGCTATCCTCTCCCCAATTCCACCTCCCAACACCTTCCCATCTCCCCCACTCCTCCTGCCCTTTCCCCTCACTGTCTCCTCTTGGCCCCTGGCATTTGTGTCTCCTCCACCCTCCCCCTTGGTGCATTCCCCTTTCTTCTCCTGCCCTGGCTCCCTCCTCTCTGCTCAGCACAAGCCCCTTCCTCTGCTCATCCATCTTCCTCTTAGTTCTCCTCCTGGCCTCTTCCCTCACCTTTTACCGTCCTGACACCTGCACCTGCTGAGTGTCAGGACTGGAGCCAGGGCCATGATGCTATTTTTAGTACCTCAATCCCAGCCCCAGCAGCCACCACACATCCGTGGCCCTAGCTGCTCCCAGGGGCCGGGCTGCATGGTGGGTGGCTGCCCCATATGCCGGGTGCTCTTTTTAGTACCATGGTCCAGGCTCCAGCTCCTGCCACGTGGGCCATGTAGTGGCTGCCCAGCTGCTCCTGGGGTGGGGCAGCCACACACCATGCGACCCCCACCCCCAGGAGCAGCTGTGGCTGTGCATTTTTGCTGAGGGCGTGGGCAGGACTGAAGTTCTTGAAGCGCTGCCATGCACCTTACAGGGAACCCTCGCTAGCATGGGTGTTTCTTCTTGACCTAGGAATTATACAACCTGTCTGTATTTTTCCAAAATATAGAATTTCAGTCTTTAGGTTTTTTTATAGTGTTATTGCTGTGTCCCCCCCTTATAAATTATTCAACCTTGTCTAGTCAAAACGAAAACAATGTTGTTGGGAGTAAATAAACCCAATAGCGTGACAAAGGTTCATGTTAGGTATATTGTCAATGGCCAAGCTTAAGATAGTAATAAAGAATAATTATAAGTAATATAAGTATACATTTATAAACTCCCCCTTGTTGGTATACACATAATAGCTTGTCAGGTAGAGTGTATAAAAAGACTTGGCTTACTAAAGCAACGCTAACTAGAACCACAGCTTTGTAAGTGAAAGCAAGAATGTAATAGCCACCACTCACATTCATATCTGTAGCTGAAGGAAAGCATCTACTAGAAGGCCGCGGTTTAATCGTTGCCACTCTTGAGTCCATAGTTACATTGTCTGCAATTCTGGATGGCTTGGAAACTGGTACAATTTCATCCACTTTATCTGTAACATAAAAGTATTCACTAAAATAAATATAATTTGTCCTAAGACTGAAAAATCTAAATATTGCAAGGTCAAAGGAAGAGTTTTACTTTTCAAAAAAATGCAAAGAAAAAGGGTGGCTTTTTTTTTTGGCATTTTAACAAGGCAATGCTTGAGCATCAAAAGTCGTGCAAGCCGAGCACTTATTTATTGCTGCTGCGTAACATGCATGCTTTAGTTTTAAGCCTGCATGCATTTAATGTTTACTTAGTGTGACTCGAAAAACAATCCTCTTCTTCAAACCTTCAAAATGTGAAGGGAGAATATCTATATAGAAACGGAAAGAAGACCTTTAGAGATAAGGAACCCATAGAGCACTGTTTCACATAGCGATAAGCAGACAGTACCTAGTCACCAGAATTTTAGTGATATTTTGGACAATAACAAGTAATTCAAAAGTGCTCTTTTTGTCTATTCTTCAGTAATTACTTTCTAATCTATTCATCATGTCAGTCTATTAGACAAGATAACTTGGCATTATTGGAAAATGCTCTGTCTCTCTCTCTCTCTCTCTCTCTCGTTAAACTTAAAATTTGCTTTATATTAATTTTGGTTAAAACAATCATTTATTTATGGTCAGAAATGGGCCCAAGAGGTAAAGCTCCAGTCTGGATCAGAACTTTTCCAACAAACAGTTGTTCATAACTGGGATTTTGATTCAGCATGCTATGTAGTGACAGGAACCATCTGTGAGTTCCCTTAAAATTCAGGCGTGTTCTGAATCACTATCTTCAATTGTGATTTCCAACTAAATGCAGCAGTAATACTATTTTTAAACACTAAGATAATGCCTTAAATCCAAGGATTTCAAAGCACTATGCTATCAACCAAAGGCTTATAGCTCCTTTACGAGATACTGGAAAACTGAGGCACAGAATAGTCTTAATTACTTGCCTAAAGCCACTGAGTGATTTAGTCGCTGAATTTGGACTAGAATCCAAACTTATGTTCTAACCAAGAGTCTTCCTCACTGCCCCTTTCAACCTATCTTTTGTTCCTGTGAACTCTCAAACTGCAAACTGGCACTATATGTACAACCCACAGACTGGAAGTTATTCTAAGTTAGGATGGCATTTTTCTATTTAATTTCTCCTAATCACTAGGGCACCAGTCACACAACCTATGAGTATTCATAGAAGTAATGCACTAGAATCAATTAGAAGTGATTCTTTAGCCTAGCTGCTCTTCTTGTCTTAGGCTTCCAGAAATGAAATTTTCCAAGGATTAGTCAAGCCAAACCTTATTTTTCAGGAGTTAAGTATGGTATATCTGTATCTCAAAAGGTTTATTAATTTTGTTTAAAGAGGAAAAAAAAGACTAGTTCCTTAGGTCATTACTGACTTAAAAACAGCTGTCCAGTGGTCTAGAGGTGATACCACTATGCAAAGTATCAGATTTGAGCTTGATCCCTCATGGGAAAGCAGCCACACTAAGACTGTGGGAAGGGACAGGAAGTAGGAAGAGGAAGCGTGATTTGTCTCTCCCTAAACAGAGGCTCTGGCAGAAATGGAGGAACTACATTCAGCCTTCTCCGGTTGGGAAGACTTATTCTGGGAGAAGAGACTTTTGGAGCACTGGATGACGGTGAGAGCAGGAGAAGAACAGCTGCTAGAATCATTAAGTTGAACATGGTAGGTGGTTAGCTAACTCAGAAGTGTTATCATCTGCTTTCCACTGGAATTAGTATTACATTTTTTGTTTATTTCTTTTTGCATAATAGACCATCCAGGGGAAGGCGAGAAAAAAAACCCACACGCTTAAAACCTTCACAGGCAAATAAACATTTTTTAAAAAATACATTCCATATGGTCTTAACAATAATGCAAACTGTGCAGTTTTCAGAAGAAAATACTTATAACCTTCTGATGGACAAAAGGTATCAGAATTAGATGGATTTAGCCTTTAGCATTTGAACTACACAGAAAAAAATAAGGTTAGGTTGCAGAAGTTTAGGTGTCGCAACAAGGGCATGAGAATTTCGTATTACATCTCTCTTGCCCTTTATATGATCTTAAAAGACCAAACGCTTGTTATTGGGATCCAGAGAAAAGGGTTTTGGGGGACTGAAGCCCTTAATCACCCAAAATCTGTAAACAACAAATATACCATATAAAAACAGATTCCCTTTTTATTTTGAACAGACACAATCATAACACCTATTCAGACAACATAAAAACTACAGGGAAAGAGTGATGAGGCTATGACAGACACTTGAAAAGCATGGAAATATTCATTTCGGGGATGAAACATACATACCCTCCAACTGTACTGATTTTGCAAGACAATACTGGAAGACAGATCTTCGTATTTGATCTGACCATAATATCAGTTTGTACAGATTTTCTACAAAAATCTGACATTACTACCACATCAGCTTGTGGGAAACTTTATTCTTTGTGATTTTATAGCTTTAATGTTGTCAGCTCCTCAGTCCTTCTCACCCTATAGCTGCTCCCATTCAAATTGTACTTGGTTCCTTTCCAGTCCTAGCTGAGAACAGCTGAAGCAAGTTGGAGTAGGGATGGAGAAGTTGATATGATTATGTTGTTTTGCGCAAAAAAAAAAATAAAGAAAAAAAAAAGAAAAAAAGTTTTTAGGGGCATCTTGCACCTAGCAGTGGTTTTAACTGCAGTACAGGCAGTGTTGCTAATGCTGCCCAACTTGTTCTTTTGCACTGCTGTCTGTGATCAGAGCACAAATATAAAACAGTAGAATGGCATTTTAAAACTACCAGAAAAATTTTGAAGCTTCCAAAGCAGCTAGGGTATACATGGGGTGGAGTAAAAGTAACCCAAAATGGTAGCAGCTACATGGCGGGTCCTGTAGAATACATCAGATTCTTAATATATGGCCCCCACATTCCACCACACTTTTAAAGTGACAGCACTATGTAAATAAATACATTTTCATTATATTATTAGATATGTGTTACCTAGGTAAAGAGTCAACTAGCCTTTCGTTGACTTCTATATAATTCCATTACAAACTCATCCAAAAGAAATAAAAAGTAGATATTTAGGGCAAAATTTTCAAAGCACAGTGCGCTTAAAATAGGTTAGTCACATCCACAGTAGTAGTGTGCAAAACATGTTTGCACCAGTTATGGATTTTCAAAAGGCGGCACATCGGAAACTTTTTGTCAGGTCTGCTAGTGGACTTCTCCTCCCCCCCTCATTTTTTATGTTTGTACATATTTTTATAATATGTATTCTTGCACTAGTAAGAGGAGCTCTCACATGATGATATTGGAAATGTATTTATTTATGAGGCTACCTATATAAACAATGTTAACAAAACAAAGTTTAGAAGAGGCACAGATGGGGCGGGGCGCAAATGAAATGCAGGTGCAAGAATTTACACCTGGCATGAGTGGTGTGTGGGTGACATGGCCAAGAAAGTAGACCCAAATGGAATTCTTAAAGGGTGAGAGCCTGCATGCAGCTGGTCATAGAAGAAATATTTTGAACTAAAAAATGTATCCTGCAACATGCCTACACAAGGGGGGCAAGCCCCACCAGGGGTATTTCATCATTAACTCAGTCATTTAGCAAAGTGCAGCCACAAGCAAACAAACTGTTTTGCGGAGCAGTCTGTGGCTGGTTTGTATAGTCGTAAAATGTTTCCTGCTCGCATTTTGACCAACTTCAGTTTCAAAGAAGGGGAAAGGGAAGAGGAGTGTCCATTGGCTCAGTTGCCAGAGCACAGCCCAAATGCATCCATAGAACTGGGGTTTTAGGCCAAAGATTAATGCCCGACATTTGTCAGAGGAGAAATTCAGCAAGTTTGACAGACTGTCCTGAACTTTAATAAAAACTTACATGGGTATCTGGCGAGTCAGATATAGGTGCCATGCTATACCTGTGATAATTACAGACACCACTGCTCAAGGGAATCCTGAAAACTGGAACCTTTCAGATGACCACAAGGATATCACAAGTATAAGCCAGTCTGATGCCTCTGCATGCATGCAGCAATTTTTGAGAGCCACTATATTAAATTTCCCCGAGAGAGGCAGCACCAAACAGTCATAAAATAATTTTATTCCAAAGTGTATTTTCTGTATGTCCTGTGTGCTACTGATCACACCTATGTTCTGCTGAGAACACCCTCCCCTCAGGTAATTTGATGGCTTAAGGGGATGAGAAGGAGGTTCATTCTATCAGTGAGAAGGTCATTTGTGATGCAGAAGTTTTAATTACAGAGGTAGTAGCACAGTGCCCAACAGCATTTCATGACTTACATTCTCAGGAGGTCTGGCTGCTAGGTTTATGTTTAAATTAAAATCTATGATATTATAAGGGATGGTCTCCCCTAAATAATACATTTTTTGTGTGTGTGGAAGAAAATGGTACTTATCCCACAAAGACATGGCTAATGACTCCTGTTCCAAATCCCCTGACTCTCTCAGAGGAAAATTATTATGCTGCCCACCCATCAAGCCACCAGATGCATCAAAGAAGGAACTCTGAAAATGAGAGTCGGGTGCCTAAGTGGCACATTATTGTACAGGCCCCACAATATAATCCTGGCAAGACTGCATATTACCCAACGTAGCCAAGAGCTGTGGATTAGCTCCACCTGAAGGGCTAGAGATTGACCTTGTCAGACCCACAGAGGATAAGAATGATCACGATCCAAAAAGGCACTTACAGGCTAACCCCAACACCTCAGGCCAGCATGCCAGAAACACCAGGCAAAGACTGATTGAACACAGTTTCTGAGGCTAGTATTGCCAAGACCTGTATACTTACCACCAAGTCCATAATGCTTGCTCAGAAGGGGTGGGGATAACGGAGAAAAAAAACTCAAACAGCTGCCTCAAGAAATGACTTGTATTTGTAAGAAAAGCAATGAATGCCTGGCACAGTGTAAAAAAATGCTCTCATGAGGCTAAAGTGAAAGAACGGAGGCAAATGTTCTTTAAATACCAGCAGCACACATTGTTAACAATGCAAATATAAACTACAAAATGTTAGACTAATCTAGTCAGCCAGAATACAATGTTTAGCCAAATGTATAAATGGTTGAGTTATGCCACTCATGGCCTTATGGCTAAGAATTAAAAGGACAGGCACATTAAAAAAAAAAAAAAACCCTAAAAATCCCATAATTAGTGTGACTATTTTTTCTTCCCTCCCCCTTTTGCCTGGCGTATAGGCATGGGCAACGAGGCCCTCTCAGTTATGGCTCTCTGCAGCCGGCCACTGCGACGCGGCACAGTGGCCTGTGGTGGTTCTCGAGAGACACTTGTTCCTTGATCCCCTGGTAAATATACAGTGGAGGCTGCCACTGCATCCTCACCAGTCCACGTTGAGGCACTGGTTAACTCAACATGGGGGGTGGCTCTTTGGGAGATACGCGTTTCAAGGACCTGCGTCCTTGGCTGTTTGAGGAAAGCTAAAATCTCAGACAGGTAGTTATGGATGGCTCTTGTGGATGTAGCCACAATGCCTAGCTGCAGCTCCATGCGGCCCATGGACTGTGACATGAGACCCATGGACTGTGCATGCTCCCTCTTGATATTTTCCAGCAGCTGCACAATCCTACTGTTGGTTTCCATCAACAGCCTTTCCCCCTCTGTTAGGTGGGGCTGCCCTCTCCAACCCTGATCCCTAGTGACAGGCTGAACACCATGGTGCTCTTCATTCATTTCATCATTTCCCTCCTCCTCAGGAGAGTCACTTTCAAACTGAGGAGTCCTACTGAGTGACTGATCCCCAGGAGACGGTATGTCCATTGTACACTCTGGAGTCCGCTCTGGTGTTTGAAATCCTTCAAAATCTTCCCCAACGTTGCTGTGCGTTTCAGACGACGACAATGGCCACTGCCAACTCTCTGTTGTTCTGGCTGGTGAATCTTCATCGGAAGCAGGCTCTGAGGATTCCTGTTCTTGTTCAGGCGTGGAGGGTGAGCTCGCTCTCTGACGTCTGGGTTGCCCCGAACATCCAGGAACCTCCCCATCTTGCTCCCCAGTGACATCTGGCAATCAAATAGAGGAGCAACAACCACTGTATCTGAGGCCAGGAAGATGGAGGAATCTACATGCATTGGACAACACATAGAAAGAAGCCAATTGGGAAACCACAGTGTTTGTGTTTGGGCAAATAGAAGGCCAGACTAAAGTCTAGTGGCTGAACTGGGTATGTGGCAGTTGAAGTTACTAACCACTTTATACAAGTGCATGCTGTCCTGCACCCATAACACACACAACTGTGCTGCATCCCATGGCATAACTACCAATACACCTCATTGTGATTGTGACAGGAAGTGTCAGTGAACCTCTCAAAAAGCTCACCTATGAATTGCAGTGGTGTCACAGTCAGAAATCCCTGTGATGAGCTCAGGGTCAATTGTCCAAATGAGTCTCCTGTGGTGTCAGATGTGCGCCACCACTGGTCTGTGTGGTAGCCCTTTGCTGTTCTGAAGCACTGCTGGCTATCTTCTCTTTTGTCCGACGTTTCACATCAGCCCACCACCCCTAGTGTTTGGGTTCTCCCCCTCTCCCCGCCAATCATTGCTGTAGAGCAACTGTGGTTGCCAACAGCATTTATCCTGTGAGCAATGGCCTCCCGAGCCTTATCTTTTCTGCATGCATGATTTTCCTCACGGCTTTCTCCAAACAGTATGCGAGATCCTATTTGAAGACATTGCTCACTAGGATTTTTTCCTCCCCAACCCGGATTTTTCCCTCATGTAAGATAAACTTCATTTTGTTCTCTCTTGGCTGTGTCTTCCCTTGCCTGAGGACAGTTGGTGGAAATGTGGGTGCAAGCGCTTCCCTGTGCACAATGTAATATGGAAGGAGGGGAGATTGATTATGCCATTCAAGAGGACATTGCAAATGTATTTACTCTAAATCCACCCACATATAAAAATATACTCCCACCAGCTAAAAATGACTAGACTTTTTGCACACACTCTCATTACAGTATGATCTGCTCAACACCATTTCTGACTGCATTTGTGGCTGGAACCCTCACCCTTTTCATGCTTGAGACAAACAAGTAATGAGCCTATCATGTTTTGGGGAGACAATTTGATTATAAGCAATTTGTCTGAGTCTGTTCAGCTAATTCAATAATTCAGCCCTAAGAGCCTGTATTTTTCACTTTCAGGCAAAGAAATATGTGGAAACTCCAGTGTAAGACTGTCACATCTAAGTAACAGCAGCTCCTGATCATCACTGACTGTTTGTTCTGTATTGTTGGAGCTAGGATGTGAGGAATGCTAATTCCATGTCATATCCATGACCTGGCACCTCAGTCTAGAAAAATGTTTTACTTTGACTAAATTTTGCTCTAAATTTTGCACACCATATGCTGCTCTTAAGAACTTCATCCAGAGTTGTGTATTTCTCTCTGATGAGTGCTTCTCAGCTCAGGTTAAAATTTCATTCATTTTTGTTAATAGATTTATTGTTTGTTAAGGAATTTATAGGTGATTTTATTTATATATATATATATATATTTGTTCTTGATTTGTAGAGACCTAAGGATCCTTCCTCAGAGCCCCAAAGATCCTTTAATGAGTATATTTATACATTAATCCATCTGTCTAGGTTATCATTAGGGTCATCATCATTCATTGAGGGCCTTGGGTATTTTATTTATCTAAAGGGTAACTTACAGATAATTATTTAATTTTGGTTCATTCTTATGCTGGATATTATTTGTCAATTTAAGTCACCACTTTAAAGTATTCACATTGTGTCTGATTGGACTGTCCAGTTGCATGTTTTATGGAAAGTGAGGATGAGATTGTATTTGTAAAAACGTATGAGCTCCTTATGGAAATGAATATTAGGGACAAGTTGTCATGCAGTCATTGGCTGTTCCACTGCATAAACATTTTGAAAGGGACTTAGACATTATTACTCTGTAACATGCATTGCTTTTGCAACTCTTTTTTCCTAAGACAGCCACACCTTTATTTCCAAATATCTTTAATCATCTACAGTGTAGGACCATGAAATTAATTCTCAAAACTTATAGGGTAGACATGCATAAACAGGGGACCTCTTTTCTTAACCACACAAAGCAAACACGCATTCCAGTTAATCTGTATGGGATCAGAGAGATAAAGGTAATATATATATCTCAGTTGTGCGAGCAGTCATACAAAATATATAATTCTTTTGATAGCATCAGAAAGTTCCCCATATTTGAATACTTCATTCTCCTGACAAACACTTTGAACAGAACCCACCTAACAATGGTACATAATAGAACTTACTCAAATAATAAAGAGCAAAAACGAAAATAAAAAAAAACAGTCCTAATTTGTGAATGCTTTTGTCAACATCACTTAGTTTAGTTTGATTGGTTGGAGGAAGGGGGGGGTGGGGAGAGATTAGTTTTGTTGTTCTATATGAAAGTATCCGTAACCCTGGAAGGTTTCACAAATTTTAGCACAAGTGGTAATTTATCTAAAAATGGAATTATGAAAGTTTACAAATTGTCATTCTCCTATTTAAATATTTTCTGTCCCCAAGACATGGAGCTAGAATGGTATCATCTGGCATGGGTGACCAATCACAAAAATGACAAATATTCCAAGCAAATATTTTGTGACTAATAAGCTGATAGATAGTTATTAAACCTATTGGCAAATACTTATGCACAATGCATACATTCACAGATACTAGGATAGGTTTGCTAACTGGCGACTAATGAAAAAGGGACTAAATTAATAACTTATATTGTTCATAAAAAGAGTTTGATCAACTCAAGTAACTGTTTTCCATAATGTTTATTAAATATTGGCATGGGAACATGGGAGCATTACAGGCATAGCTTTACACATACTTTTATTGATCGCAGGTCAATCATGGGAACCTTAGCTCAGAGTCAAGAATGGTATCAGTTTCTGCCCAAGAAATCCTTTCCTTGATGACTAAAGATCGCCTGATAAATTCAGACTGGAACTTAATATAATGGCACCAGTTGCTATACTGAACTGGGGAAGTGATGTGTCAACAGTCATAGCAGCAATGGAAAATCTGATTTGCTTAGAAATTGTACTGTTCAGCTGACCAAATGGCTCCCTGCCCTGACAAATGGTGACAGCAGGATTAAAACCAAACCAACTGCCCTGGTCTACACTAGGGAGTTATTTCAAAATTAGAAGTGGCGTGTCCACACTGCCAAGTCTGTTATTTGAAATTAACAGGCTAGTTGTTTCCAAATAATAACTTCTGTTTTCCATGAGAAATAATGCTTATTTCAAAATAGCAGTAGCATGGACGCTCCACTGCTGCTATTTTGAAATAACTACTCCCCAGAGTCATTCAAAGTAATTACTCCCCAGTGCTTCAAAATAATTTCCTAGTGTAGAATGTCCACTGTTACCTGAACTAAACTAACTAACTACCTCAACCCTACCTCCTGACAATGGGCTGACTCTTCACGAGCAACAGTAAATATGCCAAGTTATTGGTACAATAGAGACCATAAACATTTAACAAAATATGAAATAGTAAATCAGTGTTGTTCTTAATTGACAAAGAAATGTCGTTTTAAAAGAAGTTTTAACCATAGTGGGCACCACTACAATGACAATGGCAAAGGGAAGGGAGAGGAACTGCCCGGACTCCCTGTGACCTCAATGATAATTTGCATTCAATCAAGCAATGCCTGTACCACATAATCCAGCTTGGTAGCCTATTTGTTCATAATGGTACATAAGACAGCATAGTTGAATGCTAGGCTTACATTTCTCACAAAGTCATTTTATTTTCTGGCTGCATACACATACCTCAATGAGTGAAGCAACAAGTTTTGATGGTCTCAGAAATTGTGGACTCATTCCATGTCCCTGATCTCACCGTGCTCTGACACAGTGAGACTTTAGCCATGGCCCAATTTGTCCAGTAGAAAAATAGCAGAGGAATATGCACATGGTGACTGAGGGGGAGACTAAGGAGTTGGGGGCCCATTGCTCTTTTAAATTTAATGTTTGGTCACAGAGTAAGTACCTGTTTTCCAAAAATCACATCTGTGAGGCACTTTCACATCTGTGGAGGATAGCTTCTGCTTCAGCCTGTTGATTCTACTGCATTTATCAACACACCTGTCTGTTTTTTAAAGATGGCCCATGTATAGAAACTAACAAGTCAGTATGAGAGTCCCCTGTTTCTCTGGCAAAAAATAGGCCTGACTGATTATGTGATCACAGTACTGACACTTGCATGTACCTGTTGCAATCAATCAGTCTTTTCTGGAAAGAAAACTTTCTGGACCTTATGCAATGTTTGTAACTTCTTTGGATGGTCAAAGTGACATATATGTCATCTCTCTGTTGCCTGTGTTCTTCTACTCCTTGCCCTGTACATAAACTACATATTCTCAATGCTGCAGGCAGGACATCTATTAAATAGTGCCTGGAGGCAGGAGTACACCAAGTCTCTGGAAGCATGGATAAAGTCATGGTGTTGGTATACTGCTTTGTCGTGCTGGATCATTGCACTATGAAAGTCGTTGTCACACTTGCATGGTAACAGTCCTTCCAATTTGCCAGTAAATGTATTTAGGATGCTGGAGATGGTTTCCGTTGCATTTTGTCATTTGTAATCCGAAGAAAGCTGTAAGGCCTCCCCTGCTGTAGTGACAGCAGACCAACATAGAAGCCAAGAACAGAGCCTAGGCTACACTGGGCACTGGATAGCAGGCAGAGGTTATGGACAGCAGACGTATTTATTCAATTTTTGTTCATTGGAGTATATGTGAGAGACTTAAGCCTGTCTGTGCCTTACCTACCACTTGGCCTGGCAGTGGATCCCTCCCCTGAAGTGTGCTGCTCTTTAAGAATCCCTCCTTTTCATATCCCACAATTTCTTTTTCACCTCTGCTACTGGATCATTGCCATTTCCAATATCTTTAGTTTCCCCCACAAATGGAGCTGGACTTGAGGTGTGGGGCAGCGTCAACCTGCTGACAGGTCTGTGGAGATGTTCCTTGGGCACAACAAATGTAGCCAGGAGCTCCACAACAGCTTTAATACAGTTGAGGCGCTTCCTGGGACCTGCTACTGCTGTTCTGAACCTGGGCTTTTGCCTGTATCTGCATCATGCGTCCTGTTGCATGTGCATTTTTCGAACAGTTTAGGTACTAAGGTGATAGATGCCTTGTAAATACCTAAGATAGATACAGACAGAAACTGTGCCAGGCACAATCAATTACACAAAACTTATGTGGTTTCACTGATACTTTTTATCATCTAAAATCAACCACATTCAAAGACTTTGCATTTTTCTTTTGAAAAATGATGGTCATGCAGTGTATCTATTCCTCCCCGCACTTTCACACTTTTGAAAACTTAGCCCTTTCTGTATTTAACACACAGTCTTGATTCACTGCCTCATCTACATGCAAGATGCAAAGTTCATCTCAGTTTCACTGTTTTCGCTAGCATAAACAATGAATGCTTCCTGTTTTCTTGTCATGAATCTGCAAAAAACCACTTATTTATCTATGTCAAATGGTGATGGGCATATCTACTCCCTCCGTGGAACATTTAGATGTAGCTAGAGTGTACCGGAATTAAAGATATACTCAGTTATATACAGGTATTGGGATGCATGTGTATTTTTAAAATCTGTTTCTCAACAGTGTGCAAGTATTGTCCAAAATGAACAGCTTTTGTATGGCGTTTCAGAGGGGTATCTGTGTTAGTCTGTAATTTTAAAAACAATGAGCAGTTCTGTGGCACTTTAGAAAATATAGTTATTTTGTTTTATGGAGAAATTTCATTGATTCATTTGAAATCAGAAGTGAATAAAAATCAGGTATGTGAAGTACAGTGGGTTCAAGCCAATGTTCCCTGTAATCTTTTCCATCCATGTGTGGAATAAATTATTTTATGTGCACCGAGGCACGTGTGAATTGCACCACCAATAGAAATGAAAAGCCCATATGTGCACATTCTGCTAATCAGCTGCGTGGCATTTCCATCTCTCTGGAGTGGATACACAAATGCAACGCTTACAGGAACATTGGTCTAGGCCAACGTTTACAAACTTGCATGCCTAAAATTAATTAAGCAGATAGCCTGCAGACATGTTGCATATCTTGTAGACATTCATCACCTCTGAAAAAGAGTTCAGGCCACTCACTTTGCAGGTATCTGAAGTTAGATTTACAAGACTATATTTAGGTAGACATGCTGGAAACTGTTGGCTTAAGTTACCCATACAAGTAGGATTGGGTGGAACAAAATATATATATATATATATATCTCAAAAGAAGAAAATTTAGCAAGGAAGACTGAAGCAAGCTGTTTAGTGCACTGCATGATACCACAGAAATGTGCAAAACCCTGGTTCTGAAACATCATCCTGAATGGTAAAATCTGATCCAAATTTGTAACTTGGGACTCTCTCTTGTGATAAGAAAGCAATATGAGCAATCAAAATGTGCCAAATAATTTCTTTTAAAATAGAAGAATAAAAGTAATTCTGTGGTTTTAAAACATTTAATAGATTGAAATTAGAGGCTTTACAGTTACTTTTAAAAAAAGATACCAGTGCCAAATATAATAATAATAATAATAATAAAATATTTGCAGTTTTCCACTCAAAGTTAGACCAATGTTCATAGATAACAATTTCAGTTGCTCCCATGCTGGAGAATTTGCCATAATGGCATATATATTAACAAGAACCATCTGGACCACCAGTTTGCAAGATGCTCTATGTGGATACATGGCTCCACTCAAAACAACCACTTGCAGGATCCCACCCAGTTACAATGTCAGATTCAAACATTTATCCTGGTGCAAATATTATGCAGGGAAAAAAAAAAATTTCAGTGGGTATGAAAAGGAGAAAGTAATCTGGGCTTTTACAACATCGTTCTGAATAAGCTACAATTTCTGAACAGCATGAAAGTAAAAACAAACCATTTAAAAAAAGGTTTCCTTTTAAGAAAATTGGCGAGAAATACACTTTATGTGGTTTGGGATACCTTACATGGAAGACCAAGAAAGAGAGAGAATATCTAAAAATAAGCTATTAGAACATAAAAACTGGTTGCTGGTAACAATAGATCAATTAAACACATAAATCAATCACCTTAATACCTATAAATATCAAAACATGATTCACAAGAGCATTTGGCATTTATCTATTCACACGAAAGAAGAATCTTGGTTATTTGTCCCAGAAAGCTTATATGTTCAGTTGTGACTCAGTGTTTTCACTGCAGTGCATATAGATCATGTTTGCATATTAGGAACATATCAGACCCTTATAAGAAAATTCTAAGAGAGGCAGACATGAACAAGTGCTATTTTTGGTGTGTTAAAATTCTTATAGGCCCAATTTTCAAACACCATCTCTTCAACAGTAGGTCCAAAAACAAGTAAGCAGAGGCATTTAAAATGTGCCCAACGTCTTAAAATTCAACCTACCTTACAAGGAGTTTCCTGCCTTGTAAGAGGAATGGTCAGTGTGTACTGAAATCCTGTATGCAAAACAAAAACAAGAACAGAAAATAAAAATAAAAAAAATTCCCATCCTGCAAACCAGGTGGGATTTTAAGGACTGAGAACAGAAAATGGTATTTGAATATCCTGTTTAAGAGAGAGCATTTGAAAACTGGGCTCTCATGGGAAAAAAAGAAAAAAAATATGACAAAAAAAAGTAGTTATTTTTACAGTCATTTTCCGTGAGACATGTGCTCTCTTTTCATACCAAGGAAAGAAAAAGCAAACCACCACAAGATAGCAAAAACATTTATTTTAATTTTTTTAAAAGAAGTTAATAAACATGGAATAATGAACTATTACAGAAGGGAAATGGCAAGAAAAAAAAGGGTTATTTTTTGTTTGTTTGTTTGGTGAGATGAGGGAGACAGTTGTTCATCCCCCTGTTCCTGCAAGAGAGAGAGAACATATTTTAAAAAATCGAAAAAACTTTTCTGTTTATGCAGTTGTGTCACATTGTAAACATCACTGTTTTTTTTTACTGCCCATAAAGAACCCATTCCTGTGAACCCAGTATTACATAATTATTCATAAGAATTCTCTACTCTCCGATTCCAGAACATCCTCACTCACATGCCCCCAAATAGGTTTTCTTTGCACACTTACAATTTGTTTTCCAGTTTCTCCCTCACGGTTGTCTTATTTGGATGGTGAGGAAACCTCTTTCACTTGCTGTTCTATGGCAAAGAAAAACAATTAAATACAGTCCCTGTTATGAAAGGACTCCATATTTAGGAATAATCAGATGAATGGGGTTTCAAGTAATGAAATTCAGAATAGTAATACTAATTGCAATTGATAGCTGTATGTTGAATTCATTTCTATTTTCTACCGCCAACCTTTTCAAGAATCTTTAGGGGGTAGCTGAGTTAGTCTGTACAGGATAAACTTAAACAACTAATAATCTGGTAGCACTTTATGGACTAACAAAATATGTAGATGGTACTATGAGCTTTCGTGGGCACAGCCCACTTCTTCAGATAACCGGAAGAAGTGGGCTGTGCCCGCGAAAGCTCATGATACCATCTACATGTTTTGTTAGTCCATGAAGTGCTACCAGACCATTTGTTGTTTTTTAAGTTTTTCAAGAATGACAGTTTTATATGCCTAACTTTCAGAGGTATCTAGCACTCACTGTTTACCTACTAACTACTGATGAAATTGTCAGAGTTCCTAAAAAGTCAGACTCAATGCATTTACAACTGGGCACCCAAAATTATGGATACTTGAAAATGTAAGCTAAGGCTTTTCTTTTCCCAATACTCTTAACTCTAAATACCTTTTTTATTGCATATTTAAAACAGAGATGGCAAATGTATGGGCCAGATTCTATTCTCTGCTACACTGGTGTGAATCCACAGTAAATTCTCTGAAGTAAAAAAAAAAAGTCTTAGCTACCTCAGTATAAATGAAGATGAGTATCTAGAATCATAAGAAAATCTAAATTCTGTCCTCAAAAACCATTACTGCGTGTCCTCGTAATGGTAACAATTCAAAAATTCATTATCACTATTTGTGATTGTGTTATCAATTAACATGGACCATAAGTAACAAAAATACATTACTTACAAGAGCATTCTAGAGGTACTCTTCAGTAAACCTGGAGCTCCAGTGCCTTTTTTTCTTTTCTTTCAATAGAGTCTCTGGAAAACCTTCTTCCTATTTACAACCACTGTTGGTAGCAGAAGTTAAAGGGAGTTGCAGAAGTAGTGTTGTTGCTATTTTATTTCTGCAGATATAGCTCGATCATTATTTCACCATGTTGAAACAAAATGGTTTCTGAATCCTGTGCCTTCTGTGCATGATTTCATCAAACACAGAGTATCTTTTTTTGTTTCGACCTTTATATTATAGCATTCACACATGTATTTGCTCTGTGAATTCATTGTTTCAGATGTCATTAAGCCATGCCACCTTTGAAACAATGGGCAACAGGAATGGGATGGAGTATGAATGTTTGTTGGATGACAGAGCCAATAATATTCATTTTGAATGCTATTAACTGATTTTTTCCTAAATAAATACTGTACTATTACTTGATGCCAGATACAGAATAGACCTCTGTGCTGCAGATTATTATATACCTGCAAGATTGTACCAGCATCTAATCTGAGAGATTTCTACATCTATCTTTGATATTTATACCTTAAACCCAATAGGATAAGTAGATTTTTCTTTTTGAACGCGATACAAAAAGGATACCCAAGGAGGACACCATCCAAAACTTTCCAGCCATCACTAACCCAGTATTTTGGGATCCAAATTTATTTTCCACTCATCTAATCCATACTTTGTTTTATTACAGTCTTTGGTAGTCTCAGAAAAAATGGAATTATATTTGTGTTCTCCATTTCTTTAGTTTCTCTCTTGACCTTTTAAAGTTCTCTACTTCACTAAAACAGCTAATCGTTGCTGTTTTCTGCTAAGGCCCTAGAAAAAACAAAATCTAAAGGTGCTTGATAAATCAAATCCATTCCTTGCTAGAAAAATCATGAGACCTTTGAATGTAGAATATGTATCATAACCAAATCAAAGACAAAAAATTAAAAGCAACTTTTCACAAGCCAGATGAGTTCATCCTACTTGTTTTTAATTACATTCAAGATTCTCTTAATACTTTTTACATATAAATTTAATATGTCCAACTACTGAAATAAAATTATGCTGTAAATTATGGTGGGAGAAACAAATCACTCAGTTCAAAGAAATTTGATTAGCAGCTTGGAAAGATGACTTTTTAAGCGGATATTTATTTTTTTTTGTCATGAGACTAATAAATGAAACACAGTATTTTGAAGATTTTCTTTCCACATGGTCAATTAAGTGTATTTTTTTTACATATACACCGTAACTTAAAATGAATCCACTATTTGAATTTAACATCTTTACTAATTATTTATTTTAATTTAATGCATAAAATTTTTATTTTATCTTCCCTAAGACTGTAGCTGTAGTTTTATAACATGATGTTGCAACAAAGAGATTTGTTGGGATACGACTGCTGTCTCTCACATTTAATAATTCTTTACTTGCCAATAACAAAAGAAAAGGATTCTTACTTTTAAAAAAGTGTGTTTTGAAATTTAATGCTGTCCCTCTTTGGTGGGCAGTTGTGGTGAGCAGAAAAATGTCAATGCAGCAAACTTAGTATTTGTTGAGGTTTCAATGGTCAGTGACATCAGAACTTGAGTAGAAGCTAGAATAATGCCTAGGTAATTTTTTTCTATGAGGATGCATGACAAAGTTTTTATTACTTATTTGAAACGTATGTATCTAACTAGAATCCCCTATCTGGAGAGAACCACCAACAATCTATACCATTCCTCTCAACCAAACAGAAAATAAGCACACACACACAAAAAAGTCCCCTTCCTCTCACCTTCAACTAGGAAACATTAATTGTATTGAATTACCCTATGAAAGCTAATATAATTTTTTGTTATGCATATACAGCTATAAATATATACATATCTATATTTGCTATAAAAATCTGTCAAAAAAACTACTATTGGTGTATTCTATTTTGAAGAGACAGTTTCTAAGTAATCTTGCCCTGAGCAATAAATGTACCATTAGTTGATCTTGCTAGCAGCAGAAAACTGTTCCAATGTAAGGGGAGGTCAGAAAAGATTTTTTTTTAAAGCAAAATGGAAGAAAACACAACTAATTTATTCTGTATTATCCTAACAAGATACAGAAGAAATGTGTTACCTAGAAATTATCTTCCCTATCAGCAATCTTAGCTTTCTGCCACTGATTATAATTATACTAAAATATCATGCAGAGGCTCAGTAAGGACTCAGGCCCTCTCTTGGGCAAGGAGCTATACGAACATGTAAAGAGACAGTCCCTGCCCAAGAGCAGCTTACAATATAGGAAGGCAAGTGATATACAAAGGGTGAGAAAAGGAGGATACAGCTAAATACAAGCAAACTTGTATATACATAAATATATTTACATTATGGCAAAATATAAAAGGCCAATCTGCCCTACCACCTAGCCGTTATTAAGTGGATGGCTGCTATTTAGAAATCCCAGCAGATGTAGATCTCAAGGAGAGATTTAAATAAAAAGAAAGTAGTGGCCTTTTGGATCAGTTCAGGGAGGGCATTCCATGCATACGGGACAGTGTGGAAGATTGTTTTATTATAAAACTGAAATTGTGCAGAGCAGCATTTTTCCAGGTCAGAGTTTAAGCTGTGTGTGAAGTTCCTAAGACAGACAGTGTGGTTATGTGAGTAACACTTGTCCATTAAGAGGACAAGTGAAATCACGGATGTAGGACTACACTGATATGTTACTTGTTACTGTTTCTCAGTGGCTGCCAGTTAGCAAAGTAACTCTGAGGAGATGATATGAAAGGGTTTGGGGAAAAAATCTGAGACAAGAAAAATGGGGTTGGATGGAGAAGAGAAGACAAAGGAAGAAATGAAGGAAATATTTTCAAATGTGTTCTTCTGATTGAAAGTTAGTTCTTTATGTGTTTGCAAGTTATCAGATAAATAACTAAAACATATACAATATTTAAACGTATGTTTGACACCATAAAATAAACTGGACCATATGCCAACATTTATAGTTATGCTATTATCTTTCACTATGGAAAGGTGAGAAACAGATTAAACAAGAGACAAAATGCTTCCCCTTACCCTTCTTCTTCCGTACTGAAGCTTGGAAATAGAAAGGGAATGAATTGTAAATCAATTCTGAAGGTAAGCCCATTTTAAATGCTAAATCCTTGACTGATTTTTGAACACAAACATTTTTCTTCTATTCTTAAGAGGTGAATCTCTCCATGCTAGCTGTGGATTGGGCATATATTTTTCAAACCACTTTAAGCATAAACATCTTGGCATAGCCCAGTTTATCAGGGTTCATACTTTGACTACAAAAAATTAGTGAGTTATAAAACTTAGATTCTGTGGCTATGCAATGTGTTTTTTTACATTAAAAATAAGCAATTTGGGCACTTATGATATATAAATGGGCTATGAAAATAGGGCATTTTAACATCCTTGGAGTTTGAAAGTGGAATGAATTGTAGACAAATTGTATTTGTCATTAGTTAATACTTTGGATTAAATTTCTTTGTAGGAGAACAACTCTCGTTGTTTACATTAGATGGGGCACCCATACACTATTATGGAGAACAGAGTAAAATATGTCAATACAAGCAGAAATAGAAGGGGTTCGGAGACAGGCAACGAAAGTGATGCGAGAGACTTCCATATGGAGAAATTGAAAAGATTAGGACTCTAGTTTAGAGAGGATACTAGAGAGGGGACAGGATAGAGATATACAGTATAATGAATGATATCAAAAGGAAGGGAATTCCTTTTTTACCCTTTCTTGCTATACAATAACAAGGGAACAGTCAATGAAATTAAAAGGCAACACATTGATAAAAGAAAATACATTTGTACATAGCACATAATTGGCGGGAAATCTTTGCTGCAAGATATCACTGAGACTGAGTTTACTAGATTTAGAAGAACTGTAGATGTCATTCACATATATAAACCTACTACAAATATTCTCTTGTACTTCAGGGCATAAGCCAACCTCTAAGCAATGGAGATTAATAAGGACATTTCCATATGAAATTTCAGTATTGTCTCCTATAAGGTTTTGTGTACCTTCTGTTCATAGCCAACGAATAATTTATGCAATGCTAAGCAGCCTTTAAGGGAATAATGTATCTCTGGAGTGAGTTTAAACAGTACTGGGCAAAGGAAACTTGAAATAGGAGAGTTTGTTCCATCTGCATGTTAGAGTAAGGGAAGATGTACTTTGTTGTTGATTTTTTAAATGAAGGTGCAGTCATCTTACTGATGCTCAAAATATTTGTTTCTGATTAGGATGCCAATAGCCATAAAGCCCCCTGGAATAATAAGTAGGGCTGAAGAATGTTCCACCTTGAGTAGAAAACACTTGCAGCTACAAAACAAGTTTTTGAGCCAACTGAAGGATTGCTCTTTCCTGGAAGAGTTCTTTCCAGTGCTCCTTCGCTAAAAGAATGATGTGATTATCCTGCTCTCACACACAGACTTTCTTTCAGCTTGCTGTCACTGAGCACGTGCAGGTGTAAATAGCAGTGAAGCTGTGGTTGCATATGTAGCAGCAGCAGAGATATGGCTAAGCTGTCCTGTGCACCTATGGGGTTCAGGAAAGTTTGCACTTCACACAGCTAAGCCGTGCCTGTTCTGCGACTGCCTGTGCTACCACGGTAATGCTGCTGTTTATATTTGTGCTGGCACAAGCATGTGTCTGCAAGCAGGGGAATCACATGCTTATATTATAGTGCAGATGTTGCGTACAATATGACAATAGAACTGTAAAGAGGTAGAAATATAGGAATCTTGTCAGGCTTCACAGTGACATGGAAGACTCTGGCAGTGGGTGAGTAGGAGGGCTGCCTAAAGAAAAATTACTTCTGGAATATTTGCATGAAAACAAGAATGGTTTCAAATTAAACAAAATTTTAATATTCTATGAAGGAAAAGAGTCTCAAACGCTGGAGGAAAACATTGGTAATTAACAGATAATTAAAAACTTGCATTCAAATAACTAAGGTTATGACAAAAATAATTAAAGCTGTGAAAATCTGAGATCTGTACGACCCCTTCCATGACCAAACTAATAGAGCATAATCCTTTGTTTTGGATTGGTTGTAATATGATCCAGAATAATTAGGGCCCTAGTCAGCACCCCCTTTCTGATCAAAACTCTCACTTTCAGACAGAGAGAGATTGCATCCCCATAAAATTAGTGCTTTCAAATGGATCACCTTTATTTTATTAATGTGGTTAATTATCTAAAAGACTTGATTCCTTTAATCTGACTTTCATCTGAATGGACGTTAATTAATGGCTAAAATACAATGATTATGAAACCTGTATTGTTAAATTCCTGCAGGATCATAGTAAGAGAAAGAAGAGACCTAAGAGATGACCAACTATGTTACTATGCGCGAGTGACATAATTCCTTTGTATAAAATACATCAGATGATAATCTTAAACTGTAGCCATATAGCCATATCTTATCATTTAATTCTGTCTTTTGCAAATACTATCAGATCATAACATTTTTTTAGTCTAGACTACTGAAGTACCACTTTTCTTCTGACCTCACAGGAAATAAAAATACATTCCTTTCTTCCTGCCATGTAGACTTAATCAGAAATCCCAAGCAGTTATACAAATCTACAGTATACAACGCTCTGTTGAGACAACTCCATTTACATCATTCAGCAGAATTAGCCAACCAAAGACTAAATGTTCATCACTTTTAGAAATACA
Source organism: Pelodiscus sinensis (assembly GCF_052426305.1). Classification (NCBI taxonomy): domain Eukaryota; kingdom Metazoa; phylum Chordata; order Testudines; family Trionychidae; genus Pelodiscus; species Pelodiscus sinensis. The sequence goes on along the minus strand of NC_143056.1, from coordinate 88,710,559 downwards.
AAGTTAACAGAATATTCTATTATGTTTGTGTTCAAACATAAAAGTCAATATTTACAGATTAGAAAATCTAATGAGGACTAGTTGCAGTTGAAGGTGTAATGCTTTAACAACTGTCAACTTTTCAACAGTGGCTTCTGGCAGCTTACCTTTATCCACTAATGAGAGGCCACAGAAATTTAAAATAAAACAATATTAGATGAACTGAAAGATTAAAAAGCAAGCTAATAAAATATGATACAGCATTACTGGGCAAACTTGGATGATGCATAAAAATGTATCAACATTCTCTTGCAGAGCAGTAAAGGCACACATTTTAAAAAATCACTCATGCAAATCATGCATATTTTGAACTCTCCAGAGATGCAGCATTCCTGAAACTTTTCTGTATCATGTAAAAGGTGCAGTTCATTTAAAATAACTTTAAAGTTTTCTTATATCCCCATTATTTCAGCATGCTTGTTAAAAAATACTTTCTTACCAAGCTCTTCAAGCTCTGAGGTCATTGACTTAGACCGCAAGGTCAATGCAGTGGTTGGCGCTCGCTTTGGAGGTGGTGGGGCTTTGCATTAAATAAAAGGATATACAGTATAAGTAAATATACATCTCAAAAGCATTGTATATTCACATATACACATTGTTAGATAAAAGTAAATCACATAGATTTTTAAAATCTATAAAAATGTGCATTCAATTTCCCATATATTCATAGCAGCAGTATCAAATGCATATACACAATTTCTTTTGGGGGTAGGAAACAAAACATACAGTATGCCATCTGAAGGCTTTGGGAGCTTTTCAGCTATTGCATTTTTAACAATTTTTGGTTTTACTGTTAGTCAAAAAAATTAAACTTAGAATGATATACATTAAAAATCTTTATTCACCTGTGTTTTAAATTTTTTTCACTTGTACCTATCATATTGTGTATGGACACATGTAAAAAAAAAAAAAAAAAAAAACTAAGGACAGTCCACTTCATAATCATGTGTCATCCTTTCAGGTAGTAGCAGCTCAGGGACACACTTTGCCCTGAGGGTCAGCGCAGGCTCTGAGAAAAAGGAATTCCAAATTTCAGTAACCTCCAGTGAAGTTACCTGTCCCTCAATTCCAATGACTATTAATCAGAGGGCACAATCGAATCTGTGGTCGTGATAGCGAAAGAGATGGTTCCTTAGTTTACTAGGAGCCAAATCACGTAGGTCTTTAAACATTTATGCAAACAGCTACTTTGCAGTCTTTGGAACAGGGATGTAAGTTAACATTGTTAGAGAAGCAGAGCATCAGATTTTTTTGCACCATGGATAGCTTCCAAGTATTTTTCATGGAGTGCTGCTCTATAAAGCAGCACTCCATGAAATAACCTCTATCTGGAGATCATTAAAGATAGTCACATGTCATAGAGAAACTCTGTTATCATGACAAATGTAGATAACCAGGAACTTGTGGGGACACCAGCAGCAATCCAGGATCCTGAAGTGTCCCAAACTATAAAGCACCTTGGCAGAGCAGCAAACCAAACAGGGAGACAGACAAAATTCATGCCATATTCTCTAGATATAGTAGCATCCCCTACATCCTATCCGAATCAAGATTAATTCACAAAAGACTACATAGATATAAGTCTAATTTCAGTATATGGGTTGCTGTTATTGAGCCTTCTGTCAATTAATTAGGAAAGTAAAGACATAGCACTGTCCAGGCCTTTGATATATATGCACAATAGGCCTGTGTCATGCACAATAGGCCTCACTGTCTCCTCCAGTAGCCTTACAGATATTGCTGAATGAAAACCAATCTGTTCAAGTCTGCACAAGAGACATGTAAGGTGGTCCCTTGGCCTTTTTGTCCATCACCAGGAGGATATCAGCCAGAGATATCTGGATAGTCTCCGTACAATTCTCAAACCAAGACCATAGTTAACAGGGATCAAAGAAATCTGTGGTCTCCAGGTGATTTGAATGTTGCCTTGTCGTCATGGTCTAAATAATATTGTCCCCCAAAAGGGGGTTGTGTAATAAAGATGTTAATTGGCAGCATCAAGAGAGAGTTCACTGAATAGAGAATACTGACTGCTTGGCTTGAGGAAAGCTAGCAACCACCAGTTCTTCTTTAGGGACGTGTCAACATTCACAAATGTACACGTTCCTTTTATTTATCAGCAGAAAACATAACCAGTGTCACTATAAAGAAACATTAGATTTGTCTGGAACATATAGCAGTAAGTAAAGCAATTCTATGAAGAATGACATTTTTTTTTAAATAAACGAAGAATTGAGTAATTGGGTAAGATTTATTTGGGTCACTATATTTTCTTTTTTAGGTATTCTAATTTTTAAAAATCTAAATGTCCAATGGATTATTTAAAAAGCAAGGTAAATGGAATGTGGTTCTTCAAATGCATCTTTAGTCTTTGAACAGAAATTCATGTAGGAGGACTGGTATCAATCTCTTCTACTCAAAGACTAGTACAGGCATGACTAAAATATGCAGCATACAAAAGTTCAACAGTGTTGACAGAATATGTGGGGGAGAGCTGATCTTTATAAGATAGGATTACCAAAAGGAGACCTCAGCTGTCAGATAAGATCAATTTGGACCATCCATATTAGGAGCAGAAAAGTTAGCATTGAAGAGAGCAGCAGCAATATTGCCTGATTAATGCAAATTATGTGCATCCAGTGGCTCTGAACAAGTAGCTACTATAGTTCCTGGTTGAGAAAACTTTAGGTATGTTTGATCAAGTGCAATTACAAAGTAATTTGGGAAGATTCAATACCAAAAAAAAAAAAAAAAAAAAAAAAAGAATACAAAGAACTGTTACAACTCTCATGGGTATAGTCTAATTTCAGTACATGGGTTGGTGCACATTAATCCTCATTAAAACTAAAGGAATTAACATAAATACTTGACTTATGTTAATCTAATAGGAATTTATGCTTTTGTATTAAAAAGATCCCATTTAGTAGCCAGATACTGAATTCTGAAAGCAGCTTTGCTGCATCTGAAGCTATACCAGGTTATCCTAAAATATCTGCTCTCTTACTGAAGCAGAAACTTTTCCCTTCTTCACAGGTAGTAAAGGAGGTGAGCACAACACTCTTTCCTCCACTAAAAACTGAGGGATCGAGCCTCTTTTTCCTTGGTTAGCGTGGTGATCACTTCCCATCCAGTTTCAATCTGTTATAACCAGTGGGCATCTCAAAATATATTGTCTTTCTTATCAACATGTCAGTCTAAACATTTTAGTGCTTCATTTTCTTATATTCACAGATGCAGTATTTTCAAACTCAATCAACATTACAATTCTCATGGACTTTTATAGGAGCCTGACTCCAAGCCCAAGCCTAAGCTCAAACACGTTTTTAAAATCTCAGCCTTTGTGCACATGGCTTTAAGTAAGGGATAGATTTCTTTTCATCTCCCTCAAATATTCTGACGAACTCTGAATATAGATTCTGAAAACACTGCAGAAAGATCTAGGAAGATGAACTTTAATCGTAAACATGACAAGAATTAACTATATCTTTTTCTTCACGTATCTATAAATGAAATCTGTTCTTTTTCTTCAGCAAATATAAATAGCTTGTAGATTACATAGTAGAATGCTGTTGCATAGTTAAGATGAAGAATATATAATTTAACAGCAATTAAAATAACGTAAATAGTCTCCACCAAAATCTTGTTTTCCTTAGATCAGCACCAGAAAAAAAAATTCAGGCAGCACAGAGGGAAAAAAAATATATGTACCTTTCTTTCTAGCTGTATCATCTGGATCAAGATTCCTGGTTACTGTGACAACCTTAAGAACTAGGTGATTACCCCCTTGTCGAATCATGTTCACCACCTGCCTGTGGCCAACTTTCACTACATTCTCATTGTTAACCTACAAGAAAAAAAAGACCTTATTTTAGATCAGCATTAGAAAAAAATATTTTTTCAGTTTTAAAAATAGGAGGAGCAGTTACAGAAAGTTACAGAATGTCTATATTTTAAACTAAGGAAAATCCATTACAAAAATGAAAGTCAACTGATATTGCAACAGGAAAAATATAAACTGGATCTTAAAATACATTCATGATTCCTTTATTTCCACAGTTATCCATGAGATCAGAAGGAAGATATTTGGGTTAGTTCAGATTTAAATAGAACATCACTAGTTTTCCTCTATAAAGTACAAAGAGCAGAAGTATTGATTTTCTTAAGATGACTGTTTACTTCTACATTACTTGCAAATATTTATGTCTACTGTTTTTTCTTTCATATGCTCAACAGGGTATTTAAAGGGTTCTCACTTCTGTTCCTATCCAGGATATAATTTAATGTCACCCTTGTGAAGAATTCTGACTTTTAATAGGCTCTTATTTTATTTTATGCTCTTCTCTATTTGCTTTTTCAGTGCTCTGCCCTTTCCCTAGCTCTGCATGAGCCCAAAGTAACAGCAGCAACGACAGCAGGGCTGGCAAAGTCCAAAAGCTTTTTCACAGAAAAGCAGAGAACAGCAAGTTAGCTATTGTATAACTTTAACCCACTACAACTGTCTACAGCTCGTGGACATGAGCTATAGTTTAGACTCTGCCACTGTGTGTATGTGATCTTGGACAAGTCATTTCGACTACTCTGTGCCTCAGTTTCTTTATTTATAAAACAGAGGCTATAGAACACTTATCTTTGGAAAGCACTGATATCTTTTGATGAGAAGTGAAATATTAGTGTAAAATATAATCATACTGTAAAACTATTGGATCTCTGATTTTGGAATTAACCTTTAAGATTTATTTTTATGTCACTGTGTTCTATGGCTATCTGCCTTACCGAATGGAACGGATTTACCCCAGAGCTGTCATTAATGAAACTGTATTGAAACTGTTCAAAAATTATTCAGAATGTCAAATGTCACTGACATTAACAATTAATGAAGCAGGATATTTTACATAATCTCACATTTTAGGGTGCTGATTTTGTACAATATGCTAGTGAACTACCTCACATATGAAGTATGAGACGCATTACATGTGGAATCATGAATCAACATTGTAAATTTTTAATGGTAGGAAGGTGCTCTCCACCTGATATCCGTTAGCAACTGTGATAGAGCATAAACAATGGCTCAGCTTCTGCATATGGCCAAATCGTAACAGCCTCCAGACACCATTTTCTTATACTCCTGTCTATATCCATATTCCACCCCTTAAACTTACCAAATAGCCATTTTTATACACGAAAACAAGATGCAAGTGGGGTACAATTAAGTTCCACACATTTTAAGATATTTCCGTTAACTCAATGTTAATTGAAGGTGAGCAGTTAGATTTCTTTGAAGACATATTGGACTCTCATTTTTATTACTGTACTTACATCATAGTAGGGTAGGAAGAAACTACCTGTCATATTGGTGTGGGGAAAGATGTGCATAGAGAGAACAGACTTCAGTGGTTACATGTACCCACAGTCAACTCCTTGGGAGCCCGAGTGTGCTGGATGCTGCCCTGCACTGCTGCCTCTAAGGCAGCCAGCTCCCTGGGAGCTCGTTTAAAAGCCGGCTCCAGGAGCGTACTGGCTCACACCTGCCAGCCCTGCTCCCGGAGAACTGGCTGCCACCTTGCGCTCCTGCCTCTTGATACAGAGACAGCAGCATGGGATAGCAGTTGGCTCCCTGGGAGTGGCAGGAGCCTGTATGTAACCCTTCACGGTAACTGACAAGCCCAGGCTTATCAGTTAACTGTGTAAATAGTTATCCTATTACATCCCTACTCTGAATCTGTTCTAATTCTGCAGTCTCCTTTTGGCAATGGAGTGACCAGTACTGCACATGGTATTCCAGATGAAGTTGCACCACTAATTTATTTAGCTGGATAGAAAAATGATTTTCTGAAGTGGGAAAATAGGATCATTTTCCTAGGCTTTTCCCACCATTTTGATTTCTTTCTTTCTGAAGTCTGCATATTGTCAGTCTCTGTGGCTTAATGTAACATGGACAGTCTATCCTGACTTACCTTCAAAATTATCGGCACCATTATGTGAACATTTACGTTAGTATCTGAAAAATGTTGATTTGAATCTTACATGATCTCTTAGTTGTTTAAATTATCACAAATGTCAGCAAATGTAGACAGGAGGTTGTGTAAATGAAACAAAATTACACACTCCTCTATGCATGCACATTTTGTAATTATCTTTAACAGATCTACATATACAAATCAGGGAGGATGAAAATCAGTAGTTTAAAAGAAATTTGAAATTGACAAGCTATATTAAGATTTAAGCTTGTTCTAAAATATTAAACTAAATATGAAAATATTAAGCAGCACATTTGCTGCCAAGCCCACAGGACTATGTTAATGTGAACCAGGCACTTTTTAATTTATACTATTGGGTATACAAGAACAGTTATACCCCAACGCTTAAGTGTGTGCTGCAACTCAGATTCATGTCATCTGCACTGCAATGCTCTGTAGACAAGCCTAAGACCAGGGATTGGCAATAATTTTAGATGGGGGCCACTTCAAGATTTTGGAAAGTAGTTGAGGGCTACACTCTTCCATGATATAAATGGAGGTAGTGCAGGGCCTAGGATAGAGGTTGGGTGCAGAAGGGATAGTGGGGTTTGGGAAGGAGTTTGGGTGAAGGAGGCAGTTGTGACCTAGGGCAGAGGATTGGGGTGCAGGGTTTTGGAATGTGACCTAGGGTATGGGCTGGAGTACAGAAGTTTGGGTTGTGACCTAGGGTAGGAGAGTATTGTGATCTGGGGCAGGGAACTGGGGTGTCAGATCTGGGAGAGAGTATGTGTGCATGAGAGGGACAAAGGGTTTGGGTATGTTGATTGGGTAGGGGGGGAAGAGGGCTGGGGAAGGAAGGGAAGGGCTGCCAGAGGCAGTCTCTGTTCAGGAGACTTAGCAGCCAGCAACCCTACCTGCCTTCCTGCCGCGCTAAATGCTTGCCGAGCTTAAAACGTTTCTCAGCTAGCCAGTCAGTTAGCTAGCCAACCAGCCAGCCTGCCTGCCTACCCCATGCCTGCACAGGCTGCAGGGCCATGTGCTTGTGTGAATAACTATGAGCTGGAGGAGACGGGGGCATGGTGCTTTGCATGCTGCCTGATATTCAAACAAGGTAGCTCCCATTGTCCAGTTTCTGGCCAGAAACTGGACAATGTGATCATGTTGGGGGTGGAGGCAGTGCCTGAAGCCCTTCCTTCCGGGATCACAGCCACTTTTCTGAGAGGTATGTGGATGTGGTGAAGCAAACAGTGAACCTGTCTGGACCCTCCCTGCTGGATCCAGTGGCTTGGCAGGCTGAATCCAGCCCGCGGGCCATATTTTTCCCAGGCCTGCCCAAGACTCAGGCATGTCGAACTACATACTCTGCAATTGACATTCCTTATGGAAATATCATAACAAAATTAGTCCCGTAGTACTGAACTTTCGAAAGGATGATTTTAACAATGGCAACTAAAAACTCAGAACTAAGAACTACTTTTCAGAATTTGAAAATGAACTAGACACTAATTCAAGACTGACCACATATTTACTAAACTTGTTCTCTCTCCAGGGGAATGTGTCCTCTGTAGAATACCTCATGCTACTTTTATATGATTAAAACAAAACTTCCTTATATTAAATCATTAGAAATATCCAGAAGTTATGTTATTTAGTGGGACGTCATGAATTTTTTGGAACCATGGAATGTTATCCATGTGGGTACCAATAACCTGATTACACTTCAGGTAAGTATTTTAAATGTTAAGTGTCCATAAGTGCAGAATTTGGATTCTGTATAAAAGCAAAAGTTACTTTAAACAATACACTCAAATAAAGAGGAGTTGGGACAAACCTGCAAGTCATATGGGAATTGGATTCTCACTTTTTATCCCGAATATATATTCGTAGAGTTTAGAGGCCAGACGGGATTATCAGACCATTTAATTCTATGGTGGTCAACATGTGGCCTGCAAATGGCCCACTGGGGTTCCACCTGCAGCTTGTGTACCCTACCTCAGTCCCCTTTCCCCATGTACCTCTCATGCATTGGGGCACTGAAGCCCTGCACTCCCTCCTCTTCCCCCTCATTCCCAGAACTTTCAGCGTACCACGTATTTGCGCTCTGCCCCTACTTTTCCCCCTCCCTCCCAGAGCTTAAATGCTGCAAATCAGCTGTTCTGGGAGGGATGAGAAGGAGTGGGGACGGAGCGCAAATCAGTGGATTCATGGCTCTCCAAAAGTGCTGGGAAGGAGGGGGAGAAGTAGGACATGTGGGGCTTTGGTATCCCAGGATGGACAGGGGTTGCGTGATCCACAAGTTGCCCACCACTGGATCATGTGGCCCATGGAGATGAAGGACAGCCACTTATGCAGCCCACTCACTAGTCTTTGTTTCCCAGTTATCCTTGTTTTGAGCCCAAGATCTTGTGTTTGAATAAAGCATATGCCTTTAATGCTCCAAATGGGCAAATTTGTGCCTCACCACCTTTTTATCCCATTGTACACATGCGTTGTCAGTCCTGATCAATTTTGATATTATCAGTGTCAAACTAGGATTACCCATTGTTTCATTTACCTAAGATCCAAGGCCCTATCTGAAGTATTAGTTTCTAACCCAGGCTTCAGTTCACTGACTTTACATGTGTAAAGAAATCGCACCAAGAATGTGACCTTGAACAAGGTATGGCAGCATTAGCATACTTAGTGAAGATTTGTAACAAATCCGTAAGAATCTGAATAGTGATGGGTCATTGGGAATCTCTTGTAGAGCCTTTGGCCAAAGACCAACCCTCAAGTAATCTCATAGTTAAAAGTGGGTCACAAGGATGTGAGTAACTTTTTCTCTTTCTACATGATGTGGATGTGATGCCGGACAAAAGTTCATAAATGATCAATAATGCCAGACATGTCAGACACACCATTTAAGACACACAAATATCAAACAAGCCTTTTTTAAAAAAAAGAAAACTGACAGGTGTTAAGAAACATCCACACACATCTCTTTCAATGCCCTCCAAAATTAACAAACACTTTTCAGAGCAAACTAAAACATGCATTAAAAAGGTCTGACCTTAATATACTCTCTAAAAAACCAAGCATCTATCACTACTAATCACAGGAAAGTTTTGAGCAAAACCCTATTCAAAGTTATTGTGATTTGGAGGAAAAAGAAAAAGGAGACCCATTCCTATTTAATATAATCTGTCCCATTGCTTTGTCAAAAAAAGAAAAAAAAAAAAAAGAAAAAACCACCAAGAAAAAAATTCCCCACCCAAAACAGAAATATACTCTTGAACTTTTCAGATATTGAATGAGGTAAATTGCAACCACTTTGCTGAAAATATATTTATTTTCTGGTAAGTTACCAGGCAGGGAACCATTTTAGTTAAAAGTTTTAACCAAGTGGCCAGATTAGGTACCCCTAACATTGCCCTGTGTTTACTCATACAGATGCCTTCTTACTTATACGAGAAAAGATAGTTGAAAATATATGCCCTGAAAATCCAGCTCTATCGTGTAACTGGTGGGGTTCCCTCACTTCAGTGTTGGAGAGACAAGACTGTCAAAACTGAACAGTTATGAGGGAGATGTTGGCTGCAGTATTTATTATTTTTTATTTAAGAGATGACTGAAGGAACATGACAAAAGCTTGTATAAAATTTCTTACACCTTCCTATCATCTGGTACTGGCTAATGTCTGAGCCAAGGTATTGATTTAGCTGCACCACTTGCAGGGTAACTCTTGAGTTCCTAAATATATTTATGAAACAAAATAAATGTCTTACTTCCTAAGAAGCTTCCATTTTTAAACTCAAGAAGCTAATTTGTCATTAAAAATGTGTTTTTGTAATGGAAGATCTATATGGTGCATTTACTTTTTTTTTTTTTTTTTTGGTAATTTGGAGTTTCTTCTTTTAGAAGAGTCAAAGTCAGTGCTGATTTGAATACGCCCCCTAATGTTTTCAGAAAAAAAGTTAAGAGTTACAATAAATCAACAGAATATTAATCAAACATATGCACACTTTACTATAGAAAGTGATAAATGGCACCATCTGTTGGCATCATTATGTGCAATGATGTTATTTAACATTTGGAGCAGGAACAAATTTATACAAGGCATATTTTTCAAAACTGCCTCAGATTCAATGTATAATTGAATGTATAGAATGGATTTGTTAAAGGGTCACAGCTACATGACATTAAAAAGCTGTTGAAACAAAAATTATTACAAGAATAAAGATGCTGAAAGGGGGCATACGGGTACTTTGCTTCTAGAAAGTGATGGAAGCACATGACATGTTTAAACCCATAGCAGAATCAACCAACAAGTGTCGCAAATCCATCATCATCACCACCAGGCTACATAGGGAGATCTTATAGACTCTTATAAAGCCAATGTAATTAATGACAAAACAACACTGACTTCAATAGGGCCAACATTTCACCCCTTATTTGATGTCACACTGCAGCCATTTACATTTGTGCAGTTAATGTAAAGTGAATTTAAAACAGTATCAAATCAGAATGGTGGTATTTTACACCCACTATCCTATGGTGAACACAACAGAAAATCTGTTTAAAACATTGATCACCATGGATGAAAATAGAGTACTTTCCAACTATCACACAATTATACTATTATTTATTTATACAACTTTAAAACAATAAATACATAGTGCTATCATTGAATTGTACTGCTGCCAAATTATAGTGATAGACAGACAGACAGAGACAGAGACAAACACTCTTCCCAATAATTTTAATTTGATGTTATCCCTGTAGCACTTCTGCAGGTACAAATAATTTAGTGATAGCGCGTCTCTGCTTCTATATTAAAGTTTTTGCAATGAATAATTCCAGATGACTACTGCACTCCAGAAGAATTGATTAAAATGTGGATCTGGGTATTAAATTTAAATTGTTATTTTGAAATGTAACATGTTTTTTCTTTGTTTCACTTTTTTAAAAAAAATTCTATATAAAAATTATGGTATTTTCAAACTCTGTTTATTTGTTGTCTGTGGATTTTGTAAAAATATATTAAGCAAGCATCATGAGGCAAAGTACTCTTGGGATTATTAAAGAAACATATTATTTTGAATTTGTATATTTCAGTATTGAATGCTAAATCTGCACAATCAACATGTGATACTTCAGAGATGACTAGGCTATTGGAGGGGGCAATTGGACATAAAAGATAGATATGGATTCTAACTGTGACTGAAAACAACTTTAGAAGATGCAGATGAAAGTTTGATGGAGTGCTGTAAGACATCGTTTAACAATAGCAATAAAACCAGACATTTACATTACAACAAATTAGCTTCACTAACAGAAAAATAAAACCATGCATTTCCACAGGAACACAAGATGTATATGGCCACATGTCAGCTACCATGAATGCATCCATTCTACTGAGGGTAACCAGGTGTCCAGTTTTTAATCGGAATGCCCAGTTGAAAAGGGACTCTGGTGATTTTGGTCAGCATCACCAACTGGGCTGTTAAAAGTCCAGTCAGTGGTGTGGCAGGGTTAAGGCAGGCTGTTTTTCATCTGTTCTCACACTGCGCTGTGCCCCAGAAGTGACCAGCAGGTCTGGCCCCTAGGCAGGGGCCACTGGACATATCTCCACACTCCCACTGGCTGAACATCTGGGGCAGTGCCTGCAGGCAAGAGCAGAGTGCAGAGCCTCTTGGCTCCTTCCTCCCCAGTCTAGATGCCAGGCCTTCTGGCTGCTTCCAGGGCACAAAGCAATGTGAATTCAGGCAGGGAGATGACCGGGAGCTATCAGCAGTAAGCCCGTGACTAGGGGTGTCAACATGTAGAGGACTATACAATTAACCAGACTTACGGGTTAATCTTATTGACTACATGCACACACACCCCTCCCCCCAACCCGTTGCTGCCTCTGTATCAGGGGGAGGAAATAGAAGCCGGTGCCCATGAGGAGCTAGCTTAAAAGCCGGCTCCTCATGAGCAATGGATCTATCCGCTCCCTCCACCCCTCTCTGATAGAGAGGCAGCAGTATGGAAGGTGAGGTAGGCAGGCTGGAGCAAATACATGTGGAGAACCAGCTTTCAAGCCAGCTCCCCATGCGTATCAGCTTTGCAAACTCGCTTGTCCCCCACCTTGCTGCCTCCTACAGAGGTGGGGATGGGGCCTGTCAGGAGCCAGTGCTGGGGGGAGTTGGCTTACAAGCTGGCTGGCCCCCAGCACTGGCTCTATGGTGCCACCTGCCCCACCCCGTGGGGAATGGGGTGTGTGTGCAGGGGAGGCTGCTCTGTCTGTGGGGATCCGAGCTCCTCATGGACAGAGGCTGCTCCATATCCCACGGAGCAGCCTCTGTCCATGGGGAGTTTGCACTCTGCCCTGCCCTGCTGCCTCTGTCCACGAGGGGAGCTGGTTTTTAAACTGGGTCCCACCTGCCTCCCTGCACTGCTGCCTCTGATACAGAGGCAGCATTGCAGAGTGGTAGGAGGCTCCCAGTGAGTGGGGCCTGGAGTGTACTGGCTGCCAGCCCTGACCCCAGGGACAATATTTTGTGCAGTTACGTGACTATTCAATTATCCAATATTAACATCTCATCTTGTGACTTAACCCCCTCCAAACCTGGAACACTCTCCTGTACCTCAAACCCCTCATCCCTAGCTCCACCCAGAACCTCCACCCCAATACCCAGCTCAGACCCCACTCCCTGAACCCTGGCTCCACCCCAAAGCCCTCACTCCCTACTACATCCCAATCACCTGCTTCAGCCCACAATTCTGTCCTCTACTCCCAATCCTTCAACTTCACCTCACAACCACAGCCCCTTTCTGCGTCCCAACCACATCTCCAGTCCCACCCCAAATCCAGCACCCCTTCACATACCCTAACTCCCTCATTCCCAGCCCCACCCTCCAGCCAGAGTCTGTGCCCCCTCCCATAGCCCAACTGCTTGCCACTTCACAGAGCCCCTTGAACCCTTTATTCATGTCCCATCCCCAGAGCCTATGCCCCCAATTAGAGCCCTGAGCCCTTCCTGAACTCCAATTCCCAGTGAAAGGGGGGGGGGGGAGTGTGACCCATCAAGAGAGGGGAAATGTAGTGAGCACAGAGCAGGGCCACAAGGAGTGAGGCAGAGGGCATGGCAAAAGTGTTTGGTTTTGGGGGATCAGAAAGTTGGCATCTCTAATCCTACTGTATCATTGTGGGTGTAGCTCTGCTGTCAATTACACGGTGAAAACTCAAACAACTGAAAATTTAGAAAAGGAGATGTGTACAATGGCTCCCTTTACATTTATAATTTGCTTTAGGTAACTGATGTAGTGGAGGGGAGTAGCCGATCAAAATACAAGATGGTCCTGTGGACTAGCCACTCTCTGATGGGTATGCTAACAGGTGTGGGCCCTAACCACTAAGTTATCGAATAGTCCAAGGTGTTATCCCTAGCTCCAGTGAATAATTCCTTAAGTGGAATATTTTAATGGGAAAGAGAGTTTCAATCCAAGTTACCTATCCCATGATGGTTAGGGAATTCCCTTGCAGTAGGGAAATGTGGATTGAAGTCCCTCCTCCAGAGTGAGGGTTCAATTGTGCATCTTCCAACATACCAGTTGAATGCCTTAACTTCTGGATATAACTGGGCAACACCATCACCACCATTCAGTGAATATAGCGCTTCCTTTCCTTTCCTTTCCTTTTTTTTTTAAATACCACGTGTTCCATTCACCAGAAATGAAAGGGTTTTATTTCCAGATTGCCATTTTTGTTTGGTTTAACTTAAACCAAATTTAAAAATTTCAGAATTACCAACTTAAAAAAAAAAAATCAGTTGTGTGCACAGCTCTAGGGAGGACAACATTATTAGCGCCTACTAAAGGACAGCAGCCTGAATACGAGCCAATAAAATAGGGGACTAATGGTCAGATTTTTGCCACGGCAGTGACAACCACAAAGAAAAAAGTCAGTTATTCAATGTCTAAGCCCCAGATACAACAACTTCACACAACATTGAAAACTACTGCAATGCCTAAAAATTGAAGCTACTTCAGAAATGAGGTTAAATATGGAATATGGACCAGAGAAATGTGTACAGAAAATGTTTGTGGATTTAATATTAAACAGGTACTCTTTTCCTTATCACAAGTGTGGCTCTCTCATCCTATGTCCACTTCATTCTAGATGAGGAGATCTGATTATTACTAAACATACATCATCCCACAAAAACTACAGTTGGACCTTCCTTGTCCAGTGTTCTCAGGATCTGACCCATCCCAAATGAGGGAATTTGCTGGATATGGGGAGGTCCCCTGCCACTGGTCTCCAGGATGCTCTCCGTCCCTGCAGTTGGCTCAGCTCCAGCCCCACTGCCACTGGGCTCCAGCCTGCAGGGTTTGGACTTGGGATCCGGCCTGCTGGAGCACTCCAAGGTGGAGCTCCTCAGCCTCAGCAGCCTGCTTCTCCCCTGCCTGATCGGGGATCCCCTGCCTGGACAGGGCTCACCTGTCCCACTGCTGCCTCACCTAGTTGGTGCTCCTCAGGGATGGAGTTCCCCAGCCATGTGGCCCCACTTCTCCCCCACCTGATTCCCCAGGGCACCCAGGGATGGGGTTCACACTCCTGGGTGCCGTGGCTCTCTGATCCAGCAACATCCATAGTCCTGCCAGACCACAGATATTGCCGGATTTTGGAGATTCAACCTGTAGCTCTATCAAAGTGCCATTATTTTCCCCTTTCCCACAAAATTAGGTGATAGGCAGACTTGCCAAGATCTAAATAGTGCTACAGGCTAAGGGTAAAAAGTACAATTATAAAAAGATGTGGGCTTTTCATAAAACCATGTTTTAATGGATCTCCTGTAGCTGCTGATATGGAATTTCTTGACACAGCTAGCAGGAATTCATTCCAAGGAGTACTGCTGTGATTTAAGTAATTATTAAATGGGCTGGAAAAAAAAATCCTGTATATTTTCTGTCAGCAACATTATGAGATGGGAACATTCACTGTAGGAACCATCTGTAGGAATGTGCAAAAGGAAAGACACCAGTAGAGGGCTGATTAAGGATTTCTTAAAAAAAAAAAAAATCAAAGAAATCCATTCAACTTAATTCTCTCCATAAATCATGACAAAAACAGCCTTATTTGCCAGCAGTTACACATGTTTACCTTCACCAGGAATTAATCCTTTTTCTGACCATTCTCTTAGTAGTAACAGGTTTTGGCCATTTGCAAAAGCACTTACATTAAGCAGACCTCAGTCACCTTACAATGTTATCTGGCTAATAGAGTCAGACTTAAATGTAAACTTTCTGTAGTTCCCATAATTTCCCAGCCCAAAATCAAACCATTTGAAACAGTGAAAAAATGTATGTAGGGAGGATTCACATATGTTCACAAATTCCTCCCTACATACTTTAAAATTTTGTAGTACCTATGCATATACCTAAAACAGACTGAACACAAATATTACAAAATATATAGATGGTATCATGAGCTTTCATGGGCATAAGAAGTGGGTTGTGCCCACAAAAGCTCATAATACCATCTACATGTTTTGTTAGTCTTTAAGGTGCTGCTATTCATTAAGTTTTTCCAGTTACAGAGTAACTCAGCAAGCCCTTCTGAAGCTTACAAATATTACAATTTGCATACAAAACAAATACCCCACAAATGAATTATAAATGCCAACACTAGTCCTTGCACATTCAGAAAGATTACATGACCATGTACAGTTTTGTGCATCTGTATGAAAGCTGGCTTCTGCAAATTCACCCTTATAAATGTAGAATGGGCACACTGTATAAAAGTCCACTGGTTTTAAGAGCTCTTAGTAGCAACATATTAGTTTTAAATGTACTTTTACAATGCAACAGCATTCTTACAATATGTCCCAGTGGAACATCTCAATCATTTAATTGAACCATTATTTACTATTATAGGGTCTCTTAGGAATATGTACTCCACACTAGCCTCTCAAGAGGCAGCAAGCAGCATTCTATCACAGCTAGTTCTACCTCATGCTGAACCTTGTACCTATGGGTACGTCTAGACTACCGCATTTTGTCGACGGAATTTTTGTCGACAGATACTGTCGACAAAACTTCCGTCGACAAAGAGCGTCCAGACACATTGAGTTCTGTCGACAAAGCAAGCTGCTTTGTCGACAGAACTCCGTAGTCTGGACGCAATGTTACAGGCAATAACACCTTCTGTCGACAGAGTTCTGTCGACAGAAGGTGTTATGCCTCGTAAAATGAGGTATACCAGCGTCGACAAAACTGCTGAGTTCTGTCAACGTTATGTCGACAGAACTCAGCAGTAGTGTAGATGCTGGTATAGTTTTGTCGACAAAAGTCCACTTTTGTCGACAAAACTAGGTAGTCTAGACACACCCTATGGGCTAGAAAATGTATCATGTCACTTTGATGATTCATCAAGTGGTTTTTTCCCTCCATTTCTGTTTTTATAACTAAAAAATAGAAACTGAATATAAAAATCCATATGAAAAGCCCGGTCTGGTTATTTCTGACCTAAATGTACAGACACATTACGTGACTTGGCCAAGATCACACAGGAAAGCGCACACATTGCAACAACAAGAATAGAGTCCATAGTTCTGTAGCTCCTGTATGCAGCACATCTTAGCAGGTTCATGAAGACTATGGCAAATTGACTACAAATGAAATAATGAGGTGGAAGCTTTTCTTTGGGGTAAGGAGAGGAATAGCAAGGGAAAGGCAAAGGTTCCAAATCATATAAATGATTTAGATTATTTTGAAATGTGTGTTCCTCTCCTTCCATCCCATGCCACTGTAAAAATTATCTCTTACAGTTGCCACTGGAGTACAGTTCTTTAAACCTTAGCTCAAATTTGGAATTGATACGCTGCATATAAATCATTAGGATCATAAAAGACAGGCTGAATGATGGATTTGTATACATAAATCCAGCTATCTACAGGATCTCTTTTTGGTACATTGTAATGTGAGAGCCAAGCCACTGAAATTAATCAATGATTTCCTGTTTGGGAGTCCAACTACTAAAACATCGTAACAGCGGAACATAAAATGTGTAACCACGTTAGCACCTCTGGCAAGTTTACACAAATACTGACTGAGCTGCAGCAGAAATATAAGAAACCTCATTTGAAGCAAATGGTTCCAACTCATTGGAACTCTACTTCATATAAGCTTGAGCAACTCCTTGAGTAAGACCATAACCGTAAGTAAAAAAAACCTTCAGTAAGGCAGCTGATATCCTGATCTCAAAAATTATTGTATATATTCACTAGGGTGCTGTGTTCTCTGCTCACTACACTTGCCTACCCTACCACCCCCCCAGCCACTTTTGCTTTGCTGAGAGAGCCTGTTGACATCATTCTGTCATCCAGCAGGCAAAAGCTTTTTTTTGTGTGTGTGTGAGAGAGAGAGCGAGAGAGAGAAACTAAACATCCACAGCTAGCAATTTCATACACGCTGTTCACCTGAAAGAACAGTATCAAGTATATTTTGATTGATAAACAAACACCGGCAAGGACAGAACCTGACACTTGGAAACTCAAACCGGAAATTTGTTTTCTTAGTTATTTTTATATTAACACACTTGCACACTACTTTGAATTTATAAGGTTCCTTCAAAGAAAAAAAGTAATGAAATATTTATTACATCTGGCAAAATAACACATTCAAAAATTACAGGAAACACTATGAGGTCCACCAAGTTTCACACTATGCCTTTAATTTTGGGGGGGGGAGGAGCTCATATAGGATGGTGACAAGAGACAAGACAAATCCCTGATATATAGGAGAAGATATCTTATGTAGATAGGAATGCATTACTGTATTTAAAATCTTTTTAATACCTCTTACACCACGAGTTTAGTTGTTTAAACACTGTGAAACTTCCACTGAAAACAAGCTAAATAAAGGTTTATCTTGAGCCTTAAATTATTATGACATTGTTATGTTCTAGAAAGTAAAGTTAGAAACAATTCCTTCCTCCATCTCTACTTTCCATTACACTGTCCCTGAAACACTCTTCCCCAATGAGCATTATACCTATTTTTTCCCCAAACAGATGGGAGGATTCAGGCACTGGTCCTTGCTTAGTAATAGTAATAGAAATGTAGCCGTGTTAGTCTGGTGTAACTGAAGCAAAATGCAGGACTATGTATCACTTTAAAGACTAACAAGATGGTTTATTAGATGATGAGCTTTCGTGGGCCAGACCCACTTCCTCAGATCAAATAGTGGAAGAAAATAGTCACAACCATATATACCAAAGGATACAATTATAAAAAAGAACACATATGAAAAGGACTTTGGTATATATGGTTGTGACTATTTTCTTCCACTATTTGATCTGAGGAAGTGGGTCTGGCCCACGAAAGCTCATCATCTAATAAACCATCTTGTTAGTCTTTAAAGTGATACATAGTCCTGCATCTTGCTTAGTAATGTGATTAATGTATTGAAGAGTAAGACTAGCTGCTGGCACTAAGTGGTTTAAGGTCGTGGCCACCTAATAACAACTTGTGTGAAATTTTCTGGGACAGATCACATGCAGACATTAACATGCTTAAGTATGCTTTAATTATATCCCTTTAAAGCTGTCCTGAGGTCAATGGTATTAATTAATTGTGGTCTCCCAAGTGAGTGTGTAAATATTATTCAGAGGCTTGGGAGCTGGAAGTTTTACTTCTAGATTAACTACACAAAGACCCTTTTGAATTGTATGAGAATACCATTACACAGATATTTATCATGATTATTAATAGCAACGTGGTCACGTGTCCCCAAATGCAGAAATAATTCTGCGCTGTGTTCAATTTTTATTTCATTAATGGCCAACAAATATGCCGTTTTCTGTTCAAATTTATATGTTATGTTTTGTTCAAATCTACCATAACAGCCTGAGAAAAAAAATTGATTGGTTCATTATGTATACCATACAAAAACAAACTTAAGAAAATCCGAAAAGTCCAAATATGGTATGATGTAACATGCTCAGTCATAAGTGTGTCTTGTAGTAATGTAATAAATATATTTTACAGATCATTATGTACTGCCAGCTAGTGATTAACATACTCAATTCATATAAGTTTGGAATCATTCTTTGGCCTGGTCTACACTACCAAGTTAGTTTGACATAAGTCGCCTTGTGTTGACCTAGTTCTGTACATGTCTACACTTAAATTTGTCTCCCATCAATGCAAATGCCCCATTACGCCAACATGGTAGCAACAGGTCCCTGAGCGGCACTGAGCCATGGTTGACATACAGAGGCTAATGCAGCATGAGTATATACACTGCATTATCTATGTTAACCCTAACAGGCATCCAGCAGCTGTCCCATAATGCCCGACACAAAGTGCTCAGGTTACAACCATGAACTCTTCTGCTCAGGGTCATGTAGACAGGAAGTTCCCATCCCACCCCCATAAACTCTTGCCCTTTAAAACAAGATTTTTTTTAAATGCCTTCTCCTGGTTGTCCAGCTTGGTGAACACATCTCTAGCTGCTCTCCATTGCTATGTGCAGATGCCCAGCTGAAAATGCTGGCTATGCATTCCAGACATGCTTCTGCCTAGAGTAGGTAGGAGATATTGGAACTTCTGGGCCTATGGGAAGAAAGGGTTATGCAGGTACAGCTCTGAGCTAGTCATAGAAACACTGGCATCTACGACCAGATTGCTCATGGGATGCAAGAGAAGGAGCAGGTCAGGGACGAGCAGCTGATCAGGGTGCAGCTACTGAATTTTCATTAATTTACTTATGATACAAGTGCTATCAGTATAACAAAGAAAAGCAGCATTTCTGTCTGCTTTTCATTACCCCTTTAGAGTTAGGCAGAGGAGTCATATGAAGCAGATACTTTATATACACAGAGTTATCCCTTGAATCTCCTGAGAGATCTCAATGCAACTTCCATTGAGGTAAATGGCAATCCTCAGCCAAAGGTTTCTAAGGATACCTACCTTATCTCTTCTTCCACAGTAGAACACTTTCCCAACCCCATTCAGCAGTAATTCCATTAAGTATCATTGCAGTATACAAGCTAGCAGCCTTCATGTGTAGGTGACTTTGGGATGCTAGGAGCAACTGTGTTCTCTGTCTTTGTTATCCTTAGGAGTGAGATACCTGCTAAAAGTACCACCTGTCAAAATGGTGCCAGTATTCAGTGCTCATGCTTTATATTCTGTTTACTGCTACTAAATCATTCCTTTCCCATTTTCCTTGCCCCTGGTGGGTCATACTCATCATGGCTTGAGTTAAGATTGGAGCCCGGTATTAGGTACTCCAAAGCAGTAGTAACAATGAGCATGTCTTGTTTAACATTTTAGGGGAACAGAGGAAGTTCTGACTCTTAAGTTTCACTTTCCATTCCTACTATACAAACATTTCTTTGTGTTTTATTTATACCTGCAGCTGTTGTGGCCTTGAGCATTACAGTCTCAACACCAGTGGAACAACTAAGCCCAATAAGGAGGCGAAAAGGTAAAAAGAGGATGTAGGACATTATATTCTGCAAGATCCTGCAAGATAGTGCCACAGCAGACCTTAAAGAGAGTGCCTGGAGGAGGAATATTATGGTGAAGGATAGGATAAATAGAAGACATGTACAGGAAAAGTAGAGGAGATGTACTGGGGCATAATGGAGCTTTGCCATCAGTAAATACACATGCTGCAGGTTCTTGTGGACCTCCAGGCTCAACCAGTCCCAAGCTCCACTGCTACTGCAGTGAGTGGATTTAGTTGGGGTTGGTCCTGCTTTGAGCCAAGGGGCAGACTAGATGACCTCCTGAGGTCTCTTCCAACCCTAATCTTTTATGATTCTAAGGAGAACTGCAGCATCATGCCTCCCTACACCCTCCTCCCACTCAACATGGTTTCAGGGCTCTTTCACCTATTTTTCTACCACTTCATACTAGGGGAAGCATGGACAACACAATTTGACCTACATCAGCCATGCTCTCAAAGGACAGTGTATGTGTAGCTACATTGAACAGCTATGTTCCTTTTTCGTCTATCAAGATTCCAAATTTTTTTTCAAGTTAAATGTATTTACTTTTAGGTTCTTCAGCTTTTTATCTGGACCTGGTTTTGCAACTGAATAAAACATTTGTGTTTTGAAAGTCATTAATCTTTATTCATTGTAAGACATTCTGATGCTTCCTGCTGGCACTGGAAGTAATGGCCTTGTACACCGGGGTGGGCAAATACTGGCTCGCAGGCTGGATCTGGTCCACCAGGGTTCGGCCCAATGGACTGCTACTGCTATATTTACCTGCGCCTCCATGGGTATGGGCGATTGCAGCCCCCATTGGCTGTGGATCACCGTTCCTTGACAAAATGAGCAATAGGAAGCAGTGTCCTGACCTGTGCCACTTCCAGTAGCTTCCATTGGCCAGGGTCAGCAATCTGCAATCCCTGGTACCTGTGGAGGCGTAGATAAATATAGCGACAGTAGCCTGTTAGGGCTAACACTGGCAAACTGCCACCATTTTATTGCCCATTCCTGTTGTACACTCACAACCCATAGGATGCGTGCAAAACCATACAGTTATCTGCAACTACAAGCACCCCAACAACATTAGCTGCAGTGTCAGTGACATACGCACAAATGTGCAGCAAGCACCACACAATTCCACACTGGCCCCCAAACTTCAATGCCAGACTGAGCACCATATACCAAAACATATTAAAGTAGGGTCTCGATTATCCGACCTAAACAGGACTGAAGGATGATCGGATAATTGAAATGTCGGATAATACGGAAAATACCTTGTGAGGTCCAAGGTATTTTCCCCATTAGCTGCCGCTCTGCAGACGTTCGGCTGCTTCATGCGGAGCCGCGTTGCCCCCGACCTCCCCTATCTCCCCTGGCCAGCTGCGGGGCAGCTGACTGGGAGAGAGAGAGGAGGTCGGGGGCAGCGTGGCTGGCCAGGGGAGAGCAAGGAGGTCGGGGTCAGCGCAACTAGCCGGGAGAGATTGGGGGCAGCATGACTGGCCAGGAGAGATAAGGAAGGTCGGGGACAGCATAGCTGGCTGGAGGAGATGGGTGAAATCGGAGCGCCTCGCAACCTTCAGGGGGCGGGGGCGGCTGGGCTCCGGCATCCTGCCGCATGGCTCTGCTCCCTCCTCCCTCTTCTCTCACTGCCTTTGTCTCCGCACTGCCTGGTGCCTTCCCTTTGCACTCCACTCTGCCAGCTCCACCGCCCACACAATTGCCTTGGGCGGCCACAGGCAGGTCGGATAACACGGAATGTCGGATAAAGGAAGGTCGGATAATTGAGACTCTACTGAACTGTGGCTCATTGTTGAAGCACTCTTTCAAACTCTCTAAACCATTTAGCTCCATGCTGAGTTTGTATGATAGCCCTTATGTCTAATTCTTCAAAAACTCACTCGTCTGGTGAGTGAACAATGGTAGCACCCTTTCAATTTACCAAAAGCTCAATCAACTGTCATTCTGCAAATGCAGAGTCTATAGCTAAATCTATTCATAGTGCTTTCAAGGTGTCCAGTCCACAGCTTCATGAGTTGGGAAAATAAGGGGTAGACTGATCAATACTGACACTTCAACTTCACCAATGATAATCTGCCAGTCAGGAAAGAAGGCCCCTGCTGGTAACTTTCTGAACAGTCCTGCATTCTTAAAAACAAACACATCATATACGTTTCCAAACCAGCTAATGTTGTTGCCAATGAAACACCTACCAGTGCTAGCATAATCATAGAAAAGTATCCCTTTCTGTTGATATATTCGGTAGCAAGATTCTCTGGGACCAAAACAGGGATGTGCATGCAGCCTATTGCTCTGCAGTTTGGAAATCCCATTGCTGCAAAGCCATCCACTATGTCTTGCACACTGCTAAGAGTCACAATCCTGCGTAGCAGGAGAGAGTTAATGGCCCTGCACACTACAGTGGATTTTCGCATTTGAAAATGACTTCCCATTGACTGGTAGTAATTTGGTATTACAAGTTTCCATAACATAATCGCCACTTGCTTCTTCACCATCAGTACAGATCTCAGTTTGGTGGTCTTGAATTTAATAGCTAGGGCAAGCGCAGCCGACAGATCAAGGAATGTGGCCTTGCACCTCTGAAAGTTCTTCAGCCCTTCTCTTCATGCTAAACCCTCATTATGATGCAATACCACCTGCCAGTGCTCATTTCTCAGGCCTCTAAGCGATTCTCCACCATCTTCAGCTGCTCTATGAATGCCAACAGAAACCTTGAATTGGTTCTTGCTATTTCCCACTGTAAACTGGCCATCAGGAAATCATCGTGTGCCCCATGGCTCTTCTTGCAATTCTGCAAATACTGGAAGTTAATGTGTCCTGTTTGCAACACCTATGAAACTAGCACAGAGCTGTGTAGGCTCCATGTCTCTGCCAAAGGAGGCAGACAACAAGTAGTCTTACGTGGGCTTGAGGGAAACTAAAATAGGTGAAACACTATGGGACCGATAATGCTGCATTATGAGAAGTTGACATTTTACTCCCAGTCACCACTGCAAGTCTTGTTTCAGCCTCACAATGAGTTGCTGAAACTTTCCAAAATTCAGTACGCTTGATGCTGGTGGGCTGCACACGGGGATACTTACTGATCATCCACTGTACATTGACATAAGCATTCATGGTGCATATGTTCAGTACTGACTAAGTATAAACTAAGCGGTTAGCTAGCTAAAATGATACTAACAAAATAAGGGCATGTATATACTTCAAAGTTTGCTGACAAGTGTACACTTGTATCAACAAAACTTTGCAGTGTAGTCATGACCTTATTTTGTTAGTGTCATTTTCATGCAGTCTTGAGAAACGATGGAAAAAGTGAATAAACTGGTGAATTAGTTAGATATTTTCTACTTGATGGAACATTTTATTTGAACACATATTTATAGAATCATAGAATACTAGAACTGGAAGGGACCTCGAGAAGTCCTCATGGCAGGACCAAGCACCGTAGACAATCCTGGATAGATGTCTATTTAACCTGCTCTTATATATTTCCAGGGATGGATATTCCACAACCTCCCTAGACAATTCGTTCCAGTGTTTAACCACCTTGACAGGAAATTTTTCCTAATGTCCAACCTAAACCTCCCTTGCTGCAGTGAAAGCCCAGTGCTTCTTGTCCTGTTATCAAAGGCCAAGGAGAACAATTGTTCTCCCTCCTCCTTTTGATGCCTTTTAGATACTTGAAAACCGCTAACATGTCCCCTCTCAGTCTTCTCTTTTCTAAACTAAACAAGCCCAATTCTTTCAGTCTTCCCTCAGAGGTCATGTTCTCTAGACCTTTAATCATTTTTGTTGCTCTTCTCTGGACCCTCTCCAATTTCTCCACATCTCTCTTGAAATGTGGTACCCAGAACTAGACACAGTACTCCAATTGAGGCCTAATCAGCACAGAGTAGAGCAGAAGAATGACTTCTCATGTCTTGCTCACAACACTCCTGTTGATGGATCCCAGAATCATGTTTCTCTCTCTCTTTTTTTTTTTCCCCAACAGGGTCATACTAATGACTCTCATTTAGCTTGTGGTTCACTATGACCCCTAGATCGCTTTCAGCAGTACTCCTTCCTATACAGTCTCTTCCCATTCTATATATGTGAAACAGATTGTTCCTTCCTAAGTGGAGTACTTTGCATTTGTCCTTATTAAACTTCATCCTATTTACCTCAGACCATTTCTCTAGTTTGTCCAGATCATTTTGAATTATGACCCTATCCTCCAAAGCACTTGTAACCCCTCCCAGCTTGATATCATCTGCAAAGTTAATAAGCATACTCTCTATGCCAATATCTAAATTATTGATGAAGATACCGAACAGAACTAGTCTCAAAACAGACCCCTGCTGAACCCCACTTGTTATGCCCTTCCAGCAGGATTGTGAACCATTAATAACTACTCTCTGAGAACAGTTATCCAGCCAGTTATGCACCCACCTTATAGTAGCCCCATTTCCCTAGTATTATTTTCCTAGTTTATTGATAAGAAGACCATGCGAGACTTTATCAAATGCTTTAGTAAAGTCTATGTATACCATGTCCACTACTTCTCCCTTACCCACAAGATTAGTTATCTTGTCAAAAAAATCTATCAGATTGATTTGACATGATTTGTTCTTTACAAATCCATGTTGGCTGTTACCTATCACCTTATTTTCTTCCAGGTATTTGCAGATGAATCCCTTAATTACTTGCTCCATTATCTTTCCTGGCACAGAAGTTAAACTTCCTGGTCTGTAGTTTCCTGGGTTGTTTTTATTTCCCTTTTTATAGGTTGGACACTATATTTGATCTTTTCTAGTCTTCTGGAATCTCTCCCAACTTCCATGATTTTTCAAAGATGATAGGTAAAGTCTCAGATATCTCCTCTATCATCTCCTTGAGTATTCTAGGATGCGTTTCATCAGGCCCTGGTGACTTGCAGACATCTAACTTTTCTAAGTAATTTTTAACTTGATTTTTTTTATTTTATCTTCTAAAGTTACCCCATTTCCACTAGCATTCACCATAATAGGCATTCCTTCATCATCAGACTTCTTGGTGAAGATTGAAACAAAGAAGTCATTAAGTACCTCTGCCATTTTGAAGTTATGTTGCATACATACACATGCACATGTGTGTGTGTGGGACTGAGATGTATTTTGACTAAGATTGTCAAACATGAATCCTGTTCTTCAGATTCACTCGACAGAACCAGAGCTCTTTGAAATACTGAAAAAAGGTTTGACACACAAATGTATTTGAAGAGAGGTGAGGGGAATAAAAGGGAGTGCAAAACAGGCAAACGTAAGTTGGAGCACCCCAGTAAGAGACTTGCCAACTGGGGTAGGGCTCTGGATTCTGCTGGCACCCTTGACTTTATGGCCACATCACATTCCCCCCACACTCTTGCCTCGAGCTCCACCACCGCATCTTGACTCCTGCACCTCCGCATCTCCCAACTCCAAGCCTTGATTCCTGCACACACACACCCCACATCGCCAGTCCCTGCCCTGAGCTCCCCTATCCTGCCTTGCACACAGTGGCGGCCTGTGAGGCTAGGCAAACTAGGCAGTTGCCTAGGGCGCCGCTGGCCCAGGCGCCTGATGATGACATCACAGGGCACCTGGGTGCCCTGTGATTACTTCACGGTCATTGACAGCTGTGCAGGCGGGGGCACCGATCGCGCCTTCTGCCTGGGGCGCCAGCTGCCGTAGCCAGCCTTGGGCTGCTCCTGCTTGCACACACCCAACCCAACCCAACGCCATGGCCCTTCCAGTGGGAGGGGGCGATTGCAATAAGACAGTATCTGTTAGAAATTTAAACTATTTTCACCCCACTGGAAACAGAGAAGTTTTTATGGGAGGACAGAAATCTTTTGAAATTTCCTGGATGGAAGTTTCCGGATTGCAAAATTTTCAAAGCATCTAAATTTCTGGATAAATACTGCAAAATGCAGCAACCCTAACAGAAAAGCCCCGTAGAATTTAATAGAAAATGATAGTTTTTCCTAGAATCTTCCTTTCGTTATCCTTTACAATGCAGTAGATATTTTTTTTAATGCATAATTCTACAAGATAGTTACATAAAACTACAGAAAGAACCATAAAGTCTCCAAATTCTCAATCTTAATTTCTAAAAGAAAATAAACAAAAACAGATACTTAAGTAGTGTCTTAAGTAGTAAACTTTTATGTGAACACTATACTTGGAGGTAGACTAATTTAGAAAATCCATTATTGGCCGTAGTTCAAGCTACCGCTTTTTCTGTGAACAACCTAGCTCCTAATTATGGCACAAATAAATAAGAAGGGAGAAAACAAATTCACCCTTATACATTTTAAAAATCTCATTTTATTCTCATTCAAGGGTTGCTCCTCACCCTGATGTTAAAAGCTGCTTCTTCATGTTTGGAGAAAATGGGATCAATCCTTTAGGACACAGGGGCAATCAGAATAATACAGTACCTCTTTGTCCATCATGTTCTAAAAACATTACATTCTTGAGACACAAATATTTCCTGTATATTCAAGTAAAAACAAGAATTATTTAAATGGAAACATTTAATAGGAAATGCATCTTCAGAGACCACATAATGGAAATACGCCCAAGTCAACAGACTCCTCTGCTTCCTGATTCACCAGAGGGTTGGTAGTTTGTTTTATTAAAAAGAAATCCCATGTAACACAAAACACCATTTTAATAGCATTGCTGCTGTGCAGCCAGGTGCAGATCCTGTTGTGTTACATTATAGGCCTGTCAAATAGGCATTAGATAGTTATATGAACTATGACAGAGACGGAGGTTGCTGCCTATCGACTGCAATGACAGGGCAGCTGTAAGCCTGTTGGAATTTATTTTAGCCAGGGAGCAATTGGAAGCTGTGATAAGTAAAAAAAAACCAAAAAAAAAAAAAACAAAAACAAAAAAACCATCATGAGAGACACACAGAAGATTTAAGTACTACTCAGTAACCTGGAAACACACCCATTGAACAGTTTTACTTCATTAAGTAGTACTCAAAGCTATCATGAATCACTAGATTTAAGTCACGTTTCCTAGGATGTGTCACAATTAAGCACATTTCAGTGGAATATACTGTTATCAATGGAATTATACCTTGGATGAAATTAGCCAACCATTTTCACATGGTAACTTCTCTTGTTGTATAACCTATTACAGTATTTCACAAAAACCTCTGAAAATAAACAAAAACTACCACCATGCACCAAACAGCAGTGTATTTCTGTGAACGGTTTAACACAGGATGGTAACTGACTGTTAACGTGCCTGTACAAGTTTGGATCAAAATTGTGACTTTTTTATACTGTTCCCAGCATGCTGAAGCAGTGGCTTACATGCTGAGCATGTAATGGACTGCAGAGATCGGTCAAGAAGAGACCAAGACAGTTTATTGTGTATCCCCTTGAACAGACAAACACAAGAGTCAACAACTGCAGCTGTCTTCCCAGTGCAAGGGGACTCCACTTTCATCATGGTCTTGCTACAAAGAGCAGCCAGGCTGAAGAAAACTAGTTTTCTCTATGTGGACTGTAGGGGTAAGTCTACATTGCATTCCTCTTTCGAGAAAGGAATGCAAATGCAGATGAACAAAATTGCAAATGAAGCGTGAATTTGAATTTCCCGTGCTACATTTGCATAATTGTGTCCGAATGCTGTCTAGATATGGTTATTTCAAAAGAAAATGCTTCTTTTGAAATTACCCTTACTCCTTATACGAGGTTTAAGGGTAATTTTGAAAGAAGGGGTTTCTTTCGAAATAACCGTGTCAAGACAGCATTTCTTTTTTCGAAATAGGGTATTTCGAAATAGCGCCTGATGCGATTATGCAAATGAAGCACAGGAAATTCAAATCTGCGCTTCATTTGCAATTTCACTTAGCTGCATTTGCATTCTTCTCTCGAAAGAGGAATGCAGTGTAGACATACCCTAGGAGGGCAGGGATTTCCCAGCTAATTACTTGACTGGGGCTTTAAAGCTGGTCAATCACAGGATCGAGTGGGAAGAAACCTAAGGGCAGGATCAGCTCCAAGCTGTTTCACTGTCACCAGCTGAACATAGTCAGGCAACAGAAGGATTACACAAGACAGAAGGACATACTGCCCTGATACATAGACTAGGCATAAGGACACACACAAAGGGATGACCATAGATTTAGGGCAAACAGCCCACAGGTTGTTTTAGATGTGCATTGTTTGAAAGTTATTCTGGAATAAAGCAGGTGTGAATTTAAATAGTAATAGCTATTGTGGAATAATTCCACGTGTAAACAAGTCTTAAAGTTACTGTGATTTTAGAAACTATCCTGAAACATCTGCATTCCTTACTTTAACTCTGGCACCACGTGGCAGGTAAAGTATAAACCAGACTATTCATATAATCATAAAAACACAGAAACCTGCAGAGGTTATCTAGTCCATTCCTTTGCTGTGACAAGACCATGTATTTCTAGATCACCTTTGACAGGAGTTCATCCCTCTTGTTTTTAAATGATGGGATTTCTGCAGCCTCCTATGGAAGCCTATTCCAGATCCTAAACACACTCCCCCCCCCCCCCCAATATCTAACTTAAATCACCCTTGTTGCACATTAAGCTAATTATCTTTTGTGCTACACTGGAGTGGACATAAGAACAAAAGATAACCATCGTCTTTATAAGAGCCCTTAATTAATTTGAAGACTTGTCTGTCCTTCCCTCACTCATCTTTTCTTAAGACTAAACTTACCCATTTGTTTTTAACCTTACCTCACAGGGCAGGTTTTCAAAACTTTTGTTTGTTTGTTTGTTTTTTGCTTTCTTATGGACTCTTTTCAGTTTTTGTCCACATCTTTCCTAAAGTGTGGCACCTGCAACTGGTCTGAGTACGCCAGCTGAGGCTACACCAGAGGCAAGAAGAGTGAGACAATTACCTCTCATATCTTACATAAAACACTTCTGTTAATACCACCCAGAATATTAGCCTTTTTTGCAGATGCATGACTACATTGATATATTCAATGTGATCCAAAATATCCTGCTGATCCTATTCAGCAGTATTACCACCAACAGTTATTCCCTGTTTTGTATTTGTGCATTGCATTTTTCCTTCCTAAGTGAAGTACTTTATACTTGTTTTTATTGATTTTTCCCTTGTTAAATCAAACCAATTCTCCAATTTGTCAAAGTCAATCCTGTCCCTTCAAAGTGCTTGCAACCCTTCCCAGCTTAGTGTCATATGCAGATTTTATAAAGCACATTCTCCATTCTGTTATCCAAGTCATTAATAAATATTGACTAGGACTGGACTCAGGAAAGACTCTTGTGGGTCCCCTGTAGGTAGAACCTCCCAATTTGACAGTGAACCATGATAACTCTTGTTTGGGTATGGCCTTTCCACCAGTTAGGCACCCACCTTATAGTTTGCTTGAATGTCATATGGGACTGTGTCAAAAACCTTACTAAAATCAAGATATCACGTGTAATGCTCTTCGCTGTCCCACCAGGAACCCTATCAAAGAAGCCAGGGACCATATCAAAGAAGGAAATCTGAACTGGTTTGTCATTATTTTGTTCTTACCTGTTGTTTCTATTCTTTTGTATTCCTCAGCAATTTGTTCACATTCCCACTTTTAGTAGGATTTCCTTTTGGTTTTCAGATTATTGAAGAGCCCTGCTGTAGCCATATTGGACTCCCATTGTTCTTCCTATCTTTTCTTCACATCAAGATAGTTTGTATCTCCTTGTGAAATTGCTAGGTGTTCTGAGCTCTTTTATGCCTTTGATTTTGTTCCCATGGGAGCTTACCTACCTGTTCTCTTAATTTGTTTGTCTACTTTTTTTTTTTAAAGTCCACTATCCTTTTTCTCCTGCTCTCACTATTTCCTTGGACTCACAAAATCCATTATTTCACTATCACTTTCACTCTGATTGCCTTCCAGCTTCAGATTCACTACTAATTCCTCCCTGTTGGTCAGAAACTCAGAAACAAGTCTAAAATGGCTGCCCCCCTCACCCCCCCCCCCCCCCCCCAGTTACATCCTTGAATTTCTGGAAAACATCATCTCCAAACCTCCATGGAAATGGAACACAGGGTATGGAAAGCATGCATAAAGAACTTGGGAGATGTGGGGAGAGGGGGTCAGAGCACTGGTTTTAATATTTAGGGCAGTTAGACGGCACTAGTTCTATATGCCAAGAAAGGGTGATGGACAGAGGTGTCTCTTAGAGGCCCATAGCTAATATTGGACATTGCACATGGGTTGCAAAGGCAGAATCAGATTATAACAAAGATAAATATCCACCACCAGGACTCTGCTATGTCTGCCACGGGCACATTTAAAAAAAAAAAAAAGCTTAGCACAGTACAATACAACTCAAGCGCACATTAAATGGCTTAAGAACTGCCAAATGACAGACCTCAAGAATAGTCATGAATGGTGGTATTTTTGCTGGTGTTTTGCAGAGATTAGTACTAGATCCAAAGCTATTCAACATTTAAATCAAAGATCTGGAAGTAAGTATAAAATCATTGCTGCTGAACTTTGCAGATGACAACACTTTGTAGAGTAGTAATGAGCACCAAGCTATCAGACACAGTGATCTGCTTGTTTGGGAAGATGAAACCAGTCAAACATCTAGAATGAGGAATGCAAACCATATCTACATAATGGAGGACTGCATTCAGGGAAGGGGAGGGTAGAGAAGAGCTCTGAAAGGATCTAAGGGCTATCGTGATCTAGTAGTAAGAACGAGCTGCCAGTGTGATGCTGTGGTAAAATAGGCTAATGCAGGGGTTCTCAAACTTTGTGATACCACGACCCCCCCCTCTAAGTTGCTCGTGACCTCCCTCTAAGTTGCTCACGAGCCCCCGGGGGGTCGGGACCCACAGTTTGAGAAATGCGGGGCTAATGTGATCCTTGAATGTGTAAACAGAGAAGTACTGAGTACAAGGAGGACTGTGTTAGTCCTTCCACAGCACCGGTGAGACAGATGATTGGATACTGTATCCAGCTCTGGTGTCCACATTTTGAATCAGCTGTTAAAAAATTGAAGAGGGTACAAGAAAAATCCACAAAAATGATTCAAGGACTGAAGAAAATGGCTTACAGTGACAGCCCAATCTGTTTAGTTTATCAAAAAGAAGACAGAGGTGACTTGATTGCAATGTACAAGTACCTTCAGGTAGAAAACATACCGGGTAATAAGAGCTCTCTATTCTCACAGAGAAAGATATAATAAAAGCAGTGGCTGTAAGCTGAAGGCAAACAAATTCAAATTGTAAATAAGACCATTTTTAACAGTGGTTAACCATGATTAACCAAGTCTATAGGGAAGTGGTGGATTTTCATTTCTTGATGTCTTCAAGTCAACATTGCAATCCAGAAAGACACATCCTTTTGCTAAACACATTATTGAGCTCAATATAGGGGTAACTAGTTGAAATTTAAGGGTCTGTGATATAAGTAGTCAGACACTAGGGTGATCTCATGATTTCCTCTACCCCCATAGGTTTTAAGGGAAAACAAACAAGGATATTATGAGAGTTCTCACCTGGCTACTTTGGTCAAGAAACCCAATTTGTTGGTATGCTCACTATAACAATGTCTGCAGACTTATGAACTCTGTTGCCATTTTCAATTGTATCTAGCTACAAATGACTTAAAATCAGGTTCGTTCTTAAGTGGCTGAACAATGTATTTTAGTTTACTTTGTTGTTGTAGTACTTGATTTGCATTATGTGCTACGTGCTAGAGCTGGGTTTTTACCTAAGGGCAGATCAGCCTTCTGTTAAGTTTTCTTTTGTTTTATGCAAAAATAATTATATAAGACTGGAAATATAATTAAATATTTTGGTTTATTCAGATGCTAGTTTGGTAAATGCTCCCAATGTTTAATAAAATTTTAAGTTGGACACAGTAGAGAATCTGTATCTATACATTATAAGCACAAACCCTGTAATTAATTTGTACCTATAAATACCTAAGCTATACAGAAGTATAAGTATACAAATTGCTATGAAATGTATGCAATGTACCACACTAGTAACTTAAAACCCGAAGATGCAGCAGCTAAACCAATCTCAAATCTTCTGGAAAGTGTTTGTAGAGTAAGTCAGGCTTTAGAAGATTTTTCAAGAATGGTGAGACAGATTTGGTCACAGAGATCACCTTGTGATAGTCACTTGATGTGCTGAAACATCACTGGGCGAACCTTCCTGCTCCTCCTTCCCCAGTACTGAAGTACTCTAATACACAAAGAAAACACGTATGCTCTAAGATGGGGTGAGGAACATTTTTTGGGTTGGGGGCCGTGACCCACCGAAAAAAAATCAGTCGGGGGCCGCACACAAAAGCGCGAAGCAAAAAATACAAAAACAGATCTTCACAGATGTGGCCCCTGTCTGAGAAGGAGAAACACATGCTCCACATTCCGCTCAAACACCAGAGCCTAGGGGAGCCCAGGCTAGTAGATGATGTGTGTTCCAGGCCCGTGATGGGATTGGGGGGAGAGCAGGGGAATAGAGCACCAGCACAGGCTCCCGAATTGTGTGTGTGTGTGTGGGGGGGGGGGGGGGGGCAGGGGAGGTTTCTGAGCTTCAGGGGCCAGATCCAGGCAAGCCACTTCCCCACCCCTTTGGGGCCAGCCTATGGGGCCATCAGGCGCTGCACGCCGAGCTCCTGGATCACGGACTGCAGCAGCTCCCAGCCGCCCATGGCGGGGGCCATGTTAACCCCCGCAGCGCCAATCAGCAGCGCCCTTCCCTCCGCAGCAGCAGGGCCCTGCATGGCCCTGCATGGCCAGGCTCGGCCCGCCCCAGGCGACCCGCCAGCGGCAGTAGCCAAGCTGGGCCAGGCCGGGCCATGCATGTGCGCCCTGCCACCGCCAGCTCTCCGCACCCTCCCCCCCACACTAGGCGGGGGCAGAGCTGCACATGCACCCTCTCCTACACACCGGTGCGGGGGCGGGGCCGCACATGCGCTCTCCCCCAACCCAGGGCGCAATTAAACTGTCTGGGGTGACGGAATAGCTCAGTCTGGCCCTGGGTCCCAGACAAATTAATTAATTAAATAAATAAATATTTAAGAGACGAACCAAGGTATTTTTATTTGAAAAAAATGCAAAATCCTCTGTGTTCTGCTACACACATCACACACCCACAGATGGTCCTGCTTAACTAGTCCTCATGCACTCAAGAAGACACTATGCCAAACTGTAGTGAGGACTCCCTCTTCCCCATCCACACACACCTTTTGCTAAAGAGCTCTTTCAGAAAAAAGGCTTCTTCCTCGTAGAAAGAGGTTTACCAATGTTGGAAAAAACCCTCTGTTCTTTCAATTTTTTTTCCAAAAGAACACGATTGCAGTGTGGACGTAAGTGAAGTTTTTTTTGGAAAAAAGGCCATTTTTCCAACAAAACTCTGTAGTGTAGACATATACTGAGTGTGAATTCTTTTCGTCAGCACTTTTATTGACAAAATAATCCTTCTCCCCCCAACAAGCGGAGGTGGTTTGTCAGCAGGAGAACGCCCCTGCTGACAAAGCAGTATTCACAACAATGCACTTGCTCTACACCACTTTTGTTGTTCATGGTGCTTAACCCTCCCCCCATCCCATGAATGACAAGGTTTTGCCACAGCAAGTGTAGTCGCGCGGCACGGAGTCCGCACTAGCGGACATTTAAAAATGGCGGCGCCCGGCGAGATGCAAATGAAGCCTGGGAAATTCAAATCCCGGGCTTCATTTGCAACTCCGGTTGCCTACATTACCACCCTAGTTCGAACTAGGGTGGTAGTGTAGACATACCCCAAGTGAGCTGAAAAGATTCAGGAGTAGTCTTGGCTTCATCTGTTCCAATGCCATTTGAAATAGTTCAGTTTTCAAGGGCAACGATCACTAAAAGGTATTACAAAAAGGATGAAAATGAAATGTCCTGCTTGAGTTAAAAGAGGGGAGGAAAAGCATGAAGCAATGGTCTTTCAGTAGAAGTGTGATTTCTGCTTCCCAGAGGAAGGAAGCTAAATGGGGTGGGAGGGAAGGAGGTGAGACTCCAGAATTTAGGGAGATGAGGGAATACCTTGAATTCACATGAAAGCAGAAACCTGAAATTAAAGGGAGAGCCAGACAGAGAAAATATGGCTAGCAACCCATCAAATCTTCCACTCTCTATATTAAATGACATCCTTAGAGCCCCTTAATTCAAGTGCTATGTAAGAACTTTTGTTCTAACTCCATTTTCACAGCTGTCAGCTGCAAGGATGAAAAAACTTGGCCATACCCTATTTCTCCAAATGTGAGCACTGCTTCCACAGCTATGTGCACCAGAAAGTGCTTTGACCTCACAATCCATGAGGACTTCACCAAAACAAGTAACTGGCTTTTACCATTCTTCGTAAGCAAATTAACAATGCTTGCATACATCTGTGGGACACCGTAAAGCTATTCTTCCCAAGCATAAAGAATAAATGACTCTATGCTTGCAGGGAACTAGTCTGCTGGTTTCAGTTCCCTCCCTTCCTTTCAGGACACTAACCACTAGGTTAGCCACTTACTGTGTTCTTACTCTGAGTTCTTTTGGAATATGCACCTTTACCCTCTTAAAGGAAATGCACAATTATTCATTGCACCACTGATTTATTTGTGAATCCGGAATAACCGAAGAATTTCACACTATTGTTTCTGTAAGCTCAGCACACTGCACACACAAAAGGCTCCTTGAATTCCTTTACTCTGGCCTCTCAATCTTCTCCTGTCAGCTGCCTTCTCATCCTGTCTCCTCCCAATTTTAAGGTCTCCCTGCAACTGTAATCCTCCTCTACATGCCAGGGATTTTGTGTGTTTCCCCTACCATTGTCCTTTATTCTCCTTACCATATCAGAGGCTTTGTGCGTCACCTCATTGCCCCCTCCAGCATGTGTCAGGAGCTCCAGGTATCCCCCTCAATTGTTCCCTCTTCCACAAAGCAGCTGTCTGCTATTCCCTTGCCATTCTCTCCTTCCCTCACAACCCAGAATTTCCTTCTGTCTGGGAGATAAACCACTTAGGATGTCATCATATTAATAACTGTAGGATCAGTGGGCAGAGCTGAGGTGTGTGATGGGGTGTTATGCTGGCAGGTGTTAATGGCTGCCCTCAACCTGTTCTTCGATGAAGAAAAATACAGACCTGGTGAAAGCTGATGGATCTGCTATGCAGATGTCAAGGGCTCACCAATTCATCCCTTTCCCAAAAATTGATGGAGATCCGTCCATTAGAGAGAAAGAAACCTATAACTGTCTATTCTGAAGCCTTTACACTGTCTCCTAGTGCCTAACTATAACACGCAACATCTACTTTACTCTTTATTAATAGTTCAAGTTAGATACCCACCCTCTCTTCCACTTCCTCCTCCCACTCTACAATCAAATCAAGAAGCCTGAAAGTTCTCAAGTTTCATTGCTGCAGAGGATGAGACTCATCTGGTTTACTATTTTATCAACTTGCATTTTTTAAATAAAAATCAACTTGAATTTGGATCAGGTGACTTGGGACTGAAACATATATTGCTGCAGGGAGACATTCTGGACAGATTTTTATTGAACAGAACATGCATGTGCCAAGTGTGTTCTGGTGTGCAAGCATCTACCACATGTAAAGCACACAGCTGCATAGTCATTCTTTTGCTCACTGCTAGGATATTAGTAAGAAGCTAAAAATGAACAATAAACCAGTGATTCAGTATTCAGCAGTATTTTTAGCATAAAGTAAGACTTTTCTCCTGAAGAAATAAAAAAAATCCCATAATTTGCTCTTAAATTCTGATTGCTATGTCATCCACTGTTTTATTTAAAAAGCGCTTGATTCTGCAATATTTAGTTATGTTAAATAGTTATGTTAACTAGTACCTTAGCTCCACAAAGAGCCTCACGGATTGCAGTGGATTAAATCCCAGACCCCCTGCCCTGAGTCCTCGTGCCTGAAAAGCCTTGACTCCTGCACTTCCCACATCCTCACCTCTTGCTCTGAGCCCCTCAACATGTGCACACACACTACAACTCCCTGCCCTGAGCAGTGTACACTCTACCCCACAATTAATTTTTTTACAGGTACTGTTGTATCACAATACTTCCCCTGCTCTAAGGCCCCTTTCAGTGGGGGTGTGATATGACAGTATTTGTAAGAAATTTAAGTTACTTTCACCTCTGCATCAAGTGTAAAATCCCCTCAACTATAGGAAGCAGTAGTGGGAAAATTAACATTGGATTATATTGTGTTATAGGCTGTCTTGCTCGGAAAGCTGCCTCCCTTATGTTGCACTGGCCGAGGACAATGAAATTCTGTTTTCACATTTAATCCAAATATTATTTGTGAGATAATACCCAGGTTGTGTAATCTCCAATGATTCACCACATCTGGCCATTCTATAACCAAACTTTTCCAAAATGAACAAAACGGAACAAAACAATCATAATCCTGGAAGTACATCAAGATGTCATCTAGTCTTGTCCCCCTGCACTCAATGCAGGACTAAGTATTATCTATTTTAGAATGTGTGATCAGTAGTTCTGACATAAGGTTTTTAAAGTATGAATTCTGTGTGCACCAGTCCCTATTGTTCACATTTGTTTTAAGCTTTCTGTAAGAAAAAGGTAACACTATAAGTGATTCAGGTCTTTAGATGTTTGCCCACTTATATCTAGTACTTCTGTACTGCGTTAGCTCCTCAAAATCACTTTACAAACATTAAACAAATGTAATCCAAAGCCTTTCCGCTTTTAAATGACTAGGAGTTGACAAAACAGAGCTATTTCTCTGCCCCTGCCCCCAAACAAAAAGATGTCACTGAAAATCAGCAGGTTAATGCTCTTTCAAAGGAACAGTCCAATCAAGGCTGCTGGAGTGACACCATTGTTACATGAGGTCTGATGTTTAAGGCTGGTGTAAAATAAAAGGAGAGCTTCCTGTTTCATTTGCATGTGTACATCAAGCAGACCTTGCTTATTTTTTTTCCCTTCAACTGCTCAGTGTTTAGGGAAGGAAAGTGAATGACATTCTGTTTATCCAGGTGTGAAAAAGCAGAAGGGATGAAAATCTGTTCTTGTGCAAAAATCTGTTCTCCCCAAAGTCAATAAGGTTACACATGTGTAACTGTCAGCAGGAATTGGCTCATGTTCTCATTCTCTTCTTGAATTACATTCCATGCTTAGCCAACATTTTCAACCTGGGAAAGAAGTTATTTTGTGGTAGAAAAATGAGGACGAGATTCAGGTTTATTTAGCTAAGTTTTTGGAATAAAACTCAAAAGAAATCAAATGTGAGGTACTTTTATGGGGGATTGAAGTGCTAGAGACCCATCAAATTGACAGAACATGCCGTTAGCCTATTCAGCCATCCTTACTATTATAGCCTGCTAAAAAATAGATTTAAAATTCTTGAGAGGCAAGGGAGGGAGAAGCCTACAATACTGTGTGTTGAGCTTCCTCCAGTGCTTTCACAACCCTTTAAAAGTACAAAGATGCTTTGGCCTGTGGAACTAGGCTGAGCGTAAAGAAAGAACTTGGCTTCTTATGCATCCCAGTACAGAAAATACATCAAAGAAAAAAACCCTGGATTTCTTGGATTTTCATTACAGTTTAAAACAGTATTGAACATGATGTATCATAAATCTGAAGCCCCTGGATGAAAGCTACTATAAAAGTTGGAACTGGTATCCAGAATGGGATGTTTTGTTTTGCTACAAATGTGAGCGGCAACTCATTCCTCATACATGGGAGGGGGCAATCATTCTGGCTGGAGCTGGAGCTGAAACTTGCCATCCCTCCCATTCCATACTTGCTACCCCACAGGCATTCACCAGTTGTCCAAGAAATGGAACCCAGCTCTCACAGAAGATGTCAGTGATGTGCACTAGGAACTAGGAAGCTGCTTCCTGGAACTGCCTGCTAACATCAGCCAGAGAGACGGACAGAGGAATGGAGCCACTATACTCCCTAAGGGTATGTCTACACTACCCTCCTAGTTCGAACTAGGAGGGTAATGTAGGCATACCGCACTTGCAAATGAAGCCCGGGATTTGAATTTCCCGGGCTTCATTTGCATAAGCGGGGAGCCGCCATTTTTAAAACCCCGCGGCTACACGGGGCTCGAACTAGGTAGTTCGGACTAGGCTTCCTATTCCGAACTATCGGTACACCTCGTGGAACTTGCCATCGTGGAACTAGGAAGCCTAGTCCGAACTACCTAGTTCGAGCCCCGTGTAGCCGCGCTGCACGGGGTTCGAACCAGCGGGGTTTTAAAAATGGCCGCTCCCCACTTATGCAAATGAAGCCCGGGAAATTCAAATCCCGGGCTTCATTTGCAAGTGCGGTATGCCTACATTACCCCGCTAGTTTGAACTAGCGGGGTAGTGTAGACATACCCTTACAGCTAAGCAGAGCTCTGGAAAAATCAGAGATGTGGGGAACTGGGAGGGGGACAATGCCTGCTCAAACTACATCAATGGCTGGCACCTGTTCCCATGCTAACTGGATTTTTAGCAGCATGATCCCGCAGCAGCAGGCTGCCGGTTGAGCTCCTTCCAAGACACAGGCTGCCCCTTTGCCTTTCCTGCCTATCCAGGTGTGAAAAGGAGAAGGGACCACAATCTAATCTTGTGCAAAAATGTGTTCTCTTTGAAGTCATTCAGGTTACACATGTGTAACCGGCAGCAGGAATTGGCTCATGTTTTCATTCTCTTCTTGAATTACATTCCATGTTCCAGCAAGGCTACAAGAGCAAGCTTGCTCCTCGCCCTCAGCGGGCCTGGCCACAGCTCCTGCCTGACCAGCGGAGCCTAAAAAATAGGAGGGCCTAACACTATAGTTTTATTAGCCTAACGGTTAATCCAGCAGCCCAGCCCCCAGCAATCAACTATCAGATGCCTATGTTAATTGCCTAGGAGTTGTTCAACTTTTGTAGCCCTTAGACTTGCTGTAGCTGAGGCTGACCCAGCCCCACAATATGTCCTCCCCTTACATTATAAGCTCCTTTTAATTTTCAAAGGATTTTAAAATCTACATGCATAAAGAGATTAGCTAGGACACAGGTAGCCCACAATGGGGCAGTCGTGCAAGGTTCAGGCATTCTTCAGCTGCTTCTCAAGCCCACCGTAAGAAGAACATTTCAGTTTGGAGTAACTGGAATAATGACATACATTACCTTGAACAATGGTACTCCACAACTGAAACTGAGGTAGAGTGGAACTCCCATTGAATGGGTCATTTCACACCACCCAAAGCTATTGTTAGACTATTCAGCTCTTTGGAGCATCCTAATTCATCTGAATGCACCCCACTGAGGTAAATGGGTCTTTCCACAGATCAACAGTCCTCCTGTACTGCAGAGGGCTGTGCAGAGCCCCTTCCTTTACACTACCTCCCTGAAATCAATACAAAGTCTGGGGCTCCTGGCTATTCCGCTGGCTGCCCCCAGCTGATAGATGTGTTCCTCACAACTAATAAGTTACCATTCATCTTTCTTCTCATGGCCCTTCCAGCTCAACTGGGGACATGGTGGGGCCAGGAAGAGGGCAGAGCTGGTAGTTAAAATGGCAGATTATTCCATTCCCACAGGTGCCCTTCAATCAAGCTCCCTCATTAATACCTAGTCTTCAAGAAACAAGGGAAATGAACAGTCCCAAAACATGGTTTTGTTTACACTACAGCACCTTTGCCAGTATGGCTATGCCAGCTAGACTAGGGGTGGGCAAAAGGGCCTCTACAGGCCAGATCCAGCCTGCCAAGCGGGTTGATTGGGTCCATGGAGACCCTGCCGCTCTCCCGCTCCCAGGCCAATCAGGGCCCGGGGGAGCGCACAAAGTTTCCTCCGCCCTGCCCCCATCCTGCAAGGAGCACTCAGTGCTTAAAAGCATCATGGGTTTCTGGCAGGGTGGTAGGAGACTTCGTGCGCTCCCCCACCATTAAGCGATGATAGGCCTGGGGGCAGAAGAGGGATTGTGTAAAGTCTTCTCTCACCTCCGGGGCATGGGCACCTAGGGGGAATCTATGGGGGGGGGTGGTCAAAAACTTCATGCATTCCCTCACCCCCATACCAATTATGGTCTGTGGGTGGGGAAGCAGGGAAGTATCCTGGCCCCGCTTCTGCTTCAGGCCCTGCCCCTTCTGGAGCAGCCTGGGGCAACTTCAAAAATTTCTGAAAAATTATTGCATACTCTTGAGCTAGACTCAGCCCTGCATAGTACTCTCTTCAATTCAAGAAGTGTTTCAGATCCCTGCTGGCATTACCAGTCTGATGTGCCTCCTCCACCTTGTCAAATTGTGTTAATATCTGCCGGTGAACCACAGTTCCACTCACTAGACTACTTCCTAGGCTGGTGAAGCACTTGTGGTTCATTAATTTTATACCAGTTTAACTCCACTGATTTACATTGCTACAAATAAATAGAGAATCAGGCATAGATACTGACTCTGTGGGTGCTCCAGGGCTCAAGAACACATGGAAAAAAACACTGAGGTGGTCAGCTCCCCCTGGACATAGTTTTTAAGCTGGGTCACAGATTGGCAGCTGGCATGGGATCTTGGGGCCAGAGGGAACAGTCGAGCAGAGGTAGGAAGAGGCAGAGGAAGGGTGGGGCCTCAAGGGAGGAGAGGAATACCCACCAGAAAGTACAAGTCAGTGCCTATAACGGAGTATGGTCTTTCAACCAGTTTTCCACCAGCGTAATTTTGTCTAGAAAACATTGTTCTAGTTTGCTTATGAGAATGTCGAAAGCCATACTAAATTCCAGACATTTCCCTTCTAAAGCTTACCACATCCCGTAGGCCTCAACCGGAAATTAACTTGCCATAATATGATCTTGACAAATCCATCTTAGCAATTACTTATTACTCTATTATGCTCTCAATGCTTATATACTGATTTTTAAATAATTTTTTCGATATCCTTCTAGATATTGAAGTTAAATAGACTGATCTATAATTTCCTACTTCCTCTTTGCTCCTCTTTTTAAAGACAGGTACTAGAGGTTTGCCTGCTCCAGTTGTCTGGGACCTCACCCACCCTCCACTATTTTTCATAGTGAATTGCTCATAGGTTCTGAGTTGGGTTTTAGCTAACTCCTGAAGTATGCTAGGGTGAATTTCATCAGACCATGCTCGCTTTAAGTCACCTAACTAATGTATATATTCTTTAAACTGTTCTATCCTTGTTTTGGTGTGTGTTCCTTTTTGTTGTTAATATTCATTATGTTAAGTATCTGGTTACAATTAACCTTTTTAGTAAAGTCTGAAACAAAATAGACATCAAATGCATCGGCTTCCTTGATGCTTATTATTAGCTCTCTTTTTTTCCCACAAAATAGAGGACCTACAATTTTCTTAGTCTTCATGTTCATGGGAGTCTCCATTTAAATATTACCACATTTGATTCACATTCACGACCAGGAGATCACAAATCCTCCAGTGAATAGGCCATTTATTAAGCCTTTGGACTGGAGCAATATTACACAAGATGTGCTGCAGAAAACATGCCCAACTTACACTAATTTTATTTTTGCTCTCCATACTACTATTATTTTTTAAAACAAGCATCACCATTTAAAAATGCACATTAGCTTACTCTCATTTATAAATGTTAGGCAGTATGCCACTAAAGCAGCTTTGAGCTACCTCGGGGTCTAACATTCATATTTCTGGCCCCTAGGTTAGCACAGAGCAGCTAACCCAAAGCACACAGGATCAGATTTATTTATTTTTGTCTCACCCTAAGGTTATCACTTAATTTAACAAGAAAAGAAGATGAATTTTCTTTGACATAACTGCAGCCCATATGGAGGCTTGCAGGAGATCTAACATGGCCCAGGGCTAGAATTAAAAACTGTATGACAACAGCTACTACAACAAAAACAACAAACAAGCAAACCCTCACTGAGCCCACTATAGTTATA
The DNA here is from genome assembly GCF_052426305.1 of Pelodiscus sinensis. Classification (NCBI taxonomy): domain Eukaryota; kingdom Metazoa; phylum Chordata; order Testudines; family Trionychidae; genus Pelodiscus; species Pelodiscus sinensis. Next base: position 88,668,187 of record NC_143056.1, on the reverse strand, counting down.
GAACTATTTCTATTGGAGATTCTATGTACTGACTAAACTATCTCCTGGTATTGTAGTCACCTCAGCTATAGTCACCCACTTTTACCAATCCACAAAAAAGAATCATTTGAGACAGGCATTTTGAGGAATTGCATTTATTTTTATTAGCGGCCAAAGTGAGTAAAACTGCTCTGCCTTTGTCTGGTCTTTTGTGAGAGTAAGGATGACTCATGCAAGTCTAAAATAAACAAACCATTTTAGAATGTGCCTTGACAGCAGCAATTGTGTTGTATTTTTATAGCCCTATCACATTTTAAATTACTCCATTTCAAACACTGAACATCCACCTAATATTGCATTCAAAAATTGAGAATTGCTATTTGATTGAGAGTTCACAAACAGAATGAAATGTAATCGAATCAGGCTGGACTAAGTAACCTCTCAGTGCTATTCAGAAGAACCATTGCTATGGGATGAAAGAAAGAACGGTTGGAAGTAAATGAAGAGAAGACGTGGTATGTACTGTACTCTACTAGATCCAGCAGTCCATACCAAGCTAAATAAGGGCCCCAGTCTTTAAATATTCACAACAAAATTCTATATTAAATTCCTCCCTTCCCTGGACTGGTTTATAACCTGATAATTTCTGAACTGTCCCTAACTTTACAGACTGAACCAACCATGGGGAAAGAAGATCTTTAAGATTCTATTTTAAAAGCACGAGGGACCTCTGGATACAAGGAAAGTTAGCTGGGTGGAGGACTAAATGGCCTCAAACTTTTTAAAAAATGTATTTAATCCATAGAAAAGTTCAGGCAGAGGCTTTTGGACAATGCCAGCAAGACAGACAGATTTCTAATTTTCAGTCTGACCAAAAAAACAGTTTTTCAGAACTAAAGACTTTTAGTTTTTGTACTATGGTTTTGATTCAAATGTAATTTGTATGTTGAACTAAATATTACATAAGTATAATAGTAAGGACTTTACTTAGACATTAGTACTGTGCCACACAGCTGTTTTATTTTAAAACTGATACATAGCCCACATCAGCATTCAGATTTTATTTTCCTTTTTTAATTTATTTTTAACAATGGCAGAAAGGGGAAGGGTGAGGAAATTTAGTAGAAGAGAGGTAAAAGCATCTGTGTGCTCAGCTCTTGTATAACGTTTGCTAAACCACCCACAGGAGAGTTACTTTTTTCCCCTCCCCGTCCTACCACTAGGGACTCTCTGTTCCTTTCTCTCTTCCTCCGCCCCCCCCCCCCCAGGTGTTTGGGATTACATAGGCACAGCTAGTTTTCAATGTCTTCCTCTAACACATGCATGCCCCATGATTCTCGTTTCACTCTACAAATGTATATTCCTTTTTCCCGTTTGATTCCATGAGAGAAAAAGAACACATTCTTGTGGAGAATCCCATCAGTGTCCAAACACAAAGCCATTTTGCCTTTCTAGATGAGATGTTGCTTTACTCATTCCTAAGATGATGCTAATCATCAAAACAGTAGCAACAGCTTATCATAATGCTTCTTCAACTCAGTCTTAGTTCACAGAAGCGGAGAAATTAAATAGGGACATTGATGCCTTTATCTATTATATTAAATTCAAGCGCCAGAGTAGTCATATGTAGCATGGATTGAGAAAACGAGAAGGTAAGAAAGAATATGCGTTATGATAAAACAACATATTAGCAGGATGCAATATGAACAAAAGGAAGCATTATACACTAAATAAATGGGCTGTTAGTAGTGGCCAATATAATCTTATTCTTCTATCAGCACATGTACACCCACATCGCAGGGTTCATTTTAGACACGGTTAAAATGCTCTTTAGGGTTTCAAATTATTCTCATCAAATTTAGAAACTGGTTTATAATCTTTCAATCAGCACCTCACATACTGTCTGGGTTACAAATGTCAATTCTTTCATCAAGCAGCCAGCGTATGAAGGAGACTCAGAAACGTCCATTTTGATTAAAAACTAGTTTTAAAATGCAATTTACTCTTTTTAAATATCAAAACTACTTATAAAATCATGTTTCATAGTGCCCTGAAAATCTAGGTAAAGCACATTATGGCAGGAAATGCTATTTCATTATGCTGTCCTCAAAGGACAGGCAAGGTACAAATAAGAACATAAGAATGGCCATACTGGGTCAGCCCAAATGTCCATCCAGCCCAGTACCCTGTCTGCCAACAGTGGCCAATGCCAGGTGTCCCAGAAGGAGTGAATCGAAGAGGTAGAGATCAAGCGATCTCTCTCCTGCCATCCATCTCCACCTTCTGACAAACAGGCTAGGGACACCATTCCTTAGCCATCCTGGCTAATAGCCATTTATGGACTTAACCTCCAAGAATTTATCTAGTACTCTTTTAAACCCTGTTATAGTCCTAGCCTTCACAACCTCCTCAGGCAAGGAGTTCCACAGATTGACTATGCGCTGTGACTAGAACTTCCTTTTGTTTTAAACCTGCTGCCCATTAGTTTCATTTGGTGGCCCCTAGTTCTTATATTATGAGAACAAATATCATGTACATAGCCCTTTAATTAGTGAAATGCTTTATTTGTAGTATCATACATTGAATAAATAGTTAGCTTTACTTTGTAAAAAAGAAAACAAAAGGTTTGTTTATTTTAATTGAATAAAATGGGTGATTTCCTCTGACTCCCTCAAGAGTACACCATGTCCCCATGTGGGTAGGGCCCCCGCTATGCTCATCTATGCCTCAGCCAACAGACCTGACAGCCATGTAGATAACAGGCTGCATAACACAAACAAGTGAACAGCAATAAGGAGGCAGAACTTCCTCACAACTACTCTAATACAGGCAGTCCCCGGGTTACGTACAAGACAGGGACTGTAGGTTTGTTCTTAAGTTGAATTTGTATGCAAGTTGGAACTGATACATATTGTAGGGGAAACTCTAGCCAAACATTTCTCCAGAGCTCAGTTTTACTCTCCCACACCTCACTTCCCTCAGTCCTTTATTCTCAAGCTGAGGTGTCTGCTGAGAAAAGCCGCTCCACGTCTCCCTAGTCTGCTGGGGGGAGGAGGGCGCTAGCTTCGTGTCTCCCTGGTCTGCTGGGGGGAAGCAGCTAGTGCGGGGTTGCCTCACCCCATTTGTAAGTAGGGATCCGATGTAAGTCGGATCCATGTAACCCGGGGACTGCCTGTACTGACTAAACACTTCCCAATGTCTTGTCTCACAGATAGAGGTACATTTAAAGGCCTGATTAATTGACTTGTCCCCCGCTCCAGAGCAATGCTTTTTTTGCTTTTTGTTTTTTTGAGTCCCATATAACTACACAGGCACCTCAGAGAGAGAAGGAAATAAAGGGCAATTTATTTTAGAAGATGTGGGTAGAAAAGGGGGTAATTTAGCTGTGTGTGCAGGATATTAAGAGAGAGTGTATCAGCTCTTGCTGATTCATGATGTTTTCCTTTCCATGAAACAATCTTTTTGATGGAGGCTGCACAGCATATTCATACACAACAGAAATGCTAACTGTCTGGAGGCATCAGCATGGGTGGCAGGAGTATGTGCCATTGGGTGGAGACTACTCAATGCCTTGCTCTTCCCTTTCCATTCTTGTGCCAGATGCCAGGGTACACTTGCCCCATTATGGGTTCTGCCCTCCCTCCCCCCTCCCCCCCAGTGTGCCAGGCAGGGATCATGACCTGAGAGCCTCCAGCAACACTTCTGGAGTGCCCCCAGTTCCAGAGAGCTTCACATGTAGAACAGTCCCACTGTTCCTTGTGCCACATTGTGTCCCCAGCCTCACATTCACTACTGAATCATTGCCCTGGACTGCCTCTGATACTGTTTGACCTCCTGGCTGCTGACCCAGGAATAATTGACCACCACTCTAGTCTGCCTCTAGCTTGCTTCAGCTCTCAGGAATTCCAGCTACATATAAAATATCAGCTTCTTATTTCAGCTGAATTAAAAACATGTTTCTACCTACACTATAAAATATGTAATGACTTCAATTTAGTAACCACTTGCATCTTAGGAGAGCCTATGAACACAACAGAATGCATACCTAGAAAATAAAGTTTCTAAAAATAAGCAATATAAATGACTGTTTTCATTAGAATGACTTGGATCACCCCAGTTGCAATACAGAACAACGGCTGGACTAACCTCAGGGATCAGTAGCTAGATCAGTGGGTTAAGGATGCAAGGTTTGGGCAAAACAACAGGGTGGCAAGGTACCAAAGCAAGGCTATCAGCAGGCAATGGTTGGTTGTTCAGACAACTCCTCCTCCTCCTGCCCTCGTTGGGGATCTTTATATTGTCTCCAATGAGAATACAGTCTGTACAGCTGGTCAGGGAGGCACTGACCTTCACCGCTAAGGCTGGTAGTCAGGAGTAATGGCTCAGTGTACCATCATTGTGTGGAGGCTAGAGATGCCATCTAAGGACATGGTGGTCCAGGGTTCAATACCAAAGTTCTCCTGACAGTAGTACATATAGCCAGTGAAACGTGTCTCTTACATACAGAGAAAGATGTCACTTTGCTGAGGAGAAGTGCTGGATGCCCTGTTTCATCTGCATCTTTTAATAAGCCTATTGACTAGAAGGAGAGGTTTTACACAGAGCTCAGTATGTTGAATTTTAGCAAAAACACATGCATATTTCTCTAGATATTTATTTGGATCACCTAAGCTTAAGTAGACAGCAAGCCATAAACATTTGAGGGAAGAAAAACAATGTTTACTTACCCCCACTGGCCACAGTTATCTTCACAAAAACATTCATCCTTTTAGTGATCAATTGACTGTATCAGTGCCTCTTTTGTCACTAGCTTTATGCTCCTTCTTTGTCACTTTGCTTTTTGGATCTCCTTTCCATTGCTCCAAGGAAGAGGAGATATCAGAGAGCATGGCACACACATGCTCGTCAATACAGTACTATGATGCCTATTATCACAGATATCATGATAATGAGTGGTGTGTGGCTGTTTAAAGCTACTCTCTTCACCTTTATTATTTCACAAAATCTATGCAGTGGATTACTCCCAGGTCACAAGTATACATGGAAACTGGCATCACTGGCAGCCCCAGTTATCCTGCCCCTGGCCATTGTACTGAAATGCTAGGTTTTACATTTTCAAGTGCAAATATGTTGTCAATTCAAATGATTTATTATAGATAAAAGAAAACAGGACACTGAAAAGAAAAAAAAAGTTGGCTCTCCCTGAGAAAAAGAGATGCTCATATCTGCTGTGCTTGCAGGCTACTGCAATGCTGAGAATAAATGGCTGACACTGGCAGATTTTAGGAATTTAGAAGTATAATGCACTGAAAAGGCATTGCATGTTACTGCTGCAGATTGGCTACAACTCAATCTCTCAGTACAGAGACTCTGGGTCACAAAATAGTTCCTTACTGTTTCAATGCATCTTGCACTGTGGAGTGTTTGAAAGGAAGCCACATGTAACACCTCAGTTTTTTAATCAAACTGTAGTTTATTTTGAGTACAAGTTAAACATACATTTTTGCCTAGTGGAGTCCCAAGAGCCCAAGCACAACCAGTCTTCACCCTCAGTGGCTTCCTTCTGCCTTTGCCTGGGAACTCATTAAAGGAGAAATAATCCCAGCTCTTAAAACTCCCTGTTTTGAGACAGTTACCAACCATGTGTGGGGTACAGTAACACACTCAAGATCCAAGTTACTAATAGAGCACAGAACTTGGTTTTCATTCAAATCATTTATCTAGTGGATATTGCCAGCTGTGACCACAGAAGAGCTACATTTTTTCACCATCTGCCATCACTTAGCGTGGCTGAACAGTAACATCATGAGATGTCTTACTGAAGTATTTTTTATATCAGATTATACTTCTTAGTAGTAAGGAAAAAAAGAGGGCAGGCTATGAAAAATAATTTTCCACTGAATAGTCTAGAGCAGGGGAGGGGAACTCAGGCCCATGGACTGGATGCGGCCGCCAACCTACCTGGATCCAGCCCCTGAGGCTCAGGGAGGGTATGTGAGGAGTGTCTTTTTCCTTCTCAGTCAGGGGCTTCTCACTTTGCTTCTCACTTGTGTGCAGCCCCCCCTACTGATTTTTCTGTGGGTGTGCAGCCCCCAACCCCAAAAAAGTTTTCCATCCCTGGTCCAGAGTAATTCAATTTTTTATTCAACCAAAAAGTGAACTTCCATTTTTATTTTGTGAAAGCTGAATTACACCATCTAATAAGCAGTCAAATCCTAAACTTTTTCTTCTGGCTACCTCACAACTACAGGCAGTCCCCGGGTTACGTACAAGATAGGGACTGTAGGTTTGTTCTTAAGTTGAATCTGTATGTAAGTCGGAACTGGCGTCCAGATTCAGCCGCTGCTGAAACTGATCAGTTTCAACAGCGGCTGAATGTGGATGCCAGTTCTGACTTACATACAGATTCAACTTAAGAACCCCAGGCGTCCCCAAGTCAGCTGCTGCTGAAACTGATCAGCGGCTGATTCCAGGAAGCCGGGGGCAGAGCAACTCTGCCTCGGGCTTCCTGTAGTCAGCCGCTGGTCAGTTTCAGCAGCGGCTGACTTCGGGACGCCTGGGGCAGAGTAGCTGGGGTGCTGCTGGGTTGCTCCAGTAGCGCCGATCCTCGGCGCTACTGGAGCAACCCAGCAGCACTCCAGCTGCTCTGCCCCAGGCGTCCTGGGCAGAAAAGCCTGGTCCACTGGGGGGGGAGGAGGCACTAGCTGTACTCCCCCCCCCCCCAGAAGACCAGGGAGACGCAGAGCAAAGCCACGGAGGACGCCCGCAGCGGGACAGCCCAGACACGCCGCGGCTGTCCCGCTGCGGGCGGCCTCCGAGGCTTTGCTCCCTGTTTCCCTGGTCTGCTGGTCAGAGCAGGGAGACGCGGAACAAAGCCACAGAGGACGGCCGCAGCGGGACAGCCCAGGCATGCCGCGGCTGTCCCGCTGTGGGCGGCCTCCGCAGCTTTGCTCCGCGTCTCCCTGCTCTGACCAGCAGACCAGGGAGACGGGGAGCAGCTTTTCTCGCCCCGGAGGACACAGGCGGCAGGACCGCAGTTCATCTGGGCGTCCCGCCGCTCCCGTCCTCCGGGGTGAGAAAAGCCCCGTTCGTAACTGCGGATCCGACATAAGTCGGATCCGCGTAACTCGGGGACTGCCTGTACCAGAAATAATTCACATCTCAAAAAAAACGTTTTTTTTTTTTTTGCTAGAGTACTTTAGTACCAAATAGGTTCTGATTTGTACATGTATGCTTATTTAAACTGTTCAGCTGGCAGAGTCTACTCAGGGGGACATATTCAGTTGGGAAGCAGACTGACATGTACAAGCCCTGCCATTCCAGTAGCTATGCTAGCTGTGATACTACACAGAAAGAATGACTCTTCGGGGCAGTCGAAGCAGTGTTTACCCTCTGCCGAAATCTACATTACTCAGCATGACGCATCGGCAAAATGCACCAAATTCCATTCTCAAGTACCCCAAGCTTTCCATGTGTATAGCAAGTGGAAAGATTTGGGGAACATTCCAAGGAACTTCTTTCCTACCTAGAGGTGGCCTAGAGAACAGAAGGAAGTGAAGGGGAGGTGAGGAGGGCAGGACATGGCTGCTGCCAGAGGGTCCCTGGATTGGGACTGAGAGTAGTGGGTGGGCCTGGGTCCACCCCTTCTCTCTTGCACAATGGCTGGCCACCAGTGTTTTGTGGCCTACAAGGACTGCGGCTGGCCCCTGAAGTGAGGGGCTAGACTTGGAGGCCACAGTCAGCCACCATGGCAGCAGAGATACAGAACTGTGGATACACCCCTTCCCTTCCCTCCCCCCTCCCCTCCCCCAAGAAAGGGGGCCAAGAGACACTAGACTGGGCACTGCTGGAGGGCAGTGTCCTGAAGAGGACACCGCGGTCTGGGAGTAATGCGGGTCCAGAACAGAAACATGGAGTGAGGACATAGGGAGATACCAGCAAGAGGGAGGCACCCTGTGGATGAGCTAATTCCCAGTGCTATATCAGCAGGACACACTGTGGTGGCAAGTCTGCCCTGTGATACTACTCCAAATGACAAGCCTCAGACACAACTGTGCCCAGCTGCTTTAAACAAGGTAGCTGCTAGTAGACAATGGCTGGACTCTTTAAAAAGGATTCTTTGAATTTAAAGGGACTCACTTGTTTAAATATGCAAGATAGACACGATCTGTACTCTTTGATGCTGAAAGCAGAAGAAAAAGAAACCTATTGCTCTGGCCTGGGAAGCACAGAATAGGCAGTGGAGTTATTTATTAATCTCACACTGTTTGAATCATGTAACAGTGCTTGGGATTCTTCTATCCCAACCACAAGACTCTGCACTTGTCCTTGTTGAACCTCATCAGCTTGCTTTTGGCCCAATCCTCCAATTTGTCTAGGTCACTCTGGACCCTATCCCTGTCCTCCAACATATCTACCTGTCCCCCTAGCTTACTGTCATCTGCAAACTTGCCGAGGGTGCAATCCAGCCCCGCATCCAGGTCATTAATAAAGATGTTGAACAAAACTGGCCTTAGAACCGATCCTTGGGGCACTCCACTTGACACAAACCAGACATCAAGCCATTACCCATTGGGCCCGACAGTGTAGCCAGCTTTCAATCCACCTTAGGGTATGTCTACACTACCACCCTAGTTCGAACTAGGGTGGTAACGTAGGCAACCGGAGTTGCAAATGAAGCCCGGGATTTGAATTTCCCGGGCTTCATTTGCATAAAGCCGGGCGCTGCCATTTTTAAATGTCTGCTAGTGCGGACTCCGTGCTGCGCAGCTACACGCGGCACGGACTAGGTAGTTCGGACTACGCTTCCTTTTCATGAGGAGTAACAGTAGTTCGGACTAGGAAGCCTAGTCCGAATTACCTAGTCCGTGCTGCGTGTAGCCGCGTGGCATGGAGTCCGCACTAGCGGACATTTAAAAATGGCAGCGCCCGGCTTTATGCAAATGAAGCCCGGGAAATTCAAATCCCGGGCTTCATTTGCAACTCCGGTTGCCTACGTTACTACCCTAGTTCGAACTAGGGTGGTAGTGTACACATACCCTTATAGTCCATGTATCCAATCCATATTTCCTTAACTTGCTGGCAAGAATACTGTGGGAGACCATATCAAAAGCTTTACTCAAGTCAAGGTATATCACATCCACCTCCTTGCCCATATCCCCATGTTATATTGCCATAGTGTCAAAGTGGATAGAAAAGATTTGAAATTGAGGAGAGGATCATTTCTTTCAAAAGACAAACAAGTGGACATAATGGACAAGGTATTCATCTCAAGTCTGTTTCTTCACAATGGGTAAAACTCACCCAAGCACAAGGGAACTATACCTCACAAACTCTTAAAGTAAGTTAGAGTGGCATGTATGATGGAACATTTCATATTCTTTATGACAATATGCTTACTGAACATGAATGAAATAACTGGAATATGCTTTAAGCCAGATACTTCATGTGAGACATCATTAGAAAGGCTGAAATCTAATGAATATGATTATCCCATTTGTAATCATGTATCATTCCTATATTTGATGTTAGAAATATAAAATATAAACCTGTGTTAGTAAAGTAGTTATGCTAAGTGAGAGACATCTGTAATACTCAAGGAACTTAATGGCCCAATACCCAGGACAATTATCTGTGAATGGACTTGTTTTTCCTGTAAGCGTGGGAGGAGGGGGCTATGGTGGCTCCTACCAAGACATGTGATAATGTCACTTGGTACTGGCATCCATCTTGGATGTTGTATTTTTCCATAGAACAGAGAGAAAGTTAAGACTGACCACTCAGTCTTCCTGCCTTATGCAAAACCTATTTAAGAGTAGGGAGTGAGATAATCTAGGTAATCAATTCTCCTTGACTATCCCTACCCAAGATGACTTCTGGAAACATCTAAGACTGAAATGGGGGAAGGTATGGGCCCAGGCTAAAAGGTTGTCTATTCTGTAAAGCTTATTAAAACAGCTTTGGGGGTGAGATATTACAAGTAACTAGTTCCTTACTGTATTAAGTTTAGCTTGCATGTTTGGTTTTATTTTGCTTAGTACTCTACATTGTTCTGTGTGCTACCACCTATGACCACTTAAATCCTACCTTTTATACTTACATCATTTTTGTTTATTAATAAACGGAGTGTAAGTAACTCTTACACGGAGCGGGAGAGTGGCAAGGAGTTTGTGCATATCTTGCTTGTATAATCCTTTATACAACATAAGACTTATTTATTGAGGGCTCAGCTCCCAGAGGTGCAGGGTAGCCAAACACTGGAAACAGGTATTTCACTGTACTGTCTTCAGTTGAGTTCTGCAGCTTTGGGGGCATGACCCAGACCCTGGGTCTGTGTTGCAGCAGGCTTGTGCATCTGACTCAGCAAGACAGGATACTAGAAGGGCAAACTGGCTCAGTAGGATCTCAGCACATCAGGTAACAGAACCGAAGGGTCCCAACCCTCATAGTATGTATAGCTTCATGGAGTCCCTCTGTGCTGGAATATATTCACTCCAGGTGCGCACACACTTCCATTACTATTTTCAGCATGGATGGCTATTAAAACAGGAAAAGGAGCAGTAAAATTTGCATTTCCAGAATTCCAGAAAATGGATGGGCTCAACCCTTCCTTGAGCTACCAATTTCTCACACAAGTACCATCCCAACTGCTGTCATCTCTGAGTCTCAATGACTGCTCAAATATACAGAGAAATCAAGTCAAGAGGATTTGCTTGGGCTGTGACTCAAGCACACATAGCATAGAGGGTTGGATCTATAGTCTGTATGTGTGGGGAACGAGAATAAGACTGACTTTCACACTCTGTAAGGGGAGAAAATGATGAGACTAAGTGGCTCAGCTCTATGTCCTGAAATGTGCTCTCTGCTCTGTCCCTCTTCAACTCTTAGAACTACTCAACTGCTGAGCTGCAAAGCAGAGAAAATGCTTCTTCATTCCAGCATGTCAAGTAGCAAGTCCCCAACACATGGAGGAAGAAGAAACAGCCCATCCCTAATTCTCCCAATTCTCGAAGGAGAAGAGAAAGTAATTGGTGGTGTGTGTGCACGTGCAAAAGAAAATGTTCTCCCTTATTTGTCCTCCCCTCCTTGCTCTGATTCAGAAAAAAAATGTCTCCATTGAAAACAGGTATTGTCTTTGCCAGTTACTCCATTTTAGAACTGAGCAGTGTATCTACAGTGGCTGCTTCCTGCTGTAGGGAGTCTTTTCTCCTTAAATATAACTTTACACATCAATAAGAAAGGCATGTTTCTTACCCTTTACATTTTACCCCATCAAATATTTTAACGTTTTAAGAAGTTGCATTGAAAGAGACAGATTGGCCATGAGCCATGCTGGAGAGAGAGTTATAAGAGCTCTTGCTCTTCATTTTCCCTTATGCTGTAACTATCTACACTATATCATTAACAGTGGAGATAGTATTTATTCTAGGATGTTCCTCTACAGGACAGAAGGATTCATGTGAATACTATTTAAAAAAAAAATATTGGAGAGAGACTACAGAAGTGGTCCCCAACCTTTCCTGGCTGGCTGCTGGGTGCCCAAGGCTGGGGCCGCTCATGTGCCAGGCATCCAGGGGCGGGGCTGCTCATGCACCAGGCTTCCGGGGGTGGGGCCACGCACGCGCCATGCACCCGGGGCCGGCACCATGCATGCACCACATGTCCGGGGTAGGGGCGCCCACGGCCAGCACTGCACATGTGCCCCACGCCCTGCACCCGGGGCCGCCCATGTGCCACATGCCCAGGGCCGACACCGCACATGTGCCGTGTGCTGGGGGCAGGAAAGGCTCAGATGTTTCAGCGGGCGCACATAAATGCGCCATGGCGCCCACGGGCACCATGTTGGGGACTACTGGACTACAGTATAAGCTCTCACACAAATGAACTCCAGGATGCTGTGTCAAATACACTTAAACCATATCATGTTCTTGTGAACATATACAAAATCAGGCAGAAAGACAACAAAAAATTCAGGGGAAGCTGAAGTAGTATAGAAAGATTTCTGCCTCTATATTTAAGTGTTTGTTCAGACTACGAGTTCATGCTATTCTCTCCTCTTTCCAGCTGCTCCTTGCTCCTCAGAGAGATCAGATGCGTGAGCCACAAAGCAAATGAGATACAAGGGAGCCTTAAGGAAAGGCTGTGCTTCTATCCCCAGCAAGAATTTTCCCCCCTTTATGACTCGTTAAACTATGGAAGGTGGTCACTGTCAGCTTTCATACTTTTCTCATTTTCATACTTTTCTCATTTTCTCATTTGGCTAATTGGAAGGGTAACCATATTTCCCAAAGGGAAAATGAGAGACTGAACCAAAGCCTCCTTCCAATCCCACATAGCAGCCTTAAGCCCCACTTCCCACATGGGTGGGCAGGCAGGGCTTGGACAAGCATTGATGCACATACTATGGCAAAGGCTTGTTGTGCCTTTCGTATTCTCGCACTGATGTCCTCTTCATTTCCCCCATTCTTACTGATAACACTCCCGAAGTATATAAACTGGTCAACCTCTTGCACTGCTTTCCTTCAATTGTAATTTGTACTATGCACATACTAAAGTGACCATATTTCCTAAAGAATGGGTCTGGCACTGCTGCTCACTCAATCTCTGCCATCTTTCTCTGTGTGGGACTGGCATCACTGCAACTCCTCCATGAAGTCTACCACTCCCTAAGTTTTTGACAAAAGTGGGTCTGTGTCCCATTTGGACATGCTAACTGATAACATTAGCAAGAGCAAATGGAACCAATGCCCACTTTTGCCAAGACAGTCAGGACAGCCAGAACAAGGCTTAAAGAGGATACTGCCCCAACCAATAATCCTCCCCCCCATTCTAAATTTATTTTCAAAATGTTTTCTGTTACCTCTCTCTATGCCCAGGTGGGTAAAAAGTATACAGAACTCTGTTTGGAGATTAACAAATATTAGGCAATGTGCGTTCCTATAAGTGCTCATATAAACCTAAAAGGAAAGAAAGAAGCCAGAGAGAAAAGTTCTGTTTCAAAGAAGCATTTATGGAACAATGTGATCTTTATTGATTGGCTTGTGATATCTATTGCTGTAACATCTAGCATTTTGCTACAAGATAAAAAAAGCTCACTGAAAACTATCCACAAAGGGCAACACAAAGGGCAACGTTTGTGGCTACCTAAATCTTAGCAGGTGTTTCATCTGTAATGAATAAAAAGAAAGTTTGTTAAACTCTGGCTCTGAAGGCCCACCAACAGAGAAAAACACCTCAGTTTCAGAAGCTCTGTCTCTCTACTTTTAACAATCTGGCCCTTAATACACACAACCTGTCATGCCATAGAAAACCGAGCTGTCAATCCTGGAGAACTAGGCACAGGAGACTTGTCAGCTAGAGCACCCCAGCTGATGTTAAATAAAGTGTGACAGGGTACAGGTCACAGATACAAGGATAAAGGATATTCAGAGGTTGGGAAGATCCCACACACTTTGAATACTACCAGAAATGAAGAGGAATCCAGTATAGAGACTAGCGCACATGCTTTGGTGGAAATGGCGTGCCTCACGGGAAGTGGTCCGGTTACATTATGGCTGAATGGGTTTCATAAAGCAGTCCTAAGCAATAATATATTAGTGTATTATGGAGGTGACAAAAGACAGGATCACTTTTGTAAGATCCAAATAAGAGAGGAGTAGTTGCAATTTCCTGGTCAGACACAGATAACTTAAGGCCTAACAGGATACTGCTGCTCTCTGAGACCACAGAATAAGATATGGGTCCAATAGCATGCACTAACTTTTTGCATTTGAAGACCTGGATTGAAATCGTAGGTGAGACAGTATGTACTTACTATAGCTGTGTCTACATTTGGCCAGATTTCCTTGTGTGTTCCCTTCCGTACCCAAGTTTCAATACGCCCTTCATACACCTACACCTTTCTGAGCAGTCATGTGATACTATAATCACCCCCATCTTTCCTCTCCTCCATACTCCCTCCTATCTGTTTGTAACTGTCACTTGCAGTTTAAGTCAAATTAAGACTGACTTTTCTTTTGGCCATAGCCCAGGTTCTTTGAGAACAGCCTAAGAATTATTTGAGGATTGGGTGGGGAAGGGAACGGGGGGCGGGGGGAAGGAGGCGAGGGCGGGGGGGAGGAGAGAACGAGTCCCTTAGGGTCACTTGAGTGCATAGGAAGTTTTGAAAATCCCACTAGATGCCTTTCTGCATCTTTAGGCACCCTAAATACCTTTAAAAATATTTGGTCCTGAACAACAACCCATCCTGACTTATGAACTAGCAAGATGGGCTCAAGACAAGAAGAAGGCTGGAAAAGGAAAGGTACAGCAAGCTGCAGAAAGAGGATATGGAAGAGCAGCAGAAGAAACCTGCAAAGTACGCCTGGATCATTGAACATTCCTCAAACCCCACAGCATGTTAGTCAAATTCAGTTAGACATTAAAAGACTAATGAAATGAAGTATAACCATTTCTGTGCTTTGCAAAAGCAATTCTGCAAAGAAACAGTTTAGCAAGTAGTTTTCAAGAGACAAAATATCTGTGCTTGGCGCCAAGAAAGGATGTGGGGTTTCTTGTTTATGTAAAAGTCTCCGAGAGCAAATAATATTATAGCAGAGGATGCGGGTGGGAGGAGCTACCAAGGTCTTTTTGTTTCAAATCCATTGGGTGATTGCTGCACTATGCACAAGTTGAACACTGACGAAGCAAGCAAGCAAATTGTACCCAAAATATAGTAAATGTATTTATATTTATTAACTAATCTTACAGTGGGGAATTGATTTCCCATTATGTAGTAGAACATGCACATGAGAGAGAAAAGGGGATTTAAATGTTGAAAAAAGCTGTTTTCGACTCTCGGTAATTTTGGGGAGGAAGCTTCAAACATTCCATTGTGATGCAGTTCAGGGCCATGAATGCGTATTTATTTCTACTGAACCACTCTTTGCTAGCAGTGGGGTAACAATGGGTACTTTAGATAAAGAAACCTCATCTACTTTGTATGATTAATGTAGCTGTCATACTACATGAATGAGATGCTGGTTTTAATAGCTATATTATTTTCGATCTCTTGACGTCCTTTGGCAATTAATTATGAGGTAATTTTTTACTAACAATTACAACACCCAGATTTTGTTTCCTCCTCTTTCACATTGTAACCTTGCTGCTACATAGGGAATTCTCCATTTAACATGTACTGAAGTGTCAAGTTCAGAGCTTAAAATCGGTATTTTAAATTCTGGGTGCCTACATGCTTGATTTTCAAAGGCCCTGAACAATCAGGTTCCCACTGAAGTCCAGAGGAACTGCAAGTGCTTTGAAAAATCAAGACACTTCTATTTAAAGTGAATAATTTTAGGCATTTCAATTTTCAAATGTTGGCTCTTGCCATCATCATGATATTTGATTTAGTTTAGTAAAAACAGATGCGAGATCAAAGTTAGTTAGTAATAAGCTGTTTACCATGTTATTATGTTAAGAAAGGAAGCACCTGGTCTAAGAGAAAAATAAGACAGATGTTGATACTGCAAACAGTTACTGGAAACTTTCAAACAGTATTGAATATGTGCCATTTTATAGTGATGTTGTAGTCATGTTGGTGCCAGGATGTGGAGACACAAAAGGTGGGTGAGGGAAGACCTTTCACTGGACCAACTTCTATTGGTAAAAGAGACAAGCTTTCAAACTCTACAGACTTTTGCCTGTAATCTTTGATGGAAGTGTTGTCTAGTGGTTAGAGGGTAGGAGCCTAAGCCCTCCCATTCCACCCAATCCCTGGGCTTTATGAGGGTTACCCATGGCCAGACACCCAAGAGTTCCTTACAGCTCCCGTCTCTGAACCACTTCTCAACCCTTAGCCTACAGTGCAAAATTTGCAGACTGTAGTAAAAGGTACTAAGATAAGGTATTAACTGCACCTTCATTTTGAGTCTAGCAGGTAGGTGCCTCTTTTCCCAGAGGAGTTGTCACAGTATCCTTCTCAGGAGCCCCTAGGGCCAGTCCTCCTCTCTGGCTTGTCAGACCCTTTTAAGTTCTACTTCTATCTGGAGCAAACTATGAAGGTGTGGCCCATTCTGCCTCAGATGATCCTGATGAATTCACTATGGAAGAAATCCCCGGAGTTGTAAAGTAGTTTAAGGAAAACAGGGCATCAGGAATCTGTGGCAATCCAGTGGAGCTGTTAAACACTGGCCTGCCTATTCTTTTGTGGCTGCAGATGCTGTTCAATATCATCTGGAGAACTGAGCTGGTCCCAGCTGACAGGCAAAAAGGCATTTTATGGCTTTCAAAATGTAAAGGCAGCAAGTGAGAGACTGTTGCCATTACTTTTTGATCCATTCTGGGGAAGTTTTTGATTCTCTTTTGCGAGCCTGAACCACTGGTATCTTAAGGATCAAGGGAAGACTGCAACAAGCTGTCTTCACTCCCGCAACAAATTGTCACAGCATGCCCTTATCAAGATTTCAAGCACCCCATTCACATTTCAGTGGTGGATATCAATGCTGCATTTGACTATGTAGATGAGGAATCACACTGGCCAATCTTGAAACTTGCAGGTCTTCCTGATGCCCACTCTGTTTCTTATATGACGACGTCCCATTTTCAAGAATGCAATTTGAGAAAAGAACCACCTCCATATTAGGCCAGGAGTTCAGTGAAGGTATGTTGCTTCTTGAAGAATTTTCAATGAGGTTATAAGCAACATACTAGACCAGACACTACACAAATGCATGGTAGGCATACCTTGATAAGAACCTTACAAATGGAAACTTAGGTGTTTGGTGCAGAGCTGATTGTGGAACCAATGGACATGTTGATTGTGACACAAAGCCCTGGAAAGCTCAGTGGCAAGAGCTGGTCTGAAAATTATTTGGTATATAACTAAAATTCTTCTAGCTGGTGATTTTGAACACATTGCAAGGGCTAGAATCTTAGTGGATGACCACTCAGTCAAGACTGATTTATTTCACTGATCTATGCTCTGTTGTTAACAGCATGGGATGGCATAAAAAACTTAAGGTCCATATGGTAGAAGAGGTGCCTTCTCAAGAATGCCTTTCTACTTACCAGGGTGTTCAGTTCATGAAAGATGGAGATATGACCATGTAATGGATTGGTGGTCAATATATGGGACTGAAACATGGCTCTTTTCTGTCAGATTCAAAAGAAGTCTTCTACCAGTCAGAAGCAGCACCTCTGAATGTTCAAAAACATCACATGGTATAAATTCCAACTAAATGAAAAATTCTGCTTTCTGACTAAACAGGCCCCACTCTCTCAAATGGTCACCCAATGGCCTTTAAGTTGCTTATGATCATTTGCTCCAAATGCCTATTCACTTTCCCCACAAGAATAATCTCTCACTTTGACTCAAGCAGGACTGAAGAGACCCTCCAGAAGACCTAAAACATGATAGTGGAATGGTGTCTACAAATAGCTATCTGCCATAGGCATCATACCCCATAATACACCAGATTTTGCTCAGGACAGAATATCATGAAGATGCATAACATGTAGAGAGTCCTCTATACCATCCAAGTGACAGCATGAAAACTAATGACCACATCCCATTCTCCTGTTATCTTTTTATTTCATTGTACCCATTCATCACTCTATATATTTTTGCTTTTCGTTTTGCAAATCTTGACATATCATAATATTTATATATTAATATATGCAGGCAGCAATACTTATTAATTGCCCGTCTGTTAATCCTGTTTGAAACTTCAATTAAAAAAAACAAATTGTGCTACTGAAAACATTACACGACACTAATGAGAACAGGATCATAACAGTAGCCAGAAAAATAACCTTCTACAATCAAATTTTTCATTTAGCTTTCTGTTTGAAGTTAAAGCAAATGTAGCTATTTGCACCACTCTGGTTACAGACAGAACTATTCATATATAATACAATGCGATAGGAGCATTTTGAATCATTGGTGGTAGTAAATCATGTAGAACACATTTTTAAACATCTCTGAGGTAGAAGAAAATTTGAAAGAGCAATGAGAGGACATCTGGAGTATGAGACTTGGTCTCCATAGATGATGAAACAGGTGATAGCTGGAAGAGTGTATGAGAGAGAATTGCAGAAGGAAAAACTTGAGTAGATGAAGAGAAAGTGAGAGCCTCTAGATACAGAACCCCGAAAGTTTGGCAAGACAGTTGAACTCTATTTGGAAGGCAAGGAGAGGTCAGCAAACGGTTTTGAATAGCGAAGAAATATCGTATGAATTGCAGGAGAAATGTGTGAGATTTTGGATATGGCATTTTCATAGAAAGTTATTTGTGGGAAGGATAGAAAGGAAAGGAAGGTTTAGAGATGTAAAGTAAGAATCAACAAGAGGAGGAGACGGGACTGCAAAAGTAAACAGCTAAATAAGATACTGAGGTTGTTGCAAGTGGACGCAATGGAAAGAGCACTGGAATTTTCAAATATTCTGAAGAAAGGAGGGGTTGGAAAGATAGAGTTCACTTAGGTGAGAGGACAGGAAGATTATAGCAGGTAAAAAACTTGACTATAGAGGGGGAAAAGCACTTAGGCATACTTTCAAAGTCTGGCAACTGTGCATGCTGTCTCTCACAGCACATGTAGCACAGTGCAACAGAAAATGTGTTTGTTTTCAGAGGTAGACTGTGACCCGTAAAATGCAGGCTAACTACACGCTTCTTTGTAATTGCACAATACACATTTTAGATATGATAATTTCGAAAAATATAAACCCAGATGAATCATAACACTGTCATAATAAAAAGTATATTTAACTAGAAGGTGATTCAATGACTAAAATCTTTCTTTCTTGAAAGTGACTCCAGTAAATGTTATAAACGAATTCTGACTGCCACAAGAAACATCGATCTTTCTTTATACTCTCAACAAAAAAGCCAAAAAGGAACAGTGAAATGAGGCATAGCTGGATTGACAGTTCTCTAGCGTTCACTACTGTGCATGAAAGGCGTTACACTAGTTTGTTAAATGGATTAAACAATGTTCTTGACCTGATATACTTAAGATAAAAATTCTCTAATAGCTTGTAAATGTAAAAAAAAAAAAAAAATAGTTTTAAACTTGGAACTCAATTCCTAAATAAGATTCACTACGAAGAGCAAGAAATCTCTTGCAGGACTAGTGGAATTTTCATGTCATAACTCTATGTTCATTTAATTTATTATTGCACGCACATTTTCGTTTTAATACACAACAAAGCAAGCTTTATAGTGTAATGTCTAAAAATGTTATCAAATTCTAAAAATCAAAGCCCGCCTATTAACAGCAAGTTAATTTATATGTTGAAAATTTTCTGAACATGGGACACAAACAAGACTAATTTACAATAGATTCTTAAACCTTGTCCATTTCCTTGGTATCTGAGAACTTTCCAAAACTTAAAAATAACAAAGATGACTAACTTAGTCTGAGCAATTCTTTTTTTCTCTTGCTCATCCAAGTGTTCTTTATTTTCTATTAGCATAAATAAACTAACATGTTATGGGATTGTTATTAAGGATTGCAAGGTCTAAGCAGACAATTCTGCAAGTGGACAAAGAAAAATGGTGAATGTTGTGGTCAAGAGCATGCACACAGGAGTGTGTTCCACACTGTTGGGTCAATCCACAAAAAAGCTTGTTCCCATGCACACCTTTGAGTTAAGCTGCTCCATCACTTATTATTTATGTGTTACCATCGCAACTAAATGCCCCAAGTTGTAGACCATATCATATATGTGCTAGGTGCTGTACAAATACAAAACAAACAAAAAAGACTGTCCCTGTCTCAAAGATGTTACACTTCACCATGCCTCAGAAGCAAAGCTGTTAAAGGTGCTCAGTGTCCAACTGTAGCCCAGTAGCCATTCATTTAAACAAAGATTAAGACCTTACATTTGATCTGATATTTGATAAATTTCCATTAATAACATTAAAGAGCACCTGTCGAGAGAGTAGAAATAAGGATTATGTGCTATTTTTAGTTTGTGTGGGGGAGGAGGCATACTGCTGAATTCTGGACCATGCATGTGCAGTTTTTTTCCTGACAACTTCAACATCTGGTAAACTGAATTACAATAGTCCAGCCTGGAGGTTAAAAAAAGTGAGAGTGGTCAAAGCCACATCATCATTGGGAAGCAACTACATCACCTTTGAAGTTATCAAAACTAGGCTTGGAAGAATTACACTTTTGTCAGTAAATTTTAACTTCATGGTACACACAGAAACCAATTAAAAAGTATTTCCATTAAAGAGAACAGAAATGCCAGGGTAGGCTAAATAATAAAAATACTGCTTGAGAACTTATGAGGAATTTGATTTAAGGATATTTACTTTCTATATTTGATCTAATGTTGAGAATCAGAGTTTTAAGTATTATAAGGCTTTAACTTTTTAATCTTCAATATCTACTGTTGAATATTGTCAAACCCTGGCATAATTTTGTGTAAGTTTTAAAATTGCATAAATTGAAAAAATATTAGAAAATAAAGATCAATATTATCCATCAAAATTACATTAGAAAAAAAAAAAAAAACAAAATCTGCCCAGCCTAGCTATAACATAGTTTCCTACTTTGGTTATGTATGCAGCCTTAATGTTCTCAATGAAGTTTTGATGGAATTTATATTAATGTACAGAATATCTGAAAATAAATTTTTCCTTTATCTAGGGGCATTTCTAGCGGTGTAGGAGACCTGGGGAAACCACCACACTCTGTGCCCCAGGTATGGGACCCAGGACAACTCTTCACTGCAGGCCCCGCCCCTTTGCTGAAGCTCCTTTCCTTGAACAACAGGATCCAGAGGATTATGGGGGGCCTGGTGTGGGGAGGTAGCAGGGATTTGGCCCCTGCTTCTGCACTCACCATGGCAGGAACAACCCAGTAGCCTGCTCCTCTCTACTCTGCTGCCCTCTCTCAGTCCGCAGTGCACCATTTCTCCATGGTGACATGAAGCAGAGTGCC
The DNA here is from genome assembly GCF_052426305.1 of Pelodiscus sinensis. Lineage (NCBI taxonomy): Eukaryota > Metazoa > Chordata > Testudines > Trionychidae > Pelodiscus > Pelodiscus sinensis. The sequence goes on along the minus strand of NC_143056.1, from coordinate 88,647,277 downwards.
GTGGGACGGGGCACTCTGGTTCCTGCTGCCATTGTGAGTGCAGCGGGCTGGGAGAGGGAGGTGGAGTAGAGCAAGCTGCTGAGTGATTCAGCTCCCACCACCATGGGGAGTCTGACCCTGGCTGTCACCCTGCGCAAGGCCCACAGGCTGTCCATAGGCTGCCATGGTACCCATTCATAGGATGATTGAGGCAGCCCATATGAGGCACCTCCAAAGCCTGAGATGGCTGCCCCAAACCATTCTATGGACAGGATGAATCTGCCTTGTCTGTGGTTCTATCAATGGTCTAATATTAACATACCTTGCAAACTTCTGCCAACTTTGGCAGATCAGTACACTCTTGATCTCCCAAGGCAGAAATGCTTTACTTTATATGATGATTGTGAACATTTGAGTTTGATAAAGAGACCAATACATTAATAAATGATCTGATGAACAAAATAAACCTATATGTTGTCATAAAAACCAATGCCAATTTGAAGACAAAAACTGCATGCAGTGACATATCCAGCACTATGAGAACTAACTATAAAGCTATTGCTCAGATATAAGCTCTTCTATATCCTCTGCTAATACAACCCATTTACACAGTAGATTGAACAGGAGAAAAGAGTAAAATTGTTATAGTTAGTTCTCCTTTCCATTAATTTTTCAAGCACAGTACCACAGAAAAGTCAGTTTCTATCAAGTTCTCTGACAATCCTGGCTTGAAATTGTTTTGCTAAATGATACTCTGGGGTATCTTTTCCCTCTTCTAAAAAGCATGTTAGAAAGAATAATCCTGGAAACTAGCAGTCTCGTTGAGTATACCATCACCTACATCAGTCGAGGAATAAACTATTTTGTTTCACAATATTCAGTTAAGATCTTCAAGGCTGAAGATAAATGGTTATGGTTCATCAGTCTAATGAAAAAGTTAAGAATTCCAGAGAGAGAGACTAATGGAAAAAAACCTCATCAGCACAAATAAAAGTTATCATAGTCTTTTTTTTCTTGTAAGCACAGAACTTTAAAAGTGTCCGCAATTTACTACAGCAAACAGTGCGGTCACTTTATAAGAGTGGTAGATGCTCACCACTCTGATACTACTTGTTCCGTTAGAGAGGTCTAGTCATGCCACACAATTTGCCATCATTCGGGACTCTTAGTCCTTATGAGCACTAAAAGAGCTCATACACAGGTTATTCTTTTATTTGTTTGTTAAAAGATAACAATGAAATTGGAATGGGCCATATGTCAATGTCAGCAAACATTTGAAAACTGTTTCAGTTGCAGAACGTAATCTCAAAGTAGTTTCTAAATCTTGGTTTTCACATGAAAGAGTATTTCAATATCATTTAAAGTTTATCCTCTAAAAGTAACTGTAAGGCTACGTCTACACTGGTATGATTTTCCGGAAATACTTTTCATGGAAAAGGTTTTCCATTAAAAGTATTTCCGGAAAAGCGTGTCTAGATTGGTCCCAGAGTTATCGTTATAACGATGCACTTTTGCGGAAAAGCGCATCTAGATTGGCAGCGTGCTTTTGCGCAAAAGCAGAAGCCTGGAACCATTTTGAAGATGGCAAAAGGCACCAGACCTTTCTGGGGGCGGGGCTGGAGCTCTGTTCAGACACGTGCTTAAAGGGGTCTCGCCGGACAGCCGTTTGTCTCCTGCTCCGTGCGTTAGGACCTCTGGTAGGGACATAGAACATAACATAAGAACATAAGAACGGCCGTACTGGGTCAGACCAAAGGTCCTTCTAGCCCAGTATCCTGTCTACCGACAGTGGCCAGCACCAGGTGCCCCAGAGAGGGTGGTCCGAAGACAATGATCAAGCGATTTGTCTCCTGCCATCTCTCTCCAGCCTCTGAAAAACAGAGGCCAAGGACACCATTTTATCCCCTGGCTAATAGCCTTTTATGGACCTAACCTCCATGAAATTATCTAGCTTCTCTTTAAACTCCACTATAGTCCTAGCCTTCACAGCCTCCTCTGGCAAGGAGTTCCATAGGTTGACTACACGCTGTGTGAAGAACTTTCTTTTATTCGTTTTAAACCTGCTACCCATTAATTTCATTTGGTGTCCTCTAGTTCTTCTATTTAGGGAATAAATAACTTTTCTTTATCAGCCCTCTTCACACCACTCATGATTTTATATACCTCTATCATATCCCCACTCAGTCTCCTCTTTTCTAAACTGAAAAGTCCCAGTCGCTTTAACCTCTCCGCATATGGGACCCGCTCCAAACCCCTAATCATTTTAGTTGCCCTTTTCTGAACCCTTTCCAAGGCCAAAATATCTTTTTTGAGGTGAGGAGACCACATCTGTACACAGTATTAAAGATGTGGGTGTACCATAGTTTTATACAGGGGCAGTAAGATATTCTGTGTCTTATTTTCTATCCCTTTCCTAATAATTCCTAGCAACCTATTTGCCTTTTTGACCACCGCTGCACACTGCGGGGAAGTTTTCAGAGAACTGTCCACGATAACTCCAAGATCCCTTTCCTGATTTGTCGTAGCCAGATTAGCCCCCATCATACTGTACATATAGTTGGGGTTATTTTTCCCAATGTACATTACTTTACACTTATCCACATTAAATTTCATTTGCCATTTTGCTGCCCAATCACTGAATTTGGTGAGATCTTCTTGGAGTCCCTCACAGTCTGCTTCTGTCTTGACTATCCTAAACAGTTTGGTATCATCCACAAACTTTACTACCTCACTGCTTACCCCTTTCTCCAGATCATTTATGAATGAGTTGAAAAGGATTGGTCCCAGGACAGACCCTTGGGGTACACCACTAGTTACCCTTCTCCAATCTAAAAATGTACCATTTATTCCTACCCTTTGTTTCCTAGTGATAGAAATGTAGCCGTGTTAGTCTGTGGTAGCTGAAGCAAAATGCAGGACAATGTAGCACTTTAAAGACTAACAAGATGGTTTATTAGATGATGAGCTTTCGTGGGCCAGACCCACTTCCTCAGATATTTGATCTGAGGAAGTGGGTCTGGCCCACAAAAGCTCATCATCTAATAAACCATCTTGTTAGTCTTTAAAGTGCTACATTGTCCTGCATTTTGCCTTTGTTTCCTGTCTTTTAACCAGTTCGCAATCCAAGAAAGGACCTTCCCTCTTATCCCATGGCCATGTAATTTACACAAGAGCCTTTGGTGAGGGACCTTGTCAAAGGCTTTCTGAAAATCCAAGTATACTATATCTACTGGATCCCCCTTATCCGCATGCTTGTTAACCCCTTCAAAGAACTCTAAGGCTACGTCTACATTGGCCCCTTTTCCGGAAGGGGCATGTTAATTTCACGAGTCGTAATAGGGAAATCCGCGGGGGATTTACATATCCCCCGCGGCATTTAAATAAAAATGTCCGCCGCTTTTTTCCGGCTTTTAGAAAAGCCGGAAAAGAGCGTCTACACTGGCCCCGATCCTCCGGAAAAAGCGCCCTTTTCCGGAGGATCTTATTCCTACTTCAAAGTAGGGCCAATTTAGACGTAGCCTAATAGATTTCCGGAAAAGGGGCCAATGTAGACGTAGCCTAATAGATTAGTAAGACAGGATTTCCCTTTACAGAAACCATGTTGACTTTTGTCCAACAAATTATGTTCTTCTACATGCTTCACAATTTTATTCTTTACTATTGTTTCGACTAATTTGCCCGGTACTGAAGTTAGACTTACCGGTCTGTAATTGCCAGGATCGCCTCTAGAGCCCTTTTTAAATATTGGTGTCATGTTGGCTACCTTCCAGTCATTAGGTACGGAAGCCGATTTAAAGGATAGGTTACAAACCACAGATAATAGCTCAGCAATTTCCCATTTGAGTTCTTTTAGAACCCTTGGATGAATGCCATCCGGTCCCGGAGATTTGTTAACATTAAGTTTTTCTATTTGTTCCAAAACCACCTCTAATGACACTTCAATCCAGGACAGTTCCTCAGATTCATCACCCAAAAAGGATGGTGCAGATTCAGGAATCTCCCCAACGTCCTCAGCCGTGAAGACTGAAGCAAAGAAATCATTTAGTTTCTCCGCAATGGCTTTATCGTCATTGATTGCTCCTTTTATAGCTCGATCATATAGGGGACCCACAGGTTTTTTAGCAGGCTTCCTGCTTCTAATGTACTTAAAAAACATTGTTATTTCTTTTTGAGTTTTTGGCTAGCTGTTCCTCAATCTTTTTTTACTTTTCTTATTACATTTTTACACTTGATTTGACAGTGTTTATGTTCCTTTCTATTTATCTCACTAGGATTAGACTTCCAATTCTTAAAAGATACCTTTTTGTCCCTCACTCCTTCTTTTACATGGCGGTTAAGCCACGGTGACACTGTTTTAGGTCTCTTGCTATGTTTTTTAATTTGGGGTATACATTTAAGTTGGGCCTCTATTATGGTGTCTTTCAAAAGTTTCCATGCAGCTTTCAGGGATTTGGCTCTAGTCACTGTGCCTTTTAATTTCTGTTTAACTAACCTCCTCATTTTTGTGTAATGCCCCTTTTTGAAATTAAATGCCAGGGTGCTGGACTGCTGAGGTGTTCTTCCCACCACAGGAATGTTGAATGTTATTATATTATGGTCACTATTCCCAAGCGGTCCTGTAACGGTTATTTCCTGGGCCATTGCAGGTTTGGTGGTTGCCCTCTGACTTTTGGGGACACCACCCTTTTGCCCCCTACTGTTTTTTCCTGATTTTGCTTTCTTGTGCTCTGCTCTGCCTGCCATGGAGCCGTGGGTGGCCATGTGCCTGCTCTGGCCCCGTCAGCCATTTTCAAGTACCTGCATCTGGTGCTCCAGGCCGGTGCCCTCGTCTTTCAGGACCAGGAGGCAGAGATTGCCTTCAACTCCCTCACCAGGGAGGCCATGGCATCCCTGTGGCATCAGCACCCCACCGTGGCAAGGCCAGTCTGGAGATTGGACACCGCCTGGTCCTCGGGCAAAGGGACGACCAGCAATGGCTCCGGAATTTCCACATGCGAAAGCGGACGTTCCTGGAGCTGTGCGCCTGGCTCATCCCCGTGCTACAGAGAGCCACCACCCGGCTGCGTGCACTCATCCCCGTCGACAAGAGGGTAGCCATCGTGCTATGAAAGCTGGCCACCCCGGACAGCTACTGCTCGGTGGCACAGCAATTTGGGGTGGGAAGATCCACCGTTGGTGTCATCGTGATGGAGGTAAGTCCCAGGGGGAGTGGAGTGTGGGGAGGGTGCCGCACTCCATGCCCAGGGACAGCCAAGACTTCAGGCTGGGTCACCCAGGGGTTTGGGCCGTCCCTTCCTTGCACAGGCCTGCTGGTGGGGGGGGGGGCCATGGGGCCAGGGGCCCTGGAGTGGGTGTGTGCATGCGTGAGGACAGAGGGAATCACGGGGGGGGGGGCGCCAAGGGAGTGCACACTCACCCCTGCCTTATGTGATGTGTTCCCTTGTGTTTCTTTGCACCCTTCTGCAGGTCGTTCACGCCATCAATGATGTCCTGCAACCGAGAGTCATCCGCCTACGCAACGTGGACGCTACACTGGCTAGCTTTGCTGCCCTCGGGTTCCCCAACTGCGGGGGAGCCCTGGACGCAACCCACATCCCCATCCGGGCCCCGGAGCATTGAGCAGCCCATTTCACGAACAGGAAGGGGTACTGCTCGATTGTTCTCCAGGCCCTCGTGGACCACTGGGGCTGCTTTCTGGGCATCTATGCGGGATGGTCCGGCAGGGCACATGACGCCCACATCCTCCGCAACTCCAGACTCTTTTGCAGGTTGGAGGCGGGCACCTAGGGTATGTCTACACTACAGCGCTAATTCGAACTAACTTAGTTCAAATTAGTTAATTCGAACTAAGCTAATTTGAACTAACGGATCCAGACTAAAAAACTAGTTCGAATTAGCGTTTTGCTAATTCGAACTAGCATGTCCACATTAAGTGGACACTGAACCGGGGTTAAGGATGGCCGGAAGCAATGCCGGCAGGGCATCAGATGAGGACTTAGAGTGTGGAGCTGCTGCCTCAGGCTAGCCGAGGGCTGTGCTTAAAGGGACCCAACCCCCACCCCAGACAGACAGTTCTCAGGGGTGCCCCGCTTGCAAAGCAGTCCTGGCTTGAAGTGCCCTGAGTGCCCACACTGGGCACATCACAGCACTCGGCCATCAGACCAGCTGCACTTGCCGCAGGCTGCCATCTGGGGAGAGGGGGCAATTGGGGGGCTGCAGGAGAGCTTCCACCCCCAGAAGCCCGCAGAGCCAGCCCAGTCCTCCCCAATCGGGGGCTCGTACCCCATTCCTCCCTCACATCCTTCCACTTACCCTTCCCTAGCCCCCCTTCCTAATGTACAAAATAAAGAAAACATGTGTTCAAAAACAGAATCTCTCTTTATTGAACAAAACTCAGGGAGACTGGGAAAAGGAGGTGGGAGAGGGGAAGAGAGAGGATGGGAGAGGGGAGGGCAACTAAAATGATCAGGGGTTTGGAACAGATCCCATATGAAGAGAGGCTAAAGAGACTGGGACTTTTCAGTTTAGAAAAGAGGAGACTGAGGGGGATAGGATAGAGGTCTAGAAAAGCATGAGTGGGGTGGAGAGGGTGCATAAAGAAAAGATCTTCATTAGTTCCCATAATAGAAGGACTAGAGGACACCAAAGGAAAGGAATGGGTAGCAGGCTTCAAACTAGTAACAGAAAGCTGTTCTTTACAAAGCAAATAGTCAACCTGTGGAACTCCTTGCTGCAGAAGGCTGTGAAGAGGGGGAGGGCTGGGGGGCATCGGGTGGCTGGCTCGAGCTGTGCCAGGTGCAGGGTCTGCTAGCTGGGTGCTGGCAGGCTTGCACCTGGCATGGGCATCGTAGCCAGCCCGTGCCCCTTTAAGGGGTCTGGGGCCGGAAGGGGGGCATACGCGTTTCCCTGGTGGTGCCCAGAGTGGCCACCCGGGAAAGCTGGGGAGGGCTAGCCTCCCACTAGTTTGAATTAAGGGGGTACACACCCCTTAATTCGAACTAGTAAGTTCAAACTAGGCTTAGTCCTCGTAAAATGAGGTTTACCTAGTTCGAACTAAGTGCTCCACTAGTTTGAATTAAGTTTGAACTAGCGGAGCGCTAGTGTAGCACCTATGAAAGTTAATTCGAACTAACGTCCGTTAGTTCGAACTAACTTTGTAGTGTAGATGTACCCCTACTTCCCCCGACGGGACTTGACTGTCGGGGATGTGCCTATGCCCATCTGTGTCATTGGGAACGCGGCCTATCCCCTGCTGCCCTGGCTAATGCAGCCCTACACAGGGGCGGCCGGACCAGAACCGGGCCCGGTTCAACGACCGCCTCAACCGGGCCCAAAATCAGGTGGAGCTCACCTTCGGACGCTTAAAAGCCCACTTCCGTTGTTCCCTCACCCGTGTCAAGATGGGTGAGCGGAATGCAACGGAGGTACTGGCCGCGTGCTGCGTGCTCCACAACATTGTGGAGCAGAGTGTGGAGGCCTTCCTCCCTGCATGGATGGCAGCCGAGGCACAGACGTTCGAACAGCCCCACACAGCTGCCATCCGCCAGGAGCACCAGGATGGGGTGCACATCAGAGAGGCCCTGACAGACATCCAGCAACACTACAATTGTCCCCTGCGTCTAGACTATGTTACATATTCTTTCGTGTGCGTCTTTTAACCTTTCTTGCTTGTTTGTTATCTATGTTAATATAATTGTGGTTTAAATTTTACTTAAAAGTTGTCAGTATTTATTTATGCGCCACAAACCAATGATCACTTAAAGGGACCGGTGATAGATACAGAATTTGGTGTCCGCATTTTGTAATCCTCTTAAATTTAGTTGGCTAATTGGCATCTCAAATCATTTATTATAGTTACGTCGAGTAACACAATAATCAACTGAAAAAATGTCTACTTTTATTTACAAGGGGAACGGGGAGGGAGAGGAGACCTTCAACTGGGACAGGGAGGAGCTACTCCTGGGACGGGTGGCCCCTGCGAGCGCTCCTGTGGGGGCGGACCTGCACATGCGGGGCAGGCCGCATCGGGGCAGGCTGCATGGGGAGGTGGGCAGGAGGAGGGGGCATTGCAGGGGCGACAGGGGGAGGGGGCATTGTAGGGGCAGGAGGGGGCATGGGCAGTGCTAGGGGAGGGATGGCGGGGGCATGGGGTAAGGCTATGCCATAATGTATGGCATGTGCTATGTGCGCTGTGAGGGTGGTGATGGAGTCAGCCATGCGCGTGCACTGGGCCTGGAAGGTGGCCTAGGCTTCCTGGCGCCACTGCAGGTCCCCCGGACGCACTCGCAAATCGAGGCCTCAATTCGCTCGACCGCCTGCATGTGCCGGCGAAGGAGCTGGTCCCGGTGGCAGAGCCTGTGACTGCGTGGTTGGGCAGCTGGGAGTGCCACTGCTGCCGGACTGGAGGGTCCCCGGCTTGTGCTTGGTCCCACTGGAGGGAAGAGAAGAAAGGATGGGTCAGTCAGGCAGGCCGGACACTGTCCCCACACCTCATGCCCTCCACCCCTGAGCCCAGGTGACCCCACAGTAGTGTGGCTTAGGCCCACTCAGTTCTCCCCCTACCACCCGTGTTGTATGTTTGCAAGGACAACTGCCCCTGGAGTAGGGTCCTCCTCCATGTCTTGTAACCACCAGTCTGTGTCCTGGCCCCATAGAGGGCGGGAGGGCGCTTGTGTTGCGTTCACCTGTGGAACTCCCTGCCGGTGGAGACTGAGAGGCTTTGGGCTAATCACTGGTGTTTGACAGGGAATGACATGCATCCCCACAAAGTGCGTGGGAGCACATCTGGCAAAGGTGGTTTGGGCTCTCAGATCCCCATCGCGTGGGATATCTCCTGGACGGAACCAGAAGAGTGACTGGGGGAGGGGGGGATGTCCCATCCTTGCAGCAAAACTCAGGCGGCCCTAAGGACGGCCCGAGCGCTTCCCCCCCTTCTCCCTCCCACTATCCCTCACACATGGTAGCCCAGGGACATGTGTGGCCACAGTGGGGACTTCCCTCAGGGAGCCAGCCAAGGCACCAGGAGCAGGAGAGGGGCTCGGTGGGGGCCACGGTCACAGGACTGTGATGCTGCCGTGTACCCAAGAGCAGCTGGCTGTGCCTCACAGCCAGGCATGGGACAGTGTGCCGTTCTCCGTGCTGCACCCTTGGCAGAGGTGCTGGCTCTGGGCTGAGTCTCTGGGGCCCTGGCCGGTTCCAGCCGGCATCCACCCTTCCCCCTGAACCCCCCGAAAATGTGTGAGAGCAGCACGGTCCCAGGCATGCCCTGCAGCTGCCTGCCGCGGCCACGTGCCGCTCAGTAACCAGGCTGCACGTGATTGCACGTGCTGCTTGCTGCCTAATGCTACAGTGTGCAGCTCACGTGGCCTGAGTGACATGCTCTCCCCCTCCCCCCTCCAGGCGCCTGGCTCCCTCCCTCCCCTCCCCCGCCCTTGTGAGTGCAAAGTGCAAGACTCACCAGTGGATCCCTCCCCGGCTTCGGAGGGGCTGCTGGAGGGGGCCTGCTGGGTGGCAACGCTGGCCTCCTCCCCCGACGCACTGCTGTCTCCTTCCCCCGCCTCAGTGGTCCGGGTGACGGGGGGGGGGGGGCGCTCACAGGTTTCTACATCCGGGGCTTGCTGGGCTGGCTGGCCAAGGATGGCATGCAGCCGGTTGTAGCGGGTGCAGGTGGTCCTGCCCCCCTGCCCTCGCTGGCCCATGTGTAGCCCAGGCGCAGCTCCTTTACCTTAGCCCAGACCTGGTCTAGGTTCTGGGCCAGATGTCCCTGCTGGGCTAGCGCCTGGGCCATGTGGCCGTAGATGTCGGTGTTGCAGCACCGGGACATCATGTCATGGAGACTCTCCTCCTCCTGCCAGAGGTCCAGGAGGGTCTCCAGCTCCCTGGGAGACCACAAGGGGGCTCATCTTTTCCGGCCCCTGGGGGCCTTCTGTGCTGGGGCTGCAGGTGGCTCAGTGCCTGGAGCTGCCATGGCTGGCTCAGATGGCTGCTGGGCAGGACAGGGGAGCCGTGGCAGACCTCATGTGTGCTCAGCAGCCTGCGAGTTCTTTAAGAGCTCGGGTTACCAGGAAGTCCGGGGCTCGTCCAAACTGCTTTTTTCCATTTAGCCTGCTTTTGCGCAAAAGCGTTAGCTAGCTGTCTACACTGGCCCTTTTGCGCAACAGTTTTTCGCAAAAAGGACTTTTGCCCGAATGGGAGCGGCAAAGCTTTTCTGGAAAAGCAGCTGATTTCGCACAGTAGATCGTCAGTGCTTTTGAAGAAAATCAAGCGGCCAGTGTAGACAGCTGGCAAGTTTTTCCGGAAAACCCTGTCTGATTTTCCGGGAAAACTGGCCAGTCTAGACACAGCCCAAGTGTGGCAGAAAATGGCAGCTGCAAACAAATGTGTATAACCATTTTTCAATTTTAAAAGCATAGTTTTTATATGAAAGAGAAAACTTCAATTTTGAACATAGGACACATTTTAAGATATTAAAGTTTTAGTATTGGAGGGGGGGGGGGGGGAAGAGTTCCACGGGGCAACATCAGCCAGCAATAGAAATTCCAGTTAGAAAAAATACTCCGAAGTAGAAGTATGTAGATTTCTACAAAAGATGTAGATTTCTATAGAAGCTGAAAATTTATACCACACTGCAGTTTTGTCCCATACTAAGTTATTTTCCAGCAATAGGGAACAAACAGCGTTTCTTACTATCACCAAATCAAGAAGCTTTTCCAACAGTTTGAGAAAAATGAAAAGGTGCCATTTAGGAGGGATGAGGGAGGTTTGTAGCACACTCTAAAGTCTGAATCCTGGATTTTGTATTGGAGGTCTGCTTAAAACACATACCCTAGCTCCAGAGGCAGTTCTCCATATAAGAGCATCAGAATAGCCATACCGGGTCAGACAAATGGTCCATCTAGCTTTGTTTCCTGTCTTCCAATAGCAGCCAATGCCAGGTGCTTCAGAAGGCATGAACAGAAGAGGCCATCATCAAATGATCCATCCCCTGCCTCCCATTCCCAGTTTCTGGCAAACAGAAGCTAAGGGCACCATCTCAGTCCATTCTGGCTAGTACCCATTGATGGACCTGTCCTCTTTGAAATTATTTTATTCTTATTGGAACCCTGTTATAGTTTGGGCCGTTCCACCATTCCGAGTTTCAAAGGTTGACCATGAAGAAATCTATTGTGTACAGATGTGGTCTCCTCACCTCAAAAGAGATACTTTGGCATTAGAAAAGATTCAGAAAAGAGCAACTAAAATGATTAGGGGTTTGGAACGGGTGCCATATGAGGAGAGGCTAAAGAGACTGGGACTTTTCCAGAAAAGAGGAGACTGAGGGGGGATATGATCGAGGTATATAAAATCATGAGTAGGTGTGGAGAGGGTGAATAAAGAAAAGTTATTTACTTGTTCCCACAATATAAGAACTAGAGGACACCAAATGAAATTAATGGGTAGCAGGTTTAAAACTAATAAAAGAAAGTTCTTCACGCAGTGCACAGACCACCTGTGGAACTACTTGCCAGAGGAGGGTGTGAAGGCTAGGACTATAACAGAGTTTAAAAAAGAGCTAGATAAATTCATGGAGGTTAGGTCCATAAAAGGCTATTAGCCAGGGGGTAAGGAATGGTGCCCCGGCCTCTGTTTGTCAAAGGCTGGAGAAGGATGGCAGGAGACAAATTGCTTGATCATTGTCTTCGGTCCACCCTCTCTGGGGCATCTGGTGCTGGCCACTTTTGGCAGACAGGATACTGGGCTAGGTAGACCTTTGGTTTGACCCAGTATGGCCGTTCTTATGTTCTTAATAATTCTTTTTTGTTTTAAATCCACTGCCTATTAATTTAATTGGGCGAGCTTCTTGTTTTATGTTAGTGAAAGAGTACATAACATTTCCTTATTCTATTTTTCACCCCATGATTCTCTACACCTCCATGTCCCCTCACTCTTTAATCATTTCTTTTCCAAGAAGTCCCAGAGTTGTTAATCTTTAATTTTGGCCATACTGTTAATCTCATATGGAAGCTGTTCCTTACCCTTAAACATTTTTGTTGCCCTTTCTGTACCTTTTCCAAATCCAAAAAAACCTTTTTTTTAGACGGCGTGACCAGGTTTGCACAAAGTATTCAAGTTATAGGCATTCTAGGGATGTTAAAATACATTTAATTAATTAACTATGTAACCAAGGGGTGGGCAAAAGGGCATCTGCGGGCTGGATCTGACCCACTAAGCAGGTTGATCTGACCCACAGAGGCCCTGACAATTAGAGCCCGGGGGCAGGGGAGTGTGCTCAGTTTTCTCCTCCCTGTCCCTGCCCTGCAAGAAGCACACTGCACTTAGAAGTGCTACACACTCCTGGTAGTGCAGGAGGAGGCTTTGCGTGCTCCCCTGTCTCTAAGCCCTGATTGGCTTGGGGGTGGGAGAGTACGGGAAGTCTCTTCCCACTGCCAGGGGCATGGGTACTTAGTGGTAAGGAGGGGCAAAGGGGCTCCCCCACCCCCAGACCATTCATGGTCTGTGGATGAGAAAGCCCAAAGCATCATGGCCCCGCCCCTTCTGTTTGAGGCCCTGCCTCTTCCAGCTGACTCAGAGTCCCCCACTGACCCCTGGCTCCATGCTGCGCTGCCTGCTGCATAGAGCCCGGGATCAGCTGGAGACTCCCCAGCTGACCCCCAGGTTCCGTGCAGCACTTCCCCAGTTCTGAAATGCCCTGCAGAATCCGGGTTCCACAGTGCTGCCACTCTGAAACACCGAGACAGCATTTCAAAGGGACAGCCGCCGCATAGCTGAGCTAGGGATCAGCTGTGCGGAATTGCCCCTTCGAAATGCCACCTCAGCATTTCAGAGAGGCAGCGCCATGGAGCCTGGGGTTGGAGTCTTGGATCTGATGAAATGCCGTGTGGAGCCCAGGATCCACGGCGCTGCCCCTTTGAAATGCAGAGGAGGGAGCATCATTTCCCCAGAACCCAGGGTCAGCTGGGGACTCCCCAGCTGACCCTGGACTCCATGGTGCTGCCCCTTTGAATGCCACTTTGGCATTTCAAAGGGGCAGCACCGCACAGCTGAGCTGCGGATCAGCTGTGTGGCAGCTGCCCCTTTGAAACGCCGCCTTGGGGTTTCAAAGCGGCAGTGCCGCACAGGTGATCCCCAGGTCAGCTATGCGGCACTGCCACTTTGAAGTACCCTCTCTCATAGAGGCAGCAAGGGAGTGGGGCGGAATTAGCTAGTCAACTGACTATCCGATAAGCATTTGCTTGTCATCTAGTCCTTAACATCCTTAATCCCTTCCCAAACTACTGTTACCTGGGGCTCATTTTATCTGTCCCACTGCACTGCACTGGGAAGCAAGCTGTGAGCCAGGCAGCATGGTTGGAGGCTGCCTGGGAAAGCATGGCTGTTCCACTCCCAACCACTCCACATCCCACATTACCTGGCACAGGGGGGTCTCTCTGTTCCAATGCCCTGTGCCACGCTATGCAGCATCCTCTACCAGGCAGCGTGGTTAGAAACTGCCTGGCACAAACAGGAGAGGCTTCACTTCTTGCCTTCCCCAATGGCATTTGGAAAGCATCATCTGACCTTCAAAGGAGTAGCACCGCACTTTTATTGTATTCGCATTCAAGCTCCTGACATTACAGTGAGGCACTTAAAATACTTCTCCCAATTTCAAAGTTTAAGATGTTCTCTATACATTGTAACAAAGCCAAAGCAGCAACCTGCCACACTCTGGTGGAAGGCAGGTATACAGGGTGTTGGACAAACTGCTCTCTCTTCCCAGGGTACACTACTAGAAACTGTTACCACAAAATGGAGGTAGGCAGACATCTGGGACTAGTTACTTAGCTTGCTCCCTCAGGCAAGCCATTAAACATCTGCAGCCAATTAAAGACAGTGAGGCAGTTTTAAAAAGTTCCTCCCCCACCAAGGAAAGGAGAGGGGGAAGACATACATTAACCATCCATCCCAGATTTTCTGGGATAGTCCCACTTTTTAATTTCGTGCCCCAGTGTCCTGAAAAGCTCCGAGGCTCCGAACACAGCTAGAAGCGGCCGTGCACTGCTGATTTTCCTCCTCCTCCCTCAGATGAGAAAAGAGGAGCTTGGGACATTTCCTGGAACGTTTCCCTGCTGCAGGAATCCACCAATAAGAGCAACGGGAGGAGTTGTCTGCCAGGAGTGCGCGAAAAGCAAGCAAGCGGCTGGAAGGAGAGGAGGGCAGCTGTAGGGAACCAGTTCACAGTTCAACAGGGCTGCACGGGGCGGGGGGCACCAGGAGCCAGTTCACAGCTCATCTGTGCTACGGGGAAGGGGGGGAGCCAGGAAGCCCAGTGGTAGGGGGTGCCACAGAGGGTCTGAAAGGACCTCCCCTGGTCTAGAAAAATCTCTCATCTGGGACCAGTGAGGTTCTGAGGGTGCCATACAATCAAAGTTCAACCCCTACCCTAAGTCCGCTCCTGCACCCTCCCTCCTGGTGAGACACCCTACCCCCAGCCTGTTTCTGCACCCTCCCTCTTGCTGCTGCTCCCTCTAACTTGCCAGACACCCTATTCTTAGCTTGCTTCTGCACCCTTCTTCCCATCCAGACCTTGTAACCTCTCCCCGTTTTCCCTCTCCCTCTCAGATCCTGCACCCCCATCCCTATCGCACATAATGGCAGCGCTGTCCCATACACTGAACCCCTCATTTTTGTCCCCACCCCAGAACCTAAGATGGGGGGGCCATAAAATCTACCAGAAAAGAATCTGATCTATGGGAAGCCCTGAACCTCATTCCTGCCTGCTCCTTTTCCTCATCCCATGGGGCTGAGCCCCAGAGGAGTGAGGTGTCTCAGTTGGGGGCCATCTAAGTGAGAGTTGGGGGTTTCAGGAGGAGTGTTTTTACTTCTCACCTGTGTGGTCCCCAACTGATTTTTCTGTGGGTCAGTGGCTCCCTACCCCAAAAAGGTTGCCAACCCCTGCCATAAAGAAAACACTGAAACCTTTTGTGCTGAACACAAATTAACATTTTACTTTATTTAAAATGAAGTTTGATAAACTAACACGATAAAGTTAAAATGGTTAGTCTGTTTAATAATTTATATCAAACCGTTCTGCCTAGCTGCAGCACTAGCAAAATGGCTTGGGCGTAATTATGTAATTACTGATGAGTTTCTATTAGCAACTGGTGGGCCATGGAAAGGTATACATTGAGCCAGGTGGTCCACGGGCCAAAAAGATTGAAAGCCACTGAAATAGAAGCACCCCTGGCTCCTCCCCCCTCACCAGGAGATCTCCCCAGGCTCCCTTCTGCTCCAGAGGAGCCCCACAGAGAGATCAGGTCTGTTACCATGGCAGTGAAATCACCGTGTCACTCCGGTGTGGATGATGGACAGACTCTTTGTGAGTCTTCCTCATCCAAGCAGTCGATGATTTAAATAGTGTGTTAAGATGTCATGTGAAAACGCTTGGTGCATCCAGAAAGGCAGGATGTATCATCTCTCTACAGAGAGGGTTGTCATGTCGTCTGTGTCTGAGTAAACAAGCCCCTTGTGAGCTCTATGAAGAGAAATGTTTTGACTTCCAGTTTCAAGGCATTTGTTGTTCTGTCTTTGGGCTGCACGTTGCCTAGAACTCAATGGAGTTAGCTGTGACAATGAATGTCTGAGTTATACTGACAGAAAAAGTGAAACCAGTGCTAAAGACCCCACATCCATAGAGAGAGAGCGCGATGGTGTCAGAAGAAGTCAATTCAAAGTGTCTCCAATATTTTCCTAAGATCACCTCTTCTAGGCAGTGGGTCTTTTACTGACTGGCCCCTTATATTTTTGAAGGGTGACTAAATGTTAACTGGATCTTCTTGAGTAAAGTCAATAGATTGTTTTAGGCCCAATCCTGTCAATAGATTGTTTAAGGCCCAATCCTATTTTAAAGTTTAAAACGGATCAGGTGCTTTGTAAGCAGGTTGGGAAACTGTCTCATTTAGCAATTATTATTAGATATTATTTACATAATATAGGCATTGCCATCATGGTATTGACATATACATTTCTCAGTAGCTCTACATATAAAATACCCCAACCCCATTGACCCCGATAGGAAATGTACCTTTCAAGCAGTGATGATGAGGGTTAGTGACATGGTCTTCTCCACACTGTAACTGTCATGGTTAGTTCAGTATGGTCATTCTGGCTTGTGGAAATGTAGGGCACTTGATAGTTTTGCTGTAACTTCAAAAAATGCAGTTGCAGTACATCTCATTAGGGATGTAAATTCCCATTAATCAGTTGACCTGTTAATGTTAGGTCACACTGGGGCTGCTCCCACCTCCCAGCCCCCTCCGGATCAGCCCCTATCCACAGCAGCCTGGACTCCCCATGGAGAGAGGCTGCTCTGGACACCGGCGCATTCCCTGCCTATGAGGCCCCCCCGGGTCTCCTACAGATAGGAAGAGGCTGCTCTGGACAAGGGCAACTCCTCTCTGCAGTGGGCCCTCTGCGGGGCAGGAGCAACCCCCTTTCCACAGAAGGTGGGGAGCTGATCCAGCTCCCTCCGATTACGATTTAATAGGAACCAGTAAGCATTGTCTGTTAAGGGGACTAAGGAAATTGTCTCATGAAATTTTGGCATAGTTCTGGATGACTCCCAGGCCCTGAGTCAAATGGGGCTGCATCTATGTTTCAAATTAATAGGTCTAGGATCCTGGATCTCATCTTGAATTGAGGTTGGATCCCTATGCGTGCAGTATCATGGGACCCCAGGTCTGGGGCATGGGTTAATGCAATTGCAGTATAGTTGGGGGTAGGGGTCCTATGGGACCCAAACTCATCCCTGTTGGTAGAGGACAGTGGGAGGCACTCTTAGAGAGGTTATATGACACCCTTTACTTCCAATCACATGTCCATCTTGACCCCAGAAATACTACCCAAGGGTGGAACTTCCTGTGGCAGGTGAGCGGGGCCTAAGGGATCACTGGGCATAGCTATTGGAATATGTAGAAAATATGGTTCCGAAAATATGGTAATCTTAGGAAGACACAGAGCGACAGACCAGAAGGAGGAAGCATGTTACAAGGAAAAGCTGTGGTCGTGTGGGATCTGAGGAATGGCTAGCAGGTACTAGTGGGAGACACGAGGTGGGGCTATTTGAGGAAGTGTCTCAGGGAGAAAAACTGTGGGAAAAGAAATCAAGACAATTCCATCTGTTGCTTGCTGCATTCCAGGGACCCTAAAGCAGAGTAGTGGGTGGGCCTGGGTTCCTCCCAAACTTCCCCTCCCCCACACCAACACAGAGATTGGCCCAAGAAGGGAGACCAGGACTATAGAAGGATTTTCACCATGAGCTAGCCTGTGATAAGTATGGCCCAGTAAGCTGTGGACCCTGCCTCATATAAAGAGAAAGAGGCTGTGAGAAGGGTCACAGCGAGCCTCTGAGGCTAATCTTAACCACCAGTAGCGCAAGACCCATGGGGCACAGCTGGAGCTTTGCCACAACACACAATGGGTGATATACATATAACTAATAAAAATCTTAAAGTAGTTAGATACTAAAGCATGCCAGCTTTATTGCTAACATTTTATTCATCTTGATCTGAAATATGTATTAGTGTCATACTGTGATGTCTGGAGCAATGATAAGTGTTCCACCATCTTAGCTTGCCTTGGTGGAAGTTTTCAACAAGTCCACTTTAGTTCAGCATGTAAGATTTTGAGAGGGGAAAATCTTTGAGAAGGACTGTCAAATCTCTACCCACTGCTATTTTATGTTAGTGCTTTGGCAGAGGAGCAGACAGACAGGCTCAAGAATTAATAGAATTAGGGGGGGCTAGTAAGTATTTTGTGCTATCTATTCATCATTTTTTTACAGATGCAGTTACTGGCAGTAGGTATTTTGCACTGGCTGGCTCGTGCCATTGGCAGGTGTTACTTTAGCTCAAGAATATATTTAAGGTACATTACATCTTATCTGTCAGATACCTGAAATCCACCTAATGCTATTATTAGATTTATACTAAAACCTTAAGAGTTATATGTACTCAATGAACAAGTATAGTTTTGCATGATAATGTAGAGAAATAATCTAAATAATGATACATAGTTTTCGCTAACATTTAAATAGATACTTAATTTTAAAAATGTATATAAAAATGTAAACTATGTCTCCCTCTTTCCTTTCCTTCATATGCCACAAAGGCAAGTCTTCTCTGAGTAATAGCTCTGAGGCACAGATGATGTCTCTATATTTGTATAGATTCTGACTAAGATTATTATGAGCCTTCACTCTTGTTTGCAGCAATTTGAGAGAAAAATTCTCTGGGTGACAGATTTTGTTGTTGGACTAGGCATCCTGCTCCATCAGTTTACACACCAAATATAGTTTTGTGACTTCACTCAGATTCATATTCAAAAACCGTACACCTGACCAAAGTTGCAAAAATCAGATAATTCTGTGACAATACCAATTTTTGCAAAAGGAGAAATTGCTGTAAATTGACTAAGATCAAGGTTGGGACTCTTGCAGAATGTTTGCATTGCCAGTAGGATTTCTCTCAGGCTTAGGGCTCTAGGTTGTGATCAAATGATTTAACTATGCTCCTATTCAGAAAAAAAAAATCAACATTTTGCCACTTGGCTTACTCAATGTGTGACCCACACCAGCACCCTAGAAGATAGGAAACCATCTTACATCTCACTACTATCCATTTAAGAAATAAAGACATCACGCCTTGGAATAGGAAGCTTCAGAATAGGTTTCCAACATAAAGCAAGCAACTTGTTGGGATTTATGAGAATCTGAAAGCTTTTCAGAATCAACCTAAGTGAAAATTTCAAGTGTTATAAAT
The DNA here is from genome assembly GCF_052426305.1 of Pelodiscus sinensis. Lineage (NCBI taxonomy): Eukaryota > Metazoa > Chordata > Testudines > Trionychidae > Pelodiscus > Pelodiscus sinensis. The sequence continues at coordinate 88,628,504 of NC_143056.1, read as the reverse complement.
AACACAAATTGTCCATTTACTTCAAGCTCGTGTCAGAAAAAAGTAACATCTAGTCTGATAATTCAGAGTTTTGATGTGACTCTGTAAACAGAAGTTTGTTTTAAAGGGAAAGAATAATAAATATTGCTTTGAATAGTCTCCTTTGACTCTGATCCCCATAAAATAAAGCTATTACAAAAACTGATAAGTAGGTATGAAAAATCATTAAAGTTATCAGAAGATTCTAAATAGGAGAGAAACTCTGAGCTCTTTAATTTTTGTGCGTGCCAAACATAAGTCTCCCACGTGACCTGATACATTCCAGGGTATGTGCAAAATAGCAGTTGCAATGTTACCTATTTTACATGAGTTCATTGTGGCCTTCAGTTAAATGGATGCATCTTTCACTAAAGTCAGGGGATGGATCACCTGAAAAATGGGACCTATGTTTGCATTGGATAGAAAAGTAATGTATGGCCTATTTCTTTGAATAAACTAGATTGTCTCACTGAAGATTTTTAATTTTTAGCAGTGAATAATTGCCAACAACTTAGCACTATGCAAATCAATAACACAGATTTGCTATGATATATATCAGCTAATTAAATAGTTCAGTTTATTGCTCCAAATAGCTAAAAGGTTCACACAAACATATCTGGGCTCAGGTACCAGATAGAGGGTAGAGGAGCAATACTTCAGACATAAGTTCCTTTATTAGTCCTTCAAGGGAGATTTTGACCAACTCGCTAAATGTTAGATTCTGTCTCCATTTCTCACATTAAATAGTACCATACTCCTCAAATAGTGGCATTAGGCTCAGTATGAGTACTTGAAAAATAAGTTACTATTCAACACAAGAAAGAATCTCATGGTAGAATTTGACCCTTAACCTGTGTGTGCCTCAGTTCATCCCACTAGTGAGAGTATGTTCCTTCCTTCCAACAGAGTTTTTTTTTTTTTTAAACAAAATCAATTTAAACTTGCAAGGTACTCAGATACCACTTGATGAGTATAGTAGGGAGGTCTATAAATGAAAATAAATAAAATGATTTAGAGGCTTGAAAAATGAGAACTGTTAAGAAAAAGAACAGTTTCTTTTCCGATAGTTCTTGCACCACCAGTCTTTCACCCAGTCTGCTCTGAAGGCCATTCACTCTACTAAGCCCTTATAAAAATTAATGATGCCACTGAATTACTACCATAATGTTGCATTCTTATAGATGGTTGTGCAGGTAATCTACTATATGAAAAGGAGAGCCACCTAGTCATAAGGGGCATAGTCATCACCTACCATTTATCCATATCTAAACAAATAGCTGTTAATTTGTCACCCATCAGAGAAGAGAGAGACAAAAGCACATTACACTACTCCATTAATTCAGTTATCACAGCTCATTAAGTTAAAAAAACCATCATTTGCTTTTTTTGTTTTAAAGACCTAGGGCTTAGAATGCAATTCCCATATGAAGTGCACAAAAACATTTTATTGCCATGTATTCTGGTCAGAGTGAGAAGAAAATGATTTATTAAAATGTTAATGAAGCGTTACATCAGGCATTTGAGCAAGTAGATCAATACAGATCTTGATTATACAAGAAAAAGAGCTAGAGATGTCCAATGACCAAGAATTCTAAGGATGAAACTGCTTCTACAGAAAGATATTTGAAAACCTGATAAAGGTTGATCATGAGACAAAAAAAAAAAAAAAAAAAAACCTGTTCTTGTTATGCATGCAACCAATTCAGTTCCTTTACTGTAATGTAGTACTAATGTATTTCCAATTATAGATAGTTGATCTAACTTTGATCTGTGGGTCAAATGCCTAATGCGGTACAATGAAGATGTTAATAAACTGTATTTGATTTTTTTAGATCAGGAAAACGAGCCAGTATGAAAAGAACAGGAAAAGAAAAATAAAGTCCCATGGAATATAGAGAGGTAAGTAAATACATGCATTATTTTATATCATGATTATATGTACAAACTAGAGTTAGGGTGACATCCTGGCTCTGCTAGAGCAGGAGTCTAATAGTCGTATTTTCAAAGGCAGCAAATAAATACTTTTATAAGCTTGATAGTGCACAAATGTTATTCAAATACAACACTATTAAACCTATGAGAAACTAAGATAATTTGGCCAAGGAAAATGCTTTGTTTCACACATATGAAGTGTGTGTTCAGTGATGTGGTAACTATTTTAAACACAGAACTCCCACAAACGCTTCGCTCTCAACCTGTGATAAATACTCCCTGTGACATGGGATTTCAGACAGAAGGGAGTGAAGAAGAAACTGGAAAATAATTTGGCTGAGTATTTAACTAAGGATTTCCAGGATCTTCTGAGCTCCTTTCAGCACATCAATGGGTATTTATAGTTTTTGATGGGTACTAGATCTATGGTTCATGTAGAAAAGACTCATAAGAAAAGGGAGGGATACATCTAAAAGTATGAGTGCAAAATGTGTTTGAGGAAGTCTGTACAGGCTCACACTCATTAGTTGCAGTACGACAACCAGAAGTTAAAAGGAAAAGATCATTGTAAGCAGCAACATTCAGCAAACATACTACACTTCAATTAATTGGGAACATTAATGGAAATTACTGGACATTTTGCAGACAAGGATAAAGCAGCGTATGCACGAGTAAGATTTATGATATGATTGTTAAGATGCATTCAAGGGCCTGCAAAGGTATTTTTTCAACAATCTGAAATCTGTTCAAGGAAAAATATTAGTAAATCCTTATTTGCCAGGATAATGCTAATGTGAGTTATTTAATAGATTCATCACTATTTACCATGGATTATTGTACATACAATATTCAAGTGCAATTATAACCTGACAAGTAATTACTACTGCCTAAGTGTCTGATATAAAGCCCAAGGATGTCAGGAAATTAGCTTTCAATACTTCCCACTGAAGACAAATGACAAAAATAACGTCTCTGCAATGAAAATAAGAGTGTTCATGAAGTAGCCACCCTTTTCACATTTGAGGGCTGAAGGAAGACTGAAGAACTTTCTACCATCCATGCTTCCTTCAGGTTGGCCAAGGTGGTTTTTCAGTATGGAAATGGTTAGCAAGAAGAATAAGTTAAGGATCTTTTCCTAGAGTACTTGAAAATAAACTCATGTTCCTCCTCATTATTGCTGCTGAAGTCACAAATTGTGCTGTAATATTCAGTACAAAATACGTGCCTAAGAAACAGTTTCAAAAGATCTAGTCATACTTGAATAAAGGTCCTTAAAAAGATTTCCTGAAAGACATTGGGGTATAATCTTAGCATTAGAGAAGTCAGTGGCAAAACTACCATAGACTTTAAGGGGACAGAATTTCACTGTAGGAGCAGCTTCTGTGGCAGATGCATCTCATTACAGAGAGGGATAAAAGCTGCCATAGTCATGAAATACTATATACTAAGAGGGAAGAGGAAACAAGATAAACTATAATATACAACTGCACAAGTCATGATCCATTGAGAGCTGCTACAAAAAAGATCTACAACTTCACTAATAGAAGCAACCGTTAGGCATTTTAACTTTATTCTGTATTCACTAAGAACCCTGTAGAATAGTCCCGATTTACTCTATTCTTATAATAGTTAACCACAAGTCATTTAAGAGGAAAAGAGAAAGAAACAAAAGACTACAACTCCTACCCGTGATACACGTTTCTAACTCCTTTCTCATCATGCATGAACATAAGTTTCAGGACCTTTCAATATCTCACTCTCAGCAGAGACCAATGGGTGGTTAAAGAATAACCAACACGCTTGTTTTGGGACTTGATTTAGGAATACTTGTGTATTAAGGCAGGGTAGGATCATTAAATTCCTCATTTAGTGCAAGAATCCCTCAGTATTAAAGTAGTATTAACTTCTCTTTAACACTGAGTGGCAGAACAAATAAAAGAAACTTCTCCTAAGTATCTAGTTCCATAGCTATAGGATGATTTCACTTCTGAAAGGTAGACATACCATCTGGGGAAGAAGGAATATTGGTAGACATGAGATGCTGGAGGCAATGGCTAGACACACTGGCGCAAAGTATTTTTTTAACTCTGAGTTTGTTAGGAAATCCTGTAAGAGAAAAGGAGAATACTCAGCTGAATCCTTGAAGAGTGTCAGTAAATACGCTCTAGCAGTCTCAAACTGAAGTGGGAAGAAAGCGGATCTTCCTTTCACATACATGTGCCTGAGAAACAGCTACCATAGAGAAGATAACAAGCAAAGATAGACAGACTTATAGGCCAAGAACAAGCCTGGTTGGGATTTGTGGAAGTGGTTAGATTTGATGCAATGAGCCATGACAGACAACACCCTGGGGGGCAGATGTTACACAGATGATGCTGAATGAGCAGGAGGAATCAGGTACTGAATGATTTTTATAGATATAATGCCTAAGATGATTATTTCTCTCTAAAGCATGTGAAAACAGTTATTGAAAACAATTCATTACTTGGATATTGCTCTTTTCCCTGTGAAAAAGTGAACAAATTCTCAATTTTTCCCGATTGCTTTCCCATTTTTAGCTCTCATCCTTTTTGCTGGCTGAGAGCAGAAGGAAGCCATGACTTAGGACTGTATTCTTATACTGTGTCCCCCAGTGGTGCTGTTGGGGCAGAATATCATTTCAATGAAGATTCTTATGGCACAAGTAGGAAATTTCATCGGATATAGAATCACTACCTGATCCTCAATGAATCAACTGATTAAATTCAGTTCCAGTTTCCTTCGCCTTGCAGTGGTGCTCAGGGGAATGGCTATTGGTTAGTTGCCAAGGAGGGATGGAGAGAGCATGCTATTCAGAAGGTCTCAGTTTTCCCAGTCCCTTTTCTGTTTATATTAACTTGTTTTCCTTTCTTGTCTTTTCCTTGATGAAAATGTCTTGCTGATCTCTCCATGTTATCCACTTGGTCATTCTACAATCTTATAGGAATGAAAGAGAATGTATTTAGTAGACACAACAGCATAACTGAAAGGATGTAATGAAGGAAGATTGTCTGTACAAAGCAACACACAGGAATGAGAACTGAGTTTTCATTGTCTTGTAAAAGTGAGAGAAGTATCCTGAAGCTCCCCTTTAGACAGAAGCGGGTCAAGCGAAGTCCCAGCCTGCAAATCTTTCTTCCAAAAATACACAGGATGAAAGTGCTGAAAATATCCCAAGCCTATCCAGTTTCAGAGTTGACATAAGGCAACATCTTGACGCAATCAGAAACGAGAAGCCAACTAGGGCCTTGAGCCATTAAATAATGCCTTAGAACCAGCCCACAAAACATTCTTCACACAATTAAGTGAAAGTTTGACAAGATGTTTGCAATTTTGATTTTTTCCTCTCTTTTGCTCCACATTACAGACATATCACAGAATCCCACGAACACTGTATAAGCCTAATACTACGAGTATAACCCTGATTAACAGAAACCCATTTAACCATTGTGTTGTGCGGCCCAAGGTTGTACTTAGCTTCATAATGTTTAGGCCATCCAACAAATCTAACGCTCTCCAGGACAACCAGATCTGGAACATTCATCTATCCAGCAAAGCCAACTAGCATTAGAAAAGCTTGCCAATAGCAAACTATCCACTTAGCACCAACTGTGGAGGACCCAGGCTGCACTGGCTTAAAGTCTATTCTCCAGAGTTAACAGACATTTAATTTCCAATAGCATAGCTTTTCTGATTTTTCGGAGCCCTCAGTTAACTAAAAATTCTGGCTACCCCAAGATCCTTGACAACTGGAGCTACCTAAATCTTAAAGGGTATTAGCTTGGTAAGAAAATAGTTGTTCCAAAGGCAAGGACTCTCAGCTGCCCTACTCATCCGGACCCTACCACCTAAGCAACCATTGTGCCCCATATTCACAAGCTTCATTCTCTCACTTACAGCATACTGAGTCTCTGCATCATGCTTCTCAGGTCTGGAGTCCATGTAGTCCAACACAGATTGACCATAAAGGGGAAGCAGTTGTTAATACTTCTATATAATGCTGGAGACGAGTCTTTACCAAAAAAAGGACGTGATTTGTGCCTATCGTCTGTTAAATACTACGTGCCAACATGCAGGGAAGATGGAAGACAAAAGGCAGGACGAGAGAGAACTATATTCATGGTAAGATTACAATGCTCATTTTTGTTACAAGGGCTGTATCTTGTTAGGTCATTACCTTGGTTGGCAAAATAGATTTCTGAGTGTACAGAATTAGACAATACATGACAAGGTTAAAGGAAATAAAAAGTAAAATATGCACAGATGTGTTTGTTGAACAAGAATTATAACAAGATGACAGGAAGGGGCCTAACAGTATATGGCTTGAACAGGGGAGTAGGATTGTGTAGAATTTTGAAGGTGAAGTCAAGAAGATTGAACAGGATGACTAGAAGGACAATATGCTTAGAAGAGGAGGAGGTATTGTTAGAGGAATACTAGCTAAGTTGAAGTGTTTCTCAAAAATCTCTCTTCTCAAAGGATATCACTCATTTTTGTTCTGAAATTACTCAAGTCCTACCACAAATTTGATTCTCCTGTTTTTTGTTAAAAAAAGCATTTACATCAAAAATAAAGAATCATGAAACTATAGTGCCATATACAAGTGATTTATAACCTAACAAAAACCCTAATTTATTGCAGGAAACTATCTGCCTTGGCAGTGACTGAGAAAGGGGGGAGGGATAGCTCAGTGGTTTGAGCATTGGCCTGCTAAACCCAGCGTTGTGAGTTCAATCCTTGTGGAGGCCATTTAGAGTTTTGGGACAAATATTTGTCAGGGATGGTACATGGCCCTGCTGTGAAAGCAGGGGACTGGACTCAATGACCTTTCAAGGTCCCTTCCAGTTAGCAAAGTGTTAGCAAAAGGTTTTATTGATGTTTATAAGCAACTATTGGACTAACAATTTAACAAACCATTTACTAAAACCTCTATTAACCATTTGTTAATGGATGCTTCCTTCTTCTACTCATTTCGGTGTTTGGCATATGTTGCGTACCACATTTGGGATCTGCAAGTTGAAAGACTGAACAGTGGAGTTGAATGTCCAGAGGGAGGATGGATTATGATTTGTTTAGTACTGACCAATGTGGTTAGAAGTTTACAATACAAAAATTCCTGTCCCATAGAGCAGTTATGGGCAAACTAAGCTAGTGAGTGGCCCACATCAGTGGCCCTCCATCTCACTGGGCTGCAAGACTGTTGTAACCAAGATGGTTTCCCATGATAGGGCAGTTTTGCTAACTGCACCTGCGTAACTAGAATTTGTGGGGTGTGCCAGCTGAACCATAGCAGATTAGATTAGCGGATGGAGCTTTGATTAGATGCGGAGGGAGCACAAAGCTCTCACAGTCAATGTTGTGTTCAATGAGCACACACTTCACTTAATGCGCCCTTCTTTTATGTGCATGTCACTTTAGTAATACCAATAGGAGGAAAGTTATATGGATGGAAACAGTGGAATCTGGCAACTCTGCATGTGGGTAACGGTAAACAAAATGTCTTGTAGGCCACACATAGAAACCTGATAGGCTGCAGGTTGCCCACCCCTGCCACAGAGCTTACAGTGAAGTGTGCAGTGCACAGGCTTGTTGCACATTAAGAAAATTATGAAACATTAAAGATAACTTACAAATTGATGATTTAGGGCAGGTGTCCCTTTAATAGAAAGGAAAATAAGAGCCTGATACAGTATTGGCTTTCAAGGGACAGTGAAAGAAATGAGATCTTGTTTGCCAACAAATAAAATATTTAAGAAAAGCTAATGTGCACTACAACCAAGTTGACTAAAAAGAGGTAAACAAATTATTGTAAAAGTTTTGTCTAAGATTACTAGTATAAATTGTCTTTAGGTAGCTTACAACAATCAAGTCCAGTACCATAAAAGCATAGTATCTTACCTAAGGCAATTAAAGTATAAAACAATGTTTTCAACACTATAATGGTATATTGTTATGGCCCTCTGAACAGAGGCATTTACTTGATATCTCCCCAGGCAAGGTTTACACAAAATATTGTGATAACCTACTACAAGGTCACCTCATTATTAATACTTAATATTTTGATTTATTTAGACTTAAAATAAAAAAGTCTATCCTAAAAAATCATTAACAATTCAATACAGTAAAATCCCAGTAGCATTAAATTAATCATTTCAACAGCAAATTAGCCATACAACTACAGAAACTTTTTTCCCCAACCCTTTATAATTAGAGGAAATACATACTCAGTCATCTTCAAACAGCTGAGTAAACCACAAGTCCAGATAAAGTAATGATACAGATGGAAAAAGAGAAAAATGCACTGTGATTTTTTTGTCCAAGCTATCACTACAGTGAGTTAGTGGCAGTGCCTGTATTAGATTTCAGGAGCTCCTGAGATCTGTGTGCTTACTTATTCCAGTAGACCAGTCTGTAAATTGAGTCCACAGCCAGCCATTCTAAAATTCTAGTACATCTTGTTTTAGGTTCAGCAAGTAAGAGAATCTGGCAGCAAGAAAGCATTTACGTAGTAAAAGCAAGAGAAGCAATTCAACTTAGGTAAATTTAATGTCTAGAACAGACAGAAGTCAAATGTCTTTTCAAAGTTATATTAATATTTAGAAGCAGATATCTCTGAATTTATAGTGCAGTAGCAAGGCTATGGAAGGGCACAATTGATTTAAGATTCTTATTTTAAGATAAGATTTTCTTCTCAACTCCTTGGACATTAAAACAAAAATAATTTTTTTAATCCAATTTTGTGTGAACTCTTTATATGGTGTGCTCTTACTTTTCGAAAGAGCGCCATGACACGATTATGCAAATGAAGCACGGGAAATTCAAATCCCGGCTTCATTTGCAATTTCAAAGTGTCTAATTTACATCCCTCTGTTGAAAGCGGGACGTAGTCTAGACAGTTCCTGAGACACAATGACTTGCACTGGAGAGCTTGAAAAAGTGTCATAATTGTGTTAAACTGGCATAAGTACTTTTCAAAATGCTGCAAGTGCTGCAAAGTGTCTTTTATACAAGTTTCACTTTCGACCCATGACCTTGCCAATTTCTACTGTTTTTTTTTTATTTAGAAACTCTAAACAACGATGCTAATGACAAAATCAATTAGTATCAGTTATAGGCCCCTGCTTGCAGAACATCACTCTATATTTTGATATGCTAGTGAGTTAGGGTAAAAGGCTTAGATGTGGACAATGTAATACATTATATCAAGTAATCAAAATTTCTGCATGCCATATAGTTGTACTGAGGCCAAATTCTGTTCTATGAATTGTATATTTAGGTAGAATAGATGTAGTGTCCATAACTGTTTCTCTGATAAATGTGCACTGTACCTGGAGGCAAGTTGCATTACCACCTTTCTTTAATATAAAGCCAAAAATATAGGTTATAAGCAAAGAGGTCACCATAAAAAGGGGAAAAGAACATTTTATACATCTAATTCTAGCTGGAGTATTTTATATATCTATCGTGACCAGATGTACTTTTATCCTTCAATGTATTTAGAATATTAAAGCCTCCAGTAAATTAAAGAATCATGATTTAAATGAGCAAAATAAAGGAACTCAGAAGGTCTCAACAAACATATCAACAATCGCTACTGCATATTCAGTACAGGTTGTACGGCAGATAGCATACAATCAGTGCCTCTTTGAAGGTCAAAAAGTTTATGCAACTGAGGAGAATTCAAGCCCAGAATTTCCTCTGTCTGTGCTTTTCATAGGTTTACATGATTGTATTTTAGAAGCCATTAGGATGTAGTGAGTAGTATATACAAAGTTTTTATTAAACACACATCTTAAAAAGGATCACGGTTGAAAGAAATATTAGCGTTTCCTATTCAGGAAATTTAGAGAAGAGCATTTTTAGATTATTAGTGCCAAAATGTTAGTATTTTTATATTCCGGGTGCTCCATATTTACTAAAATCAGTGTGTCAGTCTTTGGTCCTGATTCTTTATTATTTTTCACCCAGTGTAATTTTTCATCTTAGTGCCTACCAAATGTAAAACACTGTCACACCATAACAGTAGCGCTGTTAACAAAGATGTGAATAACTGCACGATATGCCACAGAGAGAAGAATAAGGCATTGTGTTTTTAGACACAAGTGGAGGAAATGGGGATATGATTCATTGAGTGCATATTATTTATTGTCATTGATGGGCAAATAAAGCACAACAAAGAATCAATACCTGAACAGGGAAGTAGTAGAAACAGGGCACAAAGATCTAGCACTGGTGGCCAAGAGGATCATGATGTGCCAGATCCAAAGGTTTGGTGGACTGGCTCTAGCTCATGGATTGTATTTTGCTTGTTCCTGCTGGGAATTAAAGAGACCAAGAAAAAACACCCTGCTTCACTTATTTCTCTTTTAAGAAAGGTTATCTACTTTAAAAGTCTCAATCACTCTGGGAGATAGGACAGTATGATTACATGTAGTGTTTTCAACTATAAAGAAATCTAGTGAAGACTAAACACTCTAGCCTAGTGATGGCATAAAATCTCAAATCAGATAGAAAATATGTGAAAGGGGAATGGAGAAGGGAGCTGATGATATTCAAGTGCCTAATTCTTCAGCTGGATCCAGTGATACAAGTGGTGCGAGGAACAGTGTTCTGCTTGGGGTCAAGTGTCTAAGTTAGAAGACTTCATTATGGGATAGAATCATAGAACCGGAAGAGACCTCAATAGGTCATTTACGTCCAATAATCTGCAGTGAAGGCAGGACTCATTAGTATCTAGACTAGTGGTCCCCAACCTTTTGGGGCTGCTGGGCGCCCGGGGGCGGGGCCATGCATGCGCCGTGCTCCTGGGGGCCGGCACCGGCACGTGCCGTGACCCCAGGGCAGGAGCCGTCCATGCATCTCGTGCTGAGGGCCAGCACCGGCATGTGCCACAACCCAGGGCAGGGACCGTCCATGCGCCCGGGGCTGGCACTGGCATGTGCCACGACCCCGGGCAGGGGCCGCCCATGCACTATGGGCCGGCACAGTGCATGTGCCACGTGCCCAGGGGCAGGGCCAGCCCAGATTGTTCGGCAGGTGCACATAGATGGCCTGGTGGGCGCCATGGCACCTGCGGGCACTGCGTAGGGGACCACTGATCTAAACTATCACCGAAAAGTGTTTCTCTAAACCGCTCTTAAAAACCTCCCATGATGGATATTCTACTATCCCCTTAGGCAACTTATTTCAATGCTCAACCACCTTGACAGATAGGAAGTGTTTCATAATGTCCAAACTAAACTGTTCTAATTACAATTTAAGCCCATAGCTTCTTGTCCTGTCCTACTGGAAGATAAAATCCTTCAAATAACCTTTCATGTAGTTTAAGACTATTCTCATGTCTTCTCCCACCTCTATCGTCTCCTTTCCAGACTAAACAAACCCAGCTTTTTCAATTTTCCCTCATAGCTCATGTTTTCAAAACCTTTAATAATTTTTTGTTGCTTTTCTCTGGACCTTCTCCAATTTGTCCACCTCTTTCCTGAAACGTGAAACCTAGAACTGGAAACAATACCTGATTTGAGGCCTAATCACCACGTAGTAGAGCAGAATTACTTCTTGTATCTTACTTACAACACTCCTGCAAGTAAACCTAATGTAAGGGGTCTGTTACCCCTTACTAAAACTCTGTGGGAGTTTTTTGGTTTATCAGCTTCAGAAGGGGAAGGGTTCATGAGACTGACAGACCCCAGAGACAATGGAAAGCAGTCAACACTCCAGCTCAGCCTGACTGACAGGTTGTAAGTGGGGATTGTTCTGGCTCTGTCTCTGAACAAACAAGCTGTGTGCAGAAGAGGTCCTGCAAAGACAGAGAGCTGAAAGAGGAGTACAAGAAGAAGTCCTGCAGCGACAGAACCAGACACAGACAGGCCAAGCAGTGCAGACCCTGTGTTGAGCAGCAGACTGGCAGTGCTCAGAAAGCCAAAAGGAACAGAGAAACAACACAAGGAGCTGGAACTGGCCAAGCAGCATAGCCTGCAGCTGGATGTGGTGAGCTACTGGGACCTGCAAAGTGTGGGGAAAGGCTCTGGACTGGGAGAGGGGTCTGGCCACTTAGAGACTGAGGCTGTGTGGTCACTGCCAGTGCAAGCGTGTCCAGCCTGCAGCCCCTTGCAGCACATCCAGGGCTTCTAAGGAAGAGACTGTGAACTGTCCTTACACTCTGCAGACTGCTGTGTTGATGTCCCTGTGCTACAGAGCAGGGCTGTGTGTTCTCATTTAACCATTCTCATTGTTTCTTATTCTATTCTCTTTAATCAGTTGATGTTTAATAAATTGTATTTGCTTTGAACCTTATGAAGTGGTCACTGGGCCAAGAAGGCCTGCAGTGTAAAGAGAGCACCTCGGAGTGGGGACACCCTAACTCCTGCCCCTAGTGACTACAAGGTCAGGGATTAAGCCCCAGGAAACCTGGGCCCAGCCTTGTTGGGGTTTCAAGGGCTCTGCTACTCATGAGAGTGGAGGGGGAGCCCTCAGGATCAGGGAGCCGTGGGGTAAAGGAAGTGGGAGCGGGGACTCAGATCCTTTCGCTGGTTCATTTCACCGGGGTGTATAGAAGCCAGGAAAGTTCCCCACAAGAGCGGGACCATTCCCCCGCTTACACTGAGAAGGTGGTTTGCTTTTTTTATGCACCAGTGTTACACTGTTGACTCATATTTAGCTTGTGGTCCACTGTGATCCCTAGATCTTTTTCTAGAATATTCTTCCATAGACAGTCATTTCCCATTTTGTATGTGTGCAACTTTTCCATCCTAAGCGGAGTACTTCACATTTGTCCTTATTGAATTTCTTCCTATTTTACCTCAGACCAATTCTCCAGTTTGTCCAGAGCATTCAGAATTTTAATCCTAGCCCTCAAAGCATTTGCAACCAGGTTGGTATGGTCCCCAACTTTAAAAGTGTACTCTCTGCCATTATTTAAGTGACTGATGACAACAATGAACAGGATGTAGAACTGACCTCTACGGGACTTCACTTGGCATGGACTGTGAACCACTGATGATCAAAAGCCTTACTAATGTCAAGATATAGCACATCTATCACTTATCCTCCATCTACAAGGCTTGTCACTCATCAAAGAAAGCTATAAATAAGGATAAGATTTTGTCATGGAGGTCACAGAAGTTAGACTGAATTGCCAACCTCTTATCCTATCCTCTCCCATCATAAAGGCTGTTTGTCAGGGTTTTTTTTTTTTTTTTTGGGGGGGGGGAGAGAAAGAAAGAAAGAAAGTTCCATGCACATTTGAAAATCAAATTAATTAGGTTTCTGTTTAGGACCAGGTCTTGCAGTCCCTAGATATACTAAACTCCCACTCAATCTAGTAGGCCTTTTGCCTGAGAAGATGTAGCATTTCCTTCCGCACTTGGGTTTATTAGCAGGGTTTCCACTTGGCCCTTTTGAACTAAAGGCACAGACTTGACCTCCACTATTGGGTAATGGTAGTAAGGTCTTATACTCAGTGACTAGCCACCAGAAGGAGACATGGCAAACAGTGAGCATGTCATATAATCCTGCATTCTTCAGGTCTTGAAGGCAAATTCCTGCATTCATGAGGAAGTTTTTAATAAGTACTGCCAGTTTTCCCATTATCTGACTAAAAACCTCAAAACATAACTAATACAAAGGATTGTCAAGAAGTTGTCCTTAATGACTTATTTAAAACAATTAAGATTTTAACCTAGTCGAGGTAAATGTTAAACTGTGTTTTCATATAGTTATCTTATTTACTAAAGCAGCAAAACGGTATGATGGTAGGGTGCAAATTGAAATAGTTCTAGCTCTTGAAATCTCTTTTATACTTTGTGTTCAGGCTCTCTTAATATTGGGCTGCTTGATATCAAAGTAAGCCACTAATTAGAATGAATCTGCATGATTTTGTAATCCTTTTACATGCAGTGCACTTTGTTGCATGGCTGAACTGAGATTAGGCTGTAGCACTAGCCACACTTCAGTTTGATGCATTTTACACTTTATTGTACAATGCAGAACACATTGCTTTATTTCCTCCCCCTCTACAATAGGCAATAATTAATGTCATTTCTTTCCTTTAAATAGTACATTTTAATTTGCATTAATGAAAATATATTTCAGAATTTTTTTTTACATGGTGGTATTTATTTAGCATCAGGACCAATTCAGGCATATCAGGACCCTTGGCAAACTCTCCTGATAGAAGTTACCCTATATAATAATTATTTCTCCTATGAGCTGTTTATTCTTCAAACTGTAGGGATAGGGTGAGTTAATTAGCAGTTGCCTGGATGAAATCGGAAGATCCTGGTTTGGGGGTGGGGGCTGGGCCTTAAAGAAGCAAATGAGTACATATTGCCTTTCCTTCTGTGCAAATGTCCCCTTCTCATGTCTTACTGTGTGTCATTCATTACACTGAACACTGCACACACTTGATCAGAGTTGACTTCATTCCGTCCTACAAGGCTCAGAAGAACGCTTTACACCAGGTAGTGAGGAGCTTAACAGGTACCACACAATGCATCTCATTCTGTTGAGGTCCCTTCCAAGCTGGTGTCTTATGGCTGTGTCTAGACAACATCCCTTTTCTCGAAAAAGGGATGTAAATTAGACACTTTGAAATTGCAAATGAAGCCGGGATTTAAATTTCCCACAATTCATTTGCATAATGGATCCAAAAGATCCAGTAGGAAATTTAAATCCCAGCTTCATGTGCAATTTCAAAGTGTCTAATTTACATCCCTTTTTCGAGAAAAAAAGATGTAGTTTAGACACAGGCTATAACCAGTGAAAACTAGTTCTCACGCATGTTAGAAACACAATTTGATTAAATTACATACTTAAAATAAAAAACAAATGGTTGTCAATAGATTTCACTTCAACCAGAACACACCAGTCCTTTATCTCCCTCATTTCTAGATTAATATTTATCTGCTCTGTCAGGGGAACTGATGCATGACCACAGAAGCAGAGGGCTGGAAGAGACCTCAGGAGGTCATCAAGTCCAACCTCCTGCTAAAAGCAGGGCCAATCCCAACTAAATCATCCCAGCCAGGGTCTTGTCAAACCAGGACTTAAAAGCATCTAGGGATGGAGATTCCACCACCTTCCTAAGTAACCCATTCCAGTGCTTCACCACCCTCCTAGTAAAACAGTTATTTCTAATATCCAACCTAGACCTCTGCAACTGCAACATGAGACTTTTGCTCCTCATTCAGTCATCTGTCACCACTGAGAACAGCTTCTCTCAAACCTCTTTGCTCCACTCCACCCTCAGGTAGTGGAAGACTGCTATCAAATTCCACCCCCACTTTTCTCTTTTGTACACTAAATAAATCAAAATCCCTTACCCTCTCCTCATAAATCATATTCTTCAGCTCCCTAATCATTTTAGTTGCTCTCTGCTGGACTCTCTCCAATTCATCCGCATTCTTTCTGTAATGGGGCCCCCAGAATTGGACACAGTACTCCAGATGTGGCCTCACCAGTGTCAATTATAAGGAAATAATCACTTCCTTAGATCTGCTGGCAATGCCCCTAGTAATGCACCCCAATGTGTCACTAGCCTTTTTGGACTCTGCACTTATCCTTGTTGAATCTCATCAGATTTCTTTTGAACCAATCATCCAATTTGTCTAGGTATCTCTGGACCAGGGCTGAGCAAGAAGAGGCCTGGGAGCTGGATCTGGCCTGCCTAACACTTTGATCCAGCCTATGGACTGCATCTGGCTGCTTTCTATTTATTTCCTGGTGATTGTGCCACCAAATTTCCAGGTAGTGGCTCAGGGAGTAGGATCCTGTTTAAACGGCTCACCTGTCAAATCACCTGTCAAAGACTCCAGGATCTACCAGTAGATCCCGATCCACTGGTTGGTGATCACAGCTCAAGCGCTAGACAACTCTGGGGGGAGGTTAGTCCCCAGCCCTGCCCCTTCCACCCCCTTCCTGTGAAAATTATTGTCTACCCCAGATCTGAACTCTAGCCCTACTCTCCAGCATGTCTACTTCCTCCCCTAAATAAGTGTCACCTGTGAATTTGCTGAGGGTGCAACCCATCCCCTCACCCAGGTAATTAATAAAGATGTTGAGCAAAACCAGACTCTCAAACTGCTCCTTGAGGCATTCTGCAGACCACCAACCACACATTGAGCTGTTGATATCTACCCGGTGAACCTGACAATCTAGCCAGCCCATTTATCCAAACCATACTACTTTAAATTGCTGGTAAGAATACTGTGGGAGACCATATCAAAAGCTTTGCTGAAGTCAAGGTATATCACGTCCACCAACTTCCTCAGATCCACAGAGCCAGTTATCTCATCACAGAAGACAATCAGGTTGGTCAGGCATGACTTGCTCCGGTAAATCCATGTTGACTATTCCTGATCACTTTCCTCTCTTCCAAGTGCTTTGAAATAGATTCCTTGAGAATCCCATGATTTTTCTGGAGACTGAGGTGAGGCTGATCAGTCTGTAGTTCTCTGGATTGTCCTTTCCTTTTTTAAAAAGATGGGCATTGTATTTGCCTTTTTCCAATCATCCTGGACCTGCTGAAATTGCCATAAGTTTTCAAAAACAATAGCCAATAGCTCTGCAATCACATCAGCCAACTCCTTCACCACACTTGGATTCATTAGACTCATCCCCAGGGATTTGTATACATTCAACTTTTCTAAATAGTTCTTAACCTGTTCTTTTTTCACTGAGAGCTACCCTCCTCCTCCCCATATTGTGTTGCCCAGTGCAGCAGTCTGGCAACTGACCTTGTCCATCAAGAGAGAGGCAAAAAAAGCACTGAATACTTGAGCTTTTTTGACATAATCTATCACTAGGTTACTTCTACAGGACTATGTAGCACTTTAAAGACTAACAAGATGGTTTATGAGATGATGAGCTTTCGTGGGCCAGACCCAAATGAAAGCTCATTATCTAATAAACCATCTTGTTAGTCTTTAAAGTGCTACATAGTCCTGTATTTTGCTTCAGCTACACCAGACTAACACGGCTACATTTCTATCACTAGGTTACTTCTCTCTTTCATTTCAGTAAGGGTCCCACACCTTCCCTGACCACGTTCTTATTGCTAACATGCCTGTAGAAACCTCTTGCTATCTTTCACACCCTTTACCAGCTGCAATTCCAACTGCGCTTTGGCCTTTCTGATTACACCCCTGCATGCACGAGTAATATATTTATACTCCTCCCTAGTCATCTGACCAAATTTCCACTTCTTGT
This sequence comes from Pelodiscus sinensis, assembly GCF_052426305.1. Lineage (NCBI taxonomy): Eukaryota > Metazoa > Chordata > Testudines > Trionychidae > Pelodiscus > Pelodiscus sinensis. Next base: position 88,611,329 of record NC_143056.1, on the reverse strand, counting down.
AAGCTTCCTTTTTGTGTTTTATGCTTGCCAAAGATTTTACTGTTAAGCCAAGCTGGTTGCCTACCATATTTGCTTTTCTTACTGCATATTGAGATGGTTTGTTCCTGTGCCTTCATTAAGACTTTAAAACAACATCCAGTTCTCCTGGACTCCTTTCTCCCCTCATGTTAGCATCCCAGGAGATCCTGCCCATCAGTTCCCTGAGAGGGTCAAAAATCTAGGGCCTATATTTTGCTGCTCTCCTTTCTTCTTTTGGTCAGGATCGTGAACTCAATCATCTCATGATCACTGCTTCCCAGGTTGCCATTCAGATCTACTTCCCCTACTAATTCCTCCCTGATTGTGAGAAGGTCAAGCTAATCTTGGCTCCTGGTTAGTTTCTTCAGCACTTGTACCAGGAAGTTGTCCCCACTAGTCTCCAAAAACTTCCTGGATTGCCTGTGTACTGTTGTATTGGTCTCCTAGCAGATGACAGGGTGACTGAAGTACCCTATGAGAACCAGGGCTTGTGATCTGGAAGCTTCTGTTAGTTATTTGAAGAAAGCTTCATTTATCTCAGCCACCTGATCTGGTGGTCTATAGCAGACACCGACTATGATATCACCCCTGTTGCTTCCACCTCTAAACTTAAGCCAAAGACTCAACAGGCTTTTCTTCCATTTTATACTGGCACTTTGAGCAATCATACTGCTCTTTTACATAGTACAACTCTTCTACATTTTTTCCCTCGCCTGTTCTTCCTGAACGGTTTATACCCTTCCATGACAGTGCTCCAGTCATGTGAGTCATCCCACCAAGTCTGTTATTCCAATTGCATCATAGTTCTTTGACTGTGCTAGGACTTCCAATTCTTCCTGCTTCCTTTTCTTTCTACATCCTCCCCATCCCCTAGTTCCTTATGAACTAGGAGAACACAAACATTTAAAACTCATTATAAATAACAAAACTTCTATGGTAAAAAAAAATCATACTTTGGCTGTCAACTCAGAATCCCCCTAAGCCCTTCAAGTGGGCTTACATAGATGATCAGAGAGAGTAATAGTTTGAAAGATGTTTCCCCCAGCACTGCTGCTGCTACTTTTTAGCCTTCCTAGGGCTGACCACAGGAGAGAGATAGGAAGGAGAGCACTTTAAGCACTTCACATTTACTTACTTAGTAAGACATGACAGATCTCGGAAGGATTGATTTTTTTGTTTTGAATAATTTGACTTGGCCCATCAGATGCTTTCTGTAGGGTTGCTAAAACCCTCTCTCAGATGCCATGATGATGGACTCAGTATAAACAACTGGACAGCTTATTGTTTAGTGGGATAGGTAACTATTCTTTCTCCCCTAAAGAGAACATTGTCAACATGGGATAAGAAAATTTTTCTTCTGTGAAGCTGATGATTGTTCCTCCTCAGCAGGGACGGCTCCTTGGAGCAACTGAATGCTCTAAACTATGACACTGCCTCTAGACTTTTCTAATTTGAGTGAGGAGACTGGACCTCCTTAAATTAGCTAGAATTGACTAAGGAATAGGAGGCGAGCAAAAGTGGCATAAGATGCAAACTGGGGCTAAGTCCCAAGCATGCATTAGCTAGAAAAGAAAATCTGGATCCACGTTTTAGATTTTTTACGGTAAATCTAACCTGTATTAGAGACAATCTAAAAAAAACCAAAGGTGCTTCTCAGTAGCTTTGCTTTGTGGTTAATTTGTGCATTTATTTCAGCTTGGACAATTAAAAGGATATTTCATTCTGTGTCTAATTCATTCCATTTACAGTGCCTTGATTTGTAACATTGAAGTTTCAAATGATGTACGGGGAATGTTCATTTAAAATCTAGTTTTCTTTGAAATTTAAAAAGCTATAATGCACACCTTTTATAAATCACAGAAAGTTGTTATAACAAATTAAATTTTAGGCCAAATTTAAGTAGTACATTTTGTTTTATTTCATGAAAACTAGGAATATAAAAGAATTGGAGATTTAGCTTTTGAAGCTTTTCAATGGTTGATATAAAGAGCAGTCTGAAGTTTTAACTTCCTAAAATGGTTTGTGTGTTTTTTCCTGCACATTTGTGCATTACCTGCCACCAACTACTGTTCAGATATTCTAGCTGCTAGCCACAAAATTTGATTTAGTCTAGTTTTACAAAGATAACTTGGAATTTAATTACCTTACTGCTTACTTTCAAATCTTTCATGTTTTAAATATTGTCATGTGATATGGTTATTTTACTCATTTACTTATCACAGTGCTTAAAGGACTTTAATTGAAATTCTCAAGTCTCAGTCTAATGGTTGACTTCCAAGATTGGTTTAAAAGAAAACAACACAAAAATAGGTGTCATCTTAAAATAATGTCAGGACAAGATATTAGTGATTATTAAAATTCTTATCAAAACCAGACATAACTGCCACCATTATAACTAATGCATTTCTTAAAAGAGAATTCAGTATACCCACTTGAAGTGCAAATGCACACGATAACTTCTATGGCATCTTTTTAGTCACAAAGTTGAGCAACATGCCACAAACTGAATACTTCCTTTCCTTCCCTTCTCCAGAGTCAAGCAAGCCTTTAAAAAGAGATACTAAAGACTATATCTTACTTCAGTAAGAAACTAAACCTATACTAAATTGGTCTTAAGTCCTTTTACAAAAGAACAAGAAAACCATCTTAGACTGAATATATTTAAGTTTAAATTAAGAAAATGTGGAAGATTTCAGTATGAGTATTTTGCCCTGTGGTCCTTCCTAAATAAAAAGGAAAGGGTCTTTTAAGCAGTTTAACTGATTTCAATTGCTGCAGAGGAAAAAAAAGGCACTGTCTCTGTGGTAACCAGAATTCAAACAGGTTCATGCTAAATTACACCTGGAAATGAATTAATGCCACACAGAAACATGAGATGCCACAGAACAGCCAAAATGTATTATGCCAATAGTTATATATACTACTATCCTCATGTAGTAGCTGCTTGTGCATATTTTCACGTGATAAACTCTGCATATTGCCAGAGAAAGTAATCAGTTTATTGATAATGACACTGAGGGTCTTTACTGAGTATGAACAGAGGATAGCTAACATCCCGTGTGCCTGGATGTGATGGACATTTAAGGTGAATTCTCTCTCAGTGATCATGTTCAAAAAAGCTGAAAATAACTAACTGTATCCTAAACTTTACAGACAAACTCCACAAGAAAAGCCAAATAACCTTCCACCATATAGCATTCCAACCAATAAAAATGTCAGTGTTAAGAAGAATTACATTCAAGGTTCTAGTAATGGTCTTTTGCAGGCTTACAGCTTCTTTCTGTGGAAAATTCTTTAAAATTATACTTGGTGAACAGAATATTTAACATACTGCAAATGAAAAAAGTTTTAAAGTATACTGTTGTTGACTTAACAGTGTAATGGACTGTTGCCAAGAATGGAAGCTGTATTCAATTAGCTTACAAACATATGTCTCAATGCGTTTAGAAGTGTGGGGGTGCCATTAAATCTGCTAAAATTGTTTTGCAGATGGAATCTGATTAGCGTGTGAGTCTCTGACACATAATTATGTCCAACAGTATTTTTGCTCATGAGAAAAACAATAGCTAAGCCAACAGTACCTGAAAACTACATACTTGGCTCTGCTGGGGGGGATGTGTTATATTACGTGAGAGGGAATATCTGGGCCCAAAGACGTTAATATAACCCAGTCACAGTCCAACATATAATAGTTTTAAACAAGATATTGGGTTTGGCATGCAAAGACCTCAGCTTGCTTAGTATTGTGTGAAATGTCATTAAAACCCAAAACTTTTTATTAAAGATACAGCAAAGGAAAAAGAGTTCAAGCATTTAAAATGTTTCATTCAACATTTCTTGCTCCCTTTCCTCTGTAGCTGGTTAGAGTTTTTAGAAGGAAAAAACCCCTTGTTTGACAGTCTCTCAGATGGCAATAACTGTTCTTTTGGGTAGAAATAAGCTATTTGAGATGGGCTGCTGCTGTTGAAGTCCAATCCTCAGCTCAAGTGTATTTGGGATTTAGCTGGAACAGGTACGGAAGGGGACATAATTTGAATCTCTCTCTCAGGCCCGAACTGGTCTAGACATCAAACAAAATGTCACCGTGTCATTGTGATGAAGTTCATGTCAGTAGCCTCCATTCTTACTATTCCACCTCCCCACTCAAAGGCTCTTTAAGGTCCAAAAAAGGGAGCGATAGATGAAATGGCCAATCTCCTCATTGTTTGTTCCACCGATTTGGCCTGTTTCCACCAATTTCAACACAAGTTTTGGTTCATTAATTTCCAGACCCACATTTTTCTTGTATAATGGGCACGATCTTTACATAGCCCTTGGATTATATCTGTAGGCTCCTTTGTTTAGATTAATTCAGCCTGTCTCCTTTTCAAATATTTTCCCATAAATATTTGTTTCTCTTGATTATTGTGACTGCTCACAAACTTTTCCATAATCAGGACAGTTAAGTCCAAAGCTGACTGAGAAGAATTACAAATGGATCTCAGAAAATTGGGTGACTAGGCAGCAAAATAGCAGATGCATTTCAATGTTGATAAATGCAATGCAATGCACACTAAAAAAATATAATCCCAACTATATGTATAAACTGATGGCGTCTACATTAGCTGTTAGTACTCAAGACAGATGTAGGAGTCAGTATGGATAGTTCTCTGAAAGCTTCCAATATGCAGCAGCAATAAAAAAAGCTAATAATGTTGGTAATCATTAGAAAAGGTACAGATGATATAATATTGCTTTTGCATAGATCCATGGTATGCGCACATCTTGAAAACTGAGTGTTGATCTTACCACTTCATCTCAAAAAACATATACTGGAATTAGAAAGGGTACAGAAAAGGGGAACAAAAATAATTAGGATTATGTAATAGCTTCCATACGAGAACACATTAATAAGACTGAGACTTCTCACGTTGAAAAAGAAACAAAGGGGCCATATAATAGAGTTCTATAAAATCATGACTGGCGTGGAAAAGTAAATACTCTTCATAACACAAGCACGACATGTCAGCCAGGTCTGGTCCACAGTAGGACCTTAGTCTGAAATTAGCTACCCCAGGTCTACTTTCTAAGAGATGCATCCACACTACCAAGCCCATTATTCCAGAATAAGGGGTGCAGAATTCAAACTCTGTAGTCCTGCTTTTCATGAGGAGTAACGCTATTCCTGAACGTGTAAATCCAAAATAACGTTAGCGTAGATGCTGTGGTGCCACTAATTGGAACTAATTTGCCTCCAGGAAGCCTCTTGCAGCTCCCCAGAGTGCATCCTGGGACTCTGAGTCTGAGGTAGGCTCCATTAATGTCAGACTCCATGAATCTCAGACTACATTCGATTCTTCCTCATAGTGAGGACATGGAACTTCAAATTTGTAAAACCGGGTGCCTAGAAGTCAAACTTAGAAAATTCAAAATACCTAGTGTAGTCGTGGCCCCAATTAAATTAATATGCAGCAGGCTTAAAACAACATAAAAAGGAAAGGTTTTTTTATACAACATACATTTAATCTATAAAAACCAATAAAACTCAACTTATGACATTTTTGAAAATCCCTACAGGACTTGCCTTGTACTGATAAGTTATGGCATGAACTATTTACACATATTACTGAATTCAAAAATTTAAATTCAGTTGAAAAGAGAGCTGCTCATCATTGTGCTGCACTCAAGACAAGCTATTTATCCCTTACGTATTCTATTTATTCCTATGTATTCCTTAGAATATAGCTATATTTAAAAAGCCAAATTAATGCTGGCATTAGAGTGGATTTAAAAAAAGGCAAAATAATGTTATGCTTAGTATGATATGTAAAGATAGTCAATTCATATGGCTGTTCAGAAGATCCACATTATAGACAGACAGATCTAGATCTGCTGATTCTATTAACACACACACACACACACGAGAGAGATAAATGGTTTAAGCCAGTCACTGCCGAGAGTCAGGAACAAATTTACACTGAGGGCAAATTATTCAGCAATGGATTTTCTGGCATTTTCTCTGAAACATTACATGATTAGCTACTACTAAATAGTGGCTGTACAGTGATACATCTAATCACATCACAAATTGAGAAACACAGCTGCAAATATATTAAAGATTTTAATGAAAGTATTATATTACTGCAAAAGTAGGCCCTGATCAAAGGACTATTATCTATTTTACACACAAAAACCTATGTTAAATGGAGAGAATTAAGGATGCAAAGTCAATCACTCTAAAGTTTAGAAATGCAAGCACTGAGGTTGCCTTTGGGCATCTGCATTATGATACAGCCTTTAACTATTACATACAATTTCTTCTCCAGGGCTCTTGCCTTGTTCTGTATAGAGTATTGATCTACTCTTGAGATGAATAGGTTTAGGCAAGTAAAGTAGATTGTTGTCTGTAGGATCCTTGCTTATTTGCTGTAGAATTTGAAAAATGAGTAGTAAATGAGGCAGGGGACTGCAGGAAGAGAAAAGAAGCAGTTAAGGCACTTGACTGCTGCTCTTCAGAATTGGAATTCTGTCCCTATCTCTGCCATAAGGTTCCTGTGCAATACAGGGAAAGTCAATTCAAGCAAACTTCTCACAATTATGAGTTTCTCCCATTTTTGGATGTCTGAGAAGCGACCCGGGGTCTGATCTGTAAAACAGCGGCAACTGAAGTCAATAGGAGTTGTGAACATATAAAGTGCTATACAAAGCTAGGAACTCTGAAAAATCAGCTCTTACGCACCTCAAACAAGGTATCCAAAATCAGTGGATATTCTTTATTTAAATCTCTGGTTCCCAAGTTCCCCATCTGGGAAATAGATATTATAAAATACCATCCCACCACCACATCATACAAGTCTTCAAGATATGTTAATGTCTGTGAAGCATTAAAATGCTAAAGTAATGAGTGCCATAAAAGTCCATGAAGAAATTAATAATTCTATCTTCATGGCAGGGCTTGAAAAGGGTACAGTAAATAAGGTATAGGGAGGCTCACTAAATGAAGGAAAAACAAAATATTGAATAGCTGCACACTGAATGAGTACTGTCCTTCTGCTGAAAAAAGACGGGTTCCTATAGAAAAAAAATCTTATGTGCTCACATAATTAAAGACTATCATAATGTACTCATACAAGGGGGCTGCATTAAAGTCACTAGATTGCATTTGTATTCTGATTGCATTTGTATTTCTAACTGAGTGCTTGCTTTTTCAAGCTCAACAATGGTCTTGCTGAGTCACTATCTATGTGAGGATGGTACATGCACAATCCAATCACTAACAGGAGCTGTGAGAAGATGGTGAATGGTCAGAGTGGAGAATGGACTCCTCAGATATTTAATTAAAATATCTCTGATTTTTCACAGGCTTATACGTAGTCAAATTTGGATTTATTGGCATGGCCAGAGGCACTGCCCTGATATAAAAGCCATGCCCTAGCCAAATTTCAAATCTCTATTCTTAAGCTTAGGGTTGTTAAACTTTTTCTAAGAAAGAATGCCAGAATTTGTTTTAAACACGGTCAAATGTCATATTATTCCCTAGACTTGTTCTTGGAAATGACTGAACAGTTTGGCTGAAATCTTTCAAAGGTAATCAGCCTGAAGCACAAACCTGCTTTTAAAAGTTCAACCCAAATAGATTCTGACAAAGTTATAAGTGTCTGAAAACAGGGTCTTCATTGTGAAATTTACTAGGAATTGTTTCTTTCTTCCAAACTGAAAGAAAGAAATGGCATAAAAGGTAGAGCATTAGACAACTCTTCATTAAATTAAGACATGCTCTTAATTAAATTACACGTAGAATGCAATTATATTCATAATAATCAAATTTGTGTTTTAATCCAAAAAGTAAATGCATCAAATTTGAAGTCTAGTCTTCATCCAAAACCAGCAAATATAAGTAGCATCTTAAATGGAAACAGAACTCTACATTTGGTATTTTTATTTTATCCCCATTTATGTAGCACTTATTACTCTATCATGGTTTAATTTGGAAAGATAACTGCATGGCTGCTCAAGCAGTAAATTTAAGAGTAAATGGATTCTTTGGCTGCTGATGGCCCAGTTCTGCTGGTTGCCATAGAAACCAAAGGAGAAATGGTAAAAATAAACAACTTTTGCAATGCTACTTAAAAAAGGGGAAACTTTTCCCTTAACTTTTCACTTGCCAAAACTCTGTTTCCATTCAAACGTGAGCTTGGTGGCCCCCGTTTAAAGTTTTTTTTCCCCTCCTTCTCTGATTCTGTTTTGTCTGAACTGAGAATTTCCACTTAAAGATGGCAGTTGCTAGATGAAAACTTCAAATGCTGGGATGCAAAGAGTTTGGGAGCCAGTAGCAATTACAATATTTTAAACTGGGGGGGGGGGGGGGGGGAAAGAAGTAGAAAAAAAGCCATTTTATGTTTATTTCTGCCACCCTGTGAAAGAAAGGCAGGTTAGCCAATGGATTTGGACATGGACAACGACACTAGACACCCACATAGAGCTTTCATTATTAAGAGTATTCAACTAATAAATGCCTATCATGAGACCTATGCATAGTAGGGAATACATGCTCTCACTATAGAAGAGATCCTTAATGGACAACGGGAAGCAGAGAGCTTGGTCAAAACATGTTAGTCCTCCAAACTGAAGAGCAGAACATTTGGATAGGGATGGGAAAACTTCACTAAGATTTTCTAGTAAAATAAATGACATAAGGACTGTAAAGACTTGGAGATAAGAATCATCTCTCATTCTTACCACTCTAAAGCAGTAAGTGTACCTTCACCAGAATATAATTGCCGTTTAGAGGCACCTAATGCTGACAGGTGCACATGGTCTCATGCTCAGCATTGATTTTCCAGGTTCTCTGGTCCCATCCACGCTGCTGAATAAAGACAGAACCCAACCTGTGGCTCAGATAGAAATGTACAAGGCACAGAAACTACTCCCAAACTTCTTTTCTCATATCTACACATTATACTCACCTCGCTGGGTGAGTCTCCAGAACATCATAGTTCTGCTAATTCACCTTAAAGACCAGTGAGGGTCTGAACCGTATAAAGTTGTTTTCATTCATTCCTCCTCAGCAGCTCTCCTGTCATAGTAGTTCTTATAGATGGAGTCCAAAAGGTCTCATTCTTGTCTTCTGCTATTTTATGAATGAAGACATCAGAGAAAACAGACTATGGGCTTCTAGTACCAGCAAAAAGCTGAGGACTTTGAATTCTAGCGTTCTTTCACATGTAACATGAACATGCATCAGTCAGATATGACCACGTGGATGAAAGGCAGCCTGCTTACCGTCAAGGTGGATAAGAGAGCAATTAAAAGGAAGGAATACTTTGAAGAACACACTGAAGCAGCAACTTAACAGCTTGAGCATAATGACCCTCTGAGAAAATACAGTTTGCTACTACCTAGTAAAGATTTCTGGGAGGAAAGGAAAACAGAGCTAACTCTTGAAGGGAGAAAGAGACTGTGAAGACAAGAGAGAAAGTGAGAGTACTGACAACTAAAAAGTTCTCTCCCTCTTTTGGAGTTGTAGTTTTCAGGAGACCCCAAAACATAAACCATATAATTTTAAATTATACAAGGCTGAAACTGACCAGTCTTAGATTTAATCCTATGTTTGACCAGTCTAGTTTTTGTGTTTACAGCATGACGTGGCATCTGGCCTCAATAGAAGAAGCTCTGATGCATGCCAACATCAGATCGTAACCTTTCACCTACCAAAAGAAAGTGAGAATACCTTGGCTGCTCCTAAAATATCTGAATGGAGAGCATATCCTTCATCTCATCTACCTGAGAAGGCCTGCAGGAGCTGCAGGGGAGGGGGACAACAAGTATGTGTTACTCCACAGCTAAACCATAAGAATTGAATAAAAACATCCTGAAGAGAAGGGTTAGGGAAAAAAATACCTTTGTGAATTGAATATCAAGTAAATACTTATTATTTGTAATCACTGGGGAACCACAAAATGAAGATTTTCAGAAACTTACATGCCTCTGTCTTTTCTGTCTCTATAAATGAATTAGATTTAGAAACATTTTCCACAGTAAGCTAGCTTATGAAGTGGCTTGCATGAAAGATGTGATCGAACTCGTTGACGGAGAATCTGTAAGCCATGAAATAACCTCCCCAATGAATGCTACCTTTGGGACCGTAGTGTCTCTGAGACCCAATTACAAGACCGATATGCAGAACATATAATTTTGTAAAAAGGCAATTCTTTACAGAATTTACCTTAAACAGAATGAATAAAAGCTTGAAAATTGCAACTAAAATACTTAAAAGGTTGATTTTGCAGTTTCTCTCATGCTTAACATTAAAGTTAAAAATAGTAAAAAAAAAAAAAATTAAAAAAAAACCTCTTCTCTGGAATGTATTTCAACCAATCTTACTATATATTTTAGGAATGTGCATCTGTCGGTCTCTCCATCCATCTATCTATGAGTCTGTTTGTTCAAGAACTCTTTCTCCACAGTAAGAGCTGGGACCACCAAATATGGTATGCAGATTCCTCTTATCATAACTTGAAGGAAGGTCAGGGTTTGGGATTTGCTTGTTTCTCATAAAATGGAGCTGGAGGGGTCTGGCAGGAGTGTGTTATACTTCAGAATGACCACAGTGGAGTAGTAAAGGGGCCACAGATGGGAAGCGGGACGGCTATCACCCCATTGGACTAATAGAGGGAAGGGGTGCAGAAAAGGACAACTATCTATCTACTATATATTTCAGAGAATTTGTCTGTATGTCTGTTTGTCCCCCAGCTGGGAGACATGCACCCCTCCCCCCCAGCTGTGCCCGCTGCAACAGCCAAGGACAGGTGCTGCTCACCTGGCCCCAATCTGCTGAGGTGAGAGGGGGCTGGGCTTGTCCTCTTCCACGGAGCAGCCTGCTTACTGAACCCTTCATCCTCAATCCCACCCCAGAACAATTATTTAAATGAAGAAAAACAAAACTTATTTGAGTTAAGGACCCGAGCAACATCTTCTGGTATACTATATGCATCTATCTGGTCTGTTCAGAGACAGTATAATTGGCAACGTCTTGAGTTTAAACATACCAAGCTGTGTGCACATTGAGAAATATATGGGTACCTCACATCTTAATTGAGCATAAAGATTTTGTAGAGAGTTGGCTTTGGGTATTTATTTATATGGTGCCTTATGTATCTTGCATTTAAACTATATAAATGAATGAAGAGACATTAAAGGTTACGGGGAAGAAAATGGTTTAGTGAGAACACATAAGAAAAGATGTTAAACTAGAAGGAGTCTTACAAATGAATTAATATGCTTCCATACAACCAAACTTGTTTTTGTTTAGTACTAAACAATCTTGTACTAAACAAAAAACAACATAAGTGTGTACACACACACACACACACACACACACACACACTTATGTAAACTGTCCCTGAGAAACATAGTTAAAGTGATACTGTGTATACGAGGGAAGAAAGAATCAAATAGATGGGGAATAGCACAGGGACACTTAAAAGGGAGAATACATTTTTCACAATTGGAAAATATCAAGCTGTTGGTTATTTACTTAACCCAGTTGGTGATAAATTGTGCTTATTCCTTGGGATCCAGAAGGAAGAGAAATAATTATCTCCCTACTCCCCTCCTTAGGTTTGCAATTTCCAGTCTTGGCCTCCCAAGAGCATGTGGAGGGAGGGAGACTAAGTATTTTGACTGTTCCCTCTCATGAAGGTGGGAACAAATACGAGTATCTCTCACTCCAAGAGACCCCTGGATATCTTCTGTCAGTAACTCTAATTCAACAATGCCACATGAATCCAGTGAACCATGGAATAAATAGGTAACATTAATTTTAAGGAAACACATTAATAAGATCACTAAATTTGGTGCACAAATTTATCAAATGGTTGTTGTGTCTGGACTAAAATGTAAACTAACTACTAACAAAAAAATCTGCCTGGTCCATGTAACTACTTCTATTTATAACTTCTATAAAACTGAAAACAGCTAGGAAAAAGATAAAAATATCTAATTAAAAAGTTAAAAAATAAATTTGTACAGTAATCTCCAGATAATATAAGGGAATGGATGTTTAGCACTAGGTTACAGATTGCACAGCAATACTACTTTCTAAGAACTTAGAATGTTCTTTATTACACTGTATATACAATGTACAAATAGCTAATATATTCTAAACTGAGCTTTTTGGCGCACACAAAAAAAAAATCAAAGAATATACTGGCAACTAGATGACAATTGCTCAGAAACTAATATATTTTTCTTAAATGCTACTATGAAAAGACTCTGACTCATTCATTAAAATATTAAATTAACAAATAGACTGGTATTTAAAATGGAAGATGACTTTATTAATATAGCAAGTCAAAGGACATAAAACCTAGTATATATATTACTAAACAGGTCTTTGTGTAAATGCAAGTGCTGCTGAAAAGTGATCCTAAACAAATATTCATGGTGAAAAATACTGTAAACTGAAATGGCTTTTAACAAAATATAAAATCACTTTAGAGACATATTCAGAATGACCTCAATATCCAGGATAAGAAGGTTAAAAAAAAATCAACATGCACATTATCCAGGCCTTTTTTGTGAGAAAACTATGTCTCTGGAAACAGGCAAAAGAAACTCAATTGGCAGAAGGCGGCTCCAAGTCCAAAGTCTGGCAGATGCATATTTAATATGAAATTCTGTCTCCCCCTCATTTACAGTGCTGCTTTTTGCTCCTTCAAGGTGTAGCAAGAGCCCAACAACAATAGTAACATCAAACATTCTGTAACAAGTATATTCAAAGAAAAAGGCAAATGTATTATGCACATGATTATTCCTAACAGCCTCCACTGTGAAGTGGGTAAAAATGTATTACCTTTTTACAGGCATAGGTAACAGAGAGAGAGATGAACTGTCTACCTGAGTTGGAGTGGACCTTCTAATGATGTAGCAACACAACTAGAGGGAGGAACTAGTAGGGGAAGTACAGGCGGGTAACAACCTGGGAAGCAGTAATCATGAGATGGTAGATTTCAGGAGCCTGACCAAAGGAAGAAAGGAGAGCAGCAGAATACACATCCTGGACTTCAGAATAGCAGACTTTGACTCCCTCGGAGAACTGATGGGAAGGATCCCCTGAGATGCTAACATGAAAGGGAAATGAGTCCAGGAGAGCTGGCATTATTTTAAAGAAGCCTTATTGAAGGCACAGGAAGAAACCACCCTGATGTGCAGTCAGAAAAGCAAATATGGTAGGTGACCAGATTGGCTTACCAGGGAAATCCTTGGCAAGCTTAAACACAAAAAGGAATAAGTGGAAACTTGGACAGATGACTAGGGAGGAGTATAAATATATTGCTCGAGAATGCAGGGGAGTAATCAGGAAGGCAAAAGCACATTTGCAATTGCAACTAGCAAAGGATGTGACAGGTAACAAAAAAGGTTTCTACAGGCATGTTGGCAATAAGAGTATGATCAGCATGGGTGTGGGGTCCTTACTGGATGAGGGAGATAACCTAATGACAGCTGATGTGGGAAAAGCTGAAGTACTCTATGCTTTCTTTGCCTCTGTCTTCACAGAACAGATTAAGAACTATTTAAAAAAGCTGGACATGCACAAATCCATGGGTCCAGATTTAATGCATCTGGGTGTACTGAGGGAGTTGGCAAATGTCATTGCAGAGCCTTTGGCCATTATCTTTGAAAACTCATGGAGATCGGGAGAGATCCTGGATGACTGGAAAAAGGCAAATGTAGTGCCCATCTTTAAAAAAGGGAAGAAGGACAATCCAGGGAACTACAGACCAGGCAGCCTTACCTCAGTCCCCGGAAAAATCATGGAGTGGATCCTCAAGGAATCCACTTTGAAACACTTGGAAGAGGGGCATGTGATCAAGAATGGTCAACATGGATTCACCAAGGGCAAGTCACTACTGACCAATCTGATTAGCTTCTGTGATGAGGTAACTGGCTCTGTGGACATGGGGAAGTCAGTGGCTGTGATATACTTTGACTTTAGCAAAGCTTTTGATTTGGTCTCCCACCAGTATTCTTGCCAGCAAGTTAAGGAAATATGGATTGGATAAATGGACTGTAAGGTGGATAGATTGTTGGGCCCAACACGTAGTGATCAATGGCTTGATGTCAAGTTAGTGGTCGGTTTCAAGTGGAGTTCCCCAAGGATCGGTTCTAGGGCTGGTTTTGTTGAACATTTTTATTAATGACCTGGATGAGGGGGATGGATTGCACTCTCAGCACGTTTGCAGATGACACTAAGCTAGGGGAAGAGGTACATACGTTGGAGGGCAGGGATAGGATCTAGAATGACCTAGACAAATTGGAGGATTGGGTCAAAAGAAATCTGATGAGGTTCAACAAGGACAAGTGCAGAGTCCTGAACTTGGAATGGAAGAATCCCAAGCATTGTTACAGGCTGGGAACCCACTGGCTAAGGTAGCAGCTCAGCAGAAAAGGATCTGGGGATTACAGTGGATGAGAAGCTGGATGTGAGTCATGGATCTTGTAGCCAAGAAGGTTAATGGCATATTAGGGTGCATTAGAAGGAGCATTGCCAGCAAATCTATAGAAGTGATTATTCCCTTTTATTCGGCACTGGTTAGGCCACATCTGGAGTATTGTGTCCAATTCTGGGGGAACTCACTAACGAAAGGAGGCAGACACATTGGAGAGGGTCCAGCAGAGAGTAAACAAAGTGATTAGAGAGCTGGAGCACATGACCTACGAGGAGAGGCTGAGGGATTTGGGCTTATTTAGCCTGCAGAAGAGAAGAGTGAGGAGGGATTTGATAGCAGCCTTCAACTTCCTGAAGGGAGGTTTCAAAGAGGATGGAGAGAGGCTGTTCACAGTAGTGACGGATTGCAGAACAAGGAGCATGGTCTCAAGTTACAGTGGGGGAGGTCTAGGTTAGATATTAGGAAAAACTATTTCACTATGAGGGTGGTGAAGCACTGGAATGGGTTACCTAGGGAGGTGGTGGAATCTCCATCCCTAGAGGTTTTTAATTCTCAGCTTGACAAAGCCCTGACTGGGATGATTTAGCTGGGACTGGTCCTGCTTTGGGCAGGGGGCTGGACTGGATGCCCTCCTGAGGTCCCTATAATTCTGATTCAGAAATACTAGGTTCTGACTTATTTTGACATGGACTTTGTGTATCCTTCAGCATAATAATGAACTTCTAACTCTCTGCTTTACAAGTGAGGGCAATAATAGTCGTGAGACCCCACTAAACAATATTAGAGTATTGCCATTATGGAAGATTGGAACACCATCTGTCCTGGAACCATACGTTAGGTCACTTGGAATACTGGCAAATTGCAATTATGGGTGAATTATCGTACAAAATGGAACAAAACCAGCAAAGAGTTGTAGTTCTTGCCAAGAGATAAATGTCTCCTCCTAAGGATGGTTAACTAACAAGCTAATAATCCATTCACCTATATTCTGTAGTTTAATCCAAGTATGGAGAAGACTAAAGAAACATTACTCTAATCAAATCACAAGCAAATATCAGACTAGCCTGAAAAGTGTCTGGTTAGAGTTTGGCATGGTTTTTTTTTTTAAATAGTTTTTTTTTCTTTTTAGAATCTTTATAGTAATTACATGAAATTTTTGTCTAGATCCCCTGCACACTTCTTCAGCTGTATTATAATTAGAGGACAAATGGACACTCCCTTCACAACCAGGTGGGATTTACATATGCTCTACTTAATGACATGGAACATTCCCTGAGGGGAAAATAGCAGATTGAAGAGAGACCATCTTAGTCTGACTGCATAGCTGCCTCACTGCTAGAATGTGGGAAGATAGAAAGTGTCCCTGGAACTGAGACAGAGGCACAGACCCCATCCATTTATGCAAATAGATAGCCTATAAAGTCCAGAGCCATCTGATTTCCCCTATTTGACAAAGAGGAGCTCTCCATACAGAGAATCTCCATCATGCATAGATCCAGGACACACAATTAAGACCACATCTTGGAAAAAATGTTTAAAAAAATTCTGCACGGGAGCAAGAATTTGGCATTTCAGGTTTAGTTTTGACCAAGAGAGGACTCTACTTCATGCAATACATTTGGGCTTTAGAATAGAAAATCAACTTACACCTTGATTATGGAAAAGCTAATGTGTCTCTGTAGTTTAAAAGCACACACTTTAATAAAGAAAATTCCAAAATTCTGGTCATATATGCTTATTTTTTCCCTTCTATTGTTGCATGATAAGGAATCGAAAATTGCAAATGCCATTCTCCCATTTGTGGTATCACTCATGAAGAATACAAGATTACATGTGTGCCAGTATGCCATAATCTAAACCATCTGAAAATATTTGTGCAGCTTTTCCCAATCAGCCAATGTGCTCCCCCCACCGCTCTTTGATTATATTTTCAATTTTAAACTCAAAGGGTTTTTTTGTTGTTTTTTTAATGCAACCCTCAGCAGCTGTTTACACAATGGACAATTCTATATGTAGGTGTAAGTAACTGATGCATGGTTTAAGAGTTCATAAGTAAGTTCTGTGGAACAGAGTTAAGGTTGTTTTAGGAAAATGTAAAAATATCATTTTACATGTCGTTATTGTTATTAACTGATCATATGAATGGCCTGGGTAATTACCTCATTGGATTACCTTACTCAGAATTTTCTCACTTTACGAACTGGAGGGTTTTAAAATTATAACATTGTGTTCATCACAAGTGTTGTTTACTGTAGCAAACTTACCTATACATTAGGCACTTGTGAAGGGATTTAATATTCATTTCTCATTTATGCTAAACCATCTAAGAAAGGTCCCCATTATTTCATTTGGTGCAGTATAAGTGTTTTTCCCAGGACAGAGTCTATTTAAAAAAAAAAAAAAGGTATTGAAAAAGAGAAGAAACACTGTTGCCATAGCTATAATTTCTGCAGTCTGCAACCACCTCCACTCTCCAGCCTCCTACTCTTTCAAACTGCTAGTATTCCCAACCTCTTGCTCTTTAGAAAGCCATACATTCAAACCCACCTGCACAACTAATTATGCATGCTCACAGGAGTTGAGCTGAAAGGGACTACTCCTAAATACTCAGTATAAAAAAAGACATACCATGCACTTGTATCCCCTCACATTTAGTATGCCCAAAAATTTGAACCCCACTCTTTATTATTAATTCCCTCAAAACAACTGGAGCCTGCTCTTGGCTGTTAAATATAGTGCACCATTTACAAAGAATAATTAAATTAATGCATTTAAAATACATTTGAAGATGAAGGAGAAGATTGCTTTGCTTTGTTTTAAAAGACCTATATGCATAGAATGCTACAAACTATTGTTAATGTTAGAATCAGAAATCACAGGTACTTCTTTCCGCTGTTTAGGAGGCCCTACAAAAGCAGATTTTCATAGAAATATGTATTTCACAGAATGTTTCTTAAAAACTATTTACAGTCCCCTATAGATAATAAATGATCAGTAAGGTTAAATTAACTTCATTATTTTGAAGTTTATTTTTCAGTCAACTATCTCAAATAATGGATTTCAATGTGTTTATTCCCACTTGATAACCAGACCTCCAAACTCATTACAATAAGAGGAGAGGATAGGACTATATCCTATTAACCAAAAAACCAGACCACCCCAAAGTGAAGCTCTCCCAATACATTATGCTTATGCTAAAAGGACTCATACTGCCACTTCCAGGGTCTGTAAAGCTGCTACCTTCCTGTCCACTATTCATGTCACTATAGATGACTGAGCAACAGAGTAAGTAGGGAGACACATACTCAGGGTTGTTTTCTCTCAAACATTGATTCCTAAAGAGAGAAAATGTTGATAAAAAGGTGGTAAGTAAATGCTACAACTTAGTCCATAATAGAGTAGTTCTAAAAAAAGGAATCCTACATAACTCCACCTTTCCCTGCTCAAAAAACAGGCGTACAAGATTTTGCACTGCCTAATTGCTATTTTACTCTGAAGAAAGAGCAAGGCAATAAAACAGATACAAAGGCCAATTCTTCTGGAAATAGCACTTTTGTATTGGATTAAAAATTAAAATATGAATATACAAGACAAAATATTGTGGGGGAGGGGGAATTTGCTGAAAGACAGTTAATCTTTATGTAAAGATTATTCGTATGTCATATCTGCATTTACCTCAACACTGTCAAGCCATGATCTACCAGGAAAATAAAATATACCAGTTACAGTTGTTTTAAAAATCTTATTTTTTTCACCTGTGATTTGCTTTGAGAGGCTTTTTTGTACCAGATGCCCACTTTCTCAGGGAGTGTAACTTATGTTAATTTTACCCAGTATGATTAGTGATGTCCAGTAGATATAGCGAGTAATCCATTTTGGTGCGTACTGATTTTGGCACTTTGTGGAAGAGTCACACTGCAGGCGTAAATTACATGAAAACTTATGTCAGAATAAGTCACTTAAAAGAAAGCAAGATCCTTAAAGATAAACTTCTGGAATAGACATGCAGCTCACAATAATATGAATACAAGTTATTTAACATAGAATGTAAGGAGAACTTTAAATGCATACTTAACTAAGTAAGTATTCCCACTGAAGCTAATGGAACTACTGATGTCCCTAAAGTTAAGTAGGCACTTAAGCTTTTTCAGGACTGGGGCTTTACCATGATATAGGTCAGGATAGGTCTACGCTACAGAGTTTTGTTGGAAAAATGGCATTTTCCAACAAAACCTGAGTTACGCCCACACTGCAGTCGTGTTCTTCCGAAAGTAAATCAAAAGAACAGAGGTTTTTTTCTGGCATTGGGTAATCCTCTTTCTAGGGGGAGGAGCCTTTTTCTGAAAGAGCTCTTTTGGAAAAAAAGCATGTGAGGACAGGGAAGAGGGAGTTCTTTTGAAAGAAGAGGAAAGAGAAAAAAGCACAGGTGCCCTGGTGACCACTCTGTCCATAGTAATCACAGCTTAAATGCAAGATAGCATCTATTCAGTGTGGACGCTATCTTTTGAAAAAGCACATTGCTTTTTTGATGCGCTTGTGTGTGTGGACGCTGTCTTTCAGAAGAAGTTTTTTTGAAAGATCTCTCTCAAAAAAAGCTTCTTCTGAAAGAAGCTTGCAGTCTAGCCATAGCCTCAGTCTATTTCTGTGCAGTAAAATGGAGTCTGTAACCTTTTTTCTTTGTTGTATAATAGTTTTACTTTTTAAAATAATTAGAAGTTACAGATTCGCAATTACTGGAATATATGCCAGAGACCATGAAAGGAAATACTTAAAATAATACATCTGCACATTTTTGTAGTGAATGGTAATACCATAAAAAACTACTAAAATTGTTTTGGATGAGCTCTTTTTAGACATTAACACTTTAGAAAACCTGAACTAACTCTTCCAAATGGAGAAACTATGGCACAGTAAGATTAAGTGACTTTCCCTAGGATGCACAGCAAGTCAAAGAAGGTCTCTTGACTCCCCCCAAACCTTTGCTTTGATGGCTAAGTCATAATGAACACTTTGTGGTTTTTTTTAGCCAATAACAGCAAAACGAATATTTGCAAGAAACATAAAGACGTTCTGTGTTCTAAGAGCAGCAGTCAACAGCAGCATGATTTATTTAAGACAAACTCTTTTCCATCTTCATCTCAAACCATATACCACTGAAGTAACTAAAAGGTGTTCTGTCAAGTGAGAACAAAATAGCTGCAATGTGAATCTGTAATTTCCTCCCCCCTACCACCTTTTCCTCCTATTTGGAAGAGTTGTATAATTCAAATGGCTTGCCAAACTTATCAATCATTTAAGGAGAGGTTGCAACCTCTGCTACTTCTGCAGTGGGGTGCTACACAGATTTGGAAATCAGTAAGGGATATCCTTGCTTGTTTTGTTGTAAAAAAATATTTCCTTTATAGGAGGAGGAAGGTGGAAACGCAAATAAAGATGTTCTTCCTACGTTTGTGTCTAAGATTTGCAAAAACGCACACACACTACTTTATAGTCTGCAAACTATAAAACTTTGTTGTAACAGAACATTATCTGACTAGTATTTAGATGTAAATTCATTTCCTATAAAACAAAAACATTATTTTTAGTAAAACAAAAATGAATTGGAAAACACACCGATTTCAATCTACTGGCAGGGATTTTTATTCACTTGTGGCATTTAAAATTAACTTGAACATCTCAGGAATGATCAGCCTATATTTCCCAGTTCAGGCATGGGCTGGTTGTTGCAGTTCAGCCTCAATACCCCCAGTGGCCAGCGGTCCCTATACACTATTGACATCATAGTGATTAGGAAGTGGTCTTGTTGGTGGTCTCAGAAGAGTGGCTAAAATAAATGGGGTCACATACTTCATTCCTTCACAACCTGCAAGTAGTCTTTTTCCAGAACTGGAGACGGAATATGGTAGGCCTTTGCTGCTGCTGTCTATGTGGTACCTTTGTTGTTCATTCCATAAACAGAAGACATCAATATCCAAGGCTGTCAATCTGGCATTTTCCAATCCAGATGAAGCTCTCTCATTCCCCTCCCTCCCCCCACTCCTACAAACACGCTCCCCCCCCCCCCCAAATGTTACAGCCAGTGCTCAATGTGTTCCAGGGCAGCCCTGGCACCTCTAGGCTGGTAAGTTCACCATCCCAGCACTTCAGAGTAAGGTGGCTGACCAAGAGCCCAGAAGACAGCCCAGCCATGAGCCACAGTACAAAAGGGTGGAAATACCATGTTATGCCTCCCTGACTTCTGTGCTTCTATTGGTAGCAGTGCTGCCTTCAGACCTGGGTGCCCAGACACAGCAGCCACCACTCTCCAGCTGCCCAGTTTGAGCCCTGCCATCTCTGTCGTCACAAATTAAGCCGTGGTGGTGATGACATTTTGGTGCATTACCATGAAAGCCCCTAAAATGATGCTAATAAGGGTGGGTGAGCAGGGGCAAGTGGAAAATACAAGCCCAGTGCTCTAAATGTCATTTTCACCATAGTTTGACACTTGAAAACTTGGCTGTCAGTTTCCTCAGGTACAAGATTCCAAGAACACTTTTCACGGAGGATGTGGTACTTCATCTTAGTACTGCAACTCTGGACCTGTAACCCAGACAATCCTGCTTTTGTAACACATACAGATTCCTCTTGTCCCTCAGTGGGAACAAACGAGCTGAAAGACAAAACATCCACAGTGCTATCTAAGTCCTTGTTCTCATCTAAAAGAGAAAATACAGAATGGTTTAGGTCACAGCCAAAGTTAAAAAATCTTGTATTTGACCTGCTTTATTGTTCGTCTCAGTAACTGCTTGCAAAGTTCTGATTTTTAAAGATTTTTTTTCCAAATACATGCAAGAGGAGTCTTACATATAAAATGTAGCAGAATTATTAAATTCAGTCAGCTTGATGCAGCCTTACAACAATGAACTTGTATGTGCTACCTGACCCCCTTGTGTAACTCTACACCACTACACTAGTGGAAGGCAAGACACATCAAAGCACACTAACATATGCTTAAGTTAAAGTGAATAGCCCAGTTTACTTCAATGGGACCTCATATTTACATGCCACCTATTGCCTTGGGAGGTAGCCCTCATTCTCTGCAGCTCTCTCAACTCTGCCTTCCATTGAGACAGAAAGAAGGTCTTTGATCCAAAGACATCTATGTTGGCATCCATTAGCACCTTTCAACAGTTTGTATGGGAAGAGTAGGTGACCACAAATCAGTACAGACTGAACTTTTCTAGTCTGTCACCATCTGGACGGGACAGATGCCGAACCACGAGAGGTCAATATTGTCTACCAGTAATACCAACACTTCTACTGCTTACTGGGCTGTTAGAAGATGTTTAGGGATTAAATAGAACTAAATAACAGTACAAAACACTGAGAACCAGGACCGGTGGCTGTAAAACTACATGGAACCATGGAAAACTTGGCCCAATTCATGATAAGTGGACATCTGCCTAATTAAAATCATGCCACGCTACGGATGTTATCAGAACAGAGTGTGCCAGACTAGAGAGTTTCAAACTGTACTGCATGTAAGGTCTAGAAAGAGAGGGTTCTTCCCCAAAAAATACTCTAAGAGCATGTCTACATGACAACGTTAAGTTGACTTAACTTACATTAACGTAAATACACCAGAGTAATTAAATTGCTTTTGTATGTCGACACTAGCTCCTTCTGTTGGTGGCATAAGTCCTCACCAAGAACACTTGCACTGGCTATTGGTGTGGGGCATTGATAGCCAGAGCCCTTATGATGATTTAATTTTGTAGTGCAGACTGACCTAAAGTGTGTGCGTATTGGGGGGCTAGAGGGTATGAGAGGTGCAAATATAGAAAAAATTTCATCTGCTTACAGAAAGATATTCCATTTCAACCTTCTGCTGTAATCAAGTCCATAGCACAGCCAAGACATGTGGGCCATTACAATATTTGGATCTTAAAAAAAAAAAAATGTACCCCACCTACAAGCACTGTACAACTTTTGGGACTGTAGTGACAAAAAGAACACCAAAACAAAGTGAAAAAAGCACAACTCCACCTTCACTCCACTCCACTTAAATGGTCAGATGAAGAGATCCCAGACCAACTCACTCTACATATGACGAAGTCTTGGTTGAGAACACGGAAGGCATATCACTACTATCCTCTTCACCACTTCCTGGCCTTCACTGTGCAATGAGACATTCACCATCAATATTGGATGATCACACTTATTGTAAGTTCTCTGTGCTAAAGAATTTCAATTATCTTGCTGCAGCACCACCAAGAAAGAGTTAATTCTGACAGTACTGCATTAGTGAAAAAGGTTCAAGGACATTCAAAAGCGAAGGCACTCTGTAAAAGGTTTGAGGAGGCGGTTATAAATTAAACCTTTGTGCAATAAAACTGTACTAGAAAGAACTTTTTTAAAAGAGCAACAAATATAAAAAAGAGAGACTGGCAGTGGTATTATTTTCATAACCAGAGGAACATAGCCTCTGACACAGTTAATCAGGATATTTCCATAGGTGGAAAAACCACACACACTTGGGCTATGCTTGTCAACTCAAATATTTGGGAAAACTAAGCTTTCAGAACCTGAAAATGAACTTCAATCCTATGTCACGAGCTGGGACTCAAGACTTCAAGTAATCATGGAATAAAAAGGTAATTCGTGAAGTAAAAAGGTAATTCCACACATAGATGTTTTAATGCAGGAAGCAAAATCCTGTCTGACACTTCTAAAACAAACACTTTTCCTGATTTGGTCAAAACCAACAGTGACAAAAGGAACTTTATTTTTGTTGGTTAAAATTCTCGTGTATATTTTCAAACCTAAAATATGACATCCATTTATACTCACAAAGAGAAGTCCAACCTTTTTATTCATTAATCAGAATTAATTTTTCTTAACATTATTTAGGCATTTTGAATATCCCATCATTAAAGTATATGTAAACTCATAAGCACTTAAAATCCTGTCTACAAAACACAGGGAATAACAGACACACACATTTAAAGATAATATGTTCTCATCCCATTAAGTATATGTGTACACTAGAGTTTTTTGGATAAACTTCATTTATGTCCATATTGCAATCGTGTTCATTCAAAAAGAAATCCAATATTGGTAAACCTCTTTCTAAGAGGAAAAAGCTTTTTTCCGAAAGAGCTCGACTGGACAGGGGAGAGGGAGTTCTTTGGAAAGAAAAGGAAAGAGGAAAAAACACAGGTGCCTGGTGGCAACTCCATCCATAGTAATCACACTTAAAAGTGAGATAGCGTCAATGTAGACACTATCTTTCAAAAAAGCAGATTGCTTTTTCGATTCACTTTTCTTGTGTAGACACTCTCTTTCAGAAGAAGTTTTTTTGGAAGATCTCTTCTGGAAAAGCTTCTTCAAAAAGAAGCCTGCAGTCTAGACATAGCCTCACTGACTTTTAGCAACAAGTTTGTTGAAACAGTCTTATCACTAAAAACTGCATAATGCAGACAAACCCTTGAACTATGATTGTGCTAAATTGCTTGATTTGGTGGACAAAAGCTTTTCCTGGCTTGGAAGCCAGTATCTTAAACTGAGCCTGTATGTGGGTTTTTTTCCCCTTTTCAGATTATCTATTCATGCCCAGTGGGTAGGTCACCTACTTTCAGTTGGACCTTTTGCCTGCATTTCCCTCTCTCTCTGGCCAACACTGTATCTGTTTTATAAGGAATTCATTCTTGTTGATAGTATTGTATTAGAAGGAATGATATCTACAAATACTAACTGCTTACCTGATTTATTTGCAAACAAGAATGGGAGTGTACATTTGAAAAATACAAAATTATGATGTATTTATAATGCAGCATTGGTTGGGGATCACACTCCAAGACCAGTATCTCATTGTACGAGGCTCTGTAAAAACACAAAGAGTTCTTTTGGAAAAAGGCGTGTGTGGACAGGGAAGAAGGAGTTCTTTCGAAAGAAGAGGAAAGAGGAAAAAGCACAGGTGCCCTGCTGGCCACTCTGTCCATAGTAATCACACAGAATGGATGCTATCTTTTGAAAAAGCACATCACTTTTTTGATGCATTTTGGCAGTGTGAATACTCTCTTTCGGAAGAAGTGTTTTTGGAAGATCTCTTCCGGAAAAGCTTCTTCTAAGAGAAGCCTGCAGTCCAGACATAGCCTTAGATACAACATGGTTGTTTTCAGCACCAAAACAACAGTCAAGAGACACTCATAATATACAGCTGAGTTTACCCAGAATTATAAAGGCAGTAGCATAGGAAAGAGAAATATGGGCACTCAGCTGCCATATTTATATCAGGATCTATTGTACTTTGCAGGGGGTCTGTCTTAGGCCCCATACTATTGTTATTTTCATTAAATTAGGTGATAGAGTAGATAGTATGTTTATAATAATTTGTACAGGACACCACGCCAGGAAGAATTGTAACCATTTGAGGGGACAGGATTAGAATTCAAAATGACCTTGAATAATTGGAGAATATGATGAAATTCAACAGAAGAGCACAATGTACTGTACTTAGGGTTTGTGCACACTAGCAATTTTATCAGTCACGGTTGTGGAAGCCCCTCCCTGTCAACCAGCAAGAGTTTCACTGACAAGTGCTGGTGTGGACAGTGCTCTGTCAGCCGGAGATGCTCCCCTGCTGACATAGCTACTGACACTTGCTGTGAGTGGTTTAATTTATCTAGCAGAAGAGCCCTCTTCCATTGGCATAGAGCAGCCACACCAAAAATCTTACAGTGGTTCAGGTGTAGTGATATAGACTATAGTGTAGACATAACCTTAGAAAAGAAAAATCAAGTGTATATACACAAAATAAGGGCTATTTGTCTAGGTGGCAGCACTATAGGAAAGGATCTGGGAATTATAGTTGATTCATATTCAATGTGATCCACAATATGATACTGCTGCAAAATAGCAAATATTCAGGGATGTATTAATAGCAGGTTCATATACAAGACATAGGAGGACATTTGTTCAGCTCTGCTTGGTACCGGTCAGGAATCATCTGGACTCTCTGTCTAGTTTTAGGCACACTAAGAAAGAAGTGGACCAACTGGAGTCTCAAAAGGAGAGCAACAAAATGATAAAGGTTTGGAAAACATGACCTGTGAGTAAAGGTTGAAAGAACTAGGAATGTTTAATCTAGAAAAAGGAAGACTGAGAAGGGACACAATAAGAATCATCAAATATATAAAAGGCTGTTATAAAAGAGGATGGTGATCAATTGTTCTTCATGTACCCAGAAGTAAGACAAGTAGTAGTATGTTTAGATTACAGCAAGAGATATTTAGGAAGGATATAAGGAAAAAGTTTATAACTGAAACAATAGTAACATACTGGAATAGGTTTCTTTGGGAGTAGTGGAATCCCAGTTACTGGAGGTTCCAAAGAACAGATGAGACAAACTCTTTTTGGGGATAGCCTAGGATGGCATACTTAATTCTTCCTCAGTGCAAGGGGGTGGACTAGATGACACACGTCCTGAACTTTAGAGACCTCCCAGCAGCTCAACCAGGACAACCTCCCAAATGTAATAGTGATGCACCCAGGTCGTTGACAGGTAGAATTCATCCTGGGACCTTAGGGGATAAAGCCAAGAGCTTCTAATGACCTAAAAACTCACTGGTAGAGCTTTGCAAATCTGTAGATAGCCACTTTATGTCCAAGAGTACCGGTATCCTTGGATGCGGATGGGGATATCCACAGCGCATGTTTACAGATATTGATGCTAATGCAGATATAAATTTTGAATCTAGAACCCTACAAATCTTCAGATATCCGTGGCTCATTTTTGTGAAGGCAGATGTGGATACAAATTTTCTATCTGTGCAGGATTCTAGGCTACGGCTGTCATGAAGACTTCACTCTGGGTTACACTACAATTACAAGAATTAAACTATTATGATGGACTGAAAATAGCACACTAAAATACCACTGTATCAATATCTGGCAAGGTTTTGGATTTATTCATATCTTAGCTATATGGTCATTATAATGATATAAATATAAAGTTAATTTTTTCAGCTGTTTTGTTAAGCTATTATTTTTTAGTTGTCTTAAAGCAGCTTGTCATTCACCCCAGGATATCGCTTCATTCAAACTGAAATACTGTGCTCAACACAATATAAGCATCTTGCAAATTCTTGGATGGCTAAGGGCCTTCAGTGACCTTATTTCTTTAGCAATTTCCATTCCAATAGGTGTTTACTGAGAGTTTTAAAATATTTTCATTGAAGTCAACTTTTCTAAACACATTTACAAAACTTTCAAAATATATAAACAAAATCACTAGGAGTTTTCATCTACAGATACTCAAATATAAAAAAGCACCATTTTCAAGTAATTTATCTCCTACTCCAAGGATAAAGAAAGCTGTTCAAAGACATAAATACTGCTTTTTTATCAATATGATTAAAGTAAAATGGTTAAATTCTTAATGTTCTGAAATGGTATTAGTGAGGCAATTACAACATCACATCCATGGTTTAACCTATAGGATTTTCTTTCCCTCTGTTGGGCATAAATGGGCAAAATAAATGTGAAGGAAAAAAGTTGAATTTCAAGTTTATTTTCCTGTTCACTACTCTTGGATGTGCCAGAAAGGCCACCTTATAAAATGTTTTCCTCTCCAAACAGACCCTGATTCTCCAACTTGCCAAGTGGTTCTTGAGTATATTAAGCACCTCTTCCTCTCCTTACAGATCAAGGCTTCTCTACCTTGCACCTCTATAATTTGTTTTAAGGAAAGGGCAATTTGAAAAATATTACTACCAAGCTTACTCAGATTAATAGTCCCACTGAATTCAAATAAGGACTGCTCATGGATAAGGATGTGTGCAACTATGCTCTCCTATCAAAACCTAAAACTGCAGATTTCCAAAGAATATTCCAATATCTTTATTAATCCAGTGCTCTATTATTTTCCACACCAAATGCTACCAACAAACAAAGGTTGCTTTAGAAATAAATCACTCATTTTTTTCAACTTGTGCTTAGTTGGAAAACATATTGAACTATCCTTACTAAAATATCTTTATTACTTTAAAAGTTCCAACAGTGAGTATCAGTTGCATTCTCACAAATATATCTTAGAAAATCTCATACTGAACGTGTTGCTAAACCTCTGACTTCTAAAAGCTAGGCCAAGAAGACAGGGCATAGATCATTAGATAATTTGCCTTGTTTTGTTCATTTCTGGCACCAGCCACTTTTGGAAGACTGGATACTGGGCTAGATGGACAGAATATTGTCTTCTTTGATTCAAATGCAGCCTTTATTAAAGTCCTAATAAAGTTAATTGGAATGGTTGTAAGGAGTGTAAGGCCAAGATCAAACCCCCAGAGCTATGAGCCCAATTTTGAAATGGTTAGACCTGTAGGTTAGTTTCATGACCAATCTTGGACTTACACACGTGGTCTAATAGCAGTAGGCTCATCTGAAAGAATAGGATGTGTGTTCAAGTTAAGCACATGCTCAAGTGGTTCACAGAATAAGAACTCAGACTTAAATTTGAGATACATAATGGAGTTAAAAAAAATCAGATCCATTTAAAATCACCACCATAGACCGGTAGAATAGAAAGAGGGGGGGGTGAGGGCTGGGAGCAAGGGTGCCCTTTGGGCCGGCCTTTTGGGCCAGACCAAGGGCAAGGATATATGTTATGTTGTTGTGGGGGGGTGTTGGTGATGGTGGTGGTTGTGTGTTGTGTTTGTGGTTGTGTATAGTTTGAATTTGTTTTTTGTGTTTCTTTTTGTTTGTGCTGGTAAGAGCAGCACATTTGTTATTTGTGCGGTAGCTTATTCAGGGCTTAGTGAGAGCATGGAGGATGAGGAGGGTTCTTGGTGAGAGAAGGTTCCCTCTACCTGCCCACACTGAAGGTCAAGGAAACCGCGTATGTGTGTGTTTTCTCATTATGTTTTGTGGCATGGGTGGTGTGGCTAATGGGAAGGATTCAGATTGCAAAGTGGAAATTGTGATGGGCAGGGCAAGATATAGCACTGGGATCAGAATGGGACAACTAACACCTTATGAGGGAAATGAGGTTTAGACAGTTATGTGCTATTCCTCCCTCCGGTCCTGCTTCCGGCCTCAGTGACTGTGGGAGCCTTAACAACTGTTGCTGAATGCCAGGTCGGTATCCCACAAGTCAACTATCATCCAGGATTTAGTCCTGGATGAAGGGACCGACTTGGTCTGTATCACTGAGACCTAGCTGGGAGCGTAGGGAGATGTTGATCTCTCCCAAATGTACCTGCTTGGATTCTCAGTCCAGCATCAGCCTTGGCTTGATGGTCTTGGTGGGGAAGTGGTGACTGTCTATTGGGATACCATCTCACTAACCAGGGCTCCAGTCCAACAAAGCACTAAATTTGAGTGTTTTTACCTAGTATCGGGTAGCTGGGATAGGTAGGGTGTACCGCCTGCCTCACTGCACGGCAGATCCGCTCATTGTGGCCAAAGCAGTCTCTAATGTAGCATCTCAGGACTTTTGGTCTTGGGACGCCTTAATGTTCAGACTGAGGCTATTATGTCTGGTCTGGCTCGAGACTTCATGGCCACCATGACCACCTTGGAACTATCCCAAGCAATAAACTGCTCCCACATATGTGGCAAATCACATGTTTGATCTGTTCTTTTGGACTAAGGGTGATACAGGGATAAGGGATGTGATTACACTTCCTTTGTCATGGTCCAATCACTACCTGGTGGTCAAGTTTAGACTATTTCCTCACCTTCCCCTCTGCAGAGATGGAGGATTGATTAAGATGGTCTACCCACAGAAGCTGATGGATGCAGAAGGTTTCTGAGGTCCCTGAGAGATTGTTTGGCGGGTGGTCCGGTTGATGCCATGGTTGATATATGGAACATCAAGGCTGACATGATTGCTCCTAAGTACTCTTTGGGGCAGTCGAGCCAAATTTGCTTCTGGTTTTCTGAGGAGTTGAAGGCAATGAAAATGGTCTGTACAATGGCTAGAGCGCCACTAGAGAACTCAAGCGGAGTCCAATCAATTGTGGGTTAGAGTTGAATTGTGAGCCTACTCTGTAGTAGCACTGATGGAAAAAAAATTACTTCTCTACCTGAATCATATTTGCACAGTGCCACCCAGCGGAATTGTTTTGAGTGGTGCAAGGCCTCTTACAGTCTGGCCCTCATGATGAGATGCAGGAGCTCTTGGCAATCCACTGTGACTTGTTTGCAAAGCATTTTACAGATAAGATTGCTTGCCTCTGGACCAACTCTGGCTGGCATGTAAGTGAGGTATGGAATGTGTCAAGTACACTGACTAGACAGTTTTCTTTAGATCAGTTTCAGCTTTTGTAGACTGAGGACGTGGACAAGGTGCTTGGAGGAGAGTGACTCACCATATGCTTGCTCAACCCCTGCCCCTCGTGGCTTATTAAATCAAGCTGGGAAAGGATGACTGGTTGTGTCCAGGAGATTGTTAATGTTTCTTTTAGATCAGGGACAGTTCCCGCCACCCTGAAAGAGGTGTTAGTAAAACTGTTCCTTAAGAAGCCTTCTCTGGACCAATGTGATTTAAGTAATTATTGCCCAGTCACTAATACTCCTTTCATGGGCAAGGTACTCAAGCTAGGAGTGGCATTGTAACCCCAGGCTTTCTTGGAAGAAACAGATTATCTGGATACATTTCAGTCTGGCTTCAAGCCTGGTTTTGGTACAGAAACTGCCTTGGCCTCTCTAATAGGCAACTTACGTCGAGAAATAGATTTCTTGGATTTCTCGGCAGCTTTCGATACCATCAACCATGGTATCCTTCTGTAGCATCTGGCGGAGTTGGGTCTTGGGGCACTGTCTTGCAGTGGTTCTGGACTTACCTGTCCGGATGCTTTCAGAAGGTGGAGCTAGGGGGCTGCTGCTCAACCCCATAGCGATGTGCTACGGGGTCCCACAAGGTTCCATCTTGTCCCCTATGCTGTTTAACGTCTACATGAAACTGCTGGGAAAGCTCATAAGGAGATTTGGAGGATGGGGCCATTGATATGCAGATGACACCCAACTCTATTTCTCTGTGACATCAGATCCAGGTGTGGCAACGACCAATCTGAACTGGTATTTGACATGGTGGTGGATTGGACATGGTTGAATAAGCTAAAGCTGAATCCAGATAAGACCAAGGTCCTGTGGATCTGACCAGGAATGTGGTGAGTTACCTGTTCTGGATGGGGTTGCAGTCCCCTTGAAGGAACAGGTGTGCAGCTTGAGAGTCCTCCTGGACCCTTTTCTAGCATCCAAGAATCAGATTTCCTTGGTGGCCAGGAGTGCTTTTTGGGCCGCTTCGGCTGATCCTCCAGCTGTGACCTCTTGAGTAAGAATGACCCAGCTACGGTGATTCATGCTCTTGTCACATCCCACCTGGACTACTGCAATGTGCTCTATATGGGGTTGCCTTTCAAGAATCTTTGGAAACTTCAACTGGTCCAGAATGAGGATGCTCATGGTCTAACTAATACTTGCCATAGGGAGCACATCATGCTGGTGCTCCGGCAGCTGCACTGGCTTCCGGTATGTTTCCAGGCACAATTCAAGGTCCTAATTATGACTTATAAAGCCCTAAGGGTTTGGAACTGAGGTACTTGAAGGACCGTCTCTCTTTTCTACAAACCTGCCTGGGGATTAAGATCAGCGGAGGCGGCTCTGTCCCGTGTTCCTCCACTTATGGAGATAAGGTTGACATTTACGTGGAGCAGGGTCTTCTCAGCTTTTGCTTCCAAGCTATGGAATTCCCCCCGAGACGTTTGCTTGGCACCAATGCCAGCATTGTTTTGACGCCAGGCTAAGGCCACCCTTTTTACCCATGATTTTACTGGTGCTTGAGTGTGAGAGAGAGAGACCCTCCTCTTGGTGTGTCTTAGTAGGATTTATGCCCCCATCTTGGGATCTTTTAAAACACAATACAACATTTTATTCTGATTTTTTTATATAAGCTGCATCGAGAATTTTAAATAGAGAGGTGGGGTAAAATATTTTAAAATAAAAATGAAAAATAAAATATGAAATTTCCATATTATATCTGATTAATAATAATTACCTGTGAACTGATAAATACAGCTTTACATTCACTGGTGGTAATGTATTTGTCTTCTCAGTTCAGCAAAATATGTTTTTGATTAGTACCACTCCAGAAAGTCTAATTTTATTGTTGCGCTTACATCAAAACATTACAATAGGTAAAAACTGATGGATTTTTCAGTGCTTGGAAATATTTGTGGGACTTCATGTGTTGTGACTAGAGAAACAAGCAGCAAGTATTCCAAACTAGTGACATGAGTATCAAAAACAAAATAAGGTGGCCAGCTATTTTTATTTCAGTGTAATTGTGTTTTCTATATTGATTATATGGGTTTCAAGAAGACTCTTTATAATCTTATACTTTTCTTATAACTGGTGATTTTATCTACTTGATGTGGTTTCCAAATTAGGGAAATGAACTTTGTATAAACAGGATACATATTTTTATGAGATTTAGAAAAGGAAATGATTTGAGAAAAGTTGAAATAAGTGAGTTTTATTCTTCAATTCAAGGGAGTTGGCAGATAAAAAGTTATACATCTTTATGTACAAAGAGTAGTTAACAGAAAAGAAACTTTACTTCAATTATTTTAAATGTGAATACATGGTGGGCTTCTCCAACCAACATTATACATTTTGATAAAAATAAGTTTGTACTAGTAATAAATGTTAGAGCCAGAAATCTGTTCTATTTTAATTCACGGACTAAATCTTCATCTATACTTGAAAACAAAATGGGTGGAAACAGTGGTCAGTCTTGTACTAATTTCATTTCTAAAAAAAAGCTACCGCTCTTGATTCTCTCATTTAGTGGACCAAGTTCATCTCGTATTTGCACCCCATGAATGCCCATTCACTTTAATATACTTACCCGGGGCATAAGCTAGCATAGAATTTTGGTTCAGCAAGTTTTTTCACCCCAAAGACACTCTAGAATTCTTTTTCTATGTTAGGTCAGTTAACAGTTCCTAGTTAATTGTTTCTTGTCAAAAGTTACTGAAGAGCTAAACAATGAACAATGCAAAATTATTGTTAGTCACACAAGCCAGAGGGAGAATATTGCACACACCTATGAAGACTGCATTTGCTCTCACTTAATACCTTGTAGCCTCCTATCATGCAGATAGACACAAATTTCTATCTCATTTGGATTCTAGTCACCTCTTCTCTCCTACTGTGGCATCATAGAAGAAAAACTGTGGCACGATCAAGCAAACAGTCCTTAAATTTAAATATCAAGAGGCTGATGGCACATTCAATGGAGGGCCCTCAGGTCTAGAACTTACTTCCCTCAGTAGTCTACCAGAACCCATCCAGTTAGTCAGTCAGATACAGAATAGACTTCTCTTTTTCATGTGTTTGCCAGAAGAGCTTGTATACAGGGTGTGGCAACATTTCATAGTGGAATAGGATACTGGGTCCCATGGTTTGGTGCTTTTATAAATTACTTTTGTATAAATAAAATACAAATACCTTTGACTCAGCTAAGTGATGAAACAATTCATGCAATGAATAGAATACATGTGGACATAAGTTTTGGCAAAAATCATCTTGAATGTTTATGATATGTACGCAATAGCAACTTTTGTAATAGTTTGACTATATGGAGGAAACTGAAACTGCTAACTCAGTAACACATAAATGTAATCTAAGAGTGATTATGAAAATCTGCAATTTCCTCTCACCTGGCTTTAGTTTATATGATATTCACAACATATTAATACAGCAGGCCACATGCTAGGATGGGATCAGAACAGGGACATAAAAAAACCCCATCAAACATGGCATGCCACACAGGTATAAGCCTTCAGCTATTACAATTATGTTCAGACATTAAAAATCTACAGCCCCAATCAGACATCATTAAAGCCAATGAGAGTTTTTCCACTAAATTTCATAGTGCAGGATGTATTTGTATTAAGTATATTTTAAAAGATTAATGTTAAATTTTGAAAGGATTTTATCGGCACAAAGCAATATTCTCCTAAAAAGTGTTTTGCAATTGCTCTATGACCAAGATCATATTAAGTGCTTAAATAAGCTATATCAGTTATCTATGCAGTTCATATTTTAATGGCCTTGTTTCGTATCAGAAAAATGGCCCCCTTTTCAGAATCATATGTTCTTTAGTTTCCTGTGTCTTCATAATGCAACACCAAATTAACAATTTAAGCGAATGCTGAACTTGGCAATAGCAGCTTACACTTGTAATGAACTACCTGGCAGCAACCAGTGAAGGATTTAAAAAAAAAAAAAAAAAAGGGGGGGGGGGGGAGGGCAATTAACCTCTAGATTATATTTATTTAAAAACTTCTAGCACATATCTATACATCTCACAGATAAATCAACTGCCTACCAGATTATTTTTGGACATTACTGTACTGCTTTTAAACTTAAAAGTGAAATTTAGCTGTGTAAGAGAGGGAAAGAACTTTCAGGTACACTGCAAGCGGAAGGGGGAAGGAATTCAATGCAAAAGGAAAATCCTTAGCTCCTGTGAGCAGCATATCATCTTACATTACTAATTAGTCATAAGCAGTGTGTGTAATAAAATAAGTTACCTAGATTTGACTATGGCACATACAGCTCCAATCAATAAAATGGACCTATGAGACCGTGATCATGTAATTTTTTTTTAATCAAGTGGGTTCCCCATTAAATTGGTAGATATTGCAAAAGTTGATATGCCTTATGTAGACAGAGGCTGTCTACACAGGAACATCCAAGAAAATTAATCCAAATTAAGTAAATGAAAGTGATTAGTTAAGCCACAAAATCCCAGTGTAAATGCTGTTATTCAGAATGAAAGTGGGCTTTAATTCACTTTGGAAGTAAATTACAGTAAACTGAATTCAGGCAACTAATTCCAAATAAGCGTATCCATTAACTCTAGTTAATTCAGATGTAGGGTGACCATCTGTCCTGTTTTCACCAGGACAGTCTCTTATTTAAGCCCTCCTCCCAGTGTCCTGACTTTTTTTTTAAAAAAGGGCACATTGTCCCGTATTTCCC
The DNA here is from genome assembly GCF_052426305.1 of Pelodiscus sinensis. Lineage (NCBI taxonomy): Eukaryota > Metazoa > Chordata > Testudines > Trionychidae > Pelodiscus > Pelodiscus sinensis. The sequence goes on along the minus strand of NC_143056.1, from coordinate 88,576,854 downwards.
CTGCAGCAGGAAAGGAGGGGAGAGGAGCCTCCAGAACTCAGGGCTTCAGCCGCTAAAGTACCAAGCACCGGTGATTCCCCTTCCATGCTGCAGGGCTGAAGCCCCAAGGACCAGGGGCTCCCCTTCCCACCCTGCATTCTGCAGGTACAACTTCATCCCTGCAGCAGAGTGGGGGCAGGGAAGCAGGAGCAGTGGCTTCCCTCATTCCCCTCCCATTGTGGGGCTGAAGCCCTAAGAGCCAGTATCCCCTCTCTTGGGGTTGAAGCGCCATGCGCTGGGAGCCCCCCCGCCCCATTGGTGTCCCATATTCGGCATAGGGAAATAAGATCGCCCTATTCAGATGAATTTTCCAGGATGTCCCCATATAGACAAACCCAGAAGATATAGTCAATATATATGGTGAAATTATAAGGAGCTGCGGTATGACGTAGCCCAAGGTCCAGTGTGTTTCAGCAGCAGCCCTGGGAACTACAAGTTGTGGACTACATACTGCAGCATGTTGGGAGAACTTCCTGGTTCCTGCCAGGATGTGCCCTCTGCCCCCAGCAGGGTCTCAGCAAGGACTGTGCTAGAAGCAGCACACAGGCTGCATGCTGAGAGAAGGGGCTGCTGAACTGTTTTCCTCTTCTATGTTTTTACAGAATAAAGCCTGTTCCGGGTGATTTGTCAGAGTGGGTCTGGTCTGAGGTGCACTCACACATACACAATATACAACTCAGAGCACCCCAAGCAGCCTCAGGCCTAGCCCCCAACAGTGGTGTAAGAAGTCACAAGGCTTCCCCTATGCTGAATAACCTCACACTGGGCTAGCCAACAGGAGGGATTACAATGAGATAGTTAAACTCATGTTAAAATTTTAAAAAGCCACAAAAGAGTTTAGAACCCTGGCCTCATATCAGGGATTTGCACAGCAGGAAGCCCTCTGTCCTCACCACCTTTCTCTTCTTTTCCCTTCTCCATCTTGCCAACCCCTCACAGAGGAATGTAAGAATGTTTAACCTTCTCCACTTGTGTTCAGTCAGTCTTCTGTCCTCTTTGCAGGATCTTCAGGTGGTGCACGGTGATTGTTAATTCAGGGAGGCATAGGCTGCATGCCACTTTTACATCCATTTCACTAGGGACCAGAAGGACAAGAAAACTATACACGTCAAATATACTTTTACTGTCTGCACCATGAGCCTGGCAACTAAGAGGTGTTCCACAAAGCATTTAGTTAAAGCTTAATGTTTCCTGAGTAACCTTAGCGGCATCTTAGTCCTCAGATTTCCTCTGTTGTTAGCAACAGGTTGTTAGCTGAAAACCTGTGACCTGGAAGCAGCAAGGATGGATAGGTAGGTTTCAGTTCACCCAGATAATTTTCTAGGATTTTAGAGAAAAGAGGGTACAGATGGCAACTATATCAGATAATCCTCCATCTCTTCATGGAAACAAAATGATTGATGTTTACTTCCTCCCATCTCCTCCAATACTATGAAAGAGCTGTCACCTCTTTCATGAAGGAAAAAGGGGTGTATGTGCTCCAACCTACCAAACAGTCTTCTTGTGTATTGTGTTGTTATAGATACAGATCTTGTTGTTATAGTAACTGAGTTAGGGGTATATGGACACTTGCAACAGCTCAAACTCTGTGTTTCCAGTGATTTCTTTCTATACTGTGCAACTCCAAATGATACAACAAATCTGCCAAAAGACTTGACTGTATGGTGAAGGAGTCCCTAGGACCTACTGGGAAAAGTGTGTTTCACATGTCTTTTCAAATTTGTGGTAAACCAAAATCCCAAGCAAACTCTGAAATGTTTTTAAAAGCTATGAACTATCTCCCCTTTCTGAGTCTGCTAAGCCCATAGGAACTGCAGTTGACAAAGTTTGTGACTCTCATGGTAATTGTACAGCAGAAAGGAGGCTGAAACAAGAAAGGGGGTAGAAGAAATGGCCTGACAGTTCAGTAAGAGATGCTTAGGTCCCAGCTATTAATATAGACAAAGGACTGGTATATTTAGAACTGTGACTCTCAAGTGGCAAAGCAGAACAAGTTAGGGAGAAGGTCAGTCCCAAGTAAATTCAACAACCCCCCCCCCCCCCACTCCAACCACCACTACTCCACAGAACAGATTGGTTCTGCTCTATCCCCACAGGACACCGTTTGCGCTCTCCAGCAAAGGTAGGGCAAGGAGGCAAGCAGCTACATAGTTCAGTCAGCTTGCCAACTAGCTCACCACAAGGCTCCAAACTTCTACTTTTACCTGATTGCACTTCTGGTGCAAAGCAAAGCAGGTGCCATATTTTCTTAAATCTACACCTGCTAAAAACTGTAAATATAATATCGAAATCATTTGGCTAAATCTCAAGTCTAAAAACTGCTGAGTTTTGTTTTTTGGGGGTTTTTTTTGGTAAAACATTGACATCACCTGGAACCAGGAACATACAGCTTTTACTTTCTCCTTTATAATTATAGTTAGAGATGTAATTATTGACAAAAATGTTTCAGCAGGTTACTTAGACAACTATTAAATCAGTAAAATGGTACAGTTGAAAGAAATAGCAGGGTCCATAAAATGGATCATTTAGGTATTGATTAATGATGAAACTCATACTGTCTTACTGTGGAATCTATATTTTTGTTTGGAATTTGGTTACACAAGAGAAAATAGGGGGGCATCTAGGCTAATAACTTCAGAAACCAGACAAATCTGATCCTTTCAGCACCCTAGTTGTCAGCACACCTAACCAAGGTGAAAGAAGGTGGATAGAAATTTAATTCAAAAGAAAGCAAATCTGGCATGTTTTCCCCCTCTCACTGTATAAATCGTAAGGTGTTGCCTACAGAAGATTTATCAAAATAGTTCCACTGTTGCAATCGCTAGTTCTGAAGTGCCAGCAATAAAACCAATTGGAACCATAGTGTAGAAAAGTATCCCTATGATGTATTAGTGGAACAGTGTAATATAATCCTTAGTGTAGGCATGGCCCAAGAGGAAACAGTACTGGCAAAAGAACTTTCACTGGGAAAAGTCCCCTTGTTTTACTCTCTTCACATCACCTCACACAGCCTCCAATTAGTTGGTACTGTAGTCTGCCAAGGCTTTTTATATCTTCAGCTGTTTCCAATGCTCTTGCAATAATGAAGGATTTAATTCCCCCAAATGTTAACGGTCAACTTTTGTTCAATGCAAAGCTCATTATAAGATCTTATGTGGAAAAAGATACAAGTCAGTCATCTACTTACAAAACTCCAAAAATCAACAATCATAACACATGGTTTAAATGAAAGTGTTAGGTAGCTGAACTTCTCTTTTGTAGAATAAATGAATGTGTCCGCTTTTATTCCTACTTTTATTTCTATAAAAATGTGTTTGGCAGTTTACAGTTCCCTGCCCCAAGGAATTTACAAACTAATGTCCTGGTGAACTCCCATTAAAGTCAACTAAAAGATTATTTTGGCTTCAAACATATTTGGACTGTGTTTGAAGTCCAAAGTCCATAATTGTGAGCCAGAGCAAAGCACTGCGTAAGATGTACAGAAAGGACAAGGGCTACTACACTTTGATATAAAAGATACTTCTTTCTTATATATCTTATTTTTTTTGTTTAGACTTCAAATACTGTCTCTTCCTATACATTTGGACAATACTTTCCATGTAAGAAGTGCTACTGAAGTATAGAAAGTAAAATAATTAATAAACATTGATTATGTTTACTCTTGTATTTTTAAAAATATTCTTAATGATAAAGAAGTATGACAGAGAAGAGCTCAGCTGGGGTCAAGTCAGCACAGGAAGACAGTTTTTATTTTAAAAGAAAAAAGGCACATGGAGGGTGATGAAACTGATTGGCGGCTGGAACAGAAGGGATATTCCAGGCACAAAAAGTGGCATGAAAAAAGGCACAGTTTTATTTGGAAGAGGAGACAAGGGGAACTATGAGGCTGACTAACTGAATGATATTTCAGCCAGTATCTTCAGGGATCATATTGCATTACATTTATGTAACACTGTTACTTAGGCCACGGATTGTACACAATAAGAGGAGGAAAAGTTATCTTAATTCCTCCAAAAACAATGAGTGGTGATTATGGTGAATCAGTTACATTGTGAACACCCTCTCCAGGGAGATACCATTCAATGCATATGCTAGTGCTAACTTTTTTTTCCTCCAGAGACCAATGGCCAAGGAAAGGACATACCTTTCTTACATAAAAAGTTAATGTTTAAAGTGACTTGGGGGCCTTCTTTCTTATCCAGAAAATGGGTTGTACTCCCTGTCCAAGGACCCTAATCCTTGCAGAAGTCTTTGGAAAGATTTTGGACTAAGAGGGCTCCAAAAACTGATGGGTGAGCTTTGGTAAGCTTTTAGGGGGTGTATAAGAAATTGTATTAGTTTTTACATGTTTTCTCTGTAACGTCTTTACCTTAAGAATAAATTTGCTTGCTTAGAAAGGTGTGTGTGGAAACTTGTAACTCTTGGCAATACACTGTTCCTAGCCTTTGTAGAGAAAGCACAGTGCAAGTGTTGATCTTTAGGAGGACTGGTTTGCTGGGAATATCACAATGTATGGCACAGACCCATGTAGTTTTAGAAACACTGGTCAGGAGGGAGATGTGGGTTGACCAAGAGATAATGGCTGCTAGACAGAAACCTTAATTGAGTGTCCTCAAAGGACCACAGAGGGGTAATACAGGTGCAGTAACCCTGAAGCTGTGACACTATTTGCAGCTGAAGTGGGTACAAGTGAAAGAGACTGGTATCTGCAGGTCCTTTCGGTACAGTGAATGAATATTTATTTTAATAAGTTACCGCATATACTCATACATAACCCTACTTTTTGAGGGGGAAAAAGCCTGCTGTGAAGAGTGGGGGGGTCAGCTCATGAACTGGTACTTCCTGTGACTTGGGAACCAATGTGGGCTGAAGGACTTGCTGGTTGCAAGCATGGAGCCTCTCAGCTCCCATTGGCTGGGAACAGTGAACAGCAGCCAATGGGAACTGATATGCTCCATGCCTACAGGTCCCTCAGCCAGCTGATGAGATGGGTCTGGAAGTCTGTATTATGGAGTTGGCTTATAAATGGGTCAGTGATAACATTTTTCTCTTTATGTTTTTTTTTTGGGGGGGGGGGAGGTGTTGGCTTATACACAAATGGGCTTATGTTCAAGTACATACAGCACATTACATTTACAACAGTGAGACCCATGGTTGGGTTTCCAAACACAGCGGTTTATTTGGAAATCTTAGCTAGATCTTGCTTGTACTTAAAATAATTTTCTAAGTAGCAGTTTTTCTACAAATGAGGTCTCGGTATAGATGCTCACATGTGAAGATATGGAAATACTATTTTAGCAGTTGTTTTACTCACCAATTGTTCAAATGAATCAATTTAGAATTTTTTTTATCTGATGAAGGAATTAGTCATAACTAAGTTTGCTGTAAGAAGATATTTTGATGGCGATTTCAGTCTCTGTGTGTTCAGTACATACTTAGATATTATCTGAAAACTTAATGGCTAGCATTAAAAACTGTATCAGCTATCTCAGTCTTTTTTCTCCCCTCTGAAAGTCTTACATCCATGTTCTAGCAACAATTGTTGCTAGGAGGCTGTTGCTCTGAGTTACAACTCAACTGCAATATAAAATAGCAGTATGAGCACAGAATATTTGTTACACCTCTGTTAAGATGACATTTTTACTTGTTGGACAGTTAGTATATTATTTCCCCACACTTGATTTATTTAGCGACCTAATTTACAATATTTTATGCTTGCTGATATATTTTCATGCATATTTAGTATGAAAGTTAGATTTAGATGCACATTATGAGAATACACAGACAATTGTCTGCACTGAATTTTGCTTTGAATATATTTTCCTATATTTATGTATCATACTGCAAGCTTCCATGACACACTGTCAGAAAGAAAATATTTAACTTCCTCAAGCTTAAATCAAAATGATTTATATGTAGGTATATCTTGCTCGTATCAACAGTTCAACACAAAATAGCTTTGCTTCTTTAGTACACCCTGTTTATACTTGATTCCAGTTGAAACATTAAAAGGTTTAAAATTGGTGTCCCCATACCGTACTTCAAAAAGTTACATATTTCCAGATATGACTCCTTGATACATTTTACAGCTTTCACACATACAGATAGACAATTATTTCAAAGTGGGGCCTTGAAGTACAGCCATAAAACAGTTATACTAGGCCAGGGCAATAGTCCACCTACCCCTATATTCTGTCTTGATGTTTTGGTGGGAATGAACAGCACAGGCAAACATCAAGTGATCTATCCTGCTTCATCATTCACTCCCTGCTTCTGCCATTCAGAGGCTGGGGACACACAGAATATGGAATTGCTTCCTGACCATCTTGGCTAAAAGACCATTAAGTCTTATCTTCCATTAACTTAGTTAATTCTTTTTTTATAACTGTTTTGTTATTTAGCCTTCACAATGTCCACTGACAAGGAGTTCCACAGGCTGATCATGTGTTGTGTGAAGTAGTACTTCCTTTTGTTTTAAATCTGTTGCGTATTAGTTTCATCAGGTGACCCCTGGTTCTTATGTTATGTAAAGTATAAAATAACTGGGATAACTCTTCTTGCAAAACTACTCCTGTTTAATGTATAAATTGAGAGAGAATTTTTGAGAACATATGTGAGGCTTTCAGAATTTTAGAAATTTCATTTTCATAATTATTGTTTAGACAGACAATATATTCTTTCATTTCAAGTTCTGAATGCCCAAATTACAGAAACATTTGTTCAATATGATTTTTTAGAATTATCAACTTTCTCTTGAAAATGAAGTGTGAAGCTAATGTGATTATTTATAAAAATTGGGAATCTGAATACTGAATTTTTCATTGGGTGTCAGGAATAATTCTGAACAGCATGCCTCAAACCTCTTTTAATTCTAATAATCAATGTCCTTTGCAGTTGCCACTACTTTGACAGAGTGAGTTGAAGTACTCTTTTATTCACTGCTCAAATGAATATTTCTCAAGAAATAGAACTATTTTTTATTAAAATGTTTGCTTTATTACTTTGGGCACTGTATTGATATTTCAGTAGCATGCAAAAAGTCCCAGCTAAGACTGAATCATCCTGGTTTTAGAAAAAACAGAATTTGTAGAGACTAGGAAAACCTGATACTAATATTAATATAGTTATTTGCTAAAAGCAACCTAACCTTGATGGCTTCTCATTTAGACAAAACATTAAAGTCTAAATAGATGAGACATGCAAAGGATGGAAGAGACTAAGTATCATTATCCTCATTTTTTTATGAGGAATTTAAACAGAGGTAGATTAATGATTTGCCCAAGGTCACACACAAGTCGTCTATGGACCTAACCATGTCAGTTATATGATTAAGAACACATATTCCTGTTCATTCAGAAATATAATTTATGTCATCATGTGCCAACAGTGTCCTTCTGCTATGTATATTGGACAGGCTTCTCAGACACTTCGCCAAAGAATTAATGCCACAAATCAGACATCAGACATCTTCACAAGGAAAAACTAGTTGCTTTTCATTTCAACCTACCTGGACATAGTCTTAATGACCTTACTACATGCATCTTACTTCAGAGAGACTTTAACATCAGATTACAGAGGGAAACTTCAGAACTTCCATTCATGCTTAAATTTGACACTTTATGAATGGGCCTTAACAAAGATGCTAATTACCTTACCCATTACCAAGATAGCTTCCCCACTTAACACCCCTGATTAGCCATTCATTGACTCAAATAGCTATTCCCTTCCTTCCCCCCAATACTAAATCTGATTTGTCAGCTGAATAATGTGTTCACTTTTTTCATTGTATTCCTTTGGTATATATGGTCATGCCAATTCTCTTCCAGAATGTGATCTGAGGAAGTGGGTCTGGCCCACGAAAGCTCATCACCTATTAAAAAACCATCTTGCTAGTCTTTAAAGTGCTACATAGTTTTTCCTTTTGTTTTAGCAAGACCAGACTAACACGGCTACCTCTCTATTACTATGGTAGACTTGTGAGTTGAACCCAACTCTTTCAAGTCCCAGTCCACAGACAGCATTATTCCTCTCTCTCAAAGTAATTCCAGAAAGATTATCATCCTGGCAATAGCAGGAATAGAGTTAATCAGATTTTGACTGCCTCTGCAGTATCTAATATGTACTTTTAGTATATGTATTTAAAATGGCAATCATACCATTTTCAAAGAAAATTCCTTCATTATAAGACTGTTTCCAGTTAACATGGAGGAAAACAACAACTAAACCAAAACTAAACCTAATTAAAATCATAATTCAAAAAAGCAATTGCATTCAAAGGTACCATTACAGAATAATAACTCCAGATACTGTGTAAACATAGCACATTTTATTGAACACAATTGCTATATTTTGTTAAGAACCTATATGCACTAAGGTCAAAACCAAAGAAGAAAGTATTCTAGGTCTACATTAAAAAAAAAAAAAAAAAGAAACTTGCATATTAGGAGAAAAAATATACCATAGGGTGGCTGACTGTGAAGTCCTGTGATGATAGGCACTTCTAACAATTGTCAAATGCTGTTTGAAATCAAACACTCTCCAACCATGAAACTAGCTCGTAAGAGAAACAGACTGACAGAATCAGGAACAGTGAGGAAGTAGAACAGTGTACCAAAGGAGCTACTTCCCAGTACTAACTCAAATTGCAGTAGAGTAGAGTACTGGACTAAGTTCCAAGTGCTATTTATAGTAACAATATTTCCAGTTCAAGTGTTCAAATATCATGAGCCAAGAAAAATAAAAAACATGAGGTTTTAAAAATACAAATGAGTTTGAGTTAATTTATTTTTGCTTCCTGGCTTTTGGAGCTTTTTGGAGTTAACATTTTCAAACTTTTCTCTGAAACCATAAAGACAAAAAAAACCTTTTAAAATGACAAGCCAATGTTCTTATATGGCAACAACTGCGGGACTTAAGTTAACAACTATTGTCAGACTTGTGATAAATAGCAAGAGCTGGGTGTGTTGTTGGCAGATCAAGTCATGTTAGAGAATGTGGAAGTCAGCTCACCTTTATATCAGTATAGTATAGTAATGATTAGATATTCAAGTGTATATTATACAAGTGTGTTAAAACTTCATGAAAACTAGCAGCATGTTATTTGCATTGTTTTCACTTATTGTCCTGCTATCATGCAATAGCATGAGTTGGCCATGGGCTTCAGATAGATACTTAGTCCATCACCAGCCAGTGGCAAAGAGCTGTGGAAGTAGAGCTGAAAAACCTAGGGCACAGCTGGGGATCCACTGGCGGACTTGCCAGAAACAGACAGGCAGGAGTGTAGAAGCTTCATTGCTGCCCCGAATGAGGGAAGGGTAATGGGAACAGGGCAATGATGATGAAACATTTACATTGTGTATACCCCTGCAACTGAACAATCCAAAGAAATCTTGTGAAGTGCTAATGAAGGACTTCAGGGCTAACAGAAAATGCTAATTTTAAAGCAAGTTGTCAATATGTATGATGGCTGGAAGTCAAAAGGCTAAGTGCATGCCTTACAGTTATCAAAGGAAAGGACTGAGACACTGTCAAGGTTGCTTTCTGCATTAAACTATAAATATGGATTTGAAGAAAGACCTTTATCTCTGGATTGTCATCTTATTGGGAAGTGTAGCAGATGGAAAGAGGAGATCCCCAGAGACAGTCTGGGTATTCTGAAAGACTTTTGGAAAACTGGCAGTTGTTACATCACTGCTATCATTTGGTATTATGAACGGTGACTCACTTGTTAATACGTACTACCTGCTTTAACTTCTCAGTAGCTCTCATTCTCTTTTCTTAGCTAATAAACCTGTAGTTAAAATTACTCTGAAACTGACTGCCAGTGTTGTCTTTGATATAAGACCTGGAGTATCAGCTGATCCAGGGTAAGTGATTGATCTCTTGAGACTGGAAGCAACTTACATGCTATGATTTTTGATTTATCATTATAATTAAGTTCAGTTTGTCTGAGTGATAAGATGGGCTGGAGACTCTAAGGGACTGCCTATGACTGCATGATAAGCCTGGTATAGTGATCCAGGAGTTCATAATTGTTTCTGGATTGGTAAAATCTAAATTATAGAACACACTGTAAGCTTTGAGTGTCTGCGTGGTTTTCTGACAGTCTGAATTGAAGTGTGCCCTCACAGTGGTGAGCCACTCCAGACAGTGTGACAAATGGCAGAGTCATGATTGACATGTTACAGGCAATGTTCCCTCCAATATTCTCCATCCAACTGTTTACGAGACAAGGGAAAACAAAACAAAAATAAACCCAGATTAAATGTTCATTTAAACTGACATTCTAAACATGCCTGTGTTTTTCATGATGTGGTTTTGGAGATCAAAACCATTTTTTCCTTGCAATTATATTAAAGAATAAACACTTTCACCCAATGTTTCTAACTACACTATTCTGCTGGAGAGTGTAATTAAAATCATCTAACAGCTGAGGAGATTTTAATACAGAAAGTAAAAACACTATGGATGTATGGTTTTCTAACCCAGTGGTCCCCAACCTTTAGAGGCTCCTGGGCGCTTGGGGGGTGGGGCCACTCACGTGCCGGGCGCCTGGGGGCGGGGCCACACATCCGGGGGCACGCCAGGGGACGGGGATGCCCTTGCACCCAGAGCCGGCATGTGCCCCAGGGCCGGGGCTGGGGCCGCCCGAGTGCCTTGTGCCATGGGCCGGCACCGGCGCCGCTCGAGCGCCGCGTGCCTGAGCACCTGCATGTGCCCCGGGGCTGGGGCTGCCCGAGCGCTGTGCACCTGGTGCTGGTGCGTGTCGCACGCCTGGGGCCGGCGCCTCCTGCATGCCAGGAAGGGGGCCGGCCCAGGTTGTCGGTGTGCACGCACAAATGCCCCGGCGGGCGCCATGGCACCCACGGGCACCGCGTTGGGGAACACTGTTCTAACCTATTCTATGGTTCCATTTACAAGTTTGACACCTGTAATCAAGGTTTGAACAAAGACCAGACTGGATGGGCCGCTTCATTCCACACCCTAATGACATAAAAAGCTAAGCACCGGGTACTTACAGCCCATTGTATTAGCCTCATTTAGCACAGACACATTAATTGACAATATATTTTTTCCTGTTTTTTTTCCCCCTCTCTCTTTTCCCCTCTCCATCCCCTCTCTTTTTCTGCTATTTATTTGGACCCTGCTCAGCTGGCAGCTGACTAAGCACAGCACCCCCTTCCTGGGTGGGGACAGAGAGTGAGAAAGTATTCTGGCCCTGCCCCTTCTGCTCAAGACCCCGCCCCTTCCAGGGAAGCCTGGGGCCACTTCAAAAATTTCTGAGGTTCCGCCCTTCCCTGCTGTGGACTTTGACCCCAGTTGTGACCCATGAACTTGATCTCATCTTGGAACATAGGATACGATTCAGATGCTGCCCTCAGTCGAGTCATTAACCCAACTTGTACTCTGAGTACCCATTCTCAATGACCTTTCCAAATACCAGGCCTGACTGCCTAGAGACTGATACCGACATCATCATCATGTGGACCCACAGGAAAGAGACCGTTGAAGAATATCACAAGGATTTCAACAACTTCCACCCCACCATCAACCTTAGCCTGGATCAGTCCACATGAGAAATCCACTTCCTTGACACCACAGTTCATTTAAATAATGGACAAATTTTCACCACCCTATACCAAAAACCTACCAACCACTACACTTACCTTCATGCCTCTAGCTTCCATCAGACACATTTCTCAATCTATTGTATACAACCAAGCCCTAAGATACAACCGGATTTGTTCCAATCCCACAGACAGAAACAAACACCTACAGGATCTATATAGAGCAGTGGTCCCCAACCTTTTGGGGCTGCCGGGCACCTGGGGGCCGGGCCACTCACATGCCGGGCACGCGGGAGTGGGGCCGCGCACATGCCCAGGGGCAGGGCCACCCATACGCTGCATGCCCGGTGCAGGCGCCACCCATGTGCCACACTCCCGGGGCCAGCGCCGCACTCCCGGGGCCGGCGCCACTCCTGTGCTACACGCCCAGGGGTGGAGCTACCTATATGCCATGCGCCCGGGGCTGGCGCCGTTCCTGTGCTGCGCACGCAGGAGCTGGCAGTGCCCATGTGCCTGGGGCCAGCGTTGCTCCTGTGCCGCGCGCCCAGAGGCAGTGCCAGCCCCGATCACTTGGCAGGTGCACAGAAATGGCCCGGCGGGCATGATGGCGCCCGCGGGCACTGCGTTGGAGATCACTGATATAGAGCATTCCTAAAACTGAAATACCCACCTGGTGAAGTGAAAAAAACAGATTGACAGAGCCAAAAAAGTACCCAGACATGAACTACTTCAATGAAGACCCAAAAGAGAAAACAGAATTCGACTTGTCATTACCTACAGTCCACAACTTAAACCCGTCTAATGTGTTATCCACAATCTACAACCTCTCTTTGAAAATGACTCCTCACTCTCAGAGGCCTTGGGGGAAAGGCAACCCCCTAACAACATTATCAACTAAACAAACAATGAAGGTGCCAATGGTTCTTGATGTCTGTGTAGAATCTGGTGTTAGTACTCTTCCTTTCTTAGTGCAAACTAATGGTTCTTATCAGCCTCTTAACTATTTAGTCTTTAAAGTACTAATAGGCTATTTGTTGTTTTTAAAATTTTTCCTGTTACAGACTGGTTCAGCTATCCCTTTGAAACTTATCTACCCAACGTTCTCTTCCCTCCCCCTCCAATTTTTTTCCTCTCCCCCTCCATCTGAAGAAGTGGACTGTGCCCATGAAAGCTCAACATACCATCTACATTAGTGGTTCCCAAACTTTTCGGCATCACGCTCCTTTTTTGATTTTTGAGAAACCCTCAATCCCCGCCACATAGCAGCAAAACTTGTTGAACCTACAATCTACATATTTTGTTAGTCTATGAAATGCTACCAGACTATTTATTGTTTAAGTTTTTCCTGTTACAGACTATCTTGGCTACCCCTCTAAAGCAAAGATTCTTGTATACTACCATGAGGCTCAATGCTGTGCAATCATCACTAAATATTTTTACAAAAGGATCTATTTAGCCTTTTGTGAAGCAATCTTGTTAATTAACTCATTCTGGTCTATCCGCCACGCTTATGTGTTCTCTATACAAAATACTGACAGATCACTTAAACCTTGCTTGCCCCTTGGGCATTCTTAGATACATCTTCATTTATTTTAGCTGGCTGATACGCCTTTCATTGGCAACCATGGTTACAGGAAGACAGAAAAAAATACAGGATTGTTTGTTGTAGGGACACTCATCTCTAAAGATGCTCTGTGAATGTATGTAAAGAGAACAATATACATCTTTTTTCCCCTCAAGTCATCCTTTAAAAAAAAAAAAAAAAAAGCTTGCAACAAACAGCAAGGAGCTTATCTTGTTCTCCAAAATCTGAGTTTAAATCTTAATGATAATTTACTACATAATTTGGTGTGTGTGCTCTTGTGTCTTTGCTGCTGAGACTTCAATTTCTCACCAACTTTTCTCTATCAGACTTATTGGCCAATTGCGGTAACATGGAGTTGAAAACCCAAATTCAAAAACTATTTTGGGGATCTGAGGAGGTTGGTCCTTTTGCAAATTTGGCATTGCTTCAAGATAGCTTCTCTTTTAGCTGTTCATATTCTGAGCTTTTCAGTTTATGAAACATCAGCTTCCTTAAACACACACACACACACACACACACACACACACACACACACACACACACACACACACACACACAGCAGTGGAGTTCTGTAAAAGCATCACCACAGTCCATTAAGTAAACCGTAAACTGTTTAAATGTCAAGATCTGGACTCGGCAATTTTTTGCTTAGAACATTAATTTTTGATTGCATACCATATTTGAGCCAAAATAAGAGATGAAAACCAAAATGTCTGTTTGAAAGCTATAACTTTGGACTTAAGTTCTGTCATAAGAGTATATGAAGCTTTGATATCATCTAAAATATTAAAAACCTCAACCTGACCTCTATGATTCTGTAGTGGAGAGACTGCCTGTACCCTGGTTGACCATCTTACAGTGTCCTACTCTAGCATTTTAATGTAATGAAACTAAGCTTTTTCAACACTTTCTAATGTCTAGTAGAAACAGAAATGCTATGTAACCTTTGAAAAATTCGGAAAAATTCAACGGGGAGTACAATCATTGCAGCAATGTCTCCAACAAGTTTCAGTGTGGGTGGCACAGTGGACAAAAGATAAATTAGTATGTATCTGCTGAATTTTATTTGGAACACCTTTGTATGTGGCAACTTGACTAGCTTCTTATCACAGCTTTGTCTCCTGCAATCAGGTATATTGAAACAGACTTTTTTCAGCGTCTCTAAAATAATCCCTATACCTCTTTTTTTTTTTAATGAATATCAACAAAATCTCAACAACGTTCACTCTGTATTTCAAAACATCTACAAACCTCTTCTGAACAGACAAGTGTACCAGGTATTGTGTGGAGTGTAAGCATGTTAAATATTAGTTAATTGAATAGTTGATTAACCTCATGCTTCTTATCAGTTAGTGGACCAAGACAAGGGTCAGCAGCCAGTGCGCTGCAGCCTCACTCTCAATGAGCACCTTGCCAGTCCGCGCTGCTGCCTCTGTATCAGAGGCAGCAGCATGGGGTGCCAAGCAGGAGTTTGTCCACAAGTGGGGCCAGTTTAAAAACCAGCTCCCCTCGCAGACCGGCTGCCTATTGCCCTGCATTATTGCCTCTGAGAGAGAGGCAGCAGCAAGGGTTGGCAGCAGACTCTGTTGGGGGAAGGGAATGGAGCTCCCAAACCTGGCACCAGCCAGAATTGAGCCACGCTGCCAACCCGCCTAGCTCCTAATACAGTTTAAATGCAGAGCCACAGAAGGGGTAGGTCCCAGATCCGGCATACGCTAGGACTGAGCCAGGTTGCTGGCCATCCTCCTAAAAAAAAAAATCTACTGGCAGGGGAGGGAAAAAAATGCGTGTAGTCTATAGCATTAACCAATAAGCTTTTGCTTATCTGTTAATCAACTACAGGCAGTCCCCGAGTTACGCGGATCTGACTTATGTCGGATCCACAGTTACGAACGGGGTTTGCTGCCCGTCTCCCTGGTCTGCTGGAGACCAGGGAGACGGGAAGCAAAGCCTCTGAGGACGCCGGCAGCGGGACAGCTGCGGCGCGTCTGGGCTGCCTGCGTGCTCCGCAGCTTTGCTCCACGTCTCCCCAGACCAGGGAGACGTGGAGCAAAGCTGCGGAGTACGCGGGCAGCAGACAGCCCAGACGCGCCGTGGCTGTCCCGCTGCCGGCGTGCTCTGCGGCTTTGCTCCACTTTGCTCCCCGTCTCCCTGGTCTGCTGGTTTCCAGCAGACCAGGGAGACGGGGAGCAAAGCCTCTTTTCTCCGGCTCGGGCTCGGCTTCCTGTAGTCAGCCGCCGGTCAGTTTCAGCAGCGGCTGAATCTGGACGCCAGTTCCGACTTACATACAGATTCAACTTAAGAACAAACCTACAGTCCCTATCTTGTACGTAACCCGGGGACTGCCTGTACACTATTACCTTGTGAAACACACATCATGAGCTTTTGTGGGCAAAACCCATTTCATCAGATAAGTGCAAGTTAAATATCAGGACCCCAGAATTTATAAACAGAAAAATGAGAGAAACAATTACCTGTCAATTGCAGGAATTGTGCTAATGAGGCTAGTTGAGTGGGTTAGGAGTGACCCATACTCAGCTTTTGATGTAAAATGAGGTGTTAAATGCAGGAAAAGTTGGCTTATCCAGCCCACTCAATTTGCCTCATTAGCATCAGTCCTCTAATTGACAGGTACCTTTCCCCTCACCTCTTTTTTTCCCCCGTTATAAATTCTGGTTTCCTGTTATATCCATTCCAGTTCATCTGATGAAGTGGATTTTGCCCATGAAAGCTCATGATTCATTCATTCATTCACATATTTCTCTCTCTCTCTCTCTCTCTCTATTTATATTTATATTTATATTTATATTTATATTTATATTTATATTTATATTTATATTTATATTTATATTTATATTTATATTTATATTTATATTTATAGTTAGTCTCCAAGGTGTCAAAGGACTACTCATTGTTTTTAACATTACAGACCAACACGGCTACCCCTCTGAGACGAGTGAAAAATAGTGTGCTACACTTTTCTTTCAATCCTTTGATAACTATACATTTGAATTTGGTTTCATAAGTTCATCATCTCCATGGGACCAGCATTAATAGATTCCACATAATGTCACTTAAAAAGATCACACAACACATCATACCTTGCAAGTAATCAAAGTAAATCCATTACCATTAAAAGGACCTGGACCTCTCAAAGCTTAACACAACTTTTACTTAAGTATAGCAAAATATCCAAGAGATGGTAAAAATATTGTACCGTCTGTCCTCCTGCGTCTGACAGCATATTTAAAAACCTTTGTTAGTTGTGAAAATTTTTTCCAACTATTGTGTAAGTTCCATCCAATGAAGAATTGCTTCCATGAGTTCCTTCAAGTGGTCATGTTATACTCACTAGAGCAGAAAAAGTTTGTGAAGGACAATGAGGAATTTAGAAAAATAAATTTAAAAAGGAGGCGAGAGTTAACTGTACATACAGGAAGATATCTGGCATAATTAACCAGCAGGAGTTTTAACAAAAGAGCTGCAATTTTCAGACCTGCCTCCTTTCACATTTACAAGTAGCAGAGTAATCCAGGGATTTTTTCCATCAGGAAAATAGTTGAACTTGGCATGTTTCACTCACTCACTCTTCTTTTTCACAGGCCTGCTGTAGAAGAGAAGGCCTGCTTGTGCTTGACAGTATTCATTAGTGGCAATTACAACTGACTAAAAATTTCACCCATCTGGCTCTTCTCAAATGAAATGCTAGGTTTGGAATGACTATTATCAGGCGATATTAATTACCTGGATGAAAGGATGGATTGCACCCTCAGCAAGTTTGCAGATTACACTAAGCTAGGGGGAGAGATAGATACACTCAAGGGCAGAGATAGGGTCCAGAGCGACTTAGACAAATTGGAGGATTGAGCCACAAGAAATCTGATGAGGTTCAACAAGGACAAGTGCAGAGTCCTGCACTTGGGATGGAATCCCAAGCATTGTTACAGGCTGGGGACCAACCAGCTAAGTAATAGTTCTGCAGAAAAGGACCTGGGGATTACAGTGGATGAGAAGCTGGATGAGAGTCAACAGTATGCCCTCATAACCAAGAAGGCTAATGGCATATTAGGTTGCATTAGGAGGAGCATTGCCAGCAGATCCAGAGATGCAATTACTCCCCTTTATTCAGCTCTTGTGAAGCCACATCTGGAGTAGTGTGTCCAGTTCTGGGCCCCCCACTACAAAAAGGATTTGGACGCATTGGAGAGGGTCCAGCGGAGGGCAACCAAAATGATTAGGGGGCTGGAGCATATGACCTATGAGGAGAGGCGGAGGGAGTTGGGTCTGTTTAGTCTGCAGAAGCGAAGAGTGAGGGGGGATTTGATGGCAGCCTTCAACTTCCTGAAGAGAGGTTCCAAAGAGGCTGGAGAAAGGCTGTTCTCAGTAGTGACGGCTGTCAGAACAAGGAACAATGGTCTTAAATTGCGGTGGGAGAGGTCCAGGTTGGATATTAGGAAAAACTATTTCACTAGGAGAGTGGTAAAGCACTGGAATGGGTTACCTAGGGAAGAAGTGGAGTTTCCATTCCTAGAGATTTTTAAGTCTTGGCTTGACAAAGCCCTGGCTGGGTTGATTTAGTTGGGATTGGTCCTGCCTAGGGCAGGGGGCTGGACTTGATGACCTCTTCCAGCTCTGTGGTTCCATGAAAGAGCTAACTAATGTCTCTGTGAAACTCAGGCAAATTAAGGGAAAGATCATCATATTGCTGTGAAAAATCAGACTTACATCAGGTGAGACTAGTAAGACAAAGTTCAGGAAAATGGATGAGGTTCATCAAAGTTAAGTGAATGCAGGAGTTACAGAGAAGGCTACCCCTCCCCCCCATGGCAAGAATAAAAAGAGTGAGACGTGAACAGGGCTGCTTATGGGTTTCTGATGGGACCAGTTCCACCGGAACCATTTGAACCCCACTTTGCACAGCCTTGACCAGGCTGCAACACTCTGAGATAAAGATAAATAATATTAAGCATTTAAAAGTACTGTTAAAACAACATGCAGTAACAACAGAAGCATTCAGCATGCCAATTAAAGAGTTGTTTTCAAGCAGGATTTCACACAAAATAGAATGATCAATTCTGAGAGTGAGCTGGGAGAGAATTGGATCTTATTTCACAGGCTAATTATTCTGCAAACAGAAAACTAATCTGACCAACTATTTTCCATTAGTTTCTTCTGGTAATTTCGTCTCATCTTTTTATATTTGAGACTCTTTTTTATTGCAGTATGATAATTGGTTTAATCTGGGTTATGATTAAACCATCATATCATCCTGTATATGGCTATTGCCTCTATATTTAGGTATTTAATTTGTCATATATTAATTGAGCTCTCCAAATTTATAGATCTGCACTATTTTGACAATCTGAAGGTCAGGGAACCACAAATAAATTTACTATATACGGCCATCTGAACACTGACATCAACTAGCAATTGTGCTGAACTGCACTAAATTCTCATTGCTGAAAAATTACCCATGGAGCATTGTGGCCATTTTGTTTATACCTGATTTGAATTTAAATCAATTACAGTAGAATTTAAGAGACTTTCATCCTCCACTGTAAAACCTTAATAATAAACCCTTAAGGAATATTTTAAATAGGATTAGTAAAGTCTGTTGATACAGTCACTAAAATAAGAAACTGAAGCTGGTCTAAACACAGCTAAAATATAAATACATATTTATTGCCTAGAGAAAGGATTACTATGCAAATTACCATGCAACTTTACTCAATTATTGACTACAGGGAAGAGAACAATTTAAAAAGTACTATTCCTGATGACAAAAATACATTGTACCATTGTCATATATAAAATTTCATACCTTTCCTATTCCCGGTTATTAAATACAAAAGTCATACATCCTGAAAGATTGGGAAAATTATTTGAGACATTAAAATATATAGATATGTTACTAGTTCAAATTTAGCCAAGATGGGACGTTACCTGTACCACACAGTCACCCATATGTGAAATTCACTGGTAATATTAATCTAGTTCTTAATGAACACATTTCTGGCCTCAAAAAAAATCAGTACAACTAGTGCTAATTAGCACTTTTGTTCAGTAGAAAAGCAAACTACAAAAACTGAAGACATGCAGGGGTGCCCTACTGGACAGCACTGGACTAGGACACAGGAGATCTGGGTACTACTCCCAATTCTGCCACCAGTATGCAAGTTACCTTGGTCAAGTCATTTAATCTCTCTGTCTCCATTCTCCCATTTAAAATGGTAGAGCCTTTGTAAAGCTGTATGAGATCTACTGATATAAAGTGCTGTTATTATTAATGCACATAGACATATTTTAGACCAGTGGTGCCAGTGTTGCTCAATCTTTTTCACAATACGAACCCCCAAACAATATAGACCAGTGGTGCTCAATCTTTTCCACAATACAAACACCCAAACAATATAGGTGTGCCTACAGCCTGCATGCCCCTCACCTAGCAGTGCATCCTAAGCACGTCCCTCAGCATGCTCAGGGAGCAATGCAGGCTGAGGGACTTGCTGGCTGCCAGCACTAAGTCTCTCAGCTTCCAACTTTTCACAGACCCCAGATAGTACCATTGCAGACCATGAGGGGTCTGTGGACCACAGGTTGGAAACCACTGGTTTAGACACATTGGCAAGGTCTATGGGTGAGATGCTTACATCACTGCAGCTTATGTTATAAATACTTGAATATACAGTGCTTTAGGCTAAGATTTTCAGCGCTGTCTAGATCAGTGTAGACACCTTTCATTAGTTATAAGCAGTGTTCCCTCTAAGATTTTCCATCCATGAGTGGAGTGAGTTTTGTCTTGTGCACCGATATAAGCCATCGTCACTATAAGTTCAAGGTATAAGTCCAAAGTTTTTGGAATGTAATAAAATAACTTAAAGCAGGGAATTTTTTCCCCCATGGCTGACTTCCATTTGCACAAACTTGCTTTTTTGCGCAACTTAAGAGTGGGGAAAGGGAGGACTTATAACATCAGTTCCTACAAGTGTGAACGACTTTAATGCAGAATGGATATATACCAGGGTGACTTATAGTAGGGATGCCCTGTATTGAGGTCATGTGTGCTTATTTGGATGTGCGCCACACTGGCACCAAGTTATAAACCTCTCCATTTTCCACTCTATTGCCATGTCTCCCATCCTTCCCTCACCCAGTCTGCTCCCCTGGTGCCAGCTGCTGCCCCACCCCTCACCTTCCTCTGCTGCCCTGGCTTCTGCCCATCTCACTCCCCTCACCTTTCCTGGGACCTGCCCCTCCCTCCCATCCTCTCCATCTCCCTCATCTGCCCTTCACTTTCCCTCCTCTAGCCTCCCTCCCAACACTGCCCTCTTTCTCCCCCTGCCCTGCCTCTCTTCTCTTCGGTGCCTGTCCCTTCTATCCACTCCCCTCCCTGACTCTGCCCTTCTGAGTCATCTCCATAAACCCCCTAACACCTGAACCCTCCTGATGCCTCCTCCTTCCCTCACTGCCCCTGCCTTCTCAACACCTACCCCCTTGCCCTCTTCCTCCCTGGTGCCCACCCCCTCACCACCCTTTGCCCTGGTTCTCCTCATGCCCCTCTGTGCTCTCACACATGACTTGCTCCATCAACCGCCTTCCTTATACCAACCCCTTCTTTCAAACCCTCTTCTGCCAACACCCACTCCTTCCCCTCCTCTTCCTTCCTCTTGCCTCCATTGCCCTTTCTCTCTCTAACCCCTACTAATACCTGCCACCCTCCTGCCCTTCCCCCTCATTGTCTCCTCTAGGCCCACTGGCATTTCTCTCTCCTCCACCCTGTCCCTTTCCTCTGCTCACCCACACCTTCCTCTTAGTTCTCCCAGACCCAGAGTTTCCAGACCTAACATTTGGGCCAAGCAAGAAAAGAAGATTAAATAAATGAAAAATAGCTTCTGGAGATAAGCTAAAATTCACTATGTCATAAAAAACAGTGTTTAAGGAGACAATCCATGCATAACCCATTTATGCCTATATTAAGGAAGACACCATATGTGTGAACATGCTAGTTTATGGACAGTGATTCTGCTGTATTTGAATTGCCTAGCATTTGCCAGTTTAAAGCATATCTTTAATTTTAGATTTGACATTTTTTGAGTGTAAATGGTAAAAGCACATAAGTAACTGACTCATTAAAAAGTTGGTGAGTTTAATTGATGTGGACATAGAAGCAATGACAAGCACACCACACAATAGTAAAATGTGGAAGCTGCAACTTTATTTAACAAATAACTAAATGGGGTAAATTCCCCCAGACCACTCAGCAGGGTATTCCAGAACAGTATTCAACAGGAATGAATTGTCTCTGTTGCATTATTAATCAGAGTATGAGGGTGAAGGCAGTTGCTCTAAGGCCTAGCAAGGGAGCCTTTAAAGATGCCACAGCTCTCTCCTCATCATCATGCCATACCAGTGCCCAGGACAAATCCTAGAACCCCCCCACTGGAATTCAGACCTCCCAAATTAATGTTTCTAAGTTGGCAAAACACCATGGGACCTAACATCGTAACAACTGTAATTTAACCAACAGCTCTTCCCCACAACTACATCACTTAGATGCAGTGGTCCCACATCACATCTGCTTTTATCATTGAGAAAATTGATTTCAGATCAATAGTTGGTGATCAGCTATTCCTTTCATTTCAGTATACCCAATAAACAGATGGCAGGAGTGGAGTTGAAACAATGAATCTGAAATGGTCCTCTAAGCCCCAGAAATTTCCTTTCATGCCTCCCAGTGACGACATCTGTAACATAGACCTGCATCACCTGCACTGTATATTGACAGCAGTGATGGATGGAATAAACTCAAGTATCCAGACATGCCATGAGTCATCCCCTCCCCCCACCATGAGGAAGGAATAGGAAAGGGGAGAGGCACAAACTCTCAACAGAACAGGAGGAAGGTAGAAAAAAGGAACAATGTTACAGGCCAATACCACTGCTCAACCCCGAACAAACATGTCTACATGACTTCTAGTCTTACCAAAGCCCAAATTCAGCCAGTGACCCATTTTTTAACATGTAATCTGAGCATAGTTCTTAATTAAAGGATTGTAGGATTAAATACCTGTTAGGGAAAAAAGAGTTTAAACATTGGATTAAGGAT
Organism: Pelodiscus sinensis; assembly: GCF_052426305.1. NCBI lineage: Eukaryota > Metazoa > Chordata > Testudines > Trionychidae > Pelodiscus > Pelodiscus sinensis. The sequence goes on along the minus strand of NC_143056.1, from coordinate 88,554,557 downwards.
GTATTTCTATCTCCAGCTGATATTTCCAGGACAGTGTTCATATACCTTACTTACTCAGATGGTTTTTATGATTGATTAATGACATATAAAGAAAATCCAAAGATATTTAGAACTTTCATAATAACTTTCAAAAATTTTGCAACAAATATTTTGTAGTAATTTAAAGGAAACACTTCTTGCATCTAGTAACTGAAATAAGTCATAATGATGCAGCTTTTAGTTAAAAGTGAACGTCCTCTCAGTCACTAACAGATTTTCAAGTTGTCATTTTCTCCTGGCAAAACTATTACAGAAATAAGATGAGTGAAAATCTAAGCCCCATGACTCAGTAGCTTACTTTGTTAAAGGAAGAAAACATATTAGAATAAGTTAACTGAAGAAAAGGATTAAGTGAGGCTGCACTTTGTCAATAGTACAGACTGTAACACTAAATTTAAGAATTAGGTATTCCATTCCTATGTATTCATTTAAAAACTTCTTGCGATCTTAGAGAATCTTATGCTACACAGTTGCTTTAAAAGAACCTTATGACACGGGGACTATAATAAGGACAACAGATAATTAATATCTAGGATGTTATTCAGAATTTTGGATGTTATGAATTTAAGCTTCTGGAAGCAAAACATAGCTTAAACGTCACTTGCGTCTTGACATATATTCAAGATGCTAGCTAAAATAAATAATACATGAGGATTAGCTAAGTGGTGTCTGATATAAATCAGAATAGTATCAGTACTTGCAGCACTCGTGGAAAAAATGTATTTCTGAGCACTCTAACGAGAGCTACTTTCCATGAGACAAATGATATCCCAAATGCATGTTCCAGCTTGTTAAGTTCTCTTACTCAGTGGCTTATTCTATCCAGAACGATCAAACTTCTTTGAATGAGAGTTCCTTGTTTCAGCATCAAGTTGAAGAGCTGTGATATTGGATTAGGAATGGACACTTTCTGATGTGAACTGCTGTGAATGATACTCTGTGTGTGTGTGTAGAAGCATATACACTTTCCCTGGCTCCAATTGAAGTGTCCATGGGCTACCACATTTTAGTCTGCAGATCTAGTCACGAAACAAAACAAAAAACAGCAAACCAAGATGCATATAGCAACTTCATCTTTTCCTGTTAAGCATTTGCTTGATGGCATTTTTTGAGAACAAAACCGTAGGCCTATGATCACAATTACTTGCCAGAAAGATTCCTTTGCACAGGCCAGTCAGCCCTTACAAACCTTGGGTTTCCAAATCAGGTCCAGAAAAATGAAAATGGAACCTCCTACTTATGATAAAGTCTGTCTAGGAGTTCCAATTATCTCAAGGACAGAAGGAGAAAGAAACAGCAATGAAACTTAGCAGGCAAAAAGTAAAAACTGAAGGGAAATATGGCAGCTGACGACATGAATTGCTGTCAAGCACAAAACTGAAAAATGAGACAAATACTGTTTCTTCTGTAATCTCTCCAATGTAATGAAGGCATTTACAATAATCTTTGGTGTTACTTTAATACTTATAGGTTAAAAACTTTTCAGACAGTAGGGCAGTTGCTAAGCTCATGACCTTTAGTTTATTTCTCAGAATTTTCCTGATACATCTGTGGCTCTGGAAAGTAAGAGAAAGGTAGAATCCCATAGTTAGGAAAAAAAAATTTGGGCCATTTTCAGAAAATGAAAGCGCACAGATTATTCTTTGAGGAAGATGAATAGCATTTACAATCCCTGTGAAAAGTTTCTTCCCATTATATTCAATTCACAAACCTTGTCCTCCCAACATTTATAACTACCGGTATTTCAATAGGTAAGGATAGGAATTCATCAAGACAGATGAGCCAGTTTGTTTCTTTAAAACAATATTGGACCAAGCCATCCAGTACTGTAATTAAGTCTTTAAAAGCTAAGAGGTAGATAGGAAAGAAGCTTTTCATCTGTGATTTGGGGGAAAAAACAATTAGCTTTTACAATGCAGTGGCAATTTTTAAGCATGGTCTGACTCCAGTGTAGAAGCTAGATCCCTCCGTTAACACACAATTACTACATAAATACTCCTTTTCAGATTGAAATGATGAAGGTAAGAGAGAATATGGTTGTTCCTAAAACTGCTCCACTGAAATTCTGCATATATTTGTATTTGTTACATTTTTCTATCCCTCTTTCTCTTAAGAGCAATATTAATTAATTAATGTTTATCAGCACAAAAGAGATTAAATAGTCAGCACAATATGCATAGCAGGAAAACCTTGATGGTACAGATTTCCTGACCTGAGTGACTGCAGTCTTAGCATTACATAAATACTAAGATGTTTATTCATTTAACACACTAGCATATTAACAAGCACTTTTCAGTGACAGGGAACTTACTAACAAAACTAGAGAAGGAGAAAGTATTAAAAATGTCAGGACCATTTAAATATATATGACTTAGCTGCCAAGGTACTTCAACGTTTGGATATTGATTTGGTAGGTGATGATAATCCTTGCAAAATAACTATTTTTGGATCGAGACTCCTGTAATGCGTGATTTTCAGATGCCAAAGAACTTCAAGCTCCCTTCTTCACCCAACATCCATCCCACACCTCCTCCTCCATTAATATGGAAGAGTGCAGCCCTTGACCACTTTCCAAATTCTTAGAGAGGTCCTCCCCATCAAAAATTATTGCCCACCCCTGTACTAGAGCAAGGCCACTGGTATTATTTACTCCACAGGCTGATCAAAATGTGGCTTTCTTCTTGTCTACTTAAACTAAAGCTACTTTAGAGACATTGGTGCACAGTGGTTCTGTATTGGCAACTTTGTGCTTGCAGCCAACAATTCTTCTGGCATTAGTACAATATTTATAGGACTACGCTGCTATATTCTTATTCATAAAGAGTTACTCCTATTGGTTTCAATACACTACTTAGAGTAAGGAAGTATTCAAATTTGTATAGAGTTATCAAAATCTGGCCTTTAAAATTGCAAACTCTCCAAGACAGGAGCCAGTTCTTAAACTGTGTTATTACAGAGCCCAACAGAATCAGGTGTCAATCTTGACTGGACTGTTTGGATGCAATAACAATTATTAAAAACAACAAATGGTCTGGTAGCACTTTATAAACTGACAAAACCTGTAGATGGTATCATGACCTTTCATGGGCACAGCCCATGGACACTTCTTCACATGACCGGAGTTACGAGTTTGGGATATGAAAACTTGAAATAAGTAGGAGAGGGGAAGGGAAGGGAGGAGAGAAAAAAAAAGAAAAAGGGAGGGGGTGAGAGACAGAGCATCATTAAGTATCTGGGGAATGGGTACTTAAACCTAAGCAGATAAAATCAAAATCAATAGATAGATTCCTAAGACAGGAAGGATACTGCTCAGAGAGCTGTTAGCACCTTCAGTGGTTATAACTCGGCTACCCCCTGAAGCTCCATAACAATTATTGACATTCTTTCAATTCCTTCTCTTCCCCAAGGAAGTAAGTTTCCATATTTTACTTTGTTATAAAACAGGTTTCTGATTTCTCAGGTCTTTCAAGTGAATACCATTAATTTCTGAGGTACTTTGAGACTATCCAGCGCCACAGTATAGCAGTCTCATGGCAAGATAAAGACAGTTGCCATTTGTGACATGCACAGCTATTTCCTGCATATTCTTGCGAGACCTTATTTAACTCAGTTTGTGTTGTGCGTGGGGGGTTGTACTGTATTAAATGTAAAATGTATCCATTATTGTGGACTGGGATTGCATGTTACCTCTCTATGGGAAGAGATGATGTGAGGCCTTGGAGTTCATAAGACAATATTGAAAACGTGTCAGACAAAGAAAGCATTTTTGGAAGTAAATATGAAGTGGATTTTCTGGGGACTATAATAGAGAGAAGTTAATGCAAATTCCTTCACTATTCCTGAAAGCCTTTTAAAGCTTTACCATGAGAAGTTCATACCTGTTGATTACCTGTTCCTGGAACTAGATTAAAGGCCCAAGCCGTATAAAGAACAGCCTGCCCTCTGGTTCAGACTCTGAGTCAGTGTTGAACTTCTAAGTACAAGGAAAAAGCCAGTTTTGGGTTTTGAAGGACTGACACCAGAGTTTCAGGTGAGGTTGGGGTGATATCTGGTAAGCTTTTAGCACACATGTAGGTCCTTTATTGTTTTAAAATATTTACTTTGTCATGCTTTCACCTTAAGAATTATGTGCTTGGTTAGCAAAAGTTGTGTGGTACCTTGTGTTTGGTGACAATTAAAATTTTTATAAGTCTGTAGAGGGAAAGCGAAGCACAGATGTTGGCCAGTTCAGGCAGTTTGACATGCTGGAAATATCACAGAATTACTAGGGAACTGTACATCCTGGATAAACCCTGCTCCCAAGGATCTTCACCAGAGAGAGGTGATGGCTGTGAGCTAAAAATTCAAACTGGATGCCCTTGTTGGCCCATGGAGGAGGAATGCTTGTCCTGATCCTAACACACCAACTTCCAGCTAACATCTGTTCTGAAGCAGAGTGGTTGCTTGGATGTTATTCTGGACAGTGATTTATTTGCCTTTCAGTTGTAAACAGATCCTGTAGGAAGTCAAGTCCTTCTTTGTCTATTCATTTGCATCTGTGGTAAGGAAGCTCTTTTATTAATGTATTTTTAGGTTCCAACAAAGCTAGTTACTCATCTTTAGGATCATAGTCAGTGGGTTGATTAGCATTCTCATCTATCATGTTACTCTGCAGTTATTCTGCTGAGAATGCAAACTGTTCATACTAGTAAATCTGGTCCTGTAATGTGGAGTAGAAGTACTATATCCACACACAATAACTTGATTGCAGTTCTCTTAAGGGTCTTAATCAGATGCCATTTTTAATGCAAGGTTTCTGTGCAAATCCAGTGGACTCTGGTGAACAACAGTTTCAATGTAGGTTTCATGGATGAGGCTCAGGCCCACCTGTGGGCAGTGTGGATCTCTGGGGGAGATCTACCACAGACTGGAGATTGGGGGAGTGTCAGCCCCAGTTATGGGCAGCAGAGGGCTCAAGTGCTTTGCCTCAGATGGCACAAGGCATAGAGCTCAAATGAGACGGGAACAGCCTCAGTCCTGGGCAGCACTGAATTTGATGGTAGGAGGGTTAGTCTTGGCTAGATAGGGCTTGGTTGCTCAGCCCCAGTTAGGGGCAGCATTGTGTGTGGAGCTGGGAATGGGTAATACAAGGCTCAAGTTCTCAGCCCAACTGCGGGCAGTGTGCTGCAGTGAGCTTGGGGACTCGTGCTTGCTTAGCAAAAGTTGTATGGTACCTCCACAATGGTGGGGTTGGCTCTAGCGAGCCCTCCAACTGGAAAGGGCAAGGAAAGCTTTAAGCTCAGGTGAGGCCCAGCTGTCCCATTTTTACTTTAGGAAATAATGTCACTTACTGAGAAGTACAGGCAGTCCCCGGGTTACATGGATCCGACTTACATCGGATCCCTACTTACAAACGGGGTGAGGCAACCCCGCACTAGCTGCTTCCCCCCAGCAGACCAGGGAGATGCGAAGCTAGCGCCCCCCCAGCAGACCAGGGAGACGCGTAGCGGCTTTTCTCAGCAGACACCTCAGCTTGAGAATAAAGAACTGAGGGAAGTGAGGTGTGGGAGAATAAAACTGAGCTCTGGAGAAATGTTTGGCTAGAGTTTCCCCTACAATATGTACCAGTTCCGACTTACATACAAATTCAACTTAAGAACAAACCTACAGTCCCTATCTTGTACGTTACCCGGGGACTGCCTGTATTGTGTTAGCCTCAACACAGCGTTGAGTCTTTTAGTGAAAGGCACACAGAAAATGACAGTACAGAAACAAGTCGATATTAACTTTTTGCTTTATAATTTTTTCATTTAAAAACTTTTTTCCCTAGATTACACACTTCCCATTTCACAGTGTTGAGCAGAGCACAAGTCAAGAAAATACTAAAGAAGATTCTATAGAAATGCATTATTCATCCTATAAAACAGCCTACAATCAATCCACAGATTAATGTTCCAAGAAAATGATAATGGATGCCCGACAAAGGAGTATAAAGGAAGGGAAAAAAGAAAAAGGAACAGAAAAAGTGAGAGAGAATTAATACAAAACCAAAGGGGGGGAGGGGAGAGAGAGAGAGGAGAGAGATACTAATCAAAACTATATGCCTTAGTAAGATCTAGCAGTTTGAATTCTGAATGCAGGAATAGACTTTAGCACAAAAATGGACTAAAACTGGCTGATAAAAGATTTCAAAAAATAAATTGTAAGTGGATGGGGCATTTTTAGTGGTCCCACAGAGGACTGCTCATCAGTATCTTTATCAATGATATGCAAGAAAATATAACCTTCTTCTTGGTAAAGCTGGCAGATGAAACCCCAGTTGTTGGAGAGGTAAATTATAAGGGTAGGTTCATACAATTCAATGATCCGGATCACCTCTGAACTGGACTTACTTGAACAGCTTATGGTTTAATGCAGCAAAACGCAATATACCTTCATAATGGTAGACTGTGTTTTTGGAGGGGAATGTTACTGAAAGGGACTTAGGAGTCCTTGTGGGCAGCCAGCTGAACAGAATCTTCCAATGCAGCATGATTGTTAAGAACCCCCAACCCCCTCCCACTCCCAACTCAGCACATGAGCCTTGGATGTATATGCAAGGGAATAAAGGGAGTAGGGAATAAAAGTAGGGAGAAATTACTATAGAATACAATATTAGAGATTGTTATTGGAATACTATGTCCAGTTCTCTTTTTCACATCTAAGAGCATATTGACAAATTGGAAAGGCCTCAAGAAAAAATAAATCTATACAAATGATTTAAGGTCTAATCTGTTTTACAGTGAGATACTATAGGAATTCTATTTATCCTAAAGAAGGTGAATTATGATCTGTACATTTCTACATGGGTGAAGATCTCTGATAGCATAAGGCTCTTTACATTAGCAAACAAAGTCATAACAAGATCCATTGGCTAGAAGTTAAACAAATTCAGACCAGAAGACAGGCAACATTATAACAAGAAATATAATTAATCATTGGCACAACCCTCCTACCGAGTGAAAGATTCTCTTACTACAGCCGGTCCCCAAGTTACGAACCAAACGCTTAGCCATAACTTGAAGTGTTCGTAACTCAGATCCCACTGTTACATGGTGACCGTGCTGTTCGTAAGCATGAATCGTGTTCGTAACTCAGGGACCACATTTATGACCGCTTTGGTCGTTAGTGCGGATGGTCGTAAGTGGAGGTAGTTGTAAGTTGGAGACCAGCTGTAATTTCAATGGAAACTTGGTGCCTAATTTTTGGTGCTCTAGTTTTAAATTAACATTTTAAGCTATTCCTTATATTAGACAGAAGTTATGGGGGCTTGAAATAGGAGCAATTCTATTGTCATAACATAGAATCATAGAATACCAGAACTGGAAGGGACCTTGAGAGATCAAGTCCAGTCCCCTGCCCTCACGGCAGGACCAAGTGCCATCTAAACCATCCCTGATAGATGTCTCTCTAACCTGCTCTTAAATATGTCCAGAGGTAGAGATTCCACAACTTCCCTGGGCAACTTATTCCAATATTTAACCACCCTGACAGTTAGAATGTTTTTCCTAATATCCAACCTAAACCTCCCTTGCTGCAGTTTAAGCCCATTGCTTCTTGTTCTATCCTCAGAGGCCAATTTTTCTCCCTCCTCCTTGTGACACTCTTTTAGATACTTGAAAACTGCTATCATGTCCCTTCTCAGTCTTCTCCTTTCTAAACTAAACACAGCCAGTTCTTTCAGTCTTGACTCATAGTGTCAAGGTAGATGATTGCAACGATCCTTGCCGCTTCAATATCTAAAACCAAATGTTATGCAGTTCTCAGTGAGAACATAGGGCCTAAACCTGCAAATAGTCAGTCACTCCAAGTATGCTTCAGTAAACCACACACACTGGGTTTATACTTCTTCCCACAAATGAATGAAACCCCTCTCAGTGAAGAGGGGCAGCACAAGACTTTCCCACCACTTAAATTCTCAAAATAAGGATTAAGTGGGATTGAAGATATTGTGTGGGCCCTGTGCACAAGGGTGAATTTCAACCATTTTTGTGGAAGAAAGGTTTCCTAAGAGTACATTTGCAGGATTAAGTCTGTAAACAGATCTATTTAAAAATAAACTATTTTTAAAGTACACACAACAGTAAATATGATCTGCATGTACATAAAATTACTATTTTTCCTCATTTACACAAATCTGATATTCCAGTACAGATATAAAAATGAGCCTTCTATATATTTTTCAGAAAATGAAGATCTATATTACACTCATTAGGCTACAGCAGTAAATGCTTGCTATTCCAATCAGTGTAATATCACAGTCTCACATGCAATTTCTACACATCAAAAGTTTAAATGTACCATAAAAGAAACAAAAGAATCTCTATTACTAAACCTCTGGATCTAAAATCAGCTCCTGAGAGTTTTTAAAAGATTGACCAAAAGGATTTGTTTACTTCTCTATATATCTAGAGTAGATAAGGGATATTCTATATTATATAAAGCCATATAACAGCAAAATATTTTATTTTTATTGTATTGCATGCATACTAAACATAAAAGCTATACAAAATAAATCTTCAATGAACAACTGAAGACAAAGGCAAGAATCTGATACACAATGCTCTACATGTGTCACTTTTAAGTATTAGCTAGATTATTAAGAAGAGAAACGATTTCTATTAAGATCTGTCTAGAAACCACTGTTCCATCAATCTAATACAGACTCCTTCCTGATGTATCAATTCAGAGAAGGGGGAGGGACGGCGGAGGACGACGACCGGGGGGGGAAGAGGGGGGAAGAGGATTGTGGAAATATGCACTAAAATATTTGCTTAATTTTAAATCTTTCAATCAAACCTTGAAATTTCCTTTCTTCTAGTTATGACAATAAAACATTAGATTGTTAGTCAGCAACTTAGAATTCCAGTTAGCCTATAAACAGTCATGGATACTCCAATAATAATAAAATTTCAATCTACTTGCAAATGCCAGATATTACCCAGGGTCAGTAAAGTGCGCACATCATTTAACAGAGGAAAACATAAAATTGTATTAGTAAAATGTCCCAGAAGTAGCTTCCTTTTTATAGTAGATACATTACGACATTGCCAGTATGACTGTGGATGAAATATTAGACATATTTCTCACACCAACATGCTCTACTTTAAACAGGATATATTTATTTAAGGGAAATTTAATGGCCTGTGCTAAGCAAGGGGGTCAGATTTATGACTAGTATGGTCCATACTGACCTTAAAATTTATTCATCTATGCTATAACTTTTCATAGTTTGCAAGATTGTTGTCATGCATTGTTAAACTATTTTTAATTCTACCCTACTAGGTAACAATTCAGGGGGTATATTTAAAAATATGAGGCATATGCAGATTTATAAAGAAATATACAAGTAAAATGGTCTATATTTATTAGAAAATGAAATTACTAAAAGAGCAATTGTCACACATTGTTCCGAAAGATTTCAGTAGCAAAAGAGAACCTATACAAATAAATAGGGTAGCTGAGAATCTTTGAATCAAGTATCATCAGTCAATAAAATAAGTTAATTTGAGTCACTTTACAGTACATGTGTAAAGTGGTACGGCTGTTTCAAATATAAAGGAGTATTACCATTTCACAACAGCTACAGAGAGCAAAAGAAACTATTACAGAGGCCAGACATCATAACAAGAAAATAGCTTCCAAATGGCCTCAGCATGAATTTAATTACATTAGATATTAGATTATGTTTCCATAGCATTTCCACCTAAAAATCTCAAAGCACTATACATTAAGAAAATTTAACTCTGAAATCTTCCCATACAGCAAGTGTGGTATGTTACCCATACTTTACACATGGGGAAACAAAGGTAAAGAGGTTAGGGACGCAGTCACCCAGCAAGTCAGTGATAAAGTGAGCAGAGAAGTAGCTTGTTAAGATACTTTCTTGCAAACATATTGATTTACAATCCTCCAAGCATTTTTTCATGTCAGTAAATATTTGTAGAATCTAATCAATCATAATGTGTAATGCTGTAAAAATCCATTTGCTTATATATATATATTATCATCACATATCAAGTCAGCTTCATCACTGAGAAGGTTTACTTAGCTGTAAGTGTCATGGAAAAGTATCCAGATAACATTTGATTCCCTCCTGTGTTAGTAATTTGCTCTTTTCTGATTCTTTTCCCACTTAGGGGCAGGTGCTATAGTGTAATAATGCATGGAGATACCAAAATGAAAAAAATAATTCCAAAGACAAGTTAAACAGTGTTCTTCTAATTATAGAAGTCAAATGGAAAAGAAATTCCCTATCAATACTAACAAAAGTTATGTGAAATCTAGACTATCCAAGTGCTTATTAATGTGTATTAATTAATGGTTCGGTCACAAAAATATAATGCTATTTAAGAACCAAGATAAAAAGAAGAGCATATATGAAACTATAAAGTTTTCACACAAAGGCAAAAAGTACTATGTTGCAATACTGTAAATTTAATACAAGCTCTTAATTGAAGTCTTATTAAAAAAAACAAACAAAAAAACCAAGCTTTCTAGCATGTGAACAAGTCAAATGTGTCTTATATGGCTTTAAAAAAATGTAAATAGGCAACAAGCAATTAAAGGAAGTAAATTACAGGACATTACTGGATTATTTACACACACACACACCCCCACACACACACCCACACCCACACCCACAAATTGGCAACCTGTTGGGAGAGTCAGTCAGTCACTTGGAAATTAGTATTAAGATCATACTATCCTTTATTAGGATATTCATCTTACATTGCAACATGAAGTTCACTTCAAGTCTTAGTAATTCCAATATTGTTAAATAGATTCTAAAAATAAAGCCAATGTTAAATTATAGGTGCATTTTGTTGTTACTATTGAGCCATATAACTGCCATACATTAAACCCCATCTTTGCATTAATACAAATACTTTAATGTATGGTTTATATAATGGGAAAATATTCACACAGTTGACAAAATGGCAGAAAAGCTAAATTTTCTTTTTCTGAGGACCACTTTGATCAAACTAAAAGCTGTAATTCTTTTGCAATTGAAGTAGCAGCTCAAATGGTCAGGTTATTTATGCAACTAGATTAGGTTTTACACATTACCACTACATCTTTCAGAACAGGCTACAAACTTCACTGCACTGAAGTATGGATTAAGGCCCTGATTCATTACATCCTTCCTCTGGAGGGCAACATTTAAATGCATATTTTAAATGCTTTACTAAAATTGGATCTAGAAGTTGATTCAACTCATTATGAAGCTTGTTCAGAAACCAAGTTATGGCCTTCTACAGTATTAATTGCCCTACACCTCTTCAGAATCTCCTAAGCAATTCTTAAAAGTCATTTTGTCAACCTGTTATCTTCCTTTTAGGGAGTTAGCCATTGTTCATGATCTATCAAAGCTTCCTGTGAATAGCCCGTGTAAATTAACCACCTAAAGACAGAACTGATACTTCTACACATCTTCAGAAAAGCACTAAATAGTAAATTATCTTCCAAATACCTAGTACTACCAGAACAGAACCTTGAAAACAAACTAGCTAAAAGTCCAATCAGACCAGTAATTCCCATTTTTAAAATATCTTTGCATGTTTAAGCATTCAACTCAGAGGAGCATTTAAATTTCTTGTTAATCTTGAAAAATCTATAGTTTATTCTTTCACGAATACACAGGGAGTTCTTGTGTATATACTCACTGCATGGCCATGCAAGTTACCAACCTAAATTGCCTTTACATTTAACATAGAATAGAACCCCGTATCTCATCTATGCAGAATTTGTTTTGTATTCCAGCTTAAAAGTTCAACAAATACAAAAGCACCTTTGAGGGGAGGAAGAAAAATAAGTCAGCATATGAAACATCAGTTTTTTCTCATACAAACTAACACATGTACATATACTCTGTGAACAGAATTATTTTGTTTGTAGATTCATGTTGCAAAACATCTGGAAACAGAACATCAACTGTGGTGACTATAAAACAAGTTGTTATGGAAGCATCCTCCAAACTATCATGTCTGTCACAGCAATACATCAGTTAACCCCCACACCTCCACAAAAAAAATAAATAAATAAATAAACAAACAAACCACACACCCCAACCACCCACACCCAACAACATGAGAACTTACACCTCAGCACTTCTTGCTACTGGTTTTTAACAATCCTCTGTCTAGCTACATCTGCCAAATATAAAATCTTTCTTGCAGGCTTTTTTGTGCATGCATTTAAAGGATATAACGTAGTCTACCTTTTATACAGTATCAGTTCAGACACCAATACAATACTATTTTCTATAATTTAATTTTTATTTAGAATATTGTCACCAATAATTTATACCATTCTATTGAAATCCTTTCATCTAATCCTGTAACAGTGAGGAATAAACTTCAAAAGGGGTTTTATATAAATGCTATAGTAATTAAGTTTAGTGACCCTTCAAAATACATTTTTTAAAAGTTATACTATTAGTAGTCAAAATCAAAACCAGAACCAGCCTCCAGGAGTTTCTCACATGCTATATTTTGAAATTAAAATGAAAATCTATACCACAAACATCTGAATGTTTGTGTTCCTTTCCTAAATGTTGAATGAAATCAGAATACCAAGGTTAATATTATATCAGCAACATCCCATGCACTATTGACCATAAGCATACTTTTCAGTTCAAAATAAGTGTTTCAAAATAAAATACAAAATTTCTCCCACCAGAACACACAATCAAATTCCATGTTTTCCTACCTCAATCAGGAAGTCTCCAGTTCTCAAGCCAGCTTGCCATGCTACTCCCCCTTCGTCTACAGATTCCAGGTACTGCAAAGCAGGAAAGGCTGGAGTTGGGGTGAATTCTTCAATAGGTGTATCAGCTTTGAAAGTAAACCATATTAATGTTAAAACCATGTTAAAATGTAAATAAAAACAATATTTGCACACAATTGTACTGAAAGAGACTCTCATTATGAATTATGTAAGGCCAAAAATGTACTTGGTGGTAAAAGTAAATTAGGCTCTGCCTCAGATAATCTAGATACAGGTAATCCCTTGGCCTTGGTTCGCTACATTTCTCGATTTCTGAGTGCATTCCCCTTTACTGATCACCCACATAAAGGAATAAAAAAGTGTAATAGTTCAGTTTTGTTAGTGAATGTCAAAGCCTTTTGGAAAGATAGTGTCTATTAAAATGCCCATCTCATTCTCTGAAAGAGTTAATATGGTTTCATGATCTATAGCTGGAAGGACAAGTTTTTGCCAACATTAAATGAAAATATAAAATCAAGCTAAGTTATTCTTTATATTCATATGAATCTCAAAACGTGAGCAGAAGAGATATCAGTTTCTATGCAAGAGAAGACACAGCAGGCCTGGTAGCAGCCCTGTATCAAAGATTTAGGTAAAAGATCTAAAGCCCTTAATAATCCTGAGGAGTTCTGATCCCTGAATGTGAGAGCATATAAGTGTGACTCAGAAATGCTTGGGCTTACACAGAGATGTAACCTCTATTTGCTCCATAGACAACTCATGGTAGTTAATCAACAAAGTGGTAAAACAACTGGCTTTCCTGGGAGTCCCCCTTCACATGCATTTAACCAGGATGACAGAACAAGTGCATTCACAATGATTAAAAACAACAATCGTAGTGAGGGAAGAAAAAAATATGATATCCCCAGAATGAGGGTATGGAATATCCTTCATGACCACACATGGGCAACCCTTTAGTTGGAGCAGGGCAAGGGAGAACCCACAGAAAAACTGAGGGGGAGGAAGAGATGGAACATACCATCAATACATTTTTAAAACATAAAGGGAGTAAAATGTACTGACACTAAAGCTTAAGTTGAGAAGCAGAGCACTAAATGTGAGGCTTCACTCTTAAAAATCCTCTAAAAGTAGATTATTGTCTAAGAAAAAGGTTAACATATTTTAACATATGAAAAAAAACCAGTTCTTAGAACACACTACAGGCCATGCAACATACGTGCAGCTTCTGAAGATGTAATAAAGATCATTTTTCCATACTAAAATTGTATTCATGTCACCTTGCGCAAGATCCACACCTATTTTAAGCAAAACCCTAACCTGCCTTTTTATTTGCTATTCATAAATATAATTTAAACAGACTGACATTTGAAATACACAGGGTAAGAATTTTTTCCTCTGAAACAAGATGCCTGTAGTTTGGCTTAGATGGTCAAGTATATGGCAAAAATGTTGAAACTACCCTGGAAATAAAAATAAAACAAACTTTCTCCCCCAAGGAAGAATATATATGAAAGAGCTCTGCACAAAACCTAAACTGCTCAAACAGAAAGCACTAAAATACATCTGAGTAGCACAGCATACAGCAAACACTGTTGTCTAGCAACCAAGTGCACCAAGAATAATTCCTGCTTATTTGGAGATGTGAATGTATATATTGTATATATTTACACACAGACACACAGAAAAATGCATACCTTTTGCCCCTCTGAGCACAAATCCAAATCCTTCATTGTCTTTTTTCTGCAGGACCACTGCCTTTTCTTCTATAATGCAGTCACTGTAGAGAGAATTCCGAGGATAGCGACCATTATTACATCCCTTCATCACCACTGTAGTAGCTGCTCCTCCAGTGTGCAGGTTCATCATCATCACAGCCAGTTAATCAAATAATATTGCAGTAACCAAGCATGAGGGAAAAAAATACAGCTAACAATGGAAGGGGAAGACAAAAGACAAAGCTTAGTGGTAAAAGAGAACATGACAATGCAACTTAAAAAGGAATGAAAAGGCAGAGAGAGGGGAGAAAGAGGAAGAAATCATGCATGGTGGTTTGTATTCTGTATGAATGACTGAACGAATGTGTGATCATGTCATCTGTGGGTTAGCTAGGATTCTAAAAGAAAAGAAAGTAAGTGAGCTGAATGACAATATCATTAATAAACTCCTCAATCATGGATGTACCAGATGCATCTTCTAGTGAAGCCAAAATGAAACCAACCAGAAGAAAAATGAGGCAGCATTCTAAAATTTAAATTAAATCTGTTTTCTATATTAGCTAGCTAAAAAGGCACAAATATAGTCGGAAAGCTATGCCTTGCATCAAAAGCCCTTTTTCAATCCTATTGAATGTTGCATGCTGCAAGAATCCCACATGATCATCTGACAACCTACAATGCTAACAACGTGCAGCTGCCTTGGCGTCATCAAGCACAAATCTCCACAGCATCAAGAATCTGCATAACTGAAATAGTAACAAGGCAAGTGCAGTCATGAAAACAAAATTTTTAAAAAATATTTCATATTCCCTGCAAAACAGAGAAATGCTATACAACAAGGCAATAGCAAAAAGCGCCCAGTATTGACCTAAAGAAAATGTAACTTTATGATTCTTGTTCACATCAAAGAAAAAAGTAGACACTGGGTAAAGAAAATGCAGTTTTGCAAAATAAGCAATTAACCACAGGCTTAACTTGGATACTTATATATTTTAAAGTCCAGCAATAAAGATTTAAGTGGCTTGAACTTTCTCACCTTTCTTTCATCAGTATAGGGTAATTAGAATTAGGTTAATAAGTGAATATATGATAAGAATTAAACAAATTTAAGCACAGCTATCAAAGACAGAAATACTGCCAGCCCATTAAAACTTGCATGGCATTTTCCAAATAAGGACAAGGTTAGAGGTTAAATTACTAGCCACAAACAAAATGTACTACAAAATATAGTGGTGCAGTGGCTTAAAACTACAGTACTAGTAAAGATGGACATAAATACAAGTTAGGAGTGAAATTCAATTCTCAGTATTACACACATGCAGATCAACTTCATAAGGAGATGCTTGAGGGAGCCTTGAAACAGCACAATTGGCTGCTACTGCTCACCTATAGAATTCAGTCACTAAGGCTTCTGTTGCAGAGGGGAGGGAAACATTCACTATTGCAAGGTATTCAAACTGTTTCAGTACAATTATAAAAAGATCCCAGAGAAGAAGGAATTATGATAAAGGAAAAATGCTCTGAACAGAGAGCTATGATTGTGTCATCACACTTACCCCTCCCTCAAAAGAAAACTAATGGACACCTTCCTCTAGCACATTCATATTTTAAAGACCATTTCTTATAACTCAGCTTCACCTTACAGAAGTCCATTTTACAGGCACTTCAGATATAGAATCATAAAGCTGGAAGAGACCTCAGGAGGTCATCAAGTTCAGCCCCCGGCCCAAGGCAGGACCAATCCCAATTAAATCAACCCAGCCAGGGCTTTGTGAAGCCAAGGCTTAAAAACCTCTAGGGACGGAGATTCCACCACCTCCCTAGGTAACCCATTCCAGTGCTTCACCACCCTCCTAGTGAAATAGTTTTTCTTAATAGCTAACCTAGACCTCCCCCACTGTAACTTGAGACCATTGCTCCTTGTTCTGCCATCTGTCACTACTGAGAACAGCCTTTCTCCATCCTCTTTGGAATCTCCCTTCAGGAAGTTGAAGGCTGCTATCAAATCCCCCTCACTCTTCTCTTCTGCAGACTAAACAAATCCAAATCCCTCAGCCTCTCCTCGTAGGTCATGTGCTTCAGCCCCCTAATCATTTTGATTGCCCTCCACTGGACCTTGTCCAATGCATCTGCATCCTTTCTACAGTGGGGAGCCCAGCACTGGACACAAGACTCCAGATGTGGCCTCACCAGAGCCAAATAAAGGGAAATAATCACTTCTCTAGATCTGCTGGCAATAGGTAGAAAGATGATGAAGTTAAGTATCAGATGAGACATGCAAAATTTAGCACCCTCACTTTCGCCATTTTGGATTTCACTATCAACATTCCAGTGCCAAAGCAACTAGCTGAAATTCCTAAACCAGCGGTAATGCTGTTTTGCAGTGCTGGCGTGGCTGTGTTGGTTCCAGCACAGAAGACAGACAAGGCAGGTGAAGTTAACACCTTTTACTGGATTAACTTCTACTGGTCAAAGAGAAACTTCTGAAATATACAGAGCTCTTCTTCCATTCTGGGAAAGATACTCAGTGTCCTTGCAAAACACAAGGTGGAACAGGTTGTTTAGCATAAATAGTTTACACACTTTAGGGATGTGAAAGGTTAGCAGGTTAGCATCACCCTTAACAGTTTGGTTAACCAGTGAGGGCTGGAGCAGCTTGCCTCCTACTGCGGGCTGGACCATGCTCCAGCCCCACAAGGCACACCACAGACTGGGGCATGCCAGCCTCGCTGAAGCAGCCCTTGTCCATGGTGGGCCTGGGCATGCTGCATGCAGGGGTTGCTCTGACCTATAGCTGGGAGGGGAGAGGGAGCATGCTCCAGCTTCCCCTCCCCAGCCAGCTCTCCCTCTAATCAGTTAACTAGTTAAACATTAAGAGTTAACCAATTAAATGTGATTTTACATCTGTAATTCTAAAGAGATGATTCAAGGCTAAGCAACCCAAGTGGTTATAGATTGTTGTAATAAACAACATTAAGATAGTGGCTTTTATAGCTTTTTTACAGTATTGTAAATCATGCTGTTACATTTTAAGAATATCCATGCAGAGAAAAAAAAATTGAGAAAGTGAATCTGTGATCATTCCCTCCTCATCCCTTGTAGGAAAGTGGGACTTGCCTCAAACTTATGGCTGTCAACTAGTGTCTCAGAACAGAAGTTAAAAGGGGGAAAGAATAGGAATAAATTGATGTTTTTGCTGCTGCAGAGCCAGGAATCCAATCGCTGTAGCAGAACAGGCAAGGGAAGCTATCAATAAGCAATGAACTCATTTTTTCCTCTAAGATGACAATATGTCTAAGCCTAAACTGTTTCCAATATACTTTCCTTTGTTTATTTTGTCCTGATGGGCTTCTTTCAGCTATTATGCTGAATGCATTTAATTTATACAAGTCAAGACATGTGGAAGCTTGCTCACAGTCCACATAGGTCTAGCAGAATGAACTGTGCCCATCACATAGCTAGGTCACGTTATCGTGGATCAAGCAGCCTTGGCAGCACTTGCTCAATCTTGAAGGTGGTGTGAATACTTAGCTACAGGGTATTCATACAAGACTTTAACTACCCATAGTGCTCACCCATGGTGCTTTAGGCCCATTTCAGAGGGCTAGTGTCCAACAGACAAAAGGAACATTTTATACAGGCTGTTTGAGTGCATCATATGGCTCCACATGAGACTGAGTGGTCCCTGCTATGACGACGACTAAACGCCAAACTCCAGAAGGTAAAACACAAGCGAATTCAACAGAAATTATGTAAGAGGCATTTAATAAAGGAGTTGACAGGGCAATATCAGTTTTTTCTCCATCATCAAATTATGGCTTTTAGGTCAATAGTACTAAATAATCTATTACTGATGTTGGGCTTTGGTTACCTTACTACTGTGCTGGTTAAATCTGACACATACCATATATGAAATATGGTCAAACCACCTGCAGTAGTGTGTGACCATTGATTTTTTATATAGATATAGATAGATAGATAGATAGATAGATAGATAGATAGATAGATAGATAGATAGATAGATAGATAGATAGATAGATAGATAGAGCGCATATTTTCTCCAAATTAGCCATTTATAAGACAGGTTTAGCCTAGGTCTCTTTACTTCACAACAGTATTCAGCCTGTAATTTTGAGCTATCATCATCTGGCAGAAAAAAGTTCCAATTCTAAATTTGTTGGTGTTTGTTGAGTTTAAGAAAAGAAAACCACCATACCCATGCAGGAAAAAAAAATTTCTAATATAAAGCATATTCCTTTACATGTATGCAACTCCTTTTAAACCTGAACCATGTTGTGAGGCATGCAACTATCCTCAATTTTGCAGACTGGGACATGGATACAGGGAGGGTAGGTGTTTTGCCCAGAGCAAGAGAGAAATGCAAGTAGCTGCTTTATGCACATCTAATCTCTCTCTAGGTAGAAAAAAAATTAGCTTTCATCTATCCCACAGGAGTTCTCTGTGTCGATTCCCAGTTTTCATTCTTTTTAACAACCCATGTAGGCAGCTACATTTTGTTCTAATACTGCTTGAGGAATGGAAGGAATCTCACTGATATGATAGAGATTTGAGGCAATTCCTACAGACTATTTTATTGCAAGATACAATGAAATTCCAGTGAAATACAGGTTCTGCCACTGCTGGGATAGGTCAATCTGACTTACTATTTATAGGTATCTCCCTTACTGTAATGAGCTCAGGAACGAGAGGCTGATTCTAGTAATTAAGATTGTCAAGATTAATGAAGAGACTACATTTGATTGCTTGAATTTCCCTGGCCATTGATCATCCAGCTGTGCAATTCACTGTAGCAAAATGCAGAGATAGAATAATTCATTGAGCAGCTATAAATTATTTTTAAGTGGCAAGAGTGCATTTGGCACTATTCAAGGTAAGTGGGAAGGTACACAAATGGTCCCTGGCCCAAAATGCTTATAATCCTAATAGAAGTAGAATATTGTCTTTCTTCAATACTTATCTTCAAACTTGTAGTAGTCTCTCTGCAGTACCCCCCTTGCAGGGATCTCTGAATGTGCTGATGCTTACTTTAAAGCATATGTTGATACTAAATTCTCGTTATTTATTTTGGCAATTAATTATGTGATAGGCCTGAGAACTACAGAGGCTTGGGAAATGCTTTAACATCTCTACTGTATAGTCTTGGTAAGACTGTTCCCCAAGTGACCTTAAATATTGGATACATTTTAGCATTATTATTTTTGTTTCTCTGAAGCATGATTTTATCATTTTACAGCATATATGCATGGTTATTTTTTCTTATATCAAACTCTTCTTTTCATACAGAAAAGGAAGGTATACTTTTGGTTGTTAAAAGCAAGATTTTTTTATGTAGCATATATTACTTTTCAAGGCATGATGCCATTGAAGGAAAATGTAACCTTTTATCAGGATAAATATGCTAGGGCATATCCAGGAAACTAGACTGCAAATCCTCCTCGCATACTACAGTAACATCCCTACCACCTTTTACAGAAGAACTTGCCAGTAACAGTAACTGATGGTATACTAGTTGGGAAGTAGGAGAAGAATGAGACAAAGAGAACAGTGATTTTTTAAAGTAAGCTGTCCTTTGGTGTCTGCAGTGCCTGTAGTTGTGAAGTTCACAGGTTTACAAAATAGAAATTAAAGGAAAATATCAGCATTAGTCTAAAGTTTCTCCCCTTTTCCTTAAAGAGATCAGAGACTATTGAAAAAACAAAACCAATAATGTGTGTTCAGATTCTGCAATATGAAGGTGGGGAGTGACCTAATGATCCCTCCATATACATTTAGTTTTTACGTAAAATAATTCAATTAAGTTTGAGATGTTTTACAAAGAATCCTTTCATGAACCCATTACAAAAAGTCTCAAGGTTTGTTGTGTGTTTAGTGTGGGACTTTGATCGAGAAGAATCTATTTTATCTGAGGCTGTCAAAAATTAATTTGAAGATCCATCCCCCAAGATGTAAGGGAAGCTTCCTAAACTAGTTTCCCATTATCAACTATTTTCATTGATGGATGAGAAAGAGTGTAATCAAGAATGTAGAACAGGGGTGGGCAAAAAGGCTGGATCTGGCCTGCTGCCAAGCAGGTTGATCTGGCCCACTAAGGTCCTGCCACACCCTTGCTCCCAGGCCAATCAGAACCTAGGGAGAGGGTAGCACACAGTGCTTAGGAGTCAACCCTGATGGTTGACTTTAAGCGCCACACCAGAGGGCAGGAAGCGAGAAACTTTACACTTTCCCCCACCCCTGGCTAATTAGGTCTTGGGGGCAGGGAAAGCACATAAAGTTTCCTCCCACCCAGGCTCCACCCTGCAAGGAATGTGAGGCTTAGAAGCACCGCATGCTCCTTGCAAGACGGGGGCAGGGCAGGAGGAGACTTTGCATGCTCCCCTCTCCCCAGGCCCTGATTGGCCTGAGGAAATGCGCAAAATCTTCTCCCGCTCTGCTGCTCAGCAGTAGGGTGACTAAGCGCAGTGCTCCCTTGCAGGGTGGGGGCAGATGTAGTGTGCTCCCCTGCCCCCAGGCCTTTATTGGCCTGCAGGTGGGGAGCACGTAAAGTCTCCTCCCACCACCAGGGCCATGGGTGCCTAGAGGAAACTGCCAGCTGTTCAGAACACCTTGCAGTTCTCTCTGGGGGCAGCCCGGGGCCGCTTCAAAAAATTCTGAAGTGGCCTCCAGTCAAAAATTATTGCCCATCCCAGATGTAGAATATAAACTGACTTCGGAATTCTAAAACTTCCCAATACAACCAAGTGTAATAATATGTAGTAAATATGGAAAACACTGAGGCTATGTCTAGACTGCAAGCCTCTTTCAAAAGAGGCTCTTTCGAAAGATACTTTCGAAAGAGGCTCTTTCGAAAGAGAGCGTCTAGACTGCACGTTGAACTTTCGAAAAAGCGTCTTGTTTTTTCGAAAGAAAGCATCCAGTGAGTCTGGATGCTCTCTTTTGAAGAAGCCCTATTTACATTGAAGAACGCCTTCTTTCGAAAGAGGAACTTTCGAAAGAAGGCGTTCTTCCTCGTGAAATGAGGTTTACTGCCATCGAAAGAAAAGCCGCGTTCTTTCGATTTAATTTCGAAAGAACGCGGCTTGAGTCTGGACGCAGGGGAAGTTTTTTCGGAAAAAGGCTACTTTTCCCGAAAAAACCCCTGAGTCTGGACACAGCCTGACAGTCATCTAGACTTAAGAGTGATAAATAAAGCTAGAAAGGGACCTTAATGTTAAAAGAAAAGATAATGGAGATTATATATTTACAGCCAGCCATTGGATTTGAGCCAGCCAGGTGCTTGCAGAGTACAATGAACTCTCAGTGACCTTGTAAAGTTGAATAATAGAAATGGGATGAAATTTAATAGTGCAAATTTAGGCATTTAGGAATTAAGAGTTTTTGCTATGACCTGGGGACTTATCAGTTGGAAGCAACAGAGGAAGAGAAAGACCACAGTGTGTAGGGTGATCACAAGGCAACTGAGCCACTTATGTGATTTGTCCAGGAAAAAAAGCTAACGCAGTCGTAGGAGACATCAGGCACAAAGGGGAAGAAAATCCACTGCCTCGGTCACAATGGCAGAGTCCATGGAGATTTTTCACCTTCCTCTGTAGCAAGGGGCACAGGTATGTTCCACTTTTAAACTAGTGTAAATAGTGAATTCTCTAACTTGAAGTCTTTAAATCATTTGAAAACTTCAATAATTCATCCAGAGTTTAAGGGTCTATTTCTGAGGTGGACTGAAATGTGGACTGAAATGTGCAGGAAGGTCAGATTAGATCTTGATGATGGTCCCTTCTAAAATTAAAGTCTATGAGTGATGCACTCCTATATCAGTATCCCTTTTGTCATGGCATGGCTAGCAGACTTGAGACTCTTGCAGTGGAATCTCTCATTTTACTGAGAAACAAATACAAATCCCTTATCTATTTCCTCGCTTCCAATTTCTTTGTTTACTGCCCCTTTCCATTAATGTTTTAAAGTGCACATCCCTTGATGACTTCCTTTTCCATGCCACCAAAACAAAAAAAGCTTCATGCTGATTAGAACAGCAAGGGTGTGCACAGGTTTTCTCTCTGAGATACTACAGCTGTTTCTGTAGCTGAGCTGTTTCTTGAACACACATGTTACTTCTGCAGCTGGCTGGGTGCTAGAGACAGCTAAGATAGTGATGAGAGGCAGCAGAATGCTTTAAGATTGCTGCTCACAGGTTTACCCATGGCAGCATGCCCATCTTCCAGCCCCATTGGTCTAAAAGCCTTCAATATTCTGGCTGTAGAGCTGTCCACTCGAAAATAAAGTAAAATGTTCTTATCTGATTGCATCAGCCCACAGTCAGTTCCATCTCACAAGAAAATCTGTAGTATATGTTAGTATATATTCAGTGCTAGTCACCACAGTTTCTAGACACAGCAGAGAGATTAAGTAGTACAATAAGATGTCCAAGAAGGTCTCCTCTTTTTCCATATAGGAATATACATCACAATTTTGTAGAAGCAAAAGGGGTTAATGGAAGATTTTGGATATTTTTGGACTCTGGGGATTAAAAAAGGATTTGCATTTTATTATAAATGATTAAATGTGTTGGTGAATAGGGGAGCATTCACTATTTTTTCCAGCCTTATGATTAGTAAACATACAAGGAAAATTCACCATAGTGGTAAGAAGTGATCTGCTCTTTAAAATGCTACATATTTTCATTAATAAAATCTTTTAAAATACTGTAGACGACATAGCTCAGGTATAGTTTTCCACAAGTTTTCTACAGAGAAATTTGGATTCACTCATGTTTATCTTTCTGTCACTCAAAGTCTAACTCATAAATTACACTGTTTTCCATAGACACAAAATGTAACTACAAGTAAACTTGTATCTAAACCATACTTGTAGTCAATATCATAAGCTAAGATTTATGTAATATGGTTGGGGCAGGGACAGAGTGTGCAGAAGGAGTTAATCAAATTTGTGTCACAGGAATAAATTATCAGAATTGTAATACCTTAAAAAGAACAATGCCCTGGAGTTGGTACATCCACATTTACTGATGCTTGCAACAATCTGGTCAATTGTCATTGAAGCCAAAATGGCTTCGAGTTTATGCCTGCCACGGAGACAAAAATGATCAATGAAGCCTTATGACAGGGCCATTCCAGTAACCTCTATGTTGGTGACAAATGTAAAACTGGTACCTTGAACATTCAAGCACTGTCTGAAATGTCTTAAAGTTGCCATTTGAAGAGCTGGTGCTTAAAGTTTCACCTTATCTGAAGTATGCTGGCCAATAAGCCGTAAAAACAAAGTTGAGGACTGTTGCTTTTCTCAGATTGCTTCAACGGTTTGCTCCAGTAAGAGCTAGCTATTGTATTTTCACTTATTGGCCAGTGGGCACAAGATTGTTAACAGCAGCTGTAGGTAGTTAATTAAAGCCCAAGAGGAGAAGACAGGACTTTAGGCAAGTGTAATGTATGGGTGGCAACGAATTTCCAGATTGGTTAAGCACAGTAGGGAACTTTGGTGATGAGCAAAAGAACAAGGGGTAGGGACTGTTCAAACTTGCAATTGTCAATGATGTAATGATCAGGGATTTGCTTTTCTTTACCTGAAGTTCACAGACTTAGTATAGCAGTTGTTGCACTAGGCCTGTAATCATGTTCTTATTAACAACAGCCAGCAGACAACTGTCTTTGATGTACGAGTTTGTAGATGTGCAGATCTTGACTGGCTCATGGATCCTGCTGACTCTTGATCTCTAAAGACAGCCAGTTAATGCACCTAAATTTGTCCAATCTAATCAAACTTGTATTAGAAATGAACCATCAAATGGCTTCCCATTCTGAACTGCTCAAATCCACTGAAGATTTAGAGACTGCAATCTCACTTCTTTTCTCATCTGATGTGAAGAGGAATTGTTTCAAAGCCTCAGTGCTGATCACTGCCAGCATGGTACTGAACCAGCTGCCCTACAAATATCATCCATTGATCACTGCAATTTGAACACGTGTCAAAAGCAAAACGAGTAGCTAAATGAGTTCAACACTGGAATGTCAATGTGCAAGAAAAATAAGGAATATTGGTGGTCAACACAGGGAGCCAGTTTAGAACAGGCAATTACCTGGGTCAGTTTCTGCAGCCTCCAGTCAACTTTGTACTGATGGTGGAGGAAGGTGGCACCATTTTTTCCCCAATAAAGAATAGGGATGGTGGCATTAGCCAGACTGCAAGATCATTTGCATCAACGGGAAGTTGTTTTTAGATATTTCTCAACTGTCTTCTGCCTACTGTCGTCCTTATACTTGTAGCAGAATGGGAAGCTCTGGTAGAGCCACCTTGCTTCAAGCAAGAAGAGATCTTGTTTGTTATCCATAAGTTGAAATCTGGGAAAGCACCAAGAGTCTATAATGATACTCCTAAATTTCTAAAAACAATGGTATCATAGTTGCATAGGCTCTGCTAGACCATCTGGTGCACTAGCATCCTACCTGGGCATCTGGTGCACTAGCATCCTACCTGGAAGGGCATTATTCTGTCCGTTGAAAATGCACCATATAGTTGAATGTAGCAACTATAAATGTATTGCACTGTGGTCAGTCTCGGGGGGGAAAGACTTTTCAAAAAAATGCATCACTGATTCAAGATAACGTAGGCAAAGGCCAGGATAGTGACTGCAGCTTTAGTGTGACACCATTCCGCTACTAACCACATTTTTACCTTGAGTCAGCTTTTTTGAGAAGATGGCTGAATGTAATAAGCTGTGCCTAATACTTTTTAAGTAGGTTTTCATCAGGCCTTTGTTTCAGTACCTCAAGCAAACTTGTGGGATCTGATCAGGCGATACAGTGTTCCTGGGGAAATAGTATTATTGATAAAAGAGCCTTCTCCTGAAACAAAAAAGTGATGTTTGAATTAAAGGTAGATATATTTTCCTATTTCCATAGGAGTTCAAAAGGATGTGTCATCATCATTGTCTAGTAGTATCAGCATTAACTGACTGACGGATAATCTTGAAAAGACATTTGCTGGTAGCACTGAGCTGAATACCATTTTACTTGGACCTCAAATACACCAGTGACATTGGTTTAGTTTGGTAACTTACTGTAGATTATGGCACCTTACCAGACAAATACTGGCATGCACTGGTTTGGTTATCAATTCAGAAAAAGAAAGCCAACTGGCCAGCCCTACTTATTACCATCAGGCAGCCTCCACCTCTAGATTACATCCAACAGAGTATTGTATTTACCTGCCCAGACACAATATCAAGCAGATGTCAACTCTCAGATAGTTGGTGCTGACAAAAAAAAAAACAGTTACGAAATGTATTTGAGAGACACAATGCTTAAATATATTCAAAGATATAGATAGTTTCATAGTAGCTGCCATCACATTATGGGCCCTTCAGTGGTGTCTCAGAAGAAGTCATTACATCAAGTTTCCTATGAAGCTGTGAATCTAAAGAACCACAGTAATAGCAACTTAATCGTATCACAGTGAAATGTGGGCACTGTGGAACACTAAAGAATGGATGACTGACATTTTTGATTCACACAGTCTGTGTTAACTCTTCTGTATGAAGTGGCAGGACAAGATCAGAAATGTGGAGATTCTTACACAATCCCAGCAACTGACTCCACCAGCTCTTATCCATTGTCAACATTTTTTTTTTTTTTTTTTGGATACAGGGAATTACAAAGTGCATTTTCCAAACGCTACTGCTACACAGCTGACAATCAGATGGTCACCAAAAGTTGTTGTGGGATGATAAGAACACCAATGACAATACACACTGAACAGCCAGCCAGACCATCCAAAGGATTAAGCTAATATTGATACAGGTGGCAATCAATAGGAAAAGAATCTATCCCTTTGTGATTTGCCTTGTTGAAGGAGGAAGAATGTCAGTTGAATTGGACATTAGTTTGGGGTTCTCTCCTCCTCCCCCAAATTACCATAGTTTCCAAGCTCATTAACCTAGGGTATAGAAATGCAATGTTCTGTCTACAAAAACAGAAAATGAAGAAAAGATTTTAAAAAACCCACTATGTCCTATCATCAACTTCTACAAGATTTATCACATATAAAAATTCTGATTTAATTTTTGTGACACATATGCCATATATGGCAAATGGAGGAAAATAATGTTGAGTTTGTAATCCTATAGTTATTCCTGTGATGCTTACATGCATAATATACTTGTTACTCTCAGGGCTCTAGGATCAATTCCTCAGAGTTTGAACAGATATATTGCTCTATTTTTTTTTCAAATGTTATCAACAGGAATTCTAGTGCCATACATGAAATACAGCTACAAACTAGGGGTGAAGAATACAGGGATGTCTAGTAGTACCTAATGTGATGTTTTCATTATCAAATCCCGATCTAGTGAAGACGAGACAGAATCCTTCCATTTATTTTGTACATCTCATGCAAAATGTCAGACAGTTACAACTTCTAGCTACTACTCACTCCGATCTTTGTTTGTAAAGTAACCTACTGCTAGAAACGTAATCAGTTATTTGAGCGATCCACTCCAGCATTGTTTTCACGATAACTCTTGAGCAAAGATGATGATTCCAAAAGTATAGAATGTGGGGACCAGATGGTTTAAACAGACTAGGGCATTTACTGGTCATCTTCAGATGTTGGTATTTCTACCTACCTAAAAACAGCTGCCTTCATAGTCCCTACTGCTCTTGCCATTAAGTCTTGGAAAAAAAAGAGGAATTGCTACTGAATCTTAATACACTAAAATAAGGATTATTATTGATACCTAGATCTCATAGCATCAGTAGATTTCAAAGCACTTTTACAAAGGAGGGCAGTATAATTATTCTTATTTTACAGTGTAAATGAGGCCCAGGGAGATAAATGACTTCAACAACACACAGCAAAGCTATTAATTGAACACAGGTCTCCTGAGTCCAGTCCAGTGTTCTATTAACTAGACTGACCTGGCATCCAAATTTTATTTTTGCACACCTCATCCAATCCTGCCCAAAAGAGGTTACTCCATTAAGCTTAAGTGGCCATAAAGAAAACTGATCACGGAGACTGTGACAGATAACTAAAGAACAAAATATTAGGGTTTGATTTGGATTTTTATCTGAACTCTGTGTCTGGAAAGTTGGGGTGGAAAACTTCAAAGAACATGTTCACTCAGTGTACATATTGCATCTCTGCACTTCAATCTGTGTAGAATCTCAAGAGGTGGAGGGAAGCTGCAAATCTATTTGGGCTAAGGTTCTTTCCAAACATGAGCAAAGTGTTGTATCCGGGCAAACGGTAAAGTGGGTCTTCCCACAACTGTCCCTTTTGATCATCTTTGTTTGACACAAGATCTCATGTGATAGAATCTCTCCAAAAGGCTGCAAAAAAGAGAGATGGTGAACAGCAAGAAAATAACATGTTTGTGAATTGGCAATAATAAGGGTGAGTGACAAAAATGGTAAAAATAAGGGACATTCTAGTCTGGCATTGATGGAAAGCATGTGGTTCAGAAGAAATGATGCAAGCACTATTATGAAAATATTGTTCCTGTCATAACGACAAATGACAAATCAGTATCACCTTGGGCTGGCTGCTGAGCCTGCTCTATAAGCTGGATATGCCTGGCATTTCATCTAATTTACACATGCCATCCATTAGACATGTTAGATAAGTTTCCCCATTTTTTATTCCTACATCATTATTTTTGCTTGGTCTTTTTTAATGGAGGTTCTCTCTTCTCCGTCTAGGCCTAATCCATCCTTTATTTATAGTTTAAATGTCTTCCAAACATAGTGGGTGCATTTACTCATGGGCACTCCAGCTGATCTCCAGCTCTGCTTGTGCTGCCTCTCTGAAGTGCTGTTTTGGTACTTTAAAGGGACTATGCAACAGCGGAGCCGGGGATCAGCTGGAGTCCCCGGCTTCTAATGCATTACTCTTTTAAAGTGCCAGAACGGCACTTCAAAGGGGCAGCACAGCATTAATGCGTTAAAAAATTAATGTGTTAATCCTGTCCTACGTTAATCGCAGATGTTAACGTAGGTCAATTGACAGCCCTAAAAAAAACAACAACCCTGATCGTGACTAGATACACTTTTCCATCTACACGAGACATGATGATCTGTACTTCAAGGTCCTGTTCACTTCCATGTCCAATATTTCTTATAGGCATGGTAATTCCAAACCCTGCATCTGTTCTCTCCAGTCTTTTTCTTTAAAATCCCCACAAAAGGAAGAGCAGACCATGTATCTATATCCAATTCAAACTTCAGTACTATCTCTATTGGTTCTTCTGCTTCCCTGCCAACACCCTTACTAGCTACCTGAGTTTAACCCCTTAACGACCAGGTGCTGACCAGCACTCCTCCTATCCATCACAGGTTCTTTTAGAAATTGCCCCCTTGAAGCTGTGTGCGTGACCAACTTAGCCCAGAAAATAGTTAATGCTACACATAATTAAACTGTAAGAACTTAATTTTTAATCTGCTGTTTCTTATTCCCAGTGAAAGGGATGCCAGTCCAACAAAACTAAGAATTAAGACTATCATGTTATCTGGAATAGAACATACATGCTTTATATAATCTTCGCTGCTGAAAAGTATTAGGTGCCTCTGACGAGCTAGCCTCGTCCCCTTTTCCGCGTTCGGGTGGGCTGGCCGCCCCCGCCGAGACCAGAGAGCTGGGAAGCATCCTTCAACGCTGCTGCGCATGCGCAGGAAGCTGGCGGCCGCATTTAAACGCGGCACAGGCTCAGCTGGGGGGAAGGAACATCAGCGCCTCTGGGGGAGGAGCTGCGAATGCCAGGGCAAGGTCGGAGGCGGCCATGACCCAAGGGCAGAGAGGGGCTGCTGGAGACCCTGGAGGTTGGGCGGGACCAGCAGGAGCCGGTGGCAACCGTGCCAGCGTGTAGGGGAACACCGGATGCGCGACGGAGGCCAACGCCAATCCTGGGCTCAAGCCAGAAGGGGCCGAATGCACAGAGGACCGAGTAGAGGAGGGCCAGGACCAGAGCCTCAACCCGGAAAGTGCCCGAAGCCTCCGAGGTCACGAGGGGTCCAACTACATGGCAGACACACTGAGCCCTCCACCCCAACTGTGGAACTGGGAAGAGAGGCTGGAAGGACCAGCGCCACCTCGGGAACTGCTGCCCCGCAGACACAGCCTCTAGTGGAGGTAGGAAGGAGACCCAGGATGGGGGTGCGCCGGCACGGACAGCCAGCAACAAGCCCCGAGAGGGGTGGTGAGGAGATGATGATGCAATCCTCACCATTCTGGTAGGGTCCTGGGGACAGGGCTCGGGAGTGCGGGAGGGCCCGAGCACCTCTACGACACACCCGTGGACTCAAGCCACTATTAGACCAATTGAAACCTTAAGGAACAACCTCCCGCTCGGGGGACTGATGGGAAACAGACTGAGTATAAGTCAGAACTGTACAGGAGCCCCTTGAAGGAATGGGGGGTTCAGGCCGTACCGGGGTTCACCTCCGGTACGTAGGAACCTTACCCTGATGGCGGGCCTAGAGTAAATCGTCAGCGGGCAGGGCGGGGCCCGTCCGTGAAGTTAACGCGGGTCCGCTCCTGCCCCACAATCCTTCGGGACAGAGGAGAAAGGGGGGGGGTTACCCCTTGACAGTGCCATAGTAAGAATGATACGCACAGGAAATTGAGCCATAAAGACCAATGCCAAAAATGCCACCTAATTTTGAAGGCCTAGAATCACTGTATAGCCTCACAACCTTGATGGCAATGTCCTTCTTTAATAATCTCCCGTATGTACATCTGTACTTTTATATTACAGATGCAGGAAAAAAAGATGCATGCAAATCACAGACCTTTTTACTTCCTATTTCAGCAGTTTCACTGGGCATGCTCTATAATCATAAACCTAAGAAGGTCAGCTATCGTAGCATATATGACAGGGTGAGAGGTAATGTTTTTTAGAAGATGCACAAGAAAGCAAAACCATTTTCATTATAAGCCCCAAAAATCTTTATTTTCAATTATGATATATATTCTACAATACAAAAACCAAGACACACGCAAAAACCCTATTCCTCTCCATGGCCCTGCCTCCTGCTGCTCTTCTTTCCTGAGGCCTCTGCAGAGTGGCAGCCCAGGAAATCTGAGACAAATGCTGTCTGACTCATATATAGTTTCTGCAAATCAACTATGGCTGGCACCTGCAGAGTCAATGTGGCACCATGCTCCAAACTGAAGCACTTTGCTCATGGCACGGGTTGAGAGAGAAATTGATTGAGATCACACCGAGGTCACATAGTCCCATAAGAATCAACTAGGATTTACTCCGTTCTGATACTGTGCCTCCATATTCTCCTTTTTACCGTGTTGCTACTGCTTATTCATCTACCACTCTCACCTCCCCACAGCCCATACAAGTGCTACCTTTCAGTTGTCCACCTTCACTCTCCCAGCTCACCCCTTCTCCCACCTACCCACTTTCTTTTTACATTCAGAACCCTTTCCTTTCAACTCTCTAAGTTTAACTCTAGATGCCGTCACATGAAAAATAACCCTGAGGTTTTATAATAAAATAATTAATAATAAAACAGGTAAAGACAAAGAACTAACAGGATATATGCCTGACAGCATCCTCTTCACTATGTTTGTACACTATACTGATTTGTCACTTTTTTGTATTGTAAGCTTCTCCAAATAGGAACTTGGTCTTTCTACACATTTGTACAGGGCCTATCATGATGGTACTTCAGTCCCAAGCCTTTGAGCCCTGTTTAAGTTATAGTAGTAACAGTAGATGTGATGAGTAAAGCAATTCAATTCAGAGATTTATTACCTGGAGAAGCGGAATAGAGATTAATTTAAAGCCTGAAAAGAGGAAAGACCTGGAAAGAGGAACATGTGTGGAATGTCAGGCGATGTCTGGGGTGTGTTATGTCTGTTTCCTAACAAACAGCTGAACATGAAGCAACTGGGAAAGCTTATCAGCTTTTGTTGTTGTTTGTTTGAACTTTAACTGCTTTGCCATCTGAAAACGGTTCTTGATTTTAAAAATTTTTAGGACGATTTTATTTTCTTATTTACCAAGGAATGTGTTTCACCTCTTGCTGAGAAAGTGATTGAGAAACAATTTGGCTATTAAATCACTGTGTCTGTTTCAAAAGCAACGGCTATTGAAGCCAGCATAATACATTATTCATTCCACAAGAAGGCTGCAAGTCTTATTGCTACACTAGACACTCCTTGCTCAGCTAGTGGGACAGATAGGGCAAGTGACTAGGGCACAATAAGCTTTCATTCCCTGCTCTCTCAATATTACACAAAGCCTGCAGCAAGCAGGACAAGTACCTTCTTAACTCAACAATGCCAAAAATAATTCTGTGAAGGACTACAATAAAGTGACCTATATAAAATGTGCTGATACCTACATAAACCCTACTGAAACAATCTTTCCCATGGTTATCATTATTGCCACACAATAGAGGAAAAGTTCACAAATAGCAATCACAGACATTAAACCTAAGTTACAATGAATAATTTGCCAAATACTTCTCCTGTTATTGTCTAATGATTAACCAGTTATCAAATAGCTCTGAATACTGCATGTCAGGGTTGAAACTCCTCAGGAAAGTTGTAACTTACACAGGCTACAGACCACGGATCAAACTAAATTTAGTGGAGAATTCAACTGTAGGAATTAAAATTTACCCTCAAAATATTTTAAATAACCAAATAATGGAAAGTAATAAGACTGCATAAAGCTGCTACAGAATCACTGAAATAAAAATATTAGCAGCTTCAGCATGAGAAGCTGAAACCCACATCAAAACACTTGATAGGCCAGTGGTTAGGGCATTTGGGTCCAAGTCCTTGCTCCAGCATGGGTTCTTAATCCTAGGTATCCCATTCCCAGGGGAGTCCCCTAGCACCAGGTTTAAAGGTCATGAGGAAGATACCATTTGAGCCTTATTATTCATTTCCTTTGATTTAATTAAAAACAAACATTTTATTTAACCTAAACGAAGATTTTTCAAGATGTTTTGATTTACTGAAATTATTTTAAAAACCAACAAATAGTCTGGTAGCACTTTATAGACTAACAAAATCTACATGTTTTGTTAGCCTATAAAGTTCTACTAGACTATTTGTTGCTTTTTAAGTTTATCCTGTGCAGACTAACTTGGCTACCCCCCTGAAGACTCTGAAATATTTTAATTGTTTGGGTTGAACCAAATCTTACTTTGGATTTTTTGAATATGCCAGAGAACAGATCCTCCTTGACTTATGA
This sequence comes from Pelodiscus sinensis, assembly GCF_052426305.1. NCBI lineage: Eukaryota > Metazoa > Chordata > Testudines > Trionychidae > Pelodiscus > Pelodiscus sinensis. The sequence goes on along the minus strand of NC_143056.1, from coordinate 88,521,812 downwards.
GATGACCTGAGTTTTGACCAAAGTCATTTGGAGAAGGCCCAATATATTTTAAGTGTTTGCTTTAAGAATTAGGACTTTAGATAAATGCACATTTTTCCCTAAAGATATGGTGCACTTGGATTATACAAAACAAACATTCTCCTGATAAGTCATGGTCTGATGTTTTTGTGAACTTAAGGGAAAACGACTTTTGAAATCTTCTACTAATTAAGAGACGACACAAACCCCTGACTCGCTAGGGCTGAGGATGGGGACTTATCTCAATTTGTATGTTGGGGGGCTGTTCCTTTTAATTTACATTTTCTACTTTCAGGTTTAAGTTGTTGGTGTAATAGGCACCAAATAGAGCCTGAGATCATGATGTTTCTTTGATTTTGACAATGCACATTAGCTATCCTGGAAATGATTGCCACCAATTTATCTGATGCTGCCTTTGCCAATACTGTTACTGAGAGGGAGGGGGAAATTTTGGCTGTCAAAACACATTGCTGAAATCATGGGAGATGGAGGCAAGATCCTAACATCTAGGGACAAGCTATTTATTCCTGCTTGTCCAAAGTCAGCTTCCACTGGATAATCCAACTCTACACCCCCCTATTACATCTAGTAATAACAGAATGTCTCTTCTCCCATCCCACCCCCTTTTATCTCATCTACCCTTTGTTTGTATGTGTTGAAGGATATTGATTAAACTAAACCACAACTTTGGGAGCGAGTTGAAAATATTTGATTGTCGCCTATTTAATTGGCTCATGATAGCCATACTAACATTACCACTGTAATTTCTAAAGGCTATAAGGCTATGCCTACTCTGCAATTAAACACCTGCGGCTGGTCCATGTCAGCTGATTTACACTCCTGGGGTTCAGAGTAGGGAGACTGTTTAATTGCAGAGTAGATATTTTGGTTTGGGTAGCAGCCCAAGATCTGCAACCTGCAAGAGGGAAGGGCCTCAGAGCTTGGCTAAATAACTACCTAGTCCAAGTCACCTGACAGCAGCCAGCTGTAGGGGTTTAATTGCAGCACACATACAAAATCAGATTTCTCTCTTAGGTAAGTTGCTTTTCCTCGTAGAACACTCTCAATGCAAGTAAAAAGACGTACACCAAGTGTAGTCACTGAAAAGTTAAAGCTCAAGATCATTGTAAAGATCTCTCAATCACCATCAGGCGTAATGTAATATTAAAATAATCCCATAACCATGGTAATCCAAGCTTTGGTATCACTTAAACCGAAAATGACAAATGTTACGTATCACAGATGTAGACTAAGACACAGATGGTAGCAGAACACTTCCCTCAGCCGTCACTACAGAAGAACGAGCGGGGGTACACCTGGTTAATTTCACATGAAAAATCATCACTTGCCACTTGTTTAGATATCTTTGGATTGGTAAACATGGTGACGTTTCTCAGCAAACATCCCACACCTCTTATAAACTATCAATCTGCTAGGGCATACCTGACCTCCTCTTCACAGTTGAAAAGATGTTTAATGAATCACGAAAATGTGTGCTTTAGTAAATTTCACCTGTCTAAAATGAAAAATGTGATATACAAGAAGTTTGGTGTATATACACATTAGCCTTTTAATCTGAATGTTTAATCATGTATTAATTCTTTTGCTCAGTGTTTTTTGCTCTGGTTTAAAAAAAAGAGTGAGGGGACTTTCAGTAGAGTATTCAAGACACTGAAAGGGACACGTGTGAAAGCCGAGTCACCTTTGAAAAATAACTCAGGAGTTAAATCAAAGTGCTGCTTAGGGTTCAATCCTGTTTTACACAACAACTTGCTTATCTTATAAAAGCAACAATTACTTTGAAAATAACTAGTCATTGCACTATAGTTTCTCCCCTTACTGCCAGGATTCATGACTGCGAAAGTGATCAAAGAAAGGTACAAATCTGAAAACTATGCACTGGGAGCAAGACTGCTTTCAAGAGTACATTACCCTAGAACTATTTTTTCCCCCCTTCTGGAGCCCTCCTAATTTGGAATCTGCATCTATTGGACCTACACAAAAAATACCTCTGTTACAGCTAGTTTTTAGTATGGCTCCTTTTTTTGCACCCACAGATTGCGGACAACACTGGTGTCACGGATTAGATGTATAAATCCCTGACAGTCAGTTTCTTAAAATTCTAGCTGTACTTAGTGTTGCAGGTTCAAGGAAATGAGGTTTACTGGGCACCTATTTAAAATCATGCCTAGATCTATGCCATTTTGCAGAAGAGAAATAGCAATGGTATTGTACACTGCTCTGCTAGGTACATGAGCTAAAACACCAGCTTTGCCTCTCTTAATGGAATTGCTCTATACAATAGGAAAAAAACCTAGCTTTTTGCATACAGAAAATGAACAGATCTTACATATGCATATGCAATGAACATACCTTATTCTTGATCATTTTTTCCCTATTCGCTAAAGCTTCATTTACACAGCATAGTAGCCACTACTACTCCTAGTGGGTCCAGTTTGGTAACCTTTGGAACTGGAAGAGGGAACCTCCGCTCCCCTGAGCATAACTATTTTTCTGTCTCCCCCGAGCATAACTATCCTTGCTGTCTCCCTTCTCTTCTTAACATACCCTAGATTAGGAATTAAATATTAGAGCATTTCTGATGTAGAACCCCGCTCTGGGTTCACTGGGTATCAATGACCCTTTCCTTCAATTCTCTCATCATACTTATTAAACCAATTAAGCAAGGAAAATCTTTCCCCTCTACTTCTTCCTCAAATTAAGCTCTTCACACCCATAAGTGTTATATTGGTTATTTTCAAGTTACTAGTATTACCAGAACAGCTTCATCCCCTTTAGATGAAATAGTCCCATCACTTGAGTTTTACAGACCACTAATAAAGACACCCTGAATCTTTAAACAAATCTGTTATTATTGGGCATTTTAACTACTAGGTATTTAAATATTTAGCATCTCATAGTGCAGCAGGGGAGTCATAGATTTATGTAGTTCAGTGTACAGAGTATAAAAGCCTTGTTAGTATATTTTATCTCATGCATCTTTACAGCCATGTAGGTGCAATCCTGGCTCCTGTAAAAAGCTCCAGTAATGGGCCTAACCACAAAAGGAGCTATGGGAAGGTCTGAAACTGCTTTCTCTTCCGCTAAGTCAGAATATAAAAAGTGCTGTTCTGTAACCTGCCACACATTGGCTGTAGTAGACTGCAGGAGACACATGCAAGATAGGGTAAGAGCAGTCAAGCCACATAGTTGCACATCCACCAGCAATGACACCAAAGCATTATTCTACATGATAAACCTTTCCAAAGTATAACTTAACATATGCAGATGCTTACACTCATGTGTAGAGAAATACCACTAGTCTCGCTGCCTTTTCAGCAGTGTATGCCTATTGAGGGAGAGCAGGATGGGATTTTGGTGTAAGGAAGTTGATTAAAACCAAAAATTCCAAACACCACCAGTCAGTCGCTTAACTAGCTTCATCAGTAACAGCAAAATTATCCACTAACCTTCAGGAGAAGGATGAGAGTTTAACATGCTAAGAAAGTAGAGTATTATCACCTTATGCTGCAAGCAAATATTTTCGAAGTATTTACTGCATTAAACTAGGTCTTTAATAAGTTACAGAATTTCAGAACTTCTGAATACACTGGTAAAGGTAGTGCACATTTGTTGAAAAATGTAATTTTAATTAAATAGTCAGGACAAGAAAATAGAGGGCCATCACACCAGAGAAAAATTAAACATTTTCCACGTGCCACTATTATCTTCCCAGTGTTATAGTAAAAGATAACATTCAGTTTCTGGGCTGCAACATCACCCTCACTGCCAGATGTTGGTCATGTTCATGGTGTGTGAGAGAGGGAGAAGAGGGGAGAGAAAGAGATGAGGAATAAGGAGGACTCTGTTTAAACAAACATGGATACTCAGCAGAAACAACAAGTTAAAAAGAATCTCACAATTTACATTTAAACTGAATTCTATTTAATAGATTCACTTGTTTCAGATGCAGAAATGCTCCTTAAAACTAAATAATTAAACGTGGCCCTCTTGCAAGATTTGTGGTTCCTGTAACCAGATACTTTTCCATTTACATTGCAAAGATCACCCTCAAAGGCCCAATTCTACAAAGCACTGAGTATTTTGAACTCCCACAGATTTCAGAAACAGCAGGGAAGAGTCAGAATCTTGTGGAATAAAGCCTTAATTACCTCCCTCTTAAATTTTTACTTTATTTATATATACACCTGCCTCTAATTTCCAATCCAATTCATCGGATGGACTGTGTTTTACACATTAAAGTTTATGCCCTAATAAATAGGATCTGAAGAACATGATCTGAAGAAGTGGGTCTGCCCCACAAAAGCTCATCACCTAATAAAATTGTTAGTCTTTAAAGTGCTACATATTTTTTCCTTTTGTTTCACCAAGGTCAGACTAACACGGCTACCTTTCTATTAATAATAAATCTGTTAGTCTCTAAGGTGCCACAGGACTCCTCGTTGTTCTCCCTCTTTAGAGAAACTTTAGTGCTGAAGTAGATTCAGTTGCCCTGGCTGAGTTTTGAAGACCTATTTCATATCTAATATGTTGACATAACCTCTTTACATCTTACTTTTGTAACTATAGATTTTAAGCATAAAACAAATTACTGTAATCTGAATATTGATAGCTGAAAAGAAGCCATCTTACCTTAGAGCATCAAAGCTGTCATATGATCCAACTGTGTAGTGCCTAAATAATTTTTTTGTTCTATCCGTTCGAGTTTCTGCATAAAGATGGAAAATACAAAAGAAGGATTTAATACTTCTATATTTACAGAAGGAAAAATAATCTATTGCTCTTCTCTCTTGCAATTTGAAAACAAGTATTTTTTCTCGGTCTTATATAAAAATAAACCATCAGTGCCTCAGAAAGTATTAATATTGTCTCAAGTGTTTCAGGTGAGGAAAATGTTAATTTTCGAATAGATAAAAATATAGATATTCTACACTCACTTTCTTGCTTTCACTGTCTGTCACACACACACACACACACACACACACACCCACCACAAGATTAGCAGTAAGTTTTCTTCGAATACATCACTTACAAATAAAAATTCTCCTTACTCAAAGATTTGATGTTCCAAGTTACTTGATGAAGCAGTTATCATCATCTGGTAACTCCTGACAACCAATCTTAATTTGATTTTTTTCCTAGATTGGACTAAAAATACCAACCCCTTTTTAGTAGCAGTTGTAACAAGAAGAATGAAAAATACATTTTTGGACTTTGAGGTCCCAATCAAAATCATCTGAATAATTCATTATGCTAAAAAAAAAATTATGCTAAAAAACACGAGATACATGTGTTCTCATCCATCGTTGCCAAACAAATCACACAAGAAAACCTTGGTGTGAAATTTGTACCCCCTTTGTATCCATAAAAGGAACAATATTGTTGGAATGCAAAAGGGATAAAGCATAGCAATATGCCAAAAAGCCATTTGACAAATCAGCCATGTTACAGCTTGGGAGACCCCTTTGTGGAAAACATAAAACCTACAGAAGGGTGGCAGCAGCAAACTCATCTGCAGGATGACAAACTCTTTTCAAATAAATCCCCCATTCACTTTTCCAGAGCCTATCACCACATCAACATTAAATCAATATTAATAAGAGTTTAAGTGAAGGTTTAAATTTAGCATCACACGTAGATAATAATGTGCAGTTATTCTCTGAAGACGTACAGCAAAACCTATCAATAAAAAGGAGTTTAAAAATATACCAGGAACAAACAGAATCCCAACACCAATACTGGTCCATAACTAGATGGAAATGGTGGAATAATTATCAGTTATAATGCAAAAAAAAAAGGGAGAGATGCATTAAATAATTTATTTCTGTTCTGCAGTTGGGAAAAAATGATAGGATAGCATTATCTCAGAAGAATACTAAATAGCAGCTACAGGAGGACCTCTCTGGTCCATCACCCTTGGGATCTGAGAGGCCCTGAACTACGGCGTTTACTGGACCAGGGGAGGTCAAGGCTCCCTTCTTGGCTGTCAGCCTGGTTCCCCCGCTGGCTCCTCCATCCCCAGCTCTGCCCAGGCTGTACTTGTCAGGGGAAGGGCCTGTGCTCCCCACCATGCTGGGGAAGCCAGGCCCCATTGTCTCCAGCCCAGCCAGGGACACGCTCCCCACTGAGCTGTACCGGTCCTGGCAGGGGCTGAACTCCTGGGCACTGCTTCCTCCAGCTTGGGTGGGGCTGTGCTCCCTGCTGTGTTGACTTGGCCAGGGCTACACTTCCAGGCATTGGCCCCACTGCCTGCAGCCTCAGCGGAGGGCTTTCCTTTCCACCACATCGGCCCGTTGCTACTGCGCTCCCCAGCTGCAGCCCAGCCCTTTGATCCAGCAATATCTGTGGTCCTGCCAGACCATGGATGTTGCCGGACAAGAGAGTCCCAGATTTTAGAGGTGCAACCAGTACTAATGTCAGTCACTAAAAATCAACAAGTCTGTATATCTTGCACTCAAGGTTTCTTAAAGAGCTAGCTTAGAAGCTTGCTAGTCCATTAAGGTTGATGTTCAATATGTCTTAGAGCTCTGCAGAAGTTCTAGGAAAACTGAGGGGGAAAGCCGATATTTTAAAAGAATAAATGGGATGACCAGTTAATTATTGGCAGGCTGACAGGCCTTTGAGCCAAGGCAAGATTACTGAGTGGCTCACAAAAGATTCCAAAATGAAAGGAGAGTAATTAATGTCAATTAACATAGGTTTATGGAAAATAGTTCCTGTCAACTTAACTTGATTTTTATGAGATTACACATTTGTTAGATAAAATTAACCTTGTTGATGTGATATAGTTAGACTTCTGTAAAGCATTTGACTTGGAACCACACAACATTTTGATTAAAACGCTTACATATAAAATCAACATGACACCCATGAAATGGATTAAAAATTGGCTAACTTATAGCTCTTAAAATACAATTGTACATGGAAAATCATCAAGTGGATGTGTTTCTAGTGGGGCCCCCCAGGGATTGATTCTTGGCCACATACTATTTTAGGTTTTCTTCCTGTTCACAGATAAAAACATAAAATGTCTGACAAAGTTTGCAGATGATGCAAAAATTGAGGGAGTGCCACAAATCAAGAGGACAGGTCACTGATGCAGAGCAATCCGAACGATTTGGGAAGCCAGCTCAAGCAATCAATATACATTTAGCTGTATTAAAATGCAAATATATACACCTAGGAACTAAGAATAGAGGCCCTGTTTACAGGTTGGCAGACTGCATCCTGAGAAACAGCGACTCTGAAAAAGATTTGGGGATCACGGTGGATAATTAGCTGAACATGACCTCCTAATGGGATGTTGTGGCCAAAAGGGCCAACACAATCCTTAGATGTGTAAACAGGGGAATCTTGAGTAGGAGTAGAGAGGTCATTTTACCTCTAATGTTTCAGATTGTAGTGACTGCTGCTGGAATACTGTGTCCAAATGAGAGCCATGAGACTGACAGAAGGATTAGAAAACATGCCTTACAGTGACAGACTCAAAGAGCTCAATCTATTTGGGTTAACAAAGAGATGATTAAGGGGTGATTTAGTTATAGGCTATAAATTCCTACATAGGGAACAAATATTTAGTAACAGGTTCTTCACTCTAACAGAGGAAGGTACAGCACAATCCAATAGCCGGAAACTGAAGCTAGACAAATTCAGACTGGAAATAAGGTGTACATTTTTGAGAGAGGTTAACTGTAAATTGTCCCAATAGTTAAGTATCATGACAGATTCTACATCACTGATCATTTAAAATCAAGTTTTTTTTTTAAATATCAGATACGTTCTAGGAATTATTTTGTGCAAGTTCTCTGGCTGGTGTTATACAGGAGATCTAACTTGATCACAATGATCCACTCTCTGACCATGGAATCTATGAATCTATCACCATTTTTGGGTCTGAAGTCACATGTGGTCCAAAAGGAAGTCTCAGATTTAAGTGCTAAGCCAGGGATCCTGCAAAAGTATCAACAAGCCACACCTGCAAAAGAGCTACAGAGATTCCCTGATGCCTCCACCGGTTAGTTTCTTTCTAACTGAACACAAACAACAAAATATTTTAAAACTACCAGAATATGGTGTTAGGCAACTCAACTTTGTAGACAGGATATTGGTAAGAGGTCATCTGTTTCCATATTTATTTTCAGAAAACAAAAATATCCTTATACATTTAATTTTTAATCTTCCAAAATATTCACAACTCTTGGAGACTACAAAAGTTAAGGCAGTCTCTAAAATGATCTAGAGAATGATGCAACCTCTTCTCCTACCTCATGCAGAACAATGGTAACTGTTTTTTATGGGTTCTATTCAACAGAGCTGGGTCATTTACTCCTGAATACAAAGGCCAGTGTGAGAGTCTGTAGGCAAATCAGCATAATCTACCAAAAATCATGTCATAGAATGACTGTCATTTGGAACAGGATGGCATTTTGAGATATCAAAGAGCAACTTTAAAGTATCCAGCATGGTTATCTCCAGAATATACTGGAATAGGTGTCAATTACAAATAAGCCAAATCTCTCGGGCATGAAATATTTTTGCATGAATTCCAGTCAATACAGTTTGGTGATAGGGGAAGAGGACTGGGGAGGGAAGAGATGACACAGGATTCCCTAAAATTGTCCACCACATTACAGTGACTTGATAATCTCTCCCCCAAAAATCAATAAAGAGTTTTTGTATATCTTGAGCCCACCAAGTCCTCAGCTCACTAATGTTGCGTCATATAACCCACAGTCCTAGAAGTTAACCACTAGATGGTGTCCCCTTTTCAAGGAAGATTGTCCTTGATATTTGTGATCATTTAATGTACTAGATTTGAGAACAAAAAGACTGTTTATTTAGGCTCTGCTTCAGCACCATGTTTTAGAGAGTTTGTGCCTCAGAGTCTATTTATTCAAGAACTCCTCCTAAACGGTAAGAGCTAGGACAACCAAATTTGGTATGCAGCTTCCTCTTATCATAACTTAAAGCAAGGTCAGGGTTCGGTTGTGCCAGGAAAATGTGAAGTGCCTGGAATGGGACTGTCTTCTATAATATAGGAAGGGAGGGTATTGATTGAAAGAACAGCTATACTACAAAGTGACCATTTGGGGCAGCGAGCATGGGGGGCAACTGTACTACAGAGTATAGTTCACACTAGTAAGAGAGTGGCAAGCTGGAGCTGGTGCTTTGCATGTTGCTGGCCAACAGTGCTGGTTGGGAGGGAGCCCTTCTGCCTACCAGTCCTGTGGCTGTACCACATCTCCACACTGGACCATTCTTGGGGCTGAGCAATGCAGCCTCTCCCCACCCCCAGGAGATGTTAGGGCCAGAAACACCAGCCCACTCCAGCTCCCCCAGAGTGTGTCACTTTCGCCACCACAGGTGGCCTCCATAAGTCCCCACACATTCCAACCCCTGCCACGAGCTCCTAGTCTCCTGCCCTGATTCCTATCATCCTTGTCCAAAGCCCTACCAATACCAGCCACCTACCCTGAGCCCTCCACATTAAACCCTGTGCCCCAGACCCTCTACCTTCACGCCTGCACTCCCACCCCTGCCCTGACCCCCTGCCTTGATTTTGATACCCCCAACCTCTGACCTGAGCTCTCCCACACCTTCCAGCGACTGCCCTGAGTCCTGCATTCCAAACCTCTGCTCTGAGCCCCTCACTCAATCCCCTGTACTGACTCTTGCACCACCACCCTGATACCCTAAACTCTCCCCTGATTCCTGCACTGCACTCCTGACCTGAGGACACCCCTACTTCCCAGCCCTCTACCCCAAATGTTGCTCCCCCATCCTGAATCTCCCCTACACACCTGCCAGCCCCCTATCCCAATGCCTGCATCCTCACCAGGACCCTGGCAATATCGAGTAAATCCTTTGATTATTTTTAACAGCCAAGGGCTAAACTTTGACAAAACCCTGTTAGCACAAATTCCTGGGAGCACTTGAGCTTTAATTTAAAAAATGCTTTTCAAATTCAAACCCTCCTAAAAGTTAAATAATCAAAACATATACAACTGCCTCTGCACTTTGAATCATAGCACACACTTAAAAATAGGGGGGCAGGAAAGAATGAAATAGGTTCTGTATCCAGGCGGACCATTTCACTAGATACATATAAAGAGATAAGAAAAGCTTTCCTAACAACAGATGAACACATTGTCCCCTTCCTATGAACTGGTGATGGAGAAAAACTTCATGTCTGTACAGTTCTCAACTTATTGTTTTGTTGGGACCTGGTGTTTGTCTCTCACCACGTCAACAAGAGTTGGTGGTTGAGCCGATACAACTCTTACCAGGGCTCTATATATTATCCTCCTTCCAATGGTCCTTTTTTTACTTGCCTCTGAAATGGAAATCATCCAGCTAGAACCCACAGTGCAAAGAAGGCCTCCCAGAAGATTGAGAACAAGCTACTAAATTCTCTTTCTGGTAGGATTCACCACTAGTTCTGGTGTAAGGGGAAGATGGAAGCAGTACGCTTCAGGCTCAGCCATGGTTCAGAAAAAGTAGCTGTAAGATCTGGGGATAAAAATAGGGAAGGTAATCTTTGATGAAGATGCATCTCCCTTTCACAGAGGAAAAGCTGTGAGTGTAACCTACAAAATAAATTGGCCAGAGCTATAAGTCTAGATTTGATCTACAGAATATTCAAATGTATTGGTAGTAAGCCACAAGAGTGTACCATCTGAACAAGAGAAAATACTAGTATATGGGATGTCATGTACATTTGCTCCCACATATATACATTAGCTTATGTAGTTGATGGCCTGCAGTGACCTTGAAGACTCTCCCTCCCCTCCCCTCCAGTACAACTGAGATGTGACTCACATATAGCATGGCCTGGATACCACTGAGCAGATCTCTTTTGGAAATTGTACTCATCACAGAAAACCTGAATTATATCAAAAGACAGTGACATTTCATGTGAAATCTCTCCTTAGCTCCCATTCAAAATGTGTCACAGGCCTCTTTCAGAAGCCAGTTTTAGAAAGAATGAAAACCAGAAAACAGGATAAAACCGACAATTTCAGCTCTCTCAATACTGTTAGTTGAGTCTGTTAAGGAGTAAAATGCTGCTGCTGCAGGAAACTATTTTCCACAGAGTGATATCTTGGTTCGATCACCAGATCCAAAGCGGATGGAGTGGGGGGAGAAAGGCAAAATGGAGCACAACATAACATTATTCAGCTACTCTAGTATGTGCAAAGTCCGTAGTCTACGGTTTTCATTTTTGTGCTTTCCAATAGCATATTCACAGGAATCCTCGATTCCTTGGGAAACCATTTAGACATACTGGTTTCCCATCCCAGACACCAGGAACATGTTATGAACAAAGTGAATTAAATTTCTTGGGTGGTCAGTTGTGGAAACCATCCCTTACATGTATCCCTCTTCAGAATCCTGTCTCCCCTATTAGCCAGCATCAACAAAATAACAATCCACAAAAAGAAAAAGGGTCAGGAAGCAATCACCACAATAAATTGAAGGCCACAAAAACAGCTTCCTCTCTCTCCTACATCAAGCCCACCCCTCCTCCCAAAAAAACCTATAAGTAATTGCACAACATGCACATTAGTAATGTCCATTTCACAACAAACAATTGTTCTGTATTCAGGCCACAATTTGAAGCAGAAATAGGTTTAGTGGCACTGATCAATTACCCCCTGCTGTCAATGGATGGAAGGCAAACATTCATTCTCATCCTCCTGTACCTCCCTGAATGATTAAACACATAATCAGACACTGCTGTCTGGAGTCTAGTGGAACATGCTAAAATGTTTCAAATCATTCCTGGATGGATGTGTCAAAGGGAAGGGAAAAGATGAGGTAGGAGACTAGACTCTTAATTGTAGAATGCTTAAGAATATTTCTCTCCAATCCTACTTAACTATATACAGGCATTAGGAGAACTGCTTAGATGACATGGACACAAAAAAGTGAGCAATATGCAGATGATACACAGAGCTATGTATCCTTCACCACTACCATAACCAAGACAGTCCTGTGCTCAGATGAGATCAGCTCATGGCCAGAACCCAGCTCATCAACAGCTGGTGAAAGCAGAATCTCAGCAATACTGAAACTATGTTGGTGGGCAAAGAAAAATACAGAGGATGTTGATAGCTCCAGGATGATGATGGGGTGGACATCTCCACTCTTCATGCAAGTTAGAAATGTGCAAGGCAAGAGTAAAAGCTCATCTGCTCAAGATGCAGAGATTTCTTTGGGGGCCAGTGCCAGTCTGTGGAACTAACTTCTACATGAACAAAGAACCATCTAAATCCTCTTCACTTTCTAGTCTCAGGGGCACTTAAACAAATGTTCTCTCACTCACAAATACTTGGCAGCATACACATATAAAATATAGAATCCCACCAACACACAACCGTGTATACATTCTTCACCTTCTGTAGAATATACAGAAAAAAAGACCCCAAAACATATGAGATGTTATTCATGTTTCTTAATGCACTTCCTCCAGTATGGCGATAAGGGCAGTACAGAATAAAACAACATCAATTTATCCAGTCTATTGTCCATTGAATTGCACCAGGAATGTATTAGTCATAATATGGTATGGATGTGGTACAAATGTAGATTAATTCAGCTCACATTTAGTAAAGGGGAAATTTTATCCCTGTGAAGGCAGATATCTGTGGTATGCTGCAGCATAAAATCAAACAACAGCGTGATGTCACTACATCGTTCCAGGAAATAAAAAGGCATTCATTACGAGGATGTGGGAATCAGAATTTTGCTCCACTTGCTTCCCAGTGAGAGGCTGTCCACCTGGGGATACATGGATGTGGTTTCTACATGGAGCTCCCACTATGCTAGCCTGATCATTGGGCCAGAAGATTCTCTCCATAGCTGCCTCCCTACCCACCTCCACATGCTGAAGATGCAGTCTTTACTCCCAGCATCTAGGGAGCAAAGAATGATCTGAGCCCCTAACTAGGATGTCCCTATGACACAACAGAGAGCAGACAATGCCAGCCAAACTGGATTACAGTATTATATACTTAAGAGATTATTATTTAAACTACAAAACCATTTAAAATATAGAAATGAATAGTGAAAAAACATGCAGCAATTCCCTTTCTTTTCTTCCCCTTTCTGTTAGCATTGCATTTCAACGCTGTATTGGTTACCTAGGAAACTGCTGTGGGTTCATCTTTGACTGGATATGTTGTCAGTCTGCTTGCCAGAGTTGTGGGTAGGGTTTAGAGTGGCAGACATGGGCATGTGATGCACAAAGAAAGTAAATAGCAGGCAATTTCACTTCTTTCCTGTGATATTAAAGATGATCCAAAGCAATCAATGTTTTATCCCAATTAGTGAGTGTGAGTAATTTGTAGAGAGTCAGGTTTTTTTACTAACCTCTTTAATTTAAGTGTAAATGTCACCATATTAAGGAGATTTTTTAGGACATGGTTGTATGCTAACAAGTTAATTTATAAAAAGTCTTAGAGGGATAGCCATGTTAGTCTGTAACTTTAAAAACAAGTAGTCCTGTGGCACTTTAGAGACTAACAAACATATATAGAAATATATACATTGTGTGTGTGTGTGTGTGTGTGTGTGTGTGTATGTGTGTGAGATTCTATGTATTTTTGTTAATCTCTAAGGTGCCACAGGACTACTTGTTTTTAATTTATAGTAGGGGAAAATGGCTCTCCATGATGTAGAGAAGTGTTTCCCAAAAAACATAGCTTCTTAGGTAATAGCCATTCCAAATCACCATTCATGAATTATAATACTGTACTTCTTTGTTGTTTAGCTGGCCTCAATAAATTCAATAGCCTACTGCTACCCCACTATGTACATTTTCTCCCCTTGTATTGGCATCTGGGATACTTTGTAAGTTTATCATATTCTCACAGGCATTCCATGCTGTGGGCCGGATTCTGGCCAGGTGCTGCACATAGGATTGTCAGAAAGCAAGTAACTGGCAGAGAGAGGGAGTGAAGGTATCCACCATACACTATCCTTGTTCCCAATGTCAGAATAAAACCTCTTTGTGGAGAACCCATTTACTGTTTCAGAAGGAAGGGCAGGAAGTAGAGGGTGGTTCTTCAAAATCAGGCTTTATGGACTGCATTGTTGTTTCTAGTGCAGCAATGAACCTTGAACAACATGCAATGTACAGGAACAATCTAGCAGGGAGGACAGGATTCTGTGCAGCAGGTACCAGCCATAATAGGATTTAACAGCATGTCCACCTGCTCATTTGGGGAGTCTTGCCTACTTACACCAGAATTTATCCTATGGGTATATCATTCCTCATGGCACACTACAGTATTTTTTTCCAATTTTCCACAATATACAATATCCATATATAAGGTATACGTGCATATATAAGGTAATATGCACCTATGGTTTTTTTTTCCTGTGACAAGTAAAAAAACTGATGTTCCTCAGTCTTAAAAAGTTTAAGAAACACTGTTCTAAACTGACAAGTCCTAAAAGTGCTTTTTCCTATATAGCTTATTTTGCTTGGGGAACCAACATAAATACTGGTTAAAGCATTTTTATGTTAATATAAGCTGTGGTTACACTTTGTCTACACTTAAAAGTGTAAATTGCTGCTGCAGGAGTTCTGGGGGAGAGTTCTCCTAACGTACTAAGTAAAACGCCTCCATGAGGGAGTAGCTAATTACACTGGGAGTGCAGCTCCCTGCATGATAGTTTGGTTTACACTGGCACTTTACAGTACTGTAACTCTGGGGTGGTGTTTTCACATCCCTGAACCAGAAAGTTACAGTGCAGTAAGTGGCAGTGTAGACTTAGCCAAAGAGAGTTATGCCAATAGAACTATACCAGCAAAACTTAAGTTGTAGACTAAGCCTTAGGCTATGTCTACACAACAAAGTTTTTCCGGGATATCAGAGGTATCCCGGAAAAACTCTGCCATGTCCAGGGATCAGTTTCCGAAAAAGCAGGCACACTCTTTTGCAAGCCCTGTATTCCTCATGTTATGAGGAATGAGGGCTCTTCTGAAATAGGAAGTTTTTCCCCACATTTGGCCCCACGTAGACAGGCCAAATGTCAGAAAAGCCTCTTCCAAAAAAACAAAATCAGAAAAAGGTATGCAAATTGTGGTTTGCAATTTGCGTACCTTTTTCCAAAAATAACCTGCAGTGTAGACATAGCCTTAGAGGCCTGAATTTGCCCACATGCCTCAAGGTCTGATCATGACTTTTCCTCAATATCTTCAAAGCAACTAATCACTTAAGCACTATAGGTAGAGGCCCTTCCAATATGTGGTCTTCAGAAGCAAGTCTAGAACTTCCCTTTAGCCTACACAGTGATAGGTGCAGTTAAAATAAAATCAAAGAAGTTATACAGGCAGCTTTCCTACCAAGTAGAGACCGCCTAACTTAATGTGTTTCTTTATGTTATCCCCACATTATGTTATTTAGGAGCGAAAATATGCAGTTAGGCACAATAAGGGGTATGTCTAAACTACATTCCTCTTTCGAAAGAGGGATGTAAATTGCACATCGAAATTGGAAATGGAGCTGGTATTTGAATTTGCCGTGCTTCATTTGCATAATCGCATCTTGGCGTTGTCAAAAACGCTATTTTGAAAGTGAAACTGTAGTCTAGATGTGGTTCTTTCAAAAACAGAAGCCTTTTTCGAAAGATCCTGTACACCTCAAAAAATGAGGTTTACAGGATCTTTTGAAAAAGGCTTTTCTTTTTGAAAGAACTGCATCTAGACTGCAGTTTCACTTTCAAAATAGCGTTTAACACAGAACACCGAGACGCGATTATGCAAATGAAGCACAGGAAATTCAAATCCCACCTTCATTTGCAATTTCAATATGTCTAATTTACATCCTTCTTTCGAAAAAGGGATGTAGTCTAGACATAGCCCTTAAAGGTGATGGCTAATATCAGAAGAAACAAATGATAATTATAGAGTACTTTCCTATACAAATTTGAAGAATCAGCATTGACACGTCTTTTGGGGGAGCAAGATTCACTATGAAAAATAGTGAGGATAGTAAGGAACTCTTGCCCAAGAAGAAAAATGCATCTTGGATACTGGTTTATCTGTATTCTAGAGATTCGGGGAGAGGGGGGTGTTGATTAATTGGTATTATATCTATATAATTACTGATTAGTTGAACTTCATCTGGGGGAGTTATCAAGTCTGATTAATTTAGTATATTCTTAAATGATATAGATACCAACAGCATTTGGATGGGTGCTTTTATTATAGTTTGTAAACAATCAAAAGTAAATTTCAATAGAGAAACATCTCCCTGTTGAGTTCAAATCCTCAAGAATGTGACTTGAATCTCAACCTAATCCATAATTGTGAGTTAATATAATTTTTTCAGACTTCCCATTATATTAGCTAATTCCTACAGGAAAAAAACAAACAAATCAAAAGTAGAAACAAAATTTATCTCATGGAAACAGATCAAAAGCCTACTTCCGAGAGTTGCTCAGCACCTGACTTTCATCATATTTACATTATCAAATCCAAAGTGAAAACTTAACCCCAAATACATTTGGCCACAGCTTTTTATAAAGCTTTGACATCTGGAAGAACAATTTGTAACAAATAAATTATTTCAATTAGTTTTCACTCTGTTCCGAGCTGTCAGCCTATTACAAACAGCCTCAAATGCGTTCATTTTTCTAAGATGCAGCTTGACGCTGAAGCTTGCTCATGAATCAACAATTATAACTATTAGCTATCTGATGCTAAAATTGGTTTGAAAGTACTGCCTTCTAGTACTTTCACTGTGCTGTAGCAACCTCCACATTGTATATTACTACCATGGAACACAGTGTAATACAGATTTGCACCATAGTTTGCTGCACAGTAACTTGCCATGTAGACATGGAATCAAAATATGTTGTTATTGATAGAGTACCCGCTGGCACAATGCTTTGCTAGAACATTTGCAGACTACAAAACAAAAGTAGTACAGACAGAGTCAAGCAAAATTGATTTAAAAATAAATCCAAATATTTGCAAGATTTGCCATTACTTACAATTTAGGGTTTTATTACCTAGAGTGAAATGTTAACTAACGTTCAGAGCCTACAGATGCTTACACAAATGCCTAACTTCATCCATAAGTAGTCTTAGGACTTCCATGGGAATTGCATGCTTATCTTAAGCATATGCATGTTTGCACAACTGACCCCTTTTAAGTCCATTCCAGAATGTGAACAACTGGACTAAATGGAACTACTGATTAGAGTCAAGTTACTCACTTGGGTCAAGTTTTTTCAGGATTCAGTCCTAACTAACTAGAACAACTACCAGCATATACTTATATTCTTATTCATTCCATTAAATTAATAGCATTCAAAGAAACTAGAAATCTTAAAAACATCCAACATCAGTCTCATTCATTTAATTGAATGCTGTTTTTCTAATTGTTACTTCCAGACTCCAAGCTGATTGCAGCTGTTTTGCCCCCCCCCCCCCCCGACCAAAGCATAACAGTGGGATTTCAGGAACCATGCCAGTTTAGGCCCACAAGAAATGGAGTTAATATATTCCATCTCTAGGAAAGAGGAAGGTGCCAGCTGCATCACTGTAAAACATTCTTGGCAAGTACATTTAGGGAATGACAAAGACAAGTGCCACTTGCCCTATTCCAGCTAAAGATGTTGTGAGGAGGAGGAGGAGGAGATGTTGATTAAAGATAAGACGATGCTAGCAACAACAAAAAATACTTCAAATTCTGCCCCAATATAAGCATTCCAGCATCTGCTTACTCATTTGCTCTCTCATAACAACCAACATTTTAGTGGCACCATTTTTTAGAAAATCCTGGTTACAAGATACAGGAAGTCCCTGGGTTACATACAAGATAGGAACTGTAGGTTTGTTCTTAAGTTGAATTTGTATGTAAGTCGGAACTGGTACATATTGTAGGGGAAATTCTAGCCAAACATTTCTCCAGAGCTCAGTTTTATTCTCCCACACCTCACTTCCCTCAGTCCTTTATGTCAAGCTGAGGTGTCTGCTGAGAAAAGCCGCTCCGCGTCTCCCTGGTCTGCTGGGGAGGGGGGCGCTAGCTTCGCGTCTCCCTGGTCTGCTGGCGGGAAGCAGCTAGTGCGGGGTTGCCTCACCCCGTTTGTAAGTAGGGATCTGATGTAAGTCGGATCCATGTAACCCGGGGACTGCCTGTATAATTCAGCCACAAAAAGCCTAGCATGGAGTCTTGCTATAGGGTTTTTAAAAAAATATCACAGCATAATAGATTGTTATACTTCCAGTATCAAATACCAAATTCTATTGCATTGTTAATTTAGAAGAAACTCCCATCTGAAATTGGTGGGGGAATGCTACACTTATCCAGGTGCAATGGAGATACAACTCTAGTCCACAAAACATGGAACCATGCTACCTTACGTGGTTTTATGTGCAAAACAGCAACGAAGTTTCCTTTGGAATAAGTCCCTTTCTTTTTGCAAATTAGTTAGATTTTTAAGTGAAACTGTGTACAAACCTGTTTCTCAGCATGCATTATGGCCTTGATTCATTTTCTTAGGGTGAGTGAGAATGAGAAGACATGAACATCTATCTTTTTATTGTATTTAGAAAACTGCCTGGTTTGTATGCACAACAGCTTTTACCGAAAGAAATTCTTAATGATTTGTACTGACAATAGAAATATTCTCTCTTCACTGACTGCCCTCTCTTGGCAGCCTCATCATCACCATAAATCCTCACTATTTATTTTGGGGATCAATAACTTACACTATATTCTCACACATCAACAGTTTTCTTTCAAGTTATTAAATATTTTCAATATAAAAGGATGATGCCATCTATTGGGCATTATGGAGCATGGGATGTGGGGATGATTCAAGGTCCCTCCCAGTCCTTTTCCAACCTCCCCCCTAACAGTATTTAGCAGAAAAAATAGAATCTTACAGAAGCCTAGTAACTGTGTTCAGAGCAACCGATCAGTTCCAACTGTGCATTGCCCTTCTATTTCCCTACCAGATATGTCCTGGAATAGACTGATTGGTAAACCTTGAGAATATTTTAAATATTTTATGCTAGGTCAGCGGAGAAGAGACCCCTCAGTAGGTCCAGTGCTGATATGCACTGAAAAGGAAGACCAGCCAGAAGTATGGAAAGTGTGTGGTAGGAGAAGGAAGGAGAAGAAAGGGGATTAAGGTCAATTCAGAACCTAAAACTAAATATCTCTGAAGAGCAAGAATGCTTGTAAAAAATTTGGATCCCAAGAACCCCTTTTATAGTCAGTACACCAACATGTATTTTGGGACACCATTAAAAGCACTGAAAGAAAAAAAACCCACACATTTTAAATGTTTATCAATACATTTAAAAATGTAAAGTTTAAAAACAAACAAATTTTAAATATATTTAAACAGAGATATATAGGACATGGTCAAAACAATGAAATTCAGTTAAATAACTCAAACTTGAAACAGTTGTATGTCCTTCCACGTTTTTGTGTTTGTGTACTTGAAAGTCCAAATTTCACTTTTGATGAGTGTGTCTGTAGCTCAATGTGCAGCAATATTATTAGGAGATTAGTTCAGGGAGATTACAGACAGCATCAGAATGCTGTGCAACATTTTATTGCCATTGCCGCAGGATAACTTGTAAATTACATGGTGATTTTAATTTCAAGGTAATTAATCAATCTGAGCTGCTATTTTAACAAAACAGTACATCACTGTGCAAACTCGTTTGAAATTCAAGGCATTTTATGGGAAAAATTCTGTTCCTTAAAGCCAATCTCTTCACTAACACAACACAAAGCCTACTATCTACAGCACTTGTGGTGCTCTGCAAGCTATATAAGGTACTGAGATGACCCACTTTATTTGATGGGCAATTTATTCTCAAACAACATGTACAAGTATGTAGTATTACATGCTAATGTACTGACAAATGAACACAGAGCCAGACCAAAATAAACTTAAAGTGGATTATCAAATCGTAGTGATCAGTTCAGAAGATTGACTAGTATTCAGTCCAGTGGAGAGACTTAATGGAGTTTGAAAGTGAATAATTGAACATACAGTACTTTCATTAATTTAGAAATATATAATTGCCTTTCCATCCCTAAATTAGATCAACATTCATTATAAGGACAAGTTCCTTCTAAAATTCTATGAACTGCTGTTATCTCAAATGTAAAAAATTAAAAACAAAACCATTAAGGTTTCCTTACATTTCCAAATCTTAGAGTAAAACATCTATATTGCACCTTTTCTTCTCTCATTATTTTCTAATTTCTCAATTATTCTTTACATGTGCTGTAAATTACAATGTATTTTAGGCTTAAGAAAAATAGCAGGTAGGTTAAGCACTTATAGAATGTATTACGTTTATGCTCATTTCATATCATGAGAATTAAAATTTTTAAAATAGAACTCCATATTTTCCAAGCATTACTCTACGTTGTAGTCTCATCTTTACATTTAAAAGCCACACAGAGTTATTCATTAAAGTTACACAATACCTCCAAAATGAACTTTTTTCTTGAATCTTGAGTTTTCAGTCATAGTTTCTAACCTAGGTGTAACCATCTCACTTGAATGTGCTGTTCTTTTGCATCCCCAGAAGATACAAATACAAGCCAGAGAGTTACATTATTTCAAAATTTACTATTTCATCTGTACACATAAAAAGTTGCTCCAAAAAGTGTAGGATTTAAAAAAAAATAGAAAAAGGAAGCTGGTAAAATTTTAATCCATAATGACATTGGCAGTAATTCTTACTCTTGTAAACCAAAAATAATGAAAAAAAATCCAACAAGCAAGAAATCTGTTATTTTACAGAAGTTGTAGACTCAGAATCGAAGCCCATATCCTTCTAGTTCCACTCTGTACCAACAGATTTTTTTTCCTGGTGCAGGTTTCCATGGAAATGCATCAGTCACTAATCTAAATAAGTGCGGGTGAAGGACGCTTGAAAACCTAGAGCAATTACGCATGCCTTTAGAGAGGAAAAGAATATGATTCAACCCAGCTATTAGTAACATGGTACAGCTATCACGTCTATATTTTTGTTGTACTGCTGCAAACAAAAACGGCTTTACTGTTTTTGAAAACCCACTCTTTTCTATGCCTCTTAAAAACCCCATTTTAAAAATATCTCTCAGGTAGTGAGTGCATGCTGAACTCAAACCACTTCAGATGCGAAAAACAATACTAATACAGTTAATTAACATGGACTTGTTTTACCATGGTTATTTATTTAAACATGGATCCTTCCTTTGGTAACTAAAAGCAGAGTATCTTTGACCACCTTTTCCCATAAGAAATGAGAAAGTTGATGTTTTGATTTGCATTAAAGGACTCTTAGTTACTAAAGAACCAATTTAAATCTAAAAGTCTGGGTCTCATAGTTACCTATCCAGTAGAAACGCACTATAACAGTCAACAATGGATGAGAGTTTATATCCTTGTACAAGAACATCCATGACTTTCTGTACTTAGCATATTTATGTTGGATACAGTGCACAGAAATATGGGGTTAATAGTCTCGCTTATCTGTGTATAGATGTAGAGAACACTTAGCCAATACAAATGACCTTCCACAAATACTCCTTTAAGGCTCATTTCTGCTGTGATGGAGAAACCAAATGACAACGGAGAGACAGTTGACATGCTGAGATTGATACATAATACACTGAACCATGATTACTCTGTTTTGTCCTCTTTCATCCACCCCCATTTGTTTTGTTTCCAGCTATTGCTTCCTGTCATGTCCTAAGTAAACTAACAATTTGGGGCATGGGCTGCATTTTTATTACAGCATAGTGTAGCCCTGCATAACAATGAGGATCATCAAGTGCTACTGCAAGACAATTAGTCAAATTTCTTCATCAGGAAGATTAAACCCATTGCCTGATCCTTCCCCTTTTAAAGCCCAGCTTTCAAATAACTTTGTCAAACCAACCATTTGGGCTGAAATTTTCCCAACTGGCTGTCTGTCAGGTTGAATTTTTTTTTTAAAGTTTCAGTTCTAGCTGCTTAGCTATATCGGAGGACCACAGATAGAAAAAAATATGCTATTTTGTCCATGTTAAAAAAAATTGGTGAACTTTGAACTCTAGCACCCTACAATTCGCATCAAAGATGTGAAATCCAGTAAGGATGTGGCCTTTGCATCATGATGTGCTTTTTGCTATCCCCATCAAAGTCTGGCCAAATCAGAGCTGTTGAAAAGTTGCTGTTCAACATGCCCACTAGAAATTTCTTAGATGTTTAGTGGCTAAAATCTCTGAAGATTCCATCCTAATTTAACACCATTCCCCTCTCCCCCACATACCTCCCAGAGCTGACCATACTGAACATGCTTGGTCTCCAAAAAAAAAAAAAACAAGGGTTTATTGCTTCTCCCTCCTCTGGTGAGCCCAATTTACCCACCACAGTCCAAGTGGATCTGTTGTTAGTCCCTTTTACTTGTCAACGTTACAGGAGTACCGTTAGCTGCCTGTGTCGTATGGGCCACGGCTCTGGTTAACATCCAGCACCGCCTGGGCAGGATTAGCCGAGGATGGCAGGGTAGGGGGACCCGGGCCCACCCTCACTCCTGGGTCCTGGCCTAGGGCCCTAAGGTGGGGATCAAATCTGCCGTAGCTGGCTGACGGGGGAGCTGCCCCAAACACGCCAGCCTGCGGGCTCCATGACCTTGGGCCACTTCCTACCCACCTCCTACGGTCCCCGTGCCTCCGTCCTCTTTGTCTCCAGACTGCTCTGGCTCTGCCACACCTGCACTCCTCTCCCAGGATCATGTTCCGCCTCCCCCTTGTGCTCTGCTGCCCTCTACCTTTTAAACTCCCCACCATCTGGCGTTTCCCGGTGGTGGGGTTCTGGCGGATCAGCTGTTCCACTGCCACTGGGCCAGTGGGTGACATCATCCACCCGTGCTAGTGCCGAACAGACGCCGCACCTCTGCCGCTTCTCCTACAGCTGCGACAACCGCCCTTGTCACAGAGCTAACAACCCAGGATAGGAGACAGGACATGACACATTCAATGGTGCTAGGAACAAATGTGCCATTGTCAAATACTCCTAATGTCTCTGCTTTAATTCCCAGATGGACCACATCCATGCAGAGATACCTTCTTGAAGCTGACAGTCATATTGCCACTTTACACATAATTGGTAATTGATGTCTGCTTTGTTTAAATACTTGTTTTACTAGATGTAAGGTATTATGTAAGCTATGGGTAGAAAATACTATGTAACTTTATATTATTGCTCTTATTTTGCCTCACGATTAGCATCTATCCAGGGGGTCTGGGATCCCCGCCTCCCCCCCCAAATCACTTGATGTGCCCATAGAGCATCCTATATTATTAGTTGTAACCTGTTGTTTGGCAGTGTTCACTGAGCTAACAAGTGATGTAACACTCCACCAGCACTGTGTGTTAATAAATCCTTCTGCTTGCTTCATATATACGCTGCCCAGATGCTGTTCCTCCAATAAGGCTCATGGATTTTACTTTCACACCCCTAGCTACAACAACTGTTTTTCTGCATATAAAAGCCAGGGTCAGCATTAAATGAAAGCAACTGCCCCACATCACAGGGGGGCACTGTGACGCTAAGTTATCCAAACTTTAGCTTCAGCACCTAGTGATGAGGCTTGGAGCCTAAGGGTGTAGTGCTGCACTGCAAAGGATTTGGCTTTCTGCCCTGGAATATAGCAAGTCTAATGCAAGCCACGTTCGGTGTACCTGCCTGCAGCCGCCCCAAGTGTCCCTCCAGATCTCCAGGTGAGAACTACTGTCTTAATGTAAGCGATCGCCTCATTGGAAACCTCTTCCTGCTTTGCCTACTAATAAACTGTGTCTAGTTACTCAGGCTATGAGATAGTATATTCAGTCAGACTAAGAAGCATCAGACCAGGACTGGAGATAGCCATGGAAAACTCCAGTTGTACAGTAAGTTGTTTTGTTCACTAAAAAACTGCTTACATAAATTAAGTTGTAAGTATGGTTTACTTTATCATTACCAGTACACCTGCATTAGATACAATGCAAAAAAGATCCTGGCTGTTTTTTATTAAAAATATACCACCGAACTTTCTGTAAGATTAGAGATGTAAATTTTGTATCCTGGCCAGATTACTAAAATTCAATCCATATTTCAAGAGCACATTTTGCTTTTTCTATCCAACTGTTGTGTACCATTAAACAACTGATCTAGTTTATCCAAAAAGTGGAAGAATGGGTGACTGAAGTGATGATATAAAAATGTAAAACCTGGAAAAAGTAGAATAATTCCAGTATATATAATTTGGTATAGTGACAGATGATGTATTCATTAGAATAATGCATGTCATTATGCAATGTGGTTTATGTATCTGTAAGCAATTATAGACTATACATGGTGTTCAGTTTATGCCCTGAAAAATAACATCTGAAAGCCCTTGCAATTAAATTCCACTAATATAGTTACATATGTACCAAATACTTTGCCTCCTTTGCAAAGAGTACTGAGGTAATCTGGCTAAAAAACAGAAATGCATCCTCATTACCTTTAGAATTTTGGAAGCCTGCAAATCAACCAGACTCAACTATTCAGATAAAAATTAACATAAGCCCTTTAAAAATCTCTCTTAGGGTATGTCTACACTGAATTCCTCTTTCGAGAGAGTAATGCAAATGCAGCTGAGCAAAATTGCAAATGAAGCACGGATTTGAATTTCCCATGCTTCATTTGCATAATCGCATGCAGGAGCTATTTTGAAATACCCTATTTTGAAAAAAGAAATGCTGTCTAGATGCGGTTATTTCAAAAGAAAACCCTTCTTTTGAATTACCCGCGTCCAGGTGCGATTATGCAAATGAAGCGTGGGATATTCAAATCCACGCTTCATTTGCAATTTCGTTCACCTGAATTTGTATTCCTCTCTTGAAAGAGGGTGCAAGTGTAGACCTACCCAAAGAACATTCATTTGTTTCAAAGCCTGAGTTGCTTCACATTACCTTTTTTCAAATCAACATCTATTCTGGACATTGTCATAGAATTCCACATTCTGTTCAGAGTCCAATGCTACAAAGGAGATTCTTATAGTAAGATATGTATTCCTCCTCAAAGCTCTAGTCCTCACAGGATCATTTTTTGGTGGTCTCTAATAACTTATTTCCTCTTCTCAACTGTTTTGCACTGGGTCAGATGGTTAAAACTATTTCCCCCCAAAAACAGACAAATCCTTTTCATAATCAACAGAGTTGTTCACAGAATAAAGTTGCTTTTAAAATAGCATTTTCTATTTGCCAGCTCAGTCAACCTAACGATCCAATATTTTTATATCTGTTAAATATTTGCTATTTATAAATGAATATTTAATTTACCTCATTAGCAATAAGCTTTTATAAGACTAATACTGCTTATTGCAATATAAGTGAAGATTTCTGCGATTATAAAATAAATTGCACCAAAAATTGAGAATGAATTTTTTTTCACATCTACAGAGAGGCATCATTTAATTCCACTCAAAACAATGTTTAGATTAAAGAAAAACCAAGTAAGTTCCAAAAAAAAGTTTCCATGTGAAAGCATAGGTATTTCTGTGTGGGCATACGTCTACCCTCTCACAGACAGCATTTAAAATGGACACAAAAATTAGCAGTTTTATATAGAATTCGTAGAGATGAACATCACAGGACACAAAATCACAATAGTTACATACATTACTGAGAATATACCAGAATGCTGGAAAATCCAAAGTTATATTCGTTATGCCTCTTAATTATCACAAATTAATCTTACAGTGTTTAGAATGAACAATCAAGAGGCATGAACCATAGGCTTCCTTCTATTCTCCAGAGGCATTATTCTGCCAAGGATTCCTGCCTTCACGCCCTGACAGAACATGGTACCACCTCCTCCTTTAAAATCACTAGCTAAATATAGATCTAGCCTTCATTTATTTTTCCACATTCTAGCCTATTCCACCCTCTCTTCCCAATCCAGTTCTCTCTCCCCTCTTCATTTTATTATCTGTCTGTTCTCCCCTATTGTCTGCCTACTATGCTGCCTTCAAGCATTCCCTGTATCCTCAAACCAGTACTAATTTTCTATGCTTAAGAATCTATCCTCAAGTGCAAGTTATTCTTACTGCCAGAATCCTTCTGTAGTCTGAGCTCCGAGTCAAATACTAAGTGAAGTGAAGAATGAAAGCCCCAAAATGACACAGGTCAGATCCTCAGCTGGCATAAGTTGTGAGAGCACCTTACACTGACTATTTGTGGCTGCTCTGGGACAACCCTGCTTTTCCACTAGTTTTGAGTTCAGATAATAGCAGCGATAGCTCCAAAGGAATTACTGCAAGACACTGTGGCATTTTGGGTTGGAGTATCATTTTTCTATAGAAGTGTTTCCCAGCCTCTTGTTTTATAAAGCCCCCTTTAAAATATATAAGTACCCCCAGTACCTACAGTTTTCAGACTTTTTTTTTCTACCATTGCAACACATTAAACAATGTCATCGTAGCTGGGCAATTAAATGTTTGGGTGTAAAAAGTTTAAAAAATAACAAAGCGCTGTAAAACTTAAAACAAAAATTCAGTTTTCTTCAAATTTCAGTTGTGCTGACGTACCCCCCAGACGTCTCTCGAGTACCCCTAAGGATACTCGTACCACTGGTTGAGAAACGCTGTTCTATAGCAATTTTATCTTGATATAGGTAACTGTTCTTAGAGCTGTATAACATACCTAATATGTGTAGAAGCCTTGGACAACTAATGCAATTTACACACACAGAACATGGGTTGTATCTGTTATTGTGAACACCATTCAGTATCATGGAGGAGCATCATTCAGATTTGCAAGCTCTACTAATGAAAGTTCAATTAGGGTCCTCATTTAAAGAGCAAGCGAAGACTAAAGTATTCCGATGGGTAAATAGTGGGCCTGTGTTATTTACAAATAGGAAAGATTTTACAGAAAAAGCTTAGAGAGTGTAAGTGTTTGACCTCAGGTGAACAAAGCTGACCTTGCTTATTTCCTTTATGGTACATTGAAAAGTAAACTCTCCGAGCATCCCAAAATCATTATCATTTCTTAGAGCAAGCAAGTTACCATTTTCAGGCTGATGAGAGGATACCATTTGTGAAAAATACAGTACTTAATTTACATGTAAACAATCAGATAAATGTTTGTCTGACCAGACCACCTGTCTCTCATCTTTGCTGATGATCAGCACCAAGACAGATTTAAGAACAAGATTTTCAGTGTGTATGTAATGCATTTTTTAAAACTCCTCCTCACACATCATGCATGCATTTTGTAATATTGATAACCATTCTGACACTAGCTTTTATTTGAAATCTCACAGGATGTTCTTTTGATGAAACAATGTAAATGAAACAATGAAGATAGGAGATCCCTGTGCACCCACTTTATGCCCCTGGCCATCTGGTAGTAAAAGGCCTTCCTGGATGACACTAATAGGTGTGGGTTTTGTAATATGAATTTCCATGTATATCTTCTAGTGCGAGTAGTGACTTCATGTATGATGATCACTATGTAAAACTGACTTTTATGACTTTGATTAATTCTTCATCCTAAATAGAAGGACTGTCACAAAGAGAATGTTACAGATGATACCATGGGTACTATTTGAATAGTATCTATTACATGTATTCCTATAGTTTCATCGTACCATGAAATACTCAGTTTGCTTGATCCAAATCTACTTCAGTAGCCATTAATGATATAGCTATACAGTCTGCCAATGACGCATCCAGGGGCATTATTTTCTATAAAGATTTCTAAGTCCTGTTAGAATTACCACCTTCTGTCATCTAAGAGAGAAAATATTTACTTGTGAAGGATTCTTGCTATTTTTAGAATAATTAAAGCACTAGAAGCTTTAAATTTATAGATGGCATCGCACTAGCTAGAGTTGATCTAATGCAGTGTTTCTTAAACTGTGTTCCACGGCACACCAGTGTGCCACGAGGCAGTCAGAGGTGTGCCGCGGAGAACAGAATTAAAAATGGCTGCCCTTAAAGGGGCGGGCAACCTTTTTTTCTTTTTACTCAATAACTCACCCCCCCCCCCAAAAAAAACCAAAAAAATCCTTGGTGTTCCCTTTTAAAAAAAATATTGTTTTGTGTTCCTCGGTCTTAAAAAGTTTGAGAAACACTGATCTAATGCCATAGGTCATTTTACTCTAGCATTTGTGATGTATAATGTATTACTTTTGATACTCATGGTTCTTTTTGGCTTTTGAAGGCTTCATTGGCTAAAGGAAAGTCATTTAATGTTTGTGGATGACTAACAACAAATTTCTATTTGTTGTGACAGACACATGGCATTGAAGATGATTTAGTGCCATTCTACTCTAGGACTTTCTTTACCATACTGTTAGTCTATGAAGTGCTATCAGATCATTTGTTGTTTTTTCCTGTACAGATTAATTCGGCTACCCCCTTGAAGCTTCACTACCATACTGATTCATAATTTCTATGTTTAAAATTAAACTTGTTCATTGTAGTGATATGTAAGCTTTTATTTCTCAATGTCTGAGAGTAGTTTGGGTCTATAGGCTTATGCCAGAGGAAGCTGTTTTTCTATTCTCCTTGGAAAGGGTGAACAGAATGATTTACCAAGTGACAACTTGTATTACCCAAAGTGGGCTTCCATACAGGTGAAACCAAAGCCCTATTATTTAGCTGGTAAACCCTAGGCTAAGTTTTCAGATAGAAAAAAATCTCTTTGCTCATAAATGAAACACATTAAAACAATAAGAATCTCATGTGGTCACTGCTACAAAGTTGTTTTTCAGACTCAAGTTGCAGTTTGTGTCCTTCCTTACAAAAATACTTTTCAGTGTCTTGTGTTTTTGTTCTTCCCTCTAGCTATAGATATTGCGTTATAATCTGGCAGTATGTGGCTTGGAGTTTTTTCAGCAGAAATTATCCTGACAGTTTTTTATGGAAACCTAGATTTATGTCCTCCCTGTTTTTATTGCAAATTATTTAATTTCCTTTTGACAGTTTATAAAGATACCTTAGCAGAATTACAATAATGCTTGCTTGTGGTGTTGTGTCATCCTCATGTAAGAAGTAAAAAAGTTACTTGAGTTTGACCTTCTGGTGGTCCTATTTCACAGTGACTTTTCAGTCAGATAAGTTTTGTCCACAGTCATCTCCGAGTTTTATAGGATAGATGATAATCCAGCATTGGAAGTAGTATTGGTAAAGTCACCTTCTGCCTAATGGTATGGTCAAAATGGAAATTCTGTCAGCTGTACCCATTGTTCCAGTTATTCTCACTAACCAACAATCTAAGAACCCATCTCCATTTTTTAATTCTATCTTCTTCACAAAGCACTTTCCAGCAGGCCTATTATTAAGGATGTCTCTGTAATATACTCAAAGTAATGCATGAACCTCAAAAGGGAACTCTTAAATATGACTTTTCTATTTAGTTACAATGTTTTTTGGAGAGAGAATGTGTGTGTGTTCCCTTTTTTAAAGTAAAGAAAGATGCATGTGTATAACAATGATATATGGGGCGGGGTGGTGTTTATGTTGTAATCCCACCATATATTTTTAACCAGATACTCCTGAATTGCCACAGCCATCTTTCTAAAAGCCCCTTTTCAAAAAAAAGTGGCCACCATTACGCAAATGAAGCGTGGGAAATTTAAATCCCGGATTCATTTGCAATTTCAAAGTGTCTAATTTACATCCCTTTTTCGAAAAAAGGGATGTAATCTAGAGACAGCCTGGGAAACAAAATATTCACCGAATAGAATGTAAGGACTGAGCTCGTCATAAAGATTAAAAGCACGTATTTAAATGCTCTTATGAAAAGAATGCAGTCAAACAAACTTGTCAATGTAATGCCATTGAGAGAATGACTAAAATGTTAAGAGGAGAAAAAGGAAAAGCAATAACAAAGTTTGACAGTATAGCGGAAGACATGGTTAAAAGGATAAGAAATGGAGGCAAATAGAAAAGTCGCTCCACTTCTATCAATATTTCATAGCTTAACAGAAAATTGCCTTATTCTATAAAGCAGCACTCATGTTGTAAGAATGTTCTCCTCTTTACAAGGTCATGTAAGATTTAACCTATAAAACAAATCAGGAAAAATACATCTATGCTTTACACACACACACACACACACACACCCCCACCCACACACCCCCCCACCCACCCACCCCTATCTTACGCTGACAATCACAAAACTGGGTGCAATTGCTTTAGTCACCATTTCCTTTTCATTTCACTAGTGTTAGCTTAACACTTAAATTTAAAGCCCTAAATCAAATTACGTGATATTCCTCCTGCAATGAGGTTTGCCACCTAATTCGATTTAGGGGCTTTATTCCGGAATCCCATTTTACTGCTGCGTATAGACGTGGATAGTTACTTCAGGCTAGTCAATTTCTAAAATGACGACCGGCTGGGAACATGCAAATCAAGTGCAGGATATTTAAATCCCGGGCTTGATTTGCAATTCCAGTCGCCCTCATTAGCCTCCCTACATCGATCTAGGGGGCTAGTGTAGACGTATCCTAAGAGAAAGGAAAAGCCACATAATTTGCTCTGAGAAAGCAGAGCTATAATGAGTATTCCTTAGCCAAAAAAGAACTAGCAGTTTCATGAATGCATAATTAGAGAGCTCATGAAGTGGACTTCTCTACCCAGAAAAGCAGAGGAGTTAAATTGGGGGAGGAGGGGAGAAAAAAAAGGGGGGGACTCGTCAGCTTAGTGGAAAGTACAAATTATTGAGAAGAAAAAAAACAACGTTGTTGGCAGATTTTATAAATGGAGTGCATTTTAAAATTTCTATTTGCTATGGATATCAGGATGCTCTCAAACACCTTCTCAAAATCGATGAAAATCGATGGGTGAAGAGGTAGAGGAAGTAAATGACTTCAGGTATCTCGGCAGCTACATCTCAGCGGACAGCAACATCGACAAAGAGATCCCCGCTAGAATTGCCCTGGCAGTGCAAGCCTTCTAAAAGCTTAACAACATTTGGAAGTTGTCACTGTTGCAGACCAGGACTAAACTGAAGATCTATAGGTCGAATGTGTGCTCAGTCCTGCTGTATGCCGTAGAGACTTGGAGGACTAACAAGAAGATTGAGAGCAGACTCGGAGGCTTTGAAGGACGGTGCCTTCGTCGTATCCTCAGAGTCCACTGGGAACAGCATGTTACCAACAAGGAGATAAGCCAACGCACTGGCATCAGTAATGTTGTGGATGAGATCAAGCAGAGATGCTGGAGATGGCTGGGGCATGTCCTTCGGATGAGAGAAACAAGACTCCCTCATATGGCACTCAGGTGGACTCCGGCTGGAACGCGTAAAAGAGGGAGGCCGTTGGGCACCTGAAGGAGGACTGTGGAGGAGGACATGAAAAGGAAGGGCACAACCTGGGAAGTCGTCAGCCGGCTTTCTCGGGACTGTGAAGGCTGGAGAAGATTCGTTGGCACCTTATGCTCCATCAGGAGCGAAGAGGATTATTATTATTATTATTATTATTAATGAATATCAGGAACGTCTGAGTGCTTTCAAGTTATTCATGAAGATAGCCATCTTGCTTCCCAACAATGCTCAAGCAGTTTGATTACACCAATAGAGGATGTGTCAAAGGAAGTTCTAAAACAAAATTATCAAATGTCTGTGTACTTGCTTGCTTTCTGGAAGTGTGGGTTCCTATTTATAGATTGAAGCAGAAGTTAACCAAGACTCCTTCCACCTTCATGTGGAAATGCTACACTGAATTAGGGATGTGAAAGGTTAACCAGTAAGTACCCTTAACAGATGGTACATACTGGTTCTGGTTAACCATTAACTGGTGGAGGCTGGAGCAGCTCCCTGCCTTCCATGGGCAGGGAGCTGCGCCAGCCTTGCCATGGAGATGGGCTGTTCGGCTGTCTGGAGCAAGCCCTTATCTTTGGGGAGCTTGGGACTCCTGTAGGCAGCAGCTACGCTAGCCTAGCCTAGCCATGGCTGAGGGTGGGGGAAGAGGGTGCTCCAGCCAGTGGGGCTGGAGGGGCCCCTCCGCCTGCACCCCCTTTAATTGGTTAATCGGTTACCAATTAAATGGGATTCTCTTCCAGTATGAGAGATCAATGCATTACAATTACATTACCACCAAAGTTGCAGCCAATATCACCACTCAAAAGAGCAACAATACACTAAAAAGATTTTCTACAAGGCTACTATTACCTTGGTTATTGCTGCCACTCAGAAGTCAGAAGCATTTGAAAGAAAGAAATAGAGAAATCAAACTAATGTTTATGTGGTATCAATAAAGTCGGAAATGCCCTTAGTTACTACATGTGTAACTCAGGACTCCTGAGACTCTCTAGACTGCAGAATAGAATAAGGTATCATTACAGATGCCTTGTGCAGTCTCTTCAGTGATGGTGCACACTTGAAGTTATATATTAAATCTGTTTTCAGGGAACATGGATTACTGAGGCAGGTAAAATGAAGCAGCATTTCTACCTCAGACCGAGGAGATGGCACCTGTTTGGATAGGAGAAAAGAACGGTTACTTACCTGTAACTGTTGTTCTTTGAGATGTGTTGCTCATGTCCATTCGAAGTAAGTAGGTGTGCGCACCGCGTGTACCGTGTCTTCCGGAGCGTTTTCCCTAGCGGCACCCGTAGCGCCGGCAGGGCGCCCCCTGGAATGGCGCCGCCATGGCGGGGCATAAGTACCCCTGCCGGCGCTGCCCCACCTCAGTTCCTTCTTGCCGGACACTCCGATGAAGGGGAGGTAGGGTGGGAGTCGAATGGACATGAGCAACACATCTCGAAGAACAACAGTTACAGGTAAGTAATCGTTCTTTTCTTCTTCGAGTGGTTGCTCATGTCCATTCGAAGTAGGTGACTACCAAGCTAACCCCACGGAGAAGGGGTCGGAGCAGTCATACCACCAGAGTCGTGAAGTGAGGTGAACAATAAACAGATTCATTTGAACAGCTCAACACTTATAAGGCACCATTTAAGAACAAAGACAACCGGAACATATTTACATATTTACATCACAGATTCGAGGACTGCAGAGCCCACCCTTGCATCCTCCCTGGCCTGCTGAGGTAGCGCATAGTGAGTTGCAAACGTGTGAAGGGAAGACCAGGTGGCTGCCCTGCAAATCTCTGTGATCGGTACCTGGGCACCAACACCACCGAGGACGCCTGTGCCCTGGTGGAGTGTGCCTTCACCCTGGGTGGGGTTTTACCAGCCAGGTGATAGCAGTCTATGATGCATTGCACCACCCATCTTGATAGCCTTTGCGTGGAAATAGGAGACCCTTTCACCCTGTCCCCAAATGCAACAAACAATTGTTGTGATTTACAGAATGGCTTGGTCCTATCAATGTAGAACGCCAGTGCCCACTTGGCATCCAGGGAGTGCAGAATCCGCACCTTAGGGGAGGCATGAGGTTTTTGGGGGGAAAAAAAAACGGGAGATAAATCTCCTGGGACAGGTGGAATGGTGATACCACCTTCGGGAGGAAGGCTGGATGAGGCCGTAGCCTTACATTGTTATGGGAAAAAACAAGGGAGGGTGGGTCAACAGTTAGCGCCCTTAGTTCTGACACCCTTCGAGCCGATGTAAAGGCCACGATGAAAGCAACCTTCAATGAAAGGTGCAGCAGGGAACACGTGGCCAGCGGTTCAAAGGGAGGTAGCATAAGCCTGTGGAGGACCACGTTAAGGTCCCAGGCAGGAAGCGGGGCCCTCACCGAGGGGTACAGCTTTTCCAGGCCAGTAAGAAAACATTTAACCACCGGGTTAGAAAAAAGGGAGACTCCTGCCATACCAGCATGGAAGGCGGAGAGAGATGCCACATGGACTTAGATAGAAGAGAAAGATAGGCCACTAGACCGAAGCTGGAAAAGGTAGTCAAGAATAGTTGGAATAGGAGCCAAGGACGGGTGTACTCCTCTCTGGGACGCCCAAGACGAGAAGTACCGCCACTTGGCAGTGTATGACCGTCTAGTAGAGGGTTTCCTGCTACTGAGGAGAACCATCTGAACCTCTTGGGAACATTCCCTTTCAGGTTGGTTCAACCACGGATAAACCATGCCGTTAGGTGGAGAGACCGGAGATCCGGGTGAACCATGATCCCCTCTCCCCAGGGTTGAGTTAGCAGATCCCGGACTAGAGGGAGTGTTATTGGGTCCTAGACAAGCATGTCCACCAGGATTGGGAACCAGAACTGTCTGGGCCACCTGGGGGCTATGAGAATGATCAAGGACCGAAAGGTCCTCGCCCTGGTCAAAACCCTGGAGATTAGGGGAAGCAGGGGAAAGGCACAGAGAATGCCCTCTGGCCACACGGTCGTCAGGGCATCCCCCAGGGAACATTTTCCCACACCCTGAAGGGAACAATAGTTCCGGCACTTTGCATTGTGTTCCGATGCAAACAGGTCTAAGAGGGGATAACCCCACCTGTGGAAAACCCGATGGAGAGCGGCATCCTTGAGTGACCACTCGTGGGCTCCAAAGGATCTGCTCAGGGTGTCTGCTAACAGATTCTTGCACCCCGGAAGGTACTCTGCCCGTGGCATGATGTCGTGTTCCACACAAAGGTGCCAGAGCAGCAGGGCCTCTTTGCAGAGGGGAGGTGACCGGGCTCCCTCTTGCTTGTTGATATAAAAGACCGCTGCCGTATTGTCTAAACGAACCAGGAGCCTTGGTAGGAAGGCTTCGCAGGCCCTCCTCACCGCCCACAATTCCTGGATGTTTATGTGGAGGGTATGTTCCAAGGGAGACCAGAGGCCTTGAGTCCTGTGTCGCCCCAGGTGTGCTCCCCAGCCCAGGTCTGATGCATCGGTGACCAGCGTGAGGGAGGGGAAAGGGGCAGTGAAAGGGACCCCGCTGCACACCACGGTTTCCTGGGTCCACCACTGGAGGGAGGTCAGGATTTCCGGGGGCACGGTTATAATTGAGTCCCAAAGACCCCGGGACTGGTTGAAGGTCTTCGCCAACCAAGCCTATAGGGGGTCTCATTCTCATTCTGGCACGGCGCACCGTGTACATGCAAGCCGCCATATGACCCAGGAGCCTGGAGCAGACCTGAGGGGTTGTGATAGGGGACCGGGTTAACCCCGAGATCAGCTCCACTATGGAGAGGAATCTGCTCTTGGGGAGGAAAGCTCTTGCCACCCTCGCATTGAGAAGGGCCCCCACGAACTCCAGATGCTGGGAGGGGCAGGGAAGACTTTTCGTCATTTAGCATAAGCCCGAGTCTTAGGAAGAGGGCCTTCGTGAGTGTCACGTGAGCTTTTACCTGCTCATATGAGCGACCTCGGATTAGCCAATTGTCGAGGTATGGGAACACGTGTACCCCTTGTTTGCGGAGGAACGCCGCAACCACAGCCATACATTTGGTGAATACCCTTGGTGCCGTGGACAACCCAAAGGGGAGCACCGTAAACTGAAAATGGTGTTGGCCGACCATAAACCTGAGGAACCTCCTGTGGCTGGTTCTGATTGCCACGTGGAAGTAGGCGTCCTTGAGGTCGAGGGTCGCGTACCAGTCTCCTAACTGTAGCACTGGGATGACTGAGGCTAGGGTCACCATTCTGAACCTGTGTTTTATGACCGCCTTGTTCAAATTTCTGAGGTCCAAGATGGGACGGACCCCTCCCTTTGGTTTGGGGACAACAAAATATCGGGAGTAGAATCCCCTTCCCCGCAGGTGTAAGGGAACCTCCTCTATTGCCCCTTTTACAAGGAGCACAGACACCTCCTGGTGCAGGATGTGTTCGTGAGGAGTGTCCCTTAGTGGGAATGGAGAAGGGGGGTTTGAAGGCGGTGGGCCCAGGAATGGGATGGTATAGCTCCCATTTACGATGTTTAGAACCCAGGCGTCTGATGTAATTAGCACCCAGGCCCAGGGAAAAAGGGATAACCTGGCCCCAAACGGGGGCCCAGGGTGGGAGACTAGTACAGGACCCTCGAATAGCGCGTCAAAACTGCGGCTTGCCCCGATGGGAAGGGCCATGGGGACCTCCCCGCTGGTTATCCGCCCTGGGTCGCCGACGCCAACCCCTAGTGCCCTGGGGGTGCGCAACCACCCCGGAACCTCCACCGGAGGCCCGGGAGCGGCGCCTCCAGTAATCCCCACAGGGGACCTGGGGTTGCGCTCTCCCCTGCTGTCGATAGGGCAGCTGTCGACGCTGCGGGGCAGGCGTGTGGATGTCCAAGGATTTCAACGTGGACCTTGTGTCCTTCAGGGTATGGAGCCTAGAGTCGGTGTGCTCCGAAAACAAAGTGTTTCCCTCGAACGGCAAGTCCTGGATTGTATTTTGCACGTCAGGGGGAATCCCTGACACGTGCAGCCAGGCTCCGCGATGCATCACGACACCGGTCGCCATGGTGCGGGCTGCTGAGTCAGCGGTATCCAAGGATGCCTGGAGGGCAGTTCGTGCGATGACTTTGCCCTCGGAAGCAATGGCTGCGAACTCCTGGTGGTCCTCCGGTAGGAACCGATCCCTGAATTTTTCGGCTGCCTGCCAGGTATTGAAGGCATACCGGCTTAACATCGCCTGCTGGTTCACGATGCGGAGCTGTAGTGCCCCTGTGGCGTAAACCTTACGACCCATCAGATCTAGCCGCTTAGGCTCTCTTGCCTTTGGAGATGGGCCAGGCTGAGGGAGCCGTTCCTTTTGGGCCGCGGCCTGCACGACCAAGGATCCTGGGATGGGTTGCGAATACAAATGCTCATGTCCCGAGTGCGGGACATAATAGCGCCTCTCGACCCCTTTTAAGGTAGGGGTCAAGGTCGCCGGTGTCTGCCACAGGGCCTTAGAGATCTTGGTCACCGTTTTATTGAGCAGTAAAGCCAACCGCGTGGGCACGTCCTCAGTGATGATGTCCACCATTGGATCCGCGTCCTCAACGACAGGTTCCACTGGGACCGCTAGATTTAATGCCATGCGCCGGAGAAGTTCCTGGTGCATACAGGCATCCATGGTAGGCAGACTAGGTGCCGGGTCTGCTAGAGCCTCGTCCGGGATGACGACGAGGACGACTCCTGGGTTGGGATAGAGCCAGATGGCGCCAAGTGCGGTGGCAGTTGTACATCCTGCGTACCCTGCGGGTTCATCTCCGCTGCCGGTACCTGCGCCGTCGGATCTGGTTGTGGCGCCCCAAGTGGAGAGGGGGCTCGAGACAGGGACGCCGAAGATTGGGAGCAGTGACCCGACGGCCCTGGCACCGAAGGAGGGGGCGCCGGGCCCTGCCACTGATGGTAGGCCCAGGGAGTCCAGAACGGCCACTGCGGATGCGGAGGCCAAGTTTGCTGAGGATGGTCCTGCCGGTGCCGGGACCAAGACTTGTGGGATGAGGAAGCTCTTGAGGACCCTGACCGAACAGAGGTTGCGTCGGAATCTGACGAATAATCGGACTCCGGCCAAGGCGGAGCCGAAGAGGAATGCGGGGCAAACCTTGCCACAGATTCTGGCTTGCCCGCGTGAGTACGGCGGGGCCGGATGAGTTGTGGCACCGGGGGACCCATGGCCGGTGCCGGGAGAGTCCCCGCCGGCTGCGGCACCAGGATGCCCAGGCCCGGCGCCGGTAGGGTAGTCGCCGGCAGTTGCGGCACCGGGGTGCCCAGACCCGGTGCCGGTAGTGTGGATAGTGTTAGTTGCGGCACCGGGGTGCCTAGGTCCAGTGCCGTCAAAGACACCGCCGTCACGTACAGTACCGGGGTACCCAGGCCCAGTACCGGGGGCAGTGCCGTAGGAGCCGCCGACTGCCATCAGGCTGAATCCGGTGCTTGTGAGGGCGCGGAGACGGACGTCAACTCCATGAGGCCCGGTGCCGTGGAGGGGAGAGACGCCTGAGTAAACACCACATGGCTGTGGGGGTACGGCACCGGTACCGCCAAGCGGGGGGCTGGCGAGGAGCTGAGCTGCACCGAAGATTGAGCGCGGCCCGAAACTGACCAGGACTGACGAACCGGCATCAAGAACGGTGCCGTGGTAGCGATCGGTACTGACCCCACATGGGGTGGTCCCGACGCATGGGTTGCCTTAGCATGCTGACCTGGGCCATGCTTGAGCGAAGTCATAAGCAGTTGAGCCTCTGGCGAGGGGGATCTCGACCCTTCCGTCTCAACCGATGACGGAGGGGAGGTCGTGAGGCTAATGAGGTCCTGCGCCGCTTCAAAAGTGTCCGGTGTGGACGGTCGGTGCGAAGGGAGGTGACCGGGGCTATCGGGGGTCTCCCCGCCGACTGCGGTGTGCCACAGGCGATGTGTGCACCGGTGAGCCGGCACCACCGTGCCTGACCGAGACCGACTTCTTTGCCAGGGACCGTCCGCGGGACTTTTTCACCCTCTTGGATGAGGGAGAATGAGATCGGTGCCGAGACTTCGACGCCGACGCACGGTGCCGGTGAGGGGCCTCACGCATGGAAGCTGGTGCACTGCGCACCATAGGCTGTTCCGGCGGCACCGGTTATAGCGCTGTCTCCATGAGGAGAAGCTTTAGGCAGGAAACTCTCTCCTTCCTCGTGCGGAGCTTAAAAGACTTACAGATCTTGCAAGCAATTGCAAGATGAGCTTCACCCAGGCACTTAAGGCAACTGTCGTGTGGGTCGCCTCTGGGCATAAACTTCCCGCAGTCAGCGCATGCCTTGAAGCCTTGCGGCCCTTGCAATCCTCATCCCCAGAGGGGGGGAAAGGAGACAACAAAGATCCTAACTATCTAACTAATAGAACTATTTACAGATAAGTGATAGAATGGGAACCATTAACTGACTAGAGACTAAGAGAGATAGAGACGCTCCAACGACCGTCACGGCAGTAAGAAGGAACTGAGGTGGGGCAGCGCTGGCAGGGGTACTTATGCCCCGCCATGGCGGCGCTACTCCAGGGGGCGCCCAGCCGGCGCTACGGGTACCACTAGGGAAAACGCTCTGGAAGACACGGTGCACGCGGTGCGCGCACCTACTTACTTCGAATCGACATGAGCAACCACTCGAAGAAGAACTGCAACATGGCCACTCCTGATAGAGACATTCATTAAATGAAATTTACACATCGTACATTTCCATCTAGGTCAGGGGTGGGAAACCTAAAGCCCAGGGGCTGGATGCAGCCCCGAAGGCTCAGGGCTCCTCCACCAGCACTGGGGCGCCCTCACTGGTGATCCAGACCCTCCCTCCATTGCTGCCGCCCCACCGTGGGGCTGGAGCACACAAAATCTACTAGCCTGGACCCCCCCAGGCTCCGGTATGTGAGGGGAATACAGTGAGTGTCTTTCTCCCTTCTCGGCTGGGGGCCACATCAGCGAGGGTATTTTTTTTCTTTTTTGCTTCTCACTTGTGTGCAGCCCCCGACTGATTTTTCCTGTGGGTCAGCAGCTTCTGACCCAAGAAAGGTTCCCCAACTCTGATGTGCTGCAGTAGCTAGTCAGGCAAGCAGTTAGGTAGGCATAATTCTAATTTTGCTCATATTGTAAATATTAATATGAAAGCTGCTAATTGCTTATAGGAATATGTGGCTATGTATATTAGGAAACATTGTTACAGACATCCTCTCCACTGCATCAGGATGTGTGTGTGTTTTTTTTTAAACACATCTTTGCATTTTTGCTTAATTCAGTTGTAAAATCTTAGAGGCAGGAACTGATTCTTATTTCAGCCTTGATCTTGCAGTTGGATCCATGCTGGTAGAACTCAATGCCTGTGTAATAGCTCAATAAAGTCAATGGGACTCTGAATGGCTCAGGGCCCCATGCAGGAAACAAATGCATGTAAGACCCTTGAGTGATGCAGCAACCCATTGATTTTAAGATAGAGGCATTAACAGTCTATCTACCAGTGTGAATCAGCTTGTGGGACAGAGGCCTGTGTATAATCAGCACTCAGCCCATTGGGTGACTCAATCTGACTGGCAATCCAACACAGACATTGTAATAATATTATTGCTGGTTATTAAAGATGCAATTGAAATGCTGGATTCCGTTCTTGTGAAGGAAAATGTGTTTCTAATCTGCGGGTCCCTTGATGCATAAGCACTCTGCAAGCAGAATACGTCATACAATTATAATTTATGTGAAATGTCTGAAGTAGTGTCTTCACTGACAAGTCTCCCTAGGAACAAAGCTGTAGTGACATTGATACTGTTCGGGACATTTAAGCTATTAGGATTAACATTTTTATCCTGTTTTCTACTGAATAAACATAGCAAAACAGGAGGAGTATCATATTAAAAACCATTAAAAAAATCAACATGGCAATCAGGTAAAACTGTACCTTTTCTGCTACAAATACAGCAATAAAAGTAAAATTAATGCCACTTTTGGGCTTTTTTCAAAAAAGAGTACGCACAATAGAAAATCATATATATAGGAGCCCAATGTCTGAGAGTCTGTAACACTGAAATGCTGGCTGTTCCCTCTGGGTGGCTCTGTTGCCCGAAATGCTGGCTCTTCCTTTTGGCCACAGCGCTGTTGCTGAAATGCTGGCTGTTCCCTCTGGGCGGCCCGTGCTGCATGGGGAGCATGGGGCCCAAATGGCCGCTTGCTCCCCTGTGGCAGCCTGGCTGAGTGGCGCAGAAGTCAGCCAAGTGCCATGGCAGGAGGGGAAGGAGGGCGGGGCTGTGATGTGCGGCGTGACAGCGGCTCCAGGCCCCGCCCCCCGGATGTGAACATCACCACCCCGCCCCCCTTCGCCTCCTGCCATGGTGCTCGGCTGATTTCTGCGTCGCTCAACCAGGCCACCGCATGGGAGCAAGTGGCGCAAGCGGCCGTTTGGGCTCAACGCTCCCCATGCAGCACGGGGAGTGCAGAGCCCAAAAGGCCATTTGGGCTCCACGGTCCCCCAAGTGAGAGGCAGGAGGCGGAGGAGAGCTGAGAGAAAGGGGGGGGGGGGGAAGGGGAGGAGGCAGGAGGCTCAGGAGAGAAGACTGATGTGGAGGAGAGACCTGAAAATCCCATTTTATGATGGGCTAATTGGCTAGTAAATAAATAGAAAGGGAATTGCGCACGAGGGAAAAATTGACTGTGGTACTCTGAACAGATGAAACTTGTTGATTAAGAAATTTCGAAATTAATTTTAGTGCCACCCTGAAAGCTAAAAAGTTTTATCCTTGTTATTAAAAGCCTGTCTCCCCCAGTGAAAGAGTCAATTTTAGAAGTTTGCACAAGTAAAAGGAGGATTTTCCTAAAGCCAATTAGTAAATGAGTGATATATAAAAAAGGTTTTGAAACGGAATTAGATTTTCCATTTTTCACTTAATCCTAAATCTCACATGGAAAAATCTCCTTTGACGTCTTAGAGGGGTAGCCATGTAAATCTATATCTGCAAAACAATAAGGAATCCTGTGGCACCTTAGAGACTAACAGATGTGGGGCATAAGCTTTCATGGGTAAAACCCACTTCATCAGATGAATTGAAGTGGAAGTTACAGAGGCAGGGGTGTGTAAAATATAACCACAAAAATATAACAAGAGAAGGAAGTCCAGTGTTAATGAGGCCCAATTCAGTCAGGGTGGATGTGGCTCCCCATCATCTCAGACATTTGCACCCTAACAGCAATGTTGTCTGGCTACGTGGACTCTCTCCTCAGACTCTGTGCAACCAGTACTCCTAGCTACTTTACAGAGTTGCCTTCCTTAACTTTGAGGAAACTGCAGTGCATCAGTAATCTTCCTGAAAACACCATTCTGGCCACCATGGATATAGAAGCTCTCTACACCAATGTTTCACATGAGGATGGACAATAAGCTGTCAGGAACAGTAACCCCGACGATGCTACAGCACATCTGGTGTCTGAGTTATGTGATTTTGTTCTTATGCACAACTATTTCCGATTCAGGGACAATTTATACCTTTATGTCAGCGGCTCTGCTGTGGGTACCCGCATGGCCCCACAATATGCCAAAATTTGTATGGCTGACCTACAACAACTTTTCCTCCACTCTTGTCTCCTAGTATCCCTTCTCTATTTTGTGCTACATTGATGACATCATCCTATGAATCCATAGGAAGGAGGCCCTTTAAGAAGTCCAGTGGGATTTCAACCATTTCCCAAACTCAGCCTGGATCAATCCACACATTTCCTGGATGCTACAGCACAAATAAATGATGGTCACAACACCACTCTATTCCACATACCTGTTGACCACTATTCTTACCCATATACCTCTAGCTTCAACTCAGGACACATCACACTATCCATTGTTGTAATAGGACAGTTCTGGGGAAATTTCTGAGAGGTCAAATCACAGTGAAGAGCTTAGAAACAGGGCTTCTTACAGCCCAAGACTGGGGGTCCTTGTGATGGCGCGTTGGGGTTTTCCCAGGTCCTGCATCCCCATAGTGGTACGAACAGACTCCACCAGCCAGTAGAATAGAGGGAACTTATTGCTTCTCCAGGATACAGCACAGCACAGATGCAATCTGGTTACAGGGCAGGCCTAGGATGCCTCAGCCCCCCTTGAGATGGGGGAGCCTGGGCCCCTAAATCCCAGCCCATTGCCTAGGCTGCTTCCTCGATGATACCAGCCAGAAACCTAACTAGCTCACTTCCAGCCTGCCCCCAGCCAGGGCTCCACTCCCCTTCTTTCCATTGTTCCGCTCCCTGGGAGATAACTCGTCAGACAGGTTCGAAGCCCCCTTGCATAATGATTCATCCCCTGCCTGGCTGGGCAGTGCTGCAGACAGCAGCCAGTGGAGGTCACCCACAACCCACTGCCCAGCATAGCAACCAGCAAGGTACCCCCCACTACGTCACAGTCCTCCACTATAAATGCCCACAAAACCAGTCACAAAACACTTCAGCTGGCACACAGGTCAGCAGGAAATCACACTGTATGGGGAGATTTTGGCAAATCCAGTAATGTGCCTGAACCACTATTGCTTACTGCTTAAACTTTAGCAACCAAGCTAACAGGCCCAAATTAGACCTAGACATGACCACAGTCAGAAAAAAAAAAGGGGAGATTAGATGCCACAGAGAGGCCAGCTTTACCCCATGTCCTTCCTGAGGCCCAAATCTCTAGTGAAATGGCTGAGCTATACATTAAGAAAAACAGGAAGTTTGTCTAAATGCCCTAAGACATATCTATCAGGCCCCCTGAGCATGAAGTCTCTGAAAAAGAAAAAAAACGCATCAGGTGAAAGTGATGATCAGAAGAAAACCTCTTGCCTACCCTTTAAAAAGTGCTTGCCTAACAAGTTTTTGAGTGATATATTATTGTAATACTAATGGATAAATAGGGAAGGAAAGTTTGCGTTAATGGGACAATTTTGGGAACACTTGGAGGGATGCCTCAAGGACGCCTTGAGGACTCTCACTTCTGGACGCATCTTCGTCCCCACCGGCAGACAGAAGACTGGCCATCGGAAGCCTGCTCGGTGTCATTTGAGAGCCACACTCAACTTCGGTAATTATCGAGGGTAGGGGTGTTTTACTAACTTGTTGCGGAGGTGTGTAAGTGCTGGAGACTAAGTAAAATTTAGCTTTAAGTGAAAGCACTCGTGTTGTCCTGTTTGTACCATCCATCTATTGCCTGGACAACCGTCTCCCCCCTGAATTATTTCCTGATGCCACCTTGCAGAGAGTAAAAGTTACCAAGAGGTTTAGGTTGAAAGAACCCCAGGTAACACCACAAGCAATTTCCTCAAACACTCCAGCTTTTTCTATGCCACTACCAGTACCATACCTTTCACTGGTGAGATGTTATGAATACCAAATATGACCAGGTTCTTCTAATCCCAAACGACCAGCCACATCCCCAGGACAATTTATACTTTAGATCTTACTCAAAAGTAAGTAATCCAATCTTTTGAATCTAAAATCTAAAGGTTTATTAAAAAAGAAAATGGTTGAGAGTAGAATTGTTAAGAAAATAACATAGATCAAATCACAAAGTTCCTAGTGCAGGCTTATAGCAGAGATGGAATAAACTACTACCTTAAAAGTCTCCAGAAAACATCCTTTGTTTGGATGGGTCATCACTCTTTTTTGGGCCCAAGTTCATAGCATAGTTGCTTCTGAAGTGAGGTGCTAGAGTGGCCTTTAGTTATGCTGATAGGAAAAAAAAAATCCTATGCAGATGGCAACCAGTAGAAACCTGCACACGGACAATGATAAACCAAGAGTCAAAGGGCCATGCAATTAATCCCAATGTGCCACACATGGCCCATGGGCTGCAGGTTACATACTACTACATAAATGGCTCCTTGGGGCTCTTGCCTCCCAACACAGGTTAATTCTGTCCCATGGAGATCAGGCTAGGGCAGAGCAACCCCTGCCTCCTGTGAGCACGGAGAAAAACTTTCAGAAGTGTATCTCAGCCCCAGCTACAGGGCCTGGACCACTGTTGTAGTCCACATTAGGATTCCCCCACATGTAACAAATCTCATCCGGTAACATTAAAAATTGAGAACATTGAAAGCCATGATTTAAATATGTAAAGCCAAGTCTGAAATTATGAGTAATGAGTTCAACAATCCCTACCTGCCCCAAATACGTACCTCTTGTTCACTAATTTTGGGTGCATCAACATGAAGATGTCTCTAATATTTAGAAACCTACACTTGGCATACAATTTGATCAAGGAGCTATAAAGTGGAGTCAGTACTTTTCTATTGTATGCAGTATTAATAGTTGTTTTGATATATTTCCACAATCA
Organism: Pelodiscus sinensis; assembly: GCF_052426305.1. Taxonomy (NCBI): domain Eukaryota; kingdom Metazoa; phylum Chordata; order Testudines; family Trionychidae; genus Pelodiscus; species Pelodiscus sinensis. Next base: position 88,477,170 of record NC_143056.1, on the reverse strand, counting down.
AAATCTGTAAATCATCTCATGAATGAAAGCCTGTGTCATGATTTCCCCTGGCCTTGAAAATGAAGGCATGGTGGAGATTACATACCCTCATTTTAACTTTATTGGAAGTACTTTCAAATTTTATTTGTACCAACTATTCAGCAGTCATTTTCCTTGCAGGATGCATCATGTTCTTTTGTAAAAAGTAAACAGAAAATATCGTTTTGCTTTATGTGATTGAGGGGACAAAGTTCTCCTTACAGATACTGTGCAAGTTCTCAGATCACCTTGTCATCATTAATTTTCATGTGATTATTTGAAAAGAGAATTTGGCCCAGAGATTTAATTAGCTCTCTCATAGTGCTTCAGGAGAACTAAAAAAAGTAGTTCAGGAAAATAATTACAGCAGAATCTCAGAATTACGAGCACCAGAGACCACCACACACCTTATTTGATACCAGAAATACACATCAGGCAGGAGAATAAAGCAAATACAGTACAGTATTGTGTTAAACTCCTAAAAATAAAAGGAAAAGTTTTAAAAAATTGACAAGATCAGGGAACTTTGTGTGTGTTGTTTAATTTAAATTAAGGTTGCTAAAAGCAGCAGTTTCTTATGCATAGTAAAGTTTCAAAGCTATTTGCAAACTTTGAATGAACAACTATAACATTTTGTTCAGCGTTACGAACATTTCAAAATTACGAACAACCTCCATTCTCAAGATTTTCAAGCTCTGAGGATTCTACTATATGAGTGATGTTGAAAAAGATGAAGTGGTTGATTAATGCGAATTTTACTTACTTAAGCGACTGATCAGGATAACAGCAGATGCTGCTGAATGTACAGAAGGTAACTTGTTTCTAGCAGGAATATAAAATTGCATTCTTAAGAAGTTTAGCAGCCTACACAAGCACAGGTTGTTCTGGATCGAATGCTAGAAAACAGGCCAAAAATGAAATGAATTGTGGACAAGAATGCATTTTTTTTTAATATCAGACCAAACTGTACCAACCTGAGGTAAATCACTAAAGAGCTGAGTTGCTAGTGGCCAATCATGCTATGATGCATTATACTTACCTCATGCACATATAATGCATGCTTGCAACCTTCTTCCTCAGAGAGGGAGCAATATGAAGTGAGGATTCATGGATGTTTCTAGAGATACAATTTTCCCATGGAAATTTGTTGGTCTCAAAAGAAGAGGCCATAAAGCAACTGCTCCCCTTACATGCTACTTATCTCTTAGCCATGAAGGGGCTTACACTAGCATGTGGAAAGCTGGGAATAGGCCATTTGCTTCAGTGACACTATACATTTTCTGGCTTCACACTTGGCTTCTTTCCAGCCACAGAAGGGAAGGGGAGCAAATAGCTTTCAGTAACCTATCACTCAACTTAATCTGTTTGTGAGGAAAGGGTAAAAGCTACTTTAGCATTTAAAAATACAATGTTTTTAATTAAGACATGAACTGTATATTTAGTATGTGTGAGGTAAATACACAATATTTTTAGACGTCCTAAGTAATCCAGTCATTACCTGTAATCCAGTTAAAGCATAGTTACTTTCTTTTCCCATTAATTCACTTTTCAAAAATAGCTGTATTCATAGAATCGTAGAACACTAGAACTGGAAGGGACCTTGAGAGGTTATCAAGTCCAGTCCCCTGCCCTCATGGCAGGTCCAGTGCCATCTTCTAGACTATCCCCGATTGCAGGTTAAATAGACATCTCTTAAATAGCTCCGGTGTTGGAGATTCCACAACCTCCCTAGGCAACTTATTCCAGTATTCTTCCTAACTGTCAGGGAGGTTATTTTTCCTAACGTCCAATCTAAACCTCCCTTGCTGCAATTTAAGCCCATTGCTTCTTGTCCTAGTGCCCTTGTATTATTGAAGTATATTTTGTTATCTAAATGTGTACAAGAATTCCAATCTCTGGCATAGATTGGATAATATATATCACAGCAGTCACTCACTGAACCTTCAGGTCCCCAAACTAGAAGTAAATTTACTTTTGCAAGAGGACTAACAGAACAATCTTACATAAGCCATTTAAGCTGTCTTGGATGTAACAGTAAATCCGAGAACTTAGACCTCTCATAGGGAGACCCTGAAACAATATCTTACTTTAACCACCACAATGTTTTGAATGTGTAAATAGCACAGCTAAATATTGGATCTGACTGGCAGACAAAAATTCTACTTCACAGCAACTTTGAAACGGACATTTGTTTTTGTTCTAGTTTGGAATAAACAAACACACTTCTCACCCCCAAAAGTTTTGAACATTTTAGTCAAAATAGAATCTTGTCAGGAATATTTGTATCTGTTGTTTGGTTAAGGCACTGCCCAGAATGTGCAAGAGTCAGTTCAGTCTCTGCTCTTGTCTAACTGGCAGTGACTAGTGATGAAAAACACTACCATGAATCAGGTGAAGCAAAAACTTTAATCTGGATCTCAGACACATCATTGGAGGATTATGATGTTGGCCTGAGATGTGGGTCCCTCTCCTTAAGGAGAAAAGTTCTGTGAAAATAGATATAATCTGAGAAATACTTCAGTGAAACAACATATAGTATATATAGAAAAAACGCAAAGCGTAATAGAAAACTTATATGAGGAAGGCCTGCAATAGGGGTAAATCAGAAAAGTTCTTTCCCAACCACAGCTTCAGACAAACACATGGCAATATTCAATACTGTTATGCACTTGATAATATTTTATTGATTAAATGCTCAAGTAAGATCTAGTTGTTCAAGTGACAAACTATTGTCAGAGATTAACTGCCAGGTATCTCAAAGAAAACAGTTCTAAAGCTTCAAAACAGAGGAAAATGTTTGATAATTGAAATTAACTCTATTATAAATAACTGTTCTGTAATCTCTTAAATATTGTGGTTGAACAAAATGGTACAAACTAAGGGTACGTCTACACTACATGGCTCCGTCGACGGAGCCATGTAGATTTGTTTATTGGGCAAAGGGAAATGAAGCAGCGATTTAAATAATCGTTGCCTCATTTAAATTTACATGGCTGCCGCGCTGAGCCGACAAACAGCTGATTAGCTGTTTGTCCACTCAGAGCGCTAGTCTGGGCACTCCCCTGCCGACATCAAAGCCCTTTGTCGGCAGCCCCGGTAAACCTCATCCCACGAGGAATAACGGGGCTGCCGACAAAGGGCTTTGATGTCGGCAGGGGAGCGTCCAGACTAGCGCGCTGAGCCGACAAACAGCTGATCAGCTGTTTGTCAGCTCAGCGCGGCAGCCATGTAAATTTAAATGAAGCGGAAATTATTTAAATCGCCGCTTCATTTCCCTTTGCCTACAACCCTCATCTACATGGCTCCGTCGATGGAGCCATGTAGTCTAGACACAGCCTGATTCTAAACAACTGCATCCTCCCCTATCAATCAGTGCAGTTCAACCTGATTGTCTGGAACACTGGGAACAAATGAAGAGGACTAAAATTTAGGATAAAAATGTAATAAAAATTGTAATCCAGTTATGCATCCTCTTTACAAAGGAACAAAATAATGGATTTCCCAGAAATATTGCTGTCAAAAGAATTTTTTTTAGGTAGGGGCTAATTTACATCACTGAAAATGCTGTAAAATGCAGAATTTCACACTTCCTCTCCCCACTTATCTGCCCTTTTTTTGTGCGTCTTTTCTTTTTTCCTTTCTGCTTTTTATGGAACAGAAAAGTGAAATTGATAGACGTGAGAGGGACCAGATCCTATCTTCACACAGAGACGCATACAAACCAAAATTGGCCACATTGTGTTAGACTTATTTTATAGCTTTACCTAGCAGATAGTTTGCATTTTGCAATCTTTAGGTAACTCCTGGAAGCTGCTAACCCACTGACTAATTTTCCACCACCACAGAAGTCTCTTACATGGTAATTAAAGAACTGCCTGTTAATGTTGCACAGTTTCCACTGATTTTCATTATTATTGGTCCCTGGTGCCAAAGATTCCTCAACAGTTTTCCTTCAATTAAATTATTTCACTTATAGTGCATATGAATAATTTGTTTCAAACATGTTTAAAATAATTAAGCATGCAAATTTAACATACTATATAATTTGAATGGTTTTACAAGGACCATCCTGCACCTTTAAGCAGGGGGTGGAGGGCTGGTTGGCCTGATCAAATGAAGGCAAGTACAGGGTGGACCTCCCTGGTCCAGCACTGTTCAGGACCACTCAGGTCCCAACAAGGAAATTTGCAGGACTCCCCTTCTGGCTCCCAGCTGACCACCACACCCCATGGCCGCTAGCAGGGCTGCGATGCCCCCAGCCACTTACCCTGCTCAGGCTGCCAGCAGGGCTTCGTTCCTGGTCTGTTGGCTGCCAACTGCGCTCCCTGCCCCCAGGCCACTGGCCCTACAAGCTGTTGATCCACTCCCAACCACTAGCAACTTCTGCATTTGGGGCTCTCTGGTCCAGCAACATCCATGGTCCTGCTGAATCACAGATGTTGCCAGGCCAGAGAGTCTTGGACCAGAGAGATTCAATCTGTAATACTTAATAGCTGGGGAAAGGAGGGTTTGGGAAAGATTAAAAACTACTGCAAAAAGGTTAGTGGGCTGCTGACTCATCACCTGGGAATGCAGGGTTTGAAGAGGACACAGCTTAGGATAGGGAGCCTCTATTTTATAGAGAACAAGACAGGGCTAGTGCCAAGCAGTGGTATAGGCCAAAGTCTCTATTGGGACTATCCCAGCAAAAATAATGAGTCCAATTTGTGGCCTGGGTTTTTATTACAGGGGGGTTTGTACCCCCTTACATGGGAAATATTAGATAAGAATATCATGGGTGTGGTTTGGCCTCTTGTCTAGATGATTTCAGAAGAATGGATGTACCTGGCAGTGTGCCCAAATTCAAACAATGGCCTGTGAACAATTTGGGGGTCCCCCCCAATGCTGGCTTCAAGCAGCAACAGAATCAGACTATGGCCTCTTGTGGGACCAATCCAGTGGGTCAAATTGATGACCTGGGTTTATTGGAGTTTCTTATCCTCTTTATGTAATGTAATTATTTTTAGTTTGGCCAAGTGGTTAAGAAAATTCCATGAGAATGAATTCAAGTAGGTCTAGCCCTGAGGCTTTGCCCCTCCCGCCAAAAGGCTCCAGGGAATTATTTTGTTTCATAACCTCTTGGATAGACAGTGGCATAGCATATGCCTTGTATCATCTGCAGTTCCACAGAATTCAGGAACGGGCAGCAGGAGCCAGCTAGGAACCCAGGCATATGCTAACAGGGCTATGGAACCTTGCCAGTATGATGCAGAGATTAGTTGCTCTGTGCACATGGCACAGACATGAGAGAAGTTTTAATGGTTTCATGCACTTTCAGGAGCAGGAAGGCCCAATACAGAAGAACGGGTGCTGCAGGACATGCTGGCATTGGTGACTCATCATCAACCACCTCAAATCACCTTTCTGCCATTACAGTAATCAGTAGGGTAAATGGTTAGCCTGATTCTTGCAGAGGTTTGTTAGTACAAAGGTTCTTGGCAGGGTGGTTGCATTCCTGTGGCTCCAAGGTAGATTCCTACCATGGTTTACATGCTTAGGAATCTTGGGCAGATCTTTGGTACTGTATTTCATTATGGATAGAAGGCCTCCTTAGTGAGAGCATCATTCCTGACAGTATTTTTTGGTGGTTTTAGGATCAGTGAGTTAGTGCCTGAGTCCATTAGGGACTCCACATAAGGACTTTATAACTGAACTATATACAATGGCATGAGCTTTCAGGGATATTATACTTGTGACAGAGATGGGTCAAGTGAGTCCCCTCACTGCATAGCAAGTTGTTACCATGTTGAGACAAAGGCTGATGAGGTGGGGCTGCCAGCCCATGAATTTGGTTCTTATTCATTCAGAATCAGGGCTGCAAAAGCAGCAGACCACCTGTGTATGGGAGCAGAGGTAATTGAGGCAATTGGGCATTTAGCATTTGGATACATACCAGACATATAAGACCACAGGCAGTGAGCCAAAATCACTTTGTTGAAACCTCATTATAAATGTTGGACAACCAGCCATGCAGCTGACACTATGGCTGCAGATCCACGCTATTGTCACTCAGGTTGCCTGAGAGTTTGCAGCTGGGCTTTGGTGATGAAACAGAATTTAATTGGCATGAAAGAAGGACCATGTTATGGGATTAACTAGCAGCAAAGCTGTATGTTGTGTGGCCCCACCAGTGACCCACACATATAACTGTGGTTCATCTTGGAGAAAATGATTTAGGCATCTTAAAGGGTTGGAACTAATGCTCAGAGCAAGGAGGGACTTGGGGGGCTCGTCCTTTAACTTTTTCAGGAGTTCACATCCTTTGATTAGACATGCTTCAGTCCAGGGTCTTGTGGGGAGCTGTGTGCCTCTGCCTCCCCATCCGCCACTCATAACAGACAAGTCAAAGAGGAACGTGAACAAGGAATGGCCAAGTTTCCCTGTTCAGACATAGAATCCTAGGATTGGAAGAGACCTTGAGACGTCATCGAGTCTAGTCCCCTGCCCTCATGGCGGGACCAAATACTGTCTAGACCATCCCTGTTAGACATTTATCTAACCTACTCTTAAATATCTCCACAGATGGAGATTCCACAACCACCCTAGGTAATTTATTCCAGTGTTTGACCACCCTGACAGTTACGAACTTTTTCCTAATGTACAACCTAAACCTCCCTTGCTGCAGTTTAAGCCCATTGCTTCTTGTTCTATCCTCAGAGGCCAAGATGAACAAGTTTTCTCCCTCCTCCTCATGACACCCTTTTAGATACCTCAAAACTGCTATCATGTCGCCCCTCAATGTTCTCTTTTCTAAACTAAAAAACCCAATTCTTTCAGCCTTCCTTCATAGGTCATGTTCTCTAAACCTTTAATCATTCTTGTTGCTCTTCTCTGGATCCTCTCCAATTTCTCCACATCTTTCTTGAAATGTGCCGCCCAGAACTGGACACAATACTCCAACTGAGGCCTAAGCTGCGCAGAGTAGAGTGGAAGAATGACTACTTGTGTCTTGTTCACAACACACCTGTTAATGCATTCCAGAATCATGTTTGCTTTTTTTTGCAACAGCATCACACTGTTGACTTATATTTAGCTTATGGTCCACTATAACCCCTAGATCCCTTCCTGCCGTACTCCTTCCTGATAGTCTCTTCCCATTCCCATAGTATACGAGGTAAACGAGTTCTTTCAAGAGGATGAGGTTTACCTATCTCACTTAGGTGCTATTTTTTAAGTGATAAAAAGATAGCATTAGAAGATGTCTGCGAATCTGGCAGGGTGTGGGGAGGAGACAGCCAAGCTAATTGTGGTGTCTCCTTGTGGCACATATTCAGTACAGGTACTCCACAAGAAAGATATACAGTGATCAGAAAAGGCTTGGCAAAGGACTTTAAAAGAAGTGTTCATTAAAGAACAGATAGGCAGTTGGGGAAATATATAATTGGTATATCAAAGAACCAACCCCCTCGATTCTTATAGCCCACCGTTACCCCTTCCATAAGGCAGGCATGAATAGTAAGTTTCCAGCAAAGGATTTGCTGGAGACACAGAGTTGGAAAAGAAGGGGAATAGTAAAAGCCTCCTAAGTAATTATGGAACAAACTTGATGGTTACCTGCACTGTACACTTATCTGCCAGAGAGTCCCAAAAGTTGCATCCTGAATAAACCTCTGCCAACACTGCCCATCATTCTTTTCAGTAGGGCCAGATAATTATTTATTTGGGGGAAAGTATTTTATCCATTGTACTATCTTTTAAAAAGGTATCAATTGTCCATTATTTTTAATGTACACCCAACTATCCTAGATACAGCAGTATGGGACAAACAGAAAAGCATGATTCCTTCGATAGACTATGTTTATTAAGCTACCAATCTAAGCTCCTCAGTGGAGTAGTAAGAAACTTGCAGGAGTCAGCCTGTACAGTGCCCTTTAGGAAATATAAACCCAAATCCTTTGAAGTATAAAGGACTACTACAGATAATGAGAAAAGGTAGCACTCTCAAAAACAGAAGTTTAAGGATCAGCTCTATAGATTCCCTTTGTATGGGTATTTTCTTCCTTGCCTTTTTTTAAACCCTACAACAAGCAGCCTTGAGAGATACAGTATGTGAGCCCTTAATGTTTTTTGGCATGCTTTGGTATTTGGTAAACATCTTTCCTCACTCATCAAGTTCCATCCAAGCAAGACAAGCTGCCAAAAACTAAACCAGTGTGGAGAACAGCAATTTTCAGGTTCAGCTACAAATAGCCTTATTTCTAATCTCATCTTGCCACTTAAAGCAGCTCAAAATATTATAATTGAAAACAATAATCCACCACTTGTCAACTTTTCTCCTCATCCACATTTCATTGCCATACAGAAAAGGTCATAACTATGGGTCTTACAAAACTACAGCCTCATGGTGAGCTTTATGTCCCAAAGTCTCCACAGAAGCCAATGAAGAGTTGAGAACACAGCAGCAGAGGCTGGTAACTGAGCATCCACATATTTTAGACATCCTCCAGCATCCTCTATGGCACTGAACTATTTGACATTGCCACATTCTTGTTATTCATCTGAAGAGATTAATGCTAAGCTACTTGTAATCTAAGATGAAGGCTGATTGACAGGGATTGCCAAGAAAAATAATAAAAGCAATATGTGCTACTCTTTGCTCAACCAGGTCAGCCATCAGCTACAGCAATTCACTCAACTGAGCCAGCAAGGCAAGGTTATGTGTATTGTACTTTTCAAAACTAAAATGGTATTCATCTCAGCTGCCTCTTGAAGTTTATTCATCAACCAATTATTGAACAACCCTGGTGACAAAAATGCAGTCCTGCCTAACTCCCATGCGAATTGTATTCAAGTTAATGATCAATATATGGCACAATTTCTCTTTCATTATAGTCATCTTCTATCCATAACACTATCTTCCCAGTAACTCAGGCTTGCCTCATCAGATGCCACAAGCTTTCTTGATGCACTGAATGAAAGGCCCGAGTGGCTTACTGAATTCAACCATTTCCTAGAATAATCTGAAGGTAAAGATCTGATTAACAATAGAATAACCATGTCTAAAGCTGAACTCAAGTATCAGAGGGGTAGCCGTGTTAGTCTGAATCTGCAAAAGCGACGAGGAGTCCTGTGGCACCTTATAGACTAACTGAAGTGTAGGAGCATAAGCTTTCGTGGGCAAAGACCCACTTCAGACATGCATCTGACAAAGTGGGTCTTTGCCCACGAAAGCTTATGCTCCTACACTTCAGTTAGTCTATAAGGTGCCACAGGACTCCTCGTCGCTAAAGCTGAACTGAACATCCTGGCCTTTGCTGTGAAGTGCACTACTGATTCAAGAGACAGAGAGAAATTAAGATTCTCTCTGGCACCAACAGAAGAATATAATTGTTACATCAGACTTCCTGCTTTTTTTGGGAGGGGAGTGAGAGGGGAGAGAAAGGCAGATCAAATGCCCTTTTTCCAGTCATTGAGGATGATATTAGTTTGCCAAATGTCCTGGAAGAGCTATGCAGCTGCAAGAAAACAATACTCCTACCTATCGTCAGCACATCAGGGTGGACCTCAGCCAATGAATCGCTTCATGGTTGAAAGAAGGTGAAGCTATAGAACGTCCCATCTCATTTCAAGCAGAGGGGAGAGAGTGCACGATGAAAAATAAGAGAGCACCTTAAAATAATTTCTCCATTAATACAATTGATCTTGCAGACTTTGCAATCCTGGTTCTTTATTGGACAGACTAGTTCCATCCTCTGCCATAGGAATCACAAAATTGAATAGAGGCTGTCACACTGCTTGGACTGTCTCACTACCTCAAAAGCAGGATACACACCCAAAACTGGCTGTATGTTCTATAAATAGATTCCACCAACCCAGATCAAAGCGTGTACTCCCAAACTACTACAACAGTCTTTCAGTGGTGTCTCAGTTCCACTAGACATTCTAGGCTATATTGCCACCCAAACAAGCTGAACTATGCAATAAAAAGTCCTTTATTAAAGTAACACACTTTCCAGGTTAAATCCAGTCCCCACAGACCAGTCACTCAAGTCAATTCGCATCCTAGATCTCATACAACTGTCACAGTTAATTCTGTAGTTAACTAACTATGGGTGCGTCTACACTCGCCTTAAACTCTCAATACGATATGTAATTTGTGCTACGCAAATTGTGTACCTTATTTTGATTGTATTTCGAAATAGCTTTTCAAAATTCGGCATGTCTACACAGTGCCAAAATTCAAAATAACGTGCTATTTCGAGACATCCCTTAACCCTTGTGGAATGATGGTTACAGGGATGCCGGAATAGCATGTTCATTATTTTGAAAAATATTTTGAAATAACAGGTGTGTTTAAAAGATATGCAGTAGCTATTTTGGGATACCTTTGGTGTCCCAAAATAGACCCACTATCTAGACATACCCTAAGGGTTTATTAGAAAAAAAGGTAATGAGAGCTGAGAGATTAAAGAAGGTAAAACATATGTACAGGTTAGTTACAGTCTATACTTAACATATGGTAGCAGAGATGTAGTAATCTGCCAGCCGCTTTCCCCCCAAAAGACAGTCTTCTAAAACTACCCAAAATAACTCTATGGATCTCAATCTCTTTATATTATTCTGTCCTGTTAGAAGCCAAGGAAAAATTCTTCATCTTTGGACTGCTGGTGTCCATGCTCATTTTTCTGTGATAAGATGTTATAAGTTGACAATTTAACTACTCCCGCGTGTCTTTACTGACAGAGAGGAGCAAATTTAGTCTGTGATCCTCAATCATCACACACGACAGCTTCGACTGAAATACACAAGAATTAGCACGTCCCTGTTAATTCTTCCTTTGCATTACATGAGGTGTCGTTTTTGTTTATTGGATTATATAGTTACAGTGTATACATACTGAAACTATAGCACGTTATATTGTATTGTATATACACAATATAAATGCTTGCTATTACAGTATAACAAAGTACCGATGAGTAAACACATGCAGCATGCTATACTTTTTAATTAAATTTAAACACCAAATACATTTAACATTCACTTATGTATTGGACTAGATGAGAGTGAATTGGCCTGGCTTCCAGCTGTGAGTTTGCAGTTCCAAACGGATGCTTAGGCTTTGGCTAGTGATGGCACTTGACTTACCAGCATCAGTGCAGTATCATGCCTGCTGGCTGACTGTTCTGAAATGAATTCCTGAATTGTCCACCAGAATTCTTTGCCTTGCTTCTTACCCTCCCAGAACAAATCCTAGCATTAATGATTAAGTGAATGCAATAGTTTTGGGAGGGGAAAGGGAATACTGCAATCAGGCAATATAATGCGAAGGCTAAAAGTTTAAGGGGCAGAATGTTAAACTATGAAAGATATGCCTGTTACTTACAGGTTAGCAGTTTTCAGACACAACTATTGTGATTTTAAAAAGGGTGTTACTTGGATCTGAGGGAGAAGGACAAAATTTAATAAGCTCTCACCTCACTCTCCCTGTTGCTGACTTTACCTTGAACCTATATTACCCCACTCCTCAGCTCTTTCCTTCAACTGTTAGATGGGAAAAAATGCTATGTAGCTAGCTCGAAAACCTCAAAGGTGCAGTGGTCCTATTGAGTGCTGCACAGACAAGATGGCAAATATAAAAAACTGAGTGATGTAAAGAGACAGCAGAGCTAGAAATTTTGTTGCGGAAGTCAGTAAATGCAGCCTGTATGTAACTCAGTATTTCTGCCTAACTATCCACCTCATCTCACTTCTTCTGGTCACACACTGCACACAGTTCCCTTCAACTTTTCTCTCTGCCCACAGAGTAAGAACCTCAATTGATTATTGAAAATCACCTGTATCTCCCTAGCCTCTATAACACACCTATTGCTCCCAATTCTTTACAGGATATTATGGAAGCACAGGCACCAACATTTTGTTCCTTGCTTGTTATTTTGCACTATTTCTTTCCCTTGCTTTAGTCCCTTCAATGGCTCCCCTTGCCAGTAAGCTCAAATTTCTTGCTATTCACTTCAGGGCATAGCAAACTTCACATCTCTTATCAGCTATTAACTTTCCACTCTGCCTTGCCTTCCTCCACCTACCCTCAACTGATAGCTCCAGCCCAGGGCTGGGAAAAATATGATATGTGGGCTGGATCTGGACTACCACGCTGACTGATCCAGCCCACAAGAGCCTCAGCCAGCTCCCTGCCTGCCCTGTCCCCTGCTCAGAACTCAGGAAAGTCGGCTGCTGCAGGGCCACGTGTGAGCTTCTGAATGCTGAGAGCCTGGAGGGAGGGGACAGAAGCTTCGCACACTGCTCCCACCCCAGTAGCTCCCATTGGCCTGTTTCTGGCCAATAGCAACTGCCTTTTTGCAGGACAGGCTGCATGTGAAGTGCCCCTCCCCCTCATCCCCTGGGCTCACAGCATTCAATTCAGAGCAGTAAACATGGCCCCTGCAGCTGCCCTGAGCACATGCAGGGGCTGGAAGGGAGGGACCCTGTTAAGGAAACTGCTTAGGCTACTGGTTAGGAGCCAGGTAACATCTCCCAGCCACAGCCTGCCCCTGGCATCCCAGCCTCTCCCTCCCCCAACCCTCTGCTTCCCTACCCCACATAACCCAAACCTTCTGCCTGTAGCCTTGTAATTTTGAAGGTAATAAGTTAGTTATAATGAATATATATTATAGCATAAGGTTTGGATTAAACTTAAACATAAGATGTAAACCTCAGACAAGCCAGGGAACTTTGTTAACTTAGCTCCAGCTCTGTTTGATGTTAGTATGTTCTGATGTTAAAACGAAGGGATGGAATATTGTAATACATAGTGATGTTAATATTAGGTAAGACCTTGTAACAGATAGAAAGAAATTTAATGTTGAAAGACTTTTTAACTTTGTTAATGTGACTAAGAAGTGCCCTTTATTCTGTGCTACAATTGTGTAAGTATTGTTTGTGTGAAAGAGAGAGAATGTTTTAGTAATGATAAGCGTGAAGGCCACTGCCTGCCCAAATGGTCAGAAGGCGCTGGAGACTGAGAAGCACCAAATAATTATCAACTAAGCTAATGCACACTGAAGACGCAAACTGGACTGAGGCAGATTGATGAACCCTGAAGTTAGTGGCAAGCACCCCTTGATAGGGAACCAATAGCAACTTTCATCGGAAGACAATACCCCTGAAGGGTCATCAGCATACTGATATCAGAATACTGACTGTGAGAACAACTTCCAGATTAACATGTCACCTAAAAACTGTGCTGCTGAATGACTGATTAGGAGTTGATAAGGCAAAATGCATAGACTTGCTTGGAAGGAAAATCCTATAAAGGATGGGTGTCTTGTATGGTTCTTTGGGTTCTGCCCTGCTAAGACTGTGGGGCGTCAGTCTGGACTGACAAGAACCCAGCTCCTTCCTCACACCCAACCTATGTGGCCAATAAGTTGGGCCGAGCAACAGACTGGTAACAATTCAGCAAGGGTAACTATCAGCAGGGGCGTGGGTGTGTGTGTGTGTAAGTAAATGCATGCGCTACTTTGTTATATTATAAATAAATGCAGCATGTTGCCTTATCCCCCTGAAAAAGGTCCTGTGTGCTTCTTTTAAGCATAACATGCCCCCTTGCTCCAGCCCCATACACCTTCCCAGACACTACATCTCCTCCTACACCCTCCTTGGGTCACAACCCCCTCCCAGATCCTGCACCCCAAACTCCTGCACTCTTATCCCAGAGTTACACTCTCCTCCCATACGCTGCAACCCCTCCTCATCCCAGTCTGTTGCGCCAGGTTAGAATCCCCTCCTTCATCCAAACTCCCTCCCACATCCTAATCCCTTACCCCAAGCTCCATTCTGCACCCAACCTCCATCCCAGACCCCACACTGCCTCCATTAATATAATGGAAGAGTGAGGCCCTCAACCACTTAGCAAATTCTTGGAGTGTCCAGCCCCATCAAAAGTTATAGTCCACCCCTGCCCAAGGGCTGGTGCAGAAAATGTCAGAGGTCACAGATTCCATTACTTCTGTGAGATAATTTAGTCTTACCTATTGTTACTCTGAACACTGTTGTTCTTTGGGGGAAAAACTAAGTCTTTTAGGTTTGAAAAGCTACTAACACATTTTGAATACTACCACACAACAGTACAGGTTGTTAGAAAACTGTAGTGAATTGTGTTAGTCAAATAAACACTAAATAATATCGGGGTGTCAGGAGTGTCAGGGAGAGGTAGCACCTCTGGTGTCTGTGCATGGCGCGTCCTTTCAGGGCGTTCGTCCACCTTTGGCCCCCACCTGGCACCCAGCTCTCACCTGTGGCTCCTCGTAGCTGTTTACATGCGACAGCGGCCACACCCCGGGCAACAGCTTCAACTGGCCGGCCAAACCAGGTGAGGGTGGCCGATAGGCCCAAAACCCTCAGTGAGACAGGGAGTTGTCTATCCCAGCATGTGAAGACAGACTCCGGCGGATTGAGTGGATGAGACCAATGGAAGGTCCAACGGTCAAGAAGTCGGTCTCCGCAAATGTTGTGGAATGCGTAGAGCAGGACAAGACACAGAAGACGCCCTGGTCATCCACTGTGCCCAGTCCCATCTCCAGCCGTCTTGACTTTTGTCTTGCTACTGGACCCAGATGAGAATTGGGAAGAGAGAGTGAGGTTGACGCTGCGCAACTTTTCCTCACTTAAATCCAAATCACGCGCAAGTCTCGACACCACATTATTACCATCATCATTATTGCAACCTTCGAAGTCCTGTGGCGATGGGTGAGTGACGAAGCAGCAGGTGTAGACACACTGGGATCTGTAGTCATGGACCTGCACACAGGCGGCTCAGGTTTAATGGTCGTTTCTCGCTGATCGAAGCAGCAGTGAAATCCGGTGTCTACCTGGGCAAATGAACAGTCCTTTTCAGGAACGCACTGCTCACTTCCATAGAATTGAGGAAGGGGCTAGAAAAGATGCCCTAAACATTGCCTGCTTCACTACATCCTGGCCAGTTTACCGCAGCTGGCGGGAGTCCCATTATGGTGGTCGAACAAATACAAATAAACAGATTAAACGTATGGTGACACCACTCACCATTGGAACTTGGAACGTGCGCACGCTTCTGGACAACTCTACAACAGACAGACCAGAGAGAAGAACAGCCTTGGTTGCCAGAGAGCGTGCAAGATACAACATTGATATTGCAGCCCTCAGTGAGACTCGTCTTGCTAATGAAGGTCAGCTACCTGAAACTGGAGGTGGATATACTTTTTTTTGGAGCGGTTGTGGCACCGATGAGCGTCGTGATGCTGGAGTCGGATTCTCCGTCAGGAATCACCTTGTTCGGCAATTTGCCAGTCTTCCCAAGGGTGTGAATGATCGGCTTATGACACTACAGCTTCCGCTACAGAATAGAAACCAAGCCACTCAGGTCAGCGCCTATGCTCCCACAATGACTAACCTGAATGAGATGAAACACAGTTCTATGAAGAACTGGATTCCTTACTATCAGCTGTGAGTAGCACTGACAAGCTGATCCAGCTCAGTGACTTCAATGCAAGAGTAGGATGCAACTCAATAGCCTGGCATGGAGTCGTTGGCAGACATGGAGTGGGCAAATGTAACAGCAATGGCCTACTACTACCGAAGACTTGTGCAGAACACGACCTTCTTATCACCAACACAACATTTCGTCTGCCTACCCGGAACAAGAGCTCTTGGATGCACCCCCGCTCTAAGCACTGGCATCTTATTGACTATGTCATTGTTAGGAGAAGTGACAGGCAAGATGTCAGAGTGACCAAGGCCATGTGTGGTGCTGATTGTTGGACAGATCACAGCCTCATTTTCTCCAAAATGAATCTCTGAATTAGAATGAAGAGGCGGCCACAAGGTAGCAAGCCCATAAAAAGAGTTAATGTGGCCAAGCTAAAGAACCCAAGCATAGCCTCAGCATTGACTGAGGATCTCGAAAGCAGGCTTTCTGACCTGCACCTTGCAGGCAGTGCTGCAGACGACTGGGAACTTTTCCGGAATGCTATCCACTCATCTGCACTGAAGATTTTGGGACCCTCTTCGCACAAGCAGCCCGATTGGTTTGATGAGAATGATGGGGAGATATTGTCTCTACTTGCTGAAAAGCACTGCCTTCATCGTGCACATCAGAATGATCCATCATCAGCTGCCAAGAAGAACACCTTTGCAAATGCTCGCAGGACAGTCCAGAACAAACTGTGCAAAATGCAGGATGCTTGGTTAAGTGTCCAAGCAGCTGAAATTCAGGGGCATGCTGACAGGAATGACCTGAAACAGTTCTATGCAGTCTCAACACTCTCTATGGACCTCAGTCTCTCGGGAGCTCCACCCTTATTAGTACAGATGGTACCACTCTGATTACAGAGAATGCTCAGATCCTGCAGAGATGGGCTGAACATTTTGAAGATGTCCTCAACCGACCGTCATTTATCAACGACAAGGCGATTGAGAGGATTCCCCAGGTTGACATCAACGGCACCATGGATGATCCACTTGTAGTAGCCGAAATTTCACAAGCTGTTAGCCAGCTATCCAGCGGCAAAGCTCCAGGGGTAGACGCTATACCTGCAGAGGTCTATAAAGCCGGCGGTCACATACTCACAGAGAAGCTCACCGAGTTGTTCCAGTCTTTTTGGGAGCAAGGATCCATTCATCAGGAACTCAAGGATGCATCCATTGTACATCTCTATAAAAGGAAGGGCAATCGACAAGTATGTGACATCATCGGGGAATTTCGCTGCTTTCCATCGCAGGTAAAATTCTTGCAAGAGTGATGTTAAATCGTCTGGTCACTCATCTGGAGTGTGACCTCCTGCCAGAGTCACAATGTGGCTTTCGTAAGGGCCACGGGACTATTGACATGATCTTTGCCATGCGCCAACTTCAGGAGAAGTGTCAGGAGCAGAATCGTGATCTTTACATAACCTTCGTTGACCTCATGAAAGCCTTCGACACTGTCAGCCGACAAGGTCTGTGGAGGATCATGTCAAAGTTTGACTGCCCCCCCCAAATTCATCCAGATGGTACGCCAGTTTCATGATGGCCAGAGTGCTAGACGGTGGAGAATCTTCTAAGGCATTCCCAGTCACCAGTGGCGTCAAACAGGGTTGTGTACTCTCACCTACACTGTTTAGCATCATGTTTACTGCTATGCTGAATGATGCCTTCCAGGACAGTGTTGCCGGAATCAGCCTTAAGTACAAAGTGGACGGGAAATCTTTTCAACCTGAGGAGACTTCAGGCTATCACTAAAGTGAAAGAGACTGTTCTGAGACTTCTTGTTTGCCGATGATTGCGCCTTGTATGCTGGCTCTGAAGCAGAGATGCAAGTTAGTGTGGACAAATTCTGCACAGCTTGTGACAACTTTGGACTCACCATTAACAGCAGAAAGACTGAAATCATGTATCAGCCTGTCGCTTGTGCACCGTACACAGAACCCACAATCACAATCACAGTCACAGGGCGGATGCTACAGGCAGTGGACCAATTCACTTACCTTGGCAGCACTCTTTCCTATGCAGCTAACCTTGGCAGCACTCTTTCCTATGCAGCTAACATTGACATAGAAGTCACATGCAGAATAGCGAAGGCAAGTTCTGCTTTTAGTAGACTGCGCTCCACTGTATGGGAATGTCGAGGAATCAGCCAAGCAATAAAACTGAAGGTCTACAAACCCGTGGTACTCACCACCCTCCTGTATGCCTGTGAAATGTGAACTGTGTATCAGAGGCACGCAAGACAGCTTAATCACTTCCACATGACTTGTCTTCACAGAATATTATGCATCAGATGGCAAGACAAAATAAACTGAGGTTCTCTCTAGAGCAAGTTTACCATCAGTCCACACTCTGCTGATGAGTGCACAGACTAGATGGGCAGGTCATGTCATTCGTATGCCGGATGAAAGTATACCTAAGCAGCTCCTTTTTGGAGAACTCTCTACTGGTAATTGCTCGCGTGGTGGACAGAGGAAACATTACAAAGACACACTCAAGGCCTCCCTGAAGTCGTTCGGAATTGATACAACCATCTGGGAATCACTGGCACACAACCACCCTGCCTGGTGCAGTCTCATCCACAAGGGATGCCAAGCTCTCGAAACAAGGTGCATCTCTGAAGCACAACACAAGCGCGTGCTGCGCAAGTCCAAAGCTACCAGCAAAACGATTGCAATGCCTACACATCTGCCCGACATGTTCCAGGACATTTGGTGCCCGAATTGGCCTGATAAGTCATCTTCGGACACACTATATCCAGTCTCAAAGCACTTAGTGGTGTTGAGGTCTTCATCGACCACGATGGACGAACAACAACAAATAATATCAGAAATGATGACATGGTATTATAAGAAAACTGAATTTTTGCTTTTTATCTGTGTCTCTGCTGATGCCGCATTTCAGAGCTTGCCAAAAAATGCTTTGGGAATATGTAAACCTTGACATTGGTTCGTGTGTCTTATCTGTAAAATATTTGGCCTGTGCAAATAGTACGGTGAGGCAGAGCATCATAAGGGATTTGTTAGTTTCACATAAAAACTGCATGTAACCAAGAGAATTGACAGCAAAAAAAAATAGATGACAAAAATAGGTAAAAGCAAGTTGTAGCAGGATAAGTAAAAATGAGTCGTTAGTTCAGGTTGATTATTGTGATTTAAGTATGAGAGTTTTAATTATGGATTTAAAGAGGTACTTGGTAAACAGTCTGTGTGAAGTTACAAGCAAGGAATAAAAGATGGGCAATTGAAAACAGTAAGTGGAGAAGACACAAGGGAAGAAGAGTCAAATAAAACAGAAACTAGAAATCTGAAGAGTTATCTTGTCCTGGAGATGTAAACAGATTAGTTCTCTCTCTTGTCTTATGAATTACAAGATATCTGTTTTTTTGCGTGCATATGTAAGACAATGTGATTACCACCTGTCAAAGTAAGGGTTAAAATGAAAGAAAGTTACTCGCTTTCTGTGCACTAACTGAGGTTCGAGATGTGCCCTGCTGAAGATACTCCTCTTTTGGTGTTGGTGCATTCCTGTGCTTTTAATCAGGGAATTTTGATCCCCATCTCTCAGTGCCAGACATCTCATCTAGCACCCATAGAACCAACCCACTCAGGTTCCTTCTCTACCATAGGAGTGAAGACTTGAATTCTGAAATAGAGATAGGATAACAGTCCTAGAATGCATAAGAATCTGAACTCTGGGAAATAGTATTTTGTGAATGTGTGTTTAGATGCCCAGCTGGCAGCTCTACAAATCTGTCTATGAGCAGACCGTAGTTTAAGAAGTCTATTGAAGTTGTCATCTATCTGGCAGACTGAGTTCTTATGCCAGCTGGAGGTTGCAAGTTCTTTAGTTGGTAGCAGTGGGGAATGAACCCTGAGGACCATTTTGATCATTTCATGTGCCAATCGCAGAGCCTTTAGAACATTCCACAGCGGAAATGAAAAGACCTGGTGATTTTCTGAATGAGTTAGCCTTCTACCTTGACAAAACTAATACACATCTGACATGTGGGATATGTATTCCTCTGCATTCCCGTGAAATGTAGGAAAGAATATGGAAAGAGACTGGCTGATTTATGTGAAAGGATGAAGATTTTTAGGTATAAATTTCGAAGAGTGAGTTATAGAATGATCTTGTCCTTGAACAAAATGGTGTAAGGTGGGTGGGCCATGCGAGCCCCTAGCTCACCCACATGGTGGGCCAATGTAATAGAACTAAAAATGCCGCCTCTGTTGTTAGCTGTGTCAGAAAGCATGTATCGAAGGGGTTAAACAGGGACCTGGTAAAGCACCATAATACCATGGTGGCATGCATCCACGTACTTTGGGGGAAGAGTTTCTGAATGCCTGTAAGGATATGTTTGTTAATTGGGTGCACACATGATGAACCTTTGATCTTGTGGTGGAAGAGGGTAGTAACTGCTTATTGTACTTTGAAGAACTAATGGATAATGTTTTAGTTCCAAGATGTGGTCCAATATCAAGAGCAGAGGTGTGGAAACAGTGAGAGTTTATCTTGACATCATATGAAGACTCTCATCCATTTCTGAAAAAGAATTGCATACAGTTGCTCTTGTGTTGTTTAGTAATGTGTTTCAACTGTTCCAGTCAGGCTAGTTTTCCATGACAGAACCATGTAGGAACCATACCTTCCAGGTAAAGCCTCTGCAGGTTTGGATGGTGAACCTGTCTAGCATTACACGATGGAAAGTGTGGCTAGAGGAGGAGAATGCCTGTCATACACATACATGGCCATCTGCATCAGGTAAGAGTACCAAGTTTGTCATAGGTGTGGCAACACGCCCTGGACTTGAAGTGATTTTCATTATATACAGAATTTACAGTTTGGTTCAATGGCTCACAACAACCCCATTATAAAAATTGTTCCCGCGCCCCTGTTTGAGCCATGTTTGTGCAATCAGCGTAACTTTTGCCTATTCAATACATATTTTGT
This sequence comes from Pelodiscus sinensis, assembly GCF_052426305.1. Taxonomy (NCBI): domain Eukaryota; kingdom Metazoa; phylum Chordata; order Testudines; family Trionychidae; genus Pelodiscus; species Pelodiscus sinensis. The sequence continues at coordinate 88,456,722 of NC_143056.1, read as the reverse complement.
GCATCACCTTTAATAGCAGCGGTATTGGTAGGGATTGTATATAGAAGTGGTACTTCTTGTTTAGGAGAAAGGCATATGATTGGGATCCCAAACCTGCTCTCAAGCAAAGCTGTGGGTATTTGCGGTTCTGTGATTTTGCAAAGAAGACAATGGATGAGCGGACACATTGTTGAAATGTTCTGCAAGAGCACATTTATTTCCTATTCATGATCACAAGAAAAATCCTTGCTTGTTTAGCATGTCTACTGTAGTAGTCTCACAGCCTTGGAGTTAAAAGGCACAGATATTGCTATTTTTGTCTGATGCACTAATTCCATAGTTTCATGGCTTTGGTGCCTAGAGAGTGGGGAATCATGTTCCTCCATATCGTTTTATGTAGAACATGCAAGCAGTGTTGTCAGTCATTACTCAATGTTCTTGCTCTTTATCAAAACAGCAGGAAGCGGTGACGCGCATTGCAAACAGTGCAGAGTTCCAAGAGGTTTGTGTAATTATCTTTCAGGGAGATGACCTGCCCCAAATTGTATAATGCTGGAGATGGGCTTAGCCCGCCAAGAAGGCATTGATTGTGAGTATCATAGAGAGTGGATTCTGAATAACAGGAAACTCAACAATGTGTGCATGGAGGATGTGTCCACCAATGAAGATGGTCTCTGACTTTGGGGGCATTGTAAGGCATCTTTTAAGGGTACATTTGTATTCTGAACCAGCACGTGGTCAGAGATCCATGTCATACTGGGTAGGTGGCTGCAGCTAGTGACTCAAAGCTGGTGGTACGTGCATGAGAATATGCATGGATTGTTGATGACTGAAGAGATTGAAGTTGGTCATGAGAAATCAGTCAGTTGATGCTTTGGTTTACGGGAAGTCTAGACAAGCCCTGATAAAGTCCAACTATTACATGGTGTTGAAAGTAGATTTTTGTGCATTTTATTGGTAACCACAAACACAGAAGAAGAAAAAAAAAAAGTGTAAGAATCCTGTGAGTAATGTCAATGGCACCTGCCATAGTGGGAGTTTTTAGTAAACAATCATCCACTTAGGATGTAACCCCTTGTTTGCAAAGCTGTACTTGTAGTATTGAGAGGATTCTGGAGAATGCGTGTGGTGCTGTGGAAAGACCAAAAGGCACGACATGGTCTTGCTAATGATTTGCTCCCAGAATAAATATGAGAAACCTCCTGTGAGCAGATTTATAGTTATGTGGTGAAAGGCATCTTGAAGGTAGAAGGCTGAGAAATAGCCCCTTTGTTCCAGTGCTCATATAATTGCTAACGTGACTATCCTGAACCATTGGACCCCCATGAATCTGTTGAGTTTTCAGGGATCAAGACAATCTCCATCCTCCTTTTGGAGGATGGGGGGGAGGACAGGAGGACTAAGTAGTAGTGGGAGCAGAAACACTTCCCTGTGTTGTGGAGGCATAGCACTGAGACGTAAAAGGTGTCTTATGAGGAGAGATGGAGCAGGGTCACAGGGGAGAAGGTGGAGACAAATAGACCTGTGAGTACTATTTCTAGGGCCCTAGAAATAGTATAGGCAGTCCCTGGGTTACGTACAAGATAGGGACTGTAGGTTTGTTAAGTTGAATCTGTATGTAAGTCGGAACTGGTGTCCAGATTCAGCCGCTGCTGAAACTGATCAGCGGCTGATTCCAGGAAGCCCGGGGCAGAGCAACTCTGCCTCGGGCTTCCTGTAGTCAGCGCTGGTCAGTTTCAGCAGCAGCTGACTTGGGGACGCCTGGGGCAGAGCAGCTTGGGTGCTGCTGGGTTGCTCCCTGCAGACCAGGGAGACGGGGAACAAAGCAGAGCAAAGCCACGGAGCACGCAGGCAGCGGACAGCCCAGACGCGTCTGGGCTGTCCGCTGCCCACGTGCTCCGCCGCTTTGCTTCCTCTCCCTGGTCTACTGGAGACCAGGGAGACGGGCCCCGTTCGTAACTGCGGATCCGACATAAGTCGGATCCGCGTAACTCGGGGACTGCCTGTACTTACATGCCCAATAGAAGGGATACAAACTGTTTCCAAAACGGGGATGGTTGGTGTTAACATCACTGTAGAGTTGGAGAAGATTATCCAGACCCTCAACCAAATCCTCATAATTGTCTTCTGAATGACAATTGAGATGCTGATTATTGTAGCTGAGGGGGGCTGTCATTTCTAGGGCCAGTACCTTTGTCTCTCATATGGCCATTGATGCTGGGCATACGGGGCACTGGTAAGGCTCAGATCTGATTTTCCTTTTCTTGGTTGCAATGTATGGGAGGGATGCTCAGGAGTCTTCCATGGTATGGTGGACATTGTCTGTATAGCAAATAGTTTCTGCCTGTTGAATGGGAGATCCTCCACTGATTCTCTCTGGGAAAGCTCAAAGAATGGAGCCATGATGCCTGCTACATGACCACCACAATGGTGGTAGATCTTTCCACTGTCAGCCACATAAAGACACCTATCAGGGACTTCTGGCTACAAGCTGTTCTTTAAATATGAGGGATTTAAAATGGTCCCTTTTGTCCTCTGGGATATTGTTAATAAAGTCCATACATTTTGAGTAGTTAATGTGGCTGTATTTTGCTAAGAGAACCATGTGATTGGCAACCCAGAACAGTGGGGTTGCTAAGGAAGAGACTTGATGGCTAAAAAAGTCTAGCTGTTTACAGTCTTTGTCATTAGGTGTCAACCTGTACTACTGCTATCTACCAAGCTGGTTGACAGTGTCAACTACAAGAGAATTTGGAACCATGTGGGAAAACAGGAAGTCTACACCTTTTGAGGGTACATAATATTTTTGACAGGTGGGTGGCATGGTGGCCGGCATGGTGGCCAGGGTCTGAAAACTGTTTTGACTGGCTCCAGTCATGCATTATTGATTGGGAACACTATTTGGGAAGCCACGGAGATCTGTAGAATGCCAATAGTTCATGTTGGGCCTTCTGGTCTTCCTTAGGAGAGAGCTTTAGAGAGTGTCCACCACTCATTTGAAGAGCTCTTATAAACTGTTTAAAGTAATTGGTGACTGTAGGTAGGTGGTGGCATAATGTGCTTATTTGGAGAAGAGATGATGCTATTGGTAGGGGATATAGTGTCTTGTGTTAGATCTACTATCCTGTTCCTCAAAAGGAGCCCCAGCTCTTTTGCTTATTGATTTTTCTGAGGAATAAGTCTCCCTCTGTGATGGTGACCTTTGTCTAGAGGGAATCTGCTGGCTGGATTTGTGACAAGATGCAGGGACTTTTTCCATAAGCATGAACTTGTGACAAAGTCTGTCTCTACTAACGTGAGCCTTTAGATTGCTGCAGTGGGCATATTTCTGACGGATATGCAACTCCTTTAGCAGATGCAGTGAGAGCAGCCATCTAATGCTGGCATCACATCTGACATGAGAGTGCTTGAATCCAGAGATCCAGGCATGGCCATGTACACTATAAAAGCGAGCCTTAACTAATAAAGGGGGAAATAATGTAAGGGACAGAGTAATAAGGAAGAGACCATAAATACTTAGTAAGGAATAAGCTACTCCAAAGTCTTTCAACATTAAATGAACTAACTGTGTGACACTGTAGAGTGCTCCATGTGAGGCAGAGGATGATTGAGAATACACTGAGGAGGTTGGGTTATGTGCACATTAGATGAGGCACCAATGGCGCTGTGAGATGGGGACTGCCCAGGCACAACCTGGATGAACACCATGGCACAGGGATGCAGCAACAACAGCAGTGAAGCACACAAAAGGACACTATACAAAGAACTACTGTTGAATCCCAAATTGATTGAAATAAGGTCAAAATACTCAAGTGACAACATCCTAATCTACATTCTTCTGCAAACAAAACTCAAGGAGGATGTAATCAAGGCAGATCTAAATTATAATATGGTCAAGGAGAGAGGCATTCAGAAAACAGTTTGCCTCCTCCATCCCCCCACAAAAAAACCCACCCTAGAGAACACATAAGGACCAGGGTGCCCTGTAAGGTGTGCACTTGCACGGACATGCACCAAGAATTTCAGTCCGCTCACCCCCTCAGCCCAGCCCTAGCTCCTCTCACGGCAGGGACACATGGTGGCTGCCCACCCGACCCCAGGAGCAGGGGGGCAGCCACCACATGGCCCACATAGCAGCTGCTGTAGCTGGTGCCTGGGCCGCAGTACTACAAATAGCACCATGGCCCCAGCTCCAGTCCTGGCAAATGGGGCAGCTGCCCGCCACGCAGCTTAGCCCCTGGGAGCAGCTGGGGCCGCGACTGCGTGGTGGCTGCTGGGGTTGGGTCTACATTACTAAAAATGGCACCATAGCCCTGGCTCCAGACCTAGCACACAGGGCAGCTGCCTGCCATACTGCTATGCCCCACAGGTGCGGGTGTCAGGATGGCAGATGGTGAAGGAACGGCGTGGGGGGGAGGGAGAGGAGAAGAGGAGGAAGGAGCTTGTGCTGAAGGGAGAGGAGAAAAGGGGAAAAGCACCAAGGAGTAAGGTGGAGGAGATACAAATGCCAGGGGGCCAAGAAGAGACAATGACAAATGCCAGGGGGCCAAGAAAGGGCAGAAGGAGAAGGGTGGGGAGGGACAATGGGGTAAAAGGAAGGAAGAGGAGAGGGGAGGAGTAGGTGCTGGCAGATGAGGGGTTGAAAGGCGGGGTGGGTGGGAGACATGGCAGCAGAGGGGAAAAGGGAGAGGTTTATAATTGAGTACCACCATGGCACCATCTGAACAAGCGCACATAACCTCAACATTGGTGCACTAGACGAAACTCATTCCACTCATGGGTGGAAAAATCTTAGAGGGACCACCGATAAGGACTCTCAGGCAACTACAAACTTTCCAACATCTCATTTAAAAAATGATTCAATTTTATTTTGAAAAATAATGTTAAAAGCCCCCTTAAAATAAACATGAAATATTTTATGTCCAACAAAATGTTTTGCTTAATCAAAAGTCTTAAGATTTTTTCAGAATCGCCAGAACTTGTTTGCACATTTTCCTTTAAAAAGTAGTAGTCATTTTTCCTACCACATTTATCTGAGTTCAACGGTACGCTTCTTAAACAAATACTTTCTTTCTCTGGATTGTATAAAGTGCCATGAAGACATTTACAAAATACTAAAAATTCATTACAGAATTTCAGAAGAGCACAAGACCTGAACCCTTATAAATACTATTTAGGATGGCAGACACAGTAAAGCAGCCTCTTCCACTGACTTACTATACCACTCTAAAACTTAATGCACTGTGTAGTTTTTACAACTAGTAAAGCTACTCTAAATTTTTTCTACTCGGGGGGTGGGGAGGGAAAGGTGTGTGTGTTAAAATCCCCAGAGAATTCACAGTGCTTCCCAAAAGAGAAAAAGCATCAAGATGGCATTCTAATCTAGAACCATCGTACACAAAATATTCTGTGTCCTGCAAATTGACAGTACTGTTAGGATATTCCTAAAAGTGTGTTTCATGCTGTTTTTCAAAATGGCAGAACTTCAAATTTTTAAGCTGCCCCAAATGTTCTGTTGTTGAGAAAGCGTTCAAATCGGTCAGCTCTGTACTGGCTCACAGGAAGAAGCGTGCGCCATCTGGGATTTAAATATCTCTTGTCTTATCAGAGCAGAAAAGAAAGGAGGGTTGGTTGGTTGTTGTTTTTTTTTTTTTAAACAGTAATTATGCACAAGTTGCTCTTTTCACAGCTGGAAACTTGAGCCCCTGCTTACAAAGCATAGCTGTTTGTGTCATGTAAGAGAAAAACCGCATGCTCAGAATGATGAAGCAATTTGTTTCCAGCTTAGCTCAGCCACATTTATTCTTCATTGGGATACCTTTCAATTAGGGCCCATTACCCTAATTAACCCCAGTCATACTTCTACACAGTAGGGTTCCTCTACATTTAGGAAGTTGGGGCAATAATATAACAAGTTCTCCTGCCTGGAGAAACTTTTTATGATGCCTACACTTGGTCATATTAGTCTTTCATCGGGGGGGAAAAAAGTGAAAAATGCTATGCAAACCATTCTCCAGAATGGAATAATAATTAATCCCACCTATAATTTCATAGATCATATATATTTGTATTATATCTGCATGTATTAATGTTGATCAATACTTCCCACCATAATAACCTGTTTTAAATTGCTTTCACAAACAATAACTATTTGGCCTGAAATTCTCCACGTTTGGGGTCTCTCAGGCCGAATTATTTTGGAAGTTCAGCCAAAATGGTTCAAGTCACTTCAGAGAAGGAGGCCGGGGGAAAAAAATGGAGCTTTCCCCAGGTTAAACTCTTTTGGTCATCTTTCCAAGTATTCAAACGTCAGTGCCTTCAAGTAGGAATTGAATTTTGGTATTGGGTGGTTTATATCTCGTCTGTCCCTGTGAAAAGCCATAAACACACAGTAGCCATTTTACAAGACTATGTAAAAGTCACAGTTCATACATGCTCAGAGACTTGCTAAAACTTGGCAGATAAATTTCCTGAAGACTGCATCCATATTAGGCACCTCCAGCCAAAAGCAGAACAGGATTTTTTCTGCAATTGAAGTCTGTCTATCTTGTGTTTTCAATGACAACCTACAGGCCCAGGCAGCATGGAGGAGAAAGCTTCCCAATATGAATGCACAGGGGATAAGAGTTCAGATGGATGAGATGAGGTATTGGGACTGGAGACTGACAGAAATTTATGGGGAGAAAAACTGGAACTGGTCAAGTTGGGGAGAATAAAGATTCTGGAGACTGATTAAGTAGACACACCAGGATAAGGAATTTATGCGGAGGCTGCATTACAGACAAGGAGAACCATCCTATCAAATATAATTGAAACTACCAAATTCTCCCTCAAGAGACGTCATTTCTGAGCAAGTACATAGAGAAACTAGTCAAAGGCAAACTACAAGCTCACCTAACAGAAGCAAATATTTGGCCCTTAATGCAACATAATCTGCATTGCCTTCCCCTTCTCCAATATAAATACAGAAGAACCTCTGGAAGAGAGGCTGTTTGTAACTCCAAACAAAATGTTATGGTTCTTTCAAAAGTTTTGAAAGTTATATTAAGTCTGTGTCCAGGTGCAACTTTACTATGCCAATTAAAAATGCTGCTTTTCCTTTTTTTACTGTATTAAATGTAAACTACCAAAGTAGTAATTTGCTTTTTAGGGGCGTGTCTGCCAGATTATGTACTTCCAGTTCCACATGAAGCATGTGGATGACTGGTCAATCTGTAACTGAGGATCTAGCACACTAAAAACAGGAATTAAAAAAAAATCATGCCCACCAAAAAAAAAAAAAAAAAAAAAAAAAGTCATCATGCAAAATTAAAGATGTCAGTGACATTCAGGCCTGGATTTCCAGTTGGACACAGAAGGCATCTGCCTAAGGGCACCTAAAAAAGTGAAACATTTAACCCACATTTATGGAAAAAACACAAAGGTCAGCTATAGATGCAGGGATGTATAGGGAGCAATTAAGATGCTATAGTTAGGAGCTGGATTTATACCTTACACACCCTAGTCACATTTCAGTACTGAATTAAGCAGGCTCCCAGAATCCAGGGAGATGAGTCCAGTTTTAAGAACCGATACAGAAAGATAGTAGAGAGGGAAACACGGACAGACAACTGGGAGAAGAAACACAAATTAAAATCAAGACGGGAAGGAGAGGAAAGGAACCAAGACTAACTGGACAAACCCACAGGGATTTAATGCCTGAAGAACGTTGGATATCTAAGTGAGCAGAATAGGATTGGGACCAGGAGCCAGAGTGGGGATTGTTAGGACTAGGAAACAGAAAGGCTAAAGGGAATGGGGAAGAAGGGCTCATGTTGGAGAGGGTGTCACACCCCAATGGCCCCCTCCCTCCAGGGGTCCCCCTGGGGAGACAGGTCAGCACTGAATATTGCTAACACTGTTGCTAGCATCACAGGGCATTTTGGGAAGGGTCAAAAGTGTGAGTGTGGAATGAATGATTCCTTTGCAGGTTGCCAGAGACCAAGGGATGTGCGTGGGGGGGTTGGGGGGGGGGGGGGAGGAGAAGAGAGACAAAGAGAACAGAGAACCGGTTGACTCCACTCCTGCTAGGACCGAAGATAAGACGTTGGTTCCAGACAGCTCAAAGCCACAGCACACATCTGACTGTTGGCTGCCGGCCAAGAAAGAGGGGGGCCTGGAATCCACCAGCCAGCCATAGGAAAGACATATTCAACAGAACAAATCTGCAGAGCCAGCCCATTGCAAGCAAGAAAAGCAAAGGCCAGCTCAGAGGAAAGCAAAGAGAACAACAGAGTCTAGCTGCTGTGTTTTGGAAAAGTCAAGGAGATCACAGAAAGCCGGTGTGGACTGTCATGAAGAGCACCAGGAAAAGAAGTCGTGGACTGGAACACCCCCAAAGGAGCTCAGGACTTAAAACCCTCCTGAGAGCTGGAGCAATTCGGAGAGATCACAGTGGACCCTGGACGACCTGTGCGCACAGGACCGAACTCCCGTCCATCCTTCCCCCTTTTCTTCTTTCATTACACCCAGACCTGGCCAGCCTCAGGTAGTGAGTGTGAGAGTATGAAAGTGGGTTAGGGCTCAGGATGCTAACGCTTTCTTCCTTCCTCTGAGTGACGTGGGAAGCACCCATCACTCTCCGCTGTTATTTTATTATTTTATCAATAAAGCTTTAAAATTTAAACACTTGGGCTACGTCTAGACTGGCATGATTTTCCGCAAATGCTTTTAATGGAAAAGAGCGTCTAGATTGGCAGGGACGCTTTTCTGCAAAAAGTGCTTTTGCGGAAAAGCGTCTGTGCCAATCTAGATGTGGTTTTGCGCAAGAAAGCCCCGATCGCCATTTTCGCAATCGGGGCTTTTTTGGGCAAACCAATACCGTGTTGTCTACACTGGCCCTCTTGCACAAAAGCATTTGCGCAAGAGGGCTTTTGCCCGAACAGGAGCAGTGGATGACAGCCTATTATTTTGCTATGGGGGTAGGGTGGGAGAAAGCAAAGTAGTATATGATCACACAAATAAAGACAATTATAATGCAAGCTCACAAGGAGACCAAATTAAGGTGGCCTGGTTAACCTTAACTCCGGCACTCCTGAACTTTTGAATGCTTGACTTTACAATCAGTGTTATTTTAATTTGAGGGTTGGGGCAGTATGCATGTAAAATACAATTTAGAGAACTTTTAGCTTCAGGACTCACAAGGTAGAAAACTCTGTTGCATATGGTAACAGACTGGTTTAGCTGAAACACAGACTTGTAACTTGCTTTGTAATACACACACACACAATCGCAAGGTGCTTTAAGCAAATAGTTGGTAGAATAAGCTTTATGAAGTATTTCACCTGTCACTGAAGATCAGTAACATTTGGTACAAAAATAGAAAAATAATTATTTAGGTCTGCATGACAATGCTACAAAGCAGTGTAGGCTAGGAAGGATGACATCCTACGTAGAATAGAAATTGCGAAGGTGGAAGGAATTTAAGTTGCAGGATATTTTTCCTCTGATTGGAAAGGTCATAGGATATTTAATAAAGACAAGCAATTAGGGCACTTGTTTTATATCTAATCTGGATTAAAAATCCTTCTTTACCATCTCTCCTATAATGACAGAGGGACAAAGTGCCACTGTCTGAATCACTGAAGACATCTGCAAATGGTCATCAGAAAAAGATGAAGGTTACTTACAACCAGCGGGAGTTCCTTGGTAATAGCCTGTGCTTATTCTATTTGTGGGAATACTTAGAGGCCCCATGGGGGCTGGGGTGAAGCTTGGTCCTGCATTGTTAAGATTCTCCCTTTAAAGAGTGCTATTACCTTAGGAAGAATGAGTCACTCCCTGAAGAAGCTGTCTCAAACTTATTCGTACCTATGAAGATTCTTAATGTCAATACTGTCACATTAGAAGCTTGCAGTGAGGTAATTCTGGAGGGATCTGAAGCCCCCAGTTTTTCTCTGGGTCAAGCTGGATTTAGAAGTGTGGACATTACAGAAAATAAACTAGCTTCACTTTCCAGTACTGAATTCATACTTCTTTCATTTAGATCTGTCAGTAGTCTCCCTATTACAGAGTCATGAGGTTTTGATGACATCTGGAATTACTAGCAGGGATTTTATGAAGATATTCAAGAGGCTCTATTTTAACTGCAAAGTCCCATAGGTTAGAGTTGGGACATTCTCTCTCCTCTCCTCCCCCCTCCCCCCCCCCAATTACTCTTATGCAGGTAAGTACAGCTTCTATCTTGCCACCCATCCTATCTACATGGCAGTAAGCCACTCTAGCGAAGTAGTAAATGTTACAGTACTATCACATAACTTAGTCATGACTGCAAATGAGTGACAGCATCCTTCTGAGATAGGAGCTAGCTCCCTACACAAAGCCCTGAGCCTCTGACATCTTAGAGAGAACACTGGATGGGGGGGGGAGGGGGGTTCATAAAGGCTATCTAGATCAGTGGTCTCCAACTGTTTTAACCACAAGATCACTTTTTCAATTTAAGTGCAATGTAAGATCTACCTTAAACCCAAACACCTTTCCTTCTGTCCCTGTCTACACTGGGCCAAATTTTTGGGAAAAAAAAAACCACAACCCTCTTTTGGAAGGGCCCTTCTTCCTTATGGGAGGAGGAAGACAAGGCTCCCAAAAGAGTGCATCTGCTCTTCCGCTTTTTTTTGTGGAAGAGCAGATGCGTTCCCTGGAGGCAGTAGAGTTTTTCCAGGATAAAACACTCATCGTCTAGACCAGTTTCTCAACATTTTTTATAAAGTACTCCCTTAAAAAAAAAAAAAAAAAAAAAAAAAGGACCCCCAGTACCTACAGTCTTCAGACACACAATTGTTTTCTACCATTGCAACACATTTGTTTAAACAACTTAATTGTACTTTGGGTGTAAAAAGTACAAAAATAAGGCACTGTAAAACTTAAAATAAAAATTCAATTTTCTCCAAGTTTCAGTTGCATTGGCGCACCCCCCAGATTTCTCTCAAGTATCCCTAAGGGTACTTGTACCACTGGTTGAGAAACACTGTTCTAGAAATAGCCTGGGACAGTCTTCCTGGAAGGAGCCAGTTCAACTCCCTGGGCAGTGCAGTGAGCAGGGATGACTAGCCCCCAGACCCTCCCCTTCTACTCTTCCCCAGTCTCAGTTTCCCCAACACCTGGGCAGTGTGGCTGTAGTACCACCAGCCCCAGTGATCCAGGTGGAGTGGCTGCAGCACCAGGCCACATAGTCGGGGTAGGGAGCTGGGGAGGAAGGGGAGGAAGAGGTTGGCAGGGTGGGGTAGGGGCTGTTTGGGGAAGCACACCTCCCCCCACCCTTCTCTACCCAGCCCTCCATACAATTTCCATATCCAACGTGGCCCTTGGGTCAGAAAGTTTGCCCACCCCTGCTTTAGAAATACACTTGCATTTTTAAATAAATTCAGTCAAGGATTTAGAATTTTAATTCTTACATGTGCCCATGAAAATAGTGAACTGAAATGCCATGGAATCAGTATATTCCTTCTTAAACATTACTGATTTTTTCCCTTAAACTTCTGCACCCAAACAGTGCCATCTAGTGACCATCTACTGAATACCACTGCACCACTGATTTTAACTTATGAAAGATGTAATACACAATACATAACTAGATTTTTCCAAGTCTTTATTTTACACTGACAGGATAAAGGTCTTGTGATTAACAGCTTAGACTGGGACTAAGACCACCGGTTCTGAGTATTCATAGCTCTGCCACACACTTCCTACCTGAACTTATGATTCTCGGTGTCAGATCCCCTATCCATAAAAAGGCGATACATGTTAACCTGCCTAAATCCAGAAAACAGTGAGTAGTCCTGCAGCACTTCCGAGGCTAATTTTTTTTAAAGTTTTTTTTCAGTTACAGACTAACATGACTACCCCCTGAAACTCCTAAATCTGGGACTCTCTGGTCTGTGAACATCCGTGGTCTGGAAGGGAACAAGCTTCATCCTCAAGAAGCCCCAGCCATGTAGGGCAGCAGCAGGGCTGCCAAGCCTCATCCCCAGGGAGCCCTGGGTGGGCGGGACAACAGCAGGGCCACCAGCAGCTGGGGAGCCCCAGCCAGGCGGGGCAGAAGCGGAGCCGTGGCAGCTGATGAGCTCCATCCTAGGGAGCCCCAGCCAGCCTGCTGAGCCCAGCCCGAGCCCAACAGCAGTGGGGCTGCAGCTCAGTGGCAGTGGGGCTTGAGTGAAACCAGTCACAGGGAGGGGCAGCAGGCTGGGAGGCTAGTGGCAGGAGACCTTCACTGATCCGACAAATTCCCTCATTCAGGAGGAGTCAGGTCCTGAACCAAGAAGGTCCAGCCTATAAGTACTTTGTCCTCAGAATATCACATGAGAGAAGAAAGCTGTAGAAATGTAAGGCTATTACAAATATTTAGAGATGAAATTTTTGCATTCCCTGTGTTACGTATATGGACCAGATCCCAAAATGTTCACACAATTTTAGATACTGACAAATAGAAGACATTATTTTAATATTATAAAAAGCTCGATGTATGATGCATCTGGGGATATGCACAGTATTTGACACAAAACATTAGGAATTTAAAGATTGAAAACCAAGAGATTTTTTCACAGATCAGAAGTAAGTTTAACCTCTGACAGAGTTAAAGTGTGTGGGGGTGAAGAAGGATAAGCCTTCCACCATGGCCTAAAGCCTTCCACCATTGGCTCAGTTAATTTCAGCAGCAATCTTTGAACAAGGCACCCAACCCTTAGAAACCTACATTTTCATCATCCAAAGGCGGCAGCTGGAGTCTCCCACATCCAAGGCAAGTACTCTAATCATTTAAGATTGCAAGGCAGTGCTCCCTCCACCCTAAGGGCCATTGTGCTACATCAGGGGTCAGCAACCTATTTTTGACGAGCCAAATATGGTCTTTGGGTCTTCCGGAGACCCAACTCAGCTTCCCCTAGCTCCCTCCACAGCAGGGAGCCAGTGCTGGTGCCACAGCCTTATGACCGCTCGCAAGAGTGGAATGCCAGTGCTGGCTTCCTATGGGGAAGACGACGGGGGGGGGGGGGGAAGAGGGGGAAGGGAGGGAGAAAGCCCTGAGACTCCCCACCAAATCTGTCATGCAGGGAATAAGCACAGCTCTGTGCACTGCTTTTTCCTTCCCCCAGCACGGACTTCCAGGAGTCTTCCCCGCGAATCCTTCCTGGAGGCTTCCTTCTGGTGAATGGGAGCAGCAGAAGTCCATGTTACACAGTGCCCGTGATGTGGCGCGAAAACAAGTAAGTGCCCCCCCACCACTCACTCACTTTCCCCAAAGCCAGACACTCTGCCCCCAGCCCCCCCCCGCCTACTGCCTGCTTGCCAGACACCCTACCTCCAGCCTACTCCTGCCCCATCCCTCCTGGCCAGACACCCTACCTCCTGCCCCTAGCCTGCTCCTGCCCCATCACCCCTGGCCAGACACCCTGTCCCCAGCCTGCTCCTGCACTCTACCTCCCACTCAGCCCTCACACCCTCATCCCCATCACATTCACTGTCTTGCACAAATAACCCCTCATTTTTGGCCCTACCCCAGAGCCGGGGGGGAGAGGGAGGCTCACAAAATCCACTAACCTTGATTAGTCAATAAGGGTATGTCTACACTACAAAGTTAGTCGAACTAACGGACGTTAGTTCGAACTAACTTTAATAGGTGCTACACTAGCGCTCCGCTAGTTCGAATTTGAATCGAACTAGCGGAGCGCTTAGTTCGAACTAGGAAAACCTCATTTTACGAGGACTAACGCCTAGTTCGAACTAGCTAGTTCGAACTAAGGGCTGTGTAGCCCTTTAGTTCGAACTAGTGGGAGGCTAGCCCTCCCCAGGTTTCCCTGGTGGCCACTCTGGCCAACACCAGGGAAACTCTATGCCCCCCTCCCGGCCCCGGACCCCTTAAAGGGGCACGGGCTGGCTACGGTGCCCGTGCCAGGTGCAAGCCTGCCAGCACCCAGCTAGCAGACCCTGCACCTGGCACGGCACAGAGCCACCCACCCGATGCCCCCCAGCCCACCCCCTCTTGCCGGGACCAGGCTGGCGGCTCCCGGGAGCTTGCCCTGGACTGCAAGAGGCGGGCACCTTCCTGGGCTAGTGCGGACATCGTGGACCTCGTCCACGATCTCCGCACTAGGCACAGGAAAGTGGCCGTCTAGGGCAGGAGAGCTGCCAGCCTGGCCACCCAGGACCAGGTGTGCATGAAAATCAAGGGGGTCCACTGAGACCCCCGACACTGAGCCCTGAGCTTACAATGGCCGTCCTGGGTCAGACCAAAGGTCCATTTAGCCCAGTAGCCTGTCTGCCAACAGCGGCCAACCCTAGGGACCCTGGAGGGGATGGACCGAAGACAATGACCAAGCCATTTGTCTCGTGCCATCCCTCTCCAGCCTTCCACAAACTTTGGGCAGGGACACCACTCCTACCCTCTGGCTAATAGGACTCCATGGACCCAACCTCCATCACTTTATCTCACTTCCCTTTAAACTCTGTTCTAGTTCTAGCCTTCACAGCCTCCTGCAGCAAGGAGTTCCACAGGTTAACTATTTGCTTTGTCAAGAACAACTTTCTCTTACTAGTTTGAAGCCTGCTACCCATTCCTTTCCTTTGGTGTCCTCTAGTCCTTCTTTATGGGAACTCAGGAAGAACTTTTCTGAATGCACCCTCTCCACCCAACCCCTGCTTTTAGAGACCTCTATCCTGTCCCCCCTCCGTCTCCTCTTTTCTAAGCTGAACAGTCCCAGTCTCTGTAGCCTTTCTTCATCTGGGACCTGTTCCCAACCCCTGATCATGTTAGTTGCCCTCCCCTCTCCCAGCCTCTTTCTTCCCCTCTCCCACCTCCTTTTCCCAGTCTCCCCCAGTTTTTTTCAATAAAGACAGAGTCAATGTTGGAAGAAACGTTATCTTTATTTTGTACATCAATAAGAAGGGGGGCTAGGGAAGGGTAAGTGGAAGGAGGTGAGGGAGGAATGGGGTACGAGCCCCCGATGGGGAGGACTGGGCTGGCTCTGTGGGCTTCTGGGGGTGGAAGCTCTCCTGCAGCCCCCCAATTACTCCCTCTCCCCAGATGGCAGCCTGCGGCAAGTGCAGCCGGGCTGATGGCCGAGTGGTGTGATGTGCCCAGTGTGAGCACTCAGGGCACTCCAAGCCAGAACTTCTTTGCAAGCGGGGCACCCCTTAGAACTGTGTGTCCGGGGTGGGGGTCGGGACCCTTTAAGCGCAGCCCTCGGCTAGCCTGAGACAGCATCTCCATGCTCTAAGTCCTCCTTTTATGCCCTGCCAGCACTGCTTCCGGCCATCCTTAAGCCCTGTTCAGAGTCCACTCAATGTGGACTTGCTAGTTCGAACTAGCAAAACGCTAGTTCGAACTAGTTTTTAGTTCTAGATGCGTTAGTTCGAACTAGCTTAGTTCGAATTAACTAATTCGAACTAAGTTAGTTCGAACTAGCGCTGTAGTGTGGACATACCCTAAGAGGGTTAGCTCCTCTAAGCAGTCCTGGCTCACGCCAGATCCTCTGCTGCACCTCTTCCTCCCTTTCTCCTCCCTCTTCCCCCAACAGAGACAGTGCTGGGGGAACCAACTTATAAAAGCTGGCTTCCCCCAGCACCAGCTCCTGCTCCTCCCCTTGCTGCCTCTGATACAGAGGCAGCAAGGGGGGAGAAAAGCAAGTAGTGACTCAACTAGTCACTTACATCCCTAACCAGTGATACAGATTGGACCTCCTTGGTCTGGTACCTTTGGGACCTGACCAGTCCTGGATGAGGGATTTTGCCAGACAAGGGACCCCTGCCACCAACTCCCCTGGCCCAGCCAGCTGGCCTGCCGGCTGGCTCCCCACCTCTTGCTGACCCTGACGACCCGCTGGGCGGCCATCACTGTCGTGGCTCCCCTGCAGGGGTCCTTGCTGCTGGCCCTCCACCAGGACTCTCTGGTCCTGCAACATCCATAATGGACTATGGAGATTGCCAGACCGGAGAATCCCAGTTAAAAGTGTTTAAATGACCTGTATTTCATGCATTATATTGCCAATATGGAGGTAAAATTAACAGGAAAGCTGAGAAATTTGAAGTACAACCACGCTGAATTGCACAAGTTGAACCTCAAGTTCAAGCTGTTTTTGTAAATGACAGTTGCAATAGGTATTCTTAAACCTACTGTTCATTTCTATATTCATCCTTCCTAATTTCTGACCTCCTTCAACATGCAGCACTTTATAGAGCAATCAGGCTCTATAAGCAGATAGGGTGTATTGCCCACACTTGAAAAATAAATTCGAGTGATTAACAGTGATGTAGACTTTTTCCTTTAAAATCTTGTTTCCCACAGTATTTCCTACAATACATCTGTCCAATGTTACAATCTAAGTTGATTATTCCTGATCACTTTCCCCGCTTCCAAGTTTCCTACAATATTTCAGAGTTTGATTCTGATTTGTCTAGTTAAACACTAGATTCTGCTGCATCCCAAATTATTTGTTTGTTTTTTTAAAAGAACTGACACTAACAAGAGTTAGAACTAAAATTTGCCCATTTGAATCTCTCTGAGTGGTACAATGAGAAACCCTTCCCTCTTAAGAAAAATGTGATGGGTTTACAGTGTTCCTGAAATACGGCTGTCCTTATACTTTGCCAGTTGGGACAATGCTAACTCTCTAGAGCAGAAAATTTTAAAATAATGTTGCTCTAACAGGATGTGTGCGCAGTACCACCTTGATGATTACAAAAGTAATTGGTTAACAGAAACAATGAGGAGTCCTAAGACTAGTCATCTTAAGGTGACTGAGGACTCTTCATTGTTTTTGAGGTTACAGACTAACACGGCTTCACCTCTGATACTGGTGAACAGAGAGGCAGACTCAGTACTACCCTAGGCTGTGTCCAGACTCAGGGGTTTTTTCCGAAAAAGTAGCCTTTTTCCGAAAAAACTTCACCTGTGTCTAGACTGCAGCCGCGTTCTTTTGAAATTAAATCGAAAGAACGCGGCTTTTCTTTCGACGGTGGTAAACCTCATTTTACGAGGAAGAACGCCTTTTTTCGAAAGTGCTCTTTCGAAAAAAGGCGTTCTTGAATGCAAACAGGGGTTTTTCAAAAGAGAGCATCCAGACTGCCTTTTGAAAAAGCGGCTTGCTTTTTCGAAAGTTCCGCTTGCAGTCTAGATGCTCTTTTTCGAAAGAGGCTTTTTTCAAAAGTATCTTTCGAAAAAGCCTCTTTCGAAAGAGGCTTGCAGTCTAGACATAGCCCTAGAGACTAAAATTTAAGCTTTGACTATATCCCCTTAAAGTTCTAGGACTACAGCACATCAAAACAATTGATTTTCTTAGATGCTTTATCTGAAAGAGAATATAAGGAGGATTCTGAATATTGGTAAACCAGAAAAATTAAAGCAGTCATTAACACAATACACAATGAAAAATAGTTCAAATAACGTTTTTATATAGATCTTAACATAGATTCATGAAGTAATTCCATCATATTTATGTATTTAATTAAATTAAGTCCTGGCAGAGACACTCGGTTACATCTCTTATTTCTTCTCTAAAACCTTTTCCATAGAATCTCAGGGCTGAAAGAGACTTCTGGAGGTTATCGAACCCAAAGCAGGACCAACCCTAACTATATCATCCCAGCCAGGGCTGTGTCAAACTGGGAATTAAAAACGTCTAGGGATAGAGATTCCACCACTTCCCTAGGTAACCCGTTGCAGTGCTTCACCACCCTCCTAGAGAAATAATTTTCCTAATAATCAACCTAGATCTCCCCCACTGTAATTCGAGACCATTGCTCCTTGTTCTGCAATCCGTCTCTACTAAAAACAGCCTTTTTCCATCCTCTTTGTAATCTCCCTTCAGGAAGTTGAAGGCTGCTATCAAATCCCCTCCTCATTCTTCTCTTCTGTAGACTAAATAAGCCCATAGGTCCTATGCTCCCACCCCCTAATCATTTTGATTGCCCTCCCCTGGATCCTCTCCAACATATTTCCTATATTGGGGGGGCCCAGAACTAGATGCAATATTCCAGATGTGGCCTAACCAGTGGCGATTAAAGGGGAACAACAACTTCTCTAGATCTGCAGGAAATGCTTCTCCTAATGTACCACAATATGCCATTAGCCTTCTTGGCTACAAGGGCACACTGTTGACTCACATCCAGCTACTCATCCACTGTAATCCCCAGATCCTTTTCTGCTGAACTCCTACTTACCCAGTCAGTCCCCAGCCTGTAACAATGCTTGGGATTCTTCCGTCCCAAATTCAGGACTCTGCACTTGCCCTTGTTGAACCTCATCAGATTTCTTTTGACACAATCCTCCAATATGTCTAGGTCACTCTGGACCGTATCCCTGCCCTCCAATGTGTCTACCTCTTCCCCTAGCTTAGTGTCATCTGCAAACTTGCTGAGAGTGCAATCCATCCCCCTCTTCCAGGTCATTAATAAAGATATTCAACAAAACCAGCCCTAGAACTGATCCTTGAAGCACTCTGCTTGAAACCAACTGCGAACTAGACATCGAGCCGTTGATCACTGCCTGTTGGGCCCGACAATCTAGCCAGCTTTCTTTCCACCTTACAGTCCATTTATCTAATCCCTAGTTCCTTAACTTGCTGGCAAGAATATTGTAGGAGACAGTATCAAAAGTTTTTCTAAAGTTAAGTGGTTTCCCCCATGACCACAAAGCCATTGGTGGATCCATGTTGACGATTCCTGATCACTTTCCCCTCTAAGTGCTTCAAAACCAATTCCTTGAGGATCCCTTCCATGATTTTTCTGGGGACTGAGGTAAGGCTGACTGGTCTATAGTTCCCTGGGTAGTCCTCCTTCCCTTTTTTAAAGATGGGCACTACATTTGCCTTTTTCCAGTCATCTGGGATCTCTCCCAATCTTCATGAGTTTTCAAAGATAACGGCCAAGGCCATTTGCCAACTCCCTTAGAACACCCAGATGCATTAAACCTGGAGCCATGGATTTGTGTATGTCCAGCTTTTCTAAATAGTTCTTAACCTGTTCTTTCTCCACCAAAGGCTGCCCACCTCCTTCCCACACTATGTTGCCTAGTGCAGTAGTCTGGGAGCTGACCTGTCTGAAGACAGAGGCAAAAAGCATTGAATATTTGAGCTTTTCCCACATCATCTGTCACTATGTTACCTTCCTCATCCTGTAAGGGCCCCACACTCTGATTACCCTCGTATTGCTAACATGCCTGTAGAAAACTTTCTTGTTACCCTTCACATCTCTTGCTAGCTGCAGTTCCAATTGTGCTTTCACCTTCCTGATTACTCCCCTGCATTCTCAAACATCATATTTATACTCCCCCCGCACCTCCGCCCCCCCGTCATCTGTCCAAGTTTCCACTTTTCATAAACTTCCTTTTTGTATTTAAGTTTGCCAAGGATTTCCCTGGTAAGTCAATCTGGTCGCCTATCATATTTACTTTTCTTACTGCACATCGGGATGGTTTCTTCTTGTGCCTTCAATAAGCCTTCTTTAAAATACTGCCAGCTCTCCTGGACTCCTTTCCCTTTCATGTTAGCATCCCAGGGGATTCTGTCCATCAGTTCTCTAAGGGAGTGAAAGTCTGCTTTTCTGAAGTCTAAGGTGTGTATTTTGCTGCTCTCCTTTCTTCTTTTGGTCAGGATCCTGAAATCTACCATCTCATGATCACTGCTGCCCAGGTTGCCACCCACATGTTTTCCCCTACTAGTTCCTCCCTCTGTGAGCAGCAGGTGAAGCTGTGCATGGCCCCTGGTCAGTTCCTTCAGCAGTTCTACCAGGAAGTTATCCCCAACATTCTCCAAAAATTTCCTGGATTGTCTGTGTACTGCTGTATTGGTCTCCCAACAGATGTCAGGGTGATTAAAGTCCCCCATGAGAACCAGGGCCTTTGATCTGGAAGCTTCTCTTAGTTCTCTGAAGTAAGCCTCATCTACCTGATCTGGTGATCAATAGCAGACACCCTCTTTTTACTGACAAACCTTCCTGGGCTTTGCAATCCTTTGGCAAGAGCCTCTAGGAGGAGGCTCTACAAGGACCCAGATTTTTAAGAGTATCCTGTAATTTATTGACACATGACCTGGTGTTCAGAGCAAGTTACAGGCAGTCCCCGGGTTACGTGGGTCCGACTTAAGTCGGACCCCTAGTTACGAACCGGAGAGGTGGGGGCCCGCTAGTGCAGGGTGTCTCCCCCACTGTCACCCCCCCCCCCAGCAGACCAGGGAGACGGGGAGCAGCTTTTCTCGCCGCAGAGGATGCGGGCCCACCACCCGCATCCTCCACGGCGAGAAAAGCCACTCTGCGTCTCCCTGGTCTTCTGGGGGGGGGGGCGCAGCTAGTGTGCCCCCCCCCCCCAGCAGACCAGGCTTTTCTCGCTGACGCCTGGGGTAGAGCAGCTGGGGGGCTGCCGGGGTTGGTCCCACAGCGCCGAGGTGCCGCACTACTGGACCAACCCAGCAGCACCCCAGCTGCTCTGCCCCAGGCATCCCCAAGTCAGCCGCTGCTGAAACTGATCAGTGGCTGACTACAGGAAGCCCGAGGCAGAGCTGCTCTGCCCCGGGCTTCCTGGAATCAGCCGCTGATCAGTTTCAGCAGCGGCTGACTTGGGGACGCCTGGGGCAGAGCAGCTGGGTTGCTGCCGGGTTGGTCCAGTAGTGCTGAGGACGTCCCAGGCGTGTCTGATTCAGCGTTTCAACTTAAGAACAAACCTACAGTCCCTATCTTGTACATAACCTGGGGACTGCCTGTATTTCAAATTTGTTCTCATATTTAAGATGTCAAAAGTCTGCTAGGACTGTTTCAGATATTTAGTCTTTAATTAAAGACCAATCTGAGTAAATCCAGGGGCCAGTGGTGCACAGATACATACACAGTACAACTAACTAACTAAGATAAATACTGCAAAAACATCTGGTAAAGCTTAATTTAGGTCAAGAGCACGTGATAAAATAGACATACCACCAGTTTGATTTCATATGGGGGACATGGAGAGAACAATGTTCCCTAATAAAATTCATACCATCACAAAGCTTCAGTATGTTTAATCTTTTGAATACAACAGTAACAGTTTTACAAACTGAACATATTTATCTATATTATAATTGCAAAGAACTAAAAAAATACTGAGAAGCTCACCATTAGCTTTTGAGAAGTTTAAAATTAGAGATACACAGTTTCCAAAAAGGTTTTATATTGGAAAATGTCAACAAAAATTGTTGAGATAATCTGCTTTCAAAGGGGGAAAAATAAATTAGTAAAGTGCCCGATTTTGATATTTTTTATTTAAGGGTATGTCTACACTACAAAGTTAATTCAAACTAACGGATGTTAGTTCGAATTAACTTTGATAGGCACTACACTAGCTCTCCGCTAGTTCAAACTTAATTCGAACTAGCGGAGCGCTTAGTTTGAACTAGGTAAACCTCATTGTATGAGGACTAAGCCTAGTTCGAATTTACTATTCTGAGCAGCCCAATCTGAAGGTGTGTTCATTTAAAAAAGTTATCAGTTCACAGAACATTTGGAATTTGATTTTTTTCTGAATCCTGTTTTGAAGCCTCAAACACTTTCATGGGATGGTAAAACCATTCCCCTCTCAGTTCTGTTTAAAATAACAGATTTAAGAAAGACCATGCATAAGTTGAGTTTTCACAAGTATCAGAATTTATTTCTTCTCCAACAATTTTGAGGCCCCACCTACTTTATTCTCCTTCACTCTCACTCACGATCATTGGGCTGGGATGTGGGAGTGAGTGACATCTCCAGCTGGGGCCAGTTATGAGGAGTTTGGGGTACAGGGGAGCATGCCAGGCTGGGGCCAAGGAATTGGGTGCAAGAGGTGGTGCAGGCTCTGGAAAGGTTTTTGGGTACAGGATAGGGTTCCAACCCGAAGAAGGGGGAGTCAAGGTTGGGCAATGCTTACTTCAGGTGGCTCTCTGTTGGCAACACAGTGAGGATAAGGCTAACTGCCGGCCCTAGCTCCACACTGCTCTTGGAAGTGGCTGGAATGTTCAGCCCCTCGGCAGAGATGAAGCGAGGAAGCTCTGTGCAGTGCACCCATTCTCTTTGGCCCGGAACAGTGCGTGCAAGTGCAGGCACTGCTCAGAGCTTCCCTGTCTATCCTTGTGTCTAGGGCCACAGGGAGTTGAGACATGGTAGCTGCTTCTGGGAGTTACGTGGAGCCAGGACGGTTAGGGAGTCTGCCTTAGCCCTGCTGTACTGTCCAGACTTAACAATCCAATCAGAGATGCTGACCAGAGCCACAAGGGTCCTTCTTCAATTGGGTATTGGGGTAAAAAAAGCTGGACATTTGGCAACCCTGATTCCAGGCTACATGCAGATTATGACATCATTTAAAAATATGCCAAAATAAAATCTTCAACAGAGAAAGGACACAGCTCCTGAAAGGTACAGTAACTTTTCTGATCTGCATTCAGAAAATAGTGGCCATTGCACTATCCTTCCAAATACACAATATAAAAAGCCACTCCCCTGTGCTCCACTCAAAAGCCTTTATGCAATAAAGCTTCTCTGGTAGGCTGCTTTTAAGCTTAAAATTTTCACTGTTTTATCAGACACTTACAGCAATATTTTTACTTTAAAAATACTTCCAATGACTGGTGTCAATCACGGTGTTATCACAACACTGTTCATTTCTAAGGAAAAGCACATTTTACTTGAATCTTTAGAATCAGTGTCTTTCAAGTATGTAAATAGCAACTAGTTCATGCATAATGTGCATGAACGTGAATCTAAGCTAATGAATGTGTTTTCCTATCGATGTCCTTGAATAAAATACCTACCACTGTTCTGAGTGTAATAATTTTGTGCTCATGGGCCAAATATGGCCCAAAAGCAGAACTCTGACCAAATCAAAATGCTGATAATACTGATGCACATGATAATACTGTGGATTTTAAGGACTGATTATTCTTTAAGCAGGGTTTAATTCACAGCTACCTTAAGATTAATTACCTTCATTAAAAGAGTAACTAGCTGTTTAATAGATCATTACATTTAGCATGCTACTGAGTGCACTTTACAATGCAGTTGTTTGCAAATCAAACAATAAAGCTGCCAATTTACTGCAATTCATTCAAAAAATCCACTCCAAATTTTGCACTTTACTTCATAATCCTATACAATTCCAGGAAGGATCAACTTGGGACAGAGGCTATTCTACAGATATAGATTCACTGTAAAGAGTAGGGAAAAAATGACGGGCTTTTCATTAATGCTTCCTAGTAGGTGATCAGAATCCTATTCTACACTGTCACAAAACTCACTATGTGGCTTCAGGAAAGCCATTTACTCTCTCCATCCTGTACTTTCTTGTTATGAAATGGGGACCATATTTGTCTAATTCACAAGGGGGCTGGAAATACTGAATTCCTTAATGAGCTTTTACAGTCTCATAAGCAATGTGTTACACAAATTAAATAATTTTTGTAGCAGAGTTTGTAAAAGCAGGTTTGTTCCAGTTGCTATTTTTGAAAAGTGTATATCCGTGTAAGAAATTAATGCAAAGCAAAACTGGCCAGGCAAGATTCTATCACAAGACAGGATATTTTTCTTCTTTATGAATACAATCTAAAAATTGGTAAACTGTCAACAAGTATAGGGTAAGATGGAATTTCAGATAGATAATAGTGACTATTTTGGGGCACTTTGAACAGATTTGCCTAAATACTCTGATGACAAGGGACATGAAATACCTAAATTGAAGTGGTTTTGCAGATGAGATAAGAAAAATAAAATCTATTTAGAGCAGGGCTACTCAGCACATGGCCAGCGGGCTGCAGCCTATTTGTTTGCAGTCCATGGTGCAATTTGGGTTTACACAGGGCTCAACGCACAGCCCGTGGATGGGAGCCAAAACAAAAAAGTAGTCAATATAACGGTCTTCTGTTGATGTGTGTTTTAGTAGTTAAATTCCTGGACTGTCATTGCTCATTGAAAGTACTGTCATATGGGTGGAAGTCAGGTAAATATAACCTTCTCAGAGAGTAATTATTAATGGTTCACAATCGTGCTGGAAAGTGGGGCTGCACAGAGGTCTGTTTTGGAACCAGTTCTGTACAATATCTTCATCAGTGCTTTAGATGATGGCTTAGAGCAGGGCTACTCAACATGCGTCCCATGGGCCACATGTGGCCCACAGCCCATTGGTTTGTGGCCCGCGGGTGGGAGCCAAAACAAAAAAGTAGTCAATATAATGGTGTTCTGTTAATATGTGTTTTCATAGTTAAATTCCTGGACTGTCATTGCTGATTAAAAGTACTGTCATATGGGTGGAAATCAGGTAAATATTACATTTTATAAATATCAGCAGAACTGACTTGAATGGGACCTGCATGTTGTGTAGTCTTGCCTTAATCTTTGTATTCATGCCCATCAGTATGAAAGAAGCTATTTGCATATATATGCAACCACACTTAAGTTGCAGCCCTAAACATCTGCTGTGAGTATCATTGTGGCCCCCGGAGCTTCCAAAGTTGAGTAGCCCTGATTTAGACAGTACTTAAGGGTGACCATGCTGGATCAAACCATCTACCCAGTATCCTGTCTTCTGATAGGTGCCCCCCAGGGAAAGAACAGAACAGGAAATCATCATCAAGAGATTCATCCCATTCTCATTCCCAGCCCTGATCAAAAAAAAAAAATGGTAGGGACACCATTTCTTCCCATCACCCATCCTTCATGAATTTATCTAGTTTTTTTTTTTTTTTTTTTTTTTTAAACCTGTTGAAGTCTGGATCTTCACAACATCCTCTGAAAGGGAATTCCACAGGCTGTGCGTTGGGTGAAGAAATACTTTCTTATATTTATTTTAAACCGGTTGCCTATTAATTGCATTTGGAGATCCCTAGTAGTGAATAACGCTTCTTTATTTACTTTCTCCATACCAGTCATGACTTTCTAGACCTCTATTATATACCCCCATAGCTGTCCCTTTTCCAAGTTAAGAAGTCCCAGTCTTATGAATCTCTCCTCATATGGCTGCTGTTCCATATGTCTAATAATTTTTGTTGCTCTTTTCTGAACCATTTCTAATATATTTGTTTTGAGATTAGACTACTACATCTGCATGCAGTATTCAAGAAATGGGCATACCTTGGTCTTAAAAAGAAGCAGTAAGATTTTTTTTTTGTCTTATGTATCTCTTTCTTAAACGATTCCCACCCTTTTTTTGGACTGATTGCACACTGAGTGGAAATTTTCAGAGAATTATTCACAATTATTCCAAGATCTTTTTTTAGTAATAGCTAATTTAGACTTCATCACTTCACATGTATAGCTGGGATATTTTCCAATAAACATTACTTTTTATTCATCTACGCTGAATTTCATCTGCCCTTTTGTTGCCTAGTCACCCAGTTTGAGATCCTTCTAAAGCTCTTCACAGTCGGCTTTGGTCTTAACTATCTTGAGCAGTTTTGTATCACTTACAAATTTTGCTACCTCACTGATTATAAATGATCTGGAGAAAAGGACAAATACGTTGAATAGGACTGGTCCCAGTATGGACCCCTATGGGACACCAGTTATTGCTTCTCTCCATTATGGAAATGGGTCATGTATTCCTATCTTTTGTTTCCCATCTTCTAACCAGTTGTTGACCCATGAGAAGATCTTCCCTCTTATCCCATGACAGCTTACTTTACTTAAGATCCTTTGGTGAGGGACCTTGTCAAAGGCTTTCTGGAAATCTAAGCACACTATATCCACTAGATCCCTCTTGTCCACATGCTTGTTGACCCCCTCAAAGAATTCTAGTATGTTGTGGCATGATTTCCCTTTACATAAAAAATACTGGTTCTTTCCCTCCAAAAAATTCTGTTCATTTACATGTCTAATAATTCTGTTCTTTATTACTGTATCAGCCAGTTTGCCCGGTACTGAAGTTAGATTTACTGGCCTGTAGTTGCCAGGATTACTTAGTGTCACATTAGCTATCCTCCAGTCCTTTGGTACAGAAGCTGATTTAAAAGGTAGGGTAAACACACTATTAGCAATTCTGAAATTTCACATTTGAGTTCTGAAGGAACTCTTCTTGGGAGAATGCCATCAGTGCAGACATGATCTATAAAAACTCAATTATTTAATCACACTTTAGAAAATTAATGTTTTGATATAAGGAACTACCAGTCACTTAAAACTAAACACCTGCCCTTCTTTACACCTATGCTTCACAACTGCCATGAGAGCATTTGGGTT
The DNA here is from genome assembly GCF_052426305.1 of Pelodiscus sinensis. Taxonomy (NCBI): domain Eukaryota; kingdom Metazoa; phylum Chordata; order Testudines; family Trionychidae; genus Pelodiscus; species Pelodiscus sinensis. Next base: position 88,430,550 of record NC_143056.1, on the reverse strand, counting down.
TCTGAATTCCTTTAAAACCAATTGAAGAAGGGCATCATATGGGTAGTCAGTGCATGGATTACAGGTAGTCAGACTCCAGTGGAAGGTATCTCAGTTCTAAGAGCTAGCGGGTCCTCTAAAAAGTACTGCTCCTACATTGGTAAAAGCCCTGTCCCTGGGTATCCCCATCCAGGCAGAACAGAAGAGGGTGTGTGGCAGCTGGGGAGCTCCATCCCCCCCCCTTTCTCCAAGAGCCCGAACCATCTGGTAGAAACAGACCAGAGCCAAGCCCCAAGCCCTGTAGCAGGAGGGCTGGAGCAGAGCCAGCAGGAGGGAGGGGCAGAGTCCTGGGAGGCCAGTGGAAGGGGACCTCCCCGATCTAGCAAATTCCCTTATTCAGGACCGGTCAGGTCCTGAGGGTGCTGGACCAGGGAGGTCCAACCTGTATACATTTGGTAGTGCTGAATGGCATTCAGTAAAAATTCATGTCCAGTAATTGATGTATCAAGGCTTCATATAAGAATACTTATGCCTGATGCCAGTCATTCGTTCTACTCAAAATGAATATCCTTTCCAAAATGGTTTCCTTCTACATGGATATTGGAAATACAGCATGCTATACTGCTATACTTTAAAGGTAAAAGGGTATCTTTGACATACAAACCAGTAACTAGATGAAGAGAGTGAAAGAGAAGTGGAATGAAACATACCTGGCTAACACCAATTTCAATGTTCAAGCTCATATTAGGTTGAGTCTCCTTCCCTTTTAGGCAGGGCTGATATCAGAAGGACAAGGAGGGAAAGGGGCAGTTATCCTGGAGCCCAGCAATTTATAGGGACCTGGACAGCAACAGTAGGAGTGGTGGTAGCTAGAGCCCCAGGCCCTTGGGGAAAAAAATCGCCGCTAGTGCATCATGCTGTGTGCTCTGGGCAGTACTAAGGGGGAGGAGGGGCATGCTATACTATCCTTCTGGGAGCATGGAGCCAGCCTCCCCACCTTGCCCAAGAGGCCTTGGAGCTTGTCAGCCCACCTGGATGGGGGTCTTTATGCCAAGAGGATACTTTTGTTATTCCTATCAGAGTCTGCTCCTATTTGGCCATGTTATAATCTTTTATTTTTTGGGGGGGGGGGGGGAAGAGAGAAGAGTCAATTTATACTTGCTCAGTACAGATGTCAGCAGATAACTATTAACAGGTTCTATCCTAACAAAGCATGCTCCATCTCCTTACTATTTTTGCAAGCAACAGGACAGCACATGACCCACTCCCACACAGCAACTGAGTGTGCTGTTAGAGGCACAGCCAATATTTCCCTGTATTGACTACTTGAAGCCAGGGTGAGTCTCTCTCTTCAGTGCTCTCAGTGACAGAGTGTAAATGAGGAAATAATTTGAATCAGACTGAGAGGAGGACAAAAAGCCAAAATACGGAGGGTTAGGGGAAAAGATCTAGTGAGAATGGGACTAGGAGAGAAAAGGGGAGAAATTGGACTGAATTTCTGCAGGTTTGCTGCCTTTAAAGTAGTATGTGATTAAGGGCTGTATCATAATGGGGCTGAATTAAGGTTGCAAAGACCACCTTGATTAAGGTTGAGGTGCTTGACTTTGAAATCATAATTGTTTTTAAATGTAGTTTTCTATAACTTTATTTGTATTACAACAACACCTGGATGTCCCAACAGAGATTAGGACCTTATTTTATTATACTGGAAGTTTTTCGGGATTAAATTGGCAAGATGGGATATAGGGAGTATTATCCTGATTTTATGGATAGGAATCAGCATCATTCATTTAATAAACTGTGAAGTCCATTCTCAAATCAACAGCTATTACACAAGATTAGCTTCTCCCTCCAAATGCTGAACACCTTACTTCTTTGATTTTTATAAAACTAAAAGTACCCACATGTAATTTGTTACCAGGAAAAATAAACAGAAGGGCCAACATTTTTCAGATGTGATTTGTGATTCTGAGTGTCTCACACATTTGAGCGTCCAGGCTGAGATACTTTAAAAGGAACTAAATTTTGAGAGGGACGGTATCATGAACAATTTCTTGGAAGAAATGAAGCTCCCAGGAGTCTCCCAAAGAGTTTGACTATTGCAATGTAAATAATATCAAGAAACATGGTCTCTCTAATACTTCAATTAGTATCAGCAGAAAGGAAATACACTACATAGGTTTGATGAGTGAGTGAAAAATGAAAATACACATAGACAGGTCTCCCTGAATGTACACCTATCCTTATAGAGTAGGAATAAAGATCGCTAAGAAACATAAATCAGCATCATACTGAATATAAAAGTATCTCCCTTAAATAAGCAGAAGGATAACTTGACCATTCACATTTAATAATATACTTAACCAGCAGGATCATTCAGGAGATACTTATGCTTGATCACCTTAAAGACTTCTATAGCATTTGAATATTGTTTTGTAAGATAAACTGAGCAACAAAAAGGCATAAGACCTTAAATATTATTGACCAAAAGATTTTACATTATCAGTTCAGTTCCAAAGGACACATGATTTTGCCTCATGTTCCAATAAATCATACAGATCAGTCTGAAGTGACTGGTAACCAGCTTTTTACTGAATCTTTTTGTTAAAATTAAAATGTAAGCAGATCAAAGCAAACAAATAATTCCCCCCCCCCCAAAAAGGAGACTGAATAAATTGAAGTTAGTAAAAATTTGCACATGAGCTATCTATATGGGCAATACATTTTATATGCATGGAAGCATATTCAAATATACACCACCAATAGATTTAAAAAAAAAAACCCAAAACCCTAGCTATGGGAACTCTGCTTATGTGCTGGGCGGCATTTGAATCTGTCCTGAATAGCTACACAAGTGCATGGATTACAGGTAGAACTGGTCACTGGTAAGTAATATAATGTTCCTAGTTTTGTTTGCAGTTCCTTTTGCAAAAACATATTTTTTTAAAAAAATCTCTTTAAGGAAAATTAATGGTACAGGAAGAATCTTTGCAAATCACATATAGCTATATTCATAACACATTCACAAAAGTTGTAAAACTAATGACAGCATTCTTTCTGGTATCTATTTAATCTAAAAAATTGAAGAACTTTATATTACAAAGCAATTCCCCAAGTTACATTTTTATGCAAAATTCAAAAGTTTTTTTTTTTTAATAAAAAGCTACAATTAAGCCAAATACTATATGGTCTAATAATACAATGATGCAGCTTATGTACTAGTTTAAAGTAGTTTCTCCTTCAATTCACTTTTCAACTTTTTAAAGTCCATAAATCTCAATCCTGCACCATCAATCCCACAAGGGCCAGACCCCCTCACAGAGCTACTTAAGCAGAACTAGTTGTATGATTCAGGTCAGATATGTAGAGAATTGATGAACATTAAACTAAGATTATGGGGGCAGAGATGGGGAAAATAGTGTAGTATATATTTAAAGTCAATAGTTTTCTACTTCAGTATGGAGAGCGCTATGTATTTGTTTAGTTGATGGTAATTATACATCAGATATATATTTATCATAACTACTAGCCTCCAAAACATGATCTAGGTTCTATGTTACAGAAAAGTTAAGTAACCTTAAGTATATTGTCACTATAAATTAGAAATATTAACAAGTAAAAATTCTATCTAAGAATGATGTAAAGATAAACTTGTTATTTTAAAAGAATTAATGTTTCGCACTGTACCAAATACCTATTTTCGCTGTAGTGCAAAACAGGTATTTGGTAGGATATAGTTTAACAACCTGAGGAAAACCTATATTCTAAGGTTAATAAAGATATACAGGGCTTTTGTCAAAACTCACACTGCAACACAGCGTCATGGTTTAAGGGAAAGCTGGATTGCTCAATCTCCCATCCCCACAACAATCAGAGAGAAGACATTTAAAAATAAAGTTTTAAGTTTTACTCCAACAGCAAGATGAAAGAAAAAAAAAAGACCCAGCTCTAGGTTTGCAACACATTCTCTAGGCCCCAGTAATTCACTTACTTCTACAATAAAGAATGAACAATTAAACCATCAAAATAACATTTCCCCCAGTGCTGTTTAAAATACAAGCTAAGACCCTTAATTTACTCTGAGTAAATGAAGCAAAAATGAGATACGAATAAAGAAGAGTTTACCTGTTTGGTCCATCTTTCTCACGAGCAGAAAGCAGCTCTTTTCTTTCTCTATTACTCAAATCCTTCCTTCACCATGTGCTAGCCTAAGGTTTCTAGGTGCTTACTCTCAGGCACTGCTAGTTTTCTAAGTGGATCTAACTGCTTAATCATACAAGTGGTCAGTCAAGAATGAGAATGATCTCTCTTTAGCATCCTGGTTTCACATTTTGTGGAAAACAGTTTCTCAAAAGAAGAAAAAAAGCAACAAATAAAGTGGAAAAACGAAGCCAAGCATGTTACTCTGTATACTAGCATCTCTGCTAATGATGGCTGCCTGCTTCATGGCTAATTGAAAACAGGTGAATAATTATAAAGTTTGGGTCTTATTAAGCACTGTTATTTCAAAACTGGGATAGGAGACAGTTCTCAAATTCACTTAGTTTTAGTATTGACCTGAGAAGACTGAGGTTCTGGGAAAGAACTTGGAAAAAGCTGACTAGCATTAGAATAGATTGATTAATGACTAGAACTGGCCTAAAGTTGCTAGGTATTAGTTCATTTTGCTTTTTACAGATAGATTTTTTTTATTTGATAGCTCTGGATCAGATCCATAACAGTATTCAGGCTACTAACTTCCATTATGGACCTCTATACCATTAAACTGTGTTCTAGGAAATCATGCAACTCTTGACCTTAAATAACTGTTACAGACAAGCTCCAAGACCTCAGTAACTAGCTAAATCCATTGTAAACTCCTTGTCTTAACAGACTTTCTACATGATGCACTCTCCTTGTAGCTTTTCTCCCAGCTGTAGAATATCCTGGCCCAGATCTAAAAGGAATCTAGATGCCTAAACCCCAGATTTAGACATCTCTGTCCCAGTTTCAGGCACTACTGAGACCCACAGAACCCCCACTCAGCTGTTGCATGCTAACCCTGTTGGTGGTTAAACCCAGATGGTGCTTACATGTTTGCTGCAAAAGTTTCCTACACACCTGAATATTTGCCTCTGGGCATAGGTACAAGACCTCATTCTAAGCATCTGGATACTGATCTCAACATGATCCTCAAATCTGGTGCTGGTGCTGCCACCACATTTATTTCACTCATATCTTTTAGCCAAGTATTTGGCCACTGAGCCTGCATGTGGGTAAGCACCCTAACCATTGAGGTAAAAATTATAAGGTAGGAGCTACTCTTTTTCTGGCATTTCTTGCAAGAATAGCGTAGGCACCTAGGGCACCTGACTCCAGGAAAAGGATTCCAAACTGTGAATCATAAGCAAAGATGGGGTGGGAAGGATTAGGATGTACTCCTCTCATTGGCATCTCCCAGGCTACGTCTAGACGGGCATGATTTTCTGCAAATGCTTTTAACGGAAAAGTTTTCCGTTAAAAGCATTTGCGGAAAAGCGCGTCTAGATTGGCACAGACACTTTTCCGCAAAAGCACTTTTTGCGGAAAAGCGTCCGGGCCAATCTAGACGCACTTTTGCGCAAAAAAGCCCCGATCGCCATTTTCGCAATCGGGGCTTTTTTGCGGAAAACAAATCTGTGCTGTCTACACTGGCCCTTTTGCACAAAAGCTTTGCGCAAAAGGGACTTTTGCCCGAACGGGAGCAGCATTGTATTTCCGCAAGCAGCACTGATTTCAGACAGTAGTAAGTCAGAGTTCTTGCGGAAATTCAAGCGGCCAGTGTAGACAGCTGGCAAGTTTTTCTGCAAAAGCAGGTGCTTTTGCGGAAAAACTTGCCAGTCTAGACACAGCCCCATTGCCTAGTTTAAACAGTTCCCCAACAGCATGTGGCTTTTGTGGATCCCACTCTTAAGCAAATATCTTTCCCCATGCATTTTACAGGGTCACTCAACACCTAACTCCAGATGTTTTGATCCCATTTTAATCAGCAATTTTGAAGACACCTAAAAGTTGGGTGTTAAAATACCTGTCTGTTTGTGGATGTGAATCCCTATGAGATCAACAATCAACAAGAGCTAACTTCCTACATCTCAGAACACATGGCTTATATTCTTTAATCAATAGGAAATTTTCAAAAGCTGGTATCTCTATTCTTAGTTTCTCTATCCAAATTTCTCTCCGTACAGCTTTCATCTTTATGCTTATTAACAGTTTGCACCTTCTCTTTGGAACAGCCACTTCACCCTGTCCTCCCAATCACACATTCCCTAAATCCACCTGGTACTTATGAAAATAAATCATAACACTGTTTTCATGGCCAATTATTCACTAGAAAATAGTCATTCATGCCTTAGGCTACAAGCTCTTCAGAATATGGACTGTGGTTTTTGCTGAATCTTCCCCGTTGTGAAGTGCTCTGTGCCTTGTGTAGGTGCAATGCACATACAAATAAAAAGTACTGTTTCTTTTATCCAAAGGTCTTCTGCATTGAGGGACAATACAATCCCTTATCTTACTAAGGGTATGTTTAGACTGCAGCCCTCTTCTGGCAGAGGGATGCAGATGAGTCTGGGCGAAATTGCTAATGAAGCGGGGATTTAAATATCCTGCGCTTCATTAGAATAGAAATGGTCGCCGCTTTTTTCCGGCACAGAGCTTTGTTGGAGAAAAGCAGTAGTCTAGAGGCTGATCTATCGCTAAAGAAAGCTTTTTCTGATAGATCCTGTATACCTCGTCTCTTGAGGCATAAGGGATCTATTGGAAAAAGCTTTCTTTAGTGATAGATCAGCCTCTAGTCTGCCGCTTTTCTCCGACAAAGCTCCATGCTGGAAAAAAGCGGCAGCCATTTTTATGCTAATGAAATATGGGATATTTAAATCCCTGCTTCATTAGCAATTTTGCCCAGCCTAATGTGCATCCCTCTGCTGGCAGAGTGGTGCAGTCTAGACATATCCTTAGAAACCAAAGTGGGTTTTTTTATAGGGTTTGTGTTGTCCTTATGAACAAGCATGAATTTCATGTATAAGGTTTTATGCCTAAGAGAAATAATATATTTACAGAGTTAATACATGTGCTAGATATTTTGAAACTGAGATGCCAGGCGGGGAAAAATTCTTTCTTGTGTGCTAAGTGATTCGCTCAGAATGGCAAGATTTTCAGAATGAAAAAAGGAGCTGATGTTTCATGTACCTTTCCTTTTTGCTTTGTTTATTTTGTTTTGTTTTGTTTTTTGTCTGTTTGTTTTAACATATTGATTACTGTTTGAACTTTTCTAGTCCAGCACTTTCTGGTCTGGCAATATCCATAGTTCGGCATGATTTTAGTTAGCCGGATGTACACTTATCATGGGTGTGGCCAAGTTTCCTGGGGTCCTATAAAGTTTCTTGACAACCACCAGTCCTGGCATTCGGTGTTCTGCGCTATTATTTAGCTCTAATTTGCTCCTAAATGTCTTCTAAGATCCCAGTAAGCAGTGGAAGTGTTTATAATGCTGTTAAACTATATTGACCTCCTGTGGTTTGGCAAATTCCCTGGTTTGGGACCAGTCACGTTTCAAGAGTGCCAGATTAGAGAGGTTCAACCTGTAGTGATATAGTTAAGACTCCAAGCCTTATGTTTGCTTTATTATTCTGGTTTTTAGTAACAATTAAAGAGCTGAGGACTTGGCCTTGATGTGTCAAATACTGATGGCCATAAATTGAACATTTGAAGCAATGGAATCTTACAGTCTAATAAATAAGATATTTTAAACAAGTTATGTCCCTGCCAATTGCTAACTGAGATTTAAGCGCTCATAAGGAGGATATAGCAATTGGCAGCTACACATTTTGTGCCAGCTGCTCACCAGGTTGCATCATCCTTATGTTTCCTGTCTTTGTGGGATGCGTTTTATGTTTTAGAGAAACAGGTGGTGTTTTTTTTAAATTATGAACTGTTAATTTAGCTTCTTTTCTTGCATCTTTTTCTTTTCAGGCCCCAGCTCAGAACAACACTTAAGCATGTGGTAAGTCCTATTGCCTGGACATCAACAGGATTTAGGCATGTGTTTTAGTACTTTGATGAATTAGGGATTCAGAAAGGAAGCATATTATTAAAGCATAAGGAATTAGAAAAATCTGAGTTTTATTTTTGTCTTTAGTACTTCATCAGAGTGTGACTCTGAACCTGGCTCTGCCATAGACTTAACTCTATGCCTCAATTTCCCCAGTTATAACAACTTTGCAAAGCCCTCTGAGAAAATTGAGATGAAAGATAAATACAAGATAAAAATAAAAAAAAATTTTTTACTGAAGAACAGACCTAGAAGACCTATGTCACAAAATAAGTTTGATATATATTTTCTGCCAAACTAAGACAAAAACTTAGAAGCTGAGATAGGAATCTCATTAAACAAATATATGTAGATAGAAATATGAGCTGCAACATGGTTCTGAGAATTGCCTCACTGAAGAACCAATTCCTTGGTAGGGAGCAGGAGATGTATAGGTACTAACTGAAGAACTTCTATAAAAATAGTTCAGGAGTCCTATTGGAATTTGCTAAATCAGTGTTTATGGATATGAAGGGTCCAAAAAGGGCTGAAAAAGACAATCATCCTATTCATGTACTTGTTAAAATTGTACTGCTCTTATAAATTGCAGGCCCTTGCCCTTCAACATTAAATATCTAGCAAGGTTTCTCTACAACTGGACTTTTATCATTCACAGTGGCTTGTGAGTCACTGGCATTCATTATGATGACACAGTGAGTTAGTTGACTGTCACTATAAACAGCAAGATCAAAAATTGAAATATATTTTTATGCTCAGTGGGACTAAATTCTGAAACAGATTATGGATGCAACTATTTATTCACCACCCAAGCCCCTTCTTCAGTTCAAAGCTATTTCATAATAGTGCTGTGTTTGAACTCAGAGAACAAGTTCATTGTGCAAATAGTCTGCAGGTTATGTATTTACGCTATCTAGTGTGTAACATTTGAAACATATATTAAAACTTCTAACCTTCCTCTTAAATGGATCCTTAATAATTGGGGAGAATAATGTCAAAACCGGTAGAGCCCTGCAAATCCAAAGATACCCGCATCCGTAGATGTGGATGCAGATATCCACAGCTCATTTTTGCAGCTATAGGGGCAGATGCAGATACAAATTTTTATTTAGAACCCTGCAAATTTGTGCATATCCACTTTATATCTGTGGGTATCAACACCTGTGGATGTAGATGGGGATATTTGTGACTCATTTCTGCAGATACAGATGCAGACACAATTTTTGTATTTATGCAGGGCTCTAAAAATAAGGCTTACAAAGTACCCCTTAAAGTTCTCTGTACCACATTATCTGACACACAATGTGTCCAATAGCATAACAGTACATTTATACACTGGTTACATATTTTCCAGATCAGAAAAATGAGTGTTTAAATAGATATCTAATGCAACATTCAACTAGTTACTGCACAAAAGATAATAAAGTCCTACCTTTGGAGGTTTTCTGTTAACCCTTATTCCACAAACTTTTGATCTGTTTGTTTTTTAAATTACTATTTAACTAATTGTTTACAAGAAACTGTGTAAATAAAATAGAGAGGCACTACACACACTATATTATGTTTGATAAGATGTTCTTGGGGTGTATAGGGAACTACCACAATTCCTTTTATTATTATCAGGAGCTGTACCCATAAAACATTGAGCTGTAATCTAAAATACTGAAATGGATTCAGTTGTTTTTCCTGCAACTGGTCAAATTATTTGATGAAAATAAAGGACCAGACAAATGTAACTCTGTTTTCTGCTAGTAAACTGTTCACAAAATGATCATGATTTCTGCAACCATATTTGTGTAGACTTTGGTCCAGTGTTCTTCAGCAGCAGCTCTGAGAACTACAAGCTGTAGACTGCAAACTTCAGTATGTTGGAAGAACTTCCTGGTTCCTGCCAGGATGTATCTTCTGCCCCCAGCAGGCTCTCAGCAAGGACTGAGGGTATATCTACACTACAGAGGTTTTTTTCTGAAAAAACGTCACTTACGTCCACACTACAGTCGCATTCTTTCGAAAAAAAATCAAAAGAACAGAGGGGTTTTTCCGACACTGATAAACCTCTTTCTACAAGGAAGAAGCCTTTTCCCGAAAAAGCTCTTTCGGAAAAAGGCGTGTGTGGACAGGGAAGAGGGAGTTCTTTCGAAAGAAGAGGAAAGTGGAACAAGCACAGGTGCCCTGGTGGCCACTCCATCCATAGTGATCACAGCTGAAACGCGAGATAGCATCCATCCAGTGTGGATGCTATCTTTCAAAAAAGTAGATCGCTTTTTCAATGCTCTTTGGCAGTGTGGACGCTCTCTTTCAGAAGATCTCTTCTGGAAAAGCTTCTTCTGAAAGAAGCCTGCAGTCTAGACATAGCCTGAGCTAGAAGCACGTAGGCTGCAGGCAGAGGAGGGGCTGCTGAACTGTGATCCTGTTCTGTGTTTTTCACAGAATAAAGCCTGTTCCTGGTGTTTCGTTTGAGTGTGTCTGGTCTGAGGTGCACACACACTAATACATAATGCAGAACACACAAAGGAGCCTCAGACCTGGTCTCCCAGCGTTGTGTAAAAAGTCCCAAGGCATCCTCTATGTTGAACGACCTCATACAAGGCTAGTGTACCAGAGGGTTTACATTTGGTATTTCCTTTACAGTTTGTGTGTTGGAAAAGTATGCCCTTTACATATTTCCATGTATGATTCCATTCACTAACAGTATCATTCTTCTAGATTACTGAAACTTTCTAAATAAGAGAAAAACAAATGGCAAATAGTCTTGTTCATGCACAAGTTCCCTTGTTCACATATACTAATATGGCTAATTGTACAGTTCCTGATTTAAAGCCTAGGAAAGTTAATGGAAATTGGTCAAATAACTTCAGATGAATGTGGCTCATGCCCCAAACTTCTGTGCAAACAAAATCCTGTTTATGTGAACGGTTATGAATAACGTGGTCAAACTCAAAAGCTATTTGAAATTCAAACAAATGTTCATGAATACTGTTTTGGAAACATTCACTAAGCTCCAGTTTTTACTGAAACACAAACAAGAACATGTTCCCAGCTTGAAAAAAACAAGATAGTCAATGTTGATCTGGTACCCTTTTTTGACTATTTAAGAATATAGTCAAACAGATATTGTATTAATTCTTTAATTAATTAAATCTAGAAAACTAAACTTCAGAGGTAAATTTAGGGCTCAATCCTAAACTGAAGTCAGTGAAGCTCAAAGGGCAGTGCTCTTCCAATATGGATTTTCAGTTCTAAATCAGAGCTAAAATTGGTATATAAACAAATGCCAAACAATCTAAGTTTTTTTATGACCCAAAATATATTTGCTCATTTCCATGATACAGGTTTCCCCTCCCTGGTCTAGCACACCTGAGATCTGACCAGTCCCAAACAAGGGAGTTTGCCAGGCAAAGGCAGCTCAAGCCTCACCATCCCCAGGCTTCCCTCCTAGCTGCTGGTCCCCACTTTTTGGCTCCCCTTACAGCTGCTGGCCCCAGATGCCAGTCTCCACTCCTGGGCCTTGGCCAAGCTCCATACCACTGGGCTGCAGGCCCACCTTCAACCCTGGCCTGGCTCCTGCCTTCCAGCCTCTCTGCTGTTGGACTCCCAGTCATCCCCCCATTTCTAGCCACCAGACCAGAGAGGCTGAACCTGTATTGATATGATCAGCCATTGACAACTAAAATATTCTTCAACAAGTTCTCTTAAAGTTTTCAATTGATAGCTCAATGTACCAGAAGGAATAGAAGATGTATTTTCTTCTCTCTTTGATCACTTGTAGAGGTTGTTGAAAAGGCCAAGGACAGAAACTCAACTCATTTTAGGATGTGAGGCTGCAGTCAAAAACCATCAGGATAACTGCTACCCAGGCATATTTTCTTGTATCAGTATTATAGCGCTGTTCCTTCGGTGAGCAGGCGCCCTTCTCACCTCCTTTAAATTCTCAAAGATTATGTCTCACAGAATTAGTCAGTGTTTTGAAAGTGTTTTCTTTTAAATGCAGCCTCAACTGCTATGAAGCCTTTTATTTTGGATGACTCAGATGGCTGAAAGAAGATAAAGAAACAAATGTTTTGCCTAGTATTAGAAAATCTCAGAAGAGAATGAGACATGGCTTTATGAACATGTCAGAATAATCATCACTCTGGGATCTATCCTGCTGTACTTTAACAACGTATTCTACTGATACTGTCCACTGAAGTAACTGAGTGCCTAAGAAGTGTTAGGCTATATAATTTCAAGACACAGGACACCAATTATTTTAATTTAGTCAGTACTGATTTACAGGCAGTCCCCGAGTTACGCGGATCCGACTTATGTCGGATCCACACTTACGAACAGGGCTTTCTCGCCCCGGAGCTCGCAGGCAGCGGGACTGCCCAGAGCGCAGCGGTCCCGCCACCACAACCTCCGGGGCAAGAAAAGCTGCTCTGGGTGCCCCTGGTCTGCTGGGGACCGTCGCCAGCAGACCAGGGACACCTGGAGCAAAGCCGGGGAGGTGGAGGGGTCCCGCGCCTCTGAGGCTTTGCTCTGGCAAAGCCTCAGAGGCGCGGCACCCCGCCGCCGCTGCCGCTTTGCTCCCGGTGCCTCTGGTCTGCTGGGGACTGTCTCCAGCAGACCAGGGACACCCGGAGCAAAGCCGGGGAGGCGGAGGGGTGCCGCGCCTCTGAGGCTTTGCCAGAGCAAAGCCTCAGAGGCGCGGGACCCCTCCACCTCCCCGGCTTTGCTCCGGGTGTCCCTGGTCTGCTGGCGATGGTCCCCAGCAGACCAGGGGCACCCAGAGCAGCTTTTCTTGCCCCCGAGTGTCCCGCTGCGACTTTGCTCCCCGTGTCCCTGGTCTGCTGGGGGGGGGGCGCGCAGCTAGTGGCCCCCCCCAGCAGACCAGGGAGACGTGGAGCAAAGCCCCGGGCCTGTGGTAGAGCAGGTGGGGCACTGCCGGTTGGTCCCGCAGCACCGCTCCTTGGCGCTACTGGACCAACCCGGCAGCACCCCAGCTGCTCTGCCCCAGGAGTCCTGATTCAGCCGCTGCTGATCAGTTTCAGCAGCAACTGAATCAGGACACCTGGGGCAGAGCAGCTGGGGTGCTGCTGGGTTGGTCCAGTAGCACCGAGGAGCGGCGGCGCTACTGGACCAACCCAGCAGCACCCCAGCTGCTCTGCCCCAGATGTCCCCAAGTCAGCTGCTGCTGAAACTGACCAATGGCTGACTACAGGAAGCTCCTGCCCCAGGGCTTCCTGGAATCAGCCGCTGATCAGTTTCAGCAGCAGCTGACTTGGGGATGCCTGGGGTTCTTAAGTTGAATCTGTATGTAAGTCAGAACTGGCGTCCAGATTCAGCCGCTGTTGAAACGGATCAGTTTCAGCAGCGGCTGAATCTGGAGGCCAGTTCCGACTTACGTACAGATTCAACTTAAGAACAAACCTACAGTCCCTATCTTGTACATAACCCGGGGACTGCCTGTATAAATAGAATAGTTTTAATAGGAGTTTCATTCCAATGCAAATAGCATCTGTATAGGCATGCATATGCAAGTGAAATATGATTGAACAAATGACACAGGGACAAATTCTGGGGCTTCTTCAGGATTAAAAAAAGCAGCTAAGACCAAATAACACAATAAGTTTAATAAAGCGTTCATGTAAAGACCAGTTCAGATCAACTTACAGTGTCTTCTGATGGATCTATATTTGTGAACAAAGGAATTATTAGACTAGACAGATTTGAGAGACTGATACCAAAATAAATTTTCATCAGCCTTTCTTAAATACTGTATATACTCGATCATAAGCCAAAGTTTTTTGGTAAAAACTCACACTGCAAAGAGTGGGGGGTCAGTTTATGATTGGATTATTGTGCTTCAAATTTATTTTTTCCACTGGTGGTAGGGTTGGCAAACTTCAGTTCCCAGCCCAGCAGGGCAAACAGCTGGCCCACTGGGACGTTTTATATGTCTGGAGTGTCTGCAGGCATGGAGCATTTGACTTCCAGTCACTGCCATTTGCTGTTCAAGGTCAATGAGATCTGCGAGAAGTGGTGACCAGTATGTCCCTTGGCTCATGCCACTTCCCTCAGCTCCCATTGGTTGTGAACAGTGAACAGCAGCTATTGGGTACCATGGGAAGCAGCGTGGGTTGAGGGACTTGCTGGCTGCCACTCCCCACCACTTCAGTTGGCCAGAAACAGTGACTCTGGGAGCATGCAGTCACTTCAGGTGAACAAAATGACCCAATGTGCTGACAAGCTGGGACCAAAAGTTTGTAAATTGCTGATATAGAGTCAGCTTATAAATAGGTCATTGACTTTTTAACATTTTTTTCCTGTAATTTGGGGGGGTTGGTTTATGAATGAATGAGCTTATGTTTGAGAATATATAAGAGACTTCAAAATCCCAGAAGAGCAGAATCCTCAGATTTGGCTATCAAATATCTGGAGACTATCAAATATCTTAAAAAAATACTAATTTTTAAGTACTTAAGTGATATGCAGAAATACCTTTGAACAACAACTTTTGAATACAATAAATCTCCCTAATATGTATACAAAAACCTACTTCTCTTTCCTCAATCACTAAACAAAGATTTAATAAGACTTTATTATTTTTACATACTATGGTACATGTGCTTACTATTTAAATATGAAAATGTATGCACTATTAAATTGATCTGAAACATAATGATAAAATAAATATGCAAAGTAAATGTAGCGATATATTATCCTTGCTCTTTTAGGTTCCCATCCGGTACATGATTACTGTTATGCACATTGATTTTAATGGGATCACTCACAGGGGCAAATTCCTGTGTGGAGTGAACTGTCATGTCTCTATTACATGCACTGGAGTGTGTAGAGTTAAATCTATGCACATATCTTTCAGGCTCAGGGCTTTATTGCAGGCAAATATCTTGCCATTCACAAAAGGTGTACTAATCATGAATGAGAAATTAACAAGCTCCTCCTTGCTGCTAGCTTATGATGTAATTTGTTATAGAAAAGGTAGGAAATAGGAAATATTGAAAGATATGAAACTCCTAACAAAGTCAGGCAAAAAGTGGAAACTGATTCAAGTTATGAAGTATGAGTATAAAAAAGTGTTATTGTAACTGTTTTGGTCCCAGGATATTAGAGACAAGGTGGTTAAGGAAAAAACTTTTATAGTATCGACTTCTGTTGGTAAGAGAGACGAGAGTCTAAGCTTATGCCATGCTCTTCATCAGAGCTGGGAAATGTGCTCAGAATGTCACAGACAACTACAAGTTGAAACATTATTTAGCATAAGTAGTTAACATATATATTAAGGGACCATTGGAGGTGTAGTGGTCAATTAACACCCTTTCAGTCACAGAATGAAAGAGTAAATCTGGGGGCAGGTTTAGAGGGTTATAGATTATTGTAATAAGCCATAAATCCAGTGTCTCTATTTAGTCCAGGACTTTTAGTGTCTAGCAAAATTAGACTTGCATATGAGAAAATGTGGTACACCTTATCCAGTGCACTAAATGCCCCCATAACAACTATGTGGGTGATACAGAAAAGCACAAAACTCTTAAATGAACTTGGACAGAAAAATAATAAAAGACCAGGGGTGGCCCGTGAGCCTAGGCAAACTAGGCAGTTGCCTAGGGCGCCCCCGGCCTGGGCGCCTGATGATGATGTCACGGGGCGCCGGGGCCATTGACAGCTGTGCAGGCAGGGGCGCCAATCGCGCCTTCCGCCTGGGGCGCCAGCTGCCGCAGCCAGCCTCGGGCCGCTCCTGTAAAAAACACTTCTCACAAAAGCCATTATTCTACATCTAACCTCTGAGTCCTCATCTTCCAGGGAAACTTAAACCACACCTGGGAGCTTAAATTATTAACTTTGCTAGACACTAAAAATCAAGGACTGAGTAGAGACAATGGATTTATGGCCCAGTGCAACAATTTATACCTTACAAAACACCCCCTCCAGCCTCTCGCCCCAAAAATGAGGAGATGGTAACTGCCACTTCACCTTGAATAGTCCCTTGAAATCTGTGTTATCTATTTATGCTAAGCAATCTGTTACATCTTATATTTAGCTGTGACACTGAGAATCTACATTCTGAATCTACATTCCCCAGATTTGAAGAAGGTCTCTGTAAGCTCAAAAGCTTGTCTTTGTCACCAACAGAAATTGGCCCAATAAAAGATACTACTTCCCGCTTCTCTTTATAAAACAAATGCGTGCGCGCACACACACACATACAAAAGCATGCAAGGACAAATTAGCCAGCCAATGTACAAAATGAGATTAAACTTGCTAGGGACATACAAAGTAACAAACAAAGATTTTACAAATACATTAGAAGCAAGATGATGACAAGGAAAGAGGATACTCCTTACTCAATGATGAGGGGGAAATTATAGCAGAAAACACAGCAATGGCTAAAGTGTTCGATGTCTTTTGTTTCAGTTTTCACTAGGGATGTAAGGACTAGTCGAGTAGTTGAGTAAGCCCAGGCTTATTGGATAGTCAAGTCACTACTTGATCAGTCACTTCTCCCCCTCCTTGCTGCCTATCTGAGACAGCAGGGGTGGCAGCAGGAGGTGGTGCTGGGGGTGGGAGGGGAGCTGGCTTAAAACCTGATTTGCCCCAGCACTGTCTCCTTGGGGGTGTGGGGTAGGAGGGGAGGCAGAGGTGCATCAGGTAACCAGGGGTGAGCCAGGACTCAGCTGTCCTGGTTGGTGCCTGGTCCCAGTCGCTGTGCCTCTGCCTTTTAAATGTAGTAAGAGTTGCCAGGGCCAGGAGCTAACCCCACTGTGGCTCTGCAGTTTCCCCCCATATCAACTAATCAAGTAATCGGAAATTCCATCGACTACTTGATTAGCTGATTAAACGCAATTTAACATCCTTAGTTTTCACCAGAGATGTTTTCAGTGATTGGATGACCAGCATACTGAACATCAGTGTAAATGCAGTAAAATCTGAGACTAAAATAGGGAAAGAATAAGTTCAGAATTAAGACCGACCTATATTGGTATAACTATGTTACTCAGGGGTGTGAAAAATCCATATACCCAAGTGATATAGTTATACCAATCTAACTCACCCAACTAAAAAGTGCTACATCAATGGGAAACAAGTTTCAGAGGTATAGCCATGTTATTAATCTGTTTTAGCAAAATGTGTTAGCCTTTAAGGTGCCACAGGACTCCTTGTTCTTTTTGCTAAAACAGACTAACACAGATACCCCTCAAGAAAACTTGTCTTGAGCTCATCCATCTGCAAATCTACTAATATGATATATACCATCAAGTGACAGCAATGCCCCTCTGCCATGTATATTGGCAAAACCACACCATCTTTATGCCAAAGGAGAAATGGACACAATTTAGGTATCAGGAATGGTAAAACATATACAAGTGCCAAATTTCGAAATAACCAACTATTCTGAAATGTCCCTTTCTCCTCGTGGAATGAGGTTTATAGGAATGTCAGAATAGCGAGCCTGAAATAACAGGCTTGTTGTGAAGACGTGAGATAGCTATGTCAGGATACTCTGGTATCCTGAAATAGCATTGCAGTGTAGACATAGCCTAAGGGGCCACAAAGCTCCTTGTTGTTTCTGTTTGTATGTGTCATCTTTGTATCTAAACTGATGACTATTGACTGTGTACCAATATTTCAATTGTGTTTGCTCCTAGGATAATATCTACAAGGTAATTTACATCCCGTCTGACCAGCGTGTTGTAAATAGACTATTCAAGTTGATGGTCCATTAACGGATAGTCAGCTCAGAAATTAGACCTTAGAAGAAGTCTGTCCCTGCCTGATGGGCCTTCCTATAGACATTTTAACCAGAGTATAGGTATTGGCTGCTCCTATGAGATACAGAAACATGCAAGGGCAGTGACTTCCTCATGTGACCTGAACAGCATCTGGAGCCTGTAATTTTTCACAAGCTAATAATGAGAACTTCCCTCCACATAGAAGAAGGTATACAAATCCCAGGAGGCATATCCATTTGGCCTCTCTCCTGCTCTTATCTCTGGACTTGTATTCCCACCAATGGGCTAAGGACCTTCTGATCTTTTGGAAATTACCAGAAACTTTACAAGCCAGTTGTTCATTCCATCATTGCTTCTCACCTGATACAAGAACTCTGCAATGGTTGTATGTAGTTGATTTCTTTGACCATTTTAATTCTCTCTTCTTTCTTTTCCCATATAAATAAACCTTTAGATATTGAATACCAAATAACTGATAACAGCATGAATATTGAGTAAAATCTGAGTTATAAACTGAACTGACTATAAGGCTAGGATTAGAAGAACCATTTGTTTGATTAAATTGATTTTAAATAACTACTCATCATTAAGTCTAGATTCTGGGAGTGAAACGTAGAATGGGATAGCTAAGGAGACTGCATTTCTAATTTCTTGTTAACCAGCGAGGTTAGACAGAAGTTTACTTTTGTTACTAGACTGGTATATTGAATAGGAGAATAATCACTAATTTGGGTGGATTTGACCCATTTCTCAGCAATTTCTCCTGAATCTACTATTTTCAGGTGTAACCCACTGAGGCATGATAATTTAACATCACATTCTCTGCCTGATATTTTCTAGACTGTTCTAAGCAGAAGCTCAGAAGGTAGTTTTATATATTTTATATGAATGCTTATTACCTGCATTTTTGCTGCCATAACCAAACAGTTAATCCCATACCTGAAAGATAGCATCTGCAAGTTAGATAAAATGGAAAGATCAATGGGAAATGACAAAGCCCAGGATTAACGGGAGCATGAAAATAGAACAACTGCACTTGGATTTTCTGAGAGTTTATGCTTGTGCTCTCCTGTACAGAAACTTGGTGGAAATACAGAAAAGTGACAGAAAGAATCATGGACAGGAAGAACCATGCTTACATGATTGACTCACCACTACAGAAATTCCAGATTTTTTGGTAAAGCATAATATCCAAAGATTAGCCTATTCTTTGATTTTATTTTTATGTTGCTCTGTAGTTCATATTTATTTTTATCTTATTTCAATGCTTTAGGGAATTGTACTGCCCTTTTCTGATGATTAAAGACTTTCTTACGTGGCTCTTAGAAACCATGAAAATCAGAGTGAAAAGGTTGAAGTGCATCTCAGCCGAGAAGTGGGGACAGCCCGAAAATATCTGAATAAAAATGTACACCATCACAGTTAAAAGATAGCTGACATCAAATTCAGATATATACTTAAAAACAAAATTCTTGGGCCTTAATTTTGCTTCCCAGAAGCCACAGGCTTAGGTTGATTGTGGTTATTTTTCATGTTTCCTTCTAATTAAGACTTAATCCTTATATAGTTCTATGATTTTGAAGGAGTTGGATGGATTTGGTTATTATTCAAGGAATACAAAATCTTCATTCTGGGTTACATCTATGAATTTAACTCAGGTCATTAGATAAAAGAGAACCATTATATTTTGAAACATATTAAATGAACTGTGGAAAACAAATTGGTATTCTCAGTCCATCTTGCAAATTTTCACCTCATACTCTTTATTAAGTCTCAGTAGAAAGACCAGTGACTGAAAGAGGGCTTGTCTTCACTAACAGGGAGCTCACATCTGAAGCAATTGACACAGCAATTATTGAGTTAGTGGATCTAGTGAAGTCTTGTAAACCAAAGGCACAGCTCCCTCTAGCTGATTTTGGTACTTCAGCTCACAAAGAAGAGTAACTTAAGTCAACCAGAGAGCATGTCCCATTGATACAGTGCAGTGGGGCACCGGGATAAGTTGACCTAAGCTACATTGACTCCTATTACATTGACCCCAGTAGTGAAGACAAGCCCTAACTGTGCACACCTTTCTCACCTATCACGCTCTCAATCAGAAATGATTACACTGGCAGGGTTGAGTGGGAAGCATACAGTGTTCAGTGTTTTATTTGGTTGATAAGTAAAACTGAGGCTTTGTATTACTTGAACAATTAAACAGTTCAGGAGCAGTGAACTCACTAGAAACCCTTTCACAAACTGGTGTTTATCATTGCTGACAAAACATCTGCTTTGTGAGACAGGATAAGACAGAGAAATTAATTGTGGTATGTTCATTCATTAAACTCTCATTACTTGAGGCAAAATTGGAGTTCATATTGCAGTCTCATCTACACAGGGTTCTTAAAAACTGCTTGAATATTATGCATTGAGGTGCTAAATCAGCTGCTTTGTTGATTGGCTTGCCAATGCACCTCCAATCAAGTGCCCTTACCTCCATCACTGCTTCTAGTCTTGAAAGAATGAAAGTATTTCCCCCATGTTTGAATGTAAGACAGCTCTAAGTTAACACCAGTAGCTAACGCAAATGTGGTTTCCTGAGCTTTTTTCCCCCTCCAAATCACAAGACTGGTATAAAGTGCCCTTGCATTAGACTACCATATATAATGGTTTGACATCCAAATATAATATTGCAAGTGCACATTTTGCTTCTATAGAAGAATCTCAGAGGGGTAGGCATTTAGTCTGGAACTTTGAAAACCACAAGTAGACCTGTAACACCTTAGGGTATGTCTAGACTACTCTTTTTCAAAAGGAGAGGTGCAAATTCAGCGCTAATTTGCATATCTTCTTCCGATCACTTTTTCGAAAGTGGGTTTTTCAAAAGTTAAAGTAGTCTGGATGTATTTTTTTTTAGGTTTACATGGTTTTTCAAAAAAGGGGTTTAAAAAAAAGGCATCCAGACTACTTTCACTTTGGAAAAACCTACTTTTGAAAAAGTGATCGAAAGGAGATATGCAAATTAGCACAGAATTTGCATATCTCCTTTCGAAAAAAACCATAGCCTAGACATACCCTTAAGGTCTAACCAAAATATATAGAATCATGAGCTTTCATGGGCAAAATCTACTTCATCAGATGAAGTGGAGTGGAAACAACAGAAAGCAAGACATATATATCTATATTTTATATATCTATAAAAGCAGACAAATTGTAGAATATTAGAACTGGATTTCGAGAGATCTGTCGTCCAATCCCCTGCCCTCACAGCTGGACCAAGCACCATCTTGATCATCCCTGACAGATGTCTATTCAAGCTGCTCTTAAATATCTCTAGTGATGGAGATTCCAAAGCCTTCCTAGACAATTTATTCCAGTGTTTAACCACCCTGACAGTTAGGAAGTTTTTCCTAATATCGAACCTAAACCTCCCTTGCTGCAGTTTAAGCCCATTGCTTCTTGTCCTATCATAAGAGGCCACGGAGAACAATTTTTCTCCCTCCTCCTTGCAACACCCTGGGTATGTCTACACAGCAAAGTTATTTCGAAATAACAGCCATTATTTCAAAATAACTTTGAAATAGCAGAGTGCTTATTTCAAATTTGGTAAACCTCATTCTACGAGGAATAACGCCAAATTCAAAATAGCTATTTCGAAATAAGTGCTGTGTAGACACTTATTTTGAAATAGGGGGTCTCCAGCCTTAATAGGTTGCCCTGGTGGCCACTCCAGCCTCAACCAAGAATACTTATCTCTGTCCCCTGCTCCCCAGAGCCCTTAAAAGGGTAGACTCTGGCCACAGTGCCTGTGCCAGCTCCAAGCCTGCCAGCCCAGAGCCAGCAGTCACTGCCCCAGACCCAGTGGCCCCAAAACATGAGCCAGCAAGCCACTGGTAGACAGCCCTCCACTGCTCCCCAGGAGCAGTCTGTCAGCTCTCAGGAGCTAGCCAGGGCCCAGAGAAGGTGGGTGCCTTCCTGGTCCACAGTGGAGATCATGGACCTTATTAAGGTTTCGGGGGGATGCCCCCAACGTCCATGATCTCCACACTAAACAGAGGAATGCGGCCGTCTATGGCAGGATAGCTGCCAGCCTGGCCACCAAATGCCACATACAAACCCAGGAGCAGGTTTGCATGACAATCAAGTTGGTCTGGTGAGACCCCCAACCCTGAGCCCTGAGTTTCCCCTCCCTCTTCTTTCCCTTTCTTCTCCCTTCCAGCTACCTTCTCCCAGGTTTCTCCTTCCCCTCTCCTACCCTCTCTTCTCCCCTCTCCCGCCTTCTTTCCCCAGTCTCACCAGAGTTTCATTCCCTCCCCCCCAGTTTTGTTAAATAAAGAGAGTTTGTGTTCATGAAAATATGTGTATTTTATTTGACATCAGAAAGGGTGGGGTAAGTTGAAGGACGTGAGGGAGGAATGAGGCACAAGCCCCCAGAGGGGCACACCAGGAAGGCTCTTAGTGCTCCTCAGGGTAGAAGTTCTCCTGCAGAGCCTCCTGGATACTGACAGCCCCCCGATGGACCTCCCGGATGGCAGCATGCAGAAAGTGCAGCCAGGCTCGCAGAAACGCATCCAAGAGAAGCACCAGAGTGCCCAGGGGCAGCTCTGGCTTCAAGTTGCAGAGTGCTGTGGTGTCCCAAGTGAGGGCAACCAAAGCATGCAGAAACAAAATGCTTTGCTGTCCTTCATCGAGGTAGGCAAGCAAGCAGGGAAACCTGAGAACTGACTGTCCAGGGGGGTCCCTTTAAGCACAGACCTCAGATAGCCTCAGGCAGCAGCCCCACACAATATGTCCTGACCTGGTGCCCTGCTGGAAGTGGTTCCAGCCAGCCTTAAATGCGATTCAGAGTCCACTCAGAGTAGACGTGCTATTTCAAAATAGCAAAATGCAATTTCAAAATGCATTTTGTGTGTAGACGCGTTATTTTGAAATATTTTGAAATAACTATTTTGAAATAAGATATTTTGAAATAATGCTGAAGTGTAGAAATACTCCCTTATAAATACTTGAAAACTGTTATCATGTCCCCTCTCAGTCTTCTCATTTCCAAATTAAACAAACCTAGTTCTTTCCGTCTTCCCTCATAGGTCATGTTTAACCATTTGTGTTGCTCTTCTTTGGATCTGCTCCATTTTTTCCACATCTTACTTGAAATATGGTGCCCAGAACTGGACATAATACTCCAACTGAGGTCTAATCAGTGCAGAGTAGAGTGGAAGAATGATTTCTTGTGTCTTGCTCACAACACTCCTGTTAATGCATCCCAGAATCATGTTTGCTTTTTCTGCAACAGTGTCACATTGTTGACTCATATTTAGCTTGTGATCCATTATGACCCCTAGATCCCTTTCTGCAGTACTCCTTTCTAGACAGTCACTTCCCATTCTGTATAAATGAAATTGATTGTACCTTCCCAAGTAGAGTACTTTGCATTTGTCCTTATTAAACTTCATCTTTTTTACCTCCGAATATTTCTCTAGTTTGTCCAGATCATTTTGAATTATGATCCTATGCTCCAAAATACTTCCAACCCTTCCAAGCTTGGTATCATCTGCAAACTTAATAATCATACTCTCTATGCCAGGGCTACTCAACTTTGGAAGCCCCGGGTGCCACAATGATAGTAACAGCACATGCCGAGGGCTGCAACTTAAGTGTGGTTGCAAATACCAAATATAGATGCAAATAGCTTCTTTCACACTGATGGGCATGAATACAAAGATTAAGGCAAGACTACACAACAAGCAGGCCCCATTTAAGTCAGTTCTGCTGATGTTAATTAAATGCAATATTTACCTAATTTCCATCCATACAACAGCACTTTTAATCAGCAATGACAGTCCAGGAATTTAACTACGAAAACACATATTAACAGAACACCATTATATTGACTACTTTTTTGTTTTGGCTCCCACCCGCGGGCCACAAACCAATGGGCTGTGGGCCACATGTGGCCCATGGGACGCATGTTGAGTAGCCCTGCTCTAAGCCATCATCTAAAGCACTGATGAAGATATTGTACAGAACTGGTTCCAAAACAGACCTCTGTGCAGCCCCACTTTCCAGCACGATTGTGAACCATTAATAATTACTCTCTGAGAATGGTTATCCAGCCAGTT
The DNA here is from genome assembly GCF_052426305.1 of Pelodiscus sinensis. NCBI lineage: Eukaryota > Metazoa > Chordata > Testudines > Trionychidae > Pelodiscus > Pelodiscus sinensis. Next base: position 88,406,671 of record NC_143056.1, on the reverse strand, counting down.
ATGTACCCACATTATAGTAACACCATCTAGGTTGTATTTTGCTAGTTTATTGATAAAAAGGTTATGCGAGACTGTATCAAATGCTTTATAAAAATCTAGGTGTACCATGTCCACTGCTTCTTCCTTATCCATAAGCCTTCTTATCTTATGAAAGGAAGCTTTCAGATTTGTTTGACATGAATTGTTCTTTACAAATCCATGCTGGCTGTTACCTATCACCTTATTACCTTCCAGTTGTTTGCAAATGAATTCCTTTATTATTTGCTCCATTTTATCTTTCCTGGCGCAGAAAGTAAACTGACTGGTCTGTAGTTTCCTGGGTTGTTTTTATTTCCCTTTTTATAGATGGACACTATATCTGCTCTTTTCCAGTTTTCTGGAATCTCTCCCCATTTCCATGACTTTTCAAAGATGATAGCTAAAGGCTCAGATACCTCCTCTATCAGCTCCTTGAGAATTCTAGGATGCATTTTATCAGGCCCTGGTAACCTGAAGGCGTGTAAGTAATATTTAATTATTTTTTTAATTTTAACTTTTAAATCTACCCTATTTCCACTAGCATTCACTCTGTTGGGCATCCCGTCACCATCAATCTTGACAAAAACAGAAACAAAGAAGTAATTGAGCACCTCTGTCATTTCCAAGCTTCCTGTTATTGTTTTTCCCTCTTCACTGAGCAATGGGCCTACCCTATCCTTGGTTTTCCTCTTGCTTCTAATATATTTGTAGAATGTCTTTTTGTTACCTTTTACATCTCTAGCTAGATTGAGCTTGTTTTGTGCCTTTGCCTTTCTTATCTTGCCACTGCATACTTGTGTTATTTGCTTATATTCATCCTTTGTAATTTGTCCTAGTTTCCACTTTTTATACGACTCCTTTTTGTTTTTTAGATCATATATGATCTCCTGGTTGATCCAAGATGTTCTCCTGCCATATCTTCTATCTGTCTTACACAGTGGAAGAGTTTGCTTTAGGGGCCTTATTAATGTCCCTTTGAAAAACTGCCAACTCTCTTCAGTTGTTTTTCCTCTTAGTCTTGCTTCCCATGAGATTTTTCCAACCATCTCTCTTAGTTTATTAAAATCTGCCTTCCTGAAATCCACTGTCTCTATTATGCTGCTCTTCTTTCTACCATTCCTGTCAATTGTAGGATCTGTGTTAATGAGGCTAATTAAGTGAGCTGGATTTCACTTAGATCCAAGAGTCACAAGAAGAAAGACAAATCTAAATTTTCATTTACAAACACTTGATAACGAAGTGATAGCATCTTGATAGCGAAGAAAAGTTTAAAAACATGACTCTTTTGTAACCAATGAAATGATATCTGCCTTGGGCTATGTCCAGACTCAGGGGTTTTTTCAAAAAAAGTAGCCTTTTTTCGAAAAAACTTCACCTGCGTCTAGACTGCAGCCTCGTTCTTTCAAAATTAAATCGAAAGAATGCGGCTTTTCTTTCGACGGCGGTAAACCTCATTTCACGAGGAAAAATGCCTTTTTTCGAAAGTGCTCTTTCGAAAAAAGGCGTTCTTGAAAGCAAACAGGGCTTTTTAGAAAGAGAGCATCCAGACTCACTTGCTGCTTTCTTTCGAAAAAGCATCTTGCTTCTTCGAAAGTTCCGCGTGCAGTCTAGACGCTCTCTTTCGAAAGAGGCTTGCAGTCTAGACATAGCCTAAGTGTGCAGATAGTCTGAACTGATAGCTCTATAAGGGGTTAACCACCTCATGAATTTGATCGGGTATAAATTTCATGACCAGTTGTTCTGGGGCCCCTTGCCAGAACAATGGGCCATGTCACAGAGAGGGGGAAACTGGGAAGAACCATATTATGGTCTGCCTAGAGTCACTGAGGACAGTTCTTGTGTTGTGGCAGATGAATTGTAGCACATGAGAGAGAACGAAAAAATCAGTAATGGGCAGGCCTGGTGGTTTCACAATAATTGTACTCTCTAGTCCATTCCTATGGAAGGATCTCAGTAGTGATACAGCTGCCCAAGGTGTGAACATGTTGTCTCTAGGAGAGAGATTTTATAACAGCATGGCAAAGAAGATCTGCCCATACAATTTTATTGAGAATGTAATGTTTAATGCAGTTTGCTTTTCCACAAATCAGTTCTCTTTCATTTGTGGCATACCAGTGACAAGCTATTATTAAAAATGATTATCTAAATTTAGTGGAGAAGTCTGAATACTTGGAGGAATATTCTGAAATCCCATTTATAGAAATTCTATGAAAAAAAACGGTTATTATGCTGTTGGGTGAAGGAAGAATGCTGAATTCTGCAGTGAAATTTGGGACATTGAGGATCTCTCCCCCCCGCAAAGAACTGGAATAAAATCTCTGTTACTTTGCACAGTCTATGGTGTGAGTTCTCACAACTTGTGCAAGTTTGTGATACTCCTTAGATAATGTCCTTTAAATAGTTCCAGAATATAGAAGTTAATCTGTAAAATTTTCACCATCCTTATTAACTTTTTTCCTATCTGATGTTTGCATTTTTACTCTAAGGGAGTACTGACTTGCTTCTGCTGGTTTAGCAGTCAACTTACACTGCATTTGTTTCATTTGGAGAAAGGAGATAACTACATATGATAATTAAGTCATCAATTTCTTCCAATTTCTACGATACTTCAGAAATCATACTGTTCTAATACATCACATTTTTCTCATGCATCACTGGTGGACCCTCATGACTTTACATAGTCAGTACTAAGAACAATATATAGTATTTTACACAATGAAGTATTACACATAATTTGTTCATTCAGAGTCCAAAAGGGAGAGCTGTGTTTCAAAACTACTTACAAAACTTACACATGACTTGGATGACCTCCGCAGGTCTCTTTCAACCCTATAATTATGTGAGGGCACAAGTTCTTAGGCAATTATAGAAAATTTGTCTGTTATGTTTATCAAATTATTTTCCATACCCAAAGAGAATAATATATATTAATGGTAGGGATGTAATGCTATAACCGTTTAAACGGTTAACCAATAAGCAAGAGTGTATCGACTACCATAACAGTTAAATGCTGGCTCCTGGCCCCACTCACTGCTGCCCCGCACTGCTGCCCCTGATACAGCCAAGTGCCCCTAACCACTGATACAGAGGCAGCAGTGCAAGGCAGCAGCAGGCTCCCCATGAGTGGGGCTGGGAGCCAGCATGTAATTGTTAAGGTAGCCAATAAGCTCACGTATCAGAGGCAACTGCGTGAGGTGGCAGCTGACTTCCCAGGAGCTGGGCAGCAAGCAGAAGCTGATGTGGCCAGGCAGCTTAAAAGCACACTAGCTCTTGAAGAGCCAGCTACCACCCTATGTTGCAGGCTCTGTAGTATAAAACTTAGAGAAGCGGGCCAGCAGGAGAAGGGCCAGCAGCCAGAATATGGCTCCTGGCATGCACTGGCTGCCAGCCCCACTCTTGGAGAGTAAGCTGAGCTGCAGGCACTACAGTATAAGCTTCATGCTGCAGAGCCCACAGTGTGTAACCATGCAACTGCTAAGATTTTCAGTGGTTACAAGGTTACTTAATTATCCGCTTTTTAATATTCCTAATTAATGGCAGCTTACCTTATGAGAGACACTACTACCAGTCAGTATAGCAGGATATGATTGTGCTTTATAAACACACCCGGGGCAGGGCAAGAGCTACTGAAGTTAAAGGACAGTGTTGGCACAAGTACAAATGGGTATAAACTGGCCATTGACAAATTTAGGTTGGAAATCAGAAAATTTTAACCATCAGAGAAGTGAGGTTCTCGAACAGCCTCCCAATAGGAATAATAGGGGCAAAATATCTAACTAATTTTAAGGTGGCATTGCATACATTTATGAACAGGATTGATATAACTGTGATAACAGGGTATTGGATTCAATGACCCAGTCTTATGTCGTGTCATCAGTGCACAAGGATACACAAAGAGACAGTAATTGCTCTGAATGAATTTACAATCAACTGCATACTCGCGGATGAACTCCTGAATCCACATGGAGCCCCACTGATTTCAGCAGGTTCCTCAAGGGCATACAGATTCACCCAGACAGACCAAATTGCAAGACTAGAGCCTTAAGGCTAGATCCACAGTGGGGACTTAAATGATCAGCATTTTAATGCTCTGTCTAGGTGCCCTTTTGCTTAGCAGAGTCCATAGACTCAAGTTAGACTCCTAGGCTCTCTATACAATACGGCTGTGTCTAGACTGGCAAGTTTTTCCGCAAAAGCAGCTGCTTTTCCGGAAAAACTTGCCAGCTGTCTACACTGGCCGCTTGAATTTCCGCAAGAACACTGACTATCATGTAAGAAATCAGTGCTTCTTGCGGAAATACTATGCTGCTCCCGCTCGGGCAAAAGTCCTTTTGCACAAAAGCGTTTGCGCAAAAGGGCCAGTGTAGACAGCTCAGATTTGTTTTGCGCAAAAAAGCCCCGATCGCGAAAATGGTGATTGGGGCTTTTTTGCACAAAAGCGCATCTAGATTGGCCATGGATGCTTTTGCAGAAAAGCGTCCATGCCAATCTAGATGCTCTTTTCCACAAATGCTTTTAACGGAAAACTTTTCCGTTAAAAGCATTTGCGGAAAATCATGCCAGTCTAGACATAGCCTAAATGGAGAGAGTTAGGGACTTAAACTAGCCAGTATAAAATGCCAAGGTGAGGGTAACACAGCCATGGGCAGACCTACTAGCTGGAGCCAGAGTCCACAGTTATGAGACAGGACTTAATAGGGATGTAAGCGACTACCCAATAAGCATAGTAATTGAGCGACTACTTGACTAGTCACTTCCCACTCCCCGCTGCTTTTGTATCAGGAGCAGCAAGGGGAGGAGAACCAGGAGCCAATGCTGAGGGGAACTGGCTTAAAAGCCAGTCTCTGTGATGTGGGGGGCAGTGTCAGGGGAGGCAGAGCGTACTTTAAAGGTAGTAAGAGCTCACATGCCTTAAAAACATGCCTGCTTTTCTGACATTTTTTTCGGAAAAGTGGACTCATTCTTTGGAGGCAGCAGAGCTTTCCCGGGATACCAGAGGTATCCCAGAAAAGTTCTGCAGTCTAGACATGCCCACAGTAATCTTACAATTACACCCAGTTTAGACATACCCACAGTAATCTTACAGTTTACCACCAGTTTAGATGTACCCACAGTAATCTTACAATTACCCCCAGTTTTTCAGCATTTGTTAATTTTTCAACAATCTTGCTCAGCGTTTTCTTCTCAAACTTATCCTGTCTAGATGGAGATCATACTTGAACACAAATTATGCACAGACAGACTATCATCATCTGTGAAATTTTACTTTTTCTATGAATAACATAAAAAAATACTACAACAGTAAACTTCCGATAATCCGGCACCTTTAGGACCCAGGGGGTGCCGGATTATCAGATATGCCGGACTATCAGAAGGGGGGGCTATGAGGGGGGTGGGGTGGGAGGGGATGCCACCCCCGACCCCTCATATCCCCCCTTACGATAGTCCGGCTCTGCCCCAGGCGTCCCTGATTCAGCCGCTGCTGGTCAGTTTCAGCAGCAGCTGAATTGGGGACGCCTGCAATAGAGCAGCTGGGGTGCTGCCGGGTTGGTCCCGGCAGCTCTGCCCCGGGCTTCCTGGAATCAGCCACTGATCTGTTTCAGCAGTGGCTGAATCGGGGACCCCTGGGGCAGAGCAGCTGGGGTCCTGCCGGGTTGGTCCCGCAGCACCGTCCTTTGGCGCTGCGGGACCAACCCAGCAGCACTCCAGCTGATCTGCCCCAGGCGTTCCCAAGAGCAGCTGGGGTGCTGCCGGGTTGGTCCCGCAGCCCCGAGGGGCAGCGCTACGAGACCAACCCAGCAGCACCCCAGCTGCTCTGCTCCCGGCTTCCCCGATTCAGCTGCTGGTCAGTTTCAGCAGCAGCTGAATGGGGGAAGCCTTTCTGGCTGCCCCAGCACTTCCGGGTTCCTGATGGTGCCGGACCATCAGGAGTCCCGGAGCATTGGATGCCGGACTAATGGAGTTTTACCGTATAACATCTTTACATCCTCAGGAAATTCTAAATTCAGAGATGAATGATATAACCAGCTTCAAGAACTCATTCAGACAATTCCATGTAGCCAGTCCATACCTCAAGAGATCCCTCAGGGTATGTCTACACTACCCTCCTAGTTCGAACTAGGAGGGTAATGTATGCATACCGCACTTGCTAATGAAGCCCGGGATTTGAATTTCCCGGGCTTCATTAGCATAAGCGGGGAGCCGCCATTTTTAAATCCCCGCTGCTTCGAACCCCGTGCAGCGCGGCTACACGGGGCTCGAACTAGGTAGTTCGGACTAGGGTGCCTATTCCGAATTACCGGTACACCTCGTTTCACGAGGAGTAATGGTAGTTCGGAATAGGCACTTAGTCCGAACTACCTAGTTCGAGCCCCGTGTAGCCGCGCTGCACGGGGTTCGAAGCAGCGGGGATTTAAAAATGGCGGCTCCCCGCTTATGCTAATGAAGCCCGGGAAATTCAAATCCCGGGCTTCATTAGCAAGTGCGGTATGCATACATTACCCTGCTAGTTCGAACTAGCGGGGTAGTGTAGACATACCCTAATATATTCTGAAATTTGTTATACAGTAGTTCATAGTAAGCTTTCAATCTGAAGATATCATGTTCATGTGGGAAAGTAGCTATGGACCATTAGGCGCATTATTCTTTAAATAAATATGGTAGTCTACTTATTTTTAATTAATTAATGCTATAATACCCGAAACCATGAAATGTAGTTAAATAACGTTGTCTTTATTTACTCATGGCACAATTAGTGCATAGAAATTGAGAACTCAGTTCCTGGTGCCAGTTAATAGCAGTACAGCAACAGTTTGAAGTGGACTTTGGGCAACATAAGTGTAGTTTCCCTGAGAGACACTCAAAAGAATATCATTACACAGAAGCTAAAGATGAACACTGTAACAAAAGTATTAAGTTTCTGCTCCTGCATTGAGATTATCATGGGCATAGGTCTGCTCATGCAGAATCTGAATCTAAATACATTCATAGTTTCTTGCCAAACATTATTCCACAGAATAACACTGGTTTTAATTTTCAAAAAGATTAACCAGTGTTTAAACATGCAAACCACTATTTTTTTAAAGAAGGTACTACATTTTAAAAAATACAGTGCTCCTTGCTTTTGAATTCTTTTTTAAAAAAGTGGTCTCACTCAAATCCTAACCTTGCCTCTGGACTTTTTTAGTTCTAGCACTAACACTTTCAAATTAGGTTTTATGAAGAAGATCCTCAGATCCTTAATTACAGCTGCATCTGCAAAAGTGTATTAAAGGCTCAAAACAGTGAACAGATTTTTTTTACTATTATAATAAATGGCAGTTTAACACATACTTTGTCACTAACCCAATAAGGAAGGCCAACAGTCAAATTTCCTTTAAGTGCTTAACCAACTGGTGAGATACTTTTCACACAGTATTAGAATATAAAACTAAAACATAGTGCCTTGAAACTATCTATAATAGTTTAGTCTCGGCGCACTACGCTGGTACCTTGCAGTAGAGTGCTTTCTGGAAAAGAGGTTTGCTTAGCCAAAGACGAGGAAAGTTTGATCAATAAAAACCTCTCCACTGATCTTTAATTTTCTCTAACCAGTGCTTCAGCCTTATTTAATTCCTCAGTTTCCAGCTACACAATAAGGCCATAAAATATATTCCAATATAAGCCATCTTGGTGCTCAACTTGATACTTTCATTTGTTATTGTGCAAATTACTGATAAATTGTACTCGGTTACCTGGTTTGATTTCATTTGGTTTACATTGCACTTCTTCAACACAGTCTGCCGGAAACCATCCAACAAGTCCTCGGGTGCTTCCTTCCCAGAATCCACCTTCACCAATGCTTAAAACTAAACACAAAAGAGAAAGACAAATGGAACATTAGCCTTTTCACCCCTTTCCCTCCTCTGGAATAAATGTAAATGCTAAGATTGTTTAAACAATGAGTCAGATATGCATAGAACACTGATGAACATCAACCCAGCACAATAAGTCTAATTCTGCTTCCCAAAACACTTTCACAGAATCAGACAGAGCTCAAGTGCACATATGGTTCCCTGGGTCTTACTATGAACTTTTAAAATATACCTATGTATTCTGCAATATTGATGTTATGAATAATTAATTTCAGCAAGCACATCCAACTACTCTGAGACCCAGAGTACTGATGTGAAGGATTAATAACCTCAAGGGTTCACTTGCCATGAGCTGAAAATTCTTGGAAATGGATGCCCTAACCCAGTGTTTCTCAACCATTTTTTTTATAAAGTACCCCTTTTAAAAAAAATTATAAGTACCCCCCCAGTACTTACAGTTTTCAGATGCACACAATTTTTTTCTACTGTTGCAACAACTTAATCGTAACCAGGTGGGCGATGAAATTTTTGGATGTAAAAAGTACAAAATAATAAAACATTGTAAAACGTAACTGGAATTTGGAGAAAACTGAATTTTTTTTGTGCTGACATACCCCGCAGACTTCTGTAGAGTACCCATAAGGGTAATCGTACCACTGATTGAGAAACATTGCCCTAACCTAGCAGGGAGCAGGTTAGTGCTGGTATTTGTGTGTGCGCCTATGGGTGGTGGAGAGGCGGGAGGAGGGAGATGCAAGCACTGAACTCCCACATAGACCTTTTAAGTATCCTTCTCCAGCCAAGGGACAAAGAACCATTCAAGGTATTGTCACTAGTTTGGACCGCTTGTTCTAGACGTAGACAGATCTGTATCATGCTTGGAGCACAGCTTTGCAAGGGGAGTTCTGAATTCACAGGCTGCCATTTGCCCCAGGAGTTGAAGTCGCGTCCTTGCTATGGTTTGAGGGCTCAGTAGTAGTGTGTAAATGAAGCTGGACATTAAAGCAAACTTGTCCATAGGAAAGTACTCTCTGGCAAGTGTGAAGTCCAGATTCTATCCATTGTACGGGTGTAAAAGCATATTGTTTGATGCTGATTTGAAGGCCTAGAGTGTGGAACAGGGATAGGGCCATACTGGTTGTCAACTAAACCTTGAGAAAGGAACAAGAGACAGTTTTTGAGACATGGAAAACAATTACTCGTATCTGATGAAGATGGACTGTAATGGCCAACAGGACTTTTGTCAAGATCCTCAGGACAGTTGAAAGGGCAACGGTCAGGACACATTACTGATAGTGATTTGTGTCAATGATGAATCATGGGATGTGTCTGTGGAAGAGCTGCACAGCTCTATGAAAATACGTATCTTGGTGGACAAGGGTAATGGAGCAGGCCCCTAGATCCCAAGGTGGGACTATCAGCGCTGAGGACTAAGATGTTTAAAATCCTGAAATCAAGAATGGGTCTTCATCCTCCTTTTCTCTTGGAACCAGAAAGTAGAACTCTTTTCCAAGGAAATACAGGAGAGAATTCAGCACGTGTTGTAAAAGACCCTGTGAGACAGGTCCCAGGAGTGTTGAAGAGGTGTGAGAGGGATGGAGATGAACAAGATGGAATTTAAATTACCTCGAGGTTTCATATGTCAGATGATGAGCTTCTAGGAAAGGGAAAATGGGAGATGCAGACTCCATAATTTTGATGGAGAGTGGGTTGGTGCAACAAAGGATTCAGGTTGGTGCAACCCTCAACCAATGTGTCAAATACAATCACTTAGAAGAAATCATTGAGCAATGTCATTAGGAGGATGACTCCATCTTAAGAAATCTGACCTGTTTCTGTGTGGCTCAGTAGAGGTTTGGTAGTGGATAGATGAAGATTGCTGAGCTGTTTTTGATCTGTGGCAGGTATACAGATGCCAAGAGTTTGTAAAATTGCCTTGTATTTGAAAGAGTGGAAGGATCACTCTTTGACAACAGAAAGAGTCTAATTTTTCGAAGGGAAGGTCCTCTAAGATATTGTATACTTTTCAAGACAGGCCAGAGGATTGCAGTCATGACATACCACACCACACCACATGACTACGGCACTAACTAAAGAACTCAAACGTGTGTCCATACTGAGGACAGGAAGCTGCTGGAGTTGCTGCAGGATAAATGCTTCTCCCCCCGCCCGGCAGCTCCATGCCCATGTCCTGAGCCCCTAGCTGGGCAGGGGTTATTAAACAGCTGCAGGGCTTAGAGGGAACACTGGTGGTGATTCCTCTATTCCTAGCTCCTGCTCTTTTGGAAGCTCTTCTTGAGGAATAGGGTCATGAACCCTCTTGCACAGCATTACAATGTAGAACTGATTGCCATAGGGGACCCAAGGATTCTAGAAATCTGATGAGGCATAACCAAATGGGGTAGGACCTAAGGGAAATCCTGCCGGGGTTGATAAATCAGAAGTCTACTGGAGTGTCTCATACTCAGGATGTGCCTTAAGGGAGGGAAGCTGTAAAAGGAAGCTGGTGGAATCTTTCCCTATGTCTAGTGAAGTAGCTACAGATTTTGTGGCCTGCACTGTGCAGGGGGTCAGACTAGATGGTCATAATGGTCCCTTCTGACCTTAAAATCTATGAGTCTATGTCAGTACCAGAGACTGAGGAGAGAGCAGTAATCACTTTGGTACTGGGGGCTGAGTCTTCATGAGATAGCATGCGAGCACCAGAGCTTACACTGGCTCCAGAACAACTGTTGGTACCTGCAGGAAAATTCTCAGCAGAGCCAATTTCTGTTTTTCCAGAATATGAAAATCAGTACAGGAGAGGAACCTGAATGATGCTGGTAACTCTGGGAACTGTTCCTTGGGAGTAAGTATGTTGAGCAATATGGGGGATGATGAACAATTTGTGCACTTCTTGTCATGACACCAGGAGGATATTAAGGAGGATGTTTGAAGTCCTTGTTTCCCAACGAGTCCATGCATTTTAAATTATTCAATTCCAGTACCAACACTGGTGCCACCGGGGGTTACTTGCTGGTAGCCTTCTTGGAACTGGAAGTCTTTTAGATGGTACCAAAGTCTTAATACCACAGGAGGTAGGAGCCTCAGCAGTACCTACACTAAGATACACATCCTCCTTGTTCCTTGGCTTTAAGGGTGAACTTTCCTCTCATCATGGGCTACTTCTCTAGGAAATAGGGCCTTTTGTATTAGAGTATTTAAAAAAAGAGTCTGAAAGCACACCATGTATTTTTTGCTTACCAGATCCAAGGCTGGCACAGCCACCAGAGCATTCTGAGCTGTTGACACCAATGTTTGGAGGGGCTCTCAGATCCTGTCAGTCTCAGGGAACACTCCATTAGTAGCAGTTTCAATCTGTTCTCCCTCAGCATTCTGGATTTGTGTTTGAAGCCAGAACAGACCTTGTACTTAAAGGGGATGAGAAACTCTCCAAAGCAGAGAAGATCAGTGAATGTCTGTTACTGAAGGGGAAGGACAGGCGGTACACCCGGCTAGGTGTGAAACCCAGAATTTTTGGCATAACACACAAGAGTCTACAGACAAAGCCCAAACTAGGATCTGACTGAAAATAGTGGAATGATCCCTCTCAAAAAGGACAAGCTAACCAAACCAAACAACCCACACTACAATAACAAAGGTAAGGGATGAATAAGGTATGTATTGGACTCTGTCACTCCAGCTCAAGCTGTAAGTGGCTGAGAAGGAATGGAAGTGGCTATAAATCTGCCTCTGGAACATGAAGTATAGGGTACATAGACACTGATGACAAAAATGTCCAATTGAGAGTGCACTGGTATACACACTACCTTTATGCAGAGCAACCATGGACATAACAATTTGAAGAGTGCAATACTTTATTTAACAGTTAACACCAGAAACTTGGAATCTGGGTCAAGCAATATGAATTTAATGGTGTGAGCACAAAATGAATACTTGCATATCCCAAATCTAGTATACACAATGTGGATAACTTTTGAAATACTTTGCTGATTTTCACAGTGGAAGAAAATGACAATGGAAAGTGAATGGCCTTCTTCTAATAAGAGGAAAAGATTTACTTTGCATAGGTGATCATCTTGAAATTTCTCTTATTAGAAACTGCTCAAGAATTGGGACAGAGGGTTGCAGAACAACAATGTAAATACAATACTAATACCAAACATTTAGAATAAATGATGAACAATAATTAAAATAACCCTAAAATATGTTTTTCCAGATAAGATGTTTAAAGAAGCTGAGAAAAATCACAGAACATTTAGTAACTCTTTATAATAAGAAGCTCGAGATATTCCCCCCAAAAAGAAAAGAAAATTAATATTGAGTTGTGTACGCATTTTAAACATAAATAGAAAAACTAATGCCAAACACTTAAAATAGAGAATAATTTGATCACACACACATACACCCCTCCTTGTGAGACATAATGAAGCTTTAAAACAAGAGCATCTGGTTCTTATTGCAACTGCATTTTACATAAGTGCCAGTCTACTGACTTCAGTGTAGTGATGTGAAAAGTTAACCAGTTGACCAGTAAGCATCACTCAATGGATGATGTTTACCGGTTCTGGTTAACCAGTGGGGGGCTGGGAGCAACTCCTGCCATGGGCCTGCCAAGGATATGGGTGCTCCTGTCCAGCTGGAGCAGCCCTGGGACAGCTGGAGCAGTTCCCACACAAGCAGGGGCTGCTCTGGCTGGGCTGGAGCAGCCCTCCCTCCACCCGCCCTCCAACCCTCCCTTTAATCAGTTAACCGGTTAAACATCATGGTTAACTGGTTAACCAATTAAATGGGATTTTACATCCCTACTTCATTAGATTTGAATTTCAAGCTGTATCAATCAAGTTAAGTGATATGGATAATCAAACCCATGCATGGCAGGAAATATGTCTTCTTTAATACTAACAGCAAATCTAGTTGTCACACTTGAGAATGCCTGTATATAATTAAAGATGGTATTAATGTTTACCTCGATTTAAAGGAGTAATGCAATAGTATCTATTTCTGATAATCCCTATTAATGTCTGTAAAATACTTAACAGGAAAATGTTTCTCTTCTGACAATTCTATTTGTTTTAGAGTTTATATGTATAGACCAGAGGTGGGGAATCCGTGCTGGTGCTCTAGTCCCCCTGCCACCCAATGTGGTGCTGGAGCTCACAAATCTAGTAGCCTGGGTCCCTCTAGGCTCTGGTGTGTGAGGGCAACGTGGGGAATGCCTCTCTTTCTCAGTCAGGGACCACGTCAGTGAGGGTTTGGGGTTTTATTTTATTTTTGTTGTTTTTGTGTGCAGCCCCCAACTAATTTTAATGTGGTTCAGTGGTTCCTTGAATAGACCTTACAAAATGCATATTTCAAATATTATACCTAAAACATAGTAATTTATAAACTTAAATCCAAAATCCTGCATGACTTCACTTATACACATGGGCAGTCCTACATGTATATAAGTGGTTGCTGGATCCTGGATTTGGGGCCCTCATCTGACTGAGTGCTCTTACCTCCCACTGATGACGATGAATATGTATGAACTTTTACTCAGGCTATATACAATAAGAGACCTGACAGAATTTCAATGCATTTTTAAAAGCTTCCTGAAAGCCATCGATATTTTGTGTGCATTAACAATCCTAGATCTGTGTTTTAAAAGGAAAAAAAATACAAAGCTAGTCTTGTGTTTTAAAGACATTAACAGAAGAAACTCAGTATAAATGTGTGGACCACTCATGAAGAAAAAAAGCCCCAGAACTATTTATGTTGCTGAAATATCCCATTTGCTTTTGGAAGTAGTTACAGTATGTGCATATATATGCACACAAATCTATCTTTCCCAGTTGAGCTATCTTTTCCCAGTTGTGTAAATTGTGTTTACAATTCCTACAACAAGCAAAATTCAATATTCTGTGACTAAGGGTACATCTACACTGCACAGCTATTTCAGGGTGCCTCTGGTATCCCGAAATAGCTACCCCGTCTCTACACAAGCCACCCGTTATTTTGAAATATTTTTCTAAATAATGGGCATGCTATTTCGCCATCTCAGTAAACCTCATTGTGGGTATATCCAGACTACACGGCTCCGATGATGGAGACATGTAGATTAGGTTTCTAGACATAGGAAAATGAAGTGGCAATTTAAATAATCGCCATTTCATTTACATAAAAATGGCTGCCGCACTGTGCCGATCAGCTATTTGGTGGCAGAGCACGGTAGTCTGGACGCTCCGCGGTCGACAAGGGAAGCCTCATGGAATGAGGTTTACCGGGGTGGTTGACAAGGACTTCCCTTGTCGACTGCAGAGCGTCCAGACTACTGCACTGTGCCACCAAACAGCTGATTGGCACAGCACGGCAGCCATTTTGATGTAAATGAAGCAGCAATTATTTATTTAAATCGCCGCTTCATTTTCCTATGTCTAGTAAACTAATCTACATGACTCCATCGACGGAGCCATGTAGTCTAGACATACCCTGCATGAAGGATAAGGGACAGCTCAAAATAGTACATTATTTTGAAATTTGGAGCTATGTAGACCCGCCAAATTTCAAAACAAGCTGTTTCAAAATAAGATACGCAATTTGTGTAGTGCAAATTGCATATCTTATTTTGAGTTTAGGGTGCTGCATAGACGCACCCTAAATTAACAGCACAGAGGCAGAGATCTGCCTCTGAGCTACCACCTTTTGTAACCATGCCTTTGTTGGTCACAACTAATAATACCAAATACAGGAAAAACTACTGAGAAATGGAGCAGATTTAACCCAGAACTTGATTTACACTGCAGTAAGTGATATGAATAATCAAACTCATGCATGGCAGGGAATGTACTTTATAACCCAAAATTGGTGATTACTCTCCCGTAAGATAAATCAAAGCAGCGAAGAAAGTAAACTCTTGTTTAAACATCTAGGATGTGTCTAAACTACATGGCTCCATTGATGGAGCCATGTAGATTAGGCTGATCGGCAGAGGGAAATTAAGCCGCGATTTAAATAATCACGGCTTCATTTAAATTTAAATGGCTGCCACGCTGAGCCGACAAACAGCTGATCAGCTGTTTGTCAGCTCAGCGCGCTAGTCTGGACGCTCCTGTGCTGACCTGAAAGCCCTTTATCGACCTCCCTATTATGCCTCGTAGGATGAGGTTTACCGGGGAGGTCGATAAAGGGCTTTCATGTCGACAGGGGAGCGTCCAGACTGCCCCGATCTGCCAACAAACAGCTGATCGGCAGAGTGGGGCAGCCATTTAAATTTAAATGAAGCCGCAATTATTTAAATCGCAGCTTCATTTCCCTTTGTCAAACAAACAAATCTACATGGCTCCGTCAACGGAGCCATGTAGTCTAGACGTACCCCTAGCTAACAAGATGTCAGAGGAACATGTCCTTTGGCATTCCAGTCCTTGTATGTATGTATCTACCTAGCTACCTTCTTTCCTTTACATTTCAGATATTTAAGGAATGGCAACTATGTGATAATTGCATAAGACCTGAGTGATATACTGATCTGGCTGTGTGGCAAAAACACTGACTTAAATGATGAGTAGTTATTTAAAAACAATTTAATCAAACAAAGGTTTCCTCTGATCCCAAAGGATCAGCCACACACTAAGTTCAACATATCACTCACATCCTACCTTATAAGCACCCTGTTACCAATCCTTTAGTGTGTGTGTGTGTGTGTGTGTGTGTGAGTGAGAGAGAGAGAGAGAGAGAGAGAGAGAGAGAGAGAGCTAAAATTGACTAAAAGAATCAAATACACACAAGAATTGCAAAATGTTGATTCAGGCTAGGGATGTTAGCATATAGTCATATAAACGATTAACTGATAAGCCTGATCTTATCTGTTAATCCAAACTACTACACCCCCCTGTTGCTGCCTCTGTATGAAAGGCAGCAAGACTGGGGGGGAGGTGAGGAGCTGGCTCGCGTGAAGCCACCATCCCCCCACCTGCTGCCTCCCACAGAGGTAGCAGAGTGAAGTTGGCAGGGAGCTCCCTGGGAGTGGGGCAGGGAGCCAGGAGCACACTGGCTGCCAGCCCCACCCCCGGGGAGTATTTTAATAACTGTGTAACTGCTAAAAATTGTTGCAGCTGCACAATTACTAAAATAAACAATATCTAACATCCTTACTTGTAGCAGTGATGGAATAAACTGCTGGCTCAAGTCAAGTCTCTAGTTGCTTCCAACTTCATTGGAAGGTCCTCAGACTTTTGGTTAGAATGTTCCCATTATTACCAGTTCATAGTACAGAGGCTAGAACAGGAAAGAGGCAAAATAGAGAGGTTTCCCCCCACGTTTTATATCTTCTGCCATGTGGAGGGAAATCCACAGTTTCAAACCAAGCCCTCAGTGCAGCTTGTGGAAAATTAAAGGTAAAGATGCAGTCAGGAGTCATATGGGCAAGTCACATGTCTATGTCTGATTTCACTTAGTCATTTGTAGTATAAGCCATTACCTGTACTTCAGATGGAACCTTCACAGGAAAGTCCATTCTGTGTAGATGGGTGTTTTCCATTGTGAGGTAAGAATACTTTGTATAGAACATTTATCTTGAATAATCCCTTCAAGATATTCAGGCTAAATATTTTGTGGGCATTACCACAGGAGAAAACATATTTGAAATATAGATATAGAGCCAATACTCATAATTTCAAATACAAAAATGATACATGCATACAAATGACATAAACATTAGCAAATCATATCCTTTCTTTCGACACACTCTGTATAAGATTTGTTGCGATTATTAATAGAGGTAGCAACAGTGATCTACTTGGTCATATTTTAATCAGGTAACGTCACACTTCTCATCATATAAAACATGAAGGCAAATTTTGCTCTTAGTTACACTGACGAAAATCCAGAACAACATAAGAGAGGACTGAGGAAACCTCGTCTTTAATATTCATAGAAGAACAGGGTGTGTGTCTTTGTATGTGAAGGAACAGATGGAAATTTATTAATAAGATATTATTTAATTTATTGTATGATTGAGTACCAAGTTAGGATTGTAGATCAATTTAATTAAAAGAATGGAAACTACCAGGGATTCCTGTCAGATAGAAGAGATAATGAAATGTATGACAATGTAGGACTCTAGTTGCAAATCATTATTTTTGGTATAGATAGTTCTCAGCATCTAATCTCTATCATGATTTCATTTTGTTGACTGACAGGAAGGAGAATTTAGACTGCTATGAAATGAGAAAGATTGCTTCCTTCCCCTAGGGTGTGTCTAGACTACATGCCTCCTTCGACGGAGGCATGTAGATTAGCCAGATCGGAAGAGGGAAATGAAGCCGCGATTAAAATAATCGCGGCTTCATTTAAATTTAAATGGCTGCCCCGATCTGCCGATCAGCTGTTTGTCGGCAGATCGGGGGAGTCTGGACGCGATGCCCCGACAAAGAAGCCTTTCTTCATCGACACAGGTAAGCCTCGTGAAACCAGGTTTACCTGTGTCGATGAAGAAAGGCTTCTTTGTCGGGGCATCGCGTCCAGACTCCCCCGATCTGCCGACAAACAGCTGATCGGCAGATCGGGGCAGCCATTTAAATTTAAATGAAGCCGCGATTATTTTAATCGCGGCTTCATTTCCCTCTTCTGATCTGGCTAATCTACATGCCTCCGTCGAAGGAGGCATGTAGTCTAGACACACCCTTAGTTAGTATTTTATTAATGTAACTCAAAGCTATTACTTTTATGCTTTGAATTACATGGATCCTTCTGTTTCCATGCAGAATTTATATTTTGGTTTATTATAAGTCAGCTGAGTATTTCACATGTACAGGAAAAGTTTGACATGTTCATGGTAGTAGCAGCTGACAGTGGATAGACCATCTTCATCAAGATGGAAAAAAAAAGGTGTGTTTCTTTGTGTCCATATGTGAATTCAAGATAA
Organism: Pelodiscus sinensis; assembly: GCF_052426305.1. Lineage (NCBI taxonomy): Eukaryota > Metazoa > Chordata > Testudines > Trionychidae > Pelodiscus > Pelodiscus sinensis. Next base: position 88,388,896 of record NC_143056.1, on the reverse strand, counting down.
AGAGTGACAGTTACATATCACAAGTTGATTCCAAAGAGTTCCACTTTGGATCATCATTAAATGAAAGTTTAAAGTGTTATCAATTACTAACAATGGAAGTTTGGCAGAACTATACAGGACACCTGCTTGAAAATATGGTATCCTTGGAAAGAACTAGGGTGATAGGTAGTGCATTGGGTAGAATGTATTAGTTCAGAGTCAATGATTAATATGCTATATAACAGGAGTGGGGAACTTTTTGGGGGGTCAGCAAAAAAATCAGTTGTGGCAAAAAAAATACCCCCTCACTGATGTGGCCCCAAATTGAGAAGCAGAAAGACACTCCCCACATTCCCCTCACACACCAGAGCCGGGGGACCCAAACTAGAAGATTTTGTGGGTGACTTTTAGGCTCATGGGTAGGTTCAAAACGAGGGGTTCAGTGTGTGGGTGGGGGCTGCCAGGAAGTAGGCTTGGGGTGTGGGGTCTGGGTGCTGAAGTGGTTTGGGATTTGGAGGGTGTCTAGACAGAAGGTAGGGAGCAGGAGTGGGGTGATGGTTAGGGAAGTAAAATCCCATTTAATTAGTTAACTGATTAACTGATTAAATGGGGGTGGTCGGGGGGGAGGGGGGCTACTCCAGCCCACCCAGCCTGGGTGTGTCACAGATGAGCACTGCTCCTGGCCTGCCTGGGCTAGGCATGCAACAGATGGGAGCTGCAGACCCTGTGGTTAACTGTGTCTGGTACGTATTAGCTAGTAAGAGTGATGCTTACTGGTTAACCATTCACATGTTACCTATTGTGGGTCTAGGTGGGAGGGGGTACAGGAGCAAGCTGTGGGCTGGGGGGTCTGGGAAGGTGGTAGGGTGCAGAAGCAGGCTAGAAGGAGAGTCTAGATGGGAGGGGTGTAGGAGTGTGCTGGGATTTGGGAGGTCTGGAAGGATGGTAGGTTTAGAAGTGGACTGGGGGCATGGGGTCTGGATGATGGAGGGCCTTTGTGGGTGCAGCTTCCTGGGGATGCACTTGTTCCATGATGTTGCCAGGCATCACCCTGTGCTGCTCCTATTGGCAGCAAGTACGGCCAATCAAGCGCTTTGCTGCTCTGCCATCTCCCCAGGTGGGGGGAAAGAAGGTGATCCACTTAGCTTAACAGAGGAGCTTATAAGGAAGCTAACAAGAGGTGGAAATTTGGACAGATGACTAGGGAGGAATATAAAAATATTGCTCAAGCAATCAGGGGTGAAATCAGGGAAGCCAAAGCACAACTGGAGTTTTAATTAGTAAGGGATTTAAAGGACAACAAGAAGGGTTTCTTCAGCTATGTTAGCAACAAGAAGGTCAGGGAAAGTATAGGACCTTTACTGAAAGGGGAAGCCAACATATTGATGGATGATGTGGAAAAAGCTAAAGTACTCAGTGCTTCCAGATCACTGCACCGGGCAGCACAAGATTAGGTGCGGGGGAGGGAAGTGAGCAGCCCTCAGTAATTAAAGAACAGATTAAGGACTATTTAGAGAAGCCGGACTTGCACAAGTCCATAGGGCCAGATCTAAGGGTACAGAATTGGCTGATGTGATTACAGAGCCACTGGTTGTTATATTTGAACATTTGTGGTGGCTGGGTGAAGTCCTGGATGATTGGAAAAAAGCAAAAGTAGTGTCCATCTTCTGAAAAGGGAAGGTGAAGAATCTGGGGAACTACAGACCAGTTGGTATCACCTCACTTCCTGGAAAAATCAGGGAGCAGATCCTCACAAATTCATTTTGAAACACTTAGAGGAAAGGAAGGTGATCAGGAACTGTCAGCATGCATTCATCAGGAACAGTCATGCCTGATCTACCTAACTGATTACAGTGATTGGATTGACTCTGCGGAATGGGGAAAGCAGTGGACATGGTATACCTTGACTTTAGCAAAGCTTTTGATGCGATCTCCCACAATATTCTTGCCAACAAGTTAAAAAAAGTATGGCTTGGATGAATGAACTCTAAGGTGGCTATGAATCTGATTAGATTATCAGGCTCAATGTCTAGTTGGCAGCCAGTATCAAGTAGACTACCCCAAGAGCCAGCAGTGTTCCAACATCTTCATTAATTATCTGGATGAGGGGATGGGTTTCACCTTTAGCAAGTTTGTGGATGACACTAAGTTACAGGGAGAAGTAGATATATTGGAGGGTACGGATAGGGTCCAGAGTGACCTAGACAAATTGAAGGATTGGGCCAAAAGAAATCTGAGGTTCATCAGGGACAAGTGCAGAGTCCTGCACTTAGGCACTGGTGAGGCCACATCTGGGTTATTGTGTTCAGTTTTGGGTCTCTCACTAAAGAAAGGATATGGATAAACTGGAGAGCCCAGCAGACAGCAACAACAATTATTAGAGGTCTGGGGAAGGTGACTTATAAGGAGAGGTTGAGGAAACTGAGCTTTAGTCTGCAGAAGAGTGAGGGGGGATTTAACAGCAACTTTCAACTGCCTGACGGGGTGTTCCAAAGAGGATAGAACCAGGCTATTCTCAGTGGTGGTAAGTGGCAGAACAAGAAGCAATGGTCTCAAGTTACAGTGGTGGAGGTCCTATTTCACTAGGAGGGTGATGAAGACCTGGAGTGAGCTGTCTAGGGAGATAGTGGAATCTCCATTCTTAGAGATTTTAAGGGCAGGCTTGAGAAAGCCATGGCTGGAATGATTTAGCTGGGGTTGGTCCTGCTTTGAGCAGGAGGTTGGACTAGACAGCCTCTGAGGTCTCTTCTAACCCTAATCTTCTATTCTATGCCTTCAAGATGTCAGTTTTACAAATACAGAAAATGCCATGAAAATGACCACAATGGATGTCAAATGTGAGGCTGTCAAAGTAGAATTAAAAATCAGCCAAAAGAAAATGAAAATCCTAATAATTGAAAGACGAATCAGCAATAATGGTATACATTTGAGTGATATGTAAGAATACTGAATAATTAACACGTTTGTATTCATAAGGAGATGGAAGCATGAACTGTGAAGGCAAGTAGAGCTTTTCCAACAATGACAAATATCTGGAAAATGAAGGGATTCACACAAGAACCAAAAAAGAGTTACACAGTATTATTGTGATACCCACATTTTCACATGCTTCCAGAAACTGGCAAAGGCTCAAAACAAACAAAAAAAACCATAAAACATTCCATCAGAAACAGAATATTTGGTATCTGATAGCAGGGTAAAACAAACAATGCTGATGTGTGACTGGTTATCAGATTGTAGAGGCAATGATCAAAGAAAGAAAGCAGAAGGAGTATGGACACATACAGATGTCAAGAACATATTCCTAGACAGCATATAACCTAGAAGAACATAGAAAAGAAGAAAACAGATGGCATAAGAAAGTTATTGGGAAAGATGCCATTGTCATGCCATGGAAACATCTAATCTTATTCTGGATTTCCTCCCACAGACCTCTGCTCAGGTTTTTACAGTATTCCACTCCTTGGGCCCCTCTGCCTGTTAGTCCTACTCCTGCCTAGGAATATCTCTCCAGCATCTACCCTCTTGCTTCCAGGCTTGACTTCCTCTGACCAAGTTGGATTTTCCCCTTTTTCCTAGAGGCCAATGCTCAAGGCTTCCCTTCATTGGGGGGGTCTCCAGCTCTGGTCAGTTTTCACAAGTTCTGTTTTAGTTGTCAACTGAGTCTCCTGCAGCTTCTTCTACTAAACTCTTGCCAATTTTCTCCTGCTGCTTCCCATCTCTGACTCGTCAGCTCTCTCTCTCTCTCTCTCTCTCAAGATTTCAGAGAGTTCTCACCAACCAATCTCCTTCTGTTAGGGCCTACATGCCTGTTTTTAAGCCTAACTGGGGATCAGCTTACCATTCAAAGCTGTACTGGCCTCTACCCTCTTACAATGCCAGAGTCACCCTGTGACAATATGATGCAGGAATATCTAGAATGGCAATTACTGATGCTGCAAGGACATTAATGATACAATGTACTGGAAGTTTAGATTTAATGCACAGAAAGAAAAAGAAATCCATGTGTACCATATAGTAGAGTGGATAATACCTGCCAGTCATAACCAACTCAGACAGTCATCCCACTCCATCTCTTTCATGTAAAACAACCTTTTCCAAATGACCTTTATCAACTATCAAAATTCCTCCACCATTTCATCTCTGTGAATGACAGGCATAAATGAATCTACAACGTCTGTGTAAGAGTGACTAAATTCAATGTGTTTCAAAACTGCAGTCATTGTTTCAGTGTATTTTGTCACACCCATAACCATGGTATCTAAGCATTTTCTTAAGTAAAAGAAGCAATCAGATTTACAATGGCAAATTGAAATAAAACTATTTTCATTTCCTACTTCCCACTAAACTGTTACAAAAGTAAGTAGATTGTAGATAGCTTTGTGGGAAAAAAAGACTAAAAAAAGTGAGTTGCACTCATTATTATACTCTTAGAGTGGGTGAGACAGACTATTAGGTATTACTGGCTTAGACTAGTATGAATGAAAACCTACAGACACACAATTTCTTTGAAAATAATTTTGCGAATCAACATCATAGTTCAGTGTAACATCCTAGGGATATCCTCTGAAGATGTATAATCAGGGTTCAGAAAAATCAAAAAGGGGAAGGTCCTCAAATAAACCAACCCATGTCTTGTGCAAAGTCTACGCAGGGTGAGACAGGACTTTGGGCATCTTGTAATTGCTGTATGACATTCCAAACAATGCTGATGGGATCTATACAATTCACTGTCAAGCCTCAAGGCCTTGATTTAAAGACTGCCCAAGTAATCTGGTTACTGAACATTGATGGAATGAAATCCTGTATTTTATATGAAGAAAATATGACATTTGGGTGCTACCAAGCAGTGTTTGGCATAGGACCTGGGGTGGGTGGTAAAAGGTGGGGGTATAATGCTGACACTAATGTCCTTTGACACCTAAGGAGCCATTCACAGCCCCATAATGACTAAAGATTGCAAACTCTTACTATGCTTCATACAATCCTGCAACATCACTTATTCTAGGGGAGAGACAGCCAACAATAAGTAAGGAAATGGTTTTACAGCTAACTACTTAAGCTAGGTCTGGTCTTTTAATGATAACGTTCTAGTTTTTTTCTCCCCGGCCTGTTTTCTTTATGCATCTGGCAGCATTCTGTGTATTTTAAGAAAGAAATCACTTGGAATCACCACCCTGAGACAAGACTCTCCCACCTGCCCCAACATCCATTTTGCTTGGAGTTGGAAAACAGATAATCTGCAGAGAACAATGGGGCTCTGCTTCTCCCGGGTAACATGGTTTCACTTAGGCACGTAGGTTGAAGGACACAAACATCAACCAATACCAGTTAACCAAACAAAAAGAAAACATTTTTATTATTAAAACAAGACTACTGTTGCAAGCATAGTAAATGATTAGGTGCTAAAAGCCATGGATTGAAATAGATTCTGGGAGAATCCCTGGGCTGTAATCCTTAGTTACAAAAGAGAAAAACAATTAACCAGCTCAGACATGATTTCCAAATCCCCAAACAAGGAAAACAATAAAACCTGACAGACTATCTAAACTTTTCCCTACTTACACATTTCAATGAATTCAAGGAGTCTGTTCCTGGGAGAGTCCATCTCTCCTGCTCTGCAGGGGGAAAAATGCTGCTTGCTCCAAAACAAAGGGGAAAAAAACCTTTCTTGGTTTGAAATTCCTAATCTGCATTACATTGGCTGAATGCCCAAAGCCCCCCTTGGAGGGGCAGCTCCAAGTTATCTTAACCCTGTCCTCGCTCTCCAGGTAAGTCAAACTCTCCCTTGCAGTTCCTATTCATGACAACCTCAGTGAGTGCTTCAAGGTGTTTTGGAGGGAGGGAGCTTTTACTACTAGTACAAATTAAAGCACTCTCCCCAAATAGCTATGTGTTCAGTATAACTCATGTTTCACAAAACTGGGGGGAAAAAGAATGGTTTGGGTCAAACTAAATAAAAAATTACAATGCAATACAACTAATAGGAAAAAAAAATCTGATTTGGGTCAAGCTAATGGACCCCAAACAGATTTTTCCTCCTTTATAACTTTTAGCCCAACAAGCAAGGCACTCTCCAGGATATCTCCTCCCTTTGCCTGATACAGAGAAGGGATTTGAATGTGCATCTCCTACATTGCAAGAAAGAGTGACCTAACTGGACTATGGGATGGTCTGGGACAGATCTCCCTCAGGGTATGTCTACACTACCACCCTAGTTCGAACTAGGCTGGTTAATGTAGTCATACGAACTTGCAAATGAAGCCCGGGATTTGAATTTCCCGGGCTTCATTTGCATGTTGCCGGGCACCGCCATTTTTAAATGTCCGCTAGTGCGGACTCTGTGCCCGCGGCTCGGCCACACGCGGCACGAACTAGATAGTTCGGATTAGGCTTCCTATTCCGAACTATCTAGTTCGTGCCGCATGTAGCCGCGGGCATGGAGTCCGCACTAGCGGACATTAAAAATGGCGGCGCCTGGCAACATGCAAATGAAGCCTGGGAAATTCAAATCCCGGGCTTCATTTGCAAGTTTGTATGACTACATTAACCACCCTAGTTCGAACTAGGGTGGTAGTGTAGACATACCCTACGAGTCTCCTGATGAAGCTGTTCCAATTTAATATATAATTAAATAGTTACTGAAGTAGAGATTTAAACTTGGTCCTTTCACCCTACCTGAGGTGACTCACTCTTATCGTCTGGTCCAATGACAATAAAAATAGTAATTCATAGTAGTAATTCATAATTATTCATAAAGTGTCAAATTCACAAATATTTTTGATCGGCCAAAACTACATTTTTTATGAATAAACTATTCATCTGAAACATTTCACCCAGTGCTACTTTCAATATTGTAAGAGATTAGTTATAAAGGGTACCATTTTCTCTTCCATTTTCAAATAGAGGTGACTTATAAATGAGTAAGTTAACTTGTAACAAGTCACAATTATTCATATCAAAGATTTCATTAAAGTAAATATATGATGATGCATCATGAGGTGCAGCAGAACTTCAGAGTTACAAACATCTCAGGAATGGAGGTTGCTCACCTCCCGCCCACAGGCTCCTGGCCTGGCCAGCACCTTTCCATGCCTGCTTGTCCCCTGTGCTCACTGTCTAGGCCACAGATGGCCTTGCTCAAAGCAAATCACCTGCATCTGAACCGAGATCTTTAGGTGTTGCCTCACACATTAGGGCTAGGCTTCATGTGTCTTCTGGGATGACTGGCCTTCTCGCTTTCCTTCACAGCTGGACCAACTGCAAATGGGGCATGAGCTACACCTCCCGTGCCATCCACCTGGCCCCATGAGACCCACAGGTGCTGGCGACCCCGGGAAGACCTCAAGCGGGAACACATTGCCTGGTCTCTGGAGTGTCAAGACTGGAGTTTGGACATTGGCCACTTAGAAGGAGCTGTCACAGCAGGCCCAGAGCATGTGCACAGCATACACCATCATACAGGTGCACAGCATACACTGTCAACTGCCTGGTCACTGCCATTGAGTTATCCAGCAGCTTCCCCCCTGTGCAGCCTCTCCCAAGTCCTACCTGCCCCCGTTTCTACTCCTGCCCCCACCCCACGGCTTCTCCTCCTAGAAGGTGGTGGGACCACCTGAGGAAGGCGCCAGTCCCAGCCCCGTTCCTGAGCCCCACCTTACACTTTCTCCACCCTCCTCCCCTCTTCCTTCTCCCTCCCAGGTTCTTTCCCCAGTCCCTCCCCAGTTATATTTACCCCAAATGTAAACATAAAAGTTTGGTTTATTCTATCTGCAGGGGAGGGGAAGGTGGGAAGGGAGGGCAGGGAAAGTAAAGGGTGGGAGAGGAAAGATACAGAGGGGAAATGCCATGGCCACTTGTGGGGAGGCCTCTGCTCCCACCTTGGCAGGAATGTCTCCCCCTTGTTCTTGCATAGGTTGTGCAGGACACAACAGGCTACCACCACCTGGGGGACATTCCGTTTGTTGAGGTCCAGGTGGGCGAGGAGACAACAGAACCTCCTCTGCAAATGGCTGAAGGTGCCCTCCACCATGATGCAGGCTCTGCTAAGCCTGCCGTTGAAGTGTTCCTTGGTGGGGTTCAGGTGTGCAGCGTAGGGCTTCATCTGCCACAGGAGCAAGGGGTAGGCTGCTTCCCCCACAATCCACGTCCCTGACCCTGATGGTGCGGCCAGGGATAGAAGTGCCGGTGTGCATCTTCTGGAACAGCCTGGAGTTCCTAAAGATGCGGGCATTGTGAACCTTCCCCTACCACCCGACACTGATATCAGTGAAGCGTCCTCAGTGGTACATGAGGGCCTGCAGAGCTACTGAAAACTACTCCTTCTGGTCTATATAATCAGAGGCCTGGTGATTAGGGGCCTGGATAGGGATATGGGTGCCATCAATGCCCTCCTCCCCCACCGATGGGGAAGCCATGGTGGCAAAACCAGTGATGATGGGGTCCATGTCACCCAGAATGATGACCCTGTGCAGAATGGTGTTGATGGCCCTCACCACCTATTGAAGGTTACAAAGAGAATCACAGGGTTGCCAGAATGCTCAGGAATTCCCCAAGTCCAAGACTCTTCCCACAGCAGGATCAAGCCCAACTTACCTCATCCCAGGCAGGGCTTTGTGAAGGTGGAACTGTAAAACCTCCAGGGAGAGCGAGTCCACTTCTTCCTTCCCTAGGGAATCTCATGCCAGTGCTTCACCACCCTCCAGGGATGATAGCAAGAGAATCAAACCTGCATGATAATGGCCCCAATGGTCGATCTCCCCACGCCGATCTGGTTCCTGATGAAGTAATAGTTGTCCAGCGTGGCGAGCTTCCAAACAGTGATGGTGACCCACTTCTGGAGGAGGATGGCGAGCCTCATGTGGGTGTCCTGTGGCATAAGTTCAGTTGCGAGCCACTCACACAGCTCCAAGTAGGTGGCCTTCTACATGCAAAAGTTCTGGAGCCATTGCTGGTTGTCTCACCACTCCATGACGACATCCCACCAGTTGGAATGGGTGTTCCAGCCCCAGAAGCAGTGGTGCACGTTGGGGTGGAGCAGTTATGTTGCATGAGCTACACATGGAGTGGGATGAGGAGGGGCCCCAGAGTGAGCTGTGGGTCCTGATTCTTCAGTACCACATAGGCGACCTGCAAAAATGGTGCCAGGAGGTGCAGCATGAGGTCTAAGAGCCAGCGAGTGCTTTGCAGCAGATGGAGTGCTTCATGGCTGTAGTGCTCTGGTGTCCGCAAGGGCAACCAGAACACACAATGAGATTAATTTTCTGTCCCTTCAGGAGGTAGGCAAAAGAGAAGAGCCTGAGACATGACTGCAGAGGTGGGTCCCTTTAAGCACAAGCCTCAGATAACCTCAGGCAGCAGCTCCAGGAGGTGAGCACTGTCCTGATGCCCTGCCCGAAGTGCTTCCAAGGGCCTTAAATGTGATTCAGCATTCAGTGAATGTGGATACACTATTCCGATATAGCTCTGTGCTATTTCGATGGGCATTTGTTCTGTGGATGTGCTATTTCAAAATAGCTATTTTGGGAGATGTTATTCCAAAATAGCTTATTTCGAAATAATCGCATAGTGTAGACATACCCTAAGTGAACTATGCATGATCACTGGCAGAAGGACCATTCTCATGCCCCACAGTTTCATAGCCTGTTTAAGACCATGTGCTTTCCAAAAGAATTTGTGTTTACTGTTTTTTTCAGCTACCAGAAATGGCCTGTCTCTCCATCATGCTGAGTGTAATCAGCCACTAGTAACTGTCACCATTTAGACACCAAATATAATAGTGTAGATTTCAGTGACTGGTATCCCTGTGCAGGGTACCCTGATGTTATTGCTTTGCCTTATTTTTCTGATACAGAAAACTACACGTTCTTCATCAGTTAAAGACAAGGAACTTTGGGAGACCATCGTGTTTTCTCTGAGATTCATGGTAAATAAACGCTGCTGCGTTTTGAAGCATTTTCAAAATATAAAAAAATACTGCCATGGGAATGGTAATTAATATATTTTGTATCAGTTATATTATCCAGGTTAGATATAAACATATGAGTGATTTACAAATATACTATGATGGACTTTTAAACAAACTGAAGAAAACAAGCAAAAATACTGAAAGAAATAACTCTCCATGTGCAGAGGTCAAGGTTAGCTATTTTCCATATAAATTCTATGATATTACCCGGCCAAACGGAAGTATCAGGTTTATTTTTGTAAGTTAGACATAGCCCTTTTTGTATCGTGAGTGGCAGACACACAAATGATGTCAGTGTGTATGACTAATGGGTAAAAAATAAAGTGGATATTTTTATCTAGGTTCTGCAATGTCCTATTAATATACCACACTGTAGTTAAAGCTTTTACTTGAACCTGGCCCACACACAGCTTTCTCTGAACACTTCCACTACCAGACACTTTGATCTATTGTCATTCATGCATTTCTTAGCAAATGCTTGCCATGACATATACATTCATCTTCAAAAAGAAAATGGCACCTCACTACTAGGAGCATTTTTCTAAAGTAGCTAGATATATAATAAACAGGCTTACATAGGGTTCAGGCTTACATAGGGTTCACAATCTGAAGATGACCAAGTGCTTTGCAAGGTCAGTAAATAGGTAGCAATAACCTCATTTTACAGAAGGAGAAACTGAGGAACAAAGATGTAGGGAGCTTTCCTCAAGGCCACACAGTGGGAGTCCAGAACAGAATCCAATCTTTTCTTTACCAGTCACATGTGGCAATAAAGATCCATGCTTCCACCCTAACAAATTACTCAGAAAGAACAAACCAACTTTCGGGAAAAAACACCTGACTGAAATCTTACCAGTTATTCTTAATGAAGATCTTACAGTTCAGAAGTGAATCCCCCTCTTCCATCATTTCCAACTGTTCTCTTCTTATTCCTTTCAATTAATCTATATGGCTGTGTCTAGACTGCAGGGTTTTTTTTTAAAAAAAGTAGCCTTTTTTTTTCGAAAAAACTTCACCTGCGTCTAGACTTCAGCTGCGTTCTTTCAAATTAAATCGAAAGAATGCGGTTTTTCTTTCGACAGCGGTACTCCTCATTTCACGAGGAAGAACGCCTTTTTTCAAAAGTGCTCTTTCGAAAAAAGGCGTTCTTGAATGCAAACAGGGCTTTTTCGAAAGAGAGCATCCAGACTGCCTGGGTGCTCTCTTTTGAAAAAGCGACGAGGAGTCCTGTGGCACCTTATAGACTAACTGAAGTGTAGGAGCATAAGCTTTCGTGGGCAAAGACCCACTTCATCAGATGCATGTAGTGGAAATTTCCAGAGGCAGGTATAAATATGCAGGCCAGGATCAGGCTGGAGATGACAAGGTGGATCCAATCAAGGAGGATGAGGCCCACTTCTAGCAGCTGATCTGGAGGTGCGAATTCCAAGAGAGTAGAAGCTGCTTTTGTAGTTAGCTAGCCATTCACAGTCTTTGTTTAATCCAGAGTTGATTGTGTCAAACTTGAAGATGGACTGTAGCTCAGTAGTTTCTTTTTGAAGTCTGGTCCTGAAGTTTTTTTGCTGCAGGATGGCTACTTTTAGATCTGCAATTGTGTGTCCAGGAAGATTGAAGTGTTCCCCTACAGGTTTTTGTATGTTGCCATTCCTAATATCAGATTTGTGTCCATTGATTCTTTTACGTAGGGACTGTCCAGTTTGGCCGATGTATATAGCAGTGGGGCATTGTGGCACATGATGGCATATATTACATTGGTAGATGTGCAGGAGAATGTACCAGTGACAGTATGGCTGATCTGGTTAGGTCCTGTGATGGTGTTGCTGGTGTATATATGTGGGCAGAGTTGGCACCGAGGTTTAAACAGCTCACTTTTTCGAAAGAAGAGGTTGCAGTCTAGACGCTGTCTTTCGAAAGAGGCTTGTAGTCTAGACGTACCCTATGAGTAATTCCAAGCCAACCCTACTCCTCAGCATGTGGTTCTCTCTCTATCCCTGAGTTAACTGTCATTATCCCTAACTTTCATTGTAATTCTTATCATGGGATCTTAGGGCTTCAAGCAGGTTTGAAAATGTGTCCTGTAGCACAGGTCACAGACAGATTGTGCTTTCTGAAAACACTGTCACTATTGAAATTATAGTATTCAATCCTAAATTAAATACTCTAATTTCAAAATTTTATACTGAACGAACAGCACAGAACCATGAAGTTATAAACTATGTTTTTCTCCACTACGCTGACGTTTTATTTATTTATCTTGATTTCAAATACATAAAATGCACATGTTCTAAGTTTTATTTGCCTCTTGCAAAAATAAAAAAATCACATAGATCAACTTCCTCAATTTATTTGTGACTTATCAGTGAATTGTTTTTGTGTGTGCGGAGTGACAGCTTTGTATCAGCAGAAGTGGATTTAATTTCAGTTTTATTTACATTTAATTAAGTTTTATGGGAAAACAGTTAATGCCATTGGCTGAAAATATAGGCTGCTATTTTATGCACTGCCTGAAGCATTTGGTCACTTTTTAAACTCAATAACAATAGTCTAGAGAGTTTTCAGTTACAGGGAAGAACTATGTATGTTCTTTTGTTGGCTGAGCTTGTAAAGGCCTTGCAACCAGCTTGACATTTGTTTGCATATATTTATGAATCTCATGTGATAACTTTTTAACATCACATCCAATCAATTTCAAAATCTCAGGGAATGTTTAAGGCATCAAAGGATTGATTTTGGGGAATCTGGAAAACTGAAAGGGGAAAAATACAGGACAAATGGAGTTCCTGTTAGCCAACTGGCACTACCACAGCTTCAAGTAACTCCTCAATCACCTCTGCATAGAGCCAAAATTCTGGTGGACATAGCACAAAGAGCCAAGGGAAAAAAGTTGTTGAGCAAAAAAAAAAAAAACAAAAAAAGGACCTGCCCCATAAATGAAATCTCCAATTTGGCTTTTTGGCCACATTAGGCTCCCGTTGGCCAGCGCCATCTTGCCAGCACCATTTTGCTTTGCTGCGCTGGATGGCTCCCCTGCATCTGGTGAGCCCAGGGAACTGGAGGCCAGGGGCCCTTTGTAGGGGCTTAGGAGCAGCTTCAAGGGCCACGGGTTATGCTTCACAAGCCACACTTTCTGCGGTGAAGAGCCGCATGTGGCTCGAGAGCCGTGGGTTGGCCATCTCTGGTCTATGGAATAAATCCATTAACAAAGCACCCCTTAGCTCATCTCTGCTCATCTTTCACTGCATTTTGAATGGTCTCTTAAAAGGTGTGTTAACTATTTATGCTAAACAATCTGTTCCCTCTCATGGCTTGTAGCTGTGGCATCTTGAATATCTTTCCCAGACCTGAAGAAGAGCTTTGTGTAGCTCAAAAACTTGTCTCTTTCACAAATGGAAGTTGGTCCAGTAAAATATATTAGAGAGACAAGGTGGGTGAGGTAATCAACTTCCCATGATATGTGTAATTAAACATGGCAGAGGCATCATTTATTGAAAGGTTTATTTACTGATAGTGTCAAATTTGCAAATGAATTGTAGCTCTGCAGTTTCTCTTTTAAGTCTGTTTTTGAAGTTTTTTTGTTGCAGGATGTCTACTTTTAAATCTTCTACCGTGTGTCTACAGATTTTTGTATGTTACCATTCCTGATATCTGATTTGTGTCCTTTTATTCTTTTACGGAGGGACTGTCCAGTTTGGCCAATGTATATGGCAGAGGGGCATTGCTGGCACATAATGGCATATATTACATTGGTAGATGTGCAGGTCAATGAGCCAGGGATGGTGTGGCTGATCTGGTTAGATCCTGTGATGGTGTCGCTGGTGTAGATATGTGGGCAGAGTTGGCACCGAGGTTTGTTGCAGGGATTGGTTCTTGAGTTAGAGTTACTGTGGTGTGGTGTATAGTTGATGGTGAGAATTTGCTTCAGGTTGGCGGGCTGTCTGTAGGTGAGGACTGGCCTGCCTCCCAAGGTCTGTGAGAGTGAGGGATCGTTGTCCAGGATGCGTTGTAGATCACTGATGATGCGTTGGAGAGGTTTTAGCTGGGAACTGTATGTGATGGCCAGTGATCTTCTGTTATTTTCTTTGTTGGGCCTGTCTTGTAGCAGGAGGCTCCTGGGTACATGTCTGCAGAGCTACAATTCATTTGCAAATTTGACACTATCAATTTAGGATTAAACTAAGTCTGTGAATGGCTAGCCAACTACAAAAGCAGTTTCTCCTCTCTTGGTGTTCACACCTCCACATCAGCTACTAGAAGTGGGCTACATCCTCCCTGACTGAATTGACCTCATTATCTCTGGCCTTCTTCTTTATTGGTATTCTTTTCTATTCATGTGTCTCTATATTTATACCTGCCTCTGGAATTTCCACTACGTTCATCTGAGAAGTGGGTCTTTGCCCACGAAAGCTTATGCTCCAATAAATAGATTAGTCTATAAGGTGCCACAGGACTTCTCGTTGTTTATGCAGATTCAGACTAACAAGGCTACCCCTCTGATACTCTGTACATATAGTACACCCTACGCCAGGAGTGGGCAAATACTGGATTGCAGGCCAGATCTGGACTGGCTGGGTTAGTCCCTTGCAAGCTGCCAACACTATATTTATCTGCACCTCAACAAATATGGGTGATTGCAGCTCTCTTTGGTCATGGATCACCATTCCCAGCCAATGGGAGTAGTGGGAAGCAGTATCCCAATCCGCCCACCCCTTATGTACAGCTACCCTCATGCTTGAAGTTGATCAGTTAAGCATATGCCAGATATAGCGTATGCCAGATAGAGGAACCTGAGTGATGAGACTGGAATCTAACAGAGTTCTTTGGGAACCGAGCAGAAGAGGTCTTAGAGCAGGAATCGGCAACCTATGGCTCACGAACTAAATATAGCTCAATACGGCAGCAAATATGATTCTTTTGGCCATCCCTGCTACCCCATGTGATGGAGCTGGAGCCATGCTGTGGTGCAACCACAGGAGCAGCTGTACCATGGCCCTGGCTCCAGCCCTGGTACATGGGGCAGCCGCCCGCAATGAAGTCTCATTCTTATTGCAGCCAGGTAACTGCCACGTGGCGCTGGCTCCAGCTTCAGCCCTTTCCCGGGACTGGAGCAACAGCCAGGGTGGGCCACGTGGTGGCTGCCCTGGGTACTCCCAGGGCGGGCTTTGTGGCAAGTGGCTTGGTCTGTGGCTGGGGCTAGGGCCAGGGCTATAGCCCCAATCACAGCCCAGCCCCCATTTGGCCACAGAGTCCTGTCCCCGGCCCTGATCCTGGGGGAGACCCCATGGTCTGGCTCCAGTCCCCCGCTCCTGCTGTGGCATGGGTAGCAAGGGAGGTCACAATTCAGCTGTGGCAATCCTGGCCCAGCCCCTCATCCAGCCACTGCTGCCTGGGTGCAGCAGCCCAGCCCCAGACAGGTAAAGTGATCTCCCTCCTTGTCTCCCCCCGCCACATACTCTCCTTCCCACCCCCAGAACCCTGCCCTGTCTCCTGCCCCTCCCACACACACCAGCCCCTTGCCCTGAGCCCCTCATAGACTCCAACATTGACTCCTGCACCCCCACATCTCCAGCCCCCTGCCATAACACTCCTGCATCTCCACACTCCAATGCTGTGCCCTAAGCCCATCATACACCCAAATGCCCCATCCTGAGCTCCTCATACACCTCAGTCCAGACTCCTGCACCCCCACATCCCCAGCCCCCTGCCTTAAAATTGACAGAAGACAGCCTGAATGCGGGCATAAAGCTGGATTTAACCAGTTATGATGTAAGCTTCAAAGAAATGTGCAAAAAGATGCAGCAGCAGAAGTCCCATTAAATAAAGTCTGTGAGTACAATGTTTCCTTTATGCTATTATTAATCATCATATCAATTATCAATAATATTGTAATATTATCAATATTGTCAGTCATGCAAATGGGCACTCTTATATGGCTCTTTGTTGACCACGGTTTCTGAATTTTGATGTAGTTTAGCTCTTTGGTTTGAAAAGTTTGCCGACCCGTCTGAGGGGAACCCCAACAACATGCTGACATACTGAATGACTTAGCACCCAGACAGTGGGGGAGACCAAAAAGAAGTAATGGGGGCAATAAACACATAAATCTGGTGTGGGGGTACACTGACCCTTGGCATAGAAGGGAATGCAAGTACACACAGAGCTATTGGAATGGAGGACAGACAGAACATCTAGTAGAGAAGAGACTGGGGAATCTGGAGGGAGTCCCTGAAAATTTGGGGGTGGAATAGGAGCCTGGTAAATACATAGCTTATGAGCTTGGCCAACACAAGTGTACAAACTCCTAATGTAGTCTTGTCATTTTTCTTGCAGCTTCATCACCATGCAGTGAGTGGCTGAGGAAGAGGGCCTGGACTCTGTCAATGTATATTTTATTGCAATGGAAAATAGCTAACAAGAATTCAGACTGAGGAAAATCCATTAGATTTTCCTTCCATTAGAGGGAGATGCCATGATACAAAATGGAAACGGTTGTTCTGAAGGCGCGATCTAATATCCACTCCCAAAACAATGAACATGCACATCAAAGTTCACTCACCTTGGATGGTGAATATAGGTAAGGCGGAATACAAATTGATATTTTAAATGCTCAATTTAAAGCCATAAAGATGTGGTGAGAAGTTGATAATATCAGACTCAGTGTAAAAAAAAAATCAATGCATTGGAATCCTAATCTTTCATTCTCTCCAGATGATAACAGCTGATCAGTCACAACAGTAGTCAGGAACACAAACCCTTACACTGATACAATAATGAACATTGACACCAAGACCTACCCCAGATCATAAGACTTGAAAAGCACATGCAGGGGAGACAGAGGATTTTAGCGACAACAAGGATAAAGATGGTCAGGTGACCAGCAGATATACCAGAGAGAGAAAAATATCTAAGAGATATGAGCTCCTCTATTTTACGATAAAGCCTGATTTAATACATGTCTCACAAGTAAGCATTCAGATACTCAGGCAAATTGTTTGTGTTCCATGGTTATTTTCTCTCAGTTTTTAACCAAGCCTTGGTTTGACACACTTATTTGACTGGCAGAATATAAATTGGATAATTTTATGCAGATGGTCCTGGACAGACAAGAACCCTGTGATCTTTAAGCAGATGATAAGGGGTTTCTGGAGCCCCAGTCAAAGTCTTATCCAAAAAGGCATATCACTTACAGCAGTGGTCAGGCTCACATAAGCCTAAAGACCAAGGAGGAGATCCAAGTCATCAGGCTATGGTAGCAGAAATGTCTGTCTAAACTCAGAGTCATGTGACCCTTATTCAACAGTAGAGCACCAACAGTAAAATTGACAGCCATCTTGATGAAAATTTTCTAAAATATTTAAGTTCTAACTCTCACTTCCAATTTACATTTTTGGTTCCGTTGAAAATGTTTAAAAAAATTAATTGTGCTATTTTCCATATATTTAGGCTAAATCATAATTTATGCTCTCCACTACTTCCATTATGTTCAACAATCAAAACAAGGAGGAAATATATCCCAAATGCTAATATTCATAATCATTTTGCAGGTAGGGGGTGCAACCTAGAAGTCCTGAGATGTCTCTGTTTTAAGCTATTCAGGGCCATGAGACCATGGCCGAAGGGACTGCTGGTATCTAGAGAAAGCTGAAGTGCACTGCCTTCAGATTCTCCCCACATTCAATGACCACACCTCAAACCTTAAAGTGTCCATTCCTAATATGACCCTTGTGCTGGCAACTATGTTAACTCTATGGTCACTGGGAACTCCCCCACACAAGAGCAATCTTCAGCAGGAGACTTGGAGGCAGAATCCTTTGCCCTAAAGTGAAAGAGCATAGAATGATGCACAGAATCTGCACCAATGTCTCAATGAATAATGGCTAATAATCTGAGCAGTGGAGGAATCAAACACATATCAGCTAAAATGATCATGTAGATAAGTATATAGAACTGACAACCTACACAGTCATGCAAGTATTCCGCAACTACTTTGGAACAGATGAGAAAGATGTGTGCGTGTGCCCTGTTCTTCTACCCACATTTTAACTTCCACCAACTTCACCAATATGGCACTATATTACTATCCAGGAGGACAAGAACAATGCTTTCTTTCAATCTGCTGTTAATGGGGTCCTAGCCACGTCATCTCTGGGATGCACCTGCTGTCCTGAAAAGTAACACTAAGACATTGTCTACACTGCCTTGCTGTACAGATTACGTGGCTGCAAACAGTAAAATGCTGTGCATTAACTTCCCTGTTGGACACTGCAGATACAAACTAAAGGTTTGCTAGTTTTCATTAACATAGACCACTTCAAACAAGATTACATGAATGAGATCAAGGAACCCTTTTGTACCCACAGTGTCCACATAAGCAACTTACAGCATGGCACTTTGGTGTGCAAGGCTCTTTGCAGCCCCATAGTATGAACTGCAGGGCAGCACAGACATAGCCTAAGTTCGATCTTGAATTGGATCTTGTTCTTGGCCTCTAAGCAAACTAGTAGCTGTTAGTTTCCCTTTTACCTTAAAAGGTATTTTCCCCAACACTATTTAAAGTAGACCCCCTGTGTCACGATAGAACAGCCAGGAATTGGTTAAGGGCTACCTACAAGTCTCATGTCCTGTCAGTATGTCCTCCTTCCAGAGGCTTAGAGAGAAGCAAGGGGGAAAGCCTCTGGGAACTAATGCCTATGCTGAGTTGGGAATTGGTTTATTTTGGTGTTACAAGATTTTTGTTTACTCCAAAAAATTCTGCCTTGAGGTAAAGCCTGACACAATCTCAGACATAGCATTTGTTTCTTCCTGGGTTGGTGGGATAGGCCACAAGTTTACAACATCCTTAAAACTCAAAATTTGGACCTCTGCAATAACTGCAATACTGTGCCTCCTCCTGTAGGATAGGAATATACCATTCTTACTGCAGATGCTTTTGAGTTTAAATGGCACCCACTTCATAAATTGGTTATAACAATGGTAGTTGTAGTAAGTTGAGGGTTGGTAACATAAAATCAGCAGGCCTGAAATCTAGTGAGCAAGACTTTGGCTCAGTGAAGCTGCAGGCAGGAAAGAGACTTGGCTAAAGAGAAATAGAGTATAAGCCAGCTAAAGTATAAAGACGAGCAAAAGGAAACAAGCATAGGTTGAAAGCACATTCCAGAGCAGTTGTAACAGAATACCTCGATAAGAAACATTTTGGTATCACCCATCTCCCCATAAATAATGTACATACTGACCTAAGTTCAGGACCAGGGTGAAGTTGACAGCATGAAGAATAAGTAAGCAAGCCCTCCTTCTACGAGGTAAGGGGTGGTAACCAGGTAACAAATGGTGGCAACCTGATACGTCAGTGATATGTGGCTTGTTTGTACATGTGTTTATAAGTGTACCTCGAAGGGTAATCGCTGGCTGATCATGGGGAGGGGGGGAGGCTCTATGGTGCTTAATGGGTGTTAGCACATTTGTCACAGCTTACATCAGGTGTAGTGGTACAGCGGTGAGTCTGTCCGCTGACAACTATTAATGTATGTCATTTGGCAATAAACCTACTCAGGTGTTTTTGATCCTTATCTGAGTTGTGGTCTCTGAGGGCTCTCTGGGAGTCTGTCATGTTAACTAATTGCACATGGTTAACATGCTAGACAGGGGAGCAAACGTATGCATTCACACAGCTGAAAGTTTATAATCAACAGCTGAGTAGAGGACCTGTCAGGAACCCATTGGGATGAACCCTGAAACCTGACTGATGACCCTGACTATACAACAGTAGTTGAACACATTTTGGTTACAAAATATAACTAAATGCACAAATTACTAGCAAAATCTGGTGTAAAGAAATACTGGAGTGAAAATAGTAGCTCTATTATCATATGATCTAAACAAAATACATTCTTTTAATATAGATGAACAAATACAGGGTTTTAAAAAACAAGATCTGCATACAACAAGAAAAATGTTATGGTTATTCAGGAACTAAAAGAAAAAAGACGAACCTTTTACCCTGTCCCCTTTGTGCAGATGAATCTCTCCTTCTCCTTGAGGTTGATATGGCTTTACGACAATAAAAAGTCTTCCAGGTACAGCACTGTAAAGTTTGCGTTTTGGACCCTGATAATCCGAGGCAGCAATAGCATCCTTGTTGGCACTGGGATTGTAACCGGCACTAGGGATTGCAATGACACAGCATTAGTTTATAATTTAAAGTAAACATTAATATTGTCCTGTTCTCATAACACATCAGAATGTACTTAGCAGTGAGAATATGCAATAAGCGGGCAGTTTGCATTGAGATTCCTGGAAAAAAAACCTAGTTTGTTAGTATAGACACTCTAATTTTTAGATAATCTTGTAACTGGAAAAGGTTTTCTTACAACCATTTAGTTACAACAAAATGTGAAAACACAATAATTGAGAAAACCATGCAGTCTTCCAACTCTTCAGCTAATTTAATTCGCATGCTTTATAGATATACATACACATAACAACACTGCAAAAAAAATATAAGTAGAACCACTTAAGCCACCAAAATCTACAGGTCACAGATGGGTAGCTATGTTAGTCTGTAACAAAAAATTTAAACAACAACAAGAAATGTTCCTCCAGCACCTTAGGATACATCTAGGCAGCAGGTATCCCGAAACAGTTACTAGAGGTATCTTGAAATAGCTACCCTGCATCTTATAAACCCACCTATTATTTTGAAATATTTTTCGACATAACAGGCATGCTATTTTGGCATCCCTGTAACTCTCATTCCACGAGTGTTAAAGGATGTGTCCAAATAGTGCATTATTTCAAAATATGGTGCTGTGTAGATGCACTAAATTTAAAGCATGGAAAATAGAGAAGCTTGGTATTGGGCCACACCACCACAAAGATATTTCTTTTCAGAAGATCAAATATTACAATAGTTAAAAAACTATCTCTGGTGCAAGGAAGGAAATGGTAAAATTCAAGTGTGGGTGGAAAAATGTTAAAAGGCATCATAAAATACGTGCAACATGCTACAGTTCCACTGCTAAGGATAAATGTAAGGAACAAAAAAGCAGTACATGGAAATGCTGAAAATAGAAGATATGCAAGAGAAACAAGAATACAAAGAAGTAATCTATGTTGACAGGGAAAAGATAAAGGGAGGGGGAAAAACAGAATGAGTT
This sequence comes from Pelodiscus sinensis, assembly GCF_052426305.1. Lineage (NCBI taxonomy): Eukaryota > Metazoa > Chordata > Testudines > Trionychidae > Pelodiscus > Pelodiscus sinensis. The sequence goes on along the minus strand of NC_143056.1, from coordinate 88,367,800 downwards.
AATGCTTGTGTAGCTGCTTAGTATGAGAAGGATTTTTTAAAAAATTTGACCTAGTGATATCCTTTTAAACAAAAAGCACCATTATGACACTGGTAAGCAAACAGGTATTTTTGCCTGAGCTGGTAAATACACACACTAGCATTCAGAAAAGAAAGGAAGGAAGGAGATTCACTGGTTAGCTCAGCCTAATGGGATCAAGGTGCACTTTAACAAACATATATTTTTTAGTGTAAAGAAGAGAAAGTGAAAGTAGGGATTCTAACTTATGAAGGACAAAAATCAAAGATGATTAACTGTCTTTAACAAAAAGGGGGGTGAGAATAATCCAGGAGGAAAGATTGAAGACTATGCCAATAAAGCTATGTATAAAAGGTAAATCAAGGGATGGTTGGGCAAGTTTATCACAGTGAACTTCCCACTCACTCAAATCAATTTCACTGAAGTAACGCACACATTATCAAGAATGGCTGCACCTTCGAATTCAGACTTTATGATTTCTAGACTTACTTTTCCTTCCTTTCTTTCATTGGCAAGGACAAGTGTCAATGAAAACAGATTCCACCAGTGGCTATACAAGTTGGAGGTTTATTGATGAAACCTCACTAGGCTATAGTAGCTGCTTAAAGTGAAAGAGGCAGCTAGTGTTAACCCTAGACCCCACTAGCCATCCCCTTTCCATTCTTCTCCCCTAATCTCTATGCTTACATAACAAGTGCCCTAGGCCTAAACAGCACCTCCTAATTCTACAGACTAAGCAGGTCTGCCACCCTGTCCTGACCAGATCAACCTGCCTGTGCAAGTTACAGCACTACAATATATACACAAATCCCACTCAGAATAATCAGGCGTTCTTATAAACCCTACCTCCATTGGCATGGTCCGGTATAGAGATTATCATGCAATCATAGAATATTAGAACTGGAAGGGACAACGAGAGGTCATCAAGACCTGTCTCCTTCCCTGCTGGCAGGATTGAGCACCATCATCCATGACAGATGTCTGTACAATCTACTCTTAAATATCTCCAATGATGGAGGTTACACAACCTTCCTAGTCAATTTATTCCAGTGCTTAACTACCCTGACAGGAAGTTTTTCCACCTACACGTCCCTTGCTGCAATTTAGGCCTATTGCCCGCAATGCAGCCCCATCCATGTTGCAGCTGGGCAGCTGCCCCTATCTTCAGGAGGTAGAGAGAATAATTTGTCTCCCTCCTTCTTGTAACACCCTTTTAGGTACTTGAAAGCTGCTATCATGTCCCCTCTCAGTCTTCTCTTTTCTAAACTAAACAAACCCAATTAATTTAGTCTTTCATGTTTTCTAGACCATCAATCATTTTTGTTACTCTTCTCTGGACTTTCTCCAATTTCTCCACATCTTTCCTGAAATGTGGTGCCCAGAACCAGATAGTATACAACAGCTGTTGCTTAATCAGCGCGGGGAAGAATTACTTTTCATAACTTGCTCACAACATTTCTGTTAATGCATCCCAGAATCATGTTTGCTTCTTTTGCAAGTGTCACACTATTGATTCATATTTAGCAGGGTCCACTGTGGTCCCTAGATCCCTTTCTGCAATACTCCTTCTTAGATAGTCATTTCCCATTTTGTATGTGTGAAACTGATTGACTTTGCATTGGTCCTTGTTGAACTTCATCCTATTTATTAGGGATGTCAATGTGTAATTAACTATAAGATTAACCGATAAGCCTAGGCTTATCAGTTATTGTTACCTATATGCTTTTCCCCCACCCTTGCTGCCTTTGTATCAGAAGCAGTAAGGGCGGGGATCAGGAGCTGGTGCTGGGGAGAGCCGGTTTAAAAGCCAGCTGCCCTCCCCACCCCAGCACTCCGTGGTGCCGCCTGTCTCACCACTGCTGCTGCATCTAACAGAGGAAGTGGTGGGGTAGGGCAGGGGAAGCTGCCACGGAGCCGTCTCTGTCCATGGCAAACATGGGCCTGCTGTGAGCAGAGGATGCTTCACGGCAGCAGCCCCTGTCCACGAGGGGTCCAAACTCCCCATTTGCAGGAAGCTTGGACCCCTGCAGACAAAGTCTGCTGCCACCCCACACTGCTGCCTCTGATAAAGAGACAGCAGTGCAGGGTGGCAGGCAGCCAGTCTGCGAGGGGAGCTGATTTTTAAACTGGCTTCCCTCATAGATTGGCTCCCTTCTGGCACCCCACACTTTTGCCTGTGATACAGAGGCAGCAGCACAGGGTTTCAGGGAGCTCCCCGGGAATAGGGCCAGAGTGCACTGGTTGCCAGCTCCATCCCGGGGACTATCAAATAGTCGTGTGACCAATAAGAATTAATACATTTATGCAACTATTCAATTACCTAATAGCTAACATCCCTACTATTTACCTCAGACCATTTCCCAGTTTGTCCAGATCATTTTGAATTATGACCCTATTCTCCAAAGCAGTTGCAACCTCTCCCCTCTATTCTGGTAAGAGTGTAGGTCTTCCAAATCTTAAGAGTTAGCATATGAACCAATACGACTTCTTTGATTTAAGAGTCCTCATCCCTACTGAGAGAGTGGATCTCACTTAACTCTGTTGCTAGGACCAAGTACTACAGATGCTGCTTCCTTCAATCTTATTTGACACATTCCATTCCAATAAATCCCAGTCTAATCCTGACACCTTGTTAATATTTTGAGGAGAAAAAATATGAGAAGATGGATGGACTAGATCAGGATAATTGTGCAAAAGGTCACATCCAAGCATCTTATGTCAAACCTATCAAAGATTCAACCTCTCTTTTTTGAGGAGGAGGACTGATTTTCTTGTGAAAATCTTCCCATTCTATGATCGCAGGTGTCCTCCCTTCACTCGTGGGGTTTATAAATGTATTGCATCTAGAGAGAGAGGAAGGAATTAAATAGATCCAAGAAGAGGAAGAAAGTAGAGCATCTGTGTTTAATCACAACTATGAACATGTTTGGCTTTCAGAGAGTTGGGAGAAGCAAGCTCTTCCTGAGAAATGGAAGAACTCTTTAAAAAAGCTGGCTCAGGAGCAGGAGGTGCTTATCATGCATTGACAGAAAGACTGATTTATGGAAAATGTATTTGTTTTTTCGGGGAATGACTCAAGCAAGCTACTCATTTTCATTCCTTTTGCTTTCTTTGGTCTGTGGAAGAAAGCCACAAAAGACTTTTGTTGAATTGACTGAGGCTTTTCAGACTAAAGTGAGGGACAGTTTGATTTGAGTGAATCATTTACAAATAGCAAGGGGAGAGAACAAGAATTCTCCTTTAAGCCAGAGATTAAGGCATGGTGACACTTCAAAGAACACAATTTGTGGAGAGAGTCCTCCGTGTATACCCCTATTCATGACTGCAAAATTCCCTGGGTAACTACAGCAAATGGTTACAGAGAACATTAGGAAAGTGTTTTTAGTGGTCTTCAACAAGTTTAAAAGCTGGAAGTAAGAGATAGAACCACATGACCAGCCACTTTCTACTGGCCTTTCTATACCATTTTTTCTAATCCATGTTTGAGTGAGTGTTTGTGTAACCCACACATCTACATGGCATGGTATAGTGGCACTTAGACCACTTGCAGAGAGAAAGTATGAGTTCCCTCTACAGCCTTAGTCAAGAGTCAGCTGAGTTGTAGCTCAAGCTGTAGACGCTCATGTACTAAACTGCAATGGTCCCATGTTCAGTTCTGTCTCCCTGTGTTACATATGCAAGTAGTTTCAATGCAAATACTTGCACCTGGAGTGCTTAGCATTTGGTCTCCACACATTTTCGGGCATGAAATTCACTTCCATCAATATTCGTGCTGATGAAACATTCAATCATTCAGAGAAGAGGGATGAGAAAAGCCAGAGGAAATTCTTTTAAAAAATGAATTAATATCCACAGAAACTTGGTGGAATGATGATAATCAACAGGATATAGTCATACCACGGTACAAGATATATTGGAAGGACAGAACAGATCATGCTGGTGGGGTAGTGGCACTATACATGAAAGAAAATGTAGAATCAAATGAAGTAAAAATCTTAAATGAGCCAAAATATTCCACAGAATCTCTATGGATATTAATTCCATGCTCCGATAATAAGAATATAGCAGTAGGGGTATATTATTGACCATCTGATCAGGACAGTGATAGTGACTATGAAATGCTAAGGGAGATTACAGAGGCTATCAAATTTAAAAACTCAATAATAGTGGGGAATTTCAACTATCCCCATATTGACTGGGATCACATTCCTTCAGGATGGGATGCAGAGATAACATTTCTTGATACCTTAAATGACTGCTTCTTGGAGCAGCTGATTCTGGAACCCACAAGGGGAGAGGCTATTCTTGATTTAGCCCTAAGTGGAGCACAGGATCTGGTTCAAGAGATAAATATAACTGGACTACTTGGAAATAGTGACCATAAATTAATAAAATGTAACATCCCTGTGGTAGGAAAAACACATCAGCAGCCCAATACTGTGGCATTTAATTTCAGAAAGGGGAACTACACAAAAATGAGGAAGTTAGATAAACAAAAATTAAAAAGTACAGTGACAAAAGTAAAATCTCTGCACGGTGAATGGAAACTTTTCAAAGACACCATAATAGAGGCCCAATTTAAATGTATACCCCAAATTAAAAAACACAGTAAGAGAACCAAAAGAGTGCCACTGTGGCTTAACTAGGAAAAAAGAAGCAGTATCAGATAAAAAGATCTTTTAAAAAGTGGAAATCAAATCCTAGTGAGGAAAATAGAAAGGACAGTAAACTTTGTCAAAGTAAGCATAAAAATATAATAAGAAAAGCAAAAAAGGAGTTTGAAGAACAGCTAGCCAGAAACTCAAAAAGTAATAGTAAAATGTTTTTAAGTACAACAGAAATAGAAAGCCAGCTAAAGAACCAGTGGAGTCCTTGGACGATCAAGATGCTAACGGAGCACTCAAAGATGATAAAGTCATAGCACAGAAGATAACTGAATCCTTTGCTTCGGTCTTCACGGCTGAGAATATTGGGGAGATTCCCAAACCTGAGCCATTCTTTTTAGGTGACAAATCTGAGGAATTGTCCCAGATTGAGGTGTCATTAGAGAAGATATTGGAACAAATTGATAAACTTAACAGTAAGAAATCACCGGACCCGATGGCATTTACCCAAGAGTTCGGAAAGAACTCAAATGTGAAGTTGCAGAACTATTACCTGTGGTTTATAACCTATCCTTTAAATCGGCTTCCATACCTAGTGATTGGAAGATAGCTAACATGACACCAATATTTTAATAGGGCTCTAGAGGTAATCCTGGCAATTACAGACTGGTAATCAGGGCAAATCATTTGAAACTATAGTAAAGAATAAAATTGTCAGACACATGGATGAATATAATTTGTTGGGGGAAAGTCAACATGGTTTCTGTAAAGGGAAATCATGTCTTACTAATCTGCTAGAGTTCTTTGAGGGGGTCAACAAACATGTGGACAAGGGGGATCAAGTGGATATAGTATGGTTAGATTTACAGAAAGCCTTTGACATGGTCACTCACCAAAGGCTCTTAAGTAAAGTAAGTTGTCATGGGATAACAGGAAAGGTCCTTTCGTGGATTGATAACTGGTTAAAAGAGAGGAAACAAAGGGTAGGAATAAATGGTAAGTTTTCCAAGTGGAGAGAGGTAACTAGCGGTGTTCCCCAAGGGTCTGTCCTGGGACCAATCCTATTCAATTTATTTATAAAGGATCTAGAGAAAGGGGTAAACAGTGAGGTGGCAAAATATGCAGATGATACCAATCTGCTCAAAATAGTTAAGACCAAAGCAGACTGTGAAGAGCTTCAAAAAGATCTCACCAAGTCACTGGGCAACAAAATGGCAAATGAAATTTAATGTTGATAAATGTAAAGTGAAACATTAGACAGCTCTGGGGGCATTGTTAATGTCAATATCAGAAAACAGGGTTTAGCTGGGTCCCATAACAGAAAAGGAGAAGGAGAAAAATAAGGATCAAAGTAATGGAAGAAAGTAATAAGAAAGTGATAACTTAAAAAAAAAGAGAGAATTTGGTGAACGTCTACAAATTTAGAGATAAATCTATTATACATAATATCAAAGTGATGTTCAAAAGTGGCCAATACTGTTACTTGACAATACTAGTTTTTTTCATTTTTCATATTGAGATGAGGAAATATGACAGAGAATGTCCATTATTTTGGTTGACATAAAACTAAGTTTATTGGATCAAATGTATTTAAATTCTATTTGAGTCTCTTACTCTCTCCCTAACTGTAATTATCCCTTTATAAGGCAGCATTCTGGAGTGTACTGACATTTTTATAAGATAAATTATTCTCTAGATTATTGATTTTGTTCTATTACAAGATATGCCAGCACCCACCTTTCTCCAGTAAAGCAAGACTTCTCATCCACCTGGCACTATCCATAACTAGGTTGATATGAGGCACACGCTGGTCAAGAGGGGAAGAAATAAAGCACCAAAATTCTCAAGTGATAGGGTACTGAGGAAAGTGGGAAGAGAAGATGCTTGCTCCCTACCACCACAGCTTCTAGCTGCTGCCCCTCCCCAGCTTTACTTCCCACCCTCTAGCCACCGTAACCAGCCTCATAGGAATTCCTCATTACTTCACTTTTTCTTCCTTCCTGCACACTGTTCAACTCCAGAAGAGGGGAAGTGGGACTTCGATATGCTGCAGAATTGGATATATTACCTCTAGCTGGACTTGAGTATTATCTGGGAAGGAGGCTGAAAGAAAGCAATTGACTCAGGGTCCATCAGCTCTATGATGGCCGACAGTACTCTCACCCTATTGTAAAGTAAGCAGGCTACAGCCATGAGAGACAGTTTGGTCATTAGCATCTCAGAGAACCTCTCTTTCCCAATGATTTTTAGAGCTGTTGCAACCATATAAGACTCTCAAGCTACTTGCATTTAGAGCTGTCTGAATAACTGATTTTTCAACTCATTGGCAGAACCAAAACATTAAAAACAAAACAAAAAACAAAAAAAAACCAGTTATGGATCAACCAGAAACAAACATTTCAAATGTCAAACTCTTTGGTAAACTGAAAAAAAAAGTTTATTCTGGATGAAAAGTTTCATTTTGTTTTTGAGTTTAATCTTTTAAAATAAAATCAAAACAAAAGGAAATTTTGAATTGAAAAAATCAGAATGTTCCTTTTTAAACCCCTCCCCCCGGTCTATTAGCAGCCTGCTTGAAACAGGAGGGGGCTGGCAGAGGATACCGGAGCATGATTTGGTAAGCTTCAGACCATATTGCTAGCCTTACCTGTTTATGCAGGCTTTGTGAGGAAAGGGATGGAGTGGATAGAAGTATCTGAAAGCAATGGTTAAAGGCATTGGCAAGTTTAGCTTTTGGACATTGTTCCAATGCCATGATTTTATTCAAATGTTCACATATACCCAAGGCCCAAGATGGATATTTACAATGAATCTGTATGAATGAATATTGTGATCAGTGTGCCCATAAAATGATCTATTTCAAGCTGTAGGAATATTGAAAAAGATCACCTGATGTGCCTATGTTGCTGTCTTTTTGCATCCTCTCCTAGCCTGTTTAGTGATGGAGACCGACTCCGAGAGGATGGAGTATAACTCCCAACAGTTTTTACAGTTCCATTAGGATTATTCTGCATCTGTTGAAGCAGGTGAGGTGAAAGGCTGCGGTGTGAAGAAGCAGAAGATGAAGCTGACCAGTCAGGAATGTTGTTGATGTTCAGATTGTTATCGCTGTTGGAACGAAGCAAGACACGAGGTGCTGCCAAGGTGCTTTGGGGCCTCCGCCTCCTGTTCGAATAGGTAGGGGCCTCTCTAAATGGCACTGTAAGGGAGGGGGAGACAATTATGGTAATCACATCTGATTTTACATTTATGCATATTTATCATGCCTCAAAAAGATTCAACAACATATGGCACCTTTTTCGGGTGCTTAGAGAAAAACGATCTCTGCTGATTATCTAATCAAGCTAAATAACAGAATTATATTTAAAAACATAATTAAAACTGAAAACTACTTTCACATGCAACATACTTTGACTTAGTGATTCTACTACTTAGTTAACCCCACAACACTGGAAACATCAATGATAAATAAATAGTAATGGCAAACATCTATTTTTTGCCAAGCTTTCATCAACACTATTTGCTTTCTCTCAAGCTTTCTTTGAAGCCTCGCACAAGATCATGGACATAACTGGTCTACAGGAACTTTTTCCCTATTCTGTTTTGGGTTCCTTTTTCCTACAGAGCCCTAAACTGAAAGAAAACATTTGGTTCCATTGTCAGTTCACCAGTAGCCTGGAAATCTTTAATGTTAGCAGGATTTATCTCCATCTTTCAGGTTAAAAATTCAGGACAGATTCTTCTTCTGTTAGAACGCTTACACTAATATAATCCTGAGGTGTCTGTTTTTCTAATCTAGGCATTTATATTGCACCTATTATTGTCTGTAGAGCAGAGAGTGCAAAATCCTGAGGTAATATACTCACTTCAGCTCCCACCTGCATCCAGGGGAGAACATACCCAGACATCTATACGTCATTTAGCTAAGTATTTTAAGTAAAAGAATACAAATCAGGGACTAAATCCTGCAAATGCTACTGGCAGAGCACTGAAATCATGGGACAATTTATATTCGTAAACATTATGCCCCAGAATTCTTCATTTCACAAAGTAATGGGTTCTTTGGCCTTAAGTACAGTTTAAAGAGACTTTTCTAATAATGGGCTTCTTATACACACACTAGAACAGATAGTTCTTCCTACTAATTTTATAAACTAATAGAGAGTCTAATCCTGAAAACACTAATTTATTACAGTCCTTATTTACACCACATAATCACATGAACTTCAGTGGGTTTGTAGGATTGAAGTTAGAGTTCACAAATCTATATCTGTAAAGTAATAATAATGATATCACTAACAAACGGTAGCCTATAATAATTAGAAAGGCTATACACCTTGTCATTTTCAAAAATTCTATAATATTTCAGTTAAGAAAGAAACCCCAGATAATATTTTGCAAGTATACAATGTCTTTCATTTTGAAGAATAAAAAAGTACCTAACACAAACTTCAAAAGCATAAGCTTATATAAAATAGAAAAAATAGGTCATATTATACAAACACATAAATCTTAATATAGCTCTTAGTATACATAGAAATCACTTCATCCTCCTCTAATATACAGCCACCCCTGGGTTTAAAGACAACAAGTGCTTAACATCAGAGGAGCAAAGTTTCCCACAATTTTAGGACAGGACATAAAGAATATCTTAATGAATTGCAACTTGAAGCTGAAAGAATAATTCAAGAATTCTTGACTGACAAATGACTGAAGAGGATCATAAAATGACACAGTACAGAAAATAGTTAAAATTACAGTTAGTTGAAACTCTTAATTTAAGTTAAACCTTCTCTACTAAATATTAACAAAAAGGTACGTATATAGAGAAAGGGTTTAAAAATTGATATTAATTTTTACTGTATTTTATTTGAAGCAAAAAAATAATTAATATCAGTGTACTTTATCAACAAGACTATTAAGAAGGATAAGATTTAAGAGAATGCTAATGTCTACAAAACCTCTGTGAGAAGAAAATTTGTTCAAGTTTATCATAATGCCTACTTATTTAAAAAAATTACAATTAGAAGAAATTCAGTGGAACTTGTGTTCCTAACTCCAATTAGGTGCATTTGTCTGTATGATATAAAGCTTCTAAAAGACTCAGCTGTAGGCCAACATACAATTCAAGAAAATTTACAATACAATCGTCCGGAGTGTTTGTAGATCCTCTGCAAAAAGGTACAATTTCTTTTTTCATTTTTCATTCATTGTCACTTTAGAAAACTCTCTGTGACAGTTGTCTTGCTATGTTATGTGTAGTATGTGATACAGATGTACTGTTTTTATATAGCTATGTGGGACATTTACCATACTTCTTACTAACAAAGTCATCGAAGACAGGCAGATTGTGTATAAGATATTATGGGGGTAAAATATTTACTTTTAATAAAGACTATACAAAATAACATGGTACAATAGGTACAGGCTTGCTTATTTATAGGCGGAATCGGTTCCCATTTAAGTTAATGGGAGTTTTACATTTGGCTTCAACAGGACACAGATGTGGCCTTTAGAATTATTTGTTAGTTCACAAAATGGACAGGATGAAGACTCCACACTTAGATTTTGAATGTTTGTTGTTAAACTCATTAAAAATGAAAATCTATCTGCTGAAGGTTTATTGTTAAAAAGTTGAAATGTTTTGGGGTAGTTTAAGTATTCTGCATATTGCACAGATATTACTGAACTAATTGACAGAATGGGATAAGCATTTCTGAACACATTTGCAGTGACAAGTTTCAGATAAATCAAAAATTTGCATCCCACTCCAAATATAAAACATGTATGTATTGTCCAAGTCTCATGTAAAATTATTTTTGCCCATTGCCTTCAAGTGCAGAGGATATTAATAATCATTTTGGAATTAACATGTGGTTTGACTACTATCAGTCTTACATTTTAAAAGACATGGCTGGAAGTAGTAATTCAAAAAGTAAAGACTAAAAATATTAACATTTTCTTTGTAAAAGTAATATAGGGAAAATTATCAAAACCACAATTAGGATTTTTAGGCACATATTTATAGAAAAAGAGTTAAAAATAACCTCTTCCGTGCCTAAAATGATTAATATTCCTACCAACTGTTTTTCTCCCAGCAATCTGCAAACTGTAAGTGGGTGGATATTTTCTTAGCTGTTTCTTACATGGCAATATTTATATTATTTTCACAATAAAAATAACTACACCACAAATTAATGAAACAAATGTGTATGCTATAAATTCTTGGAATAATTTTTATTGTTAGTTAATTATTTTACAGATCTTATAAATCTTGTTGCAAAGGTTGTTTGAAAAAAGAAATATTATAAAATGTCATAAAACATCTGAATGAATTCCCTGCTTTTAAGTTTCAAATCAAGTAATTACTGTACCTTTAAATCAAAACTAAGGATTAAATAGCACTTTCCTTCCAGGTCTCAGAATTTTATACCTAATAAGCCATACTTAAGAGAGGGCAGTTAAACAGTATACAGTGATAATATTCACCTAGGAAATTCCTAATGTATCTTCAGATGAATTTCTTAAAAAACAGAATCTTCTGTAACTACCTGAGTTGAAGAAAAAACTAAAACAAATACATCAGGTACCAACTAGATCTAATAATTAGTTGTCTAAATGGATGCTCTGACATACAAGAATTTTGAAAAAGAAATTACAAGAACTGATTAATTATATGCTAAGTAAGCAGATCATATAAGGTACACAAGAAAATACCAGCTCTCAAACATCAAATGTTCTGCATTCATTGCTTACCTTCTTTCTTTGTTAAGGCATTTAACAAAGACTTCATTTTCTCTTACTTTAGCAGCAATCCCCTCATTACATAACCTTTTCTGGGAAGAAAAAGGGAAAAAAAACTACCCAGTTTCTATGTGTTTAAACTGCCTGCACCCTGACATAAGCAGCAGGTTTCCGGGCACCGTGTAATTGCAAGCATAGCTGGGCATGCAGTACCCAGCGTTCTGGTGACAAAGCCCACCCCACATTCTGTCTGTCAGCTGGGAACCAACTGTGCGTAGACTGGAGCGGCTCAAAAAAAAATCCTGCTATCTTTCACAGTATTAGTCATGTGAACACCATCACCACAGTCTTTCAGACGTTACTCTGCCTTTGTAATCATTGCATTTATGAACAAGCAAACACAGGACTGAAGGAAGGAAAAGCAGTTCAGGCTAAGAGGGGCCAAAATTTATATTTGGAAAGGGAGGAGGGGAATCATTGATGGAAAGATACCTCCTATCAGCATTTCAACAGCAAGAATTTGTGAAGGAAAAATCTTGAAAGTAAGGGAAGCTACTGAATAAGTATGCTTAGTTTTTAAAATTGCACAGATGAATCTCAATATTCAGATACATTCTTTGTTTTTTGATATTTGTTTGCTTGTCTTTTTCAATGTGACCAGAGTCAATTCTAGAGCGTGTGCGCATCTAACAATAATCAGGCTTCACACCATGCCTACATTAAAAATTTAGACAAACTGCCACTACACGGCATTTCTGAATATGACCCATATTCCAGTTTGAAAAGGATGAGAGGCAAGCACCAATTATTTTCTACACCCCCTCCATTATGATAATTACACTGAAATAAAAAAGATTTTGATAAGGAAAAAACATTGAAATGCAACCCAGCTACTTTATCAAATTCTGTGTAGATGACAATAAATTATTTAACCATTGCAGTTTTTTAAAGGTTTTATTAGTGGGAAATTTCTATGGATACCAGTGAAAATCAGTGCAAAAATCTTTTCAGAAGAACAAAAAACTACTGGAATGTTGAAAGATTAGCTTTTTGAAAACATTAGAAATAGGATGTGGGATTTCAGCAGTCGCAACAAAGTAAATGCTTAGCTGTTGAAAAATTCCATTTTGGATAAATTTATAAATATTTCAGCAATGCTATATACGACTTCTGGGGAGTAAGATTTACGTTTGCAAAGACTAACCTGCAAACTTAAACAGCATACAGCGTAAACCTAAATTGTATACTTACAATTTACACCATTGCAGCAGCCTCCGCTGATGGTTAAGATAAAACCCACAGATAAAAGCTAGACCACTGTATCACTAAGATCACTGTTCCATAAACTAAAAAAGGAAGAGGGATCATATGGATTACTTGGATTTTACTTCCATACGCCTGATATGCTATCTATAAAATAACTCACAATATAAAGTGAAGTGCTTACTTATGCTTGATAATTAACAGTTTAGGATTCATTTAACATTTCACTGTTTATGTAGCTATTATTTTTAATGAAAAAAAATACTCTTACAAAGTGGCATAATTGCAAATTTCTTTAAAAATCTGTGAGGATAAAAATTTAGCCTACTAATTTGAACCAAAATACTCAATAGTCGAAAAATATACAAAGGAAAATAGGGGCAAGATTATATATAAAGTTAAATAAATGGATTTGACATCAGTTCACAGATTTGCATAGAAAACGTATGGGCACAGGAATGGTCTTTTTGACTAGCTAAGCCATACATAGCTTTCTCTTGAATAAGCTTAAACTCTTATTCAGAAACTATAAATATGTGCATTTATTAGGCCCACTTATAAATATATGCATTTATTAGGCCCATCCACACTGTCAAGCCCGTTATTTCAAAATAATGGGCTGCGGAATTCAAAATCTGTACTCCTGCTTTTCATCACAAGTAACGCTAACTGTGAAATAGCTATTTTGAAATAACGGTACCGTAGATGCTCCAGTGCCCACTAATTCGAACTAATTACTCCCCAGTGCTTCTTGGGGCTCTAAGTCCAAGATAGCATGTCCATATTAATGGAGCCTGCCTCAGACTAATTTTGAGGCTTCCCTGTAGTGTGGACACACTAGTTCAAATTTGTTAAATTGGGAGTTAAGTCAAATTTAGTAATTTCAAAATAATTTCCTAGTGTAGACATGACCTGAATATTTATAATCCTCTTAAAATCAGGAATAAGGGATCTTCTGGAAAAGGCTTTATTTTCTGAAAGATCCCGTCTAGACTGGCGCTTTTCTCCGGCAAAGCCCCGAGCCGGAAAAAAGTGGCAGCCATGTTCATGCAAATGCCGCGGGGGATATTTAAATCCCCCACGGCATTTGCAATTCCGACTTGTCTCATTAGCATCCCTTTTCCGGAAAAGGGTGCCAATGTAGACACGGCCATTTGGTAACACTGTACTCTGCTTTGCACAACTGCAAGTGACACAGGCTGCAAGGAGGTGAGGAATATGACCTATTATGCACAGTTTTAAAACACTCTGCAGCCTCTCATTAGCTTCATGTTTAAACATGGTGCTACTCCTAGGCTGTGTCTACACTGGGCCACTTATTCCGGAAAATCAGCCGCTTTTCTGGAATAAGCTGCGAGCTGTCTACACTGGCCCTTGAATTTCCGGAAAAGCAACGACACTCTACTGTACAAAATCAGCCGCTATTCCGGAAAAGCTACGCTGCTCCCGCTCGGGCATAAGTCCTTATTCCGGAACACTGTTCCAGAAAAGAGCCAGTGTAGACAGCCCAGTAGTCTTTTCTGGAAAAAAGCCCTGATCGCGAAAATGACGATCGGGGTTCTTTTCCGGAAAAGCACGTCTACATTGGCCACAGATGCTTTTCCGGAAAAAGGGCTTTTCCGGAAAAGCAGCCTGCCAATGTAGACGCTCTTTTTCCGGAAATACTTATAACGAAAACTATTCTGTTTTAAGCATTTCCGGAAATTCAAGCCAGTGTAGACACAGCCCTAATGTACAATAGGGGAAGAGAGAAGAATCAGAGCCATTATTGTACAGGCCATGGAGGAACATGAGCTTGTATAATGCAACAAGTCAGAGGGGGCAGAGCAAAAATAAATACTTGTCTGAAAATGAGAAAGCTCTCTCTTTCAAGCACAGCTCCATCCCTTTCATCTCTCTGACCCCAGTGCTCTCCACTGCCATTCTCCTGTCCCACTTCTCTTTCCCTCCCTGACAGCTACACAGTCTGTCTATTGTCACCTCCAGCTGATTTTGTCTTGAATGGCTATTTAAAAGTTAGCTTTCTCTGACCAGACAAGCTACTAACTCTAGGCAGTACCTTCAGCTTCTAAGCCTAGTATCTCAATTTTGTTTCCTAGTGAATGAGACAGGTACCACACTTCCCTGCAGCCTTCTCACTGATTTATGTGCAGGAAAACACACTGGCCTCTTTTTCCAATTGTTTTTGAGAGCAGAAGCAATGAAGGGAAAATAAGGGAAACATGCATGGATGGCTCATGAATGGAGGAGTAATGAATGGCTCTGGGTGTCTGGAGTGAAATGACCAGGAGCAGATGGAAAGGGAAACATGAGAACAAGTAAGTTAGTGTCTCAGAGGGAAAGGAAAACTAGGCTCGAAATAACAGGGAAGAAAGATACTGGTGGCATGAAGGATAGAATGAGAAATGACAGAAGGCAATATTGATGGAGGACTATGGAAGAGAGGGAAGAAAAGACTGAGGAGAACTCAACACAGAAAAATTAAAAAAGAAGGGAAAACAAACTAGCCATCTCCTGAGTCCCTTTCATAACCTGAGATCGTCTGGCAAGCACCCTTGCCTCAGTTTCCCCATGTTTCAGAAATCTCTGATTACCAGAACAAACTCTTCTAAGATTTAGCAAGACCCCTGCCTGGGATGGATTCATTTACATAACAACAAATACAGAACAAAAGGCTCTCAAATTCCCTCAAGTCTATCCTCTCAGTTTGCCTGCTGGGAGTCTCCCAGGCTTTCTCTTTCTAAATCCCCTTTCCAAGAAAACTCAGGGTTCCCTGCTACAGCCTACTCACCCTTAGCAGACTCCTTAAACAAATAGTATTTATCTCATCCCTTCTTCTTCTTACTGCTCTTTCCAGGAGAACCAGCTATTCCTTATCCAGCTGGTTCTACTAATTGAACCCCATCCCTGATCCTAGCTGAGACAGGCTGGGCTAACTGTACAAGGCTGACCAGCTTCAGGCCTCCAGCCCTTAAAGGGGCAAGTCACCCTGTTATAAAATCCTTCTAGAAAAGAGTTTGAAAAAAGGAACAAAACTAAACCTATCTAATACAGTCAAAAGAAAATAAAAAGGAATGAAAGGAAATGAAAAGTGCAATATATGAAGTTTTTAAAAGTTATCACTTAATGGAATTTTAAATGTTATATGTTTAAATTTTAAATTGTACTAAATTAATAATGAAAGTAAATTGAATAGACTGGACAGAAAAGTGAGAGAAAGGAAGCACATGCCACTACTCAGCTAGGACTGGATCTGTCACAGACGTGTCTAACAAAAGCCATAGTAGCTAACTGACCTTCACAAAGAGAAGTTTCACTGTGAAATGTGGGAGGAAACAAAACAAGGGCCTTATATATTATATATGAATTATCTCATGTTGCATAATGATATCTACTTAAAAATTATACTTGTGGCTAAGGAAGAACAAATCTCATTATGGACATTTCTCCATGCTCATATCTAGCCTCAAAGGGTATTTTTGATAGAAAAGTGACTATAGTACAATGGCCCTGTCTCATTTAGACTCTGCTCTCCATAGATACTTAGACATTTCAAATGACCTTACTCACCAATAAAAATGTTTTTGTTTTTCACTCCTGTTAGCTCTACAAGGGAAGAAGAATAGATTCTATTCTAGCACATGTATCATCAACACAATTGTGAACTAAATTAAAAGACTATGATCTCAGTTACACCTCTGCTGTCTATCTGAAGACAATGAGTATGTAACTAATGGAGACAGAATTTAAAGAAAGTAGGTTGCAGAGGTATAACAGAGAATAATTCCCTGGGCTAAACAGAATCCCTCAGGGTATGTCTAGACTGCACTCTAAAATAAGATACCCAATTCGAGCTATGCAAATTACGTATCTTATTTTGATTTTATTTCAAAATAGGCTATTTCAAAATTTGGCCTTTCTACATGGCGCCAAATTTCGAAATAAAGCACTATTTTGAGACATCCCTTATTCCTCATGGATTGAGGTTTATAGGGATGTCGAAATAGCACGTCCATTATTTCGAAAATTATTTTGAAATAGCGGACACGCTCCTAAGACACGGTGTAGCTATTTCAGGATACCTCCAGCATCCTGAAATAGCCTTACAGTATTGACATACCCTTACTGGTAAGTTTGCATCAGGAGGAAAGATCCCAACAGGACTTTCTGATCCCAGCCTGTGTTAGCAGGGCTGATAGAAAAAAAAGTCATTCCAATTACAGAGTAAATATCTTTGATATGGAGTCACTGATAGGCAAAGTCATTTTTACATTTCAGTATAAGCACTCCCGAAGAATGATGATTAAATGAATCATTCATTCGTATCCCTTGCACCCCAAAGTAACCAGCTAAGGCCTTTCAGGCTCTGATTTTCAAACCCTACCTAAGTGTCCATTTGAATGTGCAATCACATGGACCCGCTTTGCTAATGTACAAACACAAAATGTTCTTAGCCAGGGGTCCAGGCCTCTTGAGAGGCTGTGTGAAGGTTTCAGGGGGCTGCCAAGTATGGCTGAGATCAGACTCTCTAAGCCCAGGGCAGAAAGCTAAAGCCCTGCTGCAAGGGACTGTAGTCCAGGATCCTGAGCCCCACCACCCAGGACAGAAGCTAAAATCTGAGCAACTTAGCTTCACCGTGTACTCTGTGGTGAGGGGTCCCAAGCAATTGCCCTGCTTGTTACACCTTAAGGCTAGCCCTGGATTTTATATGCAGAAAAACAGTTGTGGCATAAATAGGCCACAGAGTTTTTATTGCATGTTGGGGAGAGGTTCAGAAAGAAAAAGACTGAGACCCCCTACATATGTGAAATCCCTGATAGAAACAAAAATTCTATCACTTTCAAACCTCTTATGGATGTCTGTCTGCTTAGGAGTGCATGCAAATGAGCTGTTTACATCAGAACTTCCAACAGTGAGCACGCAGAATAGGCACAAATGAATGCCCACCCTATAATTAAAGCTGAAAAATTGTTGGAACAATTTTCCAACCAAAAAACGCTCTTTTAGAAAAACTGAATTTTCAGTAGCTAAGGCTACAGCTACACTGCCGCTTTTTTGCCAAAGAGGATATGAAAATAGCACTCACATTTGCATATCTTCTTCTGATTCTTTTTGTGGAAGAGGTTTTGCCGATAAAAAGCCCTGTGTAGACAGGGCCATTTGCTGGAAAAAAAAACCCCTCTTTTGCAAGATCTCTTTTTCCTCAAAAATCAAGGTTTACAGGTTCTTGCGAAAGAGGGGATTTTTCCGACAAATGGCCCCATGTACACAGGCCTTTTTATCAACAAAACCTCTTCCGCAAAAAGAATTGGAAGAAGATATATAAATATAAGCATGATTTGCATATCCTCTTCTACAAAAAAAGTGGCAGTGTAGCCATAGCCTTAGTTGTTACTGAATGCCAAGGTACAAGTCACTACAGGTTGGAAAGATGGACTAGTGAGCTTGGACAGGATGACTATACAGTTGCATTGAGGGGTAGATTTAAGCAAAGGAGGGAAGGTCCAGATTAGGCATTTGATGAACTGTTCTGTAGGTGGGTTGGCAAATCCAGGAACAGACAGATCGTGGTTGGCAGATGCACAGACATTGTTAAAAGTTCCGTGAATCACAACTATCTGTGCCAGTGAAGTGCTAGAAGAATGATGTTGGCTTTGTCACAGCATAGCTTACCTACTACCTATGGAACAGGCATATGTGAGGCCATTCATCCGGGGCATCAGCCATTGACCATGGCTTCCCTGGTACCTTAGAGGGTGAGTTATCTGTTCATTTGTATTGTGCTGTGTTCCTGACACACCAGTTCTAAAGTCTGACAGCCTCCTTGCAAAGGACAAGAGATTTCACTCCTTCCTGTTTGTTTGTAAAGACAACTGTGGTCCAGCATTATCTGTATAACTTGTGGGGTTCAGAGGCCTTGAGAAGTGTTCTTGTGCAGAGGAGCACCCCAGCCAGAAGGGAGGTGTCCACCAGATAGTGACCCTGGGGCAGGAGGTCTGAACAGAACTCCCACTATGATCTTTACCAAGTTTGATCACCAAGTTAGGGAGGTGACAACTGGCGGGAAACACTACTCTGGAATTGATGTGGTTCTCACTTGGTCAATAGGTCAAGTGGAGTCAAGCCTGCAAGGACCACAATGGGAATCTGCTGAAAGAAGTCTTGTAGATGCATGTGGCCAAGTGGCTTAATAGTGCACTGTAGTTTGTGGTCTGTGGGTGGTGAGTGAAGTCACGTTGTTTACTGCATGAAATTTTTCTGAGTGAAGAAACGCTCTTGCAGAAATCAAATCCAAACTTTTGCCATAAAGGTTATTGATCTTATATATACATATATATGTATGTATCTTTTATGCATACATGCAGGGCTATTAAAAGTTGCATGATAAACCCTGTCACTGATCTGACCTCCATGATGAAATCAGCCTTCCAAGAGCCAATCATCCACGTATGGGAGTAATGTATAGTCCTAACTGCTACCACAGAGGAAACGTTTGTAAATAATCTTTGTCCTGAAAAGAATGACACTTCACAGAAATATGACAGTATTTTATACAGGCAGTACAGATGTTCGCCAGTGATGAAGAAGGACTGAAGGCAGGAGATGCAATTCCTGAAGCCAGGAATAGTCCCAGAGTCAGGGCGGAATTGCCCAGACAGGGGAAAACATTCTATACTACAGTAAAAAAATGTAACTACTAAATACAAATTTATAAGCTAGCTACTTACAAGTATTTTCTTCATAAATTAGGGAATTGTGGGTAGTGGGTGGAATCCCCTTTCAGAGAGGTTAGTCCCTGACCATGCCCCTTATACGTGAAGTGCAAACACACACACACTTGGTGGCTGGAGAACTGAGCCCCACCTCTGAGCTGAAACCCATGACCGATGCCTTTCCCACCACAGCAGTCCCAGGTGCCCCGCACTCCACAGCCAGAGTCCCAAGGCCCTTTCTGCCTTGAGGAGCCCCAAATCCATCACTCCCCACTGTGGCTGAAGCCTGAGCCTCCTTCCCATGCTTGGAGAAGCTTTGAGCTCCCTCACCACAACTCATGCTGCATGATCCCCACATGGAGGAGCCCTGAGCTCCTGCCTCCAAATTCTCACCCCAAGTCCAGAACCCTGAGGAACCCTCCCTCATGTCCACAGCTGGAGCCCTGGGCTCCCACACCTCTCCCTGCCTGGAGAAGCCCCAAACTCCCCTTGCCCCTGCAACCAGATCCCTAAATCCCTACTCTCCTGAATTTCTGGATGCAGGCGCATGGCATGCATGAATACTCTGTGTGGCATACACAAAGGAACCACTTAAAGAAGAACTGGCTGTTCCATCCTAGGCTTCATTCAAGAGAAAGGAAACTCAAAGGGCACATCAGCAAGCAGGATTAAAAAAAATAGGTAACTTACCTAAGCACCTCACTATTCTTCCTGCTACCAAGTCATTTAGTATTAAAAAGAACCTGAGCTTTTGCTTTGTTGTTGCTTAAAATAACAGCATTTTAAGTTACATTAATAGGCTACATTTCTCCATCTCAGAAATAACTGTTAATGATTCATACTTTTATAAATAACAGGGGATTAAAAAAGGAATCTTGCAGTATTAACATGGGGTTATCTTTGTACAAATATGTAGGTGTTTGTAGTATTTGTAATGTTCTCAAGAGTCAGTCCCATTGAGAGAGGAAGGCTTGCTCATTAAGACTTGTACAGTGGATTAATAATCAAAGCAATATTCACAATACTACGCCTAGCTCTAGTATGAAGCATTGTAATTTGTATTTTACAATGTTCCAGAATATTCCCCTTGCTATCAGGCAGAGTTCTGAGTAGAAAAAAGAAAGGATTTGTTAATGTTAGCTTGCCTTTCATTTTGGCCAGCCCAACCTCTGGTTTCACACACTGCATTCACAACACAATAAGGAGATTATTTTAGGAATAAAAACATAAAATCAGATTCTGTTGTTTACTTCATTTTAGTAAGTAAGAGTAGGTAAAAGATCAATTAGTAACTTGCAGAATAAAGTAGGCATATCCATAAAACTCATTATCAATAACTGATTTTGCATATACATAATTTTGGAAGTATTACCACTTAGTTTAGTCTTAAATTTTCCTAGTTGTGATGGAGGTATTTAGCCACATGATTTCCATTAATTCATTGGAAAATGTACCGCTAAATTCAAAGCACTACTGTGAAAATGGAAGTGTTCAGAAACTTATTTGATAGTCACACCCCCAAACATCATGCAGTCTGATATAAAAAAAATTACTTTCTTGTTCAAATCGCATAAAATCTGTTCACCAGACTAAGTCTTTTGCATACTGAACTATACTGAAGTTCAGAGACTAGAAATTGTACATCCAAGCAAAAGAAGTAGAGAGAAGAATGAGAGAAACTGTGCTAAAGAGCAAGTTACACATTCTTTCCTACTAAACCAGCTCATTCATTTTCTTCTAAGAAAAATCTAGATGCACATGTTCTAGATATTTTGGGATAGCATTATATTATGCAGTTGGTGTGGCAATCACATACTAAAGCTAGAAGCCTTTCTTCACACAATCCCTTTGTAGTAAGGCTGATTTATTTACATGACTTGTGATTTGGAACTACATATCTAGGACCCATTTACAGGCACAACTCCAAGTGAAGTCAGTGAGTTGTGCCTGTCATTTTAAAGGCAGAACTGGGATTCACAGAGGTAACATAGCCAAATATGATTTTAGATAGATAGATATTAGAGAGTTTGTGCTGCTGTCTGCCTCCATCTATCCGTCTGCAAGTCCATTTGTTCAAGAACTCCTTCTAAACGATAAGAATTAGGACCATCAAATTTGGCATGTAGCATCCTCTTATGCTAACTTAAAGCAAGGTCAGGGTTTGGGTGTGCCAGGAAAATGGAAAGGGCCTGGAATCTGATAGTTTCCATAACATGGAAGAAGAGAGGGGAACAATAGGAGGGACAGCTATATTGCAGTGTGACCACAGGGATGCAGCCACACCAACAACACAGTGGCCAGCTGGGGACAGGGATTCCAACATTGCCAGCCACTGGACCATGCATGTGGCCCCCTCCCCCGAACAGTGCCAGAGGGAGGTAGCCCCTATGCCCATTGGCTCTGCTCTTGTGCCCACCTGGGACCACGCACAGGGCCAGGCAGTGCAGCTCAGCCCCTTCAGGAGAAGATGACAAATCCCCCTCCTCCCGGGGAGAAGCTGGGAACCACGGCCTAGTTCCATCCTCAAACCACCCCCCAAGAAAGGCTGGGTCCAGGAAACACAGCTTCCCCTCAAAGATATGCTTCTTCCAGGAGAGGATGGGAAACATGGGCCCAGTCCTCCCCCTTTCCCCACAAGGAGACCCCCAGTCAGAGGAGAGCCCAGGAACCATGGCCAACCCCCCAGCCAAGGAGATGCCTCTCCAGAGAAGAGGTTGTGAAGTAGCTAGCCCAGCCTCCCCGCTCCAGAGGAGATGCCAGGACTGGGAACCGCAACCTGGTCCCAAACCAGCTGCCCACCATGGCAGTTCCTGGAATCCCACTCCCCCTAGACAAGCAGAAGGGCAGGGAGCTGCTGGTGGCCAGGCCCGCCTCTACCCAGACCCACTGGGCGGGGAAGGAGGGGGGGATCTGGAGGCCAGTGCCTGCCCATGGAGCCACAGCATCACCTTCCCTGGGACAAGCTGAAGGCGGGAGCCAGTCCACACAGCCCCGTGCCGCTCCAGGAGGAGCCCGCCATTCAGACAGCACAGTCCTGGCCCCACAGGCAGAGTCATCAGCCCAGGAAGAGCAGTCCTGATTGCCCAGGAGGAGTCACCAGCAGAGCAGTGCCACACTTGCCACCACAGGTGGCCTCAGTAAGCCCCCACCATTCAGCCAGCCCCCTCCCTCAACTCCCACTTCCTGCCCTGACTCCTGCACCCCCTCACCCTCTGCCCTAAGTCTGATCATTTAAATAAAGCAGCTACATTTTCCTTTTAATTTCCAACCCTCCCCAAAAAACATTATTACAATTAAGAACCTGAGCACCACCAGGTACATGTCTAGTAAGTAATAAACAACACAGATTTACAAACACCACGATCTGTAAAACAAATTACTAATTTGTAATAAAGTTGAAACATGAGTCTGTATAGAAAAGCAGATGAGGAATCATGCAGTCTGTGTTTCAGTTTATTTATTACATTTCAAAAAGTCAACTAAAAACCGAATTCCAAGTGGTTTTTCTATTTATTTAGATGTACAGGTTGGACCTCCCCGGTCCGGTATCCTTGGGACCTAACTGGTCCCGGATTAGGGATTTTGCTGGACCAGGGGAGGTCATTTTTGGACTCTGGCCACGTAGTCTCCTAGTCAGCTCCTCACCTCCTTCTATCCCCACTGCCCTGCCAACTCGCTGGGCAGCCATCGCTGTTGTGGCTCCACCAGGCAGCCAGGAGCTGGGGCTCCAGACAGCCATGTGCACCACACACTGGGGCTCTGGACAGCCTCTCTGGGCAACTGAACTGGGTGCCAGGGCTTCCTTGGCAGTCAAACTGAGCTGCCACATGCTGAGTAGCCCCGCTGTCAGCTCCCTGTAAGCAAACCACTGCCCTGCCGATTCCACAGAGTTCCTTACTGCCAGCCCTCTACCGGGACTCTCTGGTCCTGCAACATCGTGCCGGACCATGGATGTTGCCAGACTAGAGAATCCCAGTTAAGAGAGTATCAACCTGTGTAGCGACTTCCCACTCGCCACAGCGCCACCTGCCGCCGAGTTGGGGAATTAGCACTGCTGGCAGGTGGCCGGATCCCTTTCAGGACACTGCCCTCCGGCAATGTCCACTACAGCCTGAGTTTTCCCCCCCTTCCGGGGGCAGTTTGTGATAGGCCAGTAGGCCTTCAGGAGGCGGCTCCTCCACCTCCAGCACAGGGAGAGATGTGCCTGCCTCCCTGCGTTACCGCGCCTTAAACTAGTCCAGGCGGGCGAGTCTCTTCCCGGCCTTCCTTCAGGTCCGGGCCACAGAGGAATAAGCCCACCACTTGTCAGTCTATTAGGTTTGGCCCTCGAGCAGGGCAGCCCACAAATACAGCCAGCTAAACCCAGGCCCTAACCCCGGGCGGGCGGCAAATGGCGGCCAGACCCTGACTCCAGACATGGCCGCACCCAAACACCAGTTTGTAGAAGCTCCTCCTTCAGGAGCGGGCCCGGGAGGGCACCGGCGGGCGCAGTGGTGAGGGGGAGACTGCCACCCGGTTAGAGGGTGGCGGGGGGGCGCAGGCCCACCTACCTCACTGCGCCCCGTCCCAGGGGCCCTGATGGCAGCAGTGCAGCTGCGACTGGCTCAGCAGGGCTCCGGCTCGTAACTTGCTGGCCACGGGTGGCTCTCCGCCCGGACTACCTCCTGGGCCACTCTCATCTCCCCCTTCCCAGGTACCTGTAACTCCAGCAGGTTTGTCGGGGAGTCGAGGCCGGTGTCATCCCATCAGGGTCCGGGCGGCCCAACCCAGGGGTCAAGGGGTTGGAGCTCTGCAGCGTCCCGTGGGCTCGTCCGGCCCCGGCGTTCCAGTACCCATCGGGGTTCCAGCCAGTCCCCCGGCTCGGGCCAGTCCTCTGGGACCCTGGGAGGTTCTGCTGGCTGGCTTGGCCCAACCTCCGTAGCCCTGGCAGGGACGCCTTGGCTGGCCTCCAGGGAGACCGCTGAGGGCGGCCTAGCCCCGGTCCTAGTCTCCCCAGGCAGGAGCTCTGGACAGGCCTCCATCTCCTTCAGAGGCTGGGCCCTGACTAAGCTCCCTGGCAACCTTCTTATAGTTCTAGCCCCGCCCTTTGACTTCCGGTCAGGTGAGAGGGCGGGGCTAGGCTGGGCCCAAAATGGCTCCCGGAGGGGTTCCTCCGCCTCCGGCTCAGTGGGGGGCCACTCTACCCCACTACAACCTGTATATAGAAAAGTAAAACAAAAAAGAGGACTCAGTCCTCTGCTGTACGCTGTACACTGAGGGAAGTTTAACAGGTTCACTTGTGCCTTCAGCACATTTTACAGTAGCAAGCAAGCTCCTCTAAACACAGCTGTTCATAGCTCCCAAGGCACTTTCTACCTACTACAGATTGCTGGAGCTACTGGGTGAATTGGCCACATGTAGTCCCCACAAAATATCTGTGCCATGCCTCTGGCAGTGGCCAGGAAGGGGATTGCATAAGAGTTAGTTATACATGAGTGAGGCCAAGAAATGGAGCATAATTTAGAATTTATACCCAAGTGGACCAAAATTGGCCAAAGGGTTGTAAAACAGAGAAAGTATACACAGCAGTGCACTGAACTGTGGAAGTCTTGTTCAGTGAAGTATTTCAGAAATTGGCCTTCTGCCATTACTGATGTAACATCATAGTTCTTCTCTTAAAGAGCACAATAATCACATGTACAAATGCTCCTAAATCATACAAGCTCCTGTTGCAGAGCCCATGGAAGCACTGAGAACATCATGAGAGCTACCCAAAGCAAATAATAACATACAGAGGATATAGAAATACCAGTGAGTATTGGGAAATAATGCAAAGGGCAATAGAGAGATTAGAAGCATGGGAAGAAAATAAAGAGAAATAAAGGGTGAACATATTCAAGTTAACAAATCTACCAACTGCCTGAAACACTGCCATGCTTTACAGAGGTGTTTAAGTCTCGGCTTGACAAAGCCCTGGCCGGGTTGATTTAGATGGGATTGGTCCTGCCTAGAGCGGAGGGCTGGACTTGACGACCTTCTGAGGTCTCTTCCAGTTCTGATTCTATGATAAGGGGATGGTTGGATGAAATAACATGATCTTGGTAACTAATTGACCATTCATTACCAGTTGGAAATAGGTCAATGGAGGGATGATAGGAGTTGCTATAGGGAACTTTCTGGGTGTCTGGCTGGTGAGTCTTGCCCCCATGCTCAGGGTTTAGCTGATCGCCATATTTGGGGTCAGGAAGGAATTTTCCTCCAGGGTAGATTGGCAAGGCCCTGGAGGTTTTTCGCCTTCCTCTGTAGCATTGGGCACAGATCACAGCTGAAGGACTCTCTGCATGTTGGGGCCTTCAAAGTATTTGAAGGCTTCAATATCTGAGACATAGGTGAGAGGATTATTCTAAGAGGGGTGGGCGAGATTCTGTGGCCTGCACTGTGCAGGGGGTCAGACTAGATGATCATAATGGTCCCTTCTGACCTTAAAGTCTATGAGTCTATGAGCTACAAGATATTCTAGCATGATGGCAGACAACGCATCGGACATACAAGTTTCCAGTACAATGTGCAGCCAAGAAAGCAACACAACTTGAATTGCATAGACATCATAGTAAGAAATAAAGTGGTGACAGAGTTCTTGATTCCAGGCACTTAATTACTAGAAAGATATTGCCAAATCAGTATTCAAAATTACGAAGAGGAAGGACTAATTTAAGATACTAGGAAAGTTTTAAGAATAAATGCTGTTGGTAATATCCCAATGCCACTGAAGTTCATGGAATTTTCCAGTGACGTAATCAGAAAAGGATCTGGATCTTATTCCAGGATTGGTTGAGGGAAAGACAAATGAGTGAAATCCAGGCCTTGTTGAAATTTGTCATTGACTTCACTGGAGCCAGAATTGTACCTAGTAAATCTAGAAATATTTGAAAAACACACAAACCAAGGAAAAATGAAATATTCAAAGTGATACAAAGAAGCATGTGTATGAATAACTGGATGAATTGCAAGCACATATTGTGCACAAAAAGAGAAGGCACAACTAGCCTTTCTTCCTCCTTTCCATCTCCCTAACCTGCTCTCACAGATATAATACTCATCTCCTTCTGAGTTAATGAACCACTCTCAGACCCTGGCATGCAAGTTACTTCAAAAAATGTCATGACGGAGAGAGGGCTACTCTGCATGTAGTCACCATAGCATAAAGGTAGGTATCTAAAGATAGTATCACCTTTGCAGTCTCTGCAACTCCATGAAGTTCAGAAGGCACTGTGCCACCTAGAATTTTGCCCGAGCAGTACAGTTTCTCACTACTGACAATCCTGGATTATGCCTTAATAGTGTTACCTACCCTTATGAAATAACCCTCAGGAAAATTGCTTTGATAGTGAAATGTATTACGAATATGGAATAATCTCAGTGGAAAGTTGTGGAAGTAAGTGTTATTGGTATGTGCTCTTCAGACATCAGTAATGTCTGTGCTTGGGGTTGTGATTGACTCCCTGCTTGTCTTTATACTGAGCAAAGGAAAAGGAAGTGGTCCCTGCAGCTCGGCTTCTTGTGCTTAGGGCTGCTTTCCTTGCACTGGCTGCTCCTACTGCCTACCTTTGACCTCTGGGTATCCTGCCCCAGGCATGTATCTGTTTGCCCTTTAGCATACCCCAGACTCCAGTCTCCTAGAATCTGACATTGCCTGACTCCCAACTCCCTCCCTGATCACTAGGTTAAACCACCTACATCCCAGCCATGACACAAGATGACCTAACTGTCTTTCCATCCAACTCTACAAGTATTGCATTATGAATATTTTATATCTACCCTGTGTGGTTGCCCAGAATCTTAGCTAAGAGCTGTACTTGAGCACTGTCCCACTCTATCACTGTTTAAAGTCCATGGACAGGATAATCACATGAACACTGTGAACAATGTAAACCCGGGCTGGGCAAAATATGGCCCAGTGGCCAGATCTGGCCCACTAAGCCACAGGATCTGGCTTTCAGACCACCCTGCCAGGACCCTCAAGAACGCAACTGCTGCAGTTTAAAACACAGTCCTGTCTGCTCTGTAGGGAGGGGGAGGCTTCGTGAGATCTCCCTGCCCCCAGCCCAATGCTCAGCTACTATTGGCCAGAAACAACCAGCCAATAAGAACTGCCCTCAGCCAAACTCTCAAATCCAATTGGCTGGAAATAGTCAGACAATCAGACCAGAGGGATTGGCCTGAGAGACTGGGGCAGCTGGAGTTGAGAGACAAGTGGCGGGAGCAGCCTGTATTTTTAAGTAGGCTGGGGATGCAACAGACAGGGAGCCCAGCCTGCCTTGGGGGTGCTGCAACCTGCTGGCCAGTAGACACTTAGGTAAACTCCTTCTAGCCAGCACCTGCCTCTGGCACTCCAGCCCCTCCTGCGCCCCAACTCCCTCCCCCAGATCACCATCCAAACCCTCTGCACTTCCTGCCCCAGGTGACAACTCCCTCCCAGACCCTGTACTTCCTCCTATACCCTTCCCTCAGGCCAGAATCCTCTTCTGTACCCACACTCCTCCCTGACCTACACGCCAATCCTCTGACCCAGGTCACAAACCCAGGAGTGGTCCGAGGCCAGTTGCAGCAGCTGGCGCTCCAGGCAGAACGTGCAATTGGCGCCCCTGACTGCATGGCCGTCAATGGCCATAACGTAATCATCAGGCACCCGGCCGCCCCATCACGTTATCATCGGGCGCCCCAAGCGCCCCGTTGAAGGCGGCGCCCTAGGCGACTGCTGAGTCTGCCTATGCTCACGGGCCGCCCCTGCACAAACTCCTCCTCTACCCAAACAACCTCTCACACCCCACTCTGTCTCCTGCACCCCAGTCCTTATCCTGTGCGCCCTTTTGCACCCAACCTCCATCCTAGACTCTGCACCCCCTCCACAGAAAAGTGCTGCCCTTGACCACTTACCAAAATCCTGGAGTGGTCCCCCCACCAAAAATTATTGCCCACCCCTGATATAAACAGAAGGCTGAATAGTACAGAAAAACAAAACCTTTAATGTTTAAAGTTTTTTTCAAGGCTACTTGTATGAGATTGTGATCGTTAATGGTGCAGAAAAGCACAGCCTTTTCCCAAAGTGCCCCATATATTGTTAATGGTAAATAACATCACAAGTAAGCACTGATGATATCTGCATCATCTTGTTATTCGGTTTCAATGCAGATTTTATTTTAGGAACTGATTAATTAATCCCTAGCATCTTATTTTAACGTTCAGCTGTTTTCCTTATAGGGCTGAACTGGCAATACCATTATTGCTATGCACTCTTCCGGCATCAGTGAAAGAGGTTACACATGTTAGGCCTGAAATTTGAACTGAAGTCAAACCATAAATGTTAGTAACCTCTCTTACCTGTTTCCATCCGCTCATGTTCTCTTTTTTCCTAAACATATGTTATGGAGTCTAGGAAACTTGAGGTAACATCATTGCTTCTTACAATCTGATTACTTTTCATTTATCAATATATTATTTTTTCAATGCCTACTTACTTTTGGAGGCTCACCAGTGACAGACATAGTGTAGATCTAAACAACACACAACAGCAACTCTCAGAGCCCCACATGGGCTCATGCTTCAGGGCTAAAAATAACAGTGTACATGGACTCCAATCTGAGCGGGAGCATCTACACTGCTATTTTTACCCCATTAGTATGACCCCTGGGAACCAGAGTGAGTTGACGTGTTCTCAGCCTTATTGCTTTAGGAGTTTTGTTTGTTTGTATTTGTAGTGAAGATGTATCTGTAGAACCCGGTCCTTTGTTTTTGTCTCTTTTTAATACAGTAAAAAAAAGGTCATTTCTTAAGCAGTGATGTAATCTACAGAGGTAGAATGTAGTGTCCTGAATACATTCCAAGCACTACTTTTTGTTTCAGAAAGTAGAGGAAGTAACCAGGGGAACAGCCATTTTGAACTTTGTTCTGAACAACAGGGAGGAGCCGGCTGTGAATCTGAAGGTGGAAAGCAATTTGGGCGAAAGTGATCAAGAAAAAAAACAATTACTTGTTCCGTAAATGGTGTTCTTCGAGATGTGTTGCTCATGTACACAAGGGCACCATTTCGGGAGGGTAGGGGGGCAGCAGCCAGGCACTCCGTGACGCACTTGGCTTGTTTTTCTTTCCATGAAAATGATAAGGGAGTGAAGGGAAAGTCCTTACATTCCGTGCATGCCTCTCACACCTGGGTGGTGAGCTCCCTTCACTAGCCAGGTGTGAGAGGCATGCACAGATTGCAAGTACTTTCCCCTCACTCCCTTAGCATCCAGGGAATGGGATGAAAAGAAAGCCGCATCCCGGCGCACACAGCAGTTGCCCCCCTACCCTCCTGAAATGGTGCCCTTGCATGTCCATTCCACAATAGGTTGCAAAAAAAGGCTAATGTTTTGGGATCTATTAATAGGAATGTGTTATTTAAGAAGGGGGGAGGACTGTCCCATTCTATTTCACATTGGTAGGGTCTCAGCTGTAGCACTGTGCTCAATTCTGGGTTCCATACTTTAGGAGAGATATGGGGCAAATTGGAGGGAGTCCTGAGGCAAGCAACAAAAATAATAAAAGGTTGTTCACCCTGTCCACTGAGGGTAGGAAAAGTAATTATCGGTTTTATCTGCAGCAAGATAAATTAGCTATTAGGAAGAACATTCTAAATCTATCTATAAGTGTAGTGAAGATCTGGTATAAGCTTCCAAGGGAGTTTGTGAAATTGTCATCTTTGGAGGTTTAGAGAAAGTCTAGGTTGGCTGAACTTAGTTTACCTCTCAATATCCCTTGTAGTCCTGCATTTCTCTGATTCTATCTGGAGTTAAAATTGGACATGACAAAATCTGTTAGAATAAGCTAATTTTAATGTCTAACAATCATATAGTATTTTTCACCCCAGAGTACCTTAAAATGGTGGTGATCAACCTTTTTTCATTCATGGAACTGGGAAAATTTTTGTTGAGCAAAAGAAAAAAACCCAGGAAGACGTGTTGCATACCGCTGCCTTAAAGCATTTTAAATTTAAACTGATAATTAAAACTTTGGAGAGATCATTTTGTCTGCCACAAAAAACCATCAACATTGGGAGTAGTGCTGGAAAGCTATATCACACAGCACAGCAATTTTACACAGCAGATTATTATGGAAACAGAATTATAATATTTCATCCAATTGAAACAATGTCTGGAATGTATTGAATCACAACATAATTACCAGAGTTTAAGTTTGGATAAAACACTGGAATGAACCTAACATCTCCTGGTGCCATGCAATGGGACTATTTAAGCCTCAGACTCTGTGGGCAGGATCTTGATTTGACATCTCACCACAGACTGGCCCCTGAGACCATGCTGGTGGATTGAATAAGTAGTCAATATTGATTTGGAAGGAAATGTACCATCTAATGAACTGCAGATAAAACTTCTGACAGTAGTTTGACATTTTTAACATCTCTCAACAGACCCTGTTTAATTTAAGAGCTGATGTGAATAATATGTGATGATATTACTACAGTCTATCAGAACTTTCAGAAGGCCTCTATGAAAGGAACAGTATCAAAAGAAAGTATTTCTGTTTTCCATTTTCTTTAAAGGAGGATTTATCCCTCTGGTTAGTTTGATGTATTTGGTTTGGTTTTGACTGCATTGTTAGTTTGAGGGGGAGATGTTCTTTGTAATCTTGAAATATACTGGGCAAGTGTTAAAAACACAGAGTAACTTTAAAGAATCCTGAAAAAAAGAGAGACTGTGTGTCAGAAATCTTTCATTTTAAGAAACTGGGCTTGTTCCTGTAAATTTTGAGCGGACAAATTTATGCTAACGTAGGTGCAAATCTGAGTTTAGTTAGGCTATTAATGAGGACAATACCTTCTGCTGGCATCTTTAAAGCTCTACAATTTGTTAGTCCAAGTTTTATAGTTTCTAAAAGATGGTAAAATAGATTTGTTTATAGAAAGTGTGAGCATGTATTGTGCTGTTTACAATGGGATTCACTTGATGCAAGGAAAACAAAGATTTACTGATAGATTAGAATGCAAATGACAAAAGTAACCATTGTGCTTTGCATTCAGTTTATTTCTTGCAAATCTTCTAAACGACTGAGTTGAACAGATTAGAAAGATAAAATTGAAGGTAATCCCATGATCTAAATAAGGCTGGTTTCAGTGCTTGCTGGTTAAAGCCAGACAGAGGCGAAAACAAGTAATACTTAGATAATATTTAGTTATTTAGCAGTTTTGCTCCCCAGTGTTGGGGAAGGGTAACAGAAAGGTAATCTATTTCTGGAGAGAAATAATAATTTCTTGGTGTGAAGGGTGGGTTCGGAATAAAATAAAAAAAGATAAGTCACAACCAAAACCATCAAATAATGGTTGGTCTCAAGAGAAAACGAATAATTGCACTAACAAGAAATATTACAGAAGAGACATCACACCATTAGAAACAGGATCAAGAAGAGAGAAATAGTGGTCTGGAGATAGGATTTACAATGACAAATGTACTCAGAAGAACAGAAAAAGTGAGAAAAGGAAGTTCCAAAGGACTGGCTAAGAAAGAAAAAGTACATTTCTTAGAAATATCAATAGAAAAACAAATCACGATAAAAAAATTATAAAAAAAGGAATGAAGGAATCAAACAGAAAGTTAGACTAATATGAGAAACAAAAGGCAGCACTGTGCAGCACTTTAAAGACTAACAAGATGGTTTATTAGGTGATGAGCTTTCATGGGCTAATATGAAAAGTGAAAGATACAAATAGTTGAGCCAAAGACAGTCAGTGTTTGAGAACTGTTAAGTGCATGAAAATAAGAAAAGGGAGATGTAAAAAGTGACATAAAATAAATATCAGATGTCACAGGGCAGTTACCAACTGGTTTAAGATTACCAGTATAGATAGCACTGCAGAAATTAAAACATGAGCACATAGTTGGGACTGTGTTGTTGAGCTTCTTGGATTGGCATTATTTACTAACCTAGGGCATGGCTACACCACAGGGCAAAAGTTGAATTAAGATATGTAACTTCAGCTACATCACTTGTGTAAAGCGGAAATCAAAATAGCTTAATTCGGTTTTTGGTGCTTTCTACACAGCAGGAAGTCAAAGAAAGAACACTCTTCCTTCAACTTCCCTTACTCCTCATGAAATGAGGGTTACAGGAGTTGGAGTAAGAAGTCCTCCATCTCAAAATTGTTGGGTAGACGTGCACTTTGTTATTTCAAAATAATGTCAAGTATTAGAGGGGTAGCCGTGTTAGTCTGAATCTGCAAAAGTGGCGAGGAGTCCTGTGGCACCTTATAGACTAACCGAAGTGTTGGAGCATAAGCTTTCATGGGCAAAGACCCACTTCGTCAGATGCATGTAGTGGAAATTTCCAGAGGCAGGTATAAATATGCAGGCCAGAATCAGGCTGGAGATGACGAGGTGGATCCAATCAGGGAGGATGAGGCCCCCTTCTACTAGATGATCTGGAGGTGTGAATTCCAAAAGAGGAGAAGCTGCTTTTGTAGTTAGCTAGCCATTCACAGTTTTTGTTTCATCCTGAGTTGATTGTGTCAAACTTGAAGATGAACTGTAGCTTAGCAGTTTCTCTTTGAAGTCTGGTCCTGAAGTTTTTTTGCTGCAGGATGGCTACCTTTAGATTTGCAATTGTGTGTCCAGGGAGATTGAAGTGTTCCCCTACAGGTTTTTGTACGTTGCCATTCCTAATATCTGATTTGTGTCCACTGATTCT
Organism: Pelodiscus sinensis; assembly: GCF_052426305.1. Taxonomy (NCBI): domain Eukaryota; kingdom Metazoa; phylum Chordata; order Testudines; family Trionychidae; genus Pelodiscus; species Pelodiscus sinensis. The sequence goes on along the minus strand of NC_143056.1, from coordinate 88,334,742 downwards.
TTTACGTAGGGGCTGTCCAATTTGGCCGATGTATATAGCAGTGGGGCATTGTTGGCACATGATGGCATATATTACATTAGTAGATGTGCAGGAGAATGAACCAGTGACAGTATGGCTGATCTGGTTAGGTCCTGTGATGGTGTTGCTGGTGTATATATGTGGGCAGAGTTGGCACCGAGGTTGGTTGCAAGGATTGTTTCCTGAGTTAGAGTTATTATAGTGCGGTGTGTAGTTGCTGGTGAGAATATGTTTCGGGTTGGCGGGTTGTCTGTGGGTGAGGACTGGCCTGCCTCCCAAGGCCTGTGAAAGCGAAGGATCATTGTCCAGGATGGGTTGTAGAACACTGTAGCGGCTTCCCGCTCACCACAGCGCCACCTGCTGTCGAGTTGGGGAATTAGCAATGCTGGCAGGTGGCCGGATCCCTTTCAGGACACTGCCCTCCAGCAATGTCCACAACAGCCTGAGCTTTTCCCCCTTCCGGGGGAAAGGTTTGTGATAGGCCAGTGGGCCTTCAGGGGGCGGCTCCTCTGCCTCCTGCACAGTGGGAGATGTGCCTGCCTCCCTGCGTTACCACGCCTTAAAATAGTCCAGGCGGGTGAGTCTCTTCCTAGCCTTCCTTCAGGTCGGGCCCAGAGGTAATCGTTCGCGTGCCCGGCCTTGCTTCAGGTCCGGGCCGCAGAGGAATAAGTCCACCCCTTCTCAGTCTATTATTATACAGTTCTGGGCAGAGCAACCGTTCTAGTCCTGCCCCTTTAAGAGTTCCCGCCCGATGCACGGACAGTCCCAAACACCTCTAGGGAAGCCCGTGCTCTCGAGCAGGGCGGGCAACAAATACAGTCTACAAGGCCCGGCTCTCAAGCCGGGTGGGCCAACCGATATCAAGCCAAACCCAGGCCCTAGCTCTGGGCGGGGCAGCAAACGGCGGCCAGGCCCTAAGGCAAGGCGAGGCTGCAGACAAACATCAGTCTGTAGACGCTCCTCATTCAGGAGCGAGGCTGGTATGGCACCTGCAGCAGCAGTGAGGGGGAGACTGCCACCCGGTTACGGGGTGGCGGGGGGGGTGCAGGCCCACCCGCCTCACTGCGCCCCGGCCCAGGGGCCCTGAATGCAGCTGTGCAGCTGCGACTGGCTCAGCAGGGTTCCGGCCGTAACTTGCTGGACGTGGGCCGCTCTCGGCCCGGGCTACCCCGGGCCACTTCTCATCTCCCCCTTCCCAGGTACCTGTAGCTCCAGCAGGTCTGTCAGGGAGTCGAGGTGCTGTCGTCCCTGCAGTGTCCAGCCAGCCTGGTCCAGGGGTCAAGGGGTTGGAGCTCGGCATAGTCCCGCACGCTTGTCCGGCCCGGTGTTCCAGTACCCATCGGGGGTCCAGCTGGTCCACTAGGTCGGGCCCATCCTCCAGGTCCACGGGTGGTTCTGCTGGCAGGCTTGGCCAGGCCTCAGGAGCCTGGGCAGGGAAGCCCTGGCTGGCCTCCAGGGAAGCAGCTGAGGGCGGCCTAGCCCGGGTCTTAGCCTCCCCAGGCAGGAGCTCCAGACAAGCCTCCGGATCCTTCAGAGGCTGGGCCCTGACTGAGCTCCCCGGCAGCCTTCTTATAGTCCTAGCCCCGCCCTTTGACTTCCGGTCAGGTGAGGGGGCGGGGCTAGGCTGTGCCCAAAATGGCTTCCCGAGGGGCTCCTCCGCCTCTGGCTCAGTGGGTGGTCACTCTACCCTACTACAATCACTAATGATGCGTTGGAGAGGTTTTAGCTGAGGACTGTAGATAATGGCCAGTGGTTTTCTGTTGGTTTCTTTCTTGGGCTTGTCCCGTAGCAGGAGGCTTCTGGGTACACGTCTGGCTCTGTCAATCTGTCTACTCACTTCCTCGTGTGGGTATTGTAGTTTACAGAATGCTTGTTGAAGATCTTGTAGGTCTCTGTCTGAGGGGTTGGAGCATATGCGGATGTACCTCAGTGCTTGGCTATAAACAATGGGTCATATGGTGTGTCCAGGATGGAAGCTGGAGGCATGCAGGTAAGCATAGTGGTTGGCAGGCTTTCGGAATAGGGTGGTGTTGATGTGACCACTACTTATTTGCACCGTGGTGTCCAGGAAATGGACCTTCCGTGTAGACTGGTCCATGCTGAGGTTGATGGTGGGGTGGAAGCTGTTGAAATCGTGGTGAAATTCTTCCAGAGTCTCCTTCCCATGGGTCCAGATGATGAAGATGTCATCGATGTAGCGTAGGTAGAGAAGGGGTGTAAGTGGACGAGAGCTGAGGAAGCGTTGTTCCAGGTCAGCCATAAAAATGTTGGCATATTGTGGGGCCATGCGGGTTCCCATAGCAGTGCCACTGGTCTGGAGGTATATATTGTCACCAAATCTGAAATAGTTGTGTGTGAGGATAAATTTGCAGAGGTCAGACACCAGTTGTGCTGTGGCATCATCAGGGATACTGTTCCTGACAGCTTGTATTCCATCTGCATATGGAATGTTTGTGTAGAGAGCCTCTACATCCATGATGGCTAGGATGGTATTTTCTGGAAGATCACCAATGCATTGTAGTTTTCTCAGGAAATCAGTAGTGTCACGGAGGTAACTGGGAGTGCTGGTGGCGTAGGGTCTGAGTAGAGAGTCCACATAGCCAGACAGTCCTTCAGTGAGAGTGCCAATGCCCGAGATGATGGGGCGTCCAGGATTTCCAGGTTTGTGGATCTTGGGTAATAGATAGAATAGTTATTCCGAAATAATGCTGCTGTGTATTATGCCCTAGAGAGCCTATTCTCCACATATTCAAAAAGAATTTTAAATAGTACAGTTAGAGCTTAATCTAGCATGGTTTTGAGTGTTCTCAACTCTGATAATTTGGTCAGAACACTGCAGGAACAAGTCTGTAGAAAGGTAACCATAACAAGAGGAGGATGACCTAGAGTGCAAAAAATAAAAGATGCAGAGGCAGATAGGAGCTGGGTTACAGAAGAGTATACAAAAGAAAGAACATTAATTCAGAAAGGATAATGAAACATGAAATGAAGTTACCAATTTAGTACTAAGTTCTTTAAGAGACTGAAGAAAAATAATGGGCACCAATATTAGAATGAAATGGATAGACTGAGAGAATGTATAAAGATTTTCATACCACCAAGAAAGATAAATGGAATATAAAGAAGCTTGAAACCAATGAAGAAAAAAGCATTTACCATCAATAACTATATGGTATGAACACTGACAATACACAGAATCTCTGATAATGTTGGAGACACTTCTAAACACCCTCTGTCTTTAACAGCAGTATAAAAAGTGAAAAAATTCCATGATGGACACATCTGGTTCTGCGCTAAGAATATATTTCTAGGAAAAACTTTAAAACAATGAATAGTCTAGTAGCACCTTAAAGACTAACAAAACATGTAGATCAGTGGTCCCCAACCATTTGGGGTTGCCGGGCGCCAGGGGGCGTGGCCGTTCACCCGCCGGGCGCCCGGGGGGGCAGGCCCCCCCCATAGCCGCATTCCGGGGCCGGCGCTCTCCCCTCAAGCGCCGCGCGCCCGGGGCCGGCGCTCTCTCCCCCCCTTCCCCAAGCGCCGCGCGCCCGGGGCCGGCGCTCTCTCTGGCCCCCCCTTCCCCAAGCACCGCGCGCCCGGGGCCGGCGCTCTCTCCCCTCCCCCTCCTCCCCCAAGCGCCGTGCTCCCGGGGCCGGCTCCGGCACCGCGCATGCGCCACATGCCCGGGGCCAGGCCAGCCCTGAGCACTTGGCGGGCGCAGAGAAATGCCCCCGCGGGCGCCACGGTGCCCGCAGGCACCGTGTTGGGGACCACAGATGTAGATGATATCATGAGCTTTCGTGGGCACAACCCACTTCTTCAGATGACAGGAGTATCAGAAGTCTAGATTCAAGAATAAATAAGAGAAAGGGGGAAAGGGAGGAGGAAAAAAAGAGAGACAATGAATAGATTTTTCAAACAGTTACAAGAGGCTGATAAGAACAATTAGCATCTCCACTGTTTCGTTGGTTGGTTAAGTCATTAGGATGTGGAAGGTAGTGTGTAAGCCAGTCAATGTCTTCATTCATACCATTTGCATAAGAATTAAACTTGTGAATGAAGTCAAGTTCCAACCCTTCTCTGTCTATTTGGCTTGTGGAATTGGCCTGAAACAAAACAGTGACTTGAAGATCCATTAATGAGTGTCTAGGCAGATTAAAGTGTTCTCCAACAGGTTTTAGCCTTTTCAGATATCTGATTTGTGTCCATTAATTCTTTCCCATAGACTGTCCAGTTTGGCCAATATACATTGCAGTGGGGCATTGCTGGCATAGACCACATTACTGGATGTGCAGTTAAGAGAGCCTCTGATTTGGTGGCTGATGTGGTTGGGCCAATTGCAGGGTTGGGTTTCTGGATGATTATGATGGAGGTGTGTTGTGTGGTTACTGGAAAGAATTTGTTTTTGATTGGGGGGGTTCTCTGTAGGCAAGAATTGGCCTTTCCCCTAAGACCTCTGAGAGTGAGGGGTCATTTTCCAGGATAGGTTGTAGATTATTGATAATATGTTGGAGGGGTTTAAGTTGTGGACTGTAGGTGATGACAAGTGGAATTCTGTTGTTTTCTCTTTGGGGGCTGTCTTGAAGTAGTTCATGTCTGGGTACTCTTTTGGTTCTGTCAATCTGTTTTTTCACTTCTCTGGGTGGGTATTTCTGTTTTAAAAATGCTCTATTTAGATACTATAGGTGTTTGTCTCTGTCTGTGGGACTGGAGCAAATCCAGTTGTATCTTAGGGCTTGGCTGTATACAATAGATTGGGAAATGTGTCAGGGATGGAAGCTAGAGGCTGAAGGTAAGTGTAGTGGTCAGTAGGTTTCCGGTATAGGATGGTAGAAATTTGTCCATCATTTAAAAGTACAATTATTTAAGTTTTACTTGATACAGACTAACTCAGCTACCCCTCTGAATATATTTCTAGCCACTCTTTTAAACAGAACGGTAGAAAGCAACCCTTGTGTTATTTTTTTTCTCAAGGTTGAAAAATACATAGAAATACGTATAGATATACAGTGAAACCTTTGCTATCCGGCACTCTGTTAACCTGAAAACTTTGTTAACCAGCATTGCTCCCTGTCACATCTTCAGGCAGACAGGCCTGGCTTAGTTTACCATGACTGGCTTAACAATTTTTTATTTAAGAAATACTAATCATCTTTAACCCAAAATCGAAATGTGAGACCAATTGCCTCATGCTACAAAACTACCAGTATCAAAAACTTGAGTTTTACTATTATTTTTCCATTGGTTTTTCCTAGGTTGATAGGACCCTCAGATAACTGGAATTTTTAGATAATGGGAATGCCCTAATCCCAGAGCGTGCCAGATAACACAGGTTTTACAGTATATTACAAATGGACCCATTTGCTGTAGGAAAAAGCTCTTAAGGGAAGAGAACTGACATTGCAAGCCTATTTGATCTTGTGTCTTATTCAAGAACAAGCAACTTTTCCCTAGTTCAAAGAATTGCTAAGTACTATAAAGGGTATATGAATAATTTTATTCCCATTGAAGTAAGAATTAATTGATGTTAACACTAAATACTAAGGATATTACTTAGCTTTTCAAAAAAAGACCACAGGAGCACCCAACACAAAATATTGTGGAGTGCCATTACTAAGTAAGTGATGGTGAATTTATTAGTTATCACATATTTTGTAGTTTCATCCTGTATAGTACCTAAAAGGCCTTTGGGCCACATTTATATCAGTGGAAGTTAGAAGCCAATATGTTTTTAAAAATCCCACTAGCTGCATCTTTAGGCACCCAAAATGCCTTTAAAAATCTGTACCTTTCTTTACGGTATTAGTGACATGGTCTTACACAGTTGGGGGTGGGGTCATTAACAAAAGTGGTAGTCTGACCTATTCTTGGGTAGGCTGCATTTTGAATGATCAGAATTACAGCCCCCCCAGGCTAAAAGGAATTGCAGGAGCAGCTACCAAGTTGCTGCCTCCAGGAGCAACTTACCAGAAGGAGAAAAGGAAATAGGATAGCTGCAGCGGCACAGGAGCCAGCAAACAGAGCTGTAAACAGGGGAGTTTGAGTGGGAGTTTGTAAGGGAGTTTGGATATTGGGACTTGTTTGTGGTTTGTTTTTGCTGTGGAGAGGGTGTTTTGGTCTGTTTTTGTGTTCACCGGACTAATAGGATTTTGGTGAGAAAGTAGATAAAACACAGAGGCAGTAGTGGCCATGGCCCAAGTAGTAGAGAACACAAGGAGGATGATTGGATGTGGTAGCTATGGTATGTACATGATTCTGGAGGGGGTACCTGAAAGGAGTTTTGTTTGTATGAAGTGCCGCATGATAGAGCTGATGGAAGAAAAGATCTGAGGACTGGAGATGCAAGTGGAAACTCTGGTCGAGTTTAGAAGGGAGTTTGAGCAGATGATGGAGCAAAGGCATGACGTGGCTAAAGGGGAAAGCTTAGATATGCAGATGGAAGCAGGATCAAGGGCTTAAGAGGGGGGACTGCCAGGCGAAGAAATTGGACAGTGGAAGCATGTGACTCAGAGAACCAGGCAAAAGAAAAGATGGGTCAGTGAAGGAAAAATAGAGCTCAAGAACAGGTATGTGGAGCTGGAGAATGAAGAAGGGGTACAGCAGGTAGATAATGAAGATGCAAGGGTAAGGAAGAAGAGAAGAGTGGCTAGTCCCATAGATAAAGGGGAAGTATTAATGGAAACAACACTAATAATGAGCATTAGGAGGATTACAAGGGAAAATAGGAATGGCAAGGACTTGCAGCCAGAGGAAGCTAGAGATAGACCAGAGAATCGCACTGTCACTAGGAAAAGGCAGGTCTATGTGATTGGGGACTCCTTATTGAGAAGAATAGATAGGCCTGTAACCAGAGCTGATCCAGAGAATATAAGGGTGTGCTGTCTGCCAGGTGCTAAGATATGAGATGTGGAACTGAGGTTGAAGAGGATTATTAAGGAGGCAGGAAGGAATCCATTGATCATCCCTTCATGTAGGAACAAATGATATGGCTAGATTCTCACTGGAATGAATTAAGGGAGACTATGCTAGGCTGGGGAGAACACTCAAGGAAACTGAGGCTGAGGTGATCTTCAGTGGGATTCTGCCTGTTCCTAGAGAAGGGCAATTAAGATGTGACAGGATTATGATGATCAATAGATGGCTTAGGCAGTGGTGCTATAAGGAGGGCTTTGGGATGTATGGTCACTGGGAGGCATTTATGGACAGAGGACTGTTCTCTAGGGATGGACTTCACCTAAGTAGGGAGGGAAATAGACTTCTAGGATGGAGGCTGGCTCAACTGATTAAGAGACCTTTAAACTAGGAATTAGGGGGAGACGGTTGGTAGATGTCCAGGTAATCTCTATGCCGGATTTGAACACTGAGAGGGAGGAAAACAAAGTAAGAAAGGATATAGCTGGGGGTAGGAGAATAAACATGAGGAAGGGTAGGGTGGATACTAGTTTAATAGGTCATATTGGAGGTACAACGTCCGTGCCAAATTGGGTAAAGAATGTGAATGAGGCCAAACAGCAAAAATTAAGATGTTTGTACACCAATGCGAGAAGCCTAGGTAACAAAAAGGAGGAACTAGAGCTATTGGTCCAGGAAGTGAAACCAGATATTATAGGAATAACAGAAACATGGTGGAATACTAGGCATGACTGGAGTACAGGTATTGAAGGGTATGTGCTGTTTAGGAAAGACAGAAATAAGGGTAAAGGTAGTGGAATCGCATTGTATATCAAAGATGAGGTAGATTGTAAGGAAATAAAAAGTGATGGAATGGAGAAGACAGTCTATTTGGGCAAAAATCACATTGGGAAAGAAAACTATCAGATCCTCCACTGGGATAGTGCTTGGGGTGTGTTATAGACCACCAGGATCCAATTTGGATATGGATAGAGACCTCTTTAATGTTTTTAATGAAGTAAATACTCATGGAAACTGCATAATCATGGGAGATTTCAACTTTCCAGATATAGACTGGAGAACAAGTGCTAGTAATAATAATAGGGCTCAAATTTTCCTAGATGTGATAGCTGATGAATTCCTTCATCAAGTAGTTGCTGAACCAACAAGGGGGGATGCTATTTTAGATTTGGTTTTGGTGAGTAGCGAGGACCTCATAGATGAAATGGTTGTAGGGGACAACCTTGGCTCGAGTGATCATGAGCTAATTCAGTTTAAATTAAATGGAAGGATAAACAAAAATAAATCTGAGACTAGGGTTTTTTATTTCAAAAGGGCTAACTTTAATAAATTAAGGAAATTAGTTAGGGAAGTTGATTGGACTAAAGAAATTATGGATCTTGAGGTGGAGGAGGCCTGGAATTATTTTAAATTAAAGTTGCAGAAGCTGTCAGAAGCCTATATTCCAAGAAAAGGAAAAAAAATTATAGGCAGGTGTGTTAGACCAAGCTGGATGAGCAAGCATCTCAGAGAGGTGATTAAGAAAAAGCAGAAAGCATATAAGGAGTGGAAAATGGGAGGGATGAGTAAAGAAAGCTACCTTATTGAGGTTAGAGCATGTAGGGACAAAGTGAGAGAGGCTAAAAGTCAGATAGAGTTGGACCTTGCAAAGGGAATTAAAACCAATAGTAAAAGGTTTTATAGCCATATAAATAGGAAAGAAAACAAAAAAAGAAGAAGTAGGACCGCTAATTACTAAGGATGGAGTGGAGGTTAAGGATAATCTAGGAATGACCCAATATCGAAACAAATACTTTGCTTTAGTCTTTAATGAGGCTAATGAAGAGCTTAGGGATAATGGTAACATGACAAATGGGACTAAGGATATGGAGGTAGATATTACCATATCCGAGGTAAAAGCCAAACTTGAACAGCTTAATGGGAGTAAATTGGGGGGCCCAGATAATCTTCATCCAAGAATATTAAAGGAACTGGCACATGAACTTGCAAGTCCATTAGCAAAATTTTTTAATAAATCTCTAAACTCAGGGGTTGTACCATTTGACTCGAGAATTGCTAATATAGTTTCTATTTTTAAGAAAGGGAAAAAAAGCGACCTGGGTAACTATAGGCCTGTTAGTTTGACATCTGTAGTATGTAAGATCTTGGAAAAAATTTTGAACGAGAAAGTAGTTAGAGACATTGAGGCTAATGGCAATTGGGACAAATTACAACATGGTTTTACAAAAGGCAGATCGTGCCAAACCAACCTGATCTCCTTTTTTGAGAAAGTAACAGATTTTTTAGATAAAGGAAATGCAGTGGATCTAATCTACCTCGACTTTAGTAAGGCATTTGATACAGTACCACATGGGGAATTATTGGTTAAATTGGAAAAGATAGGGATTAATATGAAAGTTGAGAGGTGGATAAGCAACTGGTTAAAGGGGAGACTACAGCAGGTCATATTGAAAGGTGAACTGTCAGGTTGGAGGAAAGTTACTAGCGGAGTTCCTCAGGGATCAGTTTTGGGGCCAATTTTATTTAATCTTTTTATCGCTGACCTTGACACCAAAAGTGGAAGTGTCCTGATAAAATTTGCGGATGACACAAAGTTGGGAGCTATTGCCAATTCAGAAAAGGATTGGGATATCATACAGGAAGATCTGGATGATCTTGTAAATTGGAGTGATAGCAATAGGATGAAATTTAATAGTGAGAAGTCTAAGGTTATGCATTTAGGGATTAATAACAAGAATTTTAGTTATAAGCTGGGGAAACATCAGTTGGAAGTAATGGAGGAGGAGAAGGACCTCAGAGTCCTGGTTGATTATAGGATGACTATGAGCCGCCATTGTGACATGGCCGTGAAAAAGGCTAATATGGTCTTGGGATGTATTAGGCGAGGTATTTCCAGTAGGGATAAGGAGGTGTTAGTGCCATTATACAAGGCATTGGTGAGACCCCATTTGGAAGAAGAGGTTACTCACCTTCGGTGCAGTAACAATGGTTCTTCGAGGTGTGTCCCCGTGGGTGCTCCACGTCTGGTGTCAGGCTGGTCCCGGCGCCGCGAATCGGAGCTTGCCATAGCTGTAATCGATGGTTCTTCGAGGTGTGTCCCCGTGGGTGCTCCACGACCCGCCCTCCTCCCCGCTACGGAATCTTGTTGTATTATCTTTTTCAGATGGCGGTGAGAGGAACTGGCGGGGACTGGGTCGCGCGCGGCTGTTCAAAGGCGCGAAGACTGCTCGCGCATGCGCGACCTGGTCGATTACAGCTATGGCAAGCTCCGATTCGCGGCGCCGGGACCAGCCCGACACCAGACGTGGAGCACCCACGGGGACTACCCGAAGAAGAATACTATGTGCAGTTCTGGTCTCCCATGTTTAAGAAAGATGAATTCAAACTGGAACAGGTACAAAGAAGGGCCACTAGGATGATCCGAGGAATGGAAAACCTGTCTTATGAAAGGAGACTCAAGGAGCTTGGCTTGTTTACCTTAACCAATAGAAGGCTGAGGGGGGGACATGATTGCACTCTTTAAATATATTAGAGGGATAAATACTAGGGAGAGAGAGGAATTATTTAAGCTTAATACCAATGTGGACACAAGAACAAATGGATATAAGCTGGCTAGTAGGAAGTTTAGGCTTGAGATTAGACGAAGGTTTCTAACCATTAGAGGAGTGAGGTTCTGGAACAGCCTTCCAAGGGAAGTAGTGGGGGCAAAAGATCTATCTGGTTTCAAGATTAAACTAGATGGGTTTATGAAGGGGATGGTTTGATGAGATAACATGATCTTGGTAACTAATTGACCATTCATTATCAGTGGGAAATAGGTCAATGGAGGGATGATAGGAGTTACTATAGAGAACTTTCTGGGTGTCTGGCTGATGAGTCTTGCCCACATGCTCAGGGTTTAGCTGATCGCCATATTTGGGGTCGGGAAGGAATTTTCCTCCAGGGTAGATTGGCAGAGGCCCTGGAGGTTTTTCGCCTTCCTCTGTAGCATGGGGTACAGATCACAGCTGGAGGATTCTCCGCATCTTGTGGTCTTCAAAGTATTTGAGGGCTACAATATCTGAGATATAGGTGAGAGGATTATTCAAGGAGGGGTGGGTGAGATTCTGTGGCCTGCACTGTGCAGAGGGTCAGACTAGATGATCATAATGGTCCCTTCTGATCTTAAAGTCTATGAGTCTATGAAACGCCATGACTCAGACCCACAGATCACTTTCTATTCCACACAACCAAGGAGCTGCCAAGGCTACAATTCAACCTTGCAATCAGATCAGCAACTCTGTATCACTAGTAGCAGTCATGTTAAAAGAAGTTACTATGCACAGTTCTAAATATAGACACCGTTGTCTTCAAATATTTTCTTTGGTTTTAAAAGATCATTTAACTAAATTACTCTGAAGTCCCTGGAACAAAATGGATTCATCCATTTAATTTTTTAAAAAATAAATGCTAACAATTCACAATATTGAATCATACTGTGTGATTCCTTAAAAATTACCAGTCTTCAGTTTATTTCAAAAGGACTGCAATTCTTCTTCATCTATATTTAAAAACAGATGACATAAGCTTGCCTAGCTAAACAAATACGTCTAATTTCTGTAGTGTTCTAGGAGAGCTGGAAAGAAAAGCACAATTGAATTGCAATAATGGAAAATATCGATGTTGTCATAAACTTGCATTTTCATTTTTCATAATATAATAGATGAACACAAATTTATCAACATTTTATCCTGCAAATTAACATTTTCTGCCCCAAAGACATCACTCTATCCCTGTTTTGAAAATCTTAACTTCATCTTTCATGAAGTCTATTCTGAAAAGTCATCATAAAATGTGTGTACCATAGCAACCAGTTAGTTTCCCCAAGGAATTATAATACAGTAAAACTCCAATAGTCCAGCATCTAATTGTACAGCACCCCTGATAGTCTGGCATCAAAACGGCAAGAGCCTAGTGAGTGAGCTTCTGCAAAAAACGAGTCACAAGGCAGCAGCGGCAGCAGCCGAACAGAGCGAAACCGGATGGGACTGAGTCAGTCTGCCACTGGCATTGTATGACGCTGGATAGTGCTTGTGCTATAATAAAAAGAGTTAATAACACTTTACATACAGTATACACTGTATATATGTGTATATATATAAACAATTTATAGTACCTCCTAATAGTCCAGCATATCCAATAATCCGGCACCACCAAGGTCCCAAAGGTTCCGGATTATCGGAAGTCTACTGTACTTTGATATTGTTAGACAACACCTTTCTCTGCCTGGCCTCTGAATGCATTAAATGAAATTGTTTGAAAATCAAAGTTATATCAGAGTTTAAAGTGCATTCCACTGAGGCTTACAGCTACATCTGAGGCAAACAAATGCCAGCCTTAGGATTTTCTAAAATATATATATTTATAGCTTCATGTCAGGGCCTTGATCTGCTAACAAAATAACTTTTAAAAGGTTAACTTTAAAATGACAGATTCAAGTTATTACAGATACACTTGTATTATTATATTTGCACATCTGGTGATAAATCCGGAACACTTGTATACTTAATGAGGGAAAAAGTTTCCAAAGAGAAAAATTTCCTAACGTAAAAAATTGGATTTGAATTTCCAATGTATTAGAACAGTAGTTTTCATACTATGGGTTGCGATCTAATACTGGGTCATGGAATGTCAGGTACTGGGTCTTGTCACTGAAGGGTGATCAGGTGACCAATGGGAATGCTAATGGGGGCTACCTGCCTGTCCTGGTACCGCAGACTGCACTGCACCCCAGAAGCAGATGGCAACAGGCCCAGCTTCTAGATGAGTGGAGAGGGAAGAGAGTGCATACCCACTGCCCCTGCCCCAAGCACAAGTGCCATACTCCCATTAGCTGAGAACTTGCTGCTGGTTGCTTCTGTGATGCAGCATGATCTGTGGTGCCAGGAGAGGCTGGAAGCCTGCCTTGGCACCCTCACTGTATCACTGACCAGAAGCCTCTCTAGGCAAGCCCCTTTTGCCCCCAGCCCTGACCCCCTAAAGCCGAAGCCCCCACACCCCAAAGAGCTCATCCTCAGCCTCGTGCCATAGCCCACACAACATTGTCAAATTACATTGCATCATGGGCATCAACAATTTTCTTCAACTGGATGATCAGAAAAAAAGTCTGAAAATCATTGCATTAGAACGTAAACCAAAAACCACATGCTTGAGCATGGAAGTTACGTTGTCCTATTATCCAATTCTAGAAAGGCAATAACTGGAATATTTCACTCATTTCTGGACACTTCTCTATAAGGAGGATTATGGTAAATTTGTTATGCTTCAAGAAAAGTTATAGAAATTATTAGAGGAATAAAACAATTGATATATGAAGTTTGTCTAAGCCATTGGTTGTCAAACTCTGCCTCATTGCATTTGGTGATGGTTTGTGCGGAGTTGAATGTTCTCAAGGTGAAATTGTTGATTTCCAACTACTAAATCACATTAAAGAAACTAGAACTACATTAAAGAATTTACCAAAGCCAATTTACTAATGTTATTTTTTTTCATACAGACAATTGCTGTAGGTTGCACAGGGGTGTTATGTGACTGTAAATGGGAGGGAAGAGCAGAAACAGACACACATTAAACAGTAAATTGCCACCAAATAAAAAGAAATGGGACCATGACAAGTGGCCACAAAGTAAACCAAGGATAAAATCTTGGGTCCACTGTAGTCAATAAAAGTTTTTATGTCATTGGTACCAAGATTTCACCCCAACTATATTATATGCATGAGGCCTTTTAATTTGTTTAAAGTTTCACATGGCAAGATATATGTGTGACCAATAAATATTATTGAATTCAACCTTGACAGTGAGAGGGATTAGAATGTGGAATAATTTCACATGACAAATTGTGGAAGCCCAACTACCTGAGATATTGAAAAGAAAACTGGACAGCTCACAAAGAAATATACTGGAGGAAATAATACTAGACTGACAAAAGGTAGCATTATACAAATTATTGTATTGACTCAGCTCTTTTCCCAATTCTAGGTTCTATAACTGTTTTTGTTCAGCAAAAGATAGAGTAGGTTACACAAACCTTTGAGTCTTAATGAATGATTAAGAAAGCTGATAGCAAGTAAATTTCAGCTACATCAATTTAACTTTATCTCTCAAATACTCTTTTTGAGACAACATGTAGAAAAATTAATAGGAATCCTTTTATTTTCAAGTGCAATTGCAAAAAAAAATCTGTTAGTTATTTTTTACAGAAGGAAAAACCCCACAATGGGAACAGTGTTTATTTCAATGATGATGCAATGTGATGGGTGCATTGTTTAAAGTCAGAGAACATCACATCATGTGTCCTGATCTAACCCCTCTATACACAATGAGAGGTCCCTAAAAATACAAATTTCTGATTTGAAGCTATAAGCTGGGCTACTTAAAAATGTCATTTAACTAAGATTTGCAAATAGCTAATCTTAAATATGGACAGCTTTTCAGATAATTATTAATAAAGCTGTATCCTACAAAAAGTCACCTTCCCTTAGTTACTGAGAGTACCGCCATTTCTTATTTATTTTAAGTACATGGATCCACTCCCTGAGCTGCATCACGGAGGAATGTGTACAAAGGTGACTTGTGCACATCAATCCTGTGACTGCCCTAAAACTACTCTAATTTGTGCAGTTTTCCCCCAAGAGGCTGTTTCAGCACTCAGGTATCACCAGGGTTTGTGGATTTACTGGCCCACAGCCCTGCCTTCTGTGATTAGAAGCATTGCAATAGGAGTCACTACAGGAAGAGATTCCCAGGCCAGTAAGGAACTTTTTGAATAGCACAAAACATCTGGAGAAGCATGAATTACTAGGAGCAGGAGCAAGGATCTGCCAGAGCTCATTATATTTTGCATCACTCTGTTTTTACTATTCCAAAGCTTACCCCCAAAACTGCATTGTGTAATTCTCCCTTTTGTTGAAACCAGGTTTTTAAGAATGAACTCAGTTCTCAGCACCATTTTTACAGAATGGAATGTGATATTCTCTTCTGTGTGTTTATGAACACTTTATCAGACAAAGATAAAATAGGATTAGGGACCCAGGGGGGTTTAAAAATTCTCATTAAGCAATTGTCATGACAGATTCTGACAAGAGCAGAAAATGTCACATAACTAATCAGTTCTCAAGACAATCTCCAGATTCTAATAAAAAGAGAACATGGTACAACTATACATTTTCATTACAAAGACTGTAATAAGGATAGAAAATGCTGTACAACTGAAATTTTGACAACCTATAATCCCAGCTACTCCACAGTTTGACAAAAACAGCATCTCTGAAACACAACAGCATACCTTTTAAATTGAAAATAACTAATAAAACAACAAAATGTTGGGAAAGTTCTTATGTTTTCACTAAAACCAACAAAAGCAATGACAGATAAAGTTAAAAGGAACAATTTAATGGGGGGGAAGGAGGACACAAACAGTGTGTATGACTTAAAGTAGAAAGATTGTTCCAGATCTTTGGCTGCAGTCAATTAAGGGCAAAGTGCAGCCAGGAGAAGGGGATACAAAGATGTCTTAAAATCACTCTGGTCCTCCCTGATCCAGGATCAGCTGTGTACCTAAGTCTTCAGGCATAATTTGAGTGGTTGTCTACATAGAGAATTATCAGAATAGCTCCTAAGGAATAAGCTACTCTACAACAGTGTGGACATTTCTATTCCAATATAAAAATAACTTTATTCTAGAATAAATTAGTACACTTCCAAATAAAAGTTATTATCCTGGAATAAGATTACTTTCACTTTTCTTCCAGAACAGAGTGCCCATGCAGGCATAGCTATTCCAGTCAATTTTTCCATGTAGACAAGCCATAAAAAAGCATAGGCTGTGTCTACATTAGCACCCCTTTTCGGAAAAGGGATGCTAATGAGACCAGTCGGAATTGCAAATTCCATGGGGGATTTAAATATCCCCCGCGACATTTGCATGAATATGGCTGCCGCTTTTTTCCGGCTCGGGGTTTTGCTGGAGAAAAGTGCCAGTCTAGACAGGATCTTGCGGAAAATAAGCCCTTTTCCGAAAGATCCCTTATTCCTACTTGAAAGGAAAATGAACTTGAAAGTAGGAATAAGGGATGTTGCAGAAAGGGGCTTATTTTCTGCAAGATCCCGTCTAGACTGGTGGTTTTCTCCGGCAAAACCCCGAGCCAGAAAAAAGCGGCAGCCATGTTCATGCAAATGCTATGGGGGATTTAAATATTAATTTGCAATTCCGACTGATCTCATTAGCATCCCTTTTCTGGAAAGGGGTGCCAATGTAGACACAGCCATAGTGTTTGCTTTTAATTATGCATCTGGTGTATAATTTCCTTCATGTCCTTCACTGGCAGCAGTACTAGGGTAAGTCTACACTGCACACTTATTTCAAAATAAGGTATTCCTGAATTTATTTCCAAAATATCTTATTTTGAAATAGCGCATCTACACACAGAAAGCATATCAAAATAATGCTTAGCTATTTCGAAATAGAGAGTCCATATTGATTGGGCACTAACTCACAATAAAGGCCAACCAGAACCACTTCAGGGCATCAGGTCAGCAGTTACTTCTAGGAGCTGCTGCCTGAGGCTATCTGAGATGTGTGCTTAAAGGGACCCCCCTGTACAGCTGTTTCTCAGGTTCTTCTTCTGCTTGCCTACCACTCTGAGGGAAAGCAAAGCATATTCCCTGCATGTTGGACATGCTGCCTATTAAAACTCTTTGCAATGCTCGTATAGTACAAGGAGGTCTTAGTGAAGGAAAGAATGCGGGGAAGAATGTAGTTTTAAAGCGTCTGATTTTGGCTGATTTAAATCATATTATCCCATTCAATAAAAAATACTGTTTATTGAGACATTATGCTTGCACAGTTAACCACTCAGTATCAGTCATTATATGCCAGATTTAAAGATGAATGAACAACTTCCATTCTACCTACCAGTGAATACCCATTGCGATTTTGATTATGATCTTACTTGTACCCAGTGTGAATCAGGATTAACTTCACGGTAGTCATCTCCCAGCCACTATTACAATTTGGGTGTGTTCAGCTGCAAGTGCAAAGCTAGAAACCACCAAGGACACTCCTTTGAATTGCTAGGTCCCGGGGCAAACTCCTTTAGGATACATCTATACTACAATGCTAGCTGGAGTATCCCGAAATAGGTATCCTTTAAGGTCAGAAGGGACCACCATGATCATCTAGTCTGATCCCCTGCACAATGCAGGCCACAGAATCTCACCCACCCACTCCCAGAATAATTCTCTCACCTATATCTCAGATACTGAAGTCCTCAAACAATCTTTTAAAGACCCCAAGATACAGAGAATCCTCCAGCAAGTGATCCATGCCCCATGCTACAGAGGAAGGCATCTTCACAGCAAGCCCATTAATTTGGGCTCACTATTCCAATGTCCCTGTAAACCTCATTCTACGAGGAGTACGGGATGTTTTGGAATAGTGCTTTATTTTGAAATTTGGCACTGTGAGGACAGCACCAAATGGTGAAATTAGCTATTTCAAAATAGCATTGAAATAAGACACGCAATTTGCATAGCTCAAATTGTGTATCTTATTTTAAGTTATGGTTCTGTGTAGACACACCCTTAGAAGCCTTCTCCAGTAGTTAACTTTACTTATAATTAGAAAAAAATTTCCCAATATCTAACCTAAATCTCCCATGCTGCAGATTAACCAATTACATATTGCTCTTCAGTGTACATGGAGAAGAAGTGATGACTCAGCTCTTTATATCAGTCCTTACCATACTTGAAGACTGTTAGGAGGTCTACCCTTCATTTTTCTTTTTAGAAAATTAAAGGTGCCCAATTTTTCTTTCACCCTTTCCTCACGGGTCAGGTTTTCTAAACCTCTTTTGCTCTCTTCTGAGCTCTCTCCAATATATCCACACCTTTCCTAAAGTGTAGCACCCAGAACAGAACACAGTACTTCAGATCAGGCTTCACCAGTGCCAAGACGAGTGGGACAATTATCTTCCATGTTTAATATGCAATACTCTGTTAACATGGCATAGAATTACATTATCTTTTTTCACAGCTGCAGGACACTGCTGGCTCATACTCAATTGCTGATTCATTATAACCTTCAGAGCCTTTCATAAACTTATAGACTTTAAGGTCAGAAGGGACCATTATGATCATCTAGTCTGACCTCCTGCACAATGCAGGCCACAGAATCTCACCCACCCACTGCTAGTATAATCCTCTCACCTATATCTCAGATACTGAAGTTCTCAAATGATGGTTTAAAAAACCCAAGATACAGAGAATCCTTCCACAAGTGACCTGTGCCCCATGCTACAGAGGAAGGCAAAAAACCTCCAGGGCCTCTGCCAATCTACCCTGAAGGAAAATTCCTTCCCGACCCCAAATATGGTGATCAGCTGAACCCTGAGCATGTGGGCAAGACTCCTATCTTCCTACTATTGGCCTATTTATCACTGATATATCCAAGTAATTCCAAGAAAAAAACAGGGAAGAGATCACTTGGGAAATCTCCTCACTCAGATAAAACTCTCCCCCTGCCCCAACCTCCATTTTGTTTGGAGTTGAGAAAAATAGAGGGGATCCACAGACAACAATGGACTATGCTCTTGTAACTAGGCACTGAGTCCTAAGGACACAACAATCAACCAATCCCGGTAATTAGAAAAGAAAACAATCCTTTATTATCAAAACAAAACTACAGTTGCAAGCATAGTAAAGTGGCTAGATGGAAGAGCGACCAATTAATATAGACACTCAGCGAAACCCCCAGTCTAAAAGTAGTTACAAAGAAAAAAGAAAAACACAATTAACAGCTTAGACATTATTTCCAAATTCCCAAACAAGGAAAACAACAAATCATGGTGGACTATCTAAAGTATTCCCTGCTTATACATTTTAAGAAGTTTGTTCTTAGAGAGAGAAGTATCACCTATCTCCCTCAGTCTTGGAAGAAACCGCTCTGCATCTCAAACACAGAAGAGAGAGAAAAACCCCTCTTTGCCAGTTTGAAATTCCTACCTGAACTGTTATTGGCTGGCCACTCGATACTATTCTAGGTGCAAAGTTAACCCCTTAGTCACCAGGTGCTGGCCAGCACTCCTGATTATGGCAATGAGTATTTAAATTTCACTCTTACCTCAAAAAATGTTTAAAGAAAAGTGGTTAATACTTTTATTTTTTTAGTTCAATTTCTCTCACTAAAAGTGAGTCACTAAGTGCTAATACATCAGAAATATAAAAGCTTATTTAATCTTTGCAGGTTTATATGCATACAACTCAAAGTGCTATGTACTGTGCACAGTAAACTAAGTTATCATCAAATATAGAATTTAAACAGGTGACAGTGGTAACTGGAAAATAAATGTTTTTACACTTACCAAAGTAGGGATGTTTCATTTTGTACTATTATCTTAACTTGCAGTCTTTGAAGAAACCTTATTATTCATAAATTCCCTTTTTATATTTTCTGTTTTTCTGACTTTTCATATTTTAAAACTTTTGTTTTAAATGTATCACATAGCATGTGTATTAATTTAAGCAGATTTTGCTAGATTGAATTTCCTATTTAACTTTTTTCCCAAACAACTTTATTTTCTTTCACCAGATGAAAATAAAGTACTGTAGTGTGCGTTATGGCAACATTAATAAAATAATTATGTTTAAAATTATGTTGGACTAAATATATTTATCTATATTAGTACACTAATATAAAGTCCATTAAAAGAACTTTGCACTGGTCTGTTCATACACTACTGCCCGAAAGCTGGCTTAGCGGCCAGCATAGTTTCCCCCAGCATCTCGGCTCCTATGCCACATGCCTTTTCCATCACCTCAGTCTAGGAGAGACTTATGTGTGTGGTGGGGGGAGACAGAGCATTTCATGGCACAATTACACTTTGACTAATAAAATAAGATTCCTGGGCATTGATGATGATTAGAAAAACCCTTGGCTGGCATTGAGCCAGCTAAGATGCAGTGCCCTGATCTAGCGTGGAGGGAAAGTACTTCTTTTCATCAATCTCCCTCAACTGTGTCCAGAACTCTTTGTGTGCAGGAAAATAGTTTTGACTCATATCACTTAGAAAAAAATCATGAGATCATAAGAAAACAAACAAACAAAAAGCTTTCAAAACTACCTTACACAAAAAAGGAGATACATTGATTGTTTCCCTTTAATTGACATTTTCTTCCATAATTAAATAAAGCCTTTCATCTGAATGCTTGTGTGAGTTAGGGGCTGTCAAATTAATTCTATAATTTAAAAATAAATAGGTGTCCCTAGATTCTGTTTGTCAGAGGCTCAGTATGAGCAAATTGATTGCCGTTCCCTTAGCTCCCATTGGCCAGGTATGGCAATCTGCAGCCAATGGGACCTGCGATGACCTGTACCTGTAGAGGTGGAGGTAAACAAAGCGTCTCACAGCCAGCTAAAAGCTTGCCCTTACAAGCCACCACCCAGAGTTTGTAAAACCTTGGTCTAGGTCACAGAAGTAGGTTTGAAATAAAGGATTTGTAGGTAAGGGGATGGATAAGGAAAATTAGCAATTGAGAGAGAAGACAAAAAAATATTGGAGAGAACACGAAGCAAATCTAGGAGGTCCTCTAAAGCATGAATGAGGAAATGAAGCCTCATGAGCAAACACAAATGAAACTACAGCCGGTCCCCGAGTTATGAACGTGATCCACGCTTATGAACAGCGCGGTCGTGTGTAACTCTATGGGGTCCGACTTATAATCAAACCGAGTTACAGACCAATTGCTTGGTCCGTCACAGGTTCGTAAGTCGGGGAGAGGCTGTATATATTTGAGGATAAGAATCTTGAGAATATACATAAAGACAAAGGACCTAGAGGAGGCAATGAGGGTCCAGGACAGGAGTGGGAAAATTATTTAGCCTGGGGTCAAGTGGGGTTCTGAAATTGCATGGAGAGCTGGGATAGGGAAGACTAAGAGAGACTGTGCCTCCCCAAACAGCGAGGCATGGTATGGCCCCCATCCTCTACCCAACTCCTCTGCCTCTTGACCAGTCCTCTTGGGCTCCCTATTAAATCCTCTCCAATCCATGTCCCCTGACTGCCTTCCCGGAATCCTTCTGCCTCCTATGCTCCCTGCCCCCCAAATCTCTGGAACCTCTTTTCCTCTATCCAGCTCCCTCTGCTCCCACCTCCTGACCTTGTAGGCTTTGTCTCAGAGACATTTCATATGATTTTTTCATAAGGGTAAGTTTAGTTTAAAACAATTCTAGAACAAGAATGTACAAAGTTCATGAGTTAACAAATGTAAGTTAATTGAGATTCAAAGGTCTGCTGAGACCCTCAAAGCTATTTGTAGATCAGTGGCGTTTGGGACAGTTATTTTGGAAGTATCTGTTCTATTGTCTACACAGAATCCTATACTGGAAACTGTTCCTCCATACCTACAAAGGGAATAGATGCTCAAATACCCATTTTCAAAATACTAGTTACCAACACTAGAACTCATCTACAGTCCGGGTTCAGCTCACAAAATATATCCCCGATGATTCTTTGCACTTGGCCATATTAGTCAAAATATCTATTGTTTAGATAGACAAGGTAGGTGAAGTAATATCTTTTATTGTACCAACTTCTGTTGGTTAGAGAGACATTTCAAACCACACAGATTTCTTCAGATCTGGGAAATGTCTTCTGAACGTCATAGTTAAATGCAAAGTGGAACAAATTAGGGATGTTAGAAAGCATGTAATCGAATATTCATGCAACTGAATCAAATTCTAAAGGGCTACATGACTATTTGATAGTCCCCAGGGATGGGACAGGCAGGCAGTGATGCTCTATCAGAGGCAGCTGTACAGGGCAACAGCAGCACCTGTCCACAGGTGGTCCGAGCCTGGACCTGCCAACAGAGGCTGCTCCACGGCAGCCTCTCCTGCCTTGCCCTCCCTGCTAATGCCTCTGTAGGAAGTAGCAAGGGGGGAGGAGGGTCCACAGAGCTGGCACCGGCTCCCTGACACTTGCTACCTCAGATACGGAGGCAGTGTAGGGAGGGGGCAGGATTTGTATAGTCAAACCAGGTTAATCCTGTAGTCAACTACATGTTGACAGTCCTAGAATAGACTGGAATTAATTAATTAATTGATGAGAAATAGAATAATGGCTGTGCTTTCATTTTCTAGCATAGTAGAATGTGCAAATGATGATCTCCATTAAGTTGTTGAATACCACCCAATTAATAATGTTTTCTACATGCACTACAGATTGATATAACAGCACAATAAAACAGTTACACATGTCATGGTAAATTAATAAGAGGAGAGAAATCCTTAGTGTTTTCCCTGCCATATGAACCAAAAAAACTGCTAACAAGCAAGTTTCAAGTGTAGCTTCAATTGCTACATCATTCATGGTATGTCAAGCCCAGCCATGACCACTCAGAGATATCTTGCATCTAGACAGATACGCTGAATTTTCTGGCAGCAAGAGACTTTTACCAAATAGTTCTCCTATTGGCCTGTCAGTGTAGTTTACATTTCAGGTATAAACATACATTTTACCAAACACAAGACTCTCTGTAGACATAAGTACATTAGCATGCCTGACTTCATTCAGTGAGAACTGTTGATTTAAAGTCTTATATCTGCCACTGACTTGCTGCATACCTTCAGAAAATGACAATCTCTGTCATTTAACCAACTGCAAAATGGGGATAACAAAATGCATCAATCACAGAGTGTGTTGTGAGGCTTAATTGGTTAATTTGTGTAAAGGGATGTGAGATATTCAAATGAGGACAGATATTCTGGATTGCACAATTATTGAACTGATTCACTGAATTACAGATGACTAGTTCCTGTCCAATTATTCTCGAGACTTTTTTGAAACGGGTAAATTATGGTATGCAAAATAATAATAATAATTTGTACGCCCAAAAGATGCTTCCCTTTCAGCAGTCAGCATAATCATATCACCTATATATTGATATCGATTGAGCTTTGTATTTTTATGGGACACCTGTAGAACAAGAAATGATAAAATTACCATTTGCAGAAGGGATGATTTTTTCCCCACCCCCAACAATCAAGAGATGAAGGACATGCAGCCCCCTAAACCTGAAAATTCTTGGAGACCCTGAAAGGCAAGAGGCTTCTGCACTGCCTTATATGCCTCTCTGTAGCACACATGCTAGAGGCAACACTCTTAACTCCATAGTAAGAAGGGAAATCCATAGGAATTTTCATTAAATAAAAACTTCAGGATTGGGCCTGTAGTTCTGTATTTTCCAGTCTTCTAAATCACTTATATAAGACAATAAGTGTTTGTCTACACTACAAAGTTAGTTAGTTCGAATTAACTTTCATAGAGGCTACACATGCAAACCGCTATTTTGAATTTAATTCGAACTAGTGGAGCGCTTAATTAGAACTAGGTAAACCTCATTCTACGTGGAGTAATGCCTAGTTCGAATTAAGTAGTTCGAATTAAGGGCTGTGTAGCCACTTAATTCGAACTAGATGGAGGTTAGCCCTTCCCAGGTTGCCCTGGTGGCCACTGTGGGCCAAACCAGGGAAACTCTTCTGCCCCCCTCCCGGCCCCGGAGTCCATAAAGGGCCACGGTCTGGCTATAGTGCTTGTGCCAGTTGCAAGCCTGCCAGCACCCAGCCAGCAGACCCTGTACCAGGGACGGCATGAGCCAGCCACCTGCTGCCACTCAGCCCTCTGCCTCTTCCCAGGACCAGGCTGGCGGCTCTCAGGAGCCTGCCCGGGGCCGCAAAAGGCGGGCGCCCGCCTGGTCTAGTGCGGAGATTGTGGACCTCATCGAGATTGGAGGGGAGGCCTCCAACGTCCACGATCTCCGCACTAGCCACAGGAACGCGGCCGTCTACAGCCGCATGGCTGCCAGCCTGGCCACCAGAGGCCACATGCGGACCCGGGAGCAGGTCCGCTGCAAAATAAAGGACCTGCGGCAGGCCTACTCCACGGCCTCCCAACCAGGGGCCAACCCGGAGGCATGCCCTCATTACGAAGCCCTGGACCGCATCCTGGGGGCTCACACAGTCCATGCCCTACGGGTGGTGATCAACCCCGGGGCAGAGGGCCCTGTCCCTGACATAGAGGAGAAGGAAGAGGATGCCAAGAGCCAGGAGCCTGCAAGGAGCCTGCCCAGGACCCCCGAGGCATCCCACAGAGCACATCGGCTGTGTCGTCCGAGGCTGGGGAGGGCTCCACATGTGAGTGCCATCTTGCTCCCCTTATCTGTATGGGGCGTGGGGGGAGAGGGAGCCCAGGAACTGTGCGCCTGAGCCTTTCCCACCATGGAGCAGCAGCTGGGTGTCATGCAGGGACCCTGGCCCGTTCCCCACGTGCCAACCTTGCCCTGCAAAGGGGGGCTGAATTTCACCCACTTTGTTCCCAGGGAGAACTGACCACTGCTCTTGTTTCCCAACAGCCACAGCACCTGGGACTGCAGGATGCACCACCCCACCTGCAACAGCCACCCTCACCCGGGCCCGCAGGCGCTCCAGGAACCTGGAGGACTACGAGCAGCAGCACCTCCGGCTACTGGAGCACCAGCTCCGCACCCAGGACCACTGGGTCTGGGAGGACCTGAGGCTGCGGCAGTGGAGCTTGGAGGTGCTGGAGGAGCAGGACCGTGCCCTCAGAGGTCACCTTCAGACCTTGGTGGACAGGTTCCTGCCTCCTCCTGCTCCAGCCCCTGCGGTCGCCCCAGCTCTCACTCCTCCTCCCACCCCTGTTCCCCCTCCCGCTTCCTCTGTACCCCCTGTCCCTCCTGCCCTACCCTCCACACCTACTCCCCCCCAACACCCCTGCACCTGTAGTGCTGTGAGATGGGAGAGCCAGCAGGACCCCCAACCCTGAGCTTTCCCTGCCCTTCCTCCCCGTTCCAGCACCCTCCTCCCAGGTTTCCCCCTCCCTTCTTCCACCCTCATTCCTCCCTCCCCCCACCCTAGTTATGTACAATAAAAGGAAGTTTTTCTGGCAAAACAGGTGTTTTTATTTTACATTAGGAAGGGGGGTTAGGGACGGGAAAGAGGAAGAAGGGGAGGGTGGAAGAAGGCCCCAGTGGGGCATGCAGGGAGAATTCAGTCCTCCTTCACCTGGAAGCGCTCCTGCAGGGCTTCCTGTATCTGGACGGGCCCCCGCTGGGCCTCCCGGACAGCGGCGGTGTGGGGCTGCATGTACTGGCCAGCCATGTGCTCAGCCTCAGCCATCCAGGCTGGCAGGAAAGCCTCCCCCTTCCTTTCACATGAATTGTGCAGCATACAACATGCTGCCACCACGGGAGGGATACTGTGCTTGGTGAGATCAAGGCGGGTGAGGAGGCATCTAAATCAGGCTTTCAGGCGTCCAAAGGCCCCCTCGACCACAATGCAGGCCCTGGTGAGCCTGGCATTGAAGGCTTGCCGGGAGGGGTTGAGGTGCCCCATGTATGACTTCATCAGCCAGGGCTGTAGGGGGTAGGCCACATCCCCCACCAGGCAGGTATGTCCATGTCCCCGATCCTGATGTAGCGGTCGGTGAAGAAGGTCCCGGCCTGCAGCCTCTGGCACACGGAGGAGTTGAGGAACACCCTGGCGTCGTGTGCCTTGCCGGACCAGCCCACATTAATGTCCGTGAATTGGTCCCGGTGATCAGACATGGCCTGCAGGAGGACGGAGAAGTACCCCTTGCGGTTGATGTCCTGGGAGGCCTGGTATTACGGGGCACGGATGGGGAGGTGTGTCCCTTCAATGGCCCCCCCGCAGTTGGGGAAGCTGGGGTGCTGAATCCCTGGATGACCGTGTCCGGGTCGGCAAGGCAGACCACCCTGCGGAGCAGCACCCAGTTGATGGCCTTGACCACTTGCAGAGAGGCACAGCAAACCGCGAATCACTGGGGCGCCCGGGTGGCTGGGAGTGTTTGTTCCCTGGCACTGCTCCGTGCCCCACTCCCGGAAGCGACCCCCGCTACGATCCTGGCCGCCGCGGGCGGCGTGGAGTACGGCCGGGACAGACTGAACCCTCCCGTGCGGGGCACTTTCGCCTCCTCCCCCCCATTTTCTCTGGGGCGGCCCATCCCCTCCTTGCCGCTCCTCTCCCCGGCCCAGTGGCTGATGAGTGCCGTACCTGCATGAGCACTGCTCCGACGGTGGATTTTCCCACGCCGAACTGGTTCCCGACGGACGGTAGCTGTCCAGCATGGAGAGCTTTCACAGGGCGATGGCCGCACACTTCTGGAGGGGGATAGTGGGCCTCATGTGAGTGTCCCGTCACCGCAGAGCAGGGACGAGCCACTCGCAGAGCTCCAGGAAGGTGTCCTTCTTCATTCTGAAGTTCTGGGTCCACTGTTGGTCTCCCCAGCGCTCCAGGAAGATGCGGTCCCACCAGTCGCTGCTGGTGTCCAGACGCCAGATGTGGCGGGGCACGCTGGTGTCTGGCCACTGCTGCAGCTCCTCCACAACCCCTAGGGAGGCCAGGGGGAGAGGCAGGGGGCTGACGTGCACCAGATGGTGCCAGGCAGCCTCCAGCCATTGCTGGCAGGCTTGCAGCAGCAAGTCCAAAAACTGGAGCAGAATGCCCAGGGTGAGCTCTGGCTCCATGGTGCCAACTGCGGCGGCGTCCCCAATGGGAACCACCGACACAGGCAGGAGGAGAGGAAAACGCTTTGCTGTCCCTCGGCGAGGTAGGCAAGCAAGCAAAAAAGCTGAGAACCAGCTGTCAAGGGGGGTCCCTTTAAGCACGAGCCTCAGATAGGCTCAGACAGCAGCCACACAAGCAACTACTGACCTGATGCCCTGCCGGAACCGGTTTCAGCTGCCCTTAAATGCGACCCAGCATCCAATCAGTGTGGATGCGCTATTTCGAATTAGCAAAACGCTAATTCGAATTAGTTTTTGGGTCTAGATGTGTTATTTCGAATTAGATTATTTCAAATTAATTAATTAACTAATTCGAGATAAGTTAGTTCGAATTAGCACTGTAGTGTAGACATACCCGAACTCTGTACTGCTCAAAATTCAACTAAAACCACTGACACATATTTTACAATACAATGGTTTGTGAGGGTGAAGTTTGGCCCAAGCACAAATGGTTGGTAAAGACTGATTAATTCTACATTTTGTTTCAATAAATATACTGAGTAAATTCCAATGGATTGTGCTTTAGTTGTCATTTAGTAGCAAAGTAGCAGCTTCAAATACTGAATAATGCACAGGAAGTAGATTTTTCATAACGCATGAAAAATGCCTCAAAAATGTCCTTGTCTTGCCTAATCTGGAATACTGTGTGTGCAATGTTGATAAATAAGTTTTGATAAATGATATTTGAATTTTAGAAATGTTGAGCATAAAATAAACGGTTCACAAGGAAAGACTTCAGGAACGAAACACATGATTCTGAATAAACCTAATCTTGATGGAGGTTCCAGATGACCACAGAAATTAGAAATGGAAATGGATATAGAAATTAAAGAAAGGGAAAAGTCTTAAAGATCATCAAATTTATCCCTTTGGCCAGAGAATAATTGTTCCTACACTGTATTTTCTAGTGTTTTGTGCAGACTAGTTTTTAATTATTCTGAATTTTTGGCTGCTACCTATCCAAGTTACCGAAGTCTCATGCATCATCTGTGAGTGGACAGCTTATTAGTTTACTAAACCTACCTAGCTATTACCACCTATGATTAGCATTAGATTTGAGTTTGCATTCAGAGGTTCTGATATTTCTTTTCTCTCCTATGTCTTCTTGAATATTTGTGTTCCCACGTTTATACTCTATTATAAATAAAACTGCTCCTCAGAGAGGGTGTTTGTGAAAAAAATACATCATTACCCTTTCGTTACATGTTAAATTATAAGAATGAGGTAAAGGAGGAAATTAGGGTTAAATTCTTGGCATGATTAGGTAAAAAAAATGAGCAGTAGTATCAGTGTAAAAAAGAAATCCTCATTATTGACAATTAAAAAAAATAACAGCAGTACTTATAGCAATATGATACTAAAACCCTAAGAAAGTCCTAAGAAAAACAGAGCATAAATGTTTGTCACTGTAATTACATATATTCAAGAAAAAAAGAGGAGAGATGACAGGCATTACACATTTGTTTGCTATTGCAGAAATGATTGAAATATAGCTTATCCCTAAGCCAAATCTTGACTCCATTGAGGTCTAACCTGAAAACAGAAGCACATTAATGCTGCAACACCCATGATACTGTACAATTGTGTTCTAGTCAGCCCAGGAGCGTGCACATAGCTAACTTCCTCAATGTCCACAAAGACAAATGCTTGTTACTATATTTAGGAAGGAAAATCAAATGTGCAACTACAAAATGGGAAAAAACTTGGGTAGGTGACAGAACTGCTGAAAAGGATCTTAGGGACAAAAGGTACGGTTACACAGCAATATTATATTGAAATAATTAGCGTTATTTCAAAATAACTTAGTCCACGTCTACACAGCAGGCAATTATTTTGAAATAATGACGAAATACTGTCAAGCTGGAGGACTTTTTACTAAGATGCCCGTTACCTTCATTGTACGAGGAGTAAGAGAAGTCAGAGGAAGAGTGCTCTATTTCGAGATAAGTGCTGAGTAAACACTTCCAATTTTGAAATAAGCTACTTCTAAATAAGCTACGCAATTGAAGTAAGACAATTTGAATAGCTTATTTTGAGTTAAGCCTTGCTGTGTAGACACACCCAAACTGAATATGACTCAGCAATGTGTTGCAGTTGCAAAAAAGTTAATATTTTGGGAAGTATTAACAGAAGTGTTGTAAAAGGAAGTTATTGTCCTCCATACAGCACTGGTGAGGTCCTAGTCTGGAGTATTGTGTTCAGTTCTGGAAGCTGCACTTCAGCAAAGATAGGGGCT
Source organism: Pelodiscus sinensis (assembly GCF_052426305.1). Classification (NCBI taxonomy): domain Eukaryota; kingdom Metazoa; phylum Chordata; order Testudines; family Trionychidae; genus Pelodiscus; species Pelodiscus sinensis. Next base: position 88,305,939 of record NC_143056.1, on the reverse strand, counting down.
TTATCTGACCTACAGAACTTTAGCAATGCAGCTGCGCCAGTGTAGCACTAATGGTGGAAATGCTCTAAGACAGTGGGAGAGAGTTCTCCCATCAGCTTAATACCTTCCATCCTGTGAGAGGCAGTGGCTAAGAATCAGGACTTCATGAACTCATGAGATCCTTTCTAGCCCTACATTTCTATGAATGTTTCATAGCAATAGCACAAATAATACAGTAAGGGTACAGAAGGATTATGGCCAAATTAAGGAATATACATTATAAAATTCAAATCATTCTCTGTATTCTCTAAGCACCTGTCATCCCTCCACATTGCAGTCTGGAAGATCTATGGAGATTCACAGAAGTAAGGAGCAAGACAAATAGTTGTGCTTTATAGATCCATTTCCAACTGCAGCTTTTCAGCTTTGCTTGACAATGTGGCCAGCTGGATGCAAATCCCTCCCCACCATTGAAGTGTGACTGGCTGGACACAAATTCTTGTTTCTTTCTCCTTTTCTTGTATTTCTAGCTCTCTCAGCTATAGCTTGGCTAGTTCCTCTTAAGCAAATGTTGTTTAGACAATTTTCTGTTAGCAGAGCAAATGTGGCTTAAGTAGCTTCCTGTTATGCCAAAACCCTAAGGCCAGGTACTTGGTTAGAAGCTATATTGCTTAAATATAATTAATTATATCTGCCCTTATGAATATGTATATAATTCACGGAATGAGTGAGAAAGTGTGAATGAGAAACATCCAGTCATAAGGCAGACCAGCATTTGTAACCTTTTATGGCAAGAAAGGACCCTGCAAAGTATATAAATTAATGTGACAAGTGACCATGTGGGAATCTCCTTTCAGAAAGAAATGTAACAGCACGCCAGTCCCCAGAACTGGACCAGAGAAGTAGAGCCCTACTGCAGATACGAAGGGACCTCCAGCAACCCTTGTCACCTTCATGGCTGGTCTCGAGGGAGCTGTCACCTGGCCAGCATTCCAGCCACTTACGAAACTGAAAGCAATCCACGGCATGCCTGCAGCCTGCCTCTAACCTACCAACATGAATGCAGTACGTGTGTGAGTACCATTAAGAATCTGTACTAATAAACAAAACTCAGTGCTGCTCATGTTCACCCTTTATCCAATTTTATTCCTTGGCTGATTCCAAGGACAGGTAACAGACACCTGGATTTGGCTTTACATTTATAATACTGACAGTGTCATTGAGAACTTGGGTCTTGGTCCTGCAAAGGGCTCTGCATGCATGGATCCTTACATTCATAGGAACTCCCCCTGGCACCGTAAATGGATCCCTTTGTAGGACGGAGCCTTGGGAAAACATGACTTTGTTTTGCTCTATTTTAAATCTTTCTTTAGCTGTCTTGTTGTACTGTTACATTTTGGAGTACATTTATCATTTAGCATGATTCTCATTTCCCCCCAACTATGAAATCATGAATAAGAAATACCTATAAACCAATACCATTTCAAATGATATATAAGCACATTGTAACTGAGGAGACAAAAGGTCTTTACAAATGGAAGAATTTGCCTTCATCTTCATTATCAATGGCAAAGGTAGATATTATTATCCTCAAATCATGACTCAACAGGATTGTCTTGTTTTGTCTCACTTGAAATATTACATTCGGTGTTGGCTACCAAAAAAGGAATTATAAAGTTACTTAATTACGCACAGAGACACAAAGGGGTTAAATAGCCACCAAAACTCAAGTGTCTCACACACAGTCTAATGATTTAAACAAGACACATTAACATCCCATAAAAATATTTCAAAACATATTGAAGAATCTTCTATGTTCCAAGAAATTCAGGATGATGATTATTGACTTATGTAACATACTTTGTACAACATTTCCATGAAAACTAAATGAACTATGCATTAAGCATTATCTCCAAAATAACCTAGACATGATTTTGCATTTGTCATCTACTGCGCATCCTCAATACGTTGACAAAATCCATGTATTTTATGATTTACATAGCTCAACTGCTTTTCCCGTGTTGTTTAAGTGCACTAGTTATGCAATTTGTATAAAGCAGAAAGTAAAGCAGTATATTTTTCCCTACAGGTCACTCAAAGTAACTGAAAATATCTGAATAAATATTACTGGATTATTCAATAGCATAGAAACTATAGTCTTAGTTTGCAACAAGAAGCCATAGCTTTCAGGGGAAGGTTACTTTTAATTTTTAAAAAACAGGTTGAACCTCTCTAGTCTGGCTCTCTCTTCTCCAGCAATACCTGTCGTCTGGCATGATTTTAGTTAGCTGGATGTCTACTTTTCATGGGTGTGGCCAAATTTCCTGCAGTCCTATAGTTTGTTTATAGCCACCAGTCCTGGCTCTCAATGTTCTGTGCTGTTATTTAGCTCTAATTTATCCTTAAATGTCTTCTAAAAGCCCAGTAAGCAGTGCAGGTGTTGGTAATACTGCTAAATAATATTGACTTCCTGTGGTCCAGCAAGTTCTCTGGTTTGGCACCAGTCAGGTCCAAAGGGTGCTGGACTAGAGAGGCTCAACCTGTATATGCCTCAAATTTCATGCCTGAATTTTATTGATGACAGTTTGTTCAGACCAAAAATTCTATTTTCTTTCCCAGTTCTAACCCTATGAGATTACAGAATGCCAAATTATAATGAAAACATTCTTCCACGTTTATGAAGTGAAAAAATTCAAAATCATGGTATGTGGCAATCACTCCCTGAGAAGTAAGATACCTCCATCACATTCACAGATACGTTTTTAGACAAATAAAAAGGGTTTTCAGAACAAAAATCTAAATAGCAAAGACATCAAACACAAAAAGATAATTGTGGCAAATAATAGAAACAGTGTGGCATCAACAACACATAATTAGAGTTGATGATGGATTAGTAATTAAGAAAAAATGAAGACATGGCTCATGTGTCTGGCCAAACATGAGCTCTTTTGAATAGCTGAAACTAACTCTTCCTCATAATTATCACCATTCCAGCTATTCATTTTCTCCCAAGAGACCACATCCCCCTTCACTGATCTCTTGTCACTCATTGAAGAATCTTTGCAGGAGTGAAGGCCTGGCCAAAGAGTTTGCGGGGCCCAAGGCAGCACACTGTGGTTGGATGAGCTGCATGGCTGTGCAGCTCCCAATGAAGATTGCAAGTGAGTGGCTGGGTGGGCAGCAGCTGGGTAGCGCAGGGCCCTGAATGCATGGGGTTCAAGTCACCCGCCTTGCTTGCCTTGCTCAAAAGCTGGGCCTGAAGGAGTGGTCTCTCTACTGAACTCTAAATACTGCACTGTAGTAGATGCAGTAGGGATTTTACATCCCTAACTCAGAACACCACTTAAATGCAGCCATTTCAAGATGGACGGCAGCAGCCAACTGGCACAAAACACTGCAATGAGAAAAATGGGAAAATGTAGCCAAAGAGATTAGAGCTCAATCTTTATAATATGCAAAGCATCAGAGGATTTTTTTTTTAAATATCCACAAAATCTACACAGGAACTCTGTTTTCAAGATCAGTTCTTAATGGAAAGTATTATTTACCTTAATAAGGGCCAAGGATTGACTTGACCCTGCAAAGATTTGAACTGTTGATTTCTGTGAGTTTGTGTATTAAAGTATGATGCTTTCACCATCAACCGAATGACCCTTATGCCTATGTTATTTGTATGTACCTCTTGGCATTTGTACGCACCAGAAATACAACTGACTAGATAAGATTTGAAGACCACAGAAAAAATACTGCATCCAGAATGGATTTCAAAAATTAATTTCACATAATCATTTTAGCACTACTATAAGCTTACATACATCTCATCAGCATTTGTTAAGGTAATTAATTATCCATTTACCTTGAGTACCTGTAGAGTACTGACTAGAGTAATCAGGAGGGCATTACAGTAATAACAAAGTGGAGGGTGAAAAGTGGAAACAAATGAGCCTTCATTTAGCACAAAATCATGATGCTGAGGAAAAAATTAATTAAGAGAACAAAGAATACAAAGAGAAACAAATATTTAATTTATTATACCCTTATGCTAGGAGCCTGTAGAACAAATAAGAGGAATTGGAAATGTTCATTTATGTTCAATCTAGCTGATATTACTGAAACCTAGGGGGATGATTCACATGACTGGAATGCTAAAATCAATAGTTATACACAGTTTGGCAATGGGGACTGGCAATCAATGCCAAAAAATGCCAAGAAAATTATCTGGATTTTTTATAGATAGATAAAGATAAAGCACAAAAGAGGATACAGAGTACTAACCACACTACAGAACAGAATTAATAGCTCCTTAAGTGCCCATTGATAGAGCCCTGCAAATCTGTTTTATATTTGCAAATATCCACAGACCATGTTTATGGATCACAGATAAAATGTAGATACAAATTTGTACCCATACAGGGCTCCACCTATCAATATTGTATAGGGAAAAAAAGATTTGTGATAATAGGGGACTTCAGTCTGGAGGTCTCATGCTACCAGTCCTAAAACATTCTCAGAATTTTTCAAGATTAAGGTAATATTAAGATGTTCAACATCTTTATTAATGACCTGGATGGATTGCATCCTCAGCAAGTTTGCAGATAACAGTAAGATAGAGGTAGATACGGTGGAGGGTAGGGATAGGGTCCAGAGTGAGCTAGACAGATTAGAGGATTGGGCCAAAAGAAATCTGATAAGGTTCAGCAAGGACAACTGCAGAGTCCTGCACTTGGGACGGAAGAATCCCAAGCATTGTTACAGGCTGGGGACCGACTGGCTAAGTAGCAGTTCTGCAGAAAAGGACCTGGGGATTACAGTGGATGAGAAGCTAGATATGAGTCAACAGTGTGCCCTTGTAGCCAAGAAGGTTAATGGCATATTAGGTTGCATTAAGAGGAGCATTGCCAGCAGATCTACAGAAGTGATTATTTCCCTTTATTCAGCTCTAGTGAGGCCACATCTGGAGTAGTGTGTCCAGTTCTGGGCCCCCCACTCTACAAAGGATGTGGATGCATTGGAGAGAGTCCAATGGAGGGCAACCAAAATGATTAGGGGGCTGGAGCACATGACCTATGAGGAGAGACTGAGGGATTTGGGTTTGTTTAGTCTGCAGAAGAGAAGAATGAGGGGGGAATTGATAGCAGCCTTCAATATCCTGAAGGGAGGTTCCAAAGAGGATGGAGAGAGGCTGTTCACAGTAGTGATGGATATCAGAACTAGGAGCAATGGTTTTAAGTTACAGTGAAGGAGGTCTAGACTGGATATTAGGAAAATCTATTTCACTAGGAGGGTAATGAAGTACTGGAATGGGTTACCTGGGGAGATGGTGGAATCTCCATACCGAGAGGATTTTAAGTCTCGGCTTGACAAAGCCCTACCTGAGATGATTGGTCCTGCTTTGGGCAGGGGGCTGGACTGGATGACCTCGTGAAGTCTCTTCCAGCTCTATGATTCTATGATTAAAGAAGATAATTTCCAAGCTCAGGAAACACTTCATCCAATATGGGAAAATTCTATATTAGACTCAAGAAACTCTATTCACCCCAACAAGCAACAGATTCTGGAGAGACCTGATCTCAATTTATAAGTAATTATATAAGGAAGAAGTTTGACAATTGTTTCTTGATTCTAGCAGACAAGATCTGAAAGTTCAGAATACAACAAATTCAGACCAGAGATGAGGCCTAATTTTTAGAACATTAGAATAATTAACCATTGGAACAACATACCAAGGATTGTAATAAATTTTCCATCACGGGCAAATTTTAAATCAGGATCAGATGCTTTTTCAAAAAGATATGCTCTAGTGCAAAATGGAATTAATTCAGGGAAGTCTCATGGCTTTCTTATACAGGAGATCAGACTACATGATCCAATGGTTCCTCTGGCTCTATAATCTAAGACTGTACAGTTTTTTACTGCTAATTCCAAGATATTTGGTAGTCATATTTCAGAAAAAAAAATCCTCAAATAAATTCAGAATTGGCTATGTTTCTCGATGTATATTCTCAATAAAACTACAGTGATTTTAAAACTAACCTACATAATATGTTCAAAAACAAAATCTTCAAAACTAGTAAATATAGACATTTTCTTTTTGATCTAACTTAAGCTCATTTCACAGCACTGAATTTAGTGAAGTTACTTGTGATATACACCACTGCCAGAATAGAATAAGACATACAGGTTCTTAATCAGAATATGACTCATCTACTCATGTATTCTGCTGTGTACAAGCAAGGCATCTGTTTTGGGACTGTTCTTGTTGTTAGTCTGGTTCTCCTTCTACCACATGATAGGCAAGCAACTTGCTGAGTGCTCTTTAATACTTTTGTGCATCTTGCTTGAACAAGACATTAGCAGTAGTTTACAAGCAAATGGCCTGAGTACAGCACCTATGTCATCAGCAGTGCATGGACCTTGCAGGAGGCATAAGGGATCTGTTGAAAAAGGCTTTCTTTCTCAACAGATCCCCCTCTAAACTGCCGCTTTTTGCCAACAAAATGCTGAGTTGGCAAAAACGGTGGCCATTTTTATGCACATTAAGCGGGGGATATTTAAATCCCCGCTTCATTTGCAATGTTGACCTGCCTAATCTGCATCCCTCTTCCAACAGAGGGATGCAGTCTAGACATACCGGTTATGTCTAGATTGCATCCCTTTTTCGTGAAAGGGATGCAAATTAGACGTATCACAATTGCTAATGAAGCGGGGATTTAAATCTCCTCCGCTTCATTAGCATAAAAATGGCTGCCGCTTTTTTTCGGCACGGAGCTTTGCCGGAAAAAGCGCCAGTCTAGATTCGGATCTTTCGGAAAATAAAGCCTTTTCCGAAAGATCCCTTATCCCTCTTAAAATAAGGGATAAGAGATCTTTTGGAAGAGGCTTTATTTTCCGAAAGATCCACGTCTAGACTGGCGCTTTTTTCCGGCAAAGCTCCGTGCCGGAAAAAAGCGGCAGTCATTTTTATGCTAATGAAGCAGGGGAGATTTAAATCCCCACTTCATTAGCAATTGTGATACGTCTAATTTGCATCCCTTTCACGAAAAAGGGATGCAATCTAGACGTAGCCACCCTGTGTGTCTACGTACTTCATCTGCCCCTTAAACACCTGTCTCTTTCGTCCTCATGTTGGTAACTTCCTACTCTTGCAACTTTCCTCCTTCTTCAGACACAAAGGAGGAAGTATCTTCTCCCAGGTTGCAAAAACAAAAACCATTTTCACTGAGATGCTGCCACCTAAAGAGTTTGCCATTGAATTCTAACAACTTACCATTGTACCTGTTGGGGCAGAGATACCGAACAGTTCTGCTGACAATGGCATAGATGGAGATAGAGGCATTTCATAATAACAACTTCACAATATCAACCAGATTTCATAAATTATATAGACAGATTTCCCAATATTGTCACACAGTGATTGACAGATTAAATTGTACTTAGGCTAAGGGTGAGGGAAGGAAATATTAACCATTTTGAAAAAGTGGAAGCACACAGGATACATCACTTCCTAGGTACCTATAATACACAAACTGGTCACTTGCAGCACACAGAATACTATTCTACAGTGTTCAAAACAAAAAGCTATTACCATAGCAACCACTGCATCACATAACACACAGATACTGTTCTTAGAAACATCACTCAACACTATAGATTTTAAAATAAAATTTGTATCATTCTTTTTACATTTGTTTTTAATAATTGTGTTGCCCAAGGAAAAAACAAACTTCAAAAAGTAAAATTCGGGGTGATAATTATATGATATTTTCCATCAACAAATATGAAAATAAAAACAATCTAAGAATAAAGAATTCTGCTATTCTTTTATATAGTGAAAAAGCTGTCATGATGAATCCTACAATCAGATATACACACCTGGATATTACAGTTATCAGCTCTTTATATGGCACTTCTACAGTATGCAAGGTTCTCAGACTTCATTGCACCGTGATCCCCTTCTGGCAACAAAAATTACCACAAGACCCCAGGGGCAAAGGCCAAAGCCTGAGTCTGCCTGAGCCCCATCATCCCAGATGTACAGGGCGGGACCCAAGTCTAAGCCTAAACTCTTCTGCCCAAACCTACTAGGAGGCCAAACCTGAAGCTCAGTGGCTTCAGCTCCAGACAGGTTGCCTATAACCTGAGCTCTGCTGTCAAGGGTTGCCTGGCCCTGGGTGGTGGAGTTCAGGGTTTGGTCCTGGTGCTAGCAAGTCTTAAAACTGCTTTGGCAACCCCATTAAAATGGGGTCAGGATCACTATGCGGTCCCAACCCACCATTGGAGAACCCCTGCTCATCAGAAACACATCAGCTAAGATCATACAGGAACTATGAGACATATGTAGTTCTGCCCTACTCTTGCTACTTTGCAGCTGTGGCTGAAGGTAGGAATTCTGACGCAACCCTAAGGGGTACATTAAAGAAAACTCTGCCACTTGTGGAGATGGAGCAATTTGCTTTGCATTTTGCATCTAGCTATATGTACTGGCAGGTAAAGAAGGTGATAGGCATGGCCTGACTTGCTTTTACCCTTCCCTCTCTCCTGCTGTAACTGCCCTCACCCACCTTGAACATCTGGGGCCTGATCCATTAAAAGTAATAAAAAGACTCATTGATTCCAGTGGGCTTTGGGTTAAAACCATACACACAGCCCAGCCAGAATCTGGTGCGATTTTAATAAACACAATTCCAGTGAAGTCCATAGAGTTGATTTCAATAGTGAACTAACCCCATATCTTTTGTCAAAGAAGAGATTCCGCAAATATTTGTCTTGCTCTTCATTCTCAGGGAAAGAAAAATATATTGTTTTTCTAACTGCCGAATATCATCTTTCACAGTCTCCTGGCTGCTAATGGATACTATTAGAGTAATATTGTTATCATTGTATAAGTTTTATACAGGCTATACTACACACTATTCTCAGCACCGTGAGTAGCTGTATGCTTTTGCGAGAAGCAAGCTGCACACATCCTGCAGTGTGTAGACACAGAGGTCAATGAAAGGTTAAGAGCATGGAGAAGCATGGGGGAAAGACTTCAGCAGTTTACTTCTGTCAGAGCCATTCCCCACTGCTGGAGTACTTCCCTGAGGAAGGGAAGGTCTCGAGAAGCAGAGAACTGGAAGGAAAACTCTAGCAACAGGGAGCTGGCAGAGCCTTTCCCCACTACTTCCCCACTTCTGGAAACTTTCCTCGCTCCCAGAGTCCTTATCCGAGACAGGGGAAGGCTCCAGTATCTGGGAGGAAGCAGGATTCTACATAGTGGTGTCGATAAGGAGGTAGAACTCAGGTGAGCAGAGAGCCATTCAAGGCTACTTTGGCACATAAACACATCCTTCAATCATGTCTGCACTTGCCTTGCCTAGTGCGTGCCTCACAATCCATGCTGCTACTTAATGCTTGCTACAGGGCTGCCTCAGTACATACTCTACAAACTGCAGAAAGGAGCATGCTGTGCAGATGTAGCCACCAGGGCCCACAATTTAAACCCAGGGCATGCCTTTTTTGGTTCAAACGTCGATTACATTGTATTACAACACTCATCAGGAGATTTACAGAGAAAAGCTAATGTTTCTGCATATTATGTGCCATCATGGAGTGCACAATGCTGTTTGATAGAGTCCAGAGCCCTAGACTAGTCTCCTTACATAACTGTATTAGAAACCAGCTAATGCCAATTCACTTTCATGTAATCAAAATAAACATGTTAGCTTTATTTCTTAGATTTCTTCCCATCTTTTCTGATTAACATCACTACAATGATATTGCAGGACCATTGCCTCAGTATGATATTTTCAATAAACTTGGTTAACAGAACCGTGGGGAAAAAAGCAAAATCTTTATCTTCAATAAATACAAGATAACATTTAGTAGTCTTACCACAAACCGTGGGGGAGTTGACCGAACATAACCCCGACAGACCCTGGTCATCTGCAGGCGGAATTGAACTAGGAACCTCTGGAGCTTAGTGAATGAGCTTCTAACACATCTCCTAAAAACCAACTGCCTATTAGCTAAAGCTGTAGAACAGACTCATTGTTCTTTCTGAAAGTGGTCTCATGGACAATGATCACTTTTACCTATTTTTAATTCCTGGACTCTAAAAAATAGTCTGAGAACGATTAAAATTCAGCAATCAGTGGCGCCAATAAAACCAATAGCACTCTGTGCAGAATTATTGCTGTTAATTCATTGGTTCTCCTAACATAACCTTGTTTTGCACCCAGGTTAAACTGTTAATCCCACTACCATTATTTGTTATAAAACAAGGGTCACATCATTTGTGAGCAGTTACATCTTAGTAATACATGATATACCATAATAATTCCTTGGGCTTATAATAAGGCCAATACATCTCAAATACTAATGTATGATCACTGTTTTTAAATTTTGACATTTTAAGGCTACAACTTTATATGCTCTCATGCTCTCTCAGAGAATGACATTGACCTGGGCCACTCTGAGTTTAGAGGCCCCAGCCCAGTCTCAGCCCCCCAACGTATCTAACTTCTCATCCACAAGATCATACTATAACCAAAAGAATATATGAAAATGAACACTTGATACATTTATGTATTAACAATTAAGTCATTACACCAAGGGCTCGTCTACATTGGCCCCTTTTCCGGAAGGGGCATGGTAATTTTTGAAATCGCAATAGGGAAATGCGCGGGGGATTTAAATATCCCCCGCGGCATTTAAATAAAAATGTCCGCCGCTTTTTTCCGGCTTTTAGAAAAGCCGGAAAAGAGCGTCTACACTGGCCCCGATCCTCCGGAAAAAAAGCCCTTTTCCGGAGGATCTTATTCCTACTTTTCTAAAAGCCGGAAAAAAGCGGCGGACATTTTTATTTAAATGCCGCGGGGGATATTTAAATCCCCCGCGCATTTCCCTATTGCGATTTCAAAAATTACCATGCCCCTTCCGGAAAAGGGGCCAATGTAGACGTAGCCCAAAAGAATGTATATTTAAAATGTAACTCTATCAGTCCTCATCCTTAAAGGAAATCTTCATAATATAATCAGAAGATGAGCCTGATAGATGCATAATTCTGCTGGACACTTACAAGCACGGACTTAACAAACAGACTTGTTTAGTGGCTCATTGTAACAATTTGTAACACACCTTACTGCCTGATAACTCATAGTTGTCCACTTCTTTGGAAGTGGTCTTCTACAGTGAATGAATCCCTTATGCTTAACAATCTGTTCCACCTCATATTTATCTTGAACACACATGTCTCTGTCTGTGGAATTGGAGCAAATCCAGCTGTATCTTAGGGCCTGGCTGTGAACAGCTCAGAGGGGGCAGCTGTTTAGAACTAGGGATGTGAGATAGCAGGTGATTGAGTAGTCAAGTAACCGCATGAATTCTTAGCGGTTACTTTGCTATTCTATAATCTCCAGGGGTGGAACTGGCAGTCAGTCTGCTCCAACCCCACTCCTGGGGAGCCCCCTATCACCTCAAACTGCTGTCTCTGTATCAGCTCCCTGCACAGACCGGCCCAGCACTGTGGGGTGGCAGCAGTCCCTGTCTATGGGGTCCGAGCTCCCCACAGACAGAGGCTATTGTGTGTGTGGGGGGGGGAAAGCTGCTGCAAAGCAGCATCTGTCAGCAGTGGCCTAGGCCTGCCACAAGCAGAGGCTGCTTCATGGCAGCCTCCTTTGCTCCCCGACACAGCTGCCTCTGACAGAAGCAGGAGCGGTTGGGGGGCAGGTGGCACTACAGTGCCAGCGCCGGGGGGGAACTGGCTGGGGGGAACCTCAGCACCGGCTCCTGCTTCCGCTCCCCTTGCTGCCTCTGATACAAGTAGTCAAGAAGATTAACTGATAAACCTAGACTTATCAGTTAACTAACTACTCGACTACTAATTTACATCCCGATTTAGAACATTGTCTCCAAGGAAAGAAGCCTGGAGGTTGTAATTTTATACTGAGTGTGGGGAAACGGAGTAAGAGAATAGACTGAACTGAGAAACTACAGGAGGCACCGGGATGGGCCCCTGCTGAAGGTGTTGAGATTCACTAAGAATGACTCAGCTGGAGAGCTGAGTTTCTGAAGAGGCTTTCAGCATCAAACTAAGAGACAGAGTGCAAGAACTTGCACTCGGCCAAATGAAGAGCTCATGAGAGATGAGTGCCTCCCATTGCACCATGCTATTAGCTGTAAGGTGTAAAGGCTGTCACATGCTGCAATAGCATCTGGACATAGAAGCAAGAGGAGGACCAATGTAATATCTTAGAAGTGCTACAAAAGCATTTTTCAATCCATAATAAATGTTATTTACAAAAGGTATTTTCCAATATTGCCATAATAGATGGCTCTGCAGTTATCAAGTCTTAAAAGATTAACTCATTCATGATAGATTAGTAATAGGGACAAAAGTTGTACAGGCTTAAATAATGAAGCTCAGAGTTTGTTCACATTGCCTCTTCCAAGAGCTAGAGACATGTGGAAAAGCTACTAGTGAACAAGCTCACATCTAAATGAAGAGACATGTGCAGCAGACACAGACATAATTCACTAAGTAGTGCATGGAAAAAACAAAAACTATACCAAAATTTGTGCAAAAGCAAAGGAGATAAAATGCAGAGGAAAACCTGTAGGGATTGTGGGAAAAACATGATAACTTTGCAGATACCGTATGAGACATTAAAGCGGTATAATACTATAAAAATGATTTGTAAAGCTCAGACACACCAGATCCAAAGACCAGGAAGAAGCACACAAACAGAAGAAGAAAAAGTGGGACATCAGTGAAAGTGCAAGGCTACAAAGACTTCCTCAGCATTATACAAGAGAAGAATATGAAACTGCAACCAAGCAAAGCTAAGCTAATGTTATATGATGACAAAAATTACAATACTTCTAGGACAATTTAAATGTAAATGAAAATACCAAAGAAGAGCATGCAGACTGAAATGTTAGTTAAATACACAACACAGAAGCCACTGCCATCAGTAATAATGTGAATGCACAACTCTAGTGACACTAAAGCTAGAACAAATGATCCATACTACCTACGTCACCAAAATGATCATCCAAAGCAAACTCTCTACAGACTAGGACACACCAACTCAAAGCAGCATCGCATCCTGCTAGAAGAAGAAATGTGGACATATCTCCATTGTAATGATGATCTACAACCCTCACAACACAACTTTCAAGGCCCAGTGGTCCTACACATAGGTATCAAAACATGTGGGCTGTGTCTAGACTGGCAAGTTTTTCCAGAAAATCAGCCGCTTTTCCAGAAAAACTTGCAAGCTGTCTACACTGGCCGCTTGAATTTCCGGAAAAGCACTGACGACCTCATGTAAGATTGTCAGTGCTTTTCCGGAAATACTATGCTGCTCCCGTTTGGGCAAAAGTCTTTTTCCGAAAGACTTTTGCGCGAAAGGGCCAGTGTAGACAGCACAGTACTGTTTTCCGCAAAAAAAGCCCCGATCACGAAAATGGTGAGCGGGGCTTTTTGCGGAAAACCGCGTCTAGATTGGCCACGGACGCTTTTCTGCAAAAAGTGCTTTTGCGGAAAAGAATCCTGCCAATCTAGACGCACTTTTCCGAAAATGCTTTTAACGGAAAACTTTTCCGTTAAAAGCATTTTCGGAAAATCATGCCAGTGTAGACGTAGCTGTGGTGTTCCTACTCTAGTATATCAAATGCCTCAGCAATTCTTATGTGAGTGAAAGGAGACAATCACTATGGTCCTGAATTAACTCACCACACAGAAAAATGATAAAAGACAAAACCCCTTATCACCCATTGATGAACACTTTTCGCAAAGTCATATCTCCATATTTGACCTCTTAGTGCTCATCTTTAAAGGAAATCTTCATAATACATTCAGAAGATAAGCCTGATAGATACATAATTCTTTCTGCTGGACACTTACAAGCACGGATTTAACAAACATACTTATTTTATGGCTCATTGTAACAATTTATAACACATCTTACTGCCTGCTAACTCATAATTGCCTCCTTTATTTGAAGTGGCCTTCTACAGTGAGTGAATCCCTCATGCTTAACAATCTGTTTCACCTTATATTTGTCTTGAACACATTGTTTACCTTCTCCAGACCTGTTTTCTGAAGTTCTAAAGCTTGTTCTTTCCACCAACAGAAGTTGATACAATAAAAGATACTACTTCACATAACCTGTCTCTCTGATTCACACAACAGGCAGACAAGGAAAACAAGCATAAGAGCAGACAATACACTGTGGCATCTGTTGAAAGATTGCTATGATGTTTTCTGAAGGATAGGGTTGTCATCCAGGAATGTTATACCTGGAAACCGATAAAATGATTCAGCCAGTACAACAATAATGGAAGCAATAATCCAAACGAAAAAGCAATCCATGTTAAAATCACAGAATTCCTAGACCAAAGTAATTCTTTAAAAAGCTCTAAAAAGAGCTCACTATCAAACGCCTAGAGCTGAATATTTTTACCTGTCATGAGAATACTTTACCAATATTACCTGACTTGCCAAAAGCAGACATATGCTCTGTACTTGATATTGTGAGGGATAAGGGTATTAATTTAAAGCCAGAGTGTGATGGGTCCGGAGAGAGACACTCGGGCTGGACTCACCCCTCCCGTGCTCCCAGAGGCTGGGCGAATCCAACAGCAACGAGCAGTGGTGGAGGTGGAGGCGCAGCCGGGACGGAGCCCTGGGACCATGGCCAACCCACGAGAAGGGAGGGGGTGGGGAGCGGAAGAGCATCAGGACACTCCTGACACAGAACGTCAGACCGTCCCCAGCGGCGGTGGGTGCTTTCCAAAGGGACACCTGTCGCAGCAAGAGGGAGAGACATCCCAACAGCTGGCCTGGGGGATAAGCAGTAGGGACCAAGGGCCGCTAAATGCGAGGGCCGGTGAGAGCGGCGTGGTGCAGGACGAGGCCTCCACCAGACAGAGGAGCAAAAAGACGCTCCACTCCCGGTAGGACCCCGGACGGGGGAAGCGGCAGAGAGGGACAAGTTGGAAGGTAGGAAGCAGCCCAGGACAGGGTGGTATTGGCGCCCATGGGCTGGCACATTTCGAGGAGCAACCCTGGCAACCGTGTAGAGGGATTGCACTCCTGCACTTAAGGGCCCTGTGCTGGGACCTGGAGGAGAGGGTGGGCCCGGGTCCCCCTACCCTCCCTGCACTCTCAATACTCCAGAAGGAGAGCAGTCAAGGGGGACGTGCCCCAAAGGGCAATCGGACCAGGAGCTAACCATGCCAGGAAGTTGAGCAGCGATGCTGTGGACATTTGGCCCCCGTTGGCACACTCGCTGTATGGGGTTGGAAGGTAGACAGATGGGGGGCCAACGAGGGAGCCCCGGATTGGGGACTTTGACTGAGAGCAGCCCCCTACCTCCATCACACAAAGACAAAGAGCTCTGAAACTTTACCAAATAATCTTTAGCCCCAGATGAAGGTACTTTACCCTTCTTACTCTTTTTGAAAGAAAAAACAGCTTCATAATTTTATGGGGTTTATTACAAATTAATAAAAGTTTACTGAAAAGTAAGTAATGGTCAAACCAAAACTATTTATTACAGCTCTTACTAGACTGAGAATTATGCAACATAATTACCTAATCAAATTTATAATTGGAATTGAGTTAATAAATCAACAATTTGATGATAACATGGAATAGGATCAACACCAAATTATTAGATGAGCATAACCAAGATTTAAATGATGAAGATAATGTAACATATGAGTAATTTTCAATTAACCTTGGAAACTTAAGGAAATATAGTTTGCTTCTCAGCACTATGAAGCAGTATGTAGACTCCATGAAAGTTGTATTTTACTGAATAACTTCTACAGCGAACTCTTTTTCCCACCTAAATTATATATTTATAATACAAACTATAATTTCCCTTTTGAGGACAAAGTAGTGTTATGCAGGCACTCTTCTACAACCCAAGGTGACATAACGCAATTAAGGTAGGATTTACATTACATTAGGGTAAGCACATGCTGTCTGACGTACACACATTCTCTCATATACATATTTAAAGGAGTTAAAAAATTCATTAATGCAGGTGGTAAGCATCCATGCCAGGTAGACAATAAAAAGAGAAACAAAAATGAAAAAGGTTACTTAGAGTTGAGGTTCCCAAACATTTTTTTGCTGGACTTTCTTTCTCTGTTGTTGGAGTCACATTATTAGCCCCACCTTTACCCTCAACTCCTGTCCATCAGGTGCAGAGAATGACTCACCAATTGGCATGGGCACCACAGCCAGAGCACCAGCAGGATTCAGCTGGCTCTGTCCCTGTAACAATCCATGGCAGTGTGATGTAGAGTAGAACCAAACTCCCCACCCTCCATCCCCCTTGCTCGGGGCTTCTTGCTCCCACAGATTCCAAAGGGTTTGAAATATGTGGGCCTTCAGCCACCTGGGTGTATGGGACAGGGCAGAGAACCATGGTGAGAGCACACAGGGAATCTCCCAGCAGTCAGGGACTGGAAGAGAGAGAGAGAGAGAGAGGGAGTGAGAGAAAGAGAGCAGAAGGCTGCTGCAAGGGTGGGACAGGGCTATGTAGGTTGAGGTTGTGCTCCCTACTTCCCTCCAACTACTTCCAACTCCCTGCACACTCTCCTCACTGTCTCACTGCTCTGGCCCAGACATCATCCAGCCACAACCCCACGCCATATCTTGCACCCCCAGGTAACCTTACATCTCACCCCACAATTAGAAAAGTAGAGACTTAGAGGAGCAAGTTGGTTCTGCAGTTTGCTGATCTTTGGGGAATCAGAGTCAACTCTGCATTTCTGGAGACAGGTGATATTATCTCTGGTCTTGGTGCATGTGACGGAGTAAAGAAATGGGGGCATGTCTAGACTACATGGCTCTGTCTTTGGATCCATGTAGATTTGTTTACTCGGCAAAAGGAGATGAAGCAGCGATTTAAATAATCGCCACTTTATTTAAATTAAAATGGCTGCCATGCTGTGACGATCAGCTGTTTGTTGGCACAGCACTGTAATCTGGACACTCCGCGGTCGACATCAAAGGCATTTGTCGACCTCCCTGGTAAACCTCATCCCATGAGGCATAACGGGGAAGTCGACAAATGCCTTTGATGTCGACCACGGAGAGTCCAGACTACAGCGCTGTGCCGACAAACAGCTGATCGGCACAGTGCGGCAGCCATTTTAATTTAAATGAATTTATTTAAATCGCCTCTTCATTTCCCTTTGCCTACAACCCTAATCTACATGGCTCCGTCGACGGTTACAAGGAGTGAAGAGCTGCTCTAGGACGTCAGGCACTGGCCTGCCACACCTGTAAAAGATCCACAGACTGCAGGAGGATTTAAAAGGGAAGCAGAGTAGCTACAGTTGAGAGTAAACCTTTATTTTGCAGCTCCTAAAAAAAGGCAGGATCTCTCCCATTAACATCAGCCTGATAGTCCCTCCCTGAGGAAGGGAAAACCTGCTTTTATTATACCCTCAGGGAAGCATTGCCCCATCTCACACTAGGGATGTAAAATCCTATATAACGTTTACTTCATTAACTAGTTAAGTGTTACCGGTTAACTGATTAAATGGGGGAGGTTTTAGAGGGGGGACATTCCAGCCTACCACAGCAGGACTGGAGTGGCCCCCATACCACAAGCAGGTGCTACTCCAGCCCAGCTGCTTCTGTCCTTATGCTGGGCTCCCCGCTTCCACCCCACATGGGCTGGTGGAGTTGGCAGCCTCATGCAGGGCTAGAAGCATCAGCGGGGTGGCCAGTTTCCCACACCCATGAGGCTGCGGACTCCCAGGTCATGAACCTGTGCAGGGTGGGAGTTGGCAAGCCCTGTTTCCCCCCTCTCCATTTGTGCAAGATTGCCTACTCCCCGCGGAGTTGGAGCAGCCCTCCACTCGTGGTAGGCTGCTCCTAGGTAATGGCTAACTGTTACCTAGTAAGCATCACCCATTAAGGGTGATACTGGGTAACAAGTTAACCAGTTACCCCTTAACATTCCTATCTCCTACTGACTCAGCTTATTTGTGTTGATTTCCCTTGTTTGGTTTATGGGCTACCCCAGAAGGGTAAAGATTTAGCACCAAGTCACAAGAGGAGACCATCCCAAGAAGGAGAGAGCTACTGTGCCAGGCCTAGACACAAAGAGGTGTCAAGTGGTGAGTTAAATCCCTTCACACCTTCCTGTACAGATTGTAACCTTTTGACACTAAGATGGTAGAAAATGGTCCAAAGAGGAAAGCCTTCAAGCGCTCCAGGGTGTCAAACCCTGTGGTCACACATAGTGGGCCCTGGGAATGGGAGGGCGCAAACTTTACTACCAAACTTCCTTCTTCATATTAAATGGACCAATTCCCTGACCACTAGGTAACACTCCCCACCAGCAACAGATTGGTGGAAAATGAAGCCACTTTCTTACCCATGAGAGAAGGGAGAATGGAGGACTGAGAGAGCCAATCGACCTCAGACTAGATAATATGATCAGATAGAGCAAGCAAAATAGACAAAGAGCATCTGCTTGCATGGATAATGGAGAATCATCATCAGCAACAGTGAGCCCAGCAGCAATACCACAAGAAACAACAACTCCAGCAGCAACAGCTGTGTAGGTCTAAGAGACACAAGAGCAGGAATGGCAGCAATGACTGGTGCATACTCCAGGTTCTGTAAGTCTGAGCCTGGAGTCCCCACCCATACCTCTGAAGTGCACCAAAATGAGCCCAGAAAGTGACTCAGAGGCCTTCTTGATAGTACTTGACCACAATGGCAGTCCAGTGGCCCCTTGACCAATGTGCCATCCTGTTGGCACCGTACCTGATGGGACCAGCACAGAGGACATATCGGGGACTAGATTCAGCATCTGCCCAAAACTATGCCAGGGTGAAAGCAGCCACATTGAACTACCTTTACATCACAGACTAGAACTTCCAAAAGAAGTTCCCTGTGCAGATAAATGGAACTGAAATTATGGACCTTGTGAATTCTAGGTGTGAGCAAACCCAAGTCTGGGATGACATGGTTCCAAACCCTTAAGCCAGCACGGAGAATATTGCCCTGCAATGTATTTGTGGAGATGCTAAATCCTATCTCAGCATCCATGTGCAGTTGACCATATGGAAGAATATGAGTGAGGTTGCCCTCAACACTTGTCTAACCCATTATCTTACATCAGGATTGGAAGTACTGAATGCGTTTAAACCAAATCCAGGAGACCCCAGAGGAAGTAGCAAAGGAGATCTGGAGAGATGGAAGCCCACAGCCTATGACAACAGCCAGTGCAGGCTCCAAGGGATGCAGGAAGGATAGTCTCCTAGGATAGAGAACATCCAACAATATATCCTCAAGCTCCATGGGAATCTTGCAACCCTAAAAGCCTTTGCCACAGATGATCTCCTCAGTGCTCAACAAACCCAAGAGCAAGTCTACAATAAAGGGTTGCATAGGCACATATTTAAGAAAGTCAGCTGAGTACTCCTTCTACTCCCAAGTACAGAGCCAAATGGTAAGGGCTTATGAAATGGTACACCAGTTAGGCCAGTTATCTATGAAGTTAGGCAGAGGAAACTCACTCAGATCATCTTCTCAAGTCACAGAAGGAGTAAGAAAGCTTCTTGATTAACCTTTACCTCTCCCCAGCCTGAGCTGAGGCAAAGTGAGTGACAAAAGTCTGGTCATATTGGTCCCAAAATCAAATGGCCCCATCTGGTTTTCTATCAGCTTCAGAAAGATCAATGATATCTTCGTATGTAATGCCTACCTCATGCCCCAAGCAAATATGCTACTAGACCACCTGGGCAAAACTTGACACCACATTAGATTTAGCAAAGGGATACTGGCAGATCCCACTCACATTGGAACTACAGGAAAAAACTACCTTTACAAGGCCATTTGGCCTATTTCAGTTTTGGAGTGGCAACATTTTGACAGCTCATGGATTGACTTCCGCAACCACATGGCTCATATGAAGCAGCCTACTTAGAAGATGCGGCCATCCACTGCCAAAAATGGGAAGTTGTCTAGCAGAAGCTATTGCCATACTTTGGTCCTATGATGGGCTGGACTAATGGCAAACCCTGGAAAGTGCAAGACTAAGGAAAAAGAAACTACCTATCTAGGATATCCTTTGCAGAAGGGCCAAGTCTGGCCCCTCATGGATAAAGTCTATGATCTCAAAGCATGCCCAAGTCTCACCGTGAAGGAACAAATCAGAACATATTTGGGGCTTGCAAGCTACTGCTGCCTGTTTGGGTTTTCAATGATAGCAGACTCCTCATAGACCTACTTAAAGACTGAAGACCCAAGAGGGTACACTGGTCTGAGACTTGCCCAAGGACCTTCCAAACTGGAAAAAGCACTTATTTAAAGAGTTGGTCATGTTCTGTCCAGACTTCTGAAAGAATTCATTTTATAGACCACTTTGGACAATATGATGCTTTCATCACACGTATCAAGCAGCTGATGACCAACTATCCTATCATGAAATACCATGCAACTATATAAAGTGACATTTGTGAGACAGGAATTGGGGCATCTTTCCTATAAAAGGGATTGTCAAGTAATTAGTCAAGATCAC
Source organism: Pelodiscus sinensis (assembly GCF_052426305.1). NCBI lineage: Eukaryota > Metazoa > Chordata > Testudines > Trionychidae > Pelodiscus > Pelodiscus sinensis. The sequence continues at coordinate 88,285,417 of NC_143056.1, read as the reverse complement.
TGTCTTTTTCACACAGTGGTATTTCCAGATGGGATAGTTTACCTTTATTGGATGTATCACATCTAAAATTTAGTCTTCAAGACTGCGTCTTACTGAATATTTTAAGCACTATAAATGTTATTAATTCTGTAGTATATTTATTTAACAGTTGTTCATTTTAAAAGCTCTTCGTCCATGGTATTGCATATACAATACGATAACACGTGCTTTGTAACAAAAATATATTCCTTCTATAGATATTCGTATACAGGTGACTTTTCAATAATATTGTAATAGCTGGTATAATACCAAAAGTTCATTGTTTAAAGATTATTCATTAAATATTATTTAGAGAGGACTCTTCCACTAACAAATATTCTTTAATATTAACTACCATTGGGTTCCAATAAAGAGGAAAAAAGTGGGTTCTTTGTATAGCTAAGGTTAAGCATTTCACCTACACCAAAGAAATACAATCTAATATAAAGAGAATGGAGAGAGAATGCTGACTTTTACTTATCATCTCTTCTAGATGTTTACAAATGGATTCCTTAATTATTTGCCCCATTATCTTTCCTAATACAGAAGTTAAGATGACTGGACTCTAGTTTCGTGGGTTGTCCTTATTTCCCTTTTTATAGATGGGCAGTATATTTGCCCTTTTCCAGTGTTCTGGAATCTCTCCTGTCTTTTATAACATTTCATAGATAATAGCTGATGGCTCAGATATCCCCTCAATCATCTTCTTGAGTATTCTAGGATGCATTTTATCATGCATCCTAGAAATCTGAAGGCATCTAACTTGGCTAAGGAATCTTTAACTTGTCCTTTTCCCATATTAACTTCTGAATCTGTCATTTTTACCAGAATTCACTATATTAGGTGTCCAATTGCCACCAACCTTCTTGGTAATAATCAAAACCAAGTAGTCATTAAGCACCTCTGTCATTTGTACATTTTCTGTTATTGTTTTTCTGTCTTTGTTAAGTAACGGTCCTACATTTTCCTTGGTCTTCCTCTTGCTTTAAATATATCTGTAGAATGCTTTCTTGTTACCCTTTATATATCTAGCTAATTTGTGATTTGGCTTTTTAAATTTTGCCTTACACCTTTTTGTTGTCTATATTCATCCTTTGTAATTTTATCTAGTTTCCACTTTTTGTATTACTCCTTTTTTGATATTTAGATCATTCAAGATTCCTTGTTAAGCCAGGGTAGTCTCTTGCCATACTTCCTATCTTTCATATGCAGTGGAATAGTTTGCTCTTGTGTCCTTAATAATGTCTCATTGAAAAAACTGCCAACTGTCTTCTATTGCTTTTCCTCTTAGACTTCCCATAGGACCTTACCTACCAACTCCCTGGGTTTGCTCAAGTCTGCCTTATTAACATCTTTATTTTCTGGGTCTCCCTCCTACCATTCCTTAGAATCATGAACTCTATCATTTCATACTTGCTTTCACCCAAGCTGACTTCCACTTTCAAATTCTCAATCAGTTCCTCCCAATATGCTAAAATCAAATGTAAAACAGCTTTCTACCTAGTAGCTTTCTCCATATTCTGAAATGAATCTCCAGTACATTCCAAGAACCTGTTGGATAAGTGTCATCATCATTGTCCTTCATGCCCACTGGCGTATAGGGCAGCAACAAAGGTCCTCCACTTCTGTCTGTTTCTGGCCAGCCTCTCAATAATGCCCCAGCTGTAATGCTCTTCATTTCTACTTCAACAGTCTGGCATCATGTTGTCTTGGGTCATCCTTCTTTCCACTTCATTTCAGGGGTCCAGTGCACAACAATCTTTGTGATGGAACTTCCATCTTTCCTGAGCACATGCCCAATCCATCTCCAGCATCTTTACAAAATGATGACAGCAATGTCATCTTGTGTACACCACACAAGCAGGTCCTGATTTGAAATTATTCTTGGCCAAAAAATATGGAGGATACTCTGAAGACTTCTGGTGTGTCATTTGATAAATGCGGACTGCTGTTTTATTTTTCCAGCAGGTGTCTGAATAGTTGAAATCTCCCATCATCACCAAGTCTTGTGCTTTGGATGATTTTGTTAGTTGTTGTTGCTTAAAAAAAAAAAAAGCTTCATCTACCTCTTTTTCCTTGTAGATGGTCTATAGTAGACCCATACCATGACATCACCCTTTTTTTAACCTGTTTTTTCCTTACCCAGAGGCTCTCAACAAGTCTGTGTCCTATTTCCATCTTAACCTCAATCCCAGTGCATATATTTTTAGAAAAGTCATATCCTGCCACATGTCCATCATCATCCTTAATTTCCCTGTTAGCAATCTTGGATTTGTTCTTGTGAATACTATAGTCAATATAATTTCAATGAAGAAGGATCAGGACCTTATTCTGAGGGCCTAAGTCTGTAAGATTCTCAATTTCTCTTGAGATGTGCTGACTGCTTTCAATTTTCATTGATTTAAATGGGAGTTGAGGGTCCTCGATACTTCACAGGATTAGGCATTAGGTTGAAAATCGCTTTCAAGTAGTTCTTCAGCTGTAAAAAACCAGAACTTTCCTAATGCAGAGGCTCTGTGATGATCCATAGAACAAGGGAAAATTTCAGCCTTACTGAGAAAAATTTTCAACAAAAGTGTTTCAACTTGGCTAAATACTACTTTCATAATCTTGGGCCTGGTCAACATCTAATAGTTTAACTCTAATTATCTATTTAGTTTCAGCAGCAGTGTCATTTTAAGCATTTCATTGCTACCTTTATATGATAATATATCCTAATCACCTAACCTTACTTTTTTGAGATACACAAAATGAATATATGTCTATAATAATACCAGTTTTACATTTGACTTATTATACTTTCAATTTTTGAGTCTCAGTACTGTAGTTATTACCAATTTCTTCTCATATGTTGGCTTGATACATACTTAAATCATATATATTCCTTTATTATACTTAAGCTTAATATTTTATTTACACAGTGTGTTACTAAACTGCAACATGAATCTTTGTATATTCAATAACTTTGTATTTTGTAACTTATATTTGTCATATGTATTGACTTCTGAATCTCAGCCTTCCTGTACCTTACTCCATAGATCCTGATTCTGTAATCAGGTTCATTTAGGAGAACCATTGCACCAGTTGAAGTCATTGGGAACAGAAGTCTGGCCAAAAAGACGAGGTTATATGACCAGACCATAATGTTCTGAACTTTACTGCATTTATTCAGAGCTGATTATTTTATGATTTCCTTTCTTACTTTCATTTAGAACAAGCCTAACAAATCATAAGCAATAAGTATGCACTAAGTAATTTGGACACACTTGTATTCCAATTTCACGTTAGATCATTTCAAAGGATAAGAAGCTTAAACTATAATTAATCTATTATCAACATACAACTTTATATATTTTAATAAGCATAAAAACTAAATTAAATTTAAGCCAAAGGTCATCCAGAAATATACAGTTTCTGAAAATAATGGTTATGTTTCAAATTTTATGTAAATTGTGTACCTAGAAAAACCTTACTTATGATCAAAGGGACAGGGAAATTATTGTACCTTATTCAAAGTCTGTCTCAGATACTAGTAGGCAAGTGAGGTACACTACCTGATAACAAACAACCCATTTTCCAATTTGATCACTTATACAGTATATAGTTTGACAAAACATGTCAAACAAAATTGTTCTATTCCTTTGTATCATCTGATAAGTGATGGCAACAATCAACTTATTTCCTATTTTAATCAATAGCTTATTTTGATTAGAAATAAATTTAGACGATATTAATGTGAAGTTTTCCTATGGATATTAGCAATGAATATTCATTTGTGGTAGAGGATAACACACTACAACTAGAAGAGGTTACAAAAGATGAAGAGCATGTACAGTATAATCTATAGCATATACTTAAAATGGTGAATGATAAAGATCTTAGTGTTGCTGCCTTTGTATTTATTTTAATAACATTGTGCTTTTCCATGAAAAAATACCTTACAGCATATGAAATAGGATAAGATTAACCATGCAACTGAAATGCCATACGAGCATGTCTATATCACACACTTGCATCCCTTTTTGGTTTTATTAAATAACATGATTTTTATGTCTTATGATTTACTGCCCCTTTTCTACTTGTGCTTTTATTGGTTTAAATGCGGGTTCTCATAACTGGGTTAGACAATATGCTGCAGGAATCTGATCTGTAAAAATAAAACTGCCAAGTGCCTCTTAAAAATAAATGAACAGAATATACATTGGACCTGATAATATTTCATTTAAATATTTGCAACTGAAGAATCAACAATACTAACCTCAATTACTATAATCTAATTAAAGGAAATAGGATCAAAAGCGAGTTTATCATGAAAAAATATAATATTATTGCTGTTTAAAAATAGAGTTATTGTGTTTATTACACAACAAAATGCATATTTCATCTTAAGCAGTGTATTTACTCTCACAATTCTAATAAACACAAATTATTTTCTTAGGGATGACAAGTGTTTGTTTTTAATTCTAAAGCAATTGTCCTACACTAAATACATATATTTTAAAGAATAAGATTAATATCTTAGCAGACTTTTGGCATTCACAAAAATTATTAAATTACAAAAAAATCTGTTTGATAACACCCACAAACCATCACATATACACATCTCTGCATAATTATAGGGAATACAGGAACTCAGACTTGAAGCCTAGCAACAGTATCCAAGTATTAGTTAGTCTGCTAATCAACTACCAAAAACTCACACACCAGCTCAATGTGTTTCATATTTAGAAAAAACAAAACACAAAAAACCCTCTTGCTTTTATCATCAGACCTGCTGGAGGACAAGATGTACGCTATAAACAAACCTTGTTCACTTGAAGAAGAACAACCCATGTCATTTAATCCATCTGATCATTCATCTCATCACAAAGAGCCAAGGCAAAAAAAGAGAGAGATTTAAAAATAGGTTATCCGAGTCATAGGATTATCAGCTTGCAACATATTTAATATCTGCATAACTGTATCTAATGAGAGCTTCAGGACTCCTATATATATTATTGTTGGTTTTTTGTATCTCCATCCTATAGAAGCCATAGTAAATGCTGTATAGCAAATGCTTTCTAAACCTTCTGTGCTCATTTACTTGCAGACAGCTGTAGGCTGGATAAAAACAATCAGGGATTAACTTTTCTATTCATCACATCTTTTAATCCATTACTTTCCCTTAGCTTGAAAAACAAATAAACAAATAAACGAATAAATAAAATAAGACAGTACAACTAATTAAAGGAAAAATGGAAAGGGTGTAAGTCCTGAACATGTAACTGCTGTGCTATTAATTACGACTATATTGTATAATAGATATAATGTCTCTTTCAAAATAGAGAAAAACATGGAACCGTATAAGAACAGAGATGCAAGATATTTCTGGATTTCAAGGAGTTTCGAAATATATAATAATTAAAATAAGGTGTTTTAATATATTTAAAAGTTCATTAGGGAGCATCTTAGATTAGAGTAAATTTAGGTGGTGTACTTAATATTATAAAATATTTGTCTCATAGCAACTTTTCTTACCTTACCAAAATGTTTTAACTTGTTTTAAAACACAGTTACTTCAGAAGAATAATTGACATTAAAATGTTTATTCACTTTTTTGGATTTCTGTAAAAAGAAAAAAAATCTCTGCTGTTTAGAACCTTGTATTACAAAAAATACAAAGACATGAGAATTTACTTTTAATCCCTCAGTGTTATCATTTCCCCCTCCCCTCTGAATTCTTTATCTCTTACATTGGATTAGATTTTCCAAAATGGCACCCACTCTTGTTCAGACTTAATGGGATGGCATAATTGAGGGATTTTATATGGGAAACTCTAGGGATCCTGTAAAGGGGGCTCCATGGAACTCCAGTGTGCCACATGTAGGTATATCACTGGTTTCAATATATTCACACAACATGGAAACTGAGGCAGGATTTGGTCTTCTGACTCCTTATACCTGGATTTCCAATAATAGCTGTAAGTAGAGGGACTTTATTGAAATCTTCACTTAACGTAAACTACCCTGGAACTGACGTGAAATTTTGCACGAATAAGGTCTGTAGTGCTGGACCCACAGAATGAAAGCTAATGCTAACTTTGTAGGAAAAGAAAAAAGGCAATCCAGCTTCATATCAGTTATTTTTTACTGGATTGGAAAGTGCCTTTAAACCAAGGGTGGGCAATATATTTTTAAAGGGGGGCCACTTAATGAATTTAGGTATGTTGTCATTGGCCAGCTCCACCCCTGGAAGGGGCGGGGCCTGGAGTGGAAGGGGCAAGGCTGAGGACTAGCCTCCCTCCAGAACTGTCTGAGGCCGGAGGCTTTGAATTAAAAACACAGGAAAGGGCTTGCAGCTCTGGCCCCGGCTGGGGTAGTGCCAGGATTAGGAGCCAGTAGCCATTTAAACAGATCCTACTGCCTGAGCCACTGCCTGGAAATTTGGTGGCATGGGCAGCAGAATATAAATAGAGAGCAACCAGATGCAGTCCATGGGCCAGATCCAAGTGTTAGGCAGGCCAGATCTGGCCACTGTGCTGTATCTTGCACAGCCCTGCTATAAACCTATGGTATTTTCTTAGGATTGCTCTCTGGGGTTGGCCCAAGCCTTTTGTAAAGTCATGCAATGGCACTTGATTGAAAAGTCCAAGGTTGGTCTATGACTTTCTATTCTAGCCCAGTCTAAAAGTCTGTGAAATATCAGGTAGTGGGAAGGGGTTGGAATAAGGGAAGAGGTAGCATACCCAGAAGTAAGGCATGTATATTTGCTTATGTAGGGCATTGGGGGTACGTCTACACTACAGCGCTAGTTCGAACTAACTTAGTTCGAATTAGTTAATTCGAACTAAGCTAATTCGAACTAACGCATCTAGAACTAAAAACTAGTTTGAATTAGCGTTTTGCTAATTCGAACTAGCAAGTCCACATTGAGTGGACTCTGAACAGGGCTTAAGGCTGGCCGGAAGCAGTGCCGGCAGGGCATAAGAGGAGGACTTAGAGCATGGAGATGCTGTCTCAGGCTAGCCGAGGGGTGCGCTTAAAGGGTCCCGACCCCCACCCCGGACAGACAGTTCTAAGGGGTGCCCCGCTTGAAAACCAGTCCTGGCTTGGAGTGCCCAGAGTACCCACACTGGGCACATCACAGCACTCGGCCATCAGACCGGCTGCACTTGCCGCAGGCTGCCATCTGGGGAGAGGGGGCAATCGGGGGGCTGCAGGAGAGCTTCCACCCCCAGAAGACCGCAGAGCCAGCCCAGTCCTCCCCATCGGGGGCTCGTACCCCATTCCTCCCTCACCTCCTTCCACTTACCCTTCCCTAGCCCCCCTTCTTATTGATGTACAAAATAAAGGACACGTGTGTTCAAAAATAGAAACTCTGTTTATTTAACAAAACTTGGGGAAACTGGGAAAAGGAGGTGGGAGAGGGGAAGAGAGAGGCTGGGAGAAGGGAGGGGGAAAACTGGGAGGAGGGAGCTGAAAGGGGGAAGCAAGGGAAAGGAGGGGGTGGGGAAACTGAAGGATCAGGGGTGGGGGTCTCGCCGGGCCGACCGCCTCCCAGTACGGCGAGGGAGGGGGCCTTGGCGTCCCCGGGGGGATGGGGTGGAGGGTGCGGAGGTTGAGGTGGGGGGTGTGGACATTGAGGAAGAGGTTGTGGGGGTTGAGGAGGGAGAGGTGGGAGGGGGAGCAGGAGTGGGAGGAGGGACAGCAGTTGGGGGGACAGCTGGTGCAGGATCAGCACGGGGCACCATGCTCTGCAGCAGGAGCTGCAGGTTGGTGCTCAGCCCTCGGAGCTCAGCCAGCAGCTCGTGGCAGACCTGCAGGTCTTCCCGCATCCACGACCGTAGTGTGCGGTGCACGGCTTGCAGGGCCCCAAGGTGCTGGTCCCAGTATTCCTGCTCCGTGCTGGCAGTCCGGAGCAGGCTGCGGGTGCGGGAGCATGTCCCGGGCGGGATGGTGCGCCCTGCACGAGCAGCTGGTGCAGCTGTAGAGAAAGAAGAGAAGTGGTCAGTTCTCCCTGGGGACGCAGAGGATGATGCCCAGCCCCCTTCCCAACTTCGCAACGTGAGGGTGACCATGTCCTGCACCGTCATAGCCCCTGTGCTTGTACAGAGGCCATGGTCAGGATGTCTGGCTCTCCCCGGGACTGGGAGCTGCCCCAAGACCGCACCCATGTCCCTGTGCCATGTATAGTGTGGCCGGGGCGGCGGGGGGGAAGGGGAGATGTCCCCTGCCTCCGTGTAGAGGGGACATGTGAAGGGAAATCATCCTGCTGGGTCCTGCCCCGGGGTCGGGAGCATGTCACGTCTCTTTGCACAAGCATGTGCCTATTGGGCAATGGCCCCTGGGTGTCACGCAGCTGGAGCCACCTGCCCAAGGGTGGCATGGCACGTGCTCGCACGTGCACAGGTGTCTGCATGATCCGTGGAAGGCATGGCCCACGTGCGCGGTCCCTGGTCTCCCTCCCATCTCCTCCCCGAACTACTTAATTCAAACTACTTACCTGGTACGGTCTCCCTGGATGACACTGCTGGCGGTGACCATTCTGGTGTGCCCAGGTCAGGGCCCTCTGGTCCCGGCTCGATGTCCCCCTGGCTGGCACGGACCGCCCTGCCCCCCAATAGTTGGTGGAGGGCAGTGAAGTAGGGGCAGGTGGCAGCCCCTGCAGCGGCGCCGCCTCTTGTGGCCCTGGCGTACGCCTGGCGCAGCTGTTTAATTTTAATGCGCACCTGCTCCTGGGTACGCCTGTGTCCCCTGCTGGCCATGGCGGCTGCTATGCGCCCATAGACGGCTGCATTCCTCCTCCTAGTGCGGAGATCATGGACGTTGGGGGCCTGCCCCCAAACCTCAATTTGGTCCATGACCTCCGCACTAGACCAGGAGGCCGCGCGCCGTCTACGGCCCCTGGCTGGCCCCTGGATGCTGGGGGACTGGGCAGGGGACGTGTCACTGGCACTGGCCGCCTGGCTCATCCTGCAGCCACTGGTTCGGGGCAGAGACTCCTGGCAGGGCTGGCTGACTCTAGTGCCGTCTGGCCAGAGTCTTCCCCTTTAAGGGCCCGGGGCTGGGGGAGAGGAGAAGAGTTTTCCTGGTTGTGCCCAGAGAGGCCACCAGGGGGAACCTGGGAAGGGCTAGCCTCCCACTAGTTCGAACTAAAGGGCTACACAGCCCTTAGTTCGAACTAGCTAGTTTGAACTAGGCGTTAGTCCTCGTAAAATGAGGTTTACCTAGTTCGAACTAAGCGCTCCGTTAGTTCGAATTAAGTTCGAACTAACGGAGCGCTAGTGTAGCGCCTAGGAAAGTTAGTTCGAACTAACGTCCATTAGTTCGAACTAACTTTGTAGTGTAGACATACTCTAGGAGAATAGCAGACTGAGATTTCCTTTTTAATAGGAGGAATGTTTTGCAGTATGTGCTAGCTCATACTGCCATAAAAGAATCAATATCCTGACTCTCTAGTGCAGTTATTCCCAACCTTAAACCATGGACTGGCAAACCTATTCACAAACTTCTGGTCGACTAGTAACATTTTATTTTCATATGTGCATATTCATTATATAAATAATGAATATGCGCATATGCAAAGATGATGATGCTGGTCCACCAATTTATGTACCCTGGAGCCACCGTGAACAGCCAGCTTCAGCTGCGGCTGCTGCCCTCCATGCACCCGAGATATTGTTGTTGTTGTTCGTCCATCGTATTCGAAGAGGACCTTGACATCTAACGGGTTATGGACTGTTCATGGTGTGTCCGCAAATGGCTGATATGGCCGATACGGGCACGGAATGTTCTACCACTTGTCGGGCAGACATGTGTGGGCACCACTGTTGCAGCTTTTGCAACTCTGGCTTTACGGAGTGCTCGCTTCTCTTGTGCTATGGTTGTCCTTCTGGCTTCAGATGTTTGACAGCCTTGGTAGATCAGCGTGTGCCATGTTGATCGGTCTTGTGCCAGGGTCTCCCAGGAGGTCGTGTCAATATCCAGGGACTTGAGAGAGGCTTTAAGCGTATCTTTGTATCGCTTCTTTTGTACCCCGTGCGATCGCTTCCCTTGAAACAGCTCACCATAGAAGAGCTGTTTAGGGATGCGATGATCTGGCATGCTTGCAACATGGCCTGCCCAGCGTGTCTGAGCTTTCATCAGCAGGGTGTAAACTGACGGCAGACCTGCTCTGGAAAGGACTTCTGTGTCTGGCACCTTATCCTGCCACCGGATCCTCAGAAGTCTGCGGAGGCAAATCGTGTGGAAGTGGTTCAGTTGCCTAGCGTGCCTCCTGTATACAGTCCAAGTCTCACTGGCGTACATCAGGGTAGTTAACACTACTGCTCGATAGACTTTAAGCTTTGTAGCAAGGCTTATTCCACGGCGGTCCCACACTTTGGTCAACAGTCTGCCGAATGCAGAGCTTGCCTTGGCGACTCTGCAGTTGACCTCAATGTCAATTGTCACTGAGCGGGAGAGGGTGCTGCCAAGATATGTAAATTGGTCCACTGCTTGCAGCTTTTGTCCCTTCACTGTGATAGTGGGCACTTGATGCTGAGCTTTTGGAGCTGGCTGGTGCATCACTTCGGTTTTCTTTGTGTTGATGAGAAGGCCGAAGTTGTCACATGCTGCTGCAAATTTGTCCATGCTGGCTTGCATTTCCTGCTCTGATCCAGCATTCAGGGCGCAGTCATCAGCAAAAAGGAGATCTCGTAGCACAGTCTCCTTTATCTTGGTGACAGCCTGGAGTCTTCGCAGGTTAAACAGTTTCCCATCGGTCCTGTATCTCAGTCTGATTCCCAAGGAACTGTTCTGAAAGGCGTCTGACAGCATGGCTGAAAACATTATGCTGAACAGGGTCGGTGCCAGCACACACCCTTGCTTGACGCCGTTTGTGACGGGAAAGGCCTCTGAAGCTTCTCCATCATCCAAAACACGAGCCGTCATGCCGTCGTGGAACTGACGTACCATCAAGATGAATCTGTCAGGGCACCCAAACTTCAACATGATGCGCCACAGACCTTCGCGACTGACAGTGTCAAAAGCCTTGGTGAGATCCACGAAGGTGGTGTACAGTTCACGATTCTGCTCTTGACACTTCTCTTGAAGCTGTCGGGCTGCGAAGATCATATCCACCGTGCCACGCTCTTTGCGGAAGCCGCACTGTGTCTCGGGTAATAAACCCTGTTCCAGGTGGTTAATCAGACGATTCAGCAACACTCGTGCAAGGATCTTACCTGCGATGGAAAGCAGTGATATTCCTCTATGATTATCGCGAACTTGTCGATTTCCTTTCCTCTTGTAGAGGTGTACGATAGATGCGTCTTTCAGTTCCTGAGGAATAGATCCTTGATTCCAGAAGGACTGGAACAGCTGAGTGAGTTTGTTGACAAGCACTGCACCACCACCCTTATAGACTTCCGCTGGAATCGCATCAGATCCTGGGGCCTTGCCACTGGACAGCTGGCTGATGGCCTGTAAGGTTTCAGTCTCTGATGGTGAGACATCCAGGCTGTGGTTGATATCCGCCTGGGGCATTCTATCAATCGCCTCGTTATTGATGGAAGATGGGCGGTTCAGTACGGATTGGAAGTGCTCAGCCCAACGCTGTAAAATCAGAGCCTTCTCAGTAATGAGAGTTGCACCATCTGAGTCCAGTAGATGGGAACTCCCTGAGGGCTGAGGTCCATACAAGGATCTAAGGGCTTCGTAGAACCGTTTGGCATCGTTTCTATCAGAAAACTTCTGGATTTCATCTGCTTTGGCACTCAACCAGGAGTCCTGCATCTTACGAAGCTTGCTCTGTACGATCCTGCGAATGTTGTTGAAGGCATTTTTCTTAGCTGTTGACAATGGGTCATTCTGGTGAGCACGGTGAAGGCGATGCTTTTCAGCAAGTATGGCCTTGATCTCTTCATCGTTTTCATCAAACCAGTCCTGCTGTTTCCTGTGTGAGGGTCCAAGAACCTTTAGTGCAGAAGAGTGCACAATATCCCGGAAGCGTTCCCAGTCCTTCTCAGCATTTTCCTCTAATTGCAGCTCTAAAAGTTGGTTGCCAAGATCTTCTGCTAGTAAAGTTGCTGTGTTGGGGTTCCTCAGTCTACTGACATTGATCTTTTTCATCACAGCTTTGTTTCCCTGCGGACGTCTCTTTGGCTTGATGTAAAAGCTTAATTTGGAGATGATAAGTCTGTGGTCAGTCCAACAGTCAGCACTCGGCATGGCCTTGGTCACCCTTACATCCTGTCTGTCTTTCCTCCGCACAATGACATAATCAATGAGATGCCAGTGCTTAGAGCGTGGGTGCATCCAGGACGTCTTTTTGCGAGTGGGCAGGCGGAAGATGGTATTGGTGATGATCAAATCATGAGCCGCACATGTCTTCAGTAATAGTAGGCCATTGCTGTTACATTTACCGATTCCATTTTTCCCAATGACGCTATCCCAGGCAGTGTGATCAGATCCTACTCTTGCGTTGAAATCGCCAAGTAGAATCAGCCTGTCAGTGCGCTTCACGGATGAGAGTAGGGCATCGAGATCTTCATAAAACTTGTCCTTTACTTCATCCGGATTCGTCATTGTGGGCGCGTAAGCGCTGATCAGTGTGGCTTGCTTTCCTCTCGGTAGTGGAAGATGCAGTGTCATGAGTTGGTCATTCACGCCCTTGGGAAGGCTGGCAAGTTTGCGGACAAGATGATTCTTAACCGCAAAGCCAACTCCAGATTCACGACGTTCGTCACTGCTGCGTCCACGCCAGAAGAATGTGTAACCACCTCCTGTTTCCATGAGCTGACCTTCATTTGCTAGACGAGTTTCACACAGTGCCGCAATATCGATGTTAAATCTTGTGAGCTCTCTGGCGACCAGGGCTGTTCTTCTTTCTGGTCGGTCTGCTGAAGGGTTGTCTTGAAGCGTGCGTACGTTCCATGTGCCAATAGTGAGTGGTGTCACCTTGCATTTTGTTTGAAATTTTATTGTTCGACCGCATGAGATGGGATCCCCTCCAGCCGCGGTAAGCTGGCCAGGGTTCTATGAAGCAAACAATGTTTAGGGCCCCTTTTCTAGCCCCTTCCTCTTACTACGGAGGTGAGCAGTGCAATCCTAAAGAGGGCTGCTCAGTCACTCAGGTAGACGCCGAATCCAGCTGTTGCTTTCACCAGCAAGAAGACGACCATTAGACCTGAGCCGCCTGTGTGCAGGTCCGCGGCTACAGCTCCCAGTGTATCCACACCTGCTGCTTCGTCGCTCGCCCGTCGCCACAGGACTTAGGAGATGTCGAGATGTCAAGACTTGCGCGTGAATTGGATTAAAGTGAGGGAGAGGTGCGCATAGTCAGCCTCACTCTCTCTTCCCAGATTCCATCTTACTCCAATGGCAGGACTAATGTTGAGACGGTTGGAGATGGGCTGGGCGCAGTGGTTGACCAGGGCATCTTTCATGTCTTGCCGTGCTCTTAGTGTACCACATCGCTTGCAGAAACCACCTTCATGACCATTGGTCCTATTCTAGTAGGTCTCATCCGCTCGATCCGCCGGAGTCTGTCTTCACATGCTCGGGATAGACAAGTCCCTATCTCACCGAAGGTCGATGACCCGACAGCTACTCTCAACCTGGTTTAGCCAGCCTGTCGAAGCTGTTGCCCGGGGTGTGGCTGCTGCACATGCTACAGCTACTAGGAGCCACAGGTGAGAGTTGAGTGACAAGTGGGGACCAAAGGTGGACGAGCGCCCTAAAAGGACACGACATGCCCGTACATCAGAGGTGCTACCCCTCCCTGAACACCCCATACACCCCGAGATATACACCAGCCCTGGTCCCGGAGCAGCCAGCAAGGGCATGGCCTGGCAGTGTGCTGTGGGCTGGCCACCAGAGATTCACAGCTCAGCACCAGCCCAGAGACCAGCAGATGATTGGACTCAAGTTACAATCATCGCTACTCAACAAACCAGCTCATTCTTTACAACAGGAGTGAGCAAAGTGCGGCCTGTGAGCTGGATCTGGTCTACCACCACTATGTTTACCTGCGCTTTTGCAGGTATCAAAGAACTGAAGCTCTTGTTAGCGCTGTGACGGGGAGTACATAGCCTGCACTGAAGCAGATGGGGTTAAAACCCAGTGGGCGGAGGAAGTCCTGCCCCTTCACCCAGACTGGGCATGCTCCAAATGCTGGGGCAGCATAAAAGGCAGAAGAGCAGCTCAGTCTGGGTGGACCAGCAAAGGATAAGGACCTCCAGCTGGTGCTCTTGAGCTGCAGCAGCCAGTGACTCAGACAGTGGGAACCAGAGCTCCTGCGGAGTTCCAGGGAGATGCTGCTGCCAGGGAATCAGAAGACCCAGCTACTGCATGGGACGCTGACCCAACAGAAGCAGTAGGAAGTAACCCAGGGAGGGTGCAGGGGCAGCCTCTCCCACCCAGATACACTCAGTGTGTTTTAGCCAGATTCCCAGCCAAGGGAGTGGCAGACCGTTCTGCTGCTCACAGGGCCCTGGGTTGGGACCCTGTGGAGTAGGGTGGGCCCGGGTACCCCTACCAGGCATTTGCCCCAACTCTGGCTATTAGGCCACACTGTCCTGATCCAAGGGCTGTCTACTCTGACACTTAGGCCACACTGCCCTGAGACCTGTGCCACCTAGCATCTCTAGTCTGTAGGGCATACTGCCCCACATGAGGGGTCACTAACAGAGGCTATTTGTTGACTTTGGACCAGTGGGCTATACAGCCCTGTGAGCAGGGCTGCTTATGGACTCTGGGTTACCCTGAGACAAGGGAAGATCAGACGGCCAGCTACCTTGTGACCAAGCAGGTGGTGTCCGCACTCTGGAATATACTCACACTTGTGACAGGGAGTGCATACGACGCCACAACCACGAATCATCATTTGCAGCCCATGCAAGTGGTGGGAAGTGACATCCTGGTCTGAGCTGTTTCCTGCCACTCGCATGGGCTGCAAATGGTGATTTGCGGGCAATGAGAGTTGCGATCACCTGATACCTGCAAAAGGGTAGGTAAACATAGCAGCGGCAGTCCACCAGGGACTAACCCTGACAGGCTGCTGTTTTTATATTGCCCACTCCTGCTAAACCATATGCTATACAGGAATATGAATGGCAACATACTTCAGGTGCTATATCTCCATGACTGCAGGGTTGGCACCATTGCCTGACACAGCCCTGTGACTAGTACTGATATAGTATAAGACCAGCACATAACAACAACAGTGTGGCATGCACGTGTGTTTTCCAACTCCTATTTCAATAGTCTAGGGCAGCAAATGGGGTCTAAAAGAACCATTAAATAGTTAATATATAAAAGCCAAAAATGGATTCCTTGACTGGGGTCCTTCTCCAATGCTTATAGGTCACAAATAATTAATAATTTTGAACGTCTGAAATGCCTCAATTGTAGAAAACCAAAAACTTGTTTCTGTCAGAATAAAAAACCTTGTTCTTGAAGTAATTGAAATTAGGTCCAAACCACCATCTTCTATCATGAAGAAACAGCCAAAACAGACCATCCCTAAGACAGCTCACCTGAGAATGAAAAGGGTGGACTTTGATTGCCATTTGCATGAGCTAGATGCCTATCATGTTTTGATTTAAGGATGTATCAATTGCCACATAGAATCTATTAAGACTACCAAGAGTAAAAAGACTGTTGACCCTCGGAAGGAAGGAAGGAAGGAAGGAAGGAAGGAAGGAAGGAAGGAAGGAAGGAAGGAAGGAAGGAAGGAAGGGATTTTGCTCCAGAACCTATTTTGTAGTTGGAAAATCCGATCATATATTTATAAAGCTAGTGTTGAATTTCCACCTCTCACTTGCCACCTGCAGAAAAAAGTTCTCACATACATGAAGTTTAAATCTTGTTGCCATAAATACTGAGGTATATTTCTTATAAACAGATATGATTTGTTGTTTCTCTGGTTTTGTCATGCACATATGTTTTTGTTTCAGAGGAAATGAACAAATAATGTAATCATCAAGTGATCTGTCCCCTTTCACCTGATCCTAGCTTCTAGCAAACAGAGGTTAGGAACACTGCTTATTCTGGTTAATGGTCATTGATGCCTAATTGACACTCACTACTAGTTTACTTAGATTTTTACATGTTTCCCAAGTTTGGAGGATAAGCATCCACCTTAATGAAGAATTATTGTTAAATAGATATAAAATGTGTTTTAATAACTTTGCTCAACTTCAAGAGGACAAAGTCTAAAAAAGAGGACATTTCTCTAGAGATGTAAGATAATAAGCTTCCTTAAGAGACCTCTTTCTTCATCAGGTCATTGGCTTGAAACTTATTCTTTTAATATCACTCCTCAATTGCCTGATTATCATTTTTCCATCATGAAGCCTCCTATCTTTTAAAATGGAGCATTCGTCATATGAAAATATGTCTTACTTCATCCAAAAGGTAGATGAAAATAAAGAGTAATAATGAACCTGCTATAAACAATGGCCAAGTGGGTGAAGTCAAAACACTAGCATTGTTCTACATGTTCAGCATCACACAAGCTCCAGTCTCATTCCTGTTTTCTTTTTCTTTTTTTTCTACTCAGTATCCTGCTTTGTTCATATTGTGGTAAAATTCCAGAAATACACATTTTTGTGATTTCATTATTTAAATATAATGTTAAAATGTTAAAGGAAAAGTATCTCTGTTAAATCAAAATTAATGTGATGAAATTAAAGTAAGTAATGCTTACTCTTTATCAAAACCACCATAAACTTAACTATCCATCTACAGCTAACACTGTAGTACCAAAATGTCTAACAAGCATCAATGAATGCTTCATAAAACCCATGGGATGAAACAAAATATAAATATTTCTATTTTACAGAAGAGGAACAAAGTCATAGAGGGAGGGTAAGAATGACTTTCCCAAAGAAAGTCTTTGCCACAGTCAGGAATTAAGCTCAGATCTCCTGAATCTTTCTCAAGTGTTTAAGCCACAAGACCAGTGATGGGCAACCTAGGCTAGTGAGGCTGCAAGATGGTCTCCTGGGTCAGGGCAATTTTGCTAACTATGCTTGCGTACCTGGAATTTGCCGGATGTGCCAGCTGAACCGTAGCAGTGGTTTGACTGGCTGCAGAGGGAGCTTGTGGTTCTTCCAATTAATGCTGCGTGCCATCAGCACATGCTTCACTTCACCAACCTTTGCTTTAAAAGTGCATGTCGCTTTAGTAATACCGGTAGGAAAAAAACTACGTGGACAAAAACCAGCAGAATCTGGCAACTCTGTGTCCAGGCAACAATAAACAAAATGTCTTGTGGGCCACACACAGAACTCCAATGGGGTACATGCGGCCCATGGATCACAGGTTGCCTACCACTGCACAAGACGATGCTTCTTTCCCTGGACTGAGTCTCATCCAGCTACTTTTCAACTACAATCCATTTTCCCTTATATACTAAGACAACTGGAAAACAACACTGGCCATCCTTGATGAGAAAATAATGTGGAGCTGAGCATTAATCACATAGTGAGGACATTGCAGCAGTGGAGTAATGGGCTGTGCGTAGGTGGATCTCTTTTCAGTAATGGGGCCTTTGCCCAGTAATTAATAATTTATACTCTTCTTTTTTTCTTGATTTCTTTCTTCTGCTATGTACGTTTAAAAAACAGAATAAACTATGTGCAGAAAAATGTACTTCTTTTGTGTACAGAAGAATTGGACAAAACCAAAATATTGAAAAGCAACACTGCAGGAATAAATTGGAATATTTGAATTAGCCCTATTGACTGCTTTCATGTTAACATCTTTACAAAGTCATAGAATCATCAAAAATCATTTGTAAGCACACAAAATAAATACAGAGACATGCTCAGTAGGGACAGGCAATTGATTCATTTTCAGCAATTGCTTGAACCTCATCAGCTTGGCATTTTCAAAGCAACACTGGTTGTAAAGGCAGAGAAGGGGAAAAAATCAGAAGGGATCTGTTGTTAGTGTACCACCATGATAAGCACAGAGCTACCTACAAGACTTAAGTTTTATGGAAATCTCCAGTTTTGTCCAATAATCACTCATCTTGGGAAAAAATAAACAAAGAATATCACGAGTCTAAAACTCGCAATATCTCATCTATTGCTCAACTGCAAGCAATGAACACCAAGAGCCACTCAGAAGAGCTAGTTTGTTATTTCAGTACAAGTGGCTTTTTTGGGGGAAGGGGTTGGCTTGAATCTATTTCTAACTGACAAACTAAACTGAAATAAGAGTCTCCAAACAGTCCTTTAAATCAGTTTATCTAAGTAAGCTTAAAATCCCATTTTACACTAAATTCATGCAACTTCATATGTAAGCAATCTTTTCAAGTAGCTTCAAGGGTGTTCTAAGGTATGTGCACCACAAGGGACTCTCACAAGGGACTGCCATACTCCTTTCCTCTCAGCCAGCCCTTACCTGTGGCAGTAAGGGGGCAAGCCATAGAGCAGGAAGTCCCATGCAGGTCCAACCCACTGGGGAATCCTCCTGTGACTAACTACACCAGCTTTAGCAGTGCTTTGCACTAGTGACATCCTGCACAGCAGTCTGGATGAAGAAGAGAATTTGGTCTTCTCTGGCACATGCATGTGTGGGCACATTCATGTGTGCGCACATGTGTCTACATGTGTGTAAACTATTCAAAACGGACTACAACTACTCACAACACATCTATGATCCAGTTCTAATAATTATATCTAATTTTGAAAATAATGTAGACTTTCTTCTATTTCTTCATGTTTTAGAAAATGGAAGAAAAACGTAGAATAGTCTCTGTATCAACTGCACATTCAGCCTTCTGATGGCACTTCACACCAAACCAGATATATAACTGTTCTTTACAGGATTTTAATTAAGATTTAAAGATTTCTAATCAATGTTTAATAAAGCTTTTCATTGTTCCTATTTTGTAAATAGTTTACTTACCAATATCTGTTTCCTTGTGATTTTTTATATATTCAGCCAGCTCAAAATTTCCTGCTATTATGGCTACCTAAAAGATAGTAAAATAGCTCAAATTAATATGTGCTCAGAGACATATACCATGCAACTATATGTTTTTTACAGAGTCAGATATTGGTACCCACAACATACATTTAATGTTCAATAACAAAATGAGACAAAGTGCATTTATTTTGTATCTTTGACCCTCTCTCCCCCAAACAGAATACTGTTATATTTGTGTTAATTTTCTGAAACATAGTACAAAGAAATGGGAATCTCTATCACAGACATAGACAATGCAGGGAATGCTTCAATGGGAGCAGGGAAGAAAATAGAGCCCAGCCAAGGCCACCTCCTTTAAACCAGAACTGTAAAGGGGAGAGCCATTATTATGGGGGTACTAGGACCCAGCTGATGTTTCCCCCGCATGGAAGCTTGGGAGAAAGCTGCAAAGTGGAGCCAGCCAGCCACTGGAGCACAAGCAGCCAAAGCAAGGACCTTTGGTCCCTTGAAGAATTGTCTTCATTTTTGACTGGACTGCCTCTGACCTGTGCTGACTGGCTGCTTGTTCCAACAATCTCCATCTGTATGCAGACCACAGTATCTCCATCTGAGCATCAGTTCTCTTCCTCACTTCTTTGTCTTCCACACCATCTTCCATTCAGTGTTCCCTCTGCCTTCCCTTTGGCTGATCCCCTATGCATTAAGCCCACCCACAAATAAAAATAAATGAAACATTGAGGGTACATCTACACAGCAGGGTTAAAGTCAAATTAAGCTATGCAACTTGAGCAACTTTTAGTCCTATCTACACAGCAGGAAGTCTGAGAAAGAGCACTCTTCCTCCAACTTCCCTTACTCCTCGTAAAATGAAGTTACAGGAGTCAAATTTGGGTGAGCCTACATAGCAGCATTATTTCAAAATAACCTCCATTATTCTGAAATAACTATGTGAGCGTCTACACAGATAGCCCACTATTTAGAAACAATTTCAAAATAACGGATGGCTTATTTCGGAGTTTGTGTACCTCATTCCACAAGGAATAACGCTTCTTCTGAAATAGCAATTTTGGAATATCAGTAGAGTGAATGCTACAATGCTGCTATTTCAAAATAGCTTCTCTCCCCCCCGCCCCCAGCCATTCAAAGTAATTACTCCCCAGTGCTTCCTGGGGTTCTAAGTCGAGGTAACACATCCACATTAATGGAGCCTGCCTCGGGCTGATTTCTAGACTTCCCTGTAGTGTAGAAGCGATATTTCAAAATAAGCTATTTTGGAGTACTTCTTCCAAAATAGCTCATTCTGAAATAATCGTGAAGTGTAGACATAGCCAAAGTAAGAAGACCTCCACTTCAACATTATTTTGATATTATGTCAAAATAACTGCTTGTAGTGTAGACACGGACTATGTTATTTTGGAATAACATCAGTTATTCTGAAATAACACTGCTGTGTAGATGTACCCTAAGGAACTAACATGACATTTGCTCTTATCGCATCAGTGTCTCTGGTTGCATGAGTGATGTTCTGTAATTTGAGGAAGCACTCTGTAACTCCCATTGTCTTCATTTTTATATCATTGTGATCTTACATATAAAGCATGCCTTGTAAAGTATCGGGGTAAAAGTTATGATTTGCTGAAAGTAATTTCTCTATCCCTATCTGTAGAGCATGGATGCACAGGAAGTTATGAGATTGTGTTGTATAGATGTTGTGAAAACATGCTGTAAATTGAGGAATCAGGCAGATATTAGCTCTGGAGAGACAAGAGCAAGGAGAGTAACCAATGCCTAGGAGGGGTGTCAGACAGCTACCAAGGGCCATTGTCCAGTAAGGGAACCACAATGTAATGACTCACCAGCTTGAGACCACACCAGGGGAATTACTCAACTTTGTTTGGAGACTCAGCAATTCCTCAAGACATGCCTGGACTTGTGCTCCCCAAGCACATGGGACTAAGAGTATAAAACTAAACATAGGGGCCCATGCTTGGCCTATCTCCTGCCCCACCATGCTGTAAGTAGCAAGGATACTCCGCAGACTCCAACACAGGGACTGGAACAGATTTCAAGGCTGAAATCTGTGTATTATGGACTACAGGATCCACCGGGGTGAGAAAAATCTTCCGGATCAACTTGTTCCCCAGACTAATAGGGATGAGAGTTTAGACTGTGTGTTTAAATTTTCTTTTGGTAATTACTATGACTTTTTATTTAACAGTTAGTGTTTAAATTTGATCATTGTGGTCAATACTCTTCTTTTACCAAATATCGTTGCAAGTGAGTTAGTATGAAGTGTGGGGCAAATCTGCTCAGCTTTTACAAAAGTTTGTGTTTGGTAAATTTCCATCAATTAAGTGGTGAACCAATTAATAAATTGCATAGTATATCCTTGAAGCACAATAAGTACTAGAAGCCAGGGCCACCAATGGAGAGGGATGGCAAAGAGGGCAGCTGTACTGAGGCCCAGCAATGTAAAAGGACCTGGGGCTCCTGTCCACTGCTGCTGCTACTTCACAGTGGCAATGGAAATGGCCAGAGCCCTGGGCCCTTTAAATTGCTACCAGAGCCTGGGGCAGTGCACACCCAGCAGTGCTTATGGGTTAGTGGGGAAGGCTAGCTCCCAGCCCACCTCCTTTAACATCAGGCCACACCTCTTCTGGAGGTCCAGAGCTGGGGCCCTCCCAGTCCTAGTGAAGTCTATCCTCAACCCCGCTAGGAGCTGGAGGGGGATTTATCTGGTGTCATACTCTGAGAAAGTCATAAGTGTCTCTGGGAGCATTTATACAATCTGGCTGGGTGTTGGGCTCCACATGCGGTTGTGCTAGGTGGTAACAGTGCCTGTTGAAGTTGCTGCTGGCAACTAGCAAGACATTATGAAACAGAGCCCACACTGGAGAAAGTTAAGGGGGCACAACTGTCCCACAATCCCAGGCCACCCCTGAGTGGGGGAGATCCTCCACCGTGTTATAACTCCTTCACCCACCATGTGTCTGTCTTGTCAGATTATAAGCTCTTCAGGGCAAAGACATATTTGTGTTGTCTGTCTCTTTGTCTGCCCTGGTCCTGCACTGCTCCCGAAAGCATCTAGCATGTCTTTTTGGCCCCTAGGTGAGTGTGTGTGGGGTGGAGTGGTGTCAGGAGGTCTCCACATGTTGTCCTCACCCCAAGTGTTGATTCACAACTTCCAATGTGGGTAGGGGGCAGCATGGAGAGCCACCTATCCTCCCACCCTCAGGGACCACAAGGAAGCTCCTGGCACTTCCACTTCTAGAAACAGCAAATGGGCAGGGAGCCTGCCTGAGCCCCACTGTGCCACCAATTGGGAATACCTACCCTCTCCTGCACCTCAACTCCTCACCACTATCCCTGAGCCTCTTCACCCACTCCAAGTCCCTCCCAGAGTCCCTCCCCTCCACACTCCATCCTGAACCCCAACCCCTTGCCTCCAGCTCAGCCCAGAGATCCCTCCCACACTCTGAACCCCGTGGCCCCAGCCCAGAGCCCACATCATTTGCCCCATGCTGGGAAATGTGAGTTAGAGTGGGGGAAAGCAAATGAAGCCAAAGGGTGATGGAGTGAGTGGGGGTAGGGCCTCCAAGAAGGGGCAAAGAAGGGGCAGGGCAGGGGGCAGATCAACGGTGTTTGGGTTTGCATGATTAGACAGTTAGCAACCCACTTCAAAGGTCCGTAGAGCCGGGGCTCCAGTCCAAGCCCAAATGTCTGTATTGCAATTCAAACAGAACTTTAACCAGAGCTCCCTGATTAAATAATGCAAGTATCTCCATTGTCTGTGTACAGAAGTACTCACAGACACTCTTATAACCCTTTCCCTTTTCCCCACTCTTGCCCCCCAATATTTTTTCACCTTTCAGGGTTCTCATTGCCTCCTTACTTCAGTGAGTACCACACTTTTTCCAGACAACAATCTGGCTTCTCTCCAGTTAGGAACAATGGGAAGTAGTGGTCATCTTTCTCGAGAGTAGTAAAAACTGCCGCATGTTTTGGTTGTAAAGCTTAGCTGAGGGAAACTTGTGGCCTCAGGCCTATTACAGTGAGAACAGGTGGTCATTTTGAAACAGGAAAACACTTTGGAAATTTAGTGCTGAGGGAGAAAAGTTTATTCACTGGCTCTGTTAGCTCATAAAATGTCAGGCAATGAAGTAAATACATTTTTTTCAGAGTGTGAGATGTATAAAGATTGGAGCTTATGTAGGCAGTGATTTTTTTAGGTATTGTACCAGAAAAAGGTGAGACTCAGAACAAATTTTGTAAAATGTACACTTTTAAAAATTACACTCTAATTATTAATTCACTTAAAATGCCCTATTGTCTATAGAAAACAAAGTTTGGATTCTCACTGTAAATTAAAAACTCAGTATAACAAGCACTTCCATATATATATGATGGTAAAATAATTATATTTTAATTAATTTGGATAAGCCCAAATTATTTGTACAGTATGTATCATTCTGCTACTAGTGCAAACTCAAATATCTGCGCCATATGTTTGGACCTCAAGGTGAATGTGCAAACTTGTATCTTACTTTAACTTTAGAAAAAGTCTCATTAATACTTATGAATATGGGTGTTTGCAGCAGAGATGATTCAGAAAAAAGTAAGAAAGGGTTGCTTCCTTTTCCCCTCTGCTCAACTCCCAATATATATAGCCATGGCTACTTTTCTGAGACATTCCTGAGTTCTGAAACGGTCTCTCCATTACTCTCCTCCCTCTCCCTCCCCAACCTGAAACACATACATCTCTTTAAAGATTTAATTAGAAACCAGAAGTTCAGATTATCTTTGTGGAGGCCTGTGACAGGGTCTGCCCCCCTTGCACTGAACAGGAGGGGGGCAAGCATGCCTATTGGGTGGAGTACACCCTCCCCCATGGCCCTGCTGGGCATGCTCCCAGGGCAGCCTAGGTATAAAAGCCCGCAAAGTAGCTCAGTGCGGGGGACCTCCGGAGCGGGAAGAGCTGCCGCATGAGCGCTGGAGCCACTGCCCCGGCCACAACCGCTGCTGCCGGAGCAAGCACCGCCAGACCAGCTGTCCCCAACACTACCATCCCCGAGCTGAGTGCATCTGCAACACCGGCCATGCCGTACGGCCCACCAATCTGCTGTCACTGCACTAGCCGTAGATGTACCAGACGCCGAGCTGGCCAACGCCACTGCCGCTGTCAGAGCCTCATCTCCAGGTGGGACCGCTGCCAGTCAGAGGGAGGAGGTAAGGAGTAACCCAGGGTGGGGAGCAGGAAAAACCCCTGCGGGCTCGGCAGGTTTCGGGGAAAACTCCCCGCCAAGGCAGTGGTGGGAACCACCCACCACTGATAGGGCCCCGGGTTGGGGTCCGGTGGAGAGGGCGGGCCTGCCCCCCCTCCCCCATACCTCCTTCCCAGACCCCAGATTAAGCGTGGTGTTTAAAGGACTAGGCCTCCGGGCCTGTGTTTGAAGGACTAGGCCTCGGGGCCAAACTGCGTGGGGCTAGATACCCCACCACAAGGCCCCAGCATAAAAACATTGTGAAATAATCACCTTTTTATCACAGGTGCTGACTTTTCTTTTTTACCAGTTGGTATTTCACCCCTGCTCTGTCCCAAGGCCCTGATCCCACTCAATCTCCTCTTCCAAGGTGCTGACAAACTCCACCTCTCTCCACCTCTGCTCTGCCTCTTCCAAAAACCCCATCATCCACCACCCCTTTTTCCCTACCCCCTTCATTGCCTCCTGATCATGTTCACTCCTCTCCACCCGCTCTTCCTAACATCCCTCACCTGGCCACCTCTCCCTGCTGCTCACTCCTTTCTGCCCCCTCCAGTCATAAGGGTGAGAGATGGGAAGGGAGGGTGGAGAGGAGTAAGCAGCAGGGGCCTCAGAGGACGAGGCAGAGTAGGGCACGAAGAGACTCAGCACAAGCAAGGATATGGGGGAAAAAGGCTGAGGGGAATGAGGCCTCAAGGCGGAGTGTGGGTAGGACCACAGTCTTTGTGTGCTGAACAGCCCTATGTTTTTCCATGGGTGCCTGAGCCACAGAACACCTACAGGAGTCGGCACCTATAATTTTAACCATTTGTCATGGGTTAAGAAAGTTAAATCTGTGCAGTCTGAGATTTAACCTCCCTTATCTGGTCATTATTTGACAACTGAAGTCCCCTAAACAAGCCACTACTGCTTAAATATCTCACATTAACAAATTCATTTCCAATATACTCCTTTTATTAGAGCACCACATAAAGCCCAAAAGGTGTTTTATATCCTGCCTGACAGGTTCACATCATAATAATTTCAAAAGTCTCAACTTTCCTCTGTAAATTATTTCAGGGGGCTCTAAGAAATTCACAGTCCATTCTGGTCAATTTCATAGTCATAGGATGTTAAAAATTGTTAATTTCATGATTTCAGCTACTTAAATCTGAAATTTAACAGTGTTGTAATCTAAGGGGTTCCTAACTTATAAACAGATTGGGGGAGTGCCACAGGGTTATTGTAGGAGGGCATGCTTCAAGACTGCTACTTTCACTTCTATACTGCCGTTGATAGCAGCACTGCCTTCAGAGCTGAATGCCTGGCCAACATCCGATCCACTGCTCTCCAGCTATCTAGATCTGAAGGCTGCACAGAAGTAAGAGTGGCAGTACTGTGACCCCACCCCCAATAACTGTGACCCGCCTACAATTCCCTTTTGGGTCAGAACCCCCAATTTGAAAAATTCTGATCTTCCCTGTAACACCTGTATAACACAGGGTAAAAGGACACAAAAGGCCAGATTTAACAGGTGAGGACCAGATTTCATGGTCCATGATGCATTTTTCATGGCCGGGAATTTGGGAGGGCCCTATTCATAGATATTTCAATTACATTATTCACTGTAAACACAATTCATTAGATTTTACACTCTTTGGGGAAGGTACCATCTTTTTGTTCCGTATTGTGCCTAGTACAATGGAGTTCTAGTCTATGACAAGGGCTCCCTGGCACTTTGGTAATACAAATAATAAATAATTTTTCAGAATTTTTTTAAATCAGAAGATATTGAGAATGTTTGATTAAGTGAACAGCACCAAGCATAAATGAAAGCATAACCATACTCTGAGATTAGACAAACATATGTATGTTAATTATCTATACATATATTTACAAACACACAAGAGTTGTACAGATGTATTTTAAAAATTGATCATCAGCAAAAAGTAGTGGGAATGTGCAACCTATACATTTTTCCTATTAAAATAACTGGCCACAATATAAATTAGTACAATGTAAAATGTTTACTGGGAATAAATGTGTGATTTTTTTTTCTTTTCACAGTTTCAACAGTAGGGAAACTCTGTGCCTTGATATGTTCAGTTGTGATACATCAAAGTTGATGTATTAGTAATAGTAAAATCTAGGAGTCATTAACAATGGATCAAATCAGTTCCCATTTCAACTGGATTGCAGTCCAAGGAGTACAGAAAGGATTACCTTCTTAACTGCATCAGAACCTTCTTAGACTCCCTATCCATTCCTCTGAAAAAAATCTGGTCTGAAAGAAGGGGATCGGAGGGTTACATGTTGGACTGATATGTGTGCTGTGTACTGTCATCCAGAAAACAGAAAGGAATCTGCTGAAAATGTAATAGTCTCTAAAGCTGTATCAATTTTTTAACCCCTTTTCTGCGGTTTTAGGAAAATATTCAGGAGAAAACACCCTATCAGGAGATGGAAGCCTGGTCAGTACAGCAGGTGATGGGGTGAAGGAAACTTACAGTCAGTCAGGAGACACAAGACCTCCATGCAGACAGAGCTGGACTCCAGTATATCTCATATAATTGACATTGCTCTTGCAAGATTTCCATTTTTTTGAGACAACCCACTGCCTACTTTCAGTCCATGGGCTCAGTTGGCTACTTCAAGTCCCATCCCCCTTTTCCCAACAGCCTGGGGCTCAGGGTTTGTTTGTTTTCTGTTTTTGTTTTGTGGCGTGTGCCTATTTCCTTGTAAAGGACCAATTTGGACCAAAAGCCATACTACTCTATTACAGAGAGAGACTACTGAACTGGAATTCATTTACAAATTTGACACTGCCAACCTGGGCTTGAATAAGGATATTAACTGGTTAACGCACTACAAAGGCAATTTCCTCTGCCTCTGACATTCGCATTTTCACATCAAAAGCTAAGAATGGGACATATCCAGCCCACTTAATTAGCTTCATCAACATGGGTCCTACAATTGACAGGTAACTGTTTTTGCTGTTTATATATATTATATATAAAATCTTAGATTCTATTATTTCCACTCCAACTCATCTAATGAAGTGGATTTTACCCAGAAATCCTATATATTTACCCATGATCCTATATATTTGTCTCTAAGGCTGTCTACACTGCAGCACTATTTCTGGATACCAGAGTTATCCCATAATAGCTATTCTGCATCTTGTGAGTACACCTGTTATTTCAAAATATAAACCTAATTCCATGAGGAGTAAGGGATGTTTCAGGATAGTGTTTTATTTCAAAATATGTGCTGTGCAGACAGCACCAAATTTCAAAATAAGCTATTTTGGAATTAACTCTAAATAAGCTACATAATTTGCATAGCTCAAACTGAGTACTTTATTTTGAGCTCCGGGTGCAGTATAGACACACCCAAAGGTGCCACTGGACTACCCTTTGATATTAAAGCACTGTTGATTCTACGAGCCTAATATAGCACAGTATTGTTTTAAATGTAAACTAACAAAAAAAGGGAAAGTTTAAAAAGCATTTGACAATATAAAGAAGCGTTTCCTGTGCTTGTTTTATTTAAATTAAGATGATTAAAAGTAGCATTTATTTCTACATAATAAAGTTTCAAAGCTGTATTCAGTCAATGTTCAGTTACATCTTTTTAAATAATCATCATAACATTTTATTCAGCGTTACAAACATTTCAGAGTTATGAACAACCTTCATGCCCAAGGTACTTGTTACTCTGAGGTTCTATTGCACCATATATTTCAGTCCACACTACATTGGCAGGACTGATTCACATGGGTTCATCCCCTATGACATGTTTATAGAATGTGGGGAGTTTCATTATATCATTAGCCACTAACAAGATTTGTATTCAACACAAATGCTTTTTAAAATGCTCAATTCAAATAGGGAATTCAGAAAAGAAATGCAATATGTTACTGAAATGACAGAATCTTTGATACGTGGCAGTAAATCTCAAAGTATACATGCAAATAGGCTGTTTAACCAGCAAACATGTATTATTACTCAAAAGAGAGATATTTGTATCAGATAGCTAAAATACAAAGAATAGATGAGGGAATTATTTCTGTGTTTGCTGCTGAATCCATCATTCATCCTGCTTTAATATACTTCATTGTGGCTACAACACTATTTCAAATACTAACATCAAAAAATTAAGAAGAATGTATCAATATTTAAATAAAGCATGAAAAAGTGAATAAAGTACAAGAAACTGCAAAGCAATAACACCATTATACTTTGTCTCATTTAACTTAGTGAATGAGCCAGAAGTGGCTAGAGCAGCGGTGGCCAACCTGCCGCTCGTGAGTTTCATGTGGCTGCGAAGAAAAAAAGCTGCAGCTCCTGACGGAACTGGGACAGAACCCGGAACCGCTCAGGTCAGCCACTCTCACTGCTGGGCCGCTGTGAGCCGCATGCGTGTTTATGGCCCACACCATTCCGCTCATGACCCCCAGCACATTGCATCATATCCTGCATGTGCAGGACAGGTCGCACACAGCGTCCCAGCCTGCACATGCTAGCAGCTGGCTACTGAGCGCAGGCAGAGGCAGCAGCGAGGGCTCTGGGGGTACATCTAGACTACAGGCTTTTGTCGACAGAGGCTTTGTCGACAAAGCTTCTGTCGACAAAGAGTGTCTAGACTACATCCAGTTCTGTCGACAAAGCAAGCTGCTCTGTCGACATGAGAGCGTAGACGCAAAGGACAGTGTAGATGCAGTAACGCCTCCTGTCGACAGAACTCTGTCGACAAAGGCGTTATTCCTCGTAGAATGAGGTTTACCACTGTCGACAAAACTGCCGAGTTCTGTCGACTTTATGTCAACATAACGCAGTGGTAGCGTAGACGGAGGTATAGTTTTGTCGACAAAAGTCCATTTTTGTCAACAAAACCCTGTAGTCTAGGCACACCCTGGGTGTGGCAGCGGCGGCAGTGCCAGCGGCAGCTCCAGCTCTGGGTCCTGGACATAAGGTTAGTGGGGGAGGGGAATTGGGTTAGAGCAGGTGGGAGATGCTTGGCTCTGAAGAAGGGGAGTGGAGGGGAGATGAGCAGGATTGGGTGTGTGGGGGGGTGCGCATGGCATCTCAGATGAGCGTAGTGGTAGCAGCAGCTCTGGCTCTGGGACCCGAGCATAAGGTTGGGGGGGAAGGGGATTGGGTTAGAGCGGGGAGGGGAGATGTCTAGCTCTGGGGAAGGGGAGTGGAGGGGGATTGGGTTGGGGGGGGTGTGCATAGAGTGCTGGCCGCTCAGCGCATGCACCCCAGCGCCTGGAAGGAGATGTGCAGCTGTAGCGGTGGCGGTGGCAGTGGCGGTGGCTCCGGGACCCAAGAATTAGGTTAGAGCAGGGGGGAGGAGGATTGGGTTAGAGCAGGGTGGGGGGGTGCCTGGCTCTAATCTGGGGAAGGGGAGAGGGAGGGAGGGGGATTGGGTTGGTGGGGTGCACACGGTGTCCCAGCCAGCATATCTCAAGTCCAGCTGCTCAGTGCATGCACCCCAGCACCTGGAGGGAGATGCACATGGCTGTACCAGCGGCGGCTCCACCTCCAGGACCGGAGAATTAGGTTAGAGTGGGAGGGGGGAATTTGGTTGAGGGTGTGTGTGCCTGGCTCTGGGGAAGGAAATTGGGTTGGGGGGCGTATGCCTGGTTCTGGGGAAGAGAAGGGGGATTGGGTTACAGCGGGGAGAGTGCCTGGCTCTGGGGAAGGGGAGGAGAGGGGGATGGGGATGGGGTAAGAGCGGGGTGGGGTGCCTGGGGGATGGGAGGGGAAGAGCAGCCAGCGTACTTCCTGAGACCCAGGAACCCCAGGTACTGGCCCCAGCTGTCTCTGTCCCCTCTCCCTGGCCATACTCCCCCCGCACGAGTACCCTGCCCCAGCACCCACAAGCACCCTGCCCCAGTACCCTGTCCCACCAGCACAGTTGGGGCCCCATTAGTGAGGCTTGGGGGGTGGGGGTTTGGAGCAGGTTTTTTTTGCATCTCACTTGTGTGGCCCTGACTGACTTTTCTGTGGGTCAGTGACCTCTGACTCAGAACAGGTTCCCCGTCCCTCTCATAAATAAAGGCAACTCTGAAACATTTTGTATTTGATATAATATTTTATTTAAAAATGGAGCCTGGCCAACAAGCCCCCATCTGGCCACAGCATCATAACACTCCTGCACCCCAGACTCCAAACCTGAGCCTCTCATACACTGGAACCCCCTGTCCTTAGCCTCTCACATCCCCAAACTCCTGCCCCCCCACATCCCCAGTCTTCTGCCACAACACTCCTGCACCATCCACACACTGCAAATCTGTATCCTGAGCCCATCATACTCCCAGTCTCCCTGCCCTGAGCCCCTCAGACATCCCAGCCCAAACTCCTGCACCCTCACAGCCTAAAGCCTGTGGCTTGCTCAGCACCCCAACCCTCCACCTGACCCCAACCCTCTCCAGCCTGGAGCCCCCTCCCTGAGCCAGCATCCTCTTCTCTACTTCCTCCTGCACCTAAATTCCCTCCCAGAGCTTGCACCTCTCACCCCTTCCCAGTGCTTTTTTCATGATGGTATGCCCTGGGACAGAGTACTGGCACCTATTTTCCCCGGTGTGTGTTTTTTTTTTTTTTTGCTCAACAACCTCCCTCTCCACAGGACGTGGCTCTTCACATTCTATCCACCACTATTTTGGCTCCTTGTCTCTAACGGGTTGGCCACCCTGCACTAGAGGAAAGAAAGGCAAATTTGAAAAATCTGATGGTGCAAAATTATGTTGGTTACATTTTTAAAATTCTGAGCCAGTTAACGACAGTAACACTGAGGTCTTTCTCCACAAACCCTTTTCTTGAACCAAGAATTGTGTGTGTTCTGACCAAATTTCATGTAATGAAGAAAGAAGTTTTAATGGACTACAAAGTACATTATTAAGCTTTTATGATGCCTCAATGTATTGCAAGCTATCAAAGGAAGAAGGTACTTTATGGTCAATTTTAAAACTAAGATCTTATGTAAAACATATCAAAGTTGATGAAAGAACTCTCAGGATGCATCTACAGAGCACCCTTACCTCAAAATAAGCTATGCAATTTGCACTATGCATATTGTGTAGTTTATTTCAAGGTTATTTTGAAAAAGTGCTATTTCGACAAATCTCTTACCCCTCATGAACTGAGGGTTACAGGGATGCCAGAATAGTGCGCCCATTATTTTGAAAAAATGAGCACATTTAAAGACATGGAATTTTTATTTGGGATACTTCCGTTATCCCGAAATAGCCCTTTTGTCTAGACATAGCCCCAATAATTTCAGAAGGAACTGCACCAAGCCCTAATGTCTCTACACTTGCATTTAATTCTATTTCTTTACATTTTAGAAAAACTCATTGATTAGGATTTTCATGGAAAGCAGTGGAGGTTGAATAATTTATATTTTAAACAGATTGATAAGTGAGTTCCCGTGGGATGAAATTTCTAAGAATACTGCTACTTGAGAGCAAGGCAGAGTGTAAGATTTGTAATGCAGAGCTGTTTCTTTTCTTTTTTTTTTTTAAGTATCAAAGGAGAGCATTTCTTTACAATGAAGAAATGTCTCATTTCTAACATAAAACTGAAAGATGACTAATTTGGAGAGATGCTGTTACTTCACCAATGGTGGAAGTTTCTTCTTAATCACTAGAAATTAGTGTGTGTCCTTGTCGTGTAGTGTGTGTCCGTGTCTTCTCTCTCCCAGGGGGTCAGGGCTGGCCCACAACATTTTGGCACCTGAGGTGGGGAGCTCAAATGACACCCCCATACCCCCTCGCTTGGGACAAAATTTTGAATTTT
This sequence comes from Pelodiscus sinensis, assembly GCF_052426305.1. NCBI lineage: Eukaryota > Metazoa > Chordata > Testudines > Trionychidae > Pelodiscus > Pelodiscus sinensis. Next base: position 88,253,460 of record NC_143056.1, on the reverse strand, counting down.
CTACACTCTGGGTCCTAGTGGGCACCCCATCACAGTCTGGCACCTGAGGCGGCTGCCTCAGTTTGCCTCATGGTAAGACCAGCCCTGAAGGGGGTAGGATCTCAGGTCCCCTGGGCTGTCTGAGTCTGCATGATCAGTCAAACACCAGTAGTTAGACCCCTCCCCACAGGGCTGAATAGCCTGGTAGCCAAAGTCTGTAAACTAAAATCAAAGGCTGGCCTTTTAATGCAGGGCTGGAAGGCCCATTGGCCAGATTCACAGGGGGAGGAGGGCTATGCCCCAGTATGGGGAACTGGGCCCACCCTATTCCACTGGGTCCTGACCCAGGGCCCTGTGAGTGGCAGAACGGTTCACTACTCCCTTGGCAGGGAATCCAACTAAAACACACCTCGGACCTCGGGGTGGGAGAGCCTACTCCTGCATATGGTTTCCAGGTGTCTGGTATTCTACCGGACAGTCCGGTATTTGCACTCTTTGTCCAATAAAAAAAATCAGAAAATACCGGACATGTGCAATGTCTGGTATTCTCTGATTTTTTCCAGCTGCGCACCGGACAGAAGCCCGGTGTGGGCCGGTGGAGCAGCTGGAAGATGGGCTATGATCAGCGCTGGGAGCCTGTGATTGCGCAGAAGCCTGGCAGGGATGGGGAGAGTGGCTGGGACTTCCCCATCCCCACCGGGCTTCTGCGCAATCACAGGCTCCCAGCGCCAATCACGGCCCTGCCTCCCAGCTGGAACTCCCAGCCAGAACTCCCAGCCACTCCTCCAGCCCCCGCCAGGCTTCTGATGCTCCCAGCTTGGGAGTCCCAGCCTCTCCCAGCCCCAGGGGGAGTGTCTGGGAGAGAGAGTATTTATTATCCTGCACTCCTTTGTTGTTGTTTTTTGCTTGACCAAAATACCACGTGTCTGGTATTTTTGGGGGGACCATCTAGCAACTCTACTCCTGCACCCTCCCTGGGCTGCTTCCTACCAGATCTGCTGGGTCAATGTCCCACGGAGCAGCCGGGTCTTCTGACTCTTCGGGGGCCACGTATCTCTGGGAATCTGCTGGGGTTGCGCTCCTGCTGTCGCCAGGGCCTCTGCCACTCTCGGCTCGGGCGCTGGCTGATGCTGCTTAGGCGCTCCAAACAGAGGTCCTTCCCCTCTGACCTCCAGCCCAGACTGAGCCTCTCGCTAGGCTTTTATACCAGAGTTACCATCTGAGCATGCCCGGCAGGGCTGCGGGGGGCAGGGCTCCTCCAGCCAGGGCTAAACCCTGCTAGTTCAGTGCGGGACTGGTACACCCCGTCACAGTCCTAATGAATATGGACATCAAAAGTGTCCATGAACATTCCTCAGTGTGAGGCGTTACTGTGAGCTTGTTGGCACTCCATAATGAGGTTTCCTGCTCCTGGTTCTGTCATGTTGAATCAGGTAGCATAGCTGTTTTTGTACTGCATGAACAGTGAGCCGATTAAAATTTAGATTCTTTTTCATTCTGAGAGTGAATATCTTTTTGTTTAGTACTTTTGTCCGTAAGTGGCTCAAGACACATCCTTAAAGTCCCATCAAATTATTCAATTAAACTTGCATCGGGGTTGGGCAAAAGCCACTCAATGGCCTAGGGCTTTGATCTGGCCCATGCAGGTGTTCCAGGCCTCGCCCCCAGTATGCTGCCTGGGAGCTGGAGCTCTGCGAGCCCTTTCAAGTGCTTCTATTTAAAGAGCTAGTGTCCTCCCCACGGCTGCCAGGCAACTCATTGCCTGACAGGCACGGGAAAGGCGCGAGCTCTTTAAATACAAGCAGTTAAAAGGGCTCACAAGTACCAGCTCCCTGGCATTGTGCTAGCAGCACTGGAACTGTGAGCCCTTTTAATTGCTTCTATTTAAAGGGCTCGTGCCTTCCAGATGGCTTCCACAAGCCCTTTAAATCAAAGCAACTGAAAGAGCTCTCAGCCCCATGCTAGCCTGGGAGCCAGGGACACCTGAGCCTTTTCAACTGCTTCTATTTAAAGGTCTCATGCCTTCAATCCCAGGCTCCACCCCTTTTGTCTGAAGCTCTGCCCTTTCGGGTGTGGCCCATGCCCACTTCAAAAATTTTTGAAGTGGCCCCCACTCAAAAATTATTGCCCACCCCTACACTATTAGCTCTTTTTTGCTGACATAGCAGATCAAACTATCCCTTCCCTCCAGAATGAGTCAAACTAATATTCGAGCAGCATAGTATCTACAGAATTATTTTTCCTCCATTCCACCAGAGCATTCTGTACATCCACACCCTGGCTTGCTATCCACAAAGTATCCATGCAAGTAAGCCCTCACTTTTTAAAAACATTCACCAATAAATACAATAAAAATATAGAACACAGTCTTGTGAAGATCTATGCCTATGCTTAATGTCACACTCTAACTTCAGTGGCACTCCTCAGAGGGGGACTACCCATAGTATATAAAGCAGTGGTTCTCAAACTTTTTGGCCCACGGACCACCCCACTCAACATAGACCTTTCTGCAGACCATGATGATAAAATGGATGCAGGAAGGGGTGGGGTACAGGGTCCGGGTGGTTGGGTGCAGGCTGAGGTTGGGAGGTCTGGCTGGGAAGTGGGGTACAGGAATGGGTTGAGGATAGGGGCATCTGTGTGGCAGGAAGAGTGCAGGAGTGGGCTGGGGGTGTGGGGGTCTGGGCATGAGGGGATGTTTACCTGGCTCTGTGCTTCCTGCTGTCCTAGGTACCGCCCCCTGCTGCTCCTTATGGCTGTGATTCCAATCAATGGGAGCAGCTGGGAAAGCCTCCAGGTGAGCAGTTTCCTAAGCTGTCATTCCCCAGCCAGGGGGAGGGTGAGCAGCAGTGTGCAGAACCCTTCCCCCCGCCCACAAGCCAGATCTGGCCTGCGAGGCTTGCTCCTGCAGTGGGAAGCCAGCACTAGCACTCCATCTCACGAGGAGTGGGGTCCGTGAGGATGGAGCATCAGTGCAGGTCCACCTGCAAGACTGTTGTGGACTACTAGTGGGTCGCAGACCACACTTTGAGAATCACTGGCATAAAGTTAGCTTGTGTAACCCAGAGGCACAGTTCACTCTCCCTTGTCAGTATCTAGGTGCCCCTTGTATGTTAATTTTTGCAAGAGATGGGTCTTAAAAAGTAAAAAGAATGAGGGGTTAATTCACACAGATTTCTGTTTCTGTGATGCTCTGTCCACACAACTGTACCCTAAAAAGAGTGTTACAATATGGACTCATTGAAAAAGATCATGTTTGGGATACATGCTGCAACCACTACTTGCATCTTGACATACTAAGCTTTTGGGTTAATGAACTTTTGCTTAAGGCACCTGAATGGATAAATCAGCTGATTGTAACTATCTCAGGATAAAGCAAGAGTGTGATCAGAATTGAATTTTGATGTGCTTTGTTAGAAATAAAGCTTATTGCAGTGCCTTCATTATCTCACTTATGGTCGCGGAGGCAGGTCGATTCCAAATGTAACTTGTTGAAGTGGCTTACTGTTTCTAATGTCAAGCAATGCCAGCCAGATAAGGAAGACTGAGAATGATTTTAGCTGACATTTACCTAGTTGATGTGAATGGCAATGAATTGATAACTCGGCACATGACTTTAAAGGGTTTTAATCACAGAATTGGAAGGAACCTTGAGAGAGTCAAGTCTCCAGCACTCATGGCAGGACCATGTACCAGCCACACCAATAGTCACCAAATGGTCGACTGCAATTGATTGATTACTCCTGAAGAATCTCACAGTCAATTGCACTCAGCACCTGGCAGGCTCCTTGCCTCCCCAGGAGTTCCTGGTGTGGCCTCATGTGTGCGGAGGGAAGTGCGGAGTCTTGGGGTGCTGCTCCTGCCCACAAGTCCCTTTCCCCCAAAGTTCTCAGTGGCTGAGAACAAGAAACTGTGGCCAGCGGGAACTGATGGGGACAGCGTCAGCAGAGAGAAGCAGTGCATGGAGCCACATGCCCTGCAACCCCACTCCTGGGGACACAGGTGTGCTCTGGCCCCTTCCAGCTGCTCCTCCCAATCAAGCGACTGTACTGTCCCTAGCCCACCACCAGCTGCATCTCCTGTCTGGTGGCAGGGCTGGGGGCAGTACAGCTGCACAGCTGAGGAGCCTCTGGCTCCTGGGAGCAGTAGCACCACACCCCTCTCCTTTGGCCACAGTGTCTCCTAGAAGCAGAGCCCCGTGGAGCAGCAGATGCCAATGTCTATCCATGGGGCCTGGAGCCACTGGCAGTAAATGTCAGCAAACCCCAACCCTCTCCCAGAGCCAGCACTTCCTCCCCCACCTCTGCCTCAGCCCTGACCCCCTCCCAGAGCCAACACACATACACCCGCACCTGTACTCCAAGTCCATCATATACACTAACCCTCTGCCAGAGCCCAAAAAACAAGTGAGAGAAAGCAAACAACAGAGGGGGGTATGGAGTGAGCAGGCATGGCTTTGAGGAAGGGGCAGGACAGATTTGGGGTTGTCTTTACATCCCGAAAGTGATCTTGGGTATGAAAAGGTTGGGGACAACTGATCTATATCACTGGGAGGTGGGTCTCAGGCTCCTTCCCCATGGGGTGCATCTGCTGGGGCTCAGGACTTCTGCAGGACTGGGCCTGAAGCCATGAGCCTTGTCAGATGCATCTCACAGAGCTCAAGCCCATGGCTACTGTATCCCAGATCCTGAACTTCTTGAAGATAATTTGTGCCTTGGAGGCTCAGAAAGTTTGGCCACCCATGCAATAGCCTCATTGTGTCCTTGAAATCCATGCACAGTGGGACTCTGCACAGACTGGTATTTTTCCTCCTGCAAGGAGCTGCCTCCATAATACCATTTCCCCCTGTGAATCCTACAAAACCTTCTTTGTAAGTCTAGAGCTCACACTGATACCCATTAATGGAGACTGGATAAGAAGAAGGAAAAGAAGCAGGTACAGGCAATTTAGATGCACATTATCCTCCTTCCCAGGACCCATGGAGAAATCCTGGAGAAGATGACGACCCGGCTGAAGTGTGTTATCTATTCCAAGAAGTTTTTGCTTGGAATCCCATGGACCATCATGGAGGAGGAAGGGGAAGACCTTCTTAGGCACAGTTCCAAAGGCCCCACTGCCAGGGATTCTTTTTTTGTGGGGCAGAGGGTGCCAAAAAGCTAGAGCCAGTAAGGAGGTGCAAAGACACTCCTGTAAATGGGAGCTGGCTTCCTGGGAAAGCCATTCACCCCTGAGCATAGGTGGTGAGTTGTATGGGCTTGTGATGTCTCTGCTCCACAAATATTCAGAGCAAGGGGGCCTGGATTCACCAATGTTTGGGGCCAGGCCTCTCCTCTGGCCCCACCCCTGGAGCATCCCTGCACCCTAAACAGCAGCTGGCTGCTGCTTCCCACTCCCTCCCTTGGCTGAGGCCACAAATCCCCCTGCCCAGAGAAGCCCTGAGCATCCCCCTACACCTGCCCAAAGGAGCCCCAGGACAGCCTCAGTTGCACCGACCCAACCTGCTCTGGGGAAAAGCCACAGTGTCTCTTGATTCTAAGATGCTTTTGATATGCTCCTGCAGGTTCTGGGGTGGCCGAGGCAGTGGTGGTGGTGGTGTTTGCTATTCTGCTGCACCAATGGCCTCAGAATCTGCATGAGGCATATCAAAAGCATATTGAAAAAAGAGACGCTTTTCCCCACAGCAGGCAGCAGCCGGGGCCCCTGGGCCCTCATAATCACCCAGGCCCACGGGCAATTGCTCCTTTTACCCACCTGCTGTTTGGCCTGGTCAGCAGATGAGCACATCCAGAGCTCATTGCTGCCAGCAGGAGAGGATGGGGGAGTACTCCCCTGGGCCCAGCCCCAGCTCAAATCCTCATCTCTGGCTTCATTCCAGAGCCCACAACTCCAACAAGAACCCTCACCTCCCTGCACCCCAACCCTCTTCCCCAGCCCTGAGACCCCTCCTGCACTATGAACTCCTCATCTCCAGCTCCACCCTGCAGCCCTCAGCCTTGCACACCAACCCTCTGTCCTAGCTCTGAGCAGCTCTCACACCCCAAACTCCCTAGACCTAGCCAAAGCCTCATCTGCTCACTCCCCAACCCTCTGCCCTGAGCCCCCTCCTACACCTCAAATCCCTCATCCCCATCCCAGAGCCCTCATGCCCCATGCTCCTCCCCCATTTTGCAATATAGGGAAACTGCTATACTAGGGGTGGGGGAGAGAACCTCCGCAGGCCGAATCTGGCCTGCCAAGTGGGTTGCATTATTCTAAATATATGGTATATTGGTTCACAAGAAAGGTGTGAAGTGCTAGGTTTGGACTCCTGGGCACCACCAAAAATTATACAAACTTGGCACCCATGCACCTGAGGAGCCATCACATTACAACCCATACTAGACCAGACTATTATGTGCCACAGGAAAAAATAATAAGAACTGATTTACACCATTGTCTGAGCCCCTTCAAAGGCATAGAAATGATACTGAGAATGATCCAGATAATCCTGGCAATTGACTTATAGCTACACATTGCAGAGGAAGGTGAAAACCTCCCACAATCATTACCAATCCAACCTCGAAAAAATTCCTTCTCAACCCCACATATAATTATCAAGTAGATCTCAGTATGTGAGCAAGACCCCACCAACCAAACATCAAAGGGTATGTCTACACTACCACCCTAGTTCGAACTAGGGTGGTAATGTAGGCATACCGCACTTGCAAATGAAGCCCGGGATTTGAATTTTCCGGGCTTCATTTGCATAAGCCGGCCGGCGCCATTTTTAAATGCCGGCTTGTTCGAACCCCGTGCCGCGCGGCTACACGCGGCACAGGCTAGATAGTTCGAACTAGCAAGCCATTCCGCACTATCTGTACGCCTCGTGGAATGGCTTGCTAGTTCGAACTATCTAGCCCGTGCCGCGTGTAGCCGCACGGCACGGGGTTCGAACAAGCCGGCATTTAAAAATGGCGCCGGCCGGCTTATGCAAATGAAGCCCGGGAAATTCAAATCCCGGGCTTCATTTGCAAGTGCGGTATGCCTACATTACCCCGCTAGTTTGAACTAGCGGGGTAGTGTAGACATACCCCAGGAGAGATTATGTTTAGTGCCACCTCAGAGCCCTGGTCATTCTCATCCAATGTCTCCAGTTGTGACCAACCATGATGTTTCGGAAGAAGACCAAACGTCTTTCGCAACTTCAGACAAAACCAAGAATAAGAGATGGTAAGAGTATGGGACTTAAAAATACAGTGACCACAAAATACTTTAAGCAACTGCCTTCCAGGCTATCGCAGTCCCTCCATCTCAGGCTTGGTGGGAGGCCACTCTGGCTTGCTGTGTCAGGCAATTAACCAAAGCTAATCACCAGTCCCTAACCCAAGACTCCTTGCTGGAGCAGACAATACTTACTTTCTTGGCTCTGACCCTCTGGGAGGGCAGAGCAATAAGTAGTCTTTTGGCCTAAGCCTTCTGGCTAACACAGGCACTAAAAACAGTCTAGCTCTGACTTCCTGTTCTGTCCTGGGTGGGACAGAACAATAAGAAATCCTTAGCCTGAGCCTTATAGCTTAGGCAGGCAGTAACCACAATCTAGGGGACTACAGTTTTCTGTCTGGAGCAAGCCACAAGCACAGGCTGTCAAACCCAGGGTGAGTAGCCTACCACCCCATGGTTGGGTCTGGCCACAGGTAGATAAGGCGGTCTTGGCACACCCTACTCTAATGGGTCCCAGACCAGGTCCCTAACAGTGGTGGGGGAATTCCACCAACACACACTGACTTGTATTGCAACAGCACAACCCCTTGGCACTTCCTATCACAGTCTTTTGGTGTGGCTTTATAGTTTGCAGGTCCTCAGTCTCTTGGGAGCATGTGGTGGATGGCAGTGCCAGCAACTCTTCCCCACGCTCAGTCTCCTCAAGGAGCAGGGTGTTCAATAGCTTCAGGTCTGGTCTGAAGTCCTGTGGGAGTGGGCAGCATTAGAGATGTCTAGCGCCGTCATTAGCTACGGCACAAATGAGCTAAAATGCCTCCCCTTTATACTTCCTGTCCCTCTCCACTGCTTCCAGTGCGGGGTAGGTGGGGTTGGCTTGGCTTCACCTGCCAGGGAGAGTGTAGTGGTCTCAGGTTTGGAGAGGGGCCACTGTGCCTCACTACACAGGCAAATCCTGAACATAAATTCACCAGGAGAAAAGCTTCATTTCCATATAAAAGAGAGTTACTCTTCCTATGCAGTACTGGTGATTCTTCGAGATGTGTGTCCCCAAAATGTACGTCCTAGCACTCGCGACTGGAGATTTTTCTATCAGTGCCCTGCCATGCTGTGTATGTGCTGTAGCACCTCCTTGTGCCGTTGGTGTCTGTTAAGCATGACGCTCTGGTTCCTTCTCTACCCTGGTTCCAATCCACCAAAGAAGCTCCAAAGTAGGGGAAGGAGGCAGGGTAATGGAGCTCCCATGGGGACACACATCTTGAAGAACTACAGTTACTTCTCAGGGTGAATAACTCTCTTTTCTTCTTTGAGGGATGTCTCTGTGGGTGCTCCTATCTGGGTGACTAGAGAGCAGTGTCCATATCATGGAGGCAGGTTTGGAGCCCTACCCTTAAAATTGAGGATAGTATCTCTTGTCCTACTAAAACAATGAGAAGTCCTGTGGCACTTTATAGACTAACAGTTTTATTGGAGCATAAGCTTTTGTGGGCAAAGACCCACTTTGTCAGATGAACTCCCTTTGATGACCTGTAGTACCCATCAGTCTGATGTAGAAAGGACAGTAGGTCGTGGGTACACTGAAGGTGTGTAGATGATGGTGTCACAGCTGTAGGGATTTCTCTATGGCTCTTGACTAAATCTTCAAATTTGTGTTTTGGAGGATGAAGGTTGGGTTGTTGTGGGCTGCTGCTGATACTGAGGCCTGTGTTTCTGTGGCCTGTGTTTCTCCCTGAAGTTGTACTGGGGTGGTTGTCTGTATGACCCTCTTGTGGTTTTGGAATAGTTCTTGTACTTAAGTCTCTTGTTAGGTGGTATATACATGCCTAAGGTTCATAATATCGTATGGGATTCCTTCACAAAATGTAGGATTTTCTCAGTTTTGGCTGCAAATAGGTAGGTCTTTTTGAAGGGGAAGTCCTCCACCTTTAGCTGTAGCTCCCTAGGAATGCCTGATGCTTGGAGCCATGAGGCTCTACACATGACAAGGCTGTTGTGGTGCTGCGAGCTGCAGCATCCAGGTCAATTGCACCAGGTCAATTGTGGACTGTAAAGCGGTGTGGGCATTGGTGTGTCCCTCTTGAATAATACTATGGAGCTGTAGACTTTTGTGCTCCAGAAGGAACTGGAAAAGCTCTTGTAGCTTAGAGTACTTGGTGTAGTCATAGTCAGCAAGCATGGCAGAATAGTTGGCCACCCTCAACTGTAGTGTTGCTCATGAGTACAGCTTTCTGCCCAGGATGTCTAGGTGCTTCTGATCCTTATCCTGGGAGGTGGACCTCATGCTAGGTTGCTTTACTTGATGCTGGACAGAATCCACTACCAAGGAGTTAGGTGGTGGGTGTGAAAACAAGAAAGTCCATCCTTTTGGCTGGGACAAAATATTTGTGGGCAGCCCTTTTGTTGGTGGGCATAACTGATGCTGGAGTCTGCCAGATGTTTTCTGCAAACTTCATGATAGCCTCAGCCATCAGGAGTGCAATCCTGGAAGAGGTGGGAGGCTGTAGGGTAGCAAGAGTCTGTACTATTTCTCTTGCACCTCCTGCAGATGGCATTCCTATTTTATAGCCACCCTCTTGAACAGTTCTTGAAATTGTTTAGTGTCGTCTGTTGGGGGTGAAGTGGTTGGAATGAATATGCAGTCTTCAATTCTCATATTCTGCAGACAGAATATAAAAGAGCAAGGCATATCTGCCACCATTTGGTTCTTTCTTACTCCAGAACCCATTACAGAAGAACTCTGAGGCAAGGCCAAGTTGTGGAATGTGCATATGGATGATGCATCTTGAAAAATTCCAGTTACTGTGAATGACAATTAACCTTCCTTTCTCCTTCAAGTGAGTGCCCATATGCTTATTCCACTGAAGATGACTCATAAGTAGCTATCATATTAAAGAGATGGCAGCTCGGAGTAATTAACGAAATAATGATTGACAGTTTTGCTGAATGCAGCATCCGATTTCCAGGGTTGGTGCATATTGCCAAGTAAAACATGTGGATTGATGCTTTACAAATGTCTGATATTGTTAAGTTTCTAAGGTGTTGTCTATACTATAAAGTTATGATGGCATAGCATGGGAAAAATCTACAGCCTCCTTGAAGAATGTAGTTAAGCCATCTTAAAACCCCTGATTCTTTTCTATGAAAGAATTCTTCTGCTTCTCAAGGAAGTAGAATACCTACAATGGGGATATGCCTTCTTTCACTGCAGTAACTGTCTACACTGAAGTACTACAGTGGCACGGCTGTAACATTTTAAGGGACACATAGCCTGAGTGTTGCTTCTGATCTTGCTTGCGCTGTGGTGGAATGTATCCTAATTGTGGCTGGTGGGTCACCTTTGCCACCTCATAGCATGTTTTAATGAAGTCAGAAATCTTATTGAATAATCTTTGTACTGAAACAGCAGAGCCTTGCATTTTTTTCACACTAGAGACAAATAAACTTGGCAACATTGTGAAAAGTTTTATTCTGTTCTGGCAGTAGGCCAACAGAACAAATATCTTTAAATACTGGTATATATACAGGTTTAGATGGAATTCTGTGATTGTCCATGGAAGGAACTTAAAACATATACTCAGCGATTAGTGCTTGAATTTTTTATGGCTAGTCATGGCTACCAAAAACACCATTTTCATCAACATGTGCAAGAGTGAAGAGGAAGTCATGGGCTCAAGGGGTGGCCCCACGAGAGTTGTAAACACTACTTTCAAGAACCAGGGGGACTCTGTTCTCTGATGGGAGAATATCTTCAAGAATTTATTAACCATTAGGTAAGCAAAGAACATATGATTATGCACTGGCAGGTGCACTTTTACCTGACAAGCTGATAGATTATTCATTCCAATTTCTAGTGAGTTTCCCAGGATTGGTGGGATTGCAGAGCAAAGAGGGATCAATGACTTCTATTGGCACCACTAAGAGAATCTCATTCATTTTGTCTTGCTAAGTCTTTCCTACTGTTCATCAGATCCTCCCTGTAATGGGGTATACAAGCCCCACACAGGAAAACAAGGGGTTAAGGAGCTGCTCTGTGCTCAACCAGCCCTTTTTTGTTGATTCCCTATGTAGAGAGAGACTTAGAAACAACCTGACCAGAGAACCAAGACATGAAAGGAAGCATCTGCTACCCCAAGATGAAGAGAGCTTCCACGCCATGCCTCACTGTGAAAAAATGCCAGCTGATGAGCTGACCTTCTTCACAGCCTCCTAAATTTAAATCAGTCTTCCTGACAACAGGGCCAGAAATGCATCCATTATGGACTGCACACTCATTTCTCTTCTTGAGTAGAATTTCTGACACTTATGGTTGATATCCCACTCATAGTTTGGGAGAAAGTGCCTGATGAGAATGTCTGCTAGTGTGTCCCAGTCCATCCAAGTACATTGGCACTAGGTATATTTGATGGTTGACATACTGATTCTAGTGTCTGACAGTCTCTTGGCAGAGTGGAGAGGAACGTGTCCTAACCTGCTTGCTGATGTACAATATATAGTTGTGTTGGCAATCATGATTTGGATGGACTGTCCCAGTATTTAAAAAAAAGGACTTGTAGAATTCTGGATTCTCTTACTGCTGCAAGGTGCAGAGACCTCCTCTATTGCTCTGACAGAAGCTTGACTTCTTCATAATAAACATCTTCATAAAGAGGGATGGGAAAGAGGATTTGGAAATAAGCCTGGCAGAATATTGGATGGAATAATCATGTATAATCATATTTATGGTCCACTGGTTGATAATAAGGAACTATGCATGCCTGAAACCAGCTAAGCAAATCCCAAAAGGGAGGTTATTGATTTTCAGTCACTGGAGAGAGAATATATATTTCAACTGCCCCATCAAAATTAAATGTTTCTGAGACAGTGAAGACTTAGAGATTTGAGGAGGAGTGGTAGGTCTGTTGTGGAAATGCTGTCATTTTCTGTCATTCTAAAAACTTCTAGTGGTAGACTGAATGAACAGGTATTCTGGTTTGATTTGCTTCCTCTTAGGAGCTGTTGTGTAGACTCAGGTACACAAAGTGGCTTGCAAGTCCTTCAGCATGTGAGGTCCTTCTCAGGTCCTTCAAAGGACAGATCTTCTGCCATGGTGTGTATTTCTCTTGGGAAGGCTGATTTCTGAAGCCATGAGGCCCAGTACATAACAATAGCCATTGCCTTCATCAGGCAGCCGTATCTGGCACATCCGATGCAGTTGCTGTTTAGAAACTTGTCCAAGTTACAAGCTGACCCTCAGTAATCTGTGGTGTGAAATCCTTCTAAATACCGTTGAGAGACTGCTGGCCTTTTCTGACAGTCTTCCCCTGTATGGAAAAGTCACATCTGGCCAGTATAGCTGGATAATTGGCTACAAGGAATTGTAGGCTTGCAGAGGAGTAACCTTTTTAGGCAAATAAAAATAGTCTCTTTGACTCATTGTCTGTCAATGTGGCTCTATACCATCTTGTCTGTCCTTCAAACTGGTCCACCAGGGGAACAAGGTTAAAAACCAGCTCCCTGTGCAGACCGGATGCCTGCTGCCCTGTGCTGCTGCCTCTGTATCAGAAGCAGCAGCCCCTGTCACAGCGGTCTGAGCTCCCCACAGACAGAGGCTGGTCTGCAGCAGCAGCCCCTGTCTCCAGGGAGCTCGTACCCATGCGAACAGGGGCTGTTGCAAGTCCAGGCTCGCCACAGACAGAGACTTCTGTGTAGGATGCCAGAGCTGCCTCTGTCCATGGGGAGCTCAGCGTCCCTGTGGACAGAGGCTGTTTTGCAGCAGCCTCCCCTGTCTCTTTCCCCGTACTGTTGTAGAGGAAGCAGTGCAAGGGGGAGCAGGTGGCACTGTGGAACTGGTGCTAAGGGAAACTGGCTTTTATGCTGGCTCCCCCCAGATCAGCTCCTGCTTGCCTCCCTCTCCCCGCTGCTTCTGTAGGAGGCAACAAGGGGGGACACGCAGATCTGTCGAGCGGCATGCATGGGGAGTCTATCAGGGGCAGCAGCATGGGGGAGGAAGGTAGGCGGATTTGGTGCTTGCTGGGAGTCTGCTTAAAGTCAGCTCCTGACAAGCACTGGCTCCCACTCCCGCACCTTGCATGTAGTCAACAAAATTAATTGATAAGCCTAGGCAGCCTAATCAGGTTAATATCGGTTAATCGTGTAGTCGCCTATCCCTTCTTAAGATAGCAAATCTATTTCATCACTGCTACAAGTCTTCAAAAGGACTTTGCAATTCATTTATGCGTTTGATTTCTTTAGCAATTTTAATTCTCGCCTAAGTGCCCTGTAAGTGCACAGCTATCTATTTAGGCCCATGAAGACTATCTGGCAGGACACACAGGGCAAGAACATGCATACCACTGCACCCCACCCTCTACTCAAGCCCCACCCCAGAATCTGAACCCCAACTCTCTGTCCCAGCTAGGGTTGCCCATTCTCCCAGACCAGACTAATCAGATAACATCTGTGACAATGGCGTCTCGTCCATCTGATCTGATTGAGTTGGAAACCCTCTCAGCCCTCAGCCCCTCAGCCCTGGCTCTACTCCAGAGCCTGCACCCCCATCCAGAGTTCTTCTACCTCAAATCTCTGTTCCAGCCCTGAGCCCCTCTACCACAGTCCTACCTCAGAGACTGCAATTCCCAGCAGGAGCCCTCATACTTCTGCACCCCAACTCTCTGCCCCGGCCTGAACCCACATTCAAAACCCCTTGTCTCTCCCTGCACCAAATTAATTTTGTTATGTGCATTAATATGAAGGTGATGTGGTGCACATAACCTCCATATTGATGCATAGAATAAAATTAATTCTGCTCAGTCATGGGAAAAATTAGAGGAAACAATGGTTCTTTCTTTCTTTCTTTCTTTCTTTCTTTCTTTCTTTCTTTCTTTCTTTCTTTCTTTCTTTCTTTTTTAAGTAATCCATTAGATTTTAGATTCAAAGCATTGGTTACAGTGTGCTTTTGGGTAACAATCTGAATTATAAATTGACCTGGGACTGTGGCTGGTCCTTTGGGATCAGAAAAACCTTTTTATTTGGTGAGTTTTGTTTCCATAACCTCTCATCTGTATGAGAAGAGGTACTGGTGGCAGCACAGAAAAACTGGAGCTTTTGATGTTGTCTGCCTTCTTGTTAGCCAGTGTGGCAAACAGAAGAGCTCTTTATGACTGGTTTGGTGTGCCTTATAGTAGGACACCCCTAGTCTTGGGCTGTAAGTAGTCCGGTCTCTAAGCAATTTGCCCCGAATTGACTCTCTAAGCAGTATCTCCCAGATAGCCCTATGTCAGAGTGCATAATAAAGAATTTTGTTTCCTTATATTTTTATCTGTTCTGAGAGATGTGGATTGTGTCAAGGCAGGTGTCTGCCATGTGGTTATGGTCTGATCCATGATATCCTTGTTAACCATGAGGATACAGACCATGCAGCACAGATACGGGAAAATATTATGAACTAATAAGTGATACCATTTTCTGATCTTCTTTATGTGAAAAAATAGACCTTAAAACTGATTTCAGTGGTTCAGATTGGGCTATTGTGTGAAATAATGGGAAGCAATTTTCTTTTCTAATTTCTTTTCAGTTGATGCAAGAAAAAAAGTATTTACTAGGTATTACTGGACTTACATTAACATAAAAGGTTTCTGAAGTTGTATGAACATTTATTTATTCAGTAAACACAAAAATAGATCTGGGGCTCAATGCTGTTAGGAAATATATTCTTTTGTAACATTGTAGTGAAATGTGACACTTTGATAGCTACTATACTAGTCACAAAAGCACAAACTGCACTTCGGACTTTTCAATTAAGATTAAGAGCACAGAAATAAATAAATAAGAGGAAAGCTTAAATCTCTATCTAAATCAGTTTGTAAGCTCAATGCAAATATTATAGCTATATAGCTTGAATATGTGTCAGGAAATTCTAGATTCTGTATTTTACTATTCACTTTCAGAAATCAAAAGGTGTAATCAAAAGGAACAGCATTTTGCAAACATTCTTATTGTACCTGTGATTTGGCTTTTGGCTTGCAACATTGTAAAAATACAGATTTAGGATGTAAATTGCTAATGTAAAGTGGTGTAGAATGCACTGAACATGTTTAGTTTTCTAATAGCATTGTGCATTGGCAGCCTCTGGTTCATATTTTAATATCATAGTTCATTGATATTAGATACATATGGTTCACATAGGCTTACATAGGTTTCCTTTGAAAATGTATGCATGGAAATCCAAGATTTTCTACACAAAAAAATTAATTGTTAAATCAAGCTCTAACACATCTAACTAGAAAAATAAAGGCAAAGGGAAACCTATAGTTTATAATATTTTGTATACCTAATTTATGCATTATCATTTGTGGTTCATATTGAAAACCTGTATTTCATGATTCAGGATGTCAGAATACCAACGCGTTCTTTATAAAAATATATTATTGAGTTAAAAAATACTGGGAAATTGAAGTTTTTGCAAATTATTTCAGGTATTCTATCATTTGTAAGTTTTACCAAAACTCATTTGAACAAGAAGTATCTAGAGTTTCACTACTTTGCACTCCTTTTTTCTCTTTTATACAGCAGTTGATAGATAGTTATATTAAGTATAGCAATGACCCTAATGTACATTTAACTTCTGCATGAGGGCATTAAAGAGCTGGCAGTTTCTGCAAAACCAATTTACCACTAGTGTTAATAAAGAACATAACTGGAAAAGTCTACTTAGCATTTTCAGTATCAAACAGCTTACATTTTATTGGGAAAAAATCTAATTATATAAAGTAATACAAATAACATATTATATATTTGAAAAGCATTTAACTTTATACCAATATTCTTATCTTCCAGCATATGGCAAATTATGAGTGACCATTATCCCCTTTGATCTCTTCTAAAAGCATACTTTAAAAAAACAAGCTCTTTTTAATTTCTGCTTTTCAATTTTTGTTCTTTGCTGTGCCTTGCTCCATTGGATTGTAGAGTTACATTTACCTTTTGGATGCTATGTGCTTAGATCAAAATTTCATCTTCATTTCTTGGTAACAGAGGGCATAATAATGCTATCTTCCTTTAAATAGTCCTTTTGAAGATCATTTCTTCACCACTGAAAATTTCTTCTCAAAAAGCATACTGCTGCTATTCCCAAATTTGCCAGCACATGTTAGCATACTGTGTACAAAAATCTCTTAGCAACCATATCTTGGTGTCTAACATTTTCTTTCTTCCAGCTATGATTCATGGTGCCATCTGTAGCCAGATATTGACAGGCAGTCATCCTAAAATAACCATTATACATTTGTTCAACAACTAGTTATAGCATCTGCAAATATAAATTATGGGAAAAGGCCAATATTTCTTTGAGGCTCTTTATCATTCTCTTGATTATTATAATATTATTTAGATAAAGGTTTGCCTTGCTCACTTTGCATTTCAGTGACAATCAATGTACCTTTATCTGGTATAGTGCAGTAGCATCCAAAGGACCATTATACTGTATGGGTATGTCTACACTAGCTGGGATTTAAATATCCCAGGCTTTATTTGCATGTTCTCGTCTGGTCGCCATTTTGAAATTTCACTAGCCCAAACCCACTGCCGCACGGCTACACGCGGCAGTGAAACGTTAATTCAAACTAAGTCCTTAGTTCCAATTAACTGTTACTCCTCGTGGAATGAGGAGTAACAGTTAATTCGAACTAAGGACTTAGTTCTAATTAACATTTCATTGCCGCGTGTAGCCGCGCAGCAGTGAGTTTGGGCTAGTGAAATTTCAAAATGGCGACCGGACGGGAACATGCAAATAAAGCCCGGGATATTTAAATCCCAGGCTTCATTTGCAACTCCGGTCACCTCATTTGCCTACCTAGCTCGAATTAATGAGCTAGTGTAGACATACTCTATGCTATCCAAACACATAAGACATTGGGTTTAATGTAAAAGGATCCAATTCTTGCCTCCTTACCCATGAAGAGCAGCAACTTGCTCAGTAAGCTGTCCCAAAAGTCTATTTTTAAAAAGTACAACACACTTGAAACAATAAAAATGTAAGGCCAAGCCCTACTGCAGTCCCCTACAGGGCACTATTTACATGAGTAAGGAAAAGAGATGGGGAGGGTACACATGAGGAAACAATGCTTGACCCACAAGTAAAAGATAATCGATTCCGTGTGGATAATTTTGGTGGGCCTGTGACTGCCCTCCAGACATATGTGATGTACTAGTATATCCCTCCCCTTCCAGTTTCTTCTCAATGGGTTTGCAGACCAGGGATCTGCAATTTTGTGTTTTCCCTATAAACTGAGATTTCACCTAACTTGATTATTGTACTGAGTTTTATAATATTTTTGACTCTGGTGACCAGATGCTTTCTTTGATATCTGATATTTGTCCTTCAGTTTATCTTTTAGGTGATTCACATATCCCAAATATGTTTCTGGAGGTGCCCCATCTGAAGACACCCCAAAATAGAAATAAACTGCCAAACAGGCTTCTCAGAACAAATAACTGTGCATAGAACCCACCTTACTGAATGGCTTTCTTACAAGCATTTACCTAATGCTTCATGGAAGCTTTAGCAGGATAAGCCTGGGCATAACAAGTAAAATGGTCAGCAACCACTAGGTCCGGATACAGAACTCTAGTGGTCAAGTTCTAGTGACCATGAAGAAAAGACCTAGTCAAGGCTGTTCCCCATTCTGTCACTCCAAGTGCAGAATGTGAGAGCCCACAAAAGACCTTAAATACCCTGCCTCTATAGGCCTCTGCTTAAAAAATATCCCCAAGGTCACATATCCCCTGCCTTAGGAAGGAGCTGTCAGAACCAAGTAAAACAAAAGAAAACCCCTTTCTACTTGAACCCAGGAAGAAACCACTTGGATTTCTTCCAGAGGGGTATCCCCAAGCTCTTTTACCACAAGAGAGCTGGGAATAAAAAGAGAAAACAAACTACCATCTTGATAGCTGACCTCTCAGGCTACATCTAGATTGTAGGCTTTTATCAGAAGAGATCTTCTGAAAAAAACTTCTTCCAAAAGAGAGTGTCCATACACAACAGCGCATCGAAAAAGTGATGCACTTTTGCGAAAGAGAGCATCCAGACTGACTGGACACTCTCTCACATAAAAGGCCACCTGGTACCACGTCAGGCAGGGCTTTAGGTCACCAGTTGCTTCCGAGTGCTGGTGCCTTGCAGAGACATGCACTTAAAGGGACCTCCTGGACAGCCATTTCTCTGCTTCTGCTGCCTGCTTGCTACCTCTTCAAGGGACAGCAAAGCTTTAGCAGTGCCTGCTGTGATTACCCTGTTCTTTTTTTTGGATGCCATAGGTTTTTCCTTTGAGCCATGGAGTTGGAGCTGCCCCTGGGCATTCGATGGTCCCACATGGCCATGCTTCAGTTTTTGCAGCACTTTCTCCCACTTGCCTTTTTAGTCCTGCACGAGTTGAATCCTGAGCTCATTCTGGGGACCCTCCTAGGGTGTTGGGGAGGGGGGCAGAAAAGGGAGCATGGCAGGCACCTCCCAAGGGCTCAGGCAACCCCTCTCTCATTCTATGTTTTGTGTGTTTCTTTGCCACCTTCTGCAAGTGGTGAGAGCCATCAACTCGATCCTGCTGCAGAGGGTCATCCGTCTGGGAGACCTGGACATGACCAAGGCCAGATTTGCTGCCCTGGGGTTCCCAAACTGCAGAGAAGCCATTGATGAGAACCATATCCCAATCCGAGCACCAGAACATTGAGCAGCCCAGTACATTAATCGAAAGGGCTACTTTTTGATGTTGCTGCAGGCCCTGGTCAACCACCAGGGACACTTTACATACATATTTGTTGGGTGGTCGGGCAGGGTACACGATGCCCGAGTGTTCAGAAACTCTAGCCTGTACTGCAAGCTGGAGGCGGGCACATTTTTCCCCCTCCGTGAATTTCCCGATGTGCAGATGCCACTGTGCATCGTGGTGGATGCAGCATACCCTCTGACCCTATGGCTTATGAAGCTGTACACTGACTACCTGGATCCCAGCAGGGACCAATTCAATGCCCACCTGAAACGGGCTGGGATCCAGGTGGAGTGTGCCTTCGGCTGCCTCAAGGCACCTTTCCGATGCCTGCTGACCTGCCTCTATGTGGGGGAGCATAACATCCCCACGATGGTTGCGGCATGTTGTGTCCTCCACAACATTGCGGAAAGGAAGGGGAGGCCTTCCTCCCAAGGTGGATGCTGGCCACGAGGGGTGAGCCTTCCAGCAGCTGTGGACAGCTGCCATCCGCCAGGCCTATCAGGCCGGTGTATGCATCTCGGAGGCCCTCAGGGACAGGTTCTCTTAACGAGTCCAGTAACTCTCCCCAGTAATCTCTGGCTTGCAGCCCTATCCTTTCCCCACCACAACCCCTCCCTTCACCCTCTCCCTGACCTCTCAGTAAACACACCTGTTTGGTTTTCAAAAAGATGCAGTCTGTATTAATGAAACATCCTGAAAAGATGGGCAGGGGGAGGGAGGTTCATAACTGGGAGAGGGATAACAACTGGAAGGGGGTAGCTCTATGTGCAACCTTGGATGCAGGTACCTCGTTGAAGTTGCAGTTGGGTGGGTCCAGAGTGAACGGGGGAGGGAGGCTGGAGTGGGATCAGGGTTGTCAAGGGGCAGGAGGAGGGGCCATAGGCATCACTTGGGGAGGGGGCCTGGGCATCGCTAGGGGAGGGAGCAGAGGCATAGCAGGGGGGCGGGCGAATGGGGAATGGGCATAGCATGGGGGGCAGGAGGGTGGAAGCAAGGAGCAGCAGCATCATGCGGGTGTGCCATCATGCGGGACATGATGGAGCACATGTTGTCACACCCCTGGATCAACTGGTCCCATGCGCGGTCCCACCACTCTAATGCTATGCCCATTTCCCATCCACCTGCCCAGCCCCCGCTGTGCCTCTGCTCCCTCCCCATGCCATGTCAAATCCGTGTGGACCTTGTGTGCTAGGGTCTGGTGAATGTCACACAGGACACTGATATGCTGGTGTATAAGCTCTTCTTGCACCCTGGCACACCTTCGGGGCGCCCGGGCTCTGGCAGGTGGCTGTGGGTGTGGTTTGGCCCTCAGTCCCTGTGGAGAACACAGAGAGAGAGAGAGAGAGAGGCAGTCAGTAATCCTTGCAGACACAGCCCCTGAGGCCATGCACTCCTCTGAGAGCAGCAACCAACAGTTCGCAGCTCAGAGGAGGGGGATGTCCCAGGAGCAAGGCCATGTGCGGCCTGTACAGTGGCCTTTGTCTCACAGGGGCCCTGATGTGCCCAGAGGACTGTGCTGCCCACTCTCCCTCCCACCCCCACTGACAAGCAGCCAAGGGGAGTGTCCAGACACAGTGGAATCCCCTCATTGGCGGCACAGGAGCCGGGAGCAGCCTCGGCCTCCCTGGGGTCCACACACACAGGTGTGGCTCGCAGCGCTGTCTATGGGAGCGGCTGCTGTCTCACATGTGCAGGCATGCCTCTATGCTAGTGTGACGGGGCACTGAGACCCCGCACCCAACCCCCAAGACTCTGTGCCCTGGGAGAAGGGCAACAGAGTATGTACCGCCGCTGCGCCAGCTGCTCAGGCGCCGCGGCTCAGCGGGGCAGCTCCACGGCGCGGCTAAGCAAAGCCGCGGATCAGCTGATCGGGGCCGCCGCTCAGCTGGGGAGGAGCGGCGGCACAGCTGAACGGAGCACGGCGTGGACGAGGGGGCAGGGAGGGAAAGGCGCGGGGCAGTAGACGCAAGGAGGGGGCGGGGCACGTAAACCCCTCCCCCCCCAGGCTGGCCGAGAGCCATAAAAGCTGCCCGGCTGACAGGGACAGGGGGCGGCGAGGTGGTCGAGAGAGCGCCCCCCCTCCCCCCCACAGAGGGCAGAGAACCGGGAGTGACACCAACGGGCTCGACGGAGGGCAACCCGGCAGCGGAGGAGCCGCAGGAACACTGCGAGCGTTGGCAGAGGAGGCCGGCAGGGAAGGATTGACACCCTGGAACCGGGGTAGGAGAAAGGAAGGAAGCAGCCCAGAGCAGAGCGGCGAGATAGCCCGTGGGCTGGTGCATTTAGGGGCACGCCCCCACCAGCTGGACCGAGACTAACAGTAGTCTCCGTCCTCAGGGCCCTGGGCTGGGGTCCGGGAGTAAGGGCGGGCCCGGGCCCCCCTTCCTTCTCTCCTCCCGAGGGAAAACTGGCCATGAACGGGCTCATCGCCCGAGACTGAGCAGCTTTCATGGGAAGACGAGTGACCACTCCTTCGCCCCCCCCCCCCGAGACGGGCCAAGGGCCGGGACACGGTCACAAGGTGGCGAAGAATGTGGGTACGTTAGGACCACCCCGTATCCCTGGGGAAGAAGGGGAGGGCAGGGAGCCCGTAGGGGTAGGCAAGAAGCTAATTCCCTTGACGCCCCCGCAACGGGGACCCGTTTCTTTTTTTCCCTCCGTATTCCTTTACGCTCTCGGCTTGGTTTACCCCCGGCCTCACCCCAAGACGAGAGGGGGAGACGCCTAAGATCCGGAAAGCGGACAGGGCGCGACCACCAAGGAGAGAAATGGAACCGGGGAAGATTTTGGCCTGGCTCACAGAGCAGCAACGACAAAACCAACAACAGCAGATGCTGCTCATCCAACAGCTATCGGCCCAACACCAGGAACAACAGAGGCAGCTAGTGAGGGACCTGGCGGAGCAATTTCAAACTCAGCAGGAGCGGTGGGCCCGGCAGTATGGAGTCCCCGCCAGAAGTATGGCGGGGCTACCGCAAGACGATGGAGAGGGGGAATACACCCCGCCCGTGACCATCCGCCTCACAAAGATGGGGTCGGCTGACGACCCGGAAGTGTATCTAACTACCTTTGAAAGGGTGGCCACGGCCGCCCGGTGGCCAGTCGAACAGTGGGCCATGATTCTCGCCCCATACTTAACAGGGCAAGCCCAGTTGGCCTACCGGGGTCTGAGTACCCGCGACGCCCTGCACTATCACAAAGTGAAAGAGGCGATATTGGATCAACTGGGTATCACTCCGGAAACTTACCGCCAAAAGTTCCGGGAGGAACGATACCCGGTGAAGGCCAGGCCACGATTGGTGGCCCAACGACTGAAAGAAGTCGCATGGAGATGGCTTGAACCCGAGCACAAGAGCGGAGTTCAAGTGGCGGAAACGATAGTACTAGACTAGCCACCACCCGTCTACGATCGACGAAGCAGTCGAACTTATGAATGACTTCGAAGCGGCAGAGACGGTGGACGCTCAACCAAAGGTAGGCCATTCTCCCCCTCCCCCAAGACCGGAACCTCCGCGGTTTGGGCGAACCCGAGTGAACCCGACGCCACGGCCGGAGCAAGGCGGAGACCGGGGTGAGGAGCGGAGGCTAGCCCCAGCCTGGACGACTCCCCCGAACGATAACGCCCAGAATAAGACCCGCCCCACCAGTGAGGGGGATGCTACCAAAGAGCGCCCCAGCGGCACAGCAGGGGCTTGTTACCGGTGCGGGCAGGAAGGTCACTTACAGAAAGACTGCCCATACATGGACTGCACCTATGCACACGTCCTGGCTGGCGAGCCAATGCACCAAAAGGAGGGGGGGCGACAGAATCTTGCGGAGGATCCGCGTCAACAACCACCCAGTAGTAGGGCTAGTAGACTCTGGGTGCAGCCAAACAATCGTGCGAGAGAACCTAGTGGGAGAGGGTAGCCCTCGGGGCCCCCCAGTGCATGTACAATGCGTACACGGTGATGTACATCGGTACTCTACAACCTGGGTGCAGATAGCCGACGAAAACAGGGATAGCTGGTGTTTTGTAGTAGTGGCACCAAAGCTGGTATACCCTGTCCTATTGGGAAGGGACTGGGCGGGGTTCGAAACAGCCTTGAGGGACTGGCGACTGTCTGAGATGCCCGCCCACGAAGGGATGGTGGGCCAGACCAGGGCCGGCCAGGACCCCCACCCGAGCCCGATAGGGGGACCAGAAGAGGACCCAGGCGAAGGCACATCGGGAGCCACAGGGGAACGGCCCACGGAAAGCACCCCGTTGGGGCTATGGGAAGGAGACTTCCTGCGTGAGCAGCGCGGGGACCCGGTCCTGCAACATGCCTGGTCAGAGGCAAGGGAAATCACTTAGGGGAGCGACACTGAGGAACGGCAGGCAAACCCCCCATACTTTAAGGTACAAGGGGACCGGTTATATCGGGTAACGAGGGGAGCAGATACGGGGGAAATAATACGGCAGCTAGTAGTGCCCTGAGGGTATCGGCACCAGCTGATGGAGGTGGCCCACGCCAACCCGTGGGCAGGGCACCTGGGCTACGAGAAAACGCTGCAGCTGGTGTTGCAGCGATTTTTCTGGCCCGGAGTATACCACGAGATAAAAGAGTTCTGCGGGTCATGCCCCGAATGCCAGAAGGCCGGACCTAAGGCTATACCCAAGGCCCCTTTAGTGCCCCTCCCCGTGATAGAAACCCCCTTTGAGCGCATTGCCCTAGACCTAGTGGGACCCCTCGAGAGGACAAAAACGGGATATAAATATATTCTGGTGGTGATCAACTATGCCACCCGTTACCCGGAGGCAGTTCCCCTGTGGAATACCACTGCTCCCACGTTAGCGTCAGAATTGGTAAGGATCTTCTCCCGGGTGGGAATACCCAAGGAGATCCTAACAGATCAGGGTACAAACGTAACCTCCCGCCTCATGGGAGAATTATGCCGGCTACTCCAAATAAAAGCATTAAAAACCTCCGTCTACCATCCCCAGACAGACAGACTAGTCGAAAGATTTAACAGAACCCTCAAGGGGATGTTGCGCAAGTTTGTAGATCAGGACCTCGGGGAGTGGGACAGGATGCTACCGGCTCTACTGTTTGCAATCCGGGAGGTCCCCCAGGCATCCACAGGCTTTTCACCGTTCGAACTATTGTTTGGACGACGGCCACGGGGGATACTCGACGTGATCCGGGAGAACTGGGAGGAGCAGACTAGCAGGGTACAGGGGTCGGTCCAGTATATCCTTAGTCTCCAGCAGAAACTACATGAACTCGGGGAGTTCGCCAGGATAAATCTACGGGCCGCTCAAGAAAAACAGGCTAGATATTATAATGGAAGCACACGCCTACGTACTTTCGAGCCCGGGGATAGGGTGCTTTTGCTATTGCCCACGCAAGATTCAAAGCTGTTGGCCAAATGGCAGGGCCCCTTTGAGGTGGTCCGGAGGATAGGGGACGTGGACTATGAGATAAGATTGACAAGGGGTCGAGAAGGTACCAAGATCTACCATGTCAACCTCCTTAAAGCGTGGAAAGACCGGGAGGGCCTGCTGGTGAGTCCCGCTCCCGACGGTACCGACTTAGGGCCCGAAGCAATGAACTACAGCCGTACAGCCCCATTCCAGATAGAAGTCACACTGTCGGCAGCCCAAAGGGAGGGAATGGAGGACGTATTACGGAGATTTCCGGACGTAATGACGGACCAACCCGGGCAGACGACGGAAATATACCATCACATTGCAACGGAACCTGGGAAGAAGGTGCGGGACCAGATCCGCCCACTACCCAGGAAAATGTGGGACACGGTAAAAGAAGAAGTACAACGCATGCTCAAGTGGGGGGTGATAGAAGACTCCCGCAGCGACTGGCGGAGCCCGATAGTATTAGTCCCGAAACATGACAAGTCGTGGAGGTTCTGCATTGATTTCCGAAAAGTGAACAACATCTCACGATTCGACGCGTACCCCATGCCCCGGGTGGACGAGTTACTCGACCGACTGGGGGAAGCCCAATATCTCTCGACTATCGACCTGACACGAGGATATTGGCAGATACCGCTAACAAGAAATTCACGGGAGAAGACGGCGTTCTCAACCCCTTTTGGGTTGTATCAGTTTGTACGTATGCCGTTCGGGCTTCATGGGGCAGCTGCAACCTTCCAACGCCTGATGGACAAGATCCTGAGAGACCACGGACAATACGCAGCAGCCTACATCGACGATATCGTCATATATAGTAAAACCTGGCCGGAGCACCTTCAGCAAGTAGAGGCGGTGCTCCAGACGCTGCAGGAAGCAGGGCTCACGGCGAATCCAGCCAAATGTCAGTTCGGAGCCCGGGAAGTAACGTACCTGGGGTACACCGTCGGGAGGGGTCAATTACGCCCATTGATCGATAAGATCGGAGCATTGAGGGACTACCCCGCCCCGAGAACTGAGGCAGGTGCGACAATTCCTGGGCCTGGCCGGGTATTACCGTCCCTTCGTCCCCAACTTTGCGACACTCGCGACTCCCCTAACGAACCTAACCCGAGGGGCAATGCCGCAGAAGGTAAGGTGGACACCGGAATGCGAGGAAGCTTTCCGGGCCTTAAAACACAGCCTAACCCACGCACCAGTCCTTGCCCAACCCGATTTCAACCAGCCATTTACTTTGCAAACGGACGCCTCAGAGACAGGGATAGGAGCAGTATTATCACAGGGGGAAGGCCTAGGGGAGCACCCGGTAGTGTATATTAGCCGAAAGTTATTTCCACGGGAGGGCAGGTACTCCACTATAGAAAAAGAAGCCCTAGCCATAAAATGGGCTATTGAGATGTTGCGCTATTACCTCCTAGGAGTCCGGTTCCGGGTGGTGATGGACCACGCCCCATTGCGCTGGTTACAAACTATGAAAGACACCAACGCGCGGTTAATGAGGTAGTACTTAACCTTGCAACCATATTCCTTCGAAGTGGCCTATAGGGCAGGAACACAGCACCAGAATGCAGACTTTTTTTCAGACGATATGAGGAAGAAGAGAATGAGGACACA
Organism: Pelodiscus sinensis; assembly: GCF_052426305.1. NCBI lineage: Eukaryota > Metazoa > Chordata > Testudines > Trionychidae > Pelodiscus > Pelodiscus sinensis. Next base: position 88,227,537 of record NC_143056.1, on the reverse strand, counting down.
GAAGTAACAGGAATCTTAAAGGGGAGGATGTGTGGCGGGGCACTGAGACCCCGCACCCAACCCCCAAGACTCTGTGCCCTGGGAGAAGGGCAACAGAGTATGTACCGCCGCTGCGCCGGCTGCTCAGGCGCCGCGGCTCAGCGGGGCAGCTCCACAGCACGGCTAAGCAAAGCCGCGGATCAGCTGATCGGGGCCGCCGCTCAGCTGGGGAGGAGCGGCGGCACAGCTGAACGGAGCACGGCGTGGACGAGGGGGCAGGGAGGGAAAGGCTTGGGGCGGTAACCCCCCCCCCCGGGCTGGCCGAGAGCCATAAAAGCTGCCCGGCTGCCAGGGACAGGGGGCGGCGAGGAGGTCGAGAGAGCACCCTCCCCAGTGGGCAGAGAACCGGGAGTGACACCGACGGGCTCGACGGAGGGCAACCCGGCAGCGGAGGAGCCGCAGGAACACTGCGAGCGTCAGCAGAGGAGGCCGGCAGGGAAGGATTGACACCCTGGAACCGGGGTAGGAGAAAGGAAGGAAGCAGCCCAGGGCAGGGCGGCGAGATAGCCCGTGGGCTGGTGCGTTTAGGGGCACGCCCCCACCAGCTGGACCGAGACTAACAGTAGTCTCCATCCTCAGGGCCCTGGGCTGGGGTCCGGGAGTGAGGGCGGGCCCAGGCCCCCCTTCCTTCTCTCCTCCCGAGGGAACGCTGGCCATGAACAGGCTCATCGCCCGAGACTGAGCAGCTTTCGTGGGAAGACAAGTGACCACTCCTCCCCCCCCGCCCAGAGACGGGCCGAGGGCGGGGACACGGTCACAGGTAGGTACAGCACTCCTCGGTCTGTATGGGGTCATGCCTGCACTCTTGTGACTAAACTGCTTCCAGCTGTGGTGTCCCTCCTCCTGGGGCAGGATGTGTGTGGCCTCCCCTGAGCCTGGCAGCAGGACCTCAGGTGTGCTCAGGGGCTTCCTGTTGTGTCCATGTGCCACACAGTAACGCTGCACATGGTTGCACGTGCACAGACGGCACGTGCACAGACGGTTGCACGTACAAACGATGTGCAGCCTGAGCGACACTTGACTCCTGTCCCCTGTGCACTCCCCTCCCCCACCCTGTGTGTGTAACAAAGTGAGGCCACTAACCTGAAGATCCCTCCCAGGGGTCCAAGGAGGCCTGGGAGATATCCTGGCTCTCAGGCACCAGCTCCAGGGAGAGGGTCACAGTGTCCGTCTCCTCCTCCTCTGCCGCCAGCTGGCCCTGGCCCTTCTTCTCCTCCTTGTGGAGACCTCAGGCTGGGTGATCACGGGGGTCTCAAGACTGGAGTCAATGAGGATGGGTGGGGAAGATGTTTCCCCACACTCTTCCCCAGTATTTGGTGCAGCTCCTTATAATAGCTGCATTCTGTGGCCTGGACATATCCCTAGTGGAGCTCCGTGACTTTACTCTGGACCTGTTCCAAGGTCTTGGGTGGGTGTCTGCGCTCCCAGGCCGGCTTCCAATCGTTGGGTGATTAGTCCTAGAATGTAGCCATTGAACAAGCACGTGCATCCACATTTCTTCAACTGGGTCAGTACTTCAAGGTAGTGATGCTAAAATGCATTTAGTTATGTTACACGTGTGGGGCGGGGAATAGGGCTCCTGTCCCCCTTCCTGCACTGTACTAGTTGGGGGGAACATGAGGCTTTGCAGGAGCCAGTGTGCATGGGGAGACATCTTAAAAGCTCATCAATTAACCTTGTAAACAGGTACACTGTCACATCCCTACTGCAAAGTAAATCATAGGCAGACAGTGCCACTCACCACAGGTGCACTGCTAAGGATAATTTTGCAGTTGTCTTAATGTACATCAAGGGTTATTATCAGTCATTACAATGAACTCGACAACACAGAGGTAGTCATGGAATCTCCATGTCCCAGCCCACTTTAATGATGGGAAGGCCAATAGATGCGCAGTGTCATTTCTCTCAGGTGATGTGAGGCCTCGACTGCAAAAGCTACTGGTTGGAGTTTACTCTCACATTCTTGATAAAGGACAACTCCTATCCCAGTATATGGGATCAGTGTACACCAAAACAGGGGCTTGAGTGAGTTGCTGAATGCTTTTACAGAAAGCTTCTTCACAGTTCATTGTTTTCCAAATGGGGCACTAACGTTATAGTATTATTTCCAGGGTGGGTTACCCCTTCTTATTTGTGGAGGGAGGTATCCTTTGGTGAACTCTGTGAGTGCATGCACTATGTGTAAAAAAAAAAAAAAAAAAGTGTGTGAACCTGCAGTAAGAGCTGCAGAATCCCTGAAATAACTGACATTCCTTGAGAGGTATTAGACAGCCACACCCATTTTTCAGGGACCTTAATATTGTTTAAAAGAAGAATCTGATGTTTTTTATCCTGCTCCTTCATGAAAACCACAAGTTATGTTCTTAAAACACAACTATTCTCATAAATAAGCCATAACTGAATACTGTCTCAAGATTAAACAGAGCCTGCTTGGACGAAGATAAAAAATGTAAGCCTTTTTCTCACAACAAGCAAATAAATCATTTCTAAATCTCACTTGTTGGGCTCTAAAATACAAACTTAATTCATATGATAAGAGGACCTGCTGTGATATAAGAAGCATTTTACCAGCAATTATTACTTTAAAAATGACAAATAGATCATAAGAAAGCCCCTCCCCCTCAAAAAAAGTAATGGAGTGGTCATTAGGGACAACAGGCAAAATCCATCCCTGGCAAAACAATCCCCACTATAACATTATTGATTTTACCTGGTGGTGTACTTTGTAGCTGAGAAGCAGGATTTCTTGTTAGGCTTACCTACTTAATATCAAATTGTATTTAAACCTCCCTCCTCTTTCACTCCAAGTATGTGAAAACCTGATCTCTTTCACTCCTTAAAGACAGGAACTTGCACTTCTGTGCTTTTCTGACAGCTTACAAATGCCACCTAGCGAAGAATTCACAAGCCAGATGCATAATGAAATCCCCGAGTTTTATTTTAATAATTAATATGGGAAAGGAAGAGCCATTTCTGTAATATGTAGATTTAGACTTACAGTCTTGTTCCATGGCAAAATCCAGTAAAATGGGAAAGATCTATCAACAGCTACTTATTATATAATCCTTATTACTGCTAGATGGCTAAGCAGTAATTTTAAGGGAGGATTAACTGAAACTAGATAATGCGTGGTTGCAACATCAGATGAAACGCGTAAGAGACAGCCAATAATAAAATATATTTAACTTAAGTTCCCTATTTTTTCCCTTCCTGTAAATGCTATTCTAAATCAGAACACCATCAAATGCAATTTGATTCAGCAGAATTGTTGTAGAAAAATGTAAGAATGATACAGAGTTTCTGCTACACTACACTTACTCTGAAATTACTCTAGGCATTTAACTGGAGCAATCACAGCCAAGCAAATCTCAAAAAGGTCAAAAGTGATTACATATTCACAAACAGGCCCTTTTCCCAATGTTTTTTTGGGCCAAATGTCTTCCACCTCACTATTGCTATTAACTGGCCCATGGGATTGTCCTGGGGGCAGCGGCAGAGCATGAAGCCTCTTTCCCCTCCCTGGGGCTCACAGCTGTTCAGAGCCCTACAATGGCAGCTTCTCTTAGCAGAATGCAGGGGGCAGGGAGGGAGTCTGCCTGAGACTCCCCAATGCATCTACAAGCCAGATCTGGCAGCTTGGTGGGCCAGATCCAGCCCGTGGAGGGTACTTTGCCCAGGCCTGGCCTAGCCACATTGTTTGAAAAGTTATTTGAGATTCCTTGGGATTTAATGCACCATATTAACAAGATGATTATTTTTATTATTAATTATTATTGTTGTTGTTATGTAAACTAGTAAACTTAACTGGTATTGCCCAGGTCTGACCCAGGGCAGGGGTGGAGTCATGTTCCCTGGCTGCTGACTTCTCCCCGGGTTGGCCCAGAGCTGGGGATGTGCATGCAGCAGCTGGTAGCTGATCCCTGGGGCAGGCCAGGTTGTCGGCTTCTGCTGGCCAGTGGTTTCCCAGTGGGGCCCTTACTCCCCCCTGTAGTCATTCCACAGTATAACTCCTGCTACTAGACCCTGCCCTTTCTGTTTTATGAGAAACAATTTACTTCCAGGCCCATCCATTAGCCTGGCAAAACCAAACCCTGACCTTGCTTTAAATTAGGATAAAAGGAAGATGCCTACCAAATTTGGGGGTCCTAGCTCTTATCATTAGGAGGAGTTCTTGAACAAACAGACTCACACATCGACAGAAAGACATACATTCCTAAAATATATAGATAGTTAATGGATTCATCCCAATCTACATTTGTTACATTGCTAAAGTTTAATCATTTGGTGGAGAAAATTGTGTTGGATTATGTAATTAACGATAGTATCTGAATGGATGTGTACAAGGGAATCAAATTAAAACGGCACAGGCACACTTCATTCTGGCATTTCTTAAGTTTGGAATGCCGTACTTTACAACTTTACGGTTCTTTTAACATAATTGTTTTGTTTGGTTCGTTTTTGTAATTAATTGTTCTGAATACATGAACAGATTGGCTCCTGGATCCCTCAATGTCAGTCTGTCTCCCACACAGTAGTGCTATATTCAGGAACAGTTGAGGCACTCTCAGTGTAACAGGGAGAGGGATGAGTTAGAGAGAAAGTTCTCCAACAGTTTTCATAGCACAGACACAGCTTCAGAGAGGATATTATGGACATCTCCTTCACCCGTTCACAATCCAAAAACATGTAACTATGGCAACTGTTTCTTCAGCAAAGCATTATTAGGACAGCACTGAATGTATTTTAGTTGTCTTTAATGTGAAAAAAAGTTTGGATTTTCAGGCTAAATCGTACTATTTGCTTTTACTTTTCATTTTACTTTCTCATCTGCCTGCTTCTTTCAAGTGGAAAAAGGTCAGTACCATGCAACCAACCTGCACCCACAGAACATCACGGGGTCAAATTGCTTTAATATTTTTAAACCCTTTATAGTTTTCAAACGTGTACTAGGAAAGTGGGCCCCATTTTAGTTTTATTAAAACGTGAAATGAATAGATGGGACCAAATGAAAACTCAATCTGTCACCAACTTGGTAGGGGTTCAAAACCAATCTCTTTTATTTACTACAGGCCAACCCACTATCCTAGATCTGCACATCTCCAAAATCTGGGACACTGTAATTCAGTGGCTTGAGGCCAGCCTCTGGTGAAAGTGCTATAGAGTTACACTGCTTGTAAGGTGCTACAGAGTTACACTGCTTGTTGGCATCCTCATGAACTGAGCTTTGTACCACCTCACAGGCCATCCTCTACACCTATTTTTAAATCTTCTACTAACAGAGCATATACTTCATTATGCTGTAGCAAAACATTCTCTGGCATCAATTTCTGGCCAAAAGAAAAGAAAACATGTACTTACTGACTTTGCTTATTATGATCTTTACAGGATAATACTTCTAGATTAAATTATCTATCTTTTTTTTTTTAATCTAGGAGATGCTTCCTAAATTTTATTCCTTCTTAATCCAAGTGTAACTATTAGGAACAAATTCTACACATGCACATCAATTCTGCTGTACAGGTGTGCAGTTGAAGTGGAGAAGGCTGAAATAAGGGATTCCATGAGGTAAGTCTAAGCGCCCTGTGCACCAGGAAACTGCACTATACTGGGATTCTCCACACCCTAACACACTGTGGAATGTTATCAGGTATTTTGGAAGGGGGGGTGAAAGGGCTTTGACAAGAAGACTGTTTGTAGGTAAGAATCATTACCCTTTTATTTAAAAAAAAATCTTACTATTGCTCAATGAGAACATTTACAGAATTGAAAATGTCCAGGAAAGCTTAGTAAAATAAAGATTAGTCTTAGGGAAGCCTTTAAAGCAAACTGTCCTTTTTAGATCATCAGAGAGGATATAAGTTAAAAGTTATGTCCTCACTTAAATGGAGTTTCCAACGTCCATTAATGATAATGGGGATTAAGCATGTCCAATCTAACAAAGATAGATAATTTGTTAATATTTGTGAAGCATTTGGCTACTATAACGCTAAGCATCATTGAAAAGCTTGTGAGGAAATTAATAATTGTCTCCACGTCAGTATTTGTGTGGCGGTGGCAGCAAATAGGGGCTGGGGCCACACATTGAGCCATATGGAGAAACTAAAATATTGACTACTAGAAGACTTACCCTGCATTATCCAGATCCGGCCCAGGGAGGAGGTGGATCCACACACCCTGGTTCCTGGCTTCTCCCCGGATCAGCCCAGAGTGGCAGGAGTCCTCCACTGATCTACTCCTTCCCTTCCCTCCTAGCACTTCCAGTAGGAAGAGGGAGAAGTAAGGATGTGGTGTACCCAGGGGATGGGGACAGAAGCTTGGTGGAAGTGGCCCTGGACTGAGGCATGCACTGTCACTCTGTGGGGGATGATGCATGCACAGTCTGATCAGGTGCTGTGAGGGGCTCATGCATGCACGGTGCTGATAGAATTTTCTGAGATTTTAGAAGCTAAAATAAAAAATGTCTCTACTAAGTATATGCAAACTGTTTTTTCCCCCAAAGGCCTACGTAACTTAATGAAATTATGAAAATGTTTACAATGATGGGAAAAGGCACATACCTGACATAGAGGCCGCCCAATTGACAAACTTGAGGTCCCTGCTTCAGAACATGGGGGGGGTATTAAAACTAATTTAACATGGGCAGAACATATTTTTCCCTGGTTCCATGTTCTGAAATGACTCAATAGTTTTGGCTGAAGTTTTCCAAATAAATTCATCATGAGGCAGAAATTTGGCATGGAAACAAATCAGTACAAACAGCTGAATTTTAGAAAAGTAATAAGCAACTAAAATAGAGTTGTATAACAGTAAGTCAGCAACCTTAATAATAGTCAGCATTACCAGTACTGCCACTGACAGGGTTACTACTGACACGAATATTTCTGCAGCAGTTTGTACAGTATAAGCAATGTAAGTATGATATTCATGTTGACACATGTTGCACCCTCAAAGACAGCTCTACCCTTTGTGTTGGACCGAGAATGTATTCTCAAGGTTGTTCTTACACATATTTAAATAGATGGGATTTTATGCATCCTAACAAGTTTTAAAGTTCTTATTCTCATGGATGTTTTTTCCATCTAATACTGTAGTGAGTTTGTTTATGTAATAATCCATAGGAAAATATATGCAATATTTGTATAGGGTTACTGTCCATTTTCAAAATTTGAGATTGTTGTCTGACAAATAAGATGACATATGCCAACTTTGAGTTGCACTACAGAACTTTAGTAGCTCACGTATACTGCAAAACATGCTCCTGAACTACTAGATTAATACTGTAATATTTGGAAGAGAACACTTTAGAAATAAATCTAACAGCATAAAATGAGTGAGGAAAATAAGGTGTGTACTAGATAGCTGATCTTGGCTGAATACTGTGGATTTTCTAAAAAATCTTCTTAAAACTGGTGAAAATAACAGATGAATCTTATAAGACAGAAAGAAGAATGCAGCACTTGTCAAATAGTGATAGAAATGTAGCCGTGTTAGTCCGGTGTAGCTGAAACAAAATACAGGATCATATAGCACTTTAAAGACTAACAAGATTGTTAGATGATGAGCTTTTGTGGGCCAGACCCACTTCCTCAGATCAAATAGTGGAAGAAAACAGTCACAACCATATATAGAAAAGGATACAATTACTTTTTTTTTGAATTGTATCCTTTGGTATACATGGTTGTGACTATTTTCTTCCACTATTTGATCTGAGGAAGTGGGTCTGACCCACAAAAGCTCATCATCTAATAAACCATCTTGTTAGTCTTTAAAGTGCTACATAGTCCTGTATTTTGCAATAGTCAAAGATTCACTCTTAGATTTCTTCTTCATGTTCACAGGGAAGCAGCTTTGCAACTGCTTATAGGCCTTCCTACAATCTCATGAGCCCCTTTGTCCCTCTTGATTTTAGCCACAGTTGAAGACAACACCACTTATGCCCTTTTCCATTCAGCCATGGGATCAGGAAGGCCACCCCTTACTTCCTCTTCTCTCCAAAAAAACAGGCAGAAGGGACTCACCTTCTTTTAATCTACAACCAACAAGCAAGAATTTAATCCTAAAACAGCAATTACGTTAGATAATTGAAAGGCAACTAAGGAGCTAGTCCTGCAAACTCTTAATTAGATTAATGATCCCGCTTCCATGAGCAAAGTTTACTTCCAGGAGTAAGAATTTGGAGGCTCAAGTCCCCAAAATCTGAGGAATCTTTTATTTCCTGTTTTTTATTTTAATTTATTTTATTTTTATTTTTATGTCTTAGACCATACAGAAAAGAAAACACATCATAACACTCTTTATACCTGGGACACAAGCTGGCATGCAAAATACAATTTTGTTTCCCAAAAAACAAATTTTAAAAAAATGACATTTAGATAGACTTTTAAAAACCACCCACAAAATTCAAGAAGTGCTTAAATACTTTAAAGAAAGGGCCAGTTTTCATACTGGACATTTTGAAGATAGCTATTCCTCAAGAAAGACTAATTCCTTCTGACTTTATAAAAACATAAATAAGCTATAACTGTGATGATATGGTTGAAAATAGCTGACAAAAACGTGCTGTAGCTACATTGCACATCATTATGGACACAGAAGAGGCTTCAGCATTCAGTTCTGCTGATTACATGAATAAACATTGTTAGTATGAAAAATCCTATTAACTCAAGGGGTTTTAGCATAATTTTGTAACGGTTCCATTTGTGTTGTCTGATCGACTGGGTCAACAAAATAAAGACAGATGGCAGTGAATTAATTTTAATGCTTCTTTATCGCAATACTGCCATTACACTTTCCTCTGCTGCATTTATAGAAAATAGAGCTTCCCCAAGTTTAACATTCTCCACAACTAAAAATGAAACATGAATATCTACACTGGATATAGTACCATGACACTGTAGTCATTTAGGGTATGTCTACACTGCAATTAAACCCGTGCCTGTCCCATGTCAGCTGACTCAGATTTGGACTAGATGGCTGTTTAATTACAGTGTAGACATTCGGGCTCATGCTGGAGCCTGAGTTCTGGGACCCTCCTCCCTAAAAGGGAAGAGGTATGAGGCCAAACATCTACACCTCAATTAAATAGACCCTTACCCTGAGTCCTGCAAGCCCAAGTCAGATGACATGGGCTAACTGCAATATGGACATACACATACAAAACAGGCAGCTTTATAATGAATAACGTGCTCCCATCCAGATAGTGTTAAATTAGTTGAATGCATTAGTCCTCTTCACCTTAGGAAAAGGTCACCTCCCCTCCCCCCAATAAAAAAACAATCCATGCAAATAATATAAATGACTGCCTAATATACGTAGGGAATTTTATCCCATAATAATGGGATATGTCTCACTAGTCAGCTATGCAGCAGCACTTCCCCAACTAGCCTACTTCTCCTGTGGCTTCTACCTCCCACTTGCTAACCTGCTGTGCCTGTGCTTCCAGAAGGATTTGGCTAATCTGACCCATACAATCATGAAGAGGTTGACAATCACCAGCAATAGCTTTTACACAGATATATGCATTTGCCTATTTGTCCTTTTTTCTAATTTTCTGATAAGGACACAGAGACAGACTACTGTGGTGATTGACATAATAGGAGAAAAATCAAGCAAAGGATGACCTACCTTTTATTCACCATTTATATCATGTTTACTCACACCACAAGAAATTTCTGAACAGTAAAGAAAATGGATTCTCTAAGGAAATAAAACAACTCAAAAATCTAACATCTTCTAAAGAGACATACCACAAAGGCCCATGCCCCTCTCCTTAAGAAAGAATTTATGCTTTCATTTCTTTTACTTCCATCATTTTTCTAAATCCATTTTTGGATAGGTAGCCTGAATATTTATGTTGATTTCCCACTTCATCTTACTTTAAACCATTAAGTTATAGTGTGTAACAGCATTTAGAAACCTGGACATTTGTATTACATTGCATTGTGCCAGATTATACTGGATGGTGATCTATTACAAGTGTGAACCTGGTGTCTAAGATATAATATCCCAAAGCATGGCACATGTCCCCAGTTTTGAGCAATGAACTGGCCAGGGTTGCATACAGGGTTTCCTAACTGTTCTCCAAAGTCTCACCTTTCGTATTTTTTTTAAAGTTAGTTTCAAGCTGATATGGTGGTTTGGAAAACTTTCCGTTGAAGCAAGTGAAACCAATGCAGGAAGAATCTGCCTGAGTTTTCAGAGACCTTTTTAACATTAGCTCAGAAGTACTATTGGCTGGCTCCATTCATGTTCATTGGTGCTAATTTAGATGTAAATTATGTACCTTTAAACATCAACATTACTTAACTACTCCACTATTCAAAGCATATAAGAAAGGACTCCGCTATTCAAAGAATATATGAATTATATGCTGGTGTTATCTAATGTGGCTTAAGAACAGGGTGTAATAGATATAAGAATTAAAATGAAGAAAACTTTATAGCACATTGCATAGTTGAAAGGGGGTGCAATTGCTTTCATTTTCCTGAAAGGGGGCTCACTTGGGAAATACTATATTAACACTTCCAGTACTCATTTCACAATAAGACATTTTTCAATCATACTGCATCGCTTTCTCTTAGTTTCTACTTGTGTCATATCATTGAATACTCTTCTTTTGGTGTAGGATAGCTCTGAATTCCATGTCTGACATACCAGTTTGCATTATGAATAGCTTATTAAAGTCCAGACTAACTAACACAGGTTCTGAAAAAGAGGTTGTCTTCATGGTATCTAATGGTCCCTGACATTCCCTTGGCCAGATTACTTTTTTCCTTTCGGATTTTTTAATTAAGATTTTCAGAGTTGTTGCAATATGAGAAAACTGTCAAACAAACTTCTGGTAAACACTGGCTAATCTCATGGAATATTCCACTTTATTTTTTGCTTTTATCAGTGATACTTTTACTTCCTTCTTCCTAGCATCCCTGATTTCTGGCTTCAGAGCAGCCTAGTATATGTTTCTGGGGATTAACAATCAACCCCTGTGTAGATATGCCACACACTGACCTGACTCTCCAAGGGGAAATAAAAGCAAAAAAATCCAAACAATCTCTTAAAGAGACATATGACTCACATAGCAAGAGTCTATGGATCCAACTCATTGTTAATGGAAATGCTTTAAACTGTTTCTGCTACTTCGCACTAGAATACCAGATACTACTGTGATAGGGGAAAGAATGTCAAATGGAGAGTAGTGATTTAGCAAATTAGCAGCAGCTCCTCCAGACATGGTGACTGCACATCCTTCATGGTACAGCATCCAAGACTAAATGCAGAACCCCTGTGGTTTAAAGGCAGCAACTCTATCACACCGAAAAAAGCTTGACACTTGCTTATGCACCATACTTGAGATAATCACTAAACAAGGCATTAACACCAATAGTACATATTATACTATGGTTATATTAACACCTTTGCTTCTTTGGGCATATGTGTTCAATCTAAATGAATACAATAGAGCTAAGGAAGACTAAATTTCTATACCCCCTTAAAACGACACCATCCTGAATTGGGATGAGGCTCCTTGGTAAATCCCCATTGGCACCCCATACAGAAGGCCAGGTCAAGTCCAATAGGTCATACAAGTCAAAACAGGGTTTAAGAATACATAGGGCTTTTTCAGATCCTCTGCTCAAGGGCAAAATTCAACCTGAAAAATAGCTTTTTTTTTTTTTTTTTTTACCTGAAATGGAGATTGGCTGTTATAATTCTTTAACTCCTTGTTGGCTCCTCGGAACAATAGAACTCTTGCACAGCTGTCCTGCAAAATGGAGAAGGAAGAACTTGTTAATTATCCCTCTATATATAAAAAAAAAATTCCTTCCGGGAGACAGAATGACATCATCATGTTCTCTGGCCATGAAAGCAAAAGCGGCCAGGGTAGGGGAGGTCAGCAAGCATAGCAAGTACAGGGTGCAGCCTGCTAGTAACCTTTAATCACTAGGGGTATGTCTAGTCATGCTTCTGACTACATGACCACTCCCTTATGCCTCATGAAATGAGGTTTACAGGAGCGGTCGACAAAGGTTTCCCTTGTTGACTGATCCGCAACTTGACTGTCACGCTGTGCAGACGATCAGCTGAGCCAGCACATCACGGCGGCCATTTTTATTTTAATGAAGCCAGGGATATTTAAATCCCCGCTTCATTGACTATGTCGGGTAGTCTAGAAATACCCTAAAAGAGAGTCTGTAAATTGTAAAATTTGGTGGTTATTTGACATAATTTGAACATAAAATAATATGTAAACAGTCCAAGAAATATGAAATTCTGTTCCAATCAGAGTATTTAGTTGATTAGAATAGTTTAAATTTTCAATACAATTGGAAAACTCTTAGCTACTGCAGTTTTGGGCACTGTTCAAGTTTTCAGTGTACTGGAAACAGCATAAGAAAATAAAAAAAAGGTCATACGGGGTTAGGCCAAAGGCCCATCTAGGTCAGCATCCTGTCTTCCAACAACGATCAATGTCAGATGCTTCAGGAGAGAATGAACACAACTAGGGACACTAGCCCTGCCATGCATGCAATTATAAGTAACAACTAAGGGACAGCAATACTTACTGAGACGTAAATACCTTGCTAACAATTCAGAAAAACATATTACACAAATTCCATTAAGTTATTAAGCAAACCAGATTTTACAGTAAAATCAGTGTTTTCAAATACAACTTTGTATATTAAAGGTCTTTGCTTATGTTGATACCTTCCAACTTATTGGGGACAGTTCAAGGAATAATGAATTGTGTTACATGATCAAGGGTACCACAAGCTGTCCCTAAATAATTAATATAGACAGCTATTAATCAGAGAGGCCAGATTATGATCTCAATTGTACTGTATGTGTGCATTTATTTTGATGTATCAGCATATATATTAAACTAACCAGTTAGCAGTTTTTAAAGAAACAATGACTGGTCCTGAACCAGGGAACTAGACAGACCAGAGGAGGTCAAGGCTGGCCTCTCTGCTGCTTCTGTTTGCAGGCTGCACTCCAGCAGAAGAAGAGGGGATGGCATTGTCCAAGGGGCCTGAGGGGATACTCAGAGGAAGAGGCAGGGGCACATTTTTCAGCACACTTGACTTTTTATTGATCCACATATAGTCTTCTATTTCCACATGCCATCTTTAATGTTCATCTCAGGACCGACGCTAGACCAGTCCACAGCTCCAAATGTTTTTATGTTTTCTTGTCAGGTATGTTTCTGTTAGCTTGGCTGTGTGTTTTGGATTTGTTATCATGTTGCATTACAAAGTTCCAGTCAACAAGATAGCTTGTTGACTATCTGCTGCTATTGAACTATCTTCTACTTATACATATAATAGTAAGTGTGCCATTATAGATAACAGAAAACATAATTTTCTGGTTTTGTGACAAGTTTACAGCTCAAATTCTGATTCGCAGATCGGTGTGCATGTGGTGAGTGCCCTTAAAAGTGATTTTCTTCATTCTGCTTTCTGATATACTGAACAGATCCTTGGTGAAAATAGGGCGGCGCATCCCGGTATGCCATACCAATAAGGAAATGGTGTCTGGGGTGGGGCTCTGGACACCGCGTAACAGTTCCCCAAATAGTGCTGGTGCAGGGGCCAGGGAGCTAGAGGCAGAGCTCCACTACTTCAGGGAATTTGGAAGCAGCCAGGGCTGCTGCTTCTTTAGGTCAATGACACCGGAGAGGAGAGGGGGTGGGGCTGCTGCACTCCCTGGGCAGGAGCTGGAAACCAGGCTGGCTGCCCAGTGCCTGACTGGCCCTAGCACTGCCAGGGGCATGTGCATTCTAAGCGGGGCTCTCGCCAGCAGTTTAGGGCTGCCAGACTGACATACTGCAGAGCAATCATGTCCCTACAGAATGTGGCCCCCAGCAGGGGATTTTCACAGGCTGCCTTGTCTGCAGATGCTGCCCCCACAGCTCTCATTTGGCTGGAAATAGGAACAGCTCAGGGTGGGGTAACTGATTATAACCAGGACTGCCCCAGCCCCCAAGTCCCCCCACATGATCTCCTACACAAAACCCAACCCCCTGCCCTGAGCCCCCACGCCTCCACACTCCCTTTCCTCTCCCCTAACTCCTGCATTCTTCAAGCCAAACGCGTCCTTTGGACATGGTGGGGGTTTTGCGGGAAACCCCGTAGTCTAGACGTAGCCTAAGAGTATGATATTGCCACCCTTACTTCTGTGCTGCTGCCTGCAGAGCTGGGCCCTCAATGAGCAGCTGCCACCCTCTGGCCACCCAGCACAGGTGGCACGGTATGATATCGCCAATCTTCTGCACTCCTACGGGTAGGGCAGTGCCTTCAGAGCTGGGCACTCGGCCAACAGTCACCACTCTCTGGCCACTCAGCTCTGAAGGCAGCACAGAAGAGTGATAATACCTTGACCTCCCTAAAATAGCCTTGCAACTCCCCCTGCAACTCCCTTTAGAGTCAGGACTCCCAGTTTGGTATCCCCATAAAATGTGTATAGTATAGGCTAAAAGCATATGCAATACCAGATTTCACAGTAGGAATCCAGATTTCAAAACAGTCCAGAACACCTTTCTCATGGCCATTAATTTGGTAGGGGTTTAGCTATATAGTATCCTTTACCTGTGCTAAGAATTGCATCAAACGCTCAGCGCAAGAGAGCACTTTACAGTGCTAAACAGGGACAGGCAAGAAAGACTTTACATTAAATATATGAAGTAATGTATAGACTTTATATACATTTGTTTTAAGATTTTTACATCTTAATATCCAAGACAAAATGCAAGTGCTATAGCCTAACGAACTAAAGATTTAAATAAAGTTGATAGGGATTTTGTTGTAGCATGCCAGCAAGTGACCCCTATTTCAAATGCATACCAGATAAACCTAGGCTCATGTACTGTATGTCTTTCATATAATATCCAGCATTCCAACATATTCTACCTAAAAATATGGGAAATGTGGATTACAAGCCTGCATATTAACATTTCAAATTTCATGATTTGGTCTATAATTTGATCATTAAGATACTGTGTGTTCTTAAACTTACGATTTTTATAAACTGATTTTTATTTAATTTTCAAATTACCTTAGTTCACATTTAATTTACAATTTATTAATCTTTCATGAAACACAAATTAGTTCTGAAAATACATTTCCCCTTCTTCTCACTCCTCTCTTTTTGCAGTTCCCATCCAACAATTCAACTGATCTTGTTTGTTTCCAGGATTTGCAAATTTTAGTAAATTTGTATCTCTCGGGCTATTAATATGTGTACTAAGTTTTAGCTCACTGGGATTTGTATAGCCACAAAACATCGGTATTTAGGGTATTTTAGAATATGAAAGAGATTCCATCCATGGTACTATGTGTAGGACAAAACTGCACCACTTTTGATCACTTTTTTGTTTACATTTCAGTTTATATAGCGGCTATGTTTTGCAATTAAATACACTGGGATTCTATTATACTAATTTCATGCCTAATTTCATGTAAAGACAACTGCTGTGTTTTCTGTAACATGAGAATATAACTGTATCCTTAGTGCCTTATAATAGAGCTGATCAAAAAATTTCCATCAAGAATATCTGTAAATATTTCCGAAAATGAAAGTTTTCACAGAATATGATGGTTATGGTTGATTTTTTTTATAAACAGATTTTTCCAGTCTCTCCCCCTTATATTTTTTCCCTTTCAAGTGAAAAGAAAGGGGGAAAGGATCAGAAAAAATGGCTTGTAACAATATTTAGCTTGAATCTATTTAGCTAATAAAGAGATTAAAAGGTGATTTGATTAGTCTGTAAGTATCTACCAGGGGAACAAATATTTAGTGGTAAGCTCTTCATTCTAGCAGAGAAAGATGTAACACAGCCAACTGGATACAAGCAAATTTTACCGCTGAGGATAATTAACCACTGTAACTGTAGGTTCTCCATTACTTGAAATTTATAAATCAAGACTGGATATTTTTCTAAAAGATAATCTCTAAGAATTATTTTGGAGAAGTTTTATGGACCGTGTTAGAGTAAATCAGCCTGGATGAACACAATGGTTCCTTCTGGCCTTTTCAGTTTTTATAAAGAACAGAAAATTTAAAAAAAAATCAGATTTTTTTTAAGTATTCATGGGACAGTTCTCACTAAAAATGCTTTCATTTTTCAACCAGATCTGTTTATCAGTTCAAAAAAAGCCTATATCACAAAAGTTTGAGAACACTTAAATGTTAAGATTCTTTCTACCAATATTGAAATTCTTCTTTTTGACAAAGTACACTATTGACAGTTTAATAACCTTTGATATTTGCTGTTGAATGAAGTTTACCTGTGGTTTATGAAACAAATATGAAGTAGCTTTTTAGCCTTCCGGGATTTAAGTGAATTTTATAAAGATATGTGGGCGGTCAGAAGATTAGATTTAATTTGTTGCCTAAAATCAAATATCTATTAGTTGATTTCATAGTAGCACAATAAATTTAAAAAAATCAATAGGTTGCATTTTTAAAGAATGTATATGTCATACTTGCATAATTTATAAAATATAGACTAATAACTTCTCCTTTTTTCTATTGCTAGAATGTCATTGAGAGACCAGGGACCATAAAGTGACTTTAAATATATGCAGGTCCTCATTTAATTGACATCCAGGAAGGGGCAATTACTGACTGAGTATTCCCCAACAATGCATGTTGGGATTTAAAAAAATCAAATGGGTAATGATGCCACCTACAGGAATTATGGGGTAAAAAGGACACCCTCCAGCCTATCCTTCCCATTCACCTCCATTCCCCTGGCTGTACAGATATATATCATTTACCTACTGGTTATAACAACCACACTGCCATTAATTAATTTATTATTTTCATATATCCCTGATCAGTCAGCCCAGAATACAGGGAACACATGGGATATAACAGTGAAGTCACAGGATGCAGAGCTCTAGTAAAAGATCCAAAAGGAGAACTTTTTGGCTCAGAAATATCCACTAGAGCTACTACATGCAAAATAGCAACTTCTGGTAAAGGTTCGTGAACTACAGTGTGTGAAGTTTCAATATACTAATTGTTCTGAATGTGTTCCGTATAAGGAACCTTTTCCACTAAGATCATGAGGCTAGCACACTCCTAAAAGAAAGACCTTTCTCTCTTCCCACCCCCAAAGCATCACACTTTCTGGCTCACACATTATGGCTGTGTCTAGACTACATGCCTCTGTCGGCAGAGGCATGTAGATTAGACACATAGGCAAAGGCAAATGAAGCCGCGATTTAAATGATCGCGGATTCATTTACATTTACATGGCTGCCGCGCTGAGCCGACAAACAGCTGATCAGCTGTTTGTCGGCTCGCGCGCTAGTCTGGCGCTCCCCTGCCGACATCAAAGCCCTTTGTCGGCAGCCCCGTTATTCCTCGTGGAATGAGGTTTACCGGGGCTGCCGACAAAGGGCTTTGATGTCGACAGGGGGAACGTCCAGACTAGCGCGCGAGCCGACAAACAGCTGATCAGCTGTTTGTCGGCTCAGCGCGGAAGCCATGTAAATGTAAATGAAGCCGCGATCATTTAAATCGCGGCTTCATTTGCCTTTGCCAAAACAACAAATCACATGGCTCCGTCGACGGAGCCATGTAGTCTAGACGTACCCTATATTACTGCAACCATAGGCGTGCACAGCAGATTTCATTAGGGTGTGCACCCAAAGATTTTTTTAAAATGTACTTTGACCCCCATTAGCCACACTCCTGACCCCTGTTAACCATGCCCCTGACCCCCATTGGCCACACCTCTGTAGGTAACACTCTGGGGGCAAGATGGGCACATAACCAGAAGTAAAAGGTGTCATGTGACCTCCCTCTAAGGACTTTTCCCACCATCCTCCTACCAACAGGGATTAATTTGGCCCCCACCAAACCCCCCTCATGCAACTATCCTGCAATTGCATTAACCCAATGTATGTGACATTAACTTGGGGGCGGAGAGGCTGGCGGAAGTGTTCCCTCAGTTTCCTCCCATGAGCAGAATGAATTTTGTGTAGTGCACCAGTACTGAGTTCATGTGGCTTGTTTGGATGTGCCACTGTGGCACCCAAGTTATTAATAAATATCTCATAAACCTTTACCTTTTCTCTCTGCTGCCATGTCTCCTCCCCTTGCTCCATCAGCTCCCCGGGTTCCTGCTGCCCCCCAACCCCTCATCCTCCTCTGCTGTCCTGACTCCTGCCCTTCTCACTGCCCTCAGCCCTCCTGAGACCTGCTCCCCTCCACCAGCCCTTCTCTCCCCCCTGTGCCCACTGCTCCAGTAGCCCCACTCCGATCATGTGAGCTACCCATTCTCATCCCCTCTCTTAACACCTCCCTCTACACACCTGCCCTGCCTCTCTCCTCTGGTGCTGGTCCCTCCCCTGCAGGTGTCTGCCCTTCTGCTTCACCCGCAGAATCCCCTGACACCTGCACCTTCCCTTAGCCCTGCACTCTCCTGGTGCTTCCCCCTTCCCTCACTGCCCCTTCCCCCTTTTTCCCTGGTGCCCACCCCGTCACCACCCTCTGCCCCCATTCCTCTCATGCCCGTGCCCTCACACATGCCTTGCTCCATCCCTGCCTTCCTCATGCCCACCCCTTCTTTCAAGCCTTCTCCCAGCACCTCTCCCTTCCCCCTCTAATCCCCAATGCCTTTACCCTCTCCTCTCCCAGCATCACCCTGTCCCCCCTCCCACTGACACCTCCCGTCCTACCCTTTTCCTCATTGTCTGCACATGGGCCCCCTGGCATTTGTCTCTTCTGCACCCCTGTCCCTTGGTGCCTTCCCCTTTCTTCTCCTGACCTGTCCCCTCCCCTCAGCACAAGCCCCTTCCTCTCCCACCCGTTCCTCTTTTTTTCCCCCTTCCCCTCCCATCCCTTCCCTTCTCTTACCTTCAGCTTCTGCCTTCCTATTTGCGGGGCTGGAGTCAGACCCGGCCCAAGCTACAGGCCGGCTGGCCGGGCCCTAGCATGGGGTGCCTCAGGGGCGCCATGCCATGCTGCCAGGCTGGGCAGGGGCACTCCTGGGTGCCTAAAGGGTGCTGCACTGTGCTGCCGGGGGTGCTCCTGGGCACCTCAAGGGTGCTGCGCCGTGCTGCCGTGGTGGGTGGGGGCACTCCCGGGCACCTCAAGGGCACCACGCTGTGCTGTTGTGCTGGGTGGAGGTGTTCCCGGGCACCTCAGGGGCACGGCGCCACGCCGTGCTGCTGGGCCACGTGGTGCTGCCGGGCCGGGTGGGGCCCAGGGCGCAAAAATGGCTCAGGCTAGCCGGCCCAAGTCCTTAGGGTGTGCCTGGGCACACCCGGCACACCCTGTGCACACACCTATGACTGCAACAGAATTTCAGACATCTAGAGCATGGTTAATGGCTACTAGAGTAAATCAACTAGTGTGTTTTTACTACTGCTGATGGCATCACAAACACCTAATATATAACAAGAAGGCAGGGCATTCACATAAAGAACAAAAATGGAATCAAGCCTCAAAGACAGGCATTAGATCATGGTTCAGATTTCAAGCTTCCTATTCATTTAAGCACATGCTTAAGAGCTTTGCTGAGCAGAGATTGATTTAAGTACATGCTTACAATTAAGTCTGTGTTTTGCTGAATTGGGGCCCATGTTTTACTACTGAACTTAAAATGAAATTAGTTCCTCTGCAGAGGACCTGTCAAATTGCATTTCAATGACTTAAGAACATAAATGCCAACCTCAGGGCAGTGTGTTAGGAAGCAGGGCTCAAGTTGTGAGTTCTGTACTTAGATTTCACCAACCGATTATTAAGTGCAAATTCCCTGTGCACTAGAACAACCTCAACACGAAGTTACAGACAATCTCCTTGGGTTTTCAGATTTGTCTCATCACCCAGGTTAACCTACCTTTGTAACAGAAGGTCTCTAACACCAAGATTTCATCTGAAGAAGTGGGTTGTGCCCACAAAAGCTCGAGATACCATCTACATTATTGTTCGTGAGCTGCAGAATTATTTATTGTTTTGTAAGTTCTTTCAGTTAAAAACTAACAGGGCTACCCCTCTGAGACTTTCTAATGCCAGGATTCAACACAGTATTCAGGTTACTTCCAGTCCCAAAGGACCAGTCACTTACCCCAGGTCAATGGCATTTTAAGACTTATACCAAAGACAACACTTGTTGCCAATGCTCTAATAACCTATCTAAAGATGTATTAAATAATAAAAGAAAAAGTGTTGTTTACTAGATTAAAGCAGGTAAACATATTTACACATATGAGTTACAGTTTTAAGTTTTAAAAGGTAAAAGAACATTCGATAATAAGTGAGTTCTTTATGTCATTTAGGGCTAACTTGGGCTAAGCAGCTGGGATCCTTTGCTTATGCCTAGAAACCTGGTCCGAGAGAGTCCCAAGCAGCATAAAGATACAGTTCCTTTTTGTTAGGGAGATTTATTCCCTTTCCTTGCGTGCTTTGAGCTGCAATTTCCGCTGATGGGAGGGATCTACTTCTATGGTTTATCTTCATGGAGGCAAAAGATAGGCCAGCAACATTTTTTTGTCCTCTTTAACATTCCACAAAAGTCCATCTGGTGTTGATGGGCCTTCCTAGTTAGTCAGGACACAACACCTTGTGTTGCAGAGCAACAGTTTATACTAGTTAATGGTTCTCTCCTCTCTGGTGATTTACTCTGTAACCGAGGCTGGCAATACAAATACTTAAATATTACCTTGCAATATGGGTCACTGATGTTATAAGTGAGATTAATGCAGGCAGCAATACACAAGCATTCAAAGTCTAAACACTAAACATATTCTTAGAATACTAATACCTATTTTATCTATATTAACACACAGTCAAGCCAGACTAACTCCAGCTCTGTATTTGCCGGTATTAGCTGAGATATGGGAGCCTTGACATGAGCTGGCACCTGGTCTGCTAGCATCACAACTCATAAATTGTTCATAAGTTGTAACAGAGTCCTTGGTGGGTTAGGTGGCCAAGAAATTAGCACAGCTGATACCCCTTCCAGGTGGGTCAATTCTACAATGCTGGTCTTACTTTAATCAGAGGTGGAGTGAGGTGAGTAGGTGGTTCGAATTCCTCCACCATGTTCAACCCCGGGCCCTAGAGTCTGGCCCCAGAAGTGCCCTCTGAGTTACTTTTCCTGAGTCACTTCCTACCATTGCCTTTCTTTCCCCCACTTTCAGTTCCAGATAAGTGAAAAGAAAAAGTAACCAAGCTGTCAGCCCCAGCTGAGCTCAGCATATAGCCATACTTCCTCAGTAGGCTTCTCCAGCACCCTTGTCAGAAGCCTTTAGTCCTTTTCCCCCTTCTGACGTGAGCTGCTCCCTTTTCAACCCCTTCTTTAGGAAAGCATGCTCTGCAGGGTTGGAGGGGTCTAGATACCTGGGCTCAGTATTGTCACTTAACCCCTTCCAGACCAGTTGTGGGGTTTCTATACCTCACCACACAGGACTTGTGCTTGCACCTATGTCCTCTTAGGCCATGTTTCTACTGACAACAGCGGGTCCAGACATAGTCATGAACACTCTGTTTAGTACAGCTCTCATTGCCATGATACCTGAATACCTCAACCAACAATAAGCTCTACACCCAGAAGTAAGGATTTGCATAACTGGATTCCTAATAACTAATATTAATTGACTCCTGAACAATAAGCCACGCTGATCTTTGAAAATGTTAAATTATTCCAAAAATCACGTCCTTTGAAAAAGTCAAGATATTTTAGACATACCAAAGGAAGTGAAGAAATCTGCTTTGACAAGGCTTTTTCAATCAAGATGGTAATTAATTAAGAAGCAGCTGCTTTAACAGATGTTTTACTAGTTACAAGCATGCCTTATGACTTGTGTTTTTCTAATTCATTGTAGCATTACATGCACAGTGTCCTAACATGGTTTTAATACACACAGTGCTGGAATGTTATAAAATGACCCATGTGAAAATAAAAGCACAAAGCGCTGTTTTCCTTCTACTTAGTAGTAGTCCCATTAAACTTTCAACATTATTCACTTAAATAAAGAAGCAGGTTTGGCCTTTGAAATTCACTTGCAGATATTCAAAACAAGAGGCTGTAGGAAAGCAGACATACCAGTGGCAGCTCATTGCTATGATTACAACTCAAACATAATGGAGCCAAACTTGACTCCCAACAGATGACTGGACTGAGAGTTTACTGTCAGTCCTGAGAAAGTGTGATACTCCAGTAGCAGCTCCGGAAAGAACTTCAACTTGAATATCCCTCTGATTTCCAGCCCCTCTTAAGACCCTGGCAGAGTAGGCTATAACTTTCCCATTGTCCATTTAGTGCTGCTTGCTCATACATGGAAGGCTCTGCCAACTCCCTCCTTCTCTCTGTGCACTTGCATGCAAGGCAATAGAATCAGAAACTCAATCTCTGCTCTCTGCCTCATGTCTGGATTCAAAATCAGAATAGATCTTGCATAGCCAACTCAGCATCATTGATGGCATTTTAAACCCTTAGGCTATGTCTACATTGGCACCCTTTTCCAGAAAAGGGATGCTAATGAGACACTTCGGAATTGCAAATGCCGCGGGGGATTTAAATATCCCCCGCGGCATTTGCATGAACATGGCTGCCGCTTTTTTCCGGCTCAGGGCTTTGCCGGAGAAAAGCGGCAGTCTAGACGGGATCTTTCGGAAAATAAACCCTTTTCCGGAAGATCCCTTATTCCTGATTTTAAGAGGAATAAGGGATCTTCCGGAAAAGGGTTTATTTTCCAAAAGATCCCGTCTAGACTGGCGCTTTTCTCCGGCAAAGCCCCGAGCCGGAAAAAAGCGGCAGCTATGTTCATGCAAATGCCGCGGGGGATATTTAAATCCCCCGCGGCATTTGCAATTCCGAAGTGTCTCATTAGCATCCCTTTTCCGGAAAAGGGTGCCAATGTAGACACAGCCCCTGTGTAGCCACTCACTGCAGTCTGGCCCATAATTATTAAAACACTGCAGAGATAGAAAGCTATAGTTTAAGAGGTACAGCTCTGTTTTCCTTGATTTCTTTTATTTAGTAGATCTGCTCAGGGTCAAATTCTGCCATCACTTACAACTCAATCCCTTTGCCAGATACAAGTGGGGGCAACGTTTGGCTCTACACTAGTGTACTATTGCTTTTGTTATCTTCCCATCAATTAGTCATGAAGTGCCTCATCGAATTGAAGCCTAGAAAACTTGCTTAAATTCAAGTATCTGAATAGTCTCTCTTACGGTCAGTGCATGCAGTGCCATGGAAGTCAGTGAGACTACTCACATGCTTCAATTTAGGCTTGTGGAAATGCCTTGCTGAACTGGGGCTTTATTATTGGAGAAAAGTAAACTAATCAGTAACGATTAGATGCAAGCAGGGTCTGAATCAATGCTTCCATTACAGCCAGCTGGAATGGGAGAGGAATCCTGGTTGTGATTATGCTCACTCAGTTGCTTACCCTATAAGGTATTCAACTGTTGTTATTTAAATACAGTTCATGCTGGAATTGGAAAGAAATCCTGGGTGTGCTTATGTAAATCCAGTTCAGTTGCTATAGACCTGATAGATATCCAATTGTTAGAATTATATCTCATTTCACGGTTGCGGGTCACAAACCATGTTAGCCTTAAATGTAGGAATTTTAAAATACAACCACCAATGCTCACAATTACTGGGAATGCAGAAAAGTAGATTGTGTTTAACTCAGTTCAAAGGAGAGACACTATCATTGTAAAGACTATCAAATGGACAAGGCTTTCTCTTCCAGACTCTCTGAAGTCAATTGGGGGGGGGGGGGGGAGGGAGAGAGGGCAGAGCTCTGAACCAGCAGGCTACATATCCTCCAGGCATGAGCTGTAAGACTGGTTCCACCTGTTTTGCTTCTCTTCCCCCTCCCCCACACCTCCTTCTAACTCCATAAGGAGTCTCTTTATTATTTTAAAATTATTCCTGTGAATGTTGGAATCTTTTGGATGGAGTGTGCTGCAGGCCAAGAGTTGAAATCACTGAGAAGCTGAAATCACTAGGTTTGGCCCAGAGCCAAATCCATCACAAGGCCAGTAGCAACAGCTGGCAGGCAGGCAGCCAGTGGGGCGGCTAGCAGGAACAAGCGGCCAGCAGGAGCAGCGGCAGGTGGCCAGCTGGGGAGCAAGAAGCTGGCGGGAACAGTGGCAAGTGGCCAGCAGCAAAGCAGCACCAGACAGCAGGTGGCTGGTGAGTGATCAGCAGAGTGGGTAAGATGCCTCCTACCCACCTCCTTCAGGATGGGAGATGAACTCTGCAGATCACCTGTGAATTCTGGTCTGCCCTGACCAAGGACAGCAACTGTGAGTGGGGTGCAGAGAAAGTTTGGGCATATGAATAGACACTTACATTGCTGGACTTGTGAGCCTGAGAGGCAAAGGACATTGCCAAACCTACCTGAGCTGGGATGTTTATCCCTGGTTTGGTTATGAACTCTGTGGTGTTTTCCCAAGTTAATGCCACATTACTTCTCTCCCTCTTTCATTGAAAGGTTTTTTTCCACACTCAGACTCTGTGCTTGTGAGTGGGGAGGCATTGCCTCTCAGAGGCACCCGAGGGGGAGGGGAGGGGATGGTGGGAGGCGGGGGGGGAGTGAATTCCCAAGGTTACTGAGTGGGGACTTGAGCCAGTTCAGTGTTGGATGGATGAAAGGGAACCCCTAGATATACATGCTGATCTGACTTATTTCAGCATAGATTAGCGTAATTTCATTGAGTTTGATGGATTTACTCTGTACTTAGGGATACAATATCCTATACTAGTATGTTTGCAGAATCTGGCCCTTACACTAGTGCTGGAAAAGTAAGAATATGACCCAATAGATTAACAAAAATCCATTCTCAAAGAGGAATTAAAATGTTCTGTAATGGATTTTGATAGTTAATGCTGATCTCCAACTTGAATGTACACAATTCCATCAATTTTATCAAATAAAGATCCAAACCTGGATCTTATCTGTATGAGTTCATTCACACCTATGCAAACCTAATGCAAAGTGCTATGAAATCAAAATAGTTATATTTTCACTCACTTTACAAAGTTGTAAATGACTACATAAGACACAAGGCAGTAGACAGTTAGGCCCACTTTGCATAGTCAATATAGACAATTTTTCTTCAGTATTTCAGTAAATGTTTCTTATTTCATAGTTTCCGGTAAACAGTCAGAAAGCCTCTGTAGTTTCCTGGCTCCTCTGTTGGCCTCAATTTTTTTCTAAAATTTATTTCCATGAAAACTTGCCATTTCTGAATTTTTCATTCCAATTGGAATTTTTTCATAAACGCAAGATTTTCCACAGAAAGAAAATTTCATTTCCTGTTCTCTCTACTTAGTACATATCAATGAAAGATTAAAAAAAACTCCACAAAGGCACAGAAATACAACACTATAGAAGAATAACAACTAACCTGGTTATAAAGGGCACAAATATGCAATGCTGTATTTCCTGAGGCATTCTGTGCTCCCATATCTGCTCCATAAAATAGGAAGTGTTCTAAATGTTGGACATGTCCATATCGGCAAGCCTATAAAGACATGAATTTAACATTTTGATTACTATATAGTCTTACTGTATCAGGTAAATATTCCAATTACACACTTCTTCATAGAAGAATATGGTACACCCTTATAACCTAATTCCCAGTTATTCAATGTAATTCTAAAATCCCAGTAGAAACACCAAAAGACACCATCCCCAACATTCTCTTCCTTTATTTCTTCCTCCTTAGGTCCATCATGAAATAACCCTTCTTTCAGCACAGTTCAGACCCTCCAAAGACAGCGCTCCTATATCTTATTAAACCAGTCATTAGTAAGTAAATGGTACATCTCCTTCTGCAAGAGCTCAAGTGCTGTTTCTACATTGTTGCTATGTTTATCACAGGAAGGATTCAGGACCCACATTTGGATGCTATGGGCAGCAGCTGACACTATGTGCCTTATTTGGCCCCAAAACATTTAAAAATGGAAAGGAAATTTGAATTGAAAATTATGCTGTGCCTCGTATTAAAGGAGGATATTGATAAAATAGGCATCATAGAAACTTGATGGAATGAAGACAATCAATGGGACACAGTCATACCAGGGTACAAAATATATCAGAAGGACAGAATAGGTCACGCTGAGGGGAGAGTGGCACTAAACGTGAAAGAAAATGTAGAACCAAATGAAGTAAAAATCTTAAATGAGCCAAAACGTTCCACAGAAACCCTATGGATAGTAATTCCATGCTCCAATAATAAGAATATAGCAGTTGGGGTATATTATTGACCACCTGATCAGGGTAGTGATAGTGACTATGAAATGCTAAGGGAGATACTGACTATGAAATGCAAAGGGAGATTAGAGAGGCTATCAAAATAAAAAACTCAATAATAGTGGGGGATTTCAAATATCCTCATATTGACTGGCTATATATCACCTCAGAATGGGATGCAGAGATAAAATTTCTTAATAGCTTAAATGACTACTTCTTGGAGCAGCTGGTTCTGGAACCCACAAGGGGAGAGGCTACTCTTGATTTAGTCTTAAGGAGAGAGCAGGATCTGGTCCAAGAAGTAAATGTAACTGGACCACTTGGAAACAGTGATCATAATGTAATAAAATGTAACATCCCTGTGGAGGGAAAAACACCTCAGCAGCCCAACGCTGTGGCATTTAATTTTAGAAAGGGGAACTACACAAAAATTAGGAGCTTAGTTAAACAAATTAAAAGGTACAGTGATAAAAGTAACATCTCTGAAAGATACATGGAAATTTTTCAAAGACACCGTAGTAGAGGCCCAACTTAAACGTATACCCCAAATTAAAAACACAGTAAGAGAACCAAAAAAGTGCCACCGTGGCTTAATGGTATAAAGTAAAAGAAGCAGTAAGAGATAAAAAAACATCTTTTAAAAAATGGAAGTCAAATCCTAGTGAGGAAAATAGAAAGGAACATAAACTTTGTAAAATTAAATGTAAAAATATAATAAGAAAAGCCAAAAAGGAGTTTGAAGAACAGCTAGCCAAAAACTCAAAAAGTAATAGTAAAATGTTTTTAAGTATATCAGAAGCAGGAAGCCTGCTAAACAATCGGGCGGGGGAGGGGGTCTTGGATGATTGAGATGCTAAAGGAGCACTCAAAGATGATAAAGTCACATTGCAGAGAAGCTAAATGAATCCTTTGCTTTAGTCTTCACAACTGAGGATATTGGTGAGATTCCCAAACCTGAGCTATTCTTTTTGGGTGAGGAATTGTCCCAGATTGAGGTGTCATTAGAGGAGGTTTTGGAAAAAAAATTGATAAAAAGTAACAAGTCACCAGGACCCGATGGCATTCACCCAAGAGTTCTGAAATAACTCAAATGTGGAATTGCAGAACTATTAACTGTGGTTTGTAACCTATTCTTTAAATCAGCTTCTGTACCTAATGACTGAAAGATAGCTAACGTGACACCAATATTTTAAAAGGCCTGTACAGGTGATCCTGGCAATTACAGACTGCTAAGTCCAACATCAGTTCCCAGCAAATTAGTTGAAACTATAGTAAAGAAAAAAATTGTCAGACACATAGATGAATATAATTTGTTGAGGGAAAGTCAACATGGTTTCTGTGAAAGGAAATCATGCCTTACTAATCTACTAGAATTCTACGAAGGGGTCAACAAATATGTGGACAAGGGGAATCCAGTGGATATAGTATACTTAGTTTTCCAGGAAGCCTCTAACAAGGTCCCTCACCAAAGGATCTTAATTAAAGTAAGTTATCATGGAATAAGAGGGAAGGTCCTTTCATGGACTGATAACTGGTTAAAAGAGAGGAAACAAAGGGTAGGAATAAATAGTATGTTTTCCAAGTGGAGAGAGGCAACTAAGGGTCTGTCCTGGGACCAATCCTATTCAATTTATTTATAAATGATCTAGAACAAGGGGTAAGCAGTGAAGTGACAAGATTTGCAGATGATACCAAACTGTTCAAGATACTTAACACCAAAGCAGACTGTGAAGAGCTTCAAAAGGTCTCACCAAACTAAGTGATTGGGCAACTAAATGGCAAATGAAATGTCATGTTGATAAATGTAAAGTAATACACATTGTAAAAACAATCCCAACTACATGTACAATATGATGGGGACTCATTTGATTGCAACTACTCAAGAGAGTGAACTTGGAATCATTGTGGAGAGTTCTCTGAAAACATCCACGCAGAGTGCAGTAGCAGTCAAAAAAATCAAATAGAATGTTAGGAATCATTAAAAAAGGGATAGAGAATAAGACAGAAAATATCTCTCTATATAAAAACTATGCAACGCCCACATCTTGAATCCTGTGTACAGATGTGGTCACCTCATCTAAAAAAAATATATTTGCATTAGAAAAGGTTTAGGAAAGGACAACAAAAACAATTAGGGGTTTGGAACGGGTACCATATGAAGAGAGATTAAAAAGACTTGAACTTTTCAGCTTATAAAAGAGGAGACTAATGGGGGATATGATAAAGGTCTATACAATAATAACTGGTGTGGGAAAAGTGAATAAGGAAAATTATTTACTTATTCCCATAATATGAGAACTAGGGGTCACCAAATGAAATTAATAGGCAGCAGGTTTAAAACAAACAAAAGGAAGTTTTTCTTCACTCAGTGCACAGTCAACTTGTAGAAATCCTTGCCAGATGATGTTGTGAAGACCTGGACTTTAACAGGGTTCGAAAAAGAACTAGATAGATTCATGCAAGTTAGGTCTCTCAATGGCTATTAGCTAGCATGGGTAGGAACAGTGTCCCTACCCTCTGTCTGGAAATGGATGACAGGAAAGGGATCACGTGGTGATTGCTTGTTGTGTTCCCTCCCTCTGGGGCATCTGGCATTGGACACTGTCAACAGACAGGATACTGGGCTAGATGGACCTTTGGTCTGACCCAGTAGTGCCATTCTTATGTAATATTTAATATAGTAAATATGAAATTGAAGAAGAGTCTGATCCACCTAACACTGAAGCTTTGTGAATAAACTCCCACTAGCTTCAACAGAGACCCAATTGGGACATAAGTCTCAGATCTTCAAAAAACATATACATGAGCCAAGTCTGCACATTAAAGTGGAAAACTATGGGAGTCTTTGTTTGCATAAAATTAAATGTGTGCTTAAGAATCCGGAGGATAGCAACCTAAGATACAATAAAATCCATAATTTGGAAATATTTACCTATCAACATGGGTTTGTTACTCATACTAACACAGTGTGCAACAAATCAAGACAAAGGTTTCATTCACCTGCAAAAACCACAATTAAAAATCTTGAACCTGAAAATTAATATGCTACATATTTGACTGAAATGATTTATTTTCTGTTTATGAGCATTAGAGTAAAAATTTCAAGCTTTTTTGAAAAGGTGACACTAGATGGCACTGAAGATGATCTGATTTCTGAACATTGCTTTTAAAGAATGAGTATAAGTCAGAGAATTAGATTAGCCAAAGTATTTTAAGTCAATTATTTTTTACAAAGTTGTTTCCTTCTAAATATCTTCCTCGCAACTGTGAGCACAAGAACTACAAGAGTGTATTTAAGAAATATGTATTATATACAGAAGAGTCAAAATCATTACAAAACATAACTCAGTAAACCATGGTTTAGATTCAACAATAAACTATAGAGATGCTACATACAGAGGGTCGGACTTTAATCCAAAGAGCAAAAACTTGTGAATTATTTGGCAAGATACATTGCTCAAATTTCAAATGCTCAATGGATGGAATGAATTGCTCATTGAATGAGGCCATGAATTATGCACAAAAGTCATCTGGTGAATTGTTTTCATTAATTAATACATCTGAAGGGAAAAAACACAGTCTTAGCTACTTATCTGGCTCCTACTAATATAGTACATGAAAATCTCCGAATTTTAAATGCATTGATCCTCTCAATACTGCTGTGAGGTAGGGAAGTGCTATTATCCCCTTTTTACAGATGGGGAACTGAGGCTAACTGACCTGCCTAGCATCACACAATTATCCAATGGCAGAGCAGGGAATAAACTCAGGTTTTCTAAGTCCAAGGTTAGTGCCCCTAACTAGTGAATCATTGTTCTCATCTCTGGTCACAAATCATTCACAAGCAGAAAGGGGGAAAATATTTTAAGCAGTTTATTCATTATGATCTATTTGCCCAAGTAGTGAGAAAAACACTTTAACTAAGAATAAAATAGGGAAATTTTATTCAACAAGGCATCAGCAAAATATTATTCACCAAGGAGCAAGTAGAACAGCATATATTGCCCAAATCTATCACTGCAAAAGATAATGTATATTTGTTCACAAGTACAGTCTAAGTTAGGATAGACAGATACTGAAATCCAGAATTCAGAGGCAGGCACCTGCCTCTCCAATAGTCAGCCAGCTAGTGAGTGCAGGTAGGCAATGGACTAAAATGTTGGAATTCCAGGGTTCTAATCCCAATTTTAATATTGACTTGCTACATGACCTTGAGCAAGTCACTCCATCTCTGCGCTAAAATCAGCTATGAAATAAGGGAACACTCCCATTTAAGCAAGCAGCAGAAATGACTGTTTATAATAGAGCTGTATTTAGCCCTCTGTGTTTGTCTGCTAATCAGTAAAATGAGGCTAATGCTTCCTTATATGTGTTTCGATGGACTGTTGTAGCTTGCCTCAATGTCATGTAATGGTGTGCAGGAATCTTTGTCTATGGCACCCCTTTTTGATCTGCTGTTTGGTACTCTGATTGCCTGTTCTGTCCACAATTTATCCTTTCAGCTCAATCGTGTCTAATCCAGATCTCTTCTAAGGTAACGTAAGTCCAACTAAAGTCCAAATGTCCCAAGGAATCCTTTCAGCCCTCTCGGGCTACTCCTCGAGTCAGCCTCTGGGCTCACTCCTCAGCTCCTCCCCACCTCAGTTCAGCTATCCTTATGTTGGGAGAAGGTTTATGCCTACCCCTTCCTTAGGACTGCTAGGGAAAACACAGACTTATTCTCTGTTTGAGTTGCTGGCCCAGAGATCCCATGATAGGCAGCTACGGTCTTTATTTTTATATGTGCTGCAATTTCCCTGGGCCATTTACTACCTTCAAACCCCTTTTACCGTTTCCCAGTACCCTGTAGTTAAAACACCTCTGGTTCCCAAAGGGCTCATGCTTCTCCCTAGTCCAATCATCTCCTTGTTCCTCCCCAGGAACACTGATCCACAGGGCTCCCCTCCTGGGACTTTCCCTCTTTACAGGGACCACAACAGGGATTAATTCCATCCCTGGGGTCCTCTTCAACATGCTCTTCCCAGAGAGAGGAGGAGGAGATCTATTTCCTCTCTCATGGATCTCCTTCCTGAAGAGTTCTCTCTCTCTCTCTCTCTCTCTCTCTCTCTCTCTCTCTCTCTCTCTCTGTAGTCTTCCCTGAGTGTTTCACAGCTTGGGTCTCAAAGGATAATTAAGCCACCAGATCAAGATCAAATGGTGGATAGTTGCTATATCACAAGCATGGCTTAGTGCATCTCCCTTTAATTGGACACCCAGCCTCTGACACTACTTCAACGGAGTTCTGTGAAAATTAGTCACAAGAGTCCAGATCCACAAAAGGATTTAGGGAGTATAACATTCAGAATTGTAACAACTAACTTTTAGGCATCTAAGAAATCACTGGACCTATAATGGGAGTCACAAAGTTTGAATTAGGTGCCTATACAACATATGAGGAGAGATAGGGACCTAAGAACGTGATTCACAAAAGCCAGCATGCTAGGCAGGGAGCAGCCGTAACTACTCAATGGAAGATGTTGATGAGACAGATGTGCTATACCCCACCCTTCTCACAGAGTTAGGTGCCTAAATCTGATCTTCAGAGTACACCTATTTCTGCTTGTGATCCACAGCCGAGATTCCACTTCCAAGAAGTAGGTGACTTATGTGCCTAAACCAGTGGTGCTCAACCTTTTTTCGTTCGCGACCCCTAGAGCCAGGAAAACTTTTGTTGAGGAAAAAAAAAAAACGCTGGGAACATTTTGTTGCTGCCCCTTTAAATTAAAGTGCCAGTCCACTCCCACGCCACTCTTCCCACCCTCGTCACGTGTGCACCAGGTTCCGAGCTGGGAAAAGAAAATACCGGCAGACCCAGGTCAAAGTGCTGCAACCCCCCAGGAAGACAGCCGCACTGCCTGCCTAGACTGTTCTTGCCAGGTGAGTTAGGGCCCTTCCTACTTCCACACAAAAGAGGAGAAAATGCCATCCCTCTTACAACTTTTAGACCGGAGGTAGAGCATGCAGCTAGGATGTGGGAGACCTAGGTTCAGTCTTCCCCCCCACACACGCACTCCTGCCTGATGGGGAGAAACGATTTGAACTAGGGTCTGCCACCCTCCCAGTACAGTGCCCTAACAACTGGTTATCAGCTATTCTGCTGTAGGTCTGCCTCATGTTCTTCTGCTAAAGCTGTTCCACTTTCCATAAATAATTAATTAGCAGGTCTGTCGATTAATCGCAGTTAACTCATGTGATTAACTGAAAGAAATCTCAATTAATCACAGTTAATTAATTAATCATAATTAATGATGGATCACCCTGTTAACCAACAGAATACCAACTGAAATTTATTAAATATTTTGGATGGGTTTTCTACATTTTCAAATATATTGATCTCAATTACAGCACAGAATAACAAAGTTCATACTGCCTGCTTTATATTATTTTTACTACAAATATTTGCACTGTAAAAATGAAAAACAAATACAGTTTTGTGGATCATGCTGGGGCATAGGCAAGAGATGTCCAAGGGGAGGTAACGGAGCCCATGCCATGGGGCAGAAGCACAGGTGCTTAGGGATTTTTTTTACAGTGAATATTTACATACCAAATGAATTTAGGATTAGACAGCAGCTGAGCGTGAGTTTTGTGGACTTTAGTGGTTGCTGGAAATAGGGCTCAAGTACCTAAATCTACCATTTAGGAGCTTAATATCTTTGTGAATCTGAGCCTAAATGACTATACTAGTAAAAGTGTGGAACCAAGCTGTGACAAATGACTTCTTCAGTATCCTAAGTCACTTTACATCTCTCAAAAATGATAACAGATGGGATGGCTTTATACTGCCATCTTTCACACTTCAGAGAGGAATACTGCCATTGTTGCTTACTGAGCACAGATTGCCCAATTAATCCAGATGTAAACTTTCTTGATTTATTTAGGATTAAAACCAAGAAGACAGTTTTGGAAACCACAGCCCTCTTTTAATGAGAGGAATAATTACTATAAATGTGTCAAATTGAGAAAATAATTGCACTGAACATGGGAAACTGCTGGAATTTTCAAATATACTTGTGTACGTGGGCATCAAAAGAAGCTTCTACACTATCAATGATGCATCTCCTTAGGAATCTTACTGCTTTTTTAAATTTTAATTCCCTCCAAAGCACTGTCCCCAGGCCAATGGTAATTCTGGACCCTTGGAAGTTTTAGGTACAAGCTGGCAAGGTGGTGAGGTGAGCACCATCAGATCCAGTTAATTTCAGTGGGAGGTAAATGTGCTCAACTATTCAGAGATTCAGGTATCAAATGTGGAGATCAAGCAAAAGGCCTATGCACAATTTACATCTCTTCATTCAAATTCCAGTGCATACAAAGAAAAGAATCCTGTATCTTTTGCATATGCACATATATACATATGTACGTGTACGCGCACACATACAAACACACAGAGCTTCCTTCATTTCTTCTCTCACTTTAGTGCAACAAAATGACCCTAAATCTGAAGGTCATAACACAAACTGTGTGCAACAATCATTCCAATACTTTTGCCTAGAGATTAGACCCTTCTACAGGGAAATTCCAGCAAAGCTGGATGTTACCGGTTTTATGCTAGTTTCCTGTAAGCTAAATACCTTCTTCCCTTAATACAGGGACCGGACTCAAAGTGCCACAACTCAATACTCCATTTCATGTACTTTAAGCACACTACTGCTAAATGCCTTATTTGAAGGTTTTTGTGACAGCCAGGCTTATCAGGAGAACACACAGGAGAAATGACCTAAGAAAACATCTCAGGAAAAAGCATCTTTCTAAATCAGTATTTCTCAAAGTGGTCTGCGAAACCACTTGGAGACACTTGCTAACTGACCGCTTTGGTGTGTTTATTTCCTGGCTCTGTAACCACGGAGCCTTGTGGCTCCCATTGGCTCCAGTTTACCATTTGCAGCCAAGGGGAGCTCCCCTTGGCTGCAAACAGAGAACCAGAGCCAATGGAAACCAGAAGGCTCCATGGCTGCAGAGCCGATAAATAAACACAGCAGAGCGGCCAATTAGCAGGTTTCTCAGAGTGGCTTCATGGACCTCTTTGAGAAACACTATTCTAAATCATATGGATTTCTAGGAAGAAAGACATGCATAGGCCTCTGGAATCCCATGACAGGATGCCTATCATTTCCCAAAGAAAGACTCCAGGTTGTTCTTGCAAAGCTGAACAAGCTATACCTGAAAAACAATCTTGCTACACCACTAGCAAGCTCAAAAGCCTGGGGCATACTGAGGTTAAACAAGGCCTTAAATCACTTTTTTATGTGGACCAGATGGCGGAAGATGTATCTGACTACCAAATACCGAACACTACTTTTAGCAGAGCATCCAGGGAGACCCAATTATTGAGAAAAGGGAGATGTCATTTGAAACTTTTTCTCTAGAAGAAAGCAAAACTCAAATTCTGAACTGACTAGGGTTAACCCAGTGAGAAACATCCTTCTGTACAGCACACTAAGGGTGTATCTACACAGCACCCTTACCTCAAAATAAGCTACACAATTGCGTAACTTATTTCAATGTTATTTTGAAACAGCTTATTTCAAAATTTGGCACTGACTACATAGCACCAAATTTTGAAATAAGGGGCTATTCCAAAATGTCCCTTATCCCTTGTACTCCAAAACAGATCCACTGTGTAGACACAGCTTAAGGAATTCCACATCCAGGCAGGACATGTGTCCACATATTCATTATATTACCACCAATAATTCAGGTTGAAGTAGTTCTGGTATAAAGGAGCAAGCAACATTACCAAGGAAATTGAAAGTAGCATCTGAAAAAGAAAGATCCAGGAATACTTTTCCAAGAGCCCACTAACAGAATGTGCAATCACAGCCAGCTGGAGCAGTAATCTGTACAACTACGTTCTTAGAAACTCTGAGACTTGACTTGCTGCAAAACTCTAATAGACTGGATAGTTACTCACATAATAGCAAACTCCATGGTACTAAACAAAACAAAAGAAAAAGAAATCCCTTTATACATAAATTAATTATCTTCCAATAAAAGGTTTTACAGAGTCCCACACAATATGCAAAATCCTGGAAAAGCAATCTCTTGAGCGCACATATCCTGACCTAATAGACTCACAGTAGTAAACATAAAACCTAATGAAGAATAATTGTTCATACCTGATGAATCTCTTGCCACCCATTTTCATCTTTGCAGCTGACTGTAGCATGTTCATGAAGTAAAAGTTCACAACAATAAGGATCCCCTCCTACTATAGCTGTGTGGTATAGTGGTGTCAATCCACAGCTGTCCTTGTAGTTAGGAGATGCTCCAAGCTCTAAAAGAGTCTACAAGTAATTATAAATTATAAAGAAGTCTGAGCAAATAACTGAAGAACTCTCTCTATATTTAAAGTCCTTTCCAAAGTGATAATTAATAGGAGACATTTTTGGTTACTGTTTATATAAGCTGGCCGAATGGGCTGCAGTACAGACAGCCTCAGAAGAGCTATGGCACAGTGCAACAGGATCAAGGTAATTCAGGCAGTTGATGCACTATGTGAAGAATCATAGCACAAGTCCTGGCTTTGGTACTCAGGGGATTTACAGATATTCAGTGACAGCATGAGCAGCAAACACTGCCCATTACCCATCATGTTACTGAGTTGAAAAATTGGGTGTTTTAATGAAGTTGTGATTTTTGGCCAAGCTTCAGTTGCAGTGTGCCTTACCAAAATATTGTGTAATTTGAAATCCTGTCCAGAAGGAAGTAATGTAATTTCATAAACACAAGATTTAATCTAGAATGTCAAAATTCTCAACAAAACCAGTTTGAGCAGGAAGAAAAAACAAAGGGCCAGTATCAAAAAGATAAAATATGTAATCTATGCTATTGGCACTCACTTTCAAAGATACATAAACAACAACACTATTCTCATTTCCTGCAGACAGCTCTTACACCATTTATCAGTACACAAGGTTAAGCCCATGTCTACACTACTAAAAGAGTTTGTCCTGCTGAGCAATGCAACTTTCACCAGCATTAGTCATAGTGTGAGTAGCACTATGTCAGTGGAAGAGCTTCTCCTGCAAACATGGCGACTACCGTTCACTAGGGATGTCAACATGTAGTTGAATACACGATTAATTATAAGTCCAGACTTAACTGTTAATCTTATCAACTACATGCATCCCCCCGCTGCCTGTGTATCAGAAGCAGCAAGGGGGTGAGAGGTGGGAGCCAGTGACTGAGGGGAGCTGGCTTTTAACCCGTGAGCCACTTCCCCCCACCAGTGGCAGCCCGTCAATACAGGCAAACTAGGCAGTCGCCTATGGTGCCAAGATAAATGGCCATTGAGGGCTTTGGAGGCGGGGGCACCGATTGCGCGTTTCACCTAGGGTGCCAGTTGCCGGCAGCTCATCTAGGGCCACTCCTGCCCCCCACCATGCTGCTTTCTCTGATAGAGAGGTAGCAGCACAGAGAGTGAGGAAGCAGGTGGGAACTAGTATATGTGGAAAGCAGCTTTTCAAGGCAGTTCTCCACCCGTATTGGCTCATGCAAGCTGCTTGCTCCACCCTTCCCCCCCTTTTGCTGCTGTCTCTCTATCAGATACTGCAGGAGGGCAGGCAGAAGCCAGCTTTTAAGTCAGCTCTCCTTGCATGCCGGCTCTGCATAGCTGCCTGCCTCCCCTCTGCTGCCTCTCACAGAGGCAGCAAGGAGGGGCAGGCAGGAGCCGGTACCAGCTCAGGGGGAGCTGCCTCCCCAGCCCAATGCTGCTGCCTCTATCAGAGGCAGCAGTATAGGGGAGGGGAGCGGAGGTTGCTGCAAAGCAGCATTTTTCTCTGCAGCAGGCCCATGTTCACCAGGGACAGAGGCTGCTCCATGGGATGCTGGTGCAATCTATTTCCATGGGGAGCTCAGGCCCCCCGCAGGCAGGGGCTGCTGTCACTCAATGCTGCTGCCTCTGTATCAGGTGGGAGCCAGTCTGCGCAGGAGCTGGTTTTTAAATCAGCTCCTCTCACGGACAAGCTCCAGCCTGCCAGCCTGCATTGCTACCTCTGACAGAGAGGCAGCAGTGCAGGGTGATACGGGGCTCTGTGAGAATGAGTCCAGGAGTGCCCTGCTAAAATTTGATGCGGTTACATGACTATTCAATTAATTGCTATTTAACATCCCTACCATTCATTGGGGCAGTTTAATTACATCGACCGGAGAGCTCTCTCCCATCGGCATTGAGCTGTTACATGAGTACATTGGTATGACTGCATCAGTACAGCTAGGCCACTGTACGGTTTCTAATGTAAACCTAGAATCTGTTTTACCCTGGTGTCTTGAAACATAAGCTTCTAAAGTGATAGGGACCTTTGTTGAATTCAAATCCTGAAAGTCAAAAGCCTACAGGTAAATACTTAAGTAAGCACAAATTAAAAGATCCATTATGACAATATGATAATTAACTCTAAAACATATTCTTTTATACATTGTTCTGTGTAAAATAATGCATAATTTGGTTCTGAAAGAATTTACCTTAAGGGTTACTTGGTTCTTGGCTCTAGCTGCTTTGTGCAGTGCTGTCATTCCATCTTTGGCTCTGAAATCTAAATGTGCTCCTCCATTTTTCAGAGCTTTGATTACTTCTACAGTATTATCATGTTGAGCTGCCAAAGTTAGTGGAGTTTCTAAAGACAAAAAGAATATAATGTGAGAACAATATAGGAGCAATTATAAAAAAAGGTATTTACATCTATTTCAAAAACATTTTAATGGTTAGCTCTTAACTACAAAGTATATAAAACACTTTCCTAAGACTATAATAAAATATTAGCTTGTCTGCTCAAAATACTGAAACTATAGAGTTTGCTAAGATTGGGTCTTTTAAGGGCAACAGACTTAACAGGTTCAGGATTTGGTTTTGTTTTTCAGTAAATCCAAGTTATGTACTACTTTATGCTGTTGATTTTATTAATCTCTTACCTCCACTCTCTATGTCATGATAGTTGGGATCCAGTCCCCGGTCCAACATCTTTGTGATTTTTTCCACACAGAGATGGTGAACATGATCCATAAATTTTCTCAAATTAGTCTGAAACAAAGAGTGATGACTGAAACTCCTCCGATTGTATTAGGAATATTCCAGTTATGATAGAGATCTTCAGCTGGTATAACCACCATAATGAATGGAACAGTGCCAATTTACACCAGCTGATGATCTGGCTCTAAAACGGTATTCATTCAAAGCACAGGTTCTATGGAATGCAATGTTCAAAATTAAAAAAACAAAAATAAGAATATGCGGCTTATAACATTCAGGGAAAAATTAACAGACATCCTGTTCAGAAAGAAATCAGACAGAAATGGGAATCATAATCCACCATATGAGTGCCTTTAAGGACCTTTAGGTCAGTATTTATAAAACTGGCAATTTAATGAAAACTAGCTGGGTTTATATAATTATATGAAGTTCATCTAAAATGACTTTTAAATTTATGGCAAATTCAAACATATGAAATAAACTAAGAAAAATTCTCATATTATAGTTACTGGACTGCTCACCATCCATGGACACTTAATAGCAGTCTGCAGACTGCTCATCTGGCCACCTGGAACAGATCTCCCCTTTACTTTCCAGGTGCTAAATTACATTAGACAGTTCTCTAAATGATATTTTCCTCCTTAAGCTACTGCATTAATTGTCACAAGGATGCTTGACCTTGTCCACGAGACACCTTCTGGCTAGATGTGGTCTACTCCATGAAGAAATGTGAGAATCCCTGATGCACTGAATATAAACTCAAGTTCTGCATGCTTGACTCACACGTGCAAACCCTTTAACTTCAGTGGGACTATTCACATGAACAGACATCTGCAAGATCAATGCTAGGGCTGTCCAGGCTACAATCTGTGCAGTCATTTGAATCAAAGGATTCTAATCAAATGGTCATTGTGCATCTGGACATTAGTATTTTGCTGCCAGATACTATCTTTCGGAAAATGGATACTCTCTCTCATCCCAAGTAAATTGGACATACCTTTGTATGAAGTTTTGCCAGCTGTTTTTCATCATGATTTAATTGTTTGTACACTCTCTTCTTGTATCGAAACTGGCAGGGAAACAGATAAATTAAGTCAAAAATACATATTTTATTTAATAGTGAAAAAGATCAGAAATTATCAGAAAGTGCATCTGTTAACAGTAATGTAGATTTTGGCAAACTTCTAAAAAGAGCTTGGGAATACAGTTTAGATAAATATCATAAATAAATATAATAAATATCATAAATAAATATCATAAATATCAAGATGTTAGAATGCTTGGAATAGTACTATTACAATTCTGTAATCCTTATAAGCCAAATTCATTCTGGTGTAAATATAAAGAAGTCCATGAAATTGCATGAGGAAAAAGTTTGGTCCCCTGAATCTACACAAATGGACTGTAAATACCACGTGAAGAGTTTTCCCTAAAGACATTTCAGCACTTTCACTTCCAGCTGCAGACAGAAAAAGGAATTGTAGAAGCATGTGAAAATATAAAACATGCATTTAAAAAAAATCAGCAGAACGATTCTGAACCTCAGAAACAGGGCCTATTCCTGAAAATCATTACTCAAAGGAATAGTTCTGTTGATGTTAATGAATAAAGATTACTTATGAACATAGGACTGGCTTTGCTTCAGCTGAGACCATTTCTTACTTATTCTGACCAATCTGACTCTTGCTAGAGCAGACAGAGCAGCTGAAAATTCATGGGTCACCATTACTACATGATATATATTTACCACTGAGACCCTGCATCCCGTTCACTCACTGCCCTGCCAAGATCCTGCACACCCAGACCGCTCACTCACTGCCCTGACGAGGCCCTGTATCCCCAGCTCCCTCACTTAACTTCTCACTGAGATACAACACCCCCAGCCCGCTCACACATACCCTCTACTGAGACCTTGCACCCCCAATCCCCTCACTCATCACTTCCACCAAGACCCTGCACCCACAGCCTACTCCCATCCCTTCCCCGTGGCCAGACATCTATCCCAGCCTACTCTTACCCCCTCCCCCTGACTAGACACCCTGTCCCTAGCCTGGTCCTGCACCCTCCCCCTGGCCAGAGAGAGGGGAGTTGGCCAGCATGCCTTTCTCACTCTCTTCCGCAAAAGCTGCCAGAGAGAGGGGGATGGGTGAGTGTAGCAAACAGGGGGCACAGCCCCATAGTGTATTTTTAAATGCAGATTTCACCTCCACCTCTCTTCTCACAAGGCTAGATGGTAGCTTTTATGACATCTCCCTGAAGGGGGCAGCGTGGAGCAGAAATTCCCCAGGGGGAGTGCTAGAGAGACTATGGTGCATAATCTATTTCATCTTAATAAATGAATAAGACTGTACACCAGTTTAAGCCATGACCCAGGCAGTATGAGTTGCCCAGAACAATAAACGTTTGCATGAGGTGGGGACGCTTCTTGTGTACTAATACACAAGGTTTCTTCACTATCTGACCCATAATCTTTTCTTATGTCTGAAGTTCAAAAATACTTTACAACTCTGCATTCTCCCCCGCCTCCTTTTTTGATATTAGCTTTCTATGGTATTTCTGTCTCTTTGTATTTATTAAGATTCTACTGTAACTGCTGTTCATGCTCTCAACATGCTACAATTCTCTCTGGACTGGTAATTACATGTTGTGAACAGAGACACAAATAGATCTTTGTTTACAAGGTAGAATTAAAAGAGTGCAATGTATTTTTTGGACAGTGAATTTGTATTGCAAAAGGTCTGAAGATCAGGATTTTGTAATTTCTTTTTAGTTGGTTAATGTCCTTTAAATGCAAGAAGACTGACACATTTGTAAAATGCACCCAGCTATCTTGCTGAAGGTTAAAAGTAGCATAGACTTCATAGAGCCATATTCCCACATAGTGAAAAATAGCAGAATTTCACTGAATTCAGCGAAGCTATGTCTTTTATACCAGCTAAGAATCTGGCTGTAAATTATGACTATGCCAATTTAGTACTTACATACACTACAGATACAGCTAAGTCAGGGGTCCTAGTTACCAGACAGCTATCCACTAACACAGTTCCAGGTTCTAGTGTAGATGCAACCTGAATCATAGTCCATAACTTGTCTAAAGCCTTTTACAGTGGTATTGTGTAGTAAGCCTATTTCCTGACTCTGCTCTATTTGTTTTCAACCAGAACATTTTTATCCCTTCCATGCCATGGACGTGAATACTACAGAGAAAAAAGATTCTCTCACTGTTTATTGTACATAGAAGAAATCTGCTGACATGTTCTGTATTGTTAAAACAGTACTGTAACAAGCCTGTTGGGGAAAACAGTAGACTTAAATATAGTGATTATTTACTTAGTTCAAGGTTATAGCAGAAACATTAAAGACTGACCCTAAGTATTCAACTGGTTGAATAAGTAGGGATCTGATTTTAGTCCAATGTTAATCTATTGATGTCAGACCTGTAAATTTCACTAATTTTTCCTGTCAGCTATAGCTTTTTGGCCTTTCCTCCTGAGAAAGTTGAATAGTTACTGACTCATTGTAGGAAGCACTACATATAAAATTAGAGAATAATTTGTGCAAGTTAGGGAATAGCTTTAATAGAAAAACATTTCAAGATAACCTCCTGATTCCCTAATTCCTGATTCCCTAATTCCCTGATTCAAAATTTAGATTAGCCATACTAAAGACTTATCTAAGCAGTGGGGCATGGAAATAGGAGAGTGATTTCTAAAACACACTAATGTGTAGTACCATTTTTGGTCCATACAGAGCTTGCTAGTGTCCTCTTAACAGTTCCCAACAGCACT
Source organism: Pelodiscus sinensis (assembly GCF_052426305.1). NCBI lineage: Eukaryota > Metazoa > Chordata > Testudines > Trionychidae > Pelodiscus > Pelodiscus sinensis. The sequence goes on along the minus strand of NC_143056.1, from coordinate 88,185,472 downwards.
ATTTCCCAAATGGTAGGTCCCACTCTGGGTAGTTTGACCTGACTCACTCATGTTTGTTCCTGCCCAGAGCTGGGAGCCAAAGTTAGCCCCACAGGGCAGGAGCTATCATTGCAGAGTGAGTGGAGGGTGCCCTTCCTTTCCAGTCTGACTTCAACCCCTATCCTCAGGTTCTCTCCTCTTGGAACCTCACAGGTTTCTAGCATTAAAGAGCTGATACACCCTCATGCAGAAAATCATTGGCGTGATCCTGTAACCTTTATAGGGATAATCCATAAAATACCCCCTCTGGAACAAACAGCATTACTTGTATGAGCAAGTCTTCAAGATCAGCTCTTGATCACAACTTCCTGAGTGCAATTTACATCCATTTAGAAACCTCAAACTAGACTTACTATATATTAAATATCACACAGTAAATAAAAATGTTTCAGATGGCAAAGTTTAAAACTATTACAGTTGTATTAAAATACCTCTAAAGAGGGAACACCTTTATTCACTGGTTGTGGATACTCCCTAAGCAGTCGTTCCTCATCCAAAAATTTCCCATCTCTCCCATTGCTGGCAGGTTGAAACAGCCCATAATTCAGGACATCTTTCAAACTCTGATTCAAAGTGCATAAAATTCGTTGTTTTGCTACCCACACCGAAGCTTCAGGATTAAATCTAATGCATTTCTGTAAAGTCAAACAAAATAATATTACAAAACTTATGAGAGATTTATAAAGATCACTGTAAAATAAAAAAGACATATAAGTAATATTGTGAGAGCCTGCAAAGAGTGCACACTAATTAAATACAAATGCAATATAATTTACACTTGCATATATAAAGTAGAAAATTTTGCTCATCCACAACAGCATTTGATATGTTTCATTTTCAGGTATATGTTCACAATAGTGTATCCAACTTTTTCTAGACAAAGAGGAAAAGAAGAAAGCATATGACTTAAGCTCAAAATGAATGAGATCAGCTATAACAAATTAAACAAATAAACTGCTACTTGTCTCCATTTCTCTGCACAAGAAGCTGCAAATCTACACTAAATTAAAGTCTAAAAAAAAGAACTGCATTAACAAGGAGATTACATTTCATATATCTGTTCTTTAACAAAACCAAACACAGGGATACTATAAAAACACAGGGCATCTCAAGTTCTAAGACATTAGAAATTATATCCTCTTTTTCAGAACATGTATGAGCATGCGGCATCTCTTGGAACAATCCAGAGAAGGAAGGTTAATGGGACTTCAAACACCTTTTGATTCTGGTTTGGTCTAGTGACCAGCATAGCTTCCCGCATAAAATGAGGTTTACAGGATCTTTCGAAAAAGTGCCCCGTTTTCAAAAGAACCGCATCTAGACCGTGGTTTCAATTTCAAAATAGCGCTTTTTCGAAAGAGCATCATTATTTGATTATGCAAATCAAGCACAGGATATTTAAATCCTGGTTTCATTTGCACTTTTGAAGTGCTTCATTTACATATATCCCTCTGCCAACAAAGGCAGCCTGGACAACAGTAAGGAGCAATTCAACTACAGGCTGAGCAAGTGTAGAATGGAGGTGGAATGTGCTTTTGGACATTTTTAAGGCAAAGTTTTGCAGGTTACTGACTGAGTTAGATGTCAGTGAAAGCAACAGTCCCAGTGATGTGACTGCTTGATGTGCGCTCCATAATATCTATGAAAGTAAGGGGGGAAGTAACTGATGTGGTGGGGAGGTCAAGGCAGATTGCCTAACCATTAATTATGAGCAGTCAGACACCACAGAAATAAGGAGAACACATTGAGGGGCACTATAAATCAGGGAGGCTTTGAAAACCAGTCTTGTGGATGACCAGACAGCGATCTGAGAGTCAAACATGTTGTTCTTAACAAGGTAACCCCTGTATCACATGTACTGACCTGTAGAACACACACACACACACACACACACACACATCGCCCTGGCATACAACACAAGCAATAAAGATCCTGTTGTTCAGAAATCATGCATTTTTATTTAGGAAACACAGGGATCAGAGACAGAAAAGGAAATCAGGGCATGAGCTTGTGGGTGGTGGGGAGCCGAGAGGGAAGTAGAGGATGCAAGGATAAATGGCATATTACAATCCCCCTGTGTAGCAATCACAGCTGTGGGAATGACAGCTTCCTGTATCAGGAGACATCCTGGGAGTTGAGTGGAAGGCTGCCCTAGACTCCCTCTTCCTCTCCCCCTTCTCCTCCCCCCGCCCTCGCATGCTAAGGCACATGAGAAAGACTATGGAACTTGGGGAGGAGGGCAGATGGTTCAGCATAGGGTGCAGGGAGACTCTGTGTTCCAGATGTTTTCCCAGAGCCTCTACCAGGCAACTCAGCAGCCTCAAGATCTCATCCTGGGCCTTGCATTTTTGTTCCCTGCATACTTTCCTCTGCTCGTGCTCCATGCGTATCACCTACGACATCATTCTCCTCCATGCATTTAATTGCACCCCATTAGGTTTTATTTGTGGTGGCCACTTTGCCTACATAGCAGGGGCTTCCCCGAACAGCTTGCTAACATGTATGGAAACCGAGTGGGAATCCACCCTGAACATCTCTACAAAGCTCTCATAGCGGTGCAGGAAGGAGTCACCCTTCATCTCCAAACTAGGAATGTTAAAAAGCATATTTACACATGTGGGGGGAGGCAGCTCATTGGGAGCCCATGCATGCAGGAAGCCAGCTTTTTAGCCAGCTCCCTCCAAGCATCTTCCCCTGCAAAGGTGCCTGCCCTCCACCCCCGTACTCCTGCCTCTGTATCACAGGCAGCAGCGCAGGAGGTGGAAGGAGCCAGTGCTTGCAAAGAGCCACCTTCCCCTTCCGACCCCCACGCTGCTGTCTCTGTAGGAGAGGTAGCAGCACAGGGGGACAGGTGGGAGCCGGTGCTCCCACAGAGTCAGCTATTAAGGCAGCTACCCAGAAGCAGCAGCTCCTGTGGAGCCATCTGTCCCCCTCCTGTGCTGTTGCCAGCAAGAGGGGAGGGATCAGGTGGCTCTGCAGGAGCTGGTACATGCAGGGAGCCGGCTTAAAAGCTGGGTCCCTGCAAGCACCAGCTCCCACCTGCCCCCTCACTGCCTCTGATACAGAGGCAGCGGGGGAGGGAAATCCTTGTGGGTAACCCAAGCTCATCGGTTCACCATTTAAACGAATACAATATCACAAGCCTACTCCATACATGTTATCAAACTGTTCTGGAGAGCCACTCGCTGTGCAGGGAGAATGGCCATCACAGATAAAACCCAATTATCTTAACCCACTGTGACGGGGCATCATCGCCCCGCATGGCGACTCCCGCCGAGCAGGCGTTGCTCGGCACCAGGGTGGAGGCAGCCCGGCGGTGCACGGCATGTTTCCATGCCGCACCGTGGATGGCCGAGCCGGCCGACCCGCGGGCGGCAGGCTGGGAGCGCCGAGGCAAGAGCGGGGATGACGCAGAGGTGTTCCCCCGCCCCGTGAGCCCAGAGCGTTGGGGGAGCCAGTGCAGAGTGGGGAAGCCAGAGAGCCTAGGCAACCCGCGAGGGGGAGGGGAATTAGCTGGCGTGGAGATGCTACAGCTCCGCCCTCCCCTTTTCTGACATCAGGTAGGGCGGAAGCGGCACGGTGTTTAAAAGCACAGCCGCCATTACCTGAGGAGGAAAAAAGAGAGAGTAGCTGGGTGGCAGCTTGGAGGCACCACTGGGAGAAACCCCTGAGAGCAGCTGGGAGGCTAGAGAGGGCGTTAAGAGACCGGCGATTCCGGTCCACTGACCCGTTTTTGTGCGTCGGCAGCCTGTCCGCTAAAGGAAAGGTGAGCCTGCCAGCGGCGAGAAGCCAGGGACGGGGAAAGGAAGCAGCCCAGGGCGGAACCCATCAGGGTTGGTGGGCTGACGAGTTACGGCAGGAGGCCCTTTCAGCCGGACCAGATCCAGACCGATCCGTGTCCTTAGGGCCCTGGGCTGGGGCCTGTGAGTGAGGGTGGGCCCGGGCCCCCCTTTCCTCCGCCCCTGCGGCCTTGGTAGAGGAAGTAGTCTTCCCGCGCCACTGAGGCTGCCTTTGCCGAAGCAAGAGGATCTTCCTGGCGGCTGCCAGGAAAGGCGTCTGAATGACATTACCCCCCCCCCAGAGGGGGGGGGTCATAGGGTACTGCCGGGCCAGGCAGGTACACCCACTTATAGCATGATTACAAATGTGAAGTCACCAGAAATGCCCTCCCCGCCATTAGGGTCCCATTAGGGTCCAGCAAGAAAATATACTGGGAGGAGGGGAATTGGCCTCAAAATTACAAAAGGTCCTGACTGTCAGTGAAGTCCAATGCTACGCTTGCCTGCTGAGCATTCTCCTCTTCATCATCTACAATGTCTTTCTTGTTGTTGCCTGAAGAATCACTTGGGATGTATCCATGGACAGCTTTGGGACACAGGTTGGGGTCCCCTCTAGAATCACATGCAGCTGCTCATGGAAGCTGCATATTTTCAGCTGTCTTCTGATGAGTTTCCCTGAGCTCCTTTATTTTCATACAGCACTGCTGAGTGCCCCCGGCATATTCTTTTTTCGCCGTGCTGTGTGCGATTTTGGTGGAGATATCAGCATTTCTTCTGCTGCTTTGTGGGTCTGCTTGCACAGATTCCTCTCCCTGACATTAATCAGGTCCAGGCTCTCCTGCATGCTCCATGCTGGAGCTTGTTTGCAACTCTGGGCATTCGTAGTCAGGCACACCGTTGAAGGATGCTGACATGCTTGCCATGCTGGCCAAACAGGAAATGAAATTCAAATTTTCCTGGGGGTGTCCCTGTGCACCTGGAAGAGCAGCAGATTTGAAAGTGCTGACCAGAAAGGTCATGTTGGAACACTGTGGGACACATCCTAGAGTCCAAGAACATTGGCTTTCACAACACTGCATCTGAATTGCACCAAAGCACTACATCTGCTTTACACTGTGTCTGCATTACAGCTTGTGTTGAAATTAGTATTACTCCCATTACTCCTGTCATCAAGTATTACTCCCATTACTCCTGTTATCAAGAAGGATTACAGAAATTAACCTTAACAGCCCTTAAAGTCAGACCGTGTAGACTCATTGCTTAGAAAAATCAACCTAACATGGCTAAGTTTGACCTAAACTCGTAGTATAGACATGTAGTGTATCACGCTTGGGGACCTGAGCTCTCCAAAAACGGGGCGGCTGCCAGAGCAGCTTCCCCCGCCCCTCCTCCACAGCAGCCTCTGTCTGCGGGGAGCTCAGACCCCCTTCGGATGGGCTATTGCCACCCTGCGCTACTGTATCAGGGGCAGCAACGCGGGGCAGCAGGCAGATGGTCTACAAGGAAAGCTGGTTTTTAATCTGGCTCCCTTCATGGACCATCTACCACCTGGCATCCCACACTGCTGCCTCTAAAACAGAGGCAACATTGCAGGGTAGCAGGGGGCTCATCAGGAGTGGGGCCAGAGTGCACTGGCTGCCAGCCCCACTCCTGGGGACTATAGAATAGTCGACTAACTGATAAGAATGCAGGTAGTTAGTTGACTATTCTATGACCTGCTATCTAACATCCCTATTGTAGACCAGACCTCATTGTATGGAAACACTTAGGGTACGTCTAAACTACATGGCTCCATCGACGGAGCCATGTAGATCTGTTTGTTTGGCAAAGGGAAATGAAGCCGCGATTTAAATAATCGCGGCTTCATTTAAATTTACATGGCTGCCACGCTGAGCCGACAAACAGCTGATCAGCTGTTTGTTGGCTCAGCGCGCTAGTCTGGACGCTCCCCTGTCGAAATGAAAGCCTTTTATCGACATCCCCAGTAAACCTCATCCTACGAGGCATAACGGGGATGTCAATAAAAGGCTTTCAGTTCGGCGCGGAGCCTCCAGACTAGCGCGCTGAGCCGACAAACAGCTGATCATTTAAATAATTTAAATAATTTAAATGATTTAAATAATCGCGGCTTCATTTAAATTTACATGGCTGCCGCGCTAAGCCGACAAACAGCTGATCAGCTGTTTGTCAGCTTAGCGCGGCAGCCATGTAAATTTAAATGAAGCCGCGATTATTTAAATCGTGGCTTCATTTCCCTTTGCCGATCTGTCTAATCTACATGGCTCCATCGATGGAGCCATGTAGTCTAGACACACCCTTACTGTCACTTCCATGAGTTTGAGAAACAGAGCAAACTTCAGTTTAGAGGTATAGAATATATTTCAAGTAGTGAAAAGTTATTTTTTTTATGACAGCATATTTGAAAGAGAAGTAAATTTAAGAAGCTGAAAAAGTAAGCTTGATGATTTTCATTATAAGAATTATTCAAGTTTGTCCAGTGTCTTGAGTGGTCACTACAGACCTCGTGGTCATTCTTTTGAAAGCTTTATGCTGAGAATGCACCATAGAAAAAGGACCTTAAGAACAGATTTTTTTTTACAAAAGTGGGTGTCTAAAATTAGGTTGCTACATACATAGTCTATATATATGGGCTGATTTTTCAAAAGTGTAAAGCATATAGTGGGATCACTTCTCAGACGTTTTGAAAACCAGGTCATTTGTTTAAATGCCTTAAAATGGATTGAGGATACCAAATTTAAGCACGTTACAAAGTTATGACCTACTTTTACGCACGTTCACTAAAACAAGAATGTAATGTGCATGCAAGCAGAGCTAACTGAACACCACTTGTTGATTCAATGAACTTGTGACTTTTGCAAGTACTGTTGTTAGAAATTTTGGTGAGTTATTTAGTTCTCTCTTTAAAACAAAGGAAAAAATGTAAAAAAATTGGTGTGAGGGCAACTTTAAATGGCAACTATTGATTTGGCCACATTGTGTATGTATAGTCTAGTTACGTGTTCTAAATGTGTCTCTTACAACCTTTTTAAACATAGCTGTACGTGAAGACACATGGCTGCATCATAAGTCATGCACTGTGCTAATCAGGACTTAGAGACAGGCAAGGACCCAATGTCAGATGCTGCCTCTTCTTTTAAGAAGGTACAAACTTTCTCTTCGTCCACCATTGGAAGGAGAGGCCTGATCCTACTTGTTTCCCATTCTTTAAAGGCAACATGCAACCCTGGGCATGATCAGGGAACACTCCCCATAGTCAAGAAAACACAAAGACTGCAATTTTTTTTTATTATTTCTATTGCAGCAGCATCCACAGAGATCTTAAGCAGGTTAAAGACGTCCTTATGCTAAACAGTGTACAAGAACATAGTAATAACTGGCAGCTCCTGCCCCAAGGAGATTATAGCTGTGGCCTGCTTCTACACAAATGGTTTTAGGGCAGCAGGGGAGATTCTTCACAGCTTTCCCTTCACTGTACATTTACTCAAAGGCAAAACACAGTATGGCCCATTGTATTACACTATTTTTGACATACAATATCTCTATTCTAAATATGTAGGAAGTACAACACGACTGAGTTAATGTGGCTCTTGGACCCATACATTTTAGTTTATATACTGAGCTTAATGCCTTTTCTTGGTGTGAACACAACCTCCACTTTCTGTAACATGTGCTACACGCACTCTGTAAGGATAATATATACCTAAAGTTATAGAGACAATGAACAGAGACAACAATAAATGACTATATTACCATAGTGATTTAATCTAGACAAATAAAGAACTAAGGTAGCAGATGAAAAATATAACTACTTATAAGCTTCAGTGAGTTTGCTGAAGCTTTTTAAAATATTTATGCTGCTGAAGCTGACAAAACATGTTAAGAGTTCCAGGTCCGACTAAAAGCAAAGGAAGGTAAAATTCACAGAACTGGTGAAAATTTACATGTTTTTCCTACAGTTACACATCTTTCCCTATGATGTTCAATATTCAATCTAACTTGCACAATGAAATAAAAGTGATGAACACACACAGTCACTGTAGAAAGAGAATAAGCCTGTTAAAAATAGAAAAAAGCCATTTACTCAAAGTCTTGACATTAGTTTTTGTAAACTGATTGGCTGTGTCTACATTGGCATCCCTACTTTCAAGTAGGAATAAGAGATCCTCCGGAAAAGGATAATCACGTCTAGACTGGCGCTTTTCTCCGGCTTATCCCCAAGCCGGAAAAAAGCAGCAGCCATGTAAATGCAAATGCCGTGGGGGATATTTAAATCCCCCGCGGATTTGCAATTGCGATGTGTCTCATTAGCATCCCTTTTCCGGAAAGGGATGCCAATGTAGACACAGCCATTTAGTCTGAACTTTAATTCTGAAATGGCAGTCAAGAACAAAAGCACAGAAGTAATTTGATACAATTTTGTTCTCATTTGATTAAGCAGTATAATTTTAAATAATCTTTTCTTTTAAAGCAATTGTAATTATATAGAGAATGGGGAAGAAAACTGTGTTTTAGCTTAACTAAAATACAGAACTGGAAATTTGAAATCTATTCCTGGTTCTGCCACAGTATTTCAGTGTAATCTAGGGCACTTCACTTAATCTTTCTAAGTATCCATTTCCTGGCCTGTAAAATGGAAATAATAATGCAGTCCTTCATAGTGGTATTTAGTATATTAGGCTTAGTTTTCATCTCACTACCAGGGTACATCTGGAGTTATAGTTGTTTGGGAAGTTGGGTTTATTTTTATGTACATTTTGATGAAAATGAGAAAAAAATCATTTTTGTTGGAAAAAAAAATCACAAATCTAAAAGAGTGGTGGCCTACAAAAATGAACATTTTGAGGAATGCAGGTACATTCTGCTGAAATTATTGTTTAATCAAAAATCCAATCTTCTGTTGAAAAAATGTGTTGATGGAAAGTTTTCAACCAGCCCTAATCTGGAGTAATTGAAAGCTGCTTCTGGCCCACTAATGTTTTTAAAGTGTTTTGAGATGGGTAGAACTAAAAGTAGAAAGTGTTATCAAGTAGTTTTATTATTGTTACATAGCAGAAAAAATTCATAGGCTAAGGGCTCTTCAACACAGCTAGTATCTTTCTAGAACTCTTAAATAGAAAAGGAACACTGATAAATGGAATTCAAATCCTTTAGTAATACTACATTTGTCTATTGAGAACTGAAATGAGTGGAAGGTGGGTAAGACATGGACAAAATAAAAAAGCTAAATTAAATCTACAACAACAAATTAACTGCAAAACAAATCAGTAGCACCTCACCATCACCTCTACATAAGCCTTTGAAATGTCCTTGCTAACTAAAACACAAAAGTCAATTTCCCACCAGTCACATGAAAAGGATTTTGTGTGGTAATAAAGCCATTGCTAGGCAACGCCATTCTATTAAGACAGCAAAATGGCCCATGTTCACAAAATCCATTTTGGTCCAGAGTTGTTAAATTTAAACATGAAAATGTGCAACACAATGGGGCTATGCTCAGGTCTGCCTCTTCAGATCACATCATAGTTATGGGGCCTAAATCATTAAACTGTAAAAATCTAGAGCCATGCTGCAAAATACCAATAATTAATCTTACTATATATTTTAGAAATGTGCATCTGTCTCTCTTTCCATCCATGAGTCTATTTGTTCAAGAACTCCTCCTAAATGGTAAGAGCTAGGATCACCAAATTTGGTATGCATCTCACTCTTATCATAGCTTCAAGCAAGATCATGATTTGGTTGTGCCAGGACAATGGTATGTGCCTGGAATTTGTTTCTCATAAAATGGAAAGAGAGGGGCCTGGCAGGAGGAAAAGTTGTATTGCAGAATGACCCAATGGGGCAGAGCCAGAGATGGGGACCAGGGCTACTATAACCCACTGGGCCAGCTGGGGCATGAGTGGAGAAAGGGACAACTATATATTATATACTAGCCAATTAGCCCATCATAGGACGGAATTCTCAGGTCTCTCCTCCATGTCCATTTTCTCTCCTGAGCTTCCAATCTCTCGCTCCGTCTCTCTCTCTCTCTCTCTCCTCCTACTGCCTCTCCCTCTCTCTCTCAGCTCTCTTCCACCTTCTACCTCTCTCTCCATCCCTCTTCCTCTTCTCCCCATCCTGCCTCTCACTTTCCCTTTCTCTTCTCCTCCTCCTCCTGCCTCTCACTCTCTGCTCCGTCTCTCTCTTTCTCTTCTCCCCTCCTGCCTCTCACTCTCTCTCCGCTCTCCTCTGTCTCCGTCGGGGATGCGCCCTCGTCCAGGCGCCACCCCCTGGGCGTGTACGTCACCACCCCACCACTCTTTGCCTCCCGCCATGGTGCTCGGCAAGGGGGGCGGGACGGTGACTTTCACGGCCAGGGGGCAGGGCCTGGAGCCGCTGTCGTGCCGCATGTCACCACCCCGTCCCCCCTTTGCCTCCCACAGTGGTGCTCGGCTGAGTTCTGCACCTCTCAGCTGGGCCACCACAGGGGAGCAAGCGGCCATTTGGGCTCCCCAGCGGTGGCCCAGCTGAGCAGTGCAGAACCCAGATAAGCACCACAGTGGGAGGTGAAGGGGAGTGGGGCGGTGATGTACACGACCAGGCCCTGCCCTTTGGCCATGTACATCACCGCCCCGCCCCCTTCCCCTCCCGCCATGGTGCTCGGCTGACTTCTGCGCCACTCAGCCAGGCCACCGCGAGGGAGCAAGCTGCGCAAGTGGCCATTTGGGCCCTGCAGCCCCCATGAAGCACCCCCATGCAGCACCCCCCATGCAGCATGGGGAGTGCGAGGCCCAAACGGCCGCTTGCGCCGCTTGCTCCCGCACAGCAGCCTGGCTGAGTGGCGCAGAAGTCAGCTGAGTGCCACGGCGGGAGGCAACACTACCCCCTAGAGGCAACTCGTAACACTACAACGTTACAGAGTCACAGACATTGGGCTACTATATATATGATATTTCAGAGAATGTATCTGGTTACGAATCTGTCTGTTACCCAGTTAGGGGACATGCAATCCTCCCATATCTGTGCCTGCTGCAGCTACCGTGGCCATGGACAGGCAGTTCTCAACTGGCCCCAAGCTGCTGCGATGAGAGAGGGCTGGTTTGTCCTCTCTCTTCTCAGGGCAGCCTGCCTGAACCTCTCATCCTTAGCCCCAGCCCAGAGCAATGATTTAAATGAAAAAATATATATACATATTTGAGTTAAGGACCCGAGCAATACCAGGTCTATCATCTAGTCTACTATGTATTTGAGAGAGTGTGCGTGTCTGTAACTCTGAGTCTGTTTGTTCAAGAACTCCTCCTAAACGGTAAGAGCTAGAACCACCAAATTTGTAGGCAGCTTCCTACAAGGTAAGGGTTTGGTTGGGCAGGAACGGGATAGGGGAATCTGAACTCTGCCCTCCTCCCTCCCACCCCCCGATTCATACGGAGATGCATTCAGAATTAAACCATACAGAAAAGAGATAGAATCACCAGAGATAGAAAGGGGTGCACCAACCCCCAGACTCCCACCCCCCCAGGTGCCCTTTAGGGAGGGCAGAGGGACTGAAGCTCCCCTCCACCCCCTCCAATTCATACAGGAACACTCACTGGCTGTTTCCTTTCATCAGGGAGTGAGGGAAAAGTGAACAGTTTGCTGCATTCCCCACTCTGTCTGGGGAGTTCTGGAGGCAGACGAACCTGGACCTGTCCCAATCAGGGACATGCACTGTTCCCTTAGCTGCACTTGCTAGAGCTTCAGCAGCCACAGAAAAGCACTTCTCACCTGGCCTCAAGCCTCTGCAGTGAGGTAGGGTAATTCTCTCTCACTGGGGAAGCTTGCATACTGAACTCCTTATCCCCAGCTCCAGCCCAAATAAATTATTTAAATGAAGAAAAACAAAGATTAGTACAGTTAAAGACCTGAGCAATGCTGAAATCTTCTAGTTAAGCATAAAACTGACTTGAGGTAGCATTTTAATCAAAGATAGGCTGGTGGGTGCAGAAGTGTGGTTCTAGTCATTCCAAGATAGACTCTGAAAACTGCAGTGAAGGACTTTTTTGCAATCCATAACAGTAAATATTTTTACATCTGATCCCTGGAACCAAATTCCAGAGTAAAAGAGCAAAACCACCCTCAGCTCCTATTTCTTCACTGAGAGCCTTCCTTCCTTTCTTACTCAGGACACCCCACACCTCACAGCATTTCTCCTTCTTAGAACCTCATCATTCTATACCATGCAATCTAATCCTATGCCTTATAATTCAATGGCAATCCTGCCACTGACTTCAGAAGGAGCAGAAGCAGGGGAAAGTTGTATGTTTACGGAAGTGTTCTAGAAAGCCAGGGGATTTGGACACAGTTCTCCGCTCCACCACAGATTTGTGTGACTCTGTTGAAATTTTTTTAAAAAGCTCACAGTCCACTATTAGGACCAGACTTTCAGAATAATTCTGCATGATGGATGCTGAGCTCTTTTAAAAACCTGGCCACAAATATCACAGGAGGAAAGGCTAGGCACTGCACACTTGTGAAAATCTGGCCTTTATCTGGGTACCTAAAATGGTTTGGCACTAATGGGGTGTGTGTAAGCACCTAGATTAGAGCTGGATGAAATTTTTGCACAAACTTTATTTTTCTAAAAAAGGCACACTTAAGTAGGTCTAAACATTTTGCAAATTCACATTATATTTGCCTAATTGTTTTACCCCTCCAAAAATCCAAACCATTTAAGAAGTTTCTCTCTGAAATTTTCAAAATGAAATTTATAGATTGTCAGTGAAATGGCTGGGATTTATTTTAAAACTTTATTTCCAGTTTATTTTTTAAAAGGTAAAAAGCCACAGATAAAATGAAATGTTTTATTTCAGTTTGAATAAAATGCTTTGTTTGGTGTCTCAGAACTTTTTTTACTTTTTCGTTTGCTGAAAAAAATTGTAAATTATTAATTTTGGATTGAAGCAAATTTTTTTTGGTTCAATACACACTACATCTTAAGTCAGTGTAAGTTATATCACTTAAGGGAGTGAATAAGTTTCATCGACCTAAGCACTGGTATGGACAGTGCTGTGCTGGTAGTAGAGATTCTCCTGCCACATAATGCTGCTCACATAAGCAGGAGTAATAAAGTTGCTGAGAGCTCTCTCTCCCATCTGTTCAGAGTGTCTGTACAGTGAAGCTGTGCCACTGTAGCCATAGCCTGAGATCCTTCCTTCATCAAGAAGAGAGGGTTAACTCCTCCCTCTAAGCTTCCTGACTAGAATGGCCAGGTGCCCAGGTTTCACCTAGAAAATCCAGTCAAAAAGGTTACCAGACAGGGAACGCGTCTGGTCTTCCGCTTTTTGTTGTTGTTGTTGTTGTTGGAGGAAGAGAAGACATGTTCTTTCAGAAGCCCGGTCTTCCTCCTTCCACAAGGAAAAGGGGCTCTTCCAAAAGAGGGTTTTTTTCCTGAAATTTGGCCCACTGTAGATGAGCCAAATTTTGGAAAAGCCTCTTCCGAAAAAGCTATTGGAAAAAGGTACCCAAATTGCGCTCCGCTATTTGCATACCTTTTTCCTATAAAGTCCTGTAGTGCAGACATAGCCTAGACAACAAAAATCTAGTTACTGTAGGAGGGGAAGGAGCCAAGCCATCACCCACACCAGCCCCTACTCAGCTGGGAAAACCTCCTAGCTCCTTGCTCCATAGGTGAGTTTCTTTAAAACTGGGGGGTGGGAGGGAGGGGAGAGGGAGAAAAGAAGACAAGACCAGCAAGCAACGCAAGGGGAGGAGGAAGAGGCAGGCAAGGGAGGCTCTGGCTCTGGCATTCCTGCTGAATTATCCAGTTCTTAAATATTTAACAAATTTGACAACCCTAGTCCAGACAGGACTTCTATATTCCACTGCTTAAGTGGAAAAAAAAAGGAAAAAATAGTTTAAACTTTTAACACACATATAGCCTAAATCACATCATGAAATAATATAGCATGTCTGCAGGAAAAAATTGATTTATATAATCACGATTGAAAATAAAAACACATTTTAAAAGTGTCATACTCACTGCCAATTATCAAAATGCTAATTTGACACTTTACATCTAGGTCTTAGCAAGGACCCTAATTACCTTACCCATTACAAAGATAGCTTCCCCAATTATCACCTCTAATATCATTAGCTCACAGACATTTACCTCCCTCCTCATCCCCCTTCTGTTCTGAAATTTGATTTGTCCTTTTCATATGTGTTCATTTTTTTGATTGTATCCTTTAGTATATATGGTCGTGCCAATTTTCTTCCACAATTTGATCTGAGGAAGTGGGTCTGGCCCACAAAAGCTCATCACCTAATAAATCATCTTGTTCATCTTTAAAGTGCTATATAGTCCTGTTTTTTGTTTCAGCTAGACCAGACTAACATGGCTACATATCTATTACTATTTTCCATTGTATGTGTGAAACTGACTGTTCCTTTGTAAGTGGAGTACTTTGTATTTGTCCTTATCAAATTTCATCCTATTTACTTTAGACTATTTCTCTGTTAATTCTTAGAAGAGATCATTATAGCCAGGGCTCGTCGAAATGCAGCGAGCCCCGCTCGCCAGCTGTGCTGTCCGGCGATCTGCACATGTGCAGATCGCCCGAACCCGGCTCTTCCAGGTAGATTGCCACAGGCGAGTAGATTGCATTATTTGTCTAGCCCTGATTATAGCTATAGTAATAGTTAGGGAGCAGAGAAGATTGGGGAGTTCATATTTATAAAAATATGACCACAATCCCTCTAGAGGGTCATGTTTTATGCTTTCTCCTTTAAAATAGCAAATGTACCAAGATGAGCAGCAGGAATGTGTATTCCAGGCACCCATCTGCAACGTCATTTTAATGCAACAACTTTCCTAAGATTAATGTGGTGAGGTGCAGGCATGGTGGAGGTGGGTTGCAACAGCAGGAGGGATCTATCCATACCTCTCTATTTATTTATTTTTGGCGGAGGGGAGAGAGATTTTGATGACCTTCTCACCCTCACCTCACACCCACAAGCTAATGAACAGTTCTTTACAGTGCCATGGGAAGAGAAAATGTAAAAGGTGCTACTGTGCCAGGCATTTTTAGAGATGATATATGAATTCTGTTTTCAATCCCTGCAGTCCACTGTGATTATAGTTCTCTACCTCTTCTTGTTCTGATCTGTTCACAACCTTTCTGAAACTTCCCTGGTCCGACCCTTCTTAAAACACTTTAGACATTTTGCTTTAAGGTCGCAGCTTTCATCAAATATATATGAGACTGACTATATGGGCTGGGCTGCATGTCAGTATAATCTCATTAGGACAAATAATCATTCTGGTGTGTCACTTGGATCGTAACGGTGGATGTCCAAACAAAATAGGACATCACAGTCTTAGACACTGCAAAACTTTTAACATAATGAACTAGCCCTTTGGGTGACAGAAATTGAAATAGTTCTACTGACTTCAGTATCTGACCAAACATTTGAAAACCTTATAATGCAATTCCCCTTACCGTCTGTTGCAAGTCAGGTATTACAACTCGTATCACTAATGTGTTGCTCCTACTGTCTTCCATTCTGCTGCTTGGTTTCTCTGCAGTAGCCCTGATAGTATCATATATAGTTTCTTCTTTGGAGCTGTCTGATTCAGATTCAACAGAATAATCTGAAAAGCTCTGTGCCATCTCATCTTCACTTGATGTTGGGCTGCGAGGCATGTTCAGTTTCCTTTACCTCATGTGCCTATCAACACAGAACACAATACAAAGGTAAATTATAGGTAATGTTTCAAATATGGTTCAGAGGCACATTTTTGTGTAATTTTTAATCTAAAGCACACTTAACAATGAAGTCATCTGTTTTCTCTTACCTCTTTTTCCCTCCCCCCATTTGTATGAGTTGGCAGAGAGCAATGGAAATAAATGTGGTTAGCAGTTCAGTAAAGAAAGAGCAGTGGGGGATGGGGGGAAGAGAGATGACCTTTCCTCCATGTCAAACCGAATCATCAAAAGGATTCAGAACAGATGACAAGCTACTAGGCTTGATCCCAAATGATAATGTTGTAAACTATCTCAGAGGGGTAGTCGTGTTAATCTGTAACTGAAAAAACTTTAAAACAATGAATGGTCCTGCTGTAGGACCATTCACTGTTTTTTAAATGTTGTAAACTGTATTTGAATTGGGTCTGACTCGAAGGAGTAGTTTTCCCACTACAAAAATTACTTTTAATAAAATAATACTGATTATTAAATGAGCTCTAGAATTAAATACAATGCCAACAGTATGCTTGGTGCATTGCGAGTCTTATTTGACCAAAATGTATGGCTATTACTTCAAAAAAGCTACATTATTAAAAAGAACAGCATGGGCTGATGGGCACAAATTATTCAAAATAAATTTCACCAATGAATAGTTGGGAAGTAGTAGGAAAACTGTCCAAAGAAAGGCTGTGAAAGAACCATCAGTTTGGATACTGTACAAATATGCAGACTATTTCACGGAAGTGAAGGACTAATAATGCAGACTTCGTGCATGCAATTTTAGAGGATGCCTTGCCTCAGGCCTTGCAACATCCATTGACACCAACACAGCAGCAAACTTCCAGTGGTGCTAAACCGAATACAGGTTTTTTTGTGCTGTTGACACACATTTATTATGGATCAGACTAAAACCAAACTCATTTTCACTTGAGAAGTAAGTGGTTTTGAACCCAAGTGTCAACAGATGGAAGAAACACTTTATATTTTTACAGCATCTTCAAATGGTTTCGTATGCAGAACTGGTAGAAAAAGTTCTTTCAATCTTTTTTCAACATACCTTTTTTTTCCCCCAAAATGGAAATATCCATTTTTAGTTAGTTTTCAGATTTTCATTCAAAAAAATATTTTCTAGTTTTCCCTAACCAAACACATTTTCAGATTTTACTAGCCAAAAAACAACTAATATTTTTCTCAGTTTTTCAATGAAAAGCCCAAAATAAATCTAAGAACATTTTCAACAAAAATATGTATTTTTCATTTTCATCAATTTTTTTCACAGGAGAACAAATCATTTCCCAACCAGCTTTACTGACTCTACCTTGGATGGCAAATATTACAGGAATTTTGCAAAGAGGCAAACTAAACACAGGAGGTTGATCAATTTGGTCAAAGTCATTCACAAAACAATTCAGTGGGAGAATTAGAACAGAATATCTCAGTGCTGTAGACAACACTCTCTTTCTACCACAAATGGCTGTTGGATTAATTTCATTATGCCATGAAACTCTCACGGGAGTAGATTTATCATCCTGGGCAAATCCTAACATCCATATTTAAATCTGACTCACTTGATTCAGTGGCAGTTTTCCTGAACCAAGATTGAATAAAAATTAAGCTCTACCTCTACTATTGGGTCTCAGGGAAATACTGCATTTGCTGAATGAGTAGAGAAATACTAGAAGAACATTTTACAATGGTGTTTCAGGATCCAGTGTGAGCCAAAAATATTGTGCAATGCTAATTCTCCACTGCCCCGCACCTGTGAAGTTAATTACACCAGTGCAATTTGAATGCAAAGAGAGTGTAAAAGGCTACCATTCTAATTTACTATTTTATATTCACTTTGCAGTGGAGCAAATGACTACACGAGAGACAGGGCAATGGAAAGTCAGGACCAATGTTTCCAATTTAACGAGAGATTAATTGCAAACTTTGCAAAAGCACACCAAAGAGTCTAACATTGTGTCATCCTCTTACTGCTGGTCAAGGACAACGGTGTTTGTATCCAACCTTAAGCTACACAACCGTTTTACTACTTTCAGCTACAAACCTATCATTAATAATGAAGACTAAAATAGTGCATTGAAATATTTTGAAAGCAAACCATTTTACATCAGTTTATTGCAAGACTATCCACAAAAGAAAACTCTTGGGGGAGTATTTTACTGCTTCAGTGAGCCGTAGATTAATGAAGCTTTCCAAAGCACCTTTCCAAAGTCAATAGGAAGAATAAACATTGCAATGGCTTTCTTATTCATCCATATAATATAAAGCCAAAATACAGTAGGTCAACGCATAGCAGAACAAAACAGATTAACTGGTGGCAACTAGAAAAACACATTTTTGTCCCTCCCTAAAAACCATTTGGGAGAGTAATATATAGAGAATATTACTCACTTGGTGCATTAACTACTGTTTTTTGAGATATGTGTCCCACAAGCACTCCATTTTTGGTGTGCATGTGTACTTGTGCCTTGATCAGAGATTTTTGTAGTAGGGCCCCTTCAGCCAGCACCCAGAACATTCTTATACTCATGCCAAGGCTACGTGGGCCAGATGGGTAAACCACCCTCAGTTCCCTCTCCACTGAAAAGTCTCCCATGGGAGATTCTGAAACAGAGGGGAAGAAAGGGTATGTCTACACTACAGCGCTAATTCGAACTAAGCTAATTCGAACTAACGCGTCTAGAACTAAAAACTAGTTCGAATTAGCTTTTTGCTAATTCGAACTAGCAAGTCCACATTGAGTGGACCCTGAACAGGGCTTAAGGATGGCCGGAAGCAGTGCCGGCAGGGCATCAGATTAGGACTTAGAGCGTGGAGATGCTGTCTCAGGCTAACCGAGGGCTGTGCTTAAAGGGTCCCGACCCCCACCCCGGACAGACAGTTCTAAGGGGTGCCCCGCTTGCAAAGCAGTCCTGGCTTGGATTGCCCGGAGTACTCACACTGGGCACATCACACCACTCGGCCATCAGCCCGGCTGCACTTGCCGCAGGCTGCCATCTGGGGAGAGGGGGCAATCGGGGGGCTGCAGGAGAGCTTCCACACCCAGAAGCCCGCAGAGCCAGCCCAGTCCTCCCCATCGGGAGCTCGTACCCCATTCCTCCCTCACCTCCTTCCACTTACCCTTCCCTAGCCCCCCTTCTTATTGATGTACAAAATAAAGATAACGTTTCTTCCAACATTGACTCTGTCTTTATTGAACAAAACTGGGGGAGACTGGGAAAAGGAGGTGGGAGAGGGGAAGAGAAAGGCTGGGAGAGGGGAGGGCAACTAACATGATCAGGGGTTGGGAACAGGTCCCAGATGAAGAGAGGCTACAGAGACTGGGACTTCTCAGCTTAGAAAAGAGGAGACGGAGGGGGGACAGGATAGAGGTCTCTAAAAGCAGGGGTTGGGTGGAGAGGGTGCATTCAGAAAAGTTCTTCATGAGTTCCCATAAAGAAGGACTAGAGGACACCAAAGGAAAGGAATGGGTAGCAGGCTTCAAACTAGTAAGAGAAAGTTGTTCTTCACAAAGCAAAGAGTTAACCTGTGGAACTCCTTGCTGCAGGAGGCTGTGAAGGCTACAACTAGAACAGAGTTTAAAGGGAAGTGAGATCAAGTCATGGAGGTTGGGTCCATGGAAGTCTTAGCCAGGGGGTAGGAGTGGTGTCCCTGCCCAAAGTTTGTGGAAGGCTGGAGAGGGATGGCACGAGACAAATGGCTTGGTCACTGTCTTCGGTCCATCCCCTCCAGGGTCCCTAGGGTTGGCCGCTGTCGGCTAGATGGACCTTTGGTCTGACCCAGTACGGCCATTGTAAGCTCAGGGCTCAGGGTCGGGGGTCTCAGTGGACCCCCTTGATTTTCATGCACACCTGCTCCTGGGTGGCCAGGCTGGCAGCTCTCCTGCCCTAGCCGGCCACTTTCCTGTGCCTAGTGCGGAGATCGTGGAAAAGGTCCACGATGTCCGCACTAGCCCAGGAAGGTGCCCGCCTCTTGCGGTCCAGGGCAAGCTCCCGAGAGCCGCCAGCCTGGTCCCGGGAAGAGGGGGTGGGCTGGGGGACATCGGGTGGGTGGCTCTGTGCCGTGCCAGGTGCAGAGTCTGCTGGCTGGGTGCTGGCAGGCTTGCACCTGGCACGGGCACCGTAGCCAGCCCGTGCCCCTTTAAGGGGTCCGGGGCCGGGAGGGGGGCATAGAGTTTCCCTGGTGTTGGCCAGAGTGGCCACCAGGGAAACCTGGGGAGGGCTAGCCTCCCACTAGTTCTAATTAAGGGGCTACACACCCCTTAATTCGAACTAGCTAGTTCGAACTAGGCTTAATCCTCGTAAAATGAGGCTTTCCTAGTTCGAACTAAGCGCTCCGCTAGTTCGATTCAAATTCGAACTAGCGGAGCGCTAGTGTAGCGGCTATGAATGTTAGTTCGAACTAACGTCCGTTAGTTCGAACTAACATTGTAGTGTAGACATACCCAAAGGCAGGGATGGGGCATCCACAGGGACACATGCCTAGAAGAACTCCAGTTACTGCACAAACTCTCCTCCTTCAAATAGTGTTCCTGTAGATGCTCCCCTTCCAGTGACTCCTGAGCAGTACTTCCCTAAGGAGGCAGGCAGTTCAGAACAGAGTCCAACAGAGAAAACAGAACTGCACTGCTTACAACAGCATTTGGTCTTACTGGAGGCTCCAAAGCATAACAATTAGAAAAAAAAAGGAAGTTGCTGCTCTACAGATATCTGGAATTTGTACATCCTTAAGCAAGGGTATTATGATATTATGGAATGTGCTATCGCCCTCAAAGAGGGTTACACATGAGATCTGTTGTAACAGATGTTAGTATATCTGGTGATCTGCTTTGATAACCTCTGTTTTTAAAATACCAAACCCTTGTTCTGTCTGAATACAACTGGTCACATTGATTTTTTAAATAATTTTGTCATGTAAAAGGCTAATGCCCTCCTTACAGTTAGGGTATGGAATATGACTCCTTGACTAGTCCTATATGGGATTACTTGGGGGGGGGGTTGAGAAATGGGAGATGAATGGTTTGATTAATATGAAATTCTGAGACTACTGTACCTTAGTTAAAAAATCTTGGAAGGGCCCATAGTGATGTTTTTTTCTTGGGTGAATACTATAAACAGGCCTTCAATACTCCAGCTTTCTGGGCAGAACTGATTGCTACCAGAAAGATTGTCTTCACTGATCATATAATATATTTTAGAAATGTGCATCTGTCTGTCTGCCGTTCATCTGTGAGTCCATGTAAATAGTAAAGCCAGGACCACCAAATTTGGTATGCAGCTTCCTCTTATCATAACTTAAAGCAAGGTCAGGGTGTGGTTGTGCCAGGACAATGGGATGTGTGTAGAATGTCATTGTTTTATAGCAAATGAAAAGGGAGGAGTGTGAGACAAGGACAGTTACACTCACACATGACCACAGGGGGCAGCAAACATGGGGACAGGAATCATTACAGAGGGGCAGCAAGTGCTCCAGGAACCAGATGCTGGCTGGCAGCACTTGCCACTCGGGCCTATTCCAAAAAGTAGCTGCTGACCTTCATGCAGTCCCAGCCATGTTAGGATAGCTGTAAACAGGGCAACCCTATACAAAGATATATGTTTGCTTCTTTGACCACCCTAGTCACCAGGAAGAGACAATGAAAGTATATTAAAATATATCAGATAAACAAAGCTATCAAGCTAACAGCATGGCATCTGTGCTCTAGCAGGAGAAAAGGCTGGTCTGATTTTCACTTGTCAGAGAACACATTGCAAAAGTTTACTGATCTATAAAGATGGGGTGGGAGGATAGGGGTTTGACGTGGGCCATGAGGATATCTGGGGCACAGAGAGTAGACTGAATGACCACCACTCTCAGAAATCTCCAAACAAAGGTACAGTGTGCAGGCATACCTGAAGTGGAACACCCACAGGGACACTCAAAAAGAATGCAAGGTAGTGGATTTAAGCTTGCAGACAGCTAATAAATTACATCTATATCGCACATAAAGAAAGAGTTGATCTGCTCAAACTTCCTAAGTTTTGCAGCATGAGTATTTTCACATAAAAACTATCACTGAAGAGCCATTGCTGGAATTCTAGAAGAGAATAACCACTTGAACCTCTGGTTTCCAGGATGTTAATAAAAAGTGAAGCCATTGGTTGGATCTCCCTGGTCTGGCACCATCAGGATATGACTGGTCCCAAATGAGAGAATTTGCTAGACAAGGGGAAGTGTCCCCACCCACAGGCCCTGATCCAAGCCCTTGCCTTTGGCCCCCTCTATTCACTGCCAGCCAGGATATCTGCCCTGCTGGTGCTGGCCCCCCCAGCCCTGGGCTACCATGGGCCGCCAGGCTTCTCCAGCCCCCAACCCTGTACTGCTGTGGGTGACCAGGTTTCCTCAGCTCTGCACTGCCACGGGCTGTCAAGCTTCTCAGACACCATGCGGTCACAGATGGCTTGTCTGGCCTACGGCCCTGGTCTGCCACA
Source organism: Pelodiscus sinensis (assembly GCF_052426305.1). Taxonomy (NCBI): domain Eukaryota; kingdom Metazoa; phylum Chordata; order Testudines; family Trionychidae; genus Pelodiscus; species Pelodiscus sinensis. Next base: position 88,163,455 of record NC_143056.1, on the reverse strand, counting down.
GGTAGCTGGGTTTCTCCAGCCCCCAGCTCCACTCTGACGCAGATTGCCAGAGTTCTCTGGGCCTGGCCCAGCACTTCTATGGGGCTCTGCCCTCCCACCACCCAGCCATGCTGTTGACTCTGCTGCCTGCCCACGGATGTTGCCAGACCACAGAGTGCCAGTTTTCAGAGGTGGAACCTGTATGTAGAAGATTAACAGAACAGAATATTCACACAACCAAAGTACACCAGGCAAATGAAATTTTAATATTGCCATGTTTGAAGTTTTTAATAGTTATGATGTCTGTTTGCCCTGAGAATAGATGAACCTTCCCAACTCAACTCCTTGCAGCATCAGTCCCAAAATGCCCTATTTACAAATATGAGGCAAAATCTACCATGCACGCATACACACACATTCAGTGGGAGGAAAGCTCTGTGAGGATTGCCTTACAGAGATTCCCTGACAGCATAGCATGGTGGGGAGGAGAAACATGAGGGTTATGGGGCAGACCATAGTATCTGCCCTACAAAGCCACCAATTTTGGCAGACACTAGGAGGTTAACTATACAGAGATCCTTCACCTTTGAAATAGCTGTGGCATCTAATTCCATGACAACTGATGCTATAGGAATTCCCTATTAAAGAGGAAGGAAAGAACAGAAACTATAGCAACAAGTTATATTCACAGAATCATAGAACACTAGAACTGGAAGGAACCTTGATAGGTCATCAAGTCCAGTCCCCTGCCCTCACATCAGGACTCAGTACAGTTTAGACCATCTCTGATAGATGTCTATCTAACCTGCTCTTAAATATCTCCAGTGATAGAGATTCCACAACCTCCCTAGGCAATTTATTCCAGTGTTTAACTACCCTGACAGTTAGGAACTTTTTCCTAATGTCCAACCTAAACCTCCCTTGCTGCAGTTTAAACCCATTGCTTTTTGTCATATCCTCAGAGGCCAAGGAGACAATTTTTCTCCCTCCACCTTGTGACACCCATTTAGATACCTAAAAAACGCTATCATGTCCCCTCTCAATCTTCTCCTTTCCAAACTAAATAAGCCCAAGTCTTTCAATCTTCCTTCATAGATCATGTTCTCTAGACCATTAATAATTCTTGTTGCTCTTATTTGGAACTTCTCCAATTTCTCCACATCTTTCTTGAAACGTGGTGCCCAGAACTGGACACAATTGAGGCCTGATCAGCGCAGAATAGAGAGGAAGAATGACTTCTTGTGTCTTGCTCACAACATTCCTCTTAATGCATCCCAGAATCATGTTTGCTTTTTTTTGCAACAGCGTCACACTGCTGACTCATATTTAGCTTGTGGTCCACTATTATGCCTAGATCCCTTTCTGCCGTACTCCTTCCTAGACAGTCGCTTCCCATTCTGTATGTGTGAAACAGATTGTTCCTTTCTAAATGGAGTAATTTGTATTTGTCCTTATTAAACTTCATCCTATTTACCTCAGACCATTTCTCTAGTTTGTCCAGATCATTGTGAATTATGACCCTATGCTCCAAAGCAATTGCAACCCCTCCCAGAATTGTATCATCTGCAAACTTAATAAGCATACTCTCTATGCCAATATCTAAAATGTTGATGAAGCTATTGAACTGAACCAGTCCCAAAACAGACCGCTACCCGGTCTCTCACAGGGCCCTGGGCCGGGACCCGGTGGAGTAGGATGGGCTCAGGTCTCCCTACCTGGGGTGCATCCCTGCTACAACCCTAATCTGGGTTGTGGACTCAGGCCGGAGGGCCTTGGCCTTATCTTAAAGGGCCAGCTTTAAACTGTGGAGTTGACTCAGGCCAGAGGACCTCGGCCTTGCCAAAAATGGCTGGACGTGGACTGTGCTATGGACTCAGGCCAGAGGGCCTTGGACTTAAGAGGGTAGATGGGAGGGGCCCGCCACACTAAGCTATTGGGGACAATGAAGGAATGTCATGCACCCCTCTGGCTTAAACCCAACCCAACTTGAGGCTACCCACTCCCTGCAACGGTCTATAAAGTCTATGCCCCTTGAGGATCCTGAGGTCAGGGAAAAAACAATAGTGCTGTAGCTACAGCTGATCTTCTCCCCTACCCTTTCTATCCAGAAAGGGCAAGAGTCACACACAGAGGGTCCCTGTATAGATGTGAAGGGAACCCATTAAATTAAATCCCACTTTCTAGCATGTCAGTAATAAAAATGAGCATTAGGGTCCTGATTCTACATTCCTTGGCTTGAGTGAGGAATGCAGACAAGGGCTCCGTGCCAATATACACTTCAGTGGTCTTTACAATTATTAATGTATTAACCCTAATTAACTATTACTCTGGTGAGTAAGTAAATGCTAGCCAAAGCTCAAGGAGGGGAGGTGATTTGCCCAAGATCAGAGAGGGAGTCAGTGTCAGAAGTGAATTCAAAGTCACGAATTACAGGCTCCCCATCCTGATAAGAGCAATGTGATTACAATGTAAACATTAATTTTTGCAGTAACATTTTAGTGCCTAAAGAGCACAATCTATCAAAACGGCTACTTTGTAACCAGTTAAAAAACATACCTGTGGGAACTTCTCAGTTACAGAACCAGCATTGTCCTCAGGGGACAAAATGGGCCATGGGAAAAGGTTGCCATTTGAACAGCAGCAACTGTTCAAAAAGGAAAAAGGTATTTAATAATTAACTTTGAAGAAAGACAAACAGAAGTCTCCTTCCCAAATAGTCTAAATCCTGAGAGAAAAGTAACAGGCAGCCTTTCTGAGGAGCATACCTAGGTTCTGCAGATTTATGACACGCTTCCCATGTTACCAAGCCAACATCTTAGAGAAGATTAGGTGGTAGTTTTCCAGTGACTACTGATGCATTTAAAACAGGAAATATTTCAGATGGATTTCAGGAAAGAGACTGTGGGAGACAGTCCCAGTTCATTCATACCTCTGTAAACTATGTAGAAGAAAGGCCAGTTAGAAGGAGGTTAGAATATGAGATCGTCTTGCAGAAGTAGTTTCAGGCTTCTGGCTTGGTAAATTAATGGAGGAAAAAAATCTATACTTTAAAAGCCCAAAGAACCTGCTCAATGTAGAGAAATTAAAGTTTGTTGATTACAGAACAGAGATATCATGATTAGAACCATATAATATGATGCAACCTACAAACCAGGAGTGAGGAACCTAAGGTTTGGGTCCAGATGCAGCCCCCAGCTGGGTCCAGATGTGGCCCCCAGCATTGAGGGGCCCCATGCTGGCACCCCAGCCCCCAGCTCTCCTCCTGTGGGGCTGGTGCACAAAAAATCTACTAGCCTAGGCTCTGGTGTGTGAGGGGAATGTGGGGAGTGTCTTCTCAGTAAGGACCTACATTAGTGAAGGTTTTTTTTGTTTTTTTTGGTTTGTTTTTTTGGTTTTTGCTTTGCTTCTCCCTTGTGTGCAACCCCCAACTAGTTTTTCTGTGGGTCAGCAACCCCCAACCCAAAAAAGGTTCCCACCCCCTGCTTTAAATTGAATTTATATAGAAATATTCCATTTATAATCAAATCTCAATATGTGTCAATGTACAAACTAAAATTATAATCACAGAAAAGTGCAGATACAAAAGAAACTATTATATGAGTGGTACAGTATAGTCTTGCTCCGATAGTATGATTATGCCAATGTGCTAATATTCAGGTTAATATTAACAAGGTCTGATGGTAACAAAGGGCCTTATACAAAAATCACTAAAGTAAATGAAAAGAATCTTATTATACCCGTTTTATGCTGATATTACTTCAATTAAATTACATTGACATAAAATTGGTATGAGAAAGTAGAGAAGACACGGGGTCAAAATTTTCAACAAATGTCACCTGAATAGTGAGAACAAGAGGGGAGAACATCAAAAGTCAAATTTGCACACAGACGTATACTAAATCATTATTATATTAATGCTGGTATAACAGAGAGATGAAAGGAGACCATGTATAATCTGGAATTTGAACTCTAGTGGATGGGAAAAAATCAATTTGCATCTAATAATTTTCTAATTTACCAGCTAATAAGGAAGCTACAGAAACTGCAAAGTATGAGAGCATGACAAGATAATTCTAGATCACAAAGCAAATTTGGGAAGGTTCTTGAAACTATTAATTCAGAAATTAACTCGTCTACTGGTATTCGCCCTTCAGTGGAATCTGACTGAAATCTCAAAACATTTGAGAATAAAGTATCTGAGGCAACAAAAGTCTTTCTATTTTGATGGATAAAGGCAGGATGGATAAACATCTACAATGTTTTAAAAAATCTGATATTTTTTAATTTAAATTGGATTTTTTTATTTTGTTGTTTAAATTATAAGATTTTCTTTTTAAAAATAAAATTGTTAAAGATGAAATATGAATTAAATACAAAATATGTTAAGCCTTATACTTACTATAATCACTTAAAACATTTCACCAGAATATAAACAATGATGAATCCATGATACTATCAAGTTAAAAGCACCTTTTCTCAATAAAGAAATACATTTTCCCCCTCATTTAAATTTTGAGGACAACCTTATAAATAGAACACAATAGGCCATGTAATGTATTAAAGGCTCATTTTATTTAATAAACATTTTATATGCTGTTTTTGGAGTTTAATTAAATTCTATTTAGCATCCTAATGCAGCTTGACACTAGTTATCTAGAGCATTAGTTATCTAGTAAATATGCATTATACCATTCACCATTTTCTAACTAAAAATATACAGTTATTAAGAATCTGAAAATACTGAGCTACATAACTGCTTGCATAAATGTATATAGTCATAGTGTGCCCTTATAGATAGCAAAAGATGGACAATAGTGATGTCTTTATAATTATAACAACCAATGAGAATGTACCTTTCTTTAGAAAATAACTAAAGTACACATGGAAAAGTTGGTTTTTACTTATGGTACATCTACACAGCAACATTATTTTGAAATAACTCAGTCCACATCTACACAGCAGGCAGAAATAATGTTGAAATACTGTCAAACTGGAGGAATTCTTACTCCTGAAACCCTCATTGTATGAGGAGTAAGGGAAGTGGGAGGAAGAGTGCTCTATTTCGAAATAATGCTACACAACTGACATAACTTGAAATAAACTACGCAAATTGAGCTAAGCCCTGCTGTATAGACACATCCTTGGTGATGTTAATCACAATTTAAATAGCTGATTTAAAGCACTTTGACTGAAATAAATCCACCCTAAATAAAGTCTTAGAACGCTGCATTGAAACAAAAAAAAATGGTGTCTTCTTATCTTGTGTAGATAACTTGCATGTGGAAAATTCTAGTGAAAACAAGACAGTTTGTAGCTTTCACATGTGGTAGCATGTCAAGTTAAAAGACTAGAGGTGTTCTAAGTTTTACCTGGACCTTCTAAAGAGTTAATACTATAACCAGTGCTTTTTTTCTGATGGTAGGCAACGGTACAGTGTACTGTCACCTTGTTTTGGGAGCACTCTCTGCTTTCCCCTGGCACAGCCCCCAGCCGGCCCTGGGAGCACTTGTGCTGCACAGAAGTCTGCTCAGGACATGTGGCAATTAAAGGCACCACAACTGCATTTGGCCCAGCACTTTTTTTTTTTTTTTTTTTTTTGCTCTAGAAATTTTCCCTGGCAGTTTTTTCCCTGAAACTCTAATACCAGCACTTTTTTTTTAAAGCACTGACTATAACTATCTTGTAACTCAAAATAAGAGAACACCTTTTTCCTTTGAAGATAAGGCTAAACAAAGTCAAAGCGGAAGCAGAAAATATTTTTGTAAGACAGCTCTTAACAAGCTGTTCCCAAGCACACATATAGAGAAGAGACCAAGTTTAAATATAACAGTGGCAAAATCCAAGATCTGAATTATATTTAAAAAAAAATCAAGGGTTTATTGTTTTAGAACCAAGAAATATATCTCAGTTTAAACATATAGCATTATTAACTCACCTGACTTACAGGGATGGGGAACATTTTTTGGGTTGGGGGTCACTGACCCACAGAAAAATCAGTTGTGGGCTGCACATAAATGAGAGGTGAAGCAATCCCCCCCCCCCCAACAAAAAAAATCCTTCACTAATGTGGAAGGAGGTGTACAGCTAATTCAGATAGGAAGCCTAATCCGAACTAGCTAGTCCGTGCTGCGTGTAGCCGCGCGGCACGGGGTCCGACCTAGCCGGCATTTAAAAATGGCGCCGGCTGACTTTATGCAAATGAAGCCCGGGAAATTCAAATCCCAGGCTTCATTTGCAACTCCGTATGACTACATTACCCCCTAGTTCGAACTAGGGGGGTAGTGTAGACATACCCTCACAACCAGCTAGTAAGTAGCAGACTATTAATTCAATTCTCTGTGTATGCTCTTAATCATTCTTTGTGCATACACAAATCTTTATTCGTGTCAATCTTTCACAGAAAGTGCACAGATTTAAAATGTTAGCAAAGGTGCTGTAACTAGGGGTGCTGGACTGCAGCAGCAACCCGTCTTGAACTGGTTTCCATCATACCCAGTGTTTACAGTTTTGTTTGATGGCTTTCAGCACCCCCACTATACAACAACATTGAATATTCATTCATTTGCAAAATCTGATTCATAGCTTTTTTCTCCCTCCCCCCCCACCTGTTAATAATTTTTCAATATTCCATTTAAAGGATCTGTACTACAGTTTAAATGATTTTCCAGAAGGCATTTTGCCTTTGAGACTGGGTAACTACTCCAATAAACAGCATATAAACACAGGGTACTACTTTCTGCATTTCATTCAATGATACTCATTGCACCTCATCTTTTCACAAGGGATTGGAATAATCTTAAAACTTCACAGTTAGTCAAAAAAAGCTTCAGATAAGGCTAACACCAAATAAAATAAATGACCCTAACATAACTTGTGAATGCTGTGTGTGCCCTCATGCAGGCTTAATTCAATATTATCTCTATTTATTTATCTTGAAATTTTTATTCATATTACGCTTCAGCTAGGAATATTTGAAATTCTTGTTTTGGGCTTCCTATCTTAGGGTATGTCTACACTACAAAGTTAATTCGAACTAACAGATGTTAGTTCGAATTAACTTTAATAGGAGCTACACAGGCAAACTGCTAGTTCGAACTTAATTCGAGCTAGCGGAGCGCTTAATTCGAACTAGGTAAACCTCATTCTACGAGGACTAACGCCTAGTTTGAATTAAGTAGTTCGAATTAAGGGCTGTGTAGCCACTTAATTCGAACTAGTGGGAGGCTAGCCCTCCCCAGCTTGCCCTGGTGGCCACTCTGGGCACCACCAGGGAAACTCGTCTGCCCCCCTCCCGGCCCCGGAGCCCTTAAAGGGGCATGGTCTGGCTACCGTGCCCGTGCCAGGTGCAAGCCTGCCAGCACCCAGCCAGCAGACCCAGCCAGTAGACCCCACAAACCAGCCACCCTCTGCCACCCAACCCTCCGCCTCTTCCCGGAACTAGGCTGGCGGCTCCCAGGAGCCTGCCCGGGGCCACAAGAGGCAGGCGCCCGCCTGGTCTAGTGCGGACATCATGGACCTCATCGAGGTTTGGGGGGAAGCCTCCAACGTCCACGACCTCCGCACTAGGCACAGGAAGGTGGCCGTCTAGGGCAGGATAGCTGCCAGCCTGGCCACCCAGGAGCAGGTTTGCATGAAAATCAAGATGGCCCAGTGAGACCCCCAACCCTGAGCCCTGAGCTTAGAACATAAGAACATAAGAATGGCCGTACTGGGTCAGACCAAAGTTCCATCTAGCCCAGTAGCCTGTCTGCCGACAGCGGCCAACACTAGGTACCCTGCAGGGGATGGACTGAAGACAATGACCAAGCCATTTGTCTCGTGCCATCCATCTCCAGCCTTCCACAAACAGAGGCCAGGGGCACCAATTCTACCCCCTGGCTAATACCACTCCATGGACCCAACCTCCATGAATTTATCTAACTTCTCTTTAAACTCTGTTATAGTTCTAGTCTTCACAGCCTCCTGCAACAAGGAGTTCTACAGGTTGACTATTTGCTTTGTGAAGAAGAACTTTCTGTTATTAGTTTGAAGCCTGCTACCCATTCATTTCATTTGGTGTCCTCTAGTCCTTCTATTATGGGAACTAATGAAGAACTTTTCTTTATGCACCCTCTCCACACCACTCATGCTTTTATAGACCTCTATCATATCCCCCCTCAGTCTCCTCTTTTCTAAGCTGAAAAGTCCCAGTCTCTTTAGCCTCTCTTCATATGGGACCTGTTCCAAACCCCTGATCATTTTAGTTGCCCTCCCCTCTCCCACTCTCTGTCTTCCCCTCTCCCACCTCCTTTTCCCAGTCTCCCCGAGTTTTGTTAAATAAAGAGAGTTTCTATTTTTGACCACAAGTGTCCTTTATTTTGTACACCAGGAAGGGGGGCTAGGGACGGGTAAGTGGAAGGATGTGAGGGAGGAATGGGGTACGAGCCCCTGATGAGGAGGACTGGGGTGGCTCTGTGGGCTCCTCAGGGTGAAAACTCTTTTGCAGCCCCCGATTGCCCCCTCTCCCCAGATGGCAGCCTGCGGCAAGTGCAGCCGGGCTGATGGCCGAGTGCCGTGATATGCCAAGTGTGGGCACTCAGGGCACTCCAAGCCAGGACTGCTTTGCAAGTGGGGAACCCCTGAGAACTGTCTGTCAGGGGTGGGGATCGGGTCCCTTTAAGCACAGCCCTCGGATAGCCTGAGACAGCAGCTCCACGCTCTAAGTCCTAATCTGATGCCCTGCCGGCACTGCTTCCGGCCATCCTTAACCTCGGTTCAGGGTCCACTCAATGTGGACATGCTAGTTCGAATTAGCAAAATGCTAATTCGAACTAGTTTTTAGGTCTAGATGCACTAGTTCGAATGAGCTTAGTTCGAATTAACTAATTCAAATTAAATTAGTTCGAATTAGTGCTGTAGTGTAGACATACCCTTAAATATTGTTGAGGACTTGCACTGAGTGTTTCAGGGTTCATTAAGACACCCAGACTATTTTAGAAGTTTGCTAGACTATTTGATCTATTGGGGTTTTGTGTAAGACATTACACTTTATCATATTAAAGACCTGATCCAACAAGCCTTTTTGCACAGGGAATTCCCACAAAGTCAATAGTTGGCTTTGAGACACTAAAACAGAGAACATAATCTTCAGTGTATCAGGGCTATGAGAAGGTGAATATGCTTCTTCATAAGACTGCTTCTTGGGCTAGCCAATTTTGCAATTGATCTGGTGCATGATCTTGGGGTGTCATATCACCCACCTGTAAAACGGGAATAATACTTGCCTGGTGAGTGAAAAGTAGAATGAATGCTATGTATTACTATTAATTTATTATAAAACAGTGCTTTCTCTGCTCAACCAAAACTAATTGTTGTATTTATGTACTTATGTACTTAGCAAACTCTTACATAATGCTAGTAGTTATTCGAACACCCATGAGTCCACATTTATTGCTCCAGTGGCCACTCTTTGCTTATACCTTACTGACTGTTCTCATTGCCTGTTAAAAGTTTTTTTAACCACTGTGTTACATAACTAAACAATCTAAATAAATATTGTAATACGAGAGATGTGTGCTGAAGCACAAGGAATAACATCCTTCCATGCCAAGTAGAATTCTTCTTTACCTTCTTTTAGAGAGGACATAACCGAGTACCTCTCATAGAATAATAATTCTTGGTACTTTTTGCTTCTCATCCCTAGATCTCAAAGTACTTTACAAGCACCTAATTAAGTTTCAAACCACAAGCTATGTGTATTTGTCCAGTTCCTCACTATAGGCTCCAAGAAATGTTTTAGAAACAGACACAACACAAGCAAGAGCAACACAATGGTTTTCCTACTGCCCCATCAATATGCCCCATCTAAACAGACCAAATTGTTATTTTCCTGACTCATTCAGTCCTTAGCTTTTCCGCTGTGATGATCAATACAGGTGACAATACTAATAGAGTCAACTGATCCAACTTATTTATCTAGGCCACAAAATAATTAATTTTTAATAAGAGAACAGTATGAAGGGGATTTTGAAACTCCACCTAGTCACAAGCTACTGTTATGTATTTGGCTGTTTACTTTATGAGTCTCACCCATTACTTGATAAAAATATGCAAGGTGCTGTATGCCCTCCTTTCCATTTATCTTCAATGGGAGCTGAGAACCTCAGTACCTCAACAGTGCTGGATTCTGAAAAAAGGTTACCAGCTTCTTGTAACTGTTATTCTTCAAGCTGTGTGGCTCATGTCCATTCCGATACATGTATGACTGCACTGTGGGCAAGGACATCTTCGCTAAGTCATAGCATGTCCATATGCATGAAGTAATCCATGACAAAATGCACTGCACGGATCTGGGGAGTTCCCTCATCCTCTCAGTGATGGCAGTAAAGTTTTGAGGTGGTTTCCTGAATGTTTTTGTACATTCAGAATAGAATGCCAAGACACACCCGACATCTAGAGAATGAAGCATTCACTCCTTGTTAGTAGCAAGGGGTTTTGGGAAGAACAAGGGCAAAAAGTTGTCCTGATTCAACTGCAATTGTGAGACCACTTTGGGGAGGAAAGTAGGGTGCAGACACAGCTGGGCCTTATCTTTGTAAAACACAGTATATGGAGGTTCAGACATAAGCACTCTTAGCTTGGAGACCCTTATAGACACCAGGAAAACTGTCTTCTGGGAGAAATAAGAAAGCAAAGAGGTGGCCATATGTTCAAATAGAGGGCCATGAGCTTGGTTAACACTAAATTAGGGTTAACACTAAACTGATTCATATGTGCTGATATAGACTGTCTAGTCCCTTAAGGAAGCACAGGACCACCAGCTGTACCCTTACAGAAGATGTGGAAAGTCCCTACTGCTTGAGAGACAGGAGGCAGTCAAAGGTAAAGCCTGCTATGGAGGAATACCCCATTGCAAGGTCCAAATCAACATTTTCACCTGGCCAAGTATGTGGCACAGGTGGAAGGTTTCCTACTTTCCATTACAACCTTTTGCACTGGGTCTGAACATTGGAGCTCTATGGGATTCAACCATGGAGTTTCCAGGCTGTAAGGAGGAGGGGCTCCAGGTTGAGGTGCTAGAGCCCGCTGTGCTCCTGAGTGAAAAGGTCCAGACATAGCAGGAGGGGCAGTGGCCTGGTCACCAAGAGATGCAACAGAGTGGTAAACCAGTGAGCTATGCCAGCACTATCAGGATTAAAGATGCCCTGTCCTGGTGAATCTTGGTGAGAACTGTGTAGAGGCCTGGGAATGGTGAGAAGGTACACAGCAAGTGGTTCAACCTTGCACTTGGGAGGTGTGATTCCCAGCACGGACAGACAAACTCAGATTATCTCAACACAAGAAAGTATGCTAAAACAGTTGTTTCAGCACTGCTGGTGGCTACACCTAGGTTTTCAAGTTCACCTTATACCCTTTATGTGAGCACAGGTGGAAAGCCCAAATTGCTGCCCCCGCTGAAATGCCCACACTGCTATTTTTAGCAAGCTACCTTTAGTTGAGCAAGCATAAGACTAATCTATCGGCAATGGAATCACACCTCCCAGCTATATGGCAGACATGTCCTTTATTGCATCTGAAAATTTGACCCGGAATCTTTGTTTTCTAAATAATAGGTAATGAGTCCATTTAGACGTTCTTATTTTATTTTATAAACATCTAGAGTACTAATGGTAACTAATCATATCCTTACAATATAGCTATGGAACCTACATCAATCACTAGGCCAGACAGAGAGCTAGATACAATTAGAGTAGACTTGTTTTTATCAAGCTTCTGTCAGCATCTTATCCATTTATTTTGGCTAGAGGTGTGTACCAACTACTGGCCCAATCCTGAAATCATAGTATATTCAAAATTCTCCATTGACATCAATGAAAGTTTTGTGCTCATAAGAATCAGATACTAGCTTCCCATTCGGTATGTGGAGTAGGGATGTTAATTGCGTTTAATCAGCTAATCAAGTAGTTGATGGAATTTCCATCTATTAATTGCTTAGTCAATAAGAGGGGAAACTGCATAGCTACAGAGGAGTTAGCTCCTGGCCCAGGGAGCTAACCCCGCTTCAACTCTGCCTTCATATGTATTAAATGCCATCAGGCTCTTAAAAAAGTTGAAAGGAAGAAGCACAGCGGGGGAGGACTAAGCATGAACTAGGAATCTGCTGTCCTGGCTCACGCCGGATACCCCTGGCTGTGCCTCTGCTTTTTAAATGTGTTAAGGGCCACCAGGCTCTTAATACATTTTAAAAGTAGAGGCAGAGTGGAGGAGACCCACCGCGAGCTGGGAATCAGCTGTCTTGCTTCTCTTGTGCGGGGTCCCCCTGGCTGCGCCTCTGTCTCTCCCAGTACCAGCTCCTGCTCCCCCCGTTACCTCTCTCTGATACAGGCTACAACTGAAGTGGAGGAAGCAACTAGTCAAGTGACCAACTAATCAACTACCCATATGCTTATCAGGCAGTCGACTAGTCGCTTACCTCTGTAATTTGGAATCTCTCTAGACAGGAGATTTGCTTTCATGATTTTAAAATGTACCTTGATTTCTAGGTGAGTTAAATTTTTGACTGATTTGTTATTCTTTCTGGCTACATGAACCTAAGGATTTCAGGTTATAATATGTCCTACATACGTTATTTATGGAGCATCAGCATTATGCCTGGCATTGTAAAGACCAGAAAATCAAAATGCTCACAGTCAAAAAGAGCTTACATAAGAAGGCTATGTCCACACTACAGCTTGTGTCAGCAGAACTAATGTCATTCAGGAGTGTGAAGGAAATATCCCTTGAGTGACATAAGCTACACCAACATAAGCACTCATGTGCACTGCATTATATTCGCAGGAACGATTCTGCTGCACTGTACATGTAGACGTGCCCTAAGACAGGACTGGACAAAATAAGATCTGCAGCCGGGATATGGATATGCCAAGCTTCCAGATCCAGCCCACGAGAACCCAGCCTGCTTGGCACTCAGTGAAGGCGGCTGCTGCAGGGCCTAGAAGGAGGGGGCAGATCCCTCCCAGATATCACACCCCAATCCCTTACCCCAGGCATGGGCAATAATTTTTGGTGGGCAGACACTCCAAGATTCTGGAAAGTAGTCAAAGGCCACATTTTTCTGTGGAAGAGGTGTGGGATCTAGGATGGTGCAGAAGGGAGTATGGGGGTAAGGGTTTGGGGTACAGGAGACAGTGTGGGTCTGAGAGGGAGTCTGGGTGAAGGAGGGGGTTGTGACCTGAGTCAGAGGATTTGGGTGTAGGTTCAGGGAGGGAGTATGAATGCAGGAGATGATTCTGGCTTGGAGGAGAGGTATAGGAGGGGTTGCAAGTTCTGGGAGGGAGTTGTGACCTGGGGTAGGGGGTTGCAGAGGCTTTGTATGGTGACTTGGGGGAGGGAGTTGGGGTGTTGGAGGGGCTGGGTTGCCAGAGGCAGGCTTTGATTGGGAGGTGCTTACATAAGTGTCTCCTGGACAGAAGCTCTATAGCACCTTCAAGGAAGTCTGGGCTCCCTGCCTGCTGCAGCCCCAGATCACTTAAAAATGCAGGCTGCTCCCTCCATGTGGCTCTCAGCTCCAGGAGGGGAAAGAAGCTCGCACTGTCCCCATCCTGCAGGCCAATCTCTCAGCTCCTATTGGCTGGTTGTTTCCAGACAATCAGAGCTGAGGATTAGGATGGGGGCAGGGAGATCACACAAAGTCTCCCCCTCCCTTTAGAGCAGAGATGCATGCGGAGCAGCCCTGCATTTGAAACAGCAGCTGCTGTGTGCCTCAGGGTCCCAGCAGGAGGGTCCATGGGCTGGATCTGGTGGCTTGGCGGGCTAGATCTGGCCTATGAAAGGTATCTTGGCCACCCCTGCCTTACCCCAAACTTCCTTCTGTTCCCAACCTCCATACCTCCTTCATTAAAATAATGAAAGAGTGCAGCCCTTGACCACTTACCAAATTCTTGGAGTGGCTTCCCATCCAAAATTATTGGCCACCCCTACCCTAAGATGACCAGCAACTCGAAGTGGAAGAATAAATCAATTTGGTGACCAGAATACAGATTTCTACTCAGTGCAGAGCTGGGCTTGGTTTAGTCTGATTTTGTTTCAAAATTCAAGAGATTTTTGCACATGCTCAACTTAAAACATGTGAACAGTGATGAACTTAAATGTGTAGTTATGTGTTTTCATGCATCAGAATCCAAGGGAAGGAGAATATTCAGTGTACAAAGGTATAAAGACAAGTATGGTAGACGGATACAGAGGCAGGTGCCTTGTGCCATACAAAAGGAGCGAAGAGATGAAAGCAAATCTGTAAATAGCAGTAGAGTTATCCAAGGCTTTAAAGATGTGGTTGGGAGAATGAAATTTGAAGCTGAAGGCAAGATGGAGCCAATGTAAAGATACAGTATACATAGTAATATAATCAAGGTAGTGAAAAAATGACACTTTTCTCCTTTGGGCTTATACAATTTTTCTGTTTAAATCAAAATTCCTCTTTTGTTAAACTATACTAAGTATTTATAAACAGTAATTAAAGTGAAGCTTGTAATAAAGGCCACCTCCCTCTGGAAACCAAATGTTTTAAATGCCTTCTTTTAAGTAACCATGGTTTCCATCACATTTTGTTTGACCTTTAGTTAAAGGCCACCTGTTCTACACAATCAACTTTGGGTGATCCCTTGGGTGGTCTCGAAGGTTTCACCATGGTAGTTTGCAGTCTGTGTTCATTTCCATGGCAGTTTAATTCAGCTGCCTGGCTTTCAGCCTCCATTTGCCAATAAATAAACAAAACAAGAGATATTCATTACCAAATTCCTTTGAATGAGTCCAGCTCAATCTCGGAATCTTAGGCATGTTTCTGTGCTATGCCCTAGATATGCAATAATGTTAATATTTATATGAGATATGAAAATTACTGCATTTTGATTGGCTGCAGGAATTCCAATAAAGCTATTGTTCATACAATCAAAGAAAAAAGGTGTAATAGTTTTATATTTTTACTATACCTCCTAATGAATCTGCCTTCTATAATGTTATCTTCAAAAGAAAACTGTACTTCTGAATTTAATGTCCACAACACAAAACTTTTCATACATTTCTGTATATAATATATAGTGCCTTCTTGATCTAGTATATTTGTAAATGCATCAACCTTCAACTCGGACAATATATACCTCTCTATACAATACATTTTGATGTTTTCATCAATCCTCTTAACAGAAAATTCTTCAAAAGTTTAAAAAGAAAAAGAACATAACATTTCTCAATTTATACATAATCACAAATATTTTATTTTCTTCATGAAAAGACTCCCAAAACAATGGATGCTACAATTTATCTATAAAACCCTGAACTGAAGAATTTAAGAGGTGTACAGCCATCCACACACAAAAGAGTTTTTTTTTTTATTAAATCAATATGATATTTTCCTCAGCTATTTAAAAGGATCTTGCTGGATGAATAGCTAGCTATTCACAGTTCTCTGTAAACAAAATTGAAGGAATATACTCCTTTGACTTTAAAAGTGCACTTTCCCTTTTCATTTATGAAGTAATAGACAAAGTAATTCTCTCTCTGGAAAAAATTCATTTTTCCCTTGAAATTTTCCCTTCATTACCTGAACAATGTAAGCATTTGGGGAAAGCAATATTATCTTCCAGCCTTTCTGATTCCAGCCTCAGTCTGTACTTGGCTGCGTAAATATCAGAAAGACTTTAATATGTTGGAAGGCAAAGGACACAAGGGAATTAAAAAAAGATTTACAACAGGAGGGGTGGGGGAAAACCCAGAGCTTATTCAAGATATTCACCTCAGTCCAGCTCCCTAGAGTGCAGAGCAGCTCAGCTGCTTACTAATTTGCTGTTTGTGCTTATCTGTTTTTTTCCCCATCATTGTCCATGAGGAAAACATTTTTGTGATACTTCAAATGCAAAGGTAATTAAATTTTATTAGAGAAATACTGTTTCTGCCTTGTTACATAGATTAGATCAAGGCACTTAAATCAACACAAGAAGATTCTCTTTTCTCCAGCATGGGTAAGCTGATTCCATCATTTGTGGCTTGTTATATATTAAAGTTTTGGCAGAACTGACTTCACTGCATTTTTTATTAGGTTTCTTTTTTATTTCTTTGCTACTCAGCCAAAAACACTGTTATTTCTTATCATTTACAATGTTCTGGTCCGAGCAAGACTTTCCCAATTAGGACAAAGAAAACTTCAAAATATGCTCTATTTTTGCTTAATAAGATTACAGATACATTATCTATTAACTGAAGCTGGTCAGTAAAATTCTGATGAAAGATTTTTATGTTGAAATTTGCTGCTACATTGAAATCTAGCTTTTTTTCAGAAAGATCAATTTTAATATTTTTTTCTGAAATGCAAGCAGAGTTCCATTGGAAAGTTTTCTGGTTTCTTGACAGCTTGCCTGGTTTGCTCCCTGGTACCCTGCCAGAACATTTGCCTCATGACCAGAAACCCTAGTTTCCAAGATCTTCAGCAACCTGCATGTAGACTGTCCGAGAGCCAGGCCTCTTATTTCCTTTTGTAGGTAATTTTGATTTTTTTTTTTTTGGTCTCATTTCTGAGTTACCACAGATCCAAATTTTGAAATATAGAAATCTTTTCTCAGGCACATCTATATTAGTTCATAATAGCGATGTGGGAAGATAAATAATTCAGTCTCAAAACCAACCAGAGTACTACTCAAAATATGGGTCAATTTGGAGCATTGTTATTAGGCATACTGTGGAAATACTTAGATGCCTCTATTGAGATCAAGACTCTATTATGCTCCACACTGGGCAAGGCTGAGGCTAGAATATGATCCTTCTAGATTGCTCATTCAGGGAAGTAAGTTGATATCATGGGCAGCTGTAGGTGGAGGAGAACACAAACAGCTGAGTACAGTAGACAGGATGAGAGTGAGGAGCCAACCCTGTTCCCCCAATAAATTGGTGATCACTCCTGAGCTAGCTAGGAGGGAGAAGAAAATAGCTGTGTTATGAAAAAAGGCTGGCAGAGCTTATTTCCCTCGTGAAGCAAGAGAGAAGCCTTAACTAATTGCAGCTCAGGGTATGCTTACACTAGCAAAAAAAAAAATTGGGGGGCTCAGAGCCTAGGTCAACTGAGTCAGGCTCAGGCTAAAAATAGCAATCTAGACATTTGGGATTGGACTGGAGCTTGAGTTTTGAGACCCTTCTCCCTCTTTGGGTTTCAGAGCTCAGCTCCAGCCCAGGTCTGAACGTCTACATCAGGGCTGCTCAACTTCGGAAGCTGTGGCGGCCACAATGATATTTACAGCACATGCCGAGGGCTGCAACTTAAGCCTGGTTGCATATACATGCAAATATTTATGCAAATAGCTTCTTTCACTCTGACAGGCATGAATACATAAAGGCAAGACTACACAACACGCAGGCCCCATTTAAGTCAGTTCTGCTGATATTAATATAAAATGAAATATTTACCTGCTTTCCACCCATATGACAGCACTTTTAATAGAAATGACAGCCCAGGAATTTGACTACTTTTTTTTTGTTTTGGCTCCCACCCATGGGCCGCATTTACCCAAACTGCACTGCGGGCCGCAAACAAATGGTCTGTGGGCAGCATGCGGCCCGTGGGCCACGTGTGAGTAGCCGTGGTCTACATCATTAATGCTAGGCCCATAGCACGAGCCTCACAAGCCCTAGTCAGCTGACCTGGGCTCCGAGACTCACTGCTGTGGATTTTATTTATTTTTTGTTGCACAGACATGACATTAAGCCATAATTCAGTGCTTGCTCTGCCCCTGACTTAAAACAGATTGTACAACAATCTAGCTCACCATAAGGGACTGTTCCTGTCTCTATGAGTTTACACGCTGAATAAACAAAACAGACAAAGTGGGAGAGAGGCAGTATTGCTATCCTCATTTCACAAGCTGGCAACTAAGGCACAATGAGAGTAACTGAGGTGCCCAAGATCACTAAGGAAGTCTGTAGCAATGCTGACTATTGTCCCAGATCTCCAGTATTTTAATTCTGGGCACAGAAATATAACACTCCCACCTTTACTAAATTCTACCAAGCCAAAATGTAGACAAGTTAGAATGTCGTTCCAAAAAAAATAGTGAAATGAACACAGAGAGTTTGCTCTCTAGCTACCTAGATTTGCTTACTATCGGCAATAACCAGACTAAGCAATGTTCACTTGTTAAGAGAGAAAAGTAGTGAATGAGATTTATGTATATGTGGTATGCAGACAAAATAAAGAACTACAACATAAAATAAAAAGGATACAAGTATTTACAAACAAAGAAGGATTTACAACAAACTCTTTAAGCCTTCACTGGCTTAACTGCCAGATGTAGTTTAGCATTTAACATTAAAAATAAACAACAGGCCAGCTTGCACAATGATATTTCCTTAGAGTGCCTTGAAGGATAATTCTCTCCTGTGCAGTCGACAGAAACTACATGAATGTGTCCAACCCAAGAACTGCAGAACCATCAGATCAGAGTACCAGATCTTTTCAGTGAGTTACAATAGCTTTGGCTCAGTGATTTAAATAATTTTGAACTTTTTCTCCTCCACGGTTGCACATGGCAAAAAGAAGGTAAAGTTATCCTATACTGCTGTCAGCCTACCATAAAGCTTCCAGGATTTTGTCAACATGATGAAAGTTTAAGTGATTGAGCAGAAAACAAAAGCTGAAATTCTGCATGTGACAAAAATTGTCAACACAATTGAACTATGAAATGAGGGATCTGGATTATTTAAAACAGGAGGTGCAGCATCAAAGACAAATCCCAGTGGAATGGCAGTGACAAAAGCACCTCAGGTAGCCAACCCTCCAGGATTGTCCTAGAGTCTCCAGGAAATAAAGATTAAATTCTGATTCAAATTTATGTCATGATGAAGCCCAATAACTTACCTATCTTGATTTTGGGCTGCTAAAGGGGCCAAAAAGTCCTCAAGGAAAGTTACAACAACTCCAGGAAGTCCATCTCAGGTTACACTGCAGCCCATAATCTCTAGCACATCCCAACATTTCCTAACCCCTCCCTCTGCAGTCACCAATACCAGGATTTGTAAGTGGGCAGCAGTATCACTGTGCCATAATTAACAGCAGTCCCTGGCCGTGTGATGATGGCCTCTATATACCATAAAGTTGAGTATGGGCCAGACTAGGAGACAATCTCTCCCAAAAATAAGAAATGAATTGATAGTTTATTACACTAATATCCTCCACATGTTTTCTGCAGAACGACCCATTGTGACCAGAAAAGGTAGAGGTGGGAGTATATATTCTTGTGATTTCTCTCACAATCCAGGGCTATGGCACCTGTATTTTTCCCTCTTGTGCCCCAACAAAGACACCTAGCTCCCCAGCTGTTGCCTCTCTTGGGTATAAATCTGAATCTCTGTCCCTTCTGACCAGGGTACTTCCACGCTGCATAGTTCCCTGCCTGCTCTGCGGTATACCCACCACAGACAGGTTGCCCAAAGGCACCTGCTTGCTTTATCTACAACAGTGGTCTCCAACCTTTTTAAGCACAAGATCACTTTTTGAATTTAAGTGCAATCCCAAATCTACCACACACCCAAATACCCTTGCCCTGCCTCCTTTGTGCCCCTTCTCAAAGGCCCTGCCCCTGTTTACTCCATCCTCCCTTCCTCCCCAATCCTCCCTCACTTTCACCAGGCTGGGGCAGATAGTTGGGGTGCAGGCTCTGGTCTTGGATTAAAGGATTTGAAGTGTGAGAGGGGCTCTGATCTTAGCTTGGGGCAGGCAGTTGGGATGCTGGAGGGGACTGTAGGTGCAGGCTCTGGGAGGGTGTTTGGATGCAGGGGTACTTGGGGCTAGGGCAAGGACTTCGGGTGTAAGAATGGGTTCATGACTGGGATGGGGTTTCGGGATGTAGGATCCAGCAGGGCACTGTTTACTTCAGGTGTCTCCTGGGTGGTGATGCAGTGGGGCTAAGGCAGGCTCACCCCTGTCCTGGTCTTGCAGTTGCACCACACCCAAAAGCATCCAGCAAATTCTATCCCTAGTCCTGTTGTGCCCACTCTTTGCTCAATGGAGATAGGATAAAGGGAGGGAGAGGGGCACCTTGACATCAGTGCCCCTCTTCTCCCTCCCCTGCCCTGCACAGAAAGCAGGAGGCTCCTGAGGAGTCAGCTCCAAGGCAAAAGGTAGAAGATGCACAACAGCAGGGGGAAGGGCAGCTGAAGTGCTGGCACTTGATAGCCTCTTGGCCAAACCAGTCAAGATCACCTGTTAGAGGCGCCAAGACCTACCAGTAGATCCCGAGCTACTGGTTGGTGACCACTGATCTACAAGATACCACACAGAACTTCCCCTGCAAGCCTACTTCATTCTTAAGACACAAGCCTTACAGAGAAAACATACTAAATACAATAAAAGCATGTGCATGTATGCTAGTAAAGTAGCAGAGTTCATCCTAACATGGATTATGACAGGAGCAGTTCTACAACCCCTTACACCAAGGGAACTCTTTGGCTATGTCTAGACTACCTCCCTATTTCAAAAGAGGGATGTAAATTAGACCTATCAAAATTGAAAATGAAGCTGGGATTTGAATTTCCCGTGCTTCATTTGCATAATTGTGTTGCAGCGTTTTTTGGAAAAACGCTATTTCAAAAGTGAAACCATGGTCTAGACACGGTTCTTTCCAAAAGAAAAGCCTTTTTCAAAAGATCCCTGTAAACCTCATTTTTGAAGAGTACAGGATCTTTCAAAAAAGGCTTTTCTCTTCGAAAAAACCACATCCAGACAGCAGTTTCACTTTCGAAATAGCATTTTTAGAAAAAACGCCATGACACAATTATGCAAATGAAGCACGGGAAATTCAAATTCCGGCTTCATTTGTAATTTCGATATGTCTAATTTACATCCCTCTTTCAAAAGAGGGATGTAGTTTAGACGTACCCTTTCTGATTACAAGTTCATCCGAGCTTCAGCTCAGAACACAATCTTAAGAGGCCTCAGTCCTTCCAACCCTACCATTTGCTGGATCAGAAAGAAGACCCTGAGTCAATTTAATAACAAGCTATTTGTAAAACACAAAATAAAACCAAAAACCAAAAGCAAAAAACAAAAACTTTTTTGGTCTCTAGAGAATCCAGATTGCACTAGTATATGTGCACCTTTCCACAGAGGTGACTTCTCTGGAAATGTCACAACCTACATGAATTTCTTTAATCACCCCCTGGTATTATCCTATTTATTCTTCCAATGCAAACATACAATTCCACAATAACAGCTACCCAATTTGATTTCAATATAATGGATCTCAAAGATATTAATCCTAATTCAAAAAGGTTTAACTTAATTCAGAAAAATGTATCCTAATTTCATAGAGCTTCTTCAGGATACTACAGGAAATCATCAGCCTGTTACCCTTTTTTCCCCCCAGGACGTAAGACTCCGTTAAAATCATCAGGCTAATTTGTTTGTTTGGGATTTCATGTATACAATTCTGAAGGGAAGTAGGGTGCATGTCTTCGAGAGTTAACTTCAGCCCTCAGAATATATATAACAAATGTTTACCCATTAAATATGAATCAGATTCTGCAACCCTGAATCATCCATAACTTCAACTGAGGCTTGCTCAAGTAAGGACTACAATTTGGCTGTTCTATATAGGTTGCTCTCTCTCTCTTTTTTATTTTTTAGCATGAACCACATCTTAATGTGGAAAGAATGGTTTTAACCACCTTCCCACTCATTCACACCCACACAGACCACCTCCTTCCCATTTGCAATAGCAACTACAGCAACTACTTACATGTGAAAATTAATATTAAGAAAGAAATGCAGTGCCTCCCATCATTTTTAGCTGCAGTGTGACAATAAGAAAGTGGCCACTGCTATTACCAGCAACATTATACTGTCCTTTTCTGGGAATTTGTGGCCTGATCCTACCATCCTTGGAAAGGAATGGATGTGGGGGCAAAATAGGAGTTACATTTGCAAAATGCTTTGGAAATAATTCTGGATTTAAGGGCAATTTATAGGTTCTGTTCCCATGTAAGTCAGTGGCAAACTGCCATGCTACACACTTGCCTTTTGTGTTCTGTATTTAAAATATGCTAAAAGGGTTAACCTACAATGAAAGATTAACTTAAGGCTAGGGCCTAGTCCAATGACTCATAAAATGTAGACTCTCCTAGAAGTGTTTAACCAAGACTAACCACATTCTGCAATTTGTGGAATCCTAGAGATCTACATGCTTCAAAACAAATCCTCACTTGCAAAGTTCTCTCACCTTTAGTACAGAAAGTTGGCTGTAAACTGAAATGATGCACAGCACTTTCCTTGTTTAAAGGAACGCTGTCAAATTTCAATATATATTTGTCTGAGATTTTTTCCTATTGTTACAAGCAACATCTACAATTAGTATAACTGAAAGAGACTAGGCAAAAATGTTTCTCTTTTATCATTACTTTCTCCTGTGGCTTATGTGGACCTTTAATTCAGCAACAGGTCAGATTGACAGGAGAACTCAAGGGATAGGTGTAGGACAAGAAATATTTTTAAACTGATTTATTTATTTGTAACTAACTAGATTTCATGTTGATGGTACCCCTTTAAAGCCTGATTAGGTGCATTCATTACCATTTGTGATTTTATGAAAGAACACTTAGGAAATTCAAACAAGTAAAATTATAACAGCCTAATCAAGGAATGCAAAAGGAGTATAAAAACACTTGAAAAACCTTGATTGAATCATGATCTAAAATATTCCTAACAGGTCATACAAATTAAGCTAAATCAGACTCCAGGACTACAGATATAAGGCTTTACCAACACTTTTTGGTGGCTAAGACCTAACTCAACAAGCTACTGTCTTTATTTAGGATAGTTCTCTCATCAATCTTCCTTAACCAGCAAAGACTGACTGACTCTTGGACAGGTATCCTACAGAGTTGAAAAGTTTTCCTTCTCTCTTCAGGTGCAAGATAACTTAATGGGCTTGCTCCCACTCTCTATATAAACCAATAAACCTTTGAAATGTATTGCTCTTAAATGTATCCCTAAATAAGGTTCCTCTTTCCTGCTGGGTGTGGAAGATGTGCTGTCTAGACTCAATGTGGTTTTCTCCCCCAGGTTATTATGACATGACAATTTATCACTTTCTGCAACCTACAATATAAATTAATAGCCTACTGAATTTGGCCACTCCTGGTTAGAAGAGAACACTCCTGGTTTGGTTTATCAACTCCTCCTGGCATGGCTAGTTTAAACATATTGTAGTTATAATTCCATCACCTCTATATAATTATTTAAAGGATTCACTGGTCTTATATTACACCAGACTATTAAGTGGGTTTTACCTATGAAAGTTCATGATATATTTGTTAGTCTCTAAGGTGCCACAGGACTGCATATTGTTTTTAATGATCAGTGAGTTATTAGTTCCCTAATGACAATTACATGACACCTTTTAGATAAAATAGTAAGTTGGAGTACACTGAACTGGTCAGACCAGCTGAAATTCACTGCAAGATACCAGAGACCTTTTGCCTTCTAGCACAGAGATGTTCTTTTAGAGTCACAATGACATGATGCAAATGCAGTCTTCATTATGTGTGGCTGGTATGGTTTTTCATCTTAATGAAGTAATAAAGAGCTTGTGCACTCCCACAAAGTTTAATTTTTAGATGAACAGGAAAATGTCTGTACATGAGCACAACAGAAAAGAAGGGAATGACACTTGTATAATTTATCCTAAGAAATTAGAACACAGAGGAGCAAAATATATATCACATGTATCACAAGATTTGCTTTTGCGCAAAAGCATCCGTGCCAGTGTAGACGCTCTCTTGCACAAGAAAGCTCCGATGGCCATTTTAGCCATCGGGCTTTCTTGTGCAAGAAATTTAACATGGCTGTCTACACTGGCCCTCTTGCGCAAGAAAGTAATTTTTCACTTTTTCTGTAATTTTCAATAAAAGGGGTGTACACTTTTTCAGTTCTCCCTCTTCACCAAAAAAAATGGCAACAATCTAAACTGGAAACATTACTCCAAATGCTCAGATTCTCATATATTCAAACCCACAGCAGTATTTTCATACCTGAAGTTGTGTAACTTAGATCTATGGAGACAGTAGTGTAGACCAAGCCTACGTTACTTGCCAAATTCTCTGTTAGTATAATTCCAATGGAGCCAGTGCAGTTTCCCCAACACAGAATTTTACTCATGGTTTTTAAAATATTAGGAGGACTTGTTCCAGACTACAAAAACACCCCAGACCTGTTCTGGCACTACCAGCTGTGTTTTCTACTTCCTTTCTTGCCTCCTCTACTTTAGTAACATCTGTCTATCAGTCCCTTCCCACATATGGACCAAATGTCACTGTGAAAGTCTTATTCCTCTGCAGCCCCCAACATCTTCAATGGACTCCTTCTAACTCCCCATCTACTTGCCATCAATTTTCAAAACTAATGTGAAAAACATAACTTCCCTCCCTTACGTGGGTTTCTCAAGGTCTTGTTCTCCTTCCGCAACTAATTTTTCATTTGATCTTTGTCACTGTATAAGTTGACTTAATAAAGAATATCAATGTATACAGCCTGATCTACACTCATCACAGAGGTTACATAATTCATTTGAAATACACTGTACAAAATACATTTGTATTGCATTAAATTCACCCAAGTATGTTTAAAAAAGTAAGTTATGACTAGCCCAATGATCCAGAAGACAATATTACATACAAGATTAAAATAATAAGGTCTTGGACTCTAATTCTTCTAGCTATTCAAAGCTAAGAGCTAAACAGCACTTAAGGAGAAGATTTACAGCCTATACCACGCATACCTGAACCTCTTCATTGCCTCGGATTTTGAAGCAGTACGCCATGCTTATTCGTGATTGTCTGTTTTTCCCATTTGCAGTGATCATGAGTGCTATGAATGTGAATGGAGAGGAATGAGAAAAGATACCCTAGAATTAGAAAGTAAGCAAAAGCCTTACACCATTATATGCGGTAAACATCAAACTGTGCTGTTGTTTATTTTTGCTGTTTATATATCATCCAAATTATCTTCAGAGTAACCCCTGTTCTTTGTGCCTGAGGCTTGATGGCTCAGCCTTACGCTGCAGAAGTCTTATCATTCCTCCTAGACTATTTAGCACAGCTGAACAAATAATTAATAATGAATTTTAATTCATAATTAAACATTGCTTATTTTTCTCCTTATGTCTGGAATTAGGCTGATTATATCATGATGTTCTCTAATCAATTGCATAATTGAAGTTATATAAACACACATGCCATATAGGTGGAGATAATATCCATGGAATACGGTAAATTATTTTAGTCTTGTGATAAATTGCACAGTTAAAATATAGCACCTACCAAAGGCCACATCACCTGTACACTAAACCAACTTTCCTAGGGCTTGTATATGCGACTTAGAAATTCACTATCCATGAACAATTTTGCTAGACAAATTTAATGATTCACACATTCACAGAAATACATATAAGAAAGGCATGAAATTTTCCAAAGGGAATAATTTTTAAAATTTAAACAAATTTGCAAAAATGTTTTTGCTTTACTACCTCTACTAATTTCTAGTGATATCTATCTTGTGTATTTATAGACACCTAAACTGCAGTGTGTAGGCATCAATATAATCAATCAACCAATTCACCTATAAATGAGTAATGATTACTACAAGAAAGATTTTTTTCAAGGAAAATTCTAATTTCTAACAGTTGTCTGCCTATAGTGCCAAAAACAGCATACGAGAAATAGGGCTATGCCCAGGGCTCGCCGAACCGCGGCGAGCCCCGCTCACCAGCCGCGCTGTCTGGCGATCTGCGCATGCGCAGATCATTCTGCGCATGCGCAGATCACCGGAACCCTGCTCTTCCAGGTTACTTGCCACGGGCAAGTAGATTGTATAATTTGTAGAGTCCTGGCTATGCCTATATATCAGTTCTTTCAAATGATCCTCTAGGAAGAGCCATAACTAGCCCAATGCAAACAAGAAATGTTACATACTAAATGTATCCACCTTCAAGAAAATGAAAAGGAAGAGAGTTAGAACAAAGAGCATTGAAAGAAGGTTTTGTTGTGGTAGGTAACACTCATAGATACTATACAGGAAAAGGTGATTTAGAAACACACAGAAATTAGTATTAGGGTCCAGCAGTCAAAATTCTGCTTTCAAATGGTGTTAACTTGTAAGCTTTTCTGAAGCATTCATCAGCCTCATAATTAGAGCCCTGATTGTCAAAATGCACAATTTTATGATTGTCATCAACAGGAGCAGAAGCATGGCCCATGTGCTGTGAAAGGGAACTAAGTAGGGTGACTATATTTCCCCATGCTGAATACGAGACACCTGATAAAATTACTCAAGCAAGTTCAATATCAATCAATCAGAACTATGCAGTACGAACATTCAAATTAACATTAAGTTGACTCAGCCACTGTTTAAAAGAAATACTGCATAATTGCATTCTTTTTATTTATTTATTTGTATCTTTAAGGCTTTAGGATTCAAAAGCGAAGAGGTGACACAAAGATACACATGTATACTTCTCTCACACGGGGAAGAGGGGTGACAAGTACACATGTATACTTCTCTCACATGAGGAAGAGGGGTGACACCCAAGCACACATGTATACTTCTCTCACATGGGGAGAAGGGGTAACTGGCCAGTCCCTGCCCAGTGCTCTCCATCCTCCATGCTGGCTTGGCCACTGGGATGTAGCCATGTCTCCTCAAGCCAGGTGCCCCCTCTTCCAACAGTAACATGGGGGGGAGCAGCACAGAAGTTTACATGCCTGCCCTCCAGATTTCTGCCAGGGTTCACACCAGAATGTGGCCAGTAGCAGTCTTTCAACCCTGTGCAGGAAGAAAGGGAAAGGATCTGCTTCCAGCCACAAGGGAGGAGGAGGAGGTTGGGGAAGATGATCTGATCCATGTCTTTGCAAAGCTCATCTCCCCTCTGTGGCTGGAAGCAGCTTACTCCTTCCTGCCAGCTCAGTGTCAAAAGGCAGATAACTCCGCCCTAACACAGCCGCCTCCTGTCCCTCAGCTACAGTGTGCGCCCAAAGGAGTTAAGCCTTAAGGATGCATTGTACACCAGGGCCCAGGGAACCTGACTGTAGGGGCTTCAGCAAACCAGCCAGAGACATGGCTCAGAATCGGAGGGCATGTAGAGGATGGAGAAGCCCTGAACTCCATTGGAAAGGGTTCATGGTGTAAGGTAATGGGTGAAGAGAGTGCTAAGTCCCTGCCTGGAGAGCTACTGAGGAGCCTGCTGGGTTGGAATGTGGTCAGGCTGGAAATCACTTCCCTCCACTCTCCACAACTCCAGAACTTAGCTGAAGGGTGGAAAGGCTCCCCCATGCCAGCGCTGTTCAGGGCTTCAGCGCATGCAGGCTCAGTATCTGGCTAGAGCCTTGGTTCAAGGAGTCTTAGGCTTTCCTGGATTGCCAGCCCAGCCAGAGGCAGTGTAGGAAGGAAGGAGCCTGCTGGCCACTTGAGCACATACACCAGGAGCTGGTTCTCTGCACAGTGCTGAGAGCAGAATATCCCTCACCGGGGCAGGGGATAAAGAGGAGCAGTAGGGCTCAGGAGAGGTGATGCGGGGGAAAGGACAGGGAAAGGAGGAGAACGTAAAGGGTCCATGGTGGGCAGCAGATGTGGCACATAACCTTCATTACTTGGTATTTGCCCACACTCACCAAACACTACAGTTTGCAGCATGTAGATACTAAGGATGTTAAGTAGTGAGTAAATGACTAACCGTGTACACGATACAATTTGCATCGAGGACACAATTAGTTGACAAAGTGTCACTGTGGCTTTGCAGTTTAAATGTAGTAGAAGCTGGGCAGGCAGGCAGCCCAACTCCTACTACATCTAAAATGCAGAGTATAAGCTGCACATTTTAAAAGCAAAGCCACAGTGCCGTTGTGCTTCTGCCTCCCCTGCCCATCCCTCCCCCGACCCTCCGCACCGGTTCCTGCTTCCCCAGCTCTTGCTGCCTCCGATATAGATGCAGCAAGGGAGAGAATGTGAGTAGTCAATTCAGCTACTCTTTTACATCTCTAGTAGACAGTGCAGAGTGGAAATGGAATAGTAGGTGGGGTCCTGCTGTCCGAGAGCCTGCATGCAGTGGGGGCTGTGCTGACAGACCAGCAGGGGAGTGGTCATCCCCACGTGCTGCAGCTCCTCACCAGCTTTTTGCGCGCGCGCGCGCACACACACACACACACACACACACACACACACCTTCCCCCCCCCCCCCCCGCAGGTAGGATGGTGGTCAACAGGTATCCAGATGGCAGCAGGCCCTGTCATACTGATGGAGAGAAAGAAATGAGCCAATTTGCCCATTTTAAAGAAAAAGTCAGACACCAATGGCAGAGCTTAATGTGAGTAGTCTATACAATTAAAAATTTTAAGAGTGAAATGTTGACATAATTACCTAAGAATTTTAAAAGTCCTTAACACTGCAAAACCATAAAAAGAAATAAAGAAACAAAATGACTAACATCATTTTAAGGTAGATATAAAAGGGTTGGGCTTTTTTAAAGATTTTTAATAATTGTCAGTACCATATTTTAGACACTGCATTTGGAAAAGTTTACATGTGCCCATTAGTTCTCACTAATTAAAAGCCTAGCTAATCAGAATTTCCTATTTAGCAGGCTTTTGAGATTCTCTGCTCTGTTTCTCCCCTTTCTGCATGTCTCCAACTCTTTCCTTCAAATTTTAAAACATTTAGGCTATGTGTACACTCGCGGCTTCTTGCGTAAGTAATATGCAAATAAGGCTAAGCATGGAATATTGCCGAGCCTCATTTGCATACCTAATGAGCCAGAATTTTTTTCAGAAGAGGCTCTTGTGCAAGAAAGAGTGTCTACACTGCCCCTTCTTGCACAAGAAAAACCCTCTTGCGCAACGCTGTTACACCTGTTACTTTTCAGGAAGAACGGCGTTGCACAAGAGGGTTTTTCTTGCGCAAGAAGGGGCAGTGTAGACGCTCCTTCTTGCGCAAGAGCCTCTTCTGAAAAAAATGGTGGCTCATTAGGTATGCAAATGAGGCTCGGCGATATTCCACGCTTGGCCTCATTTGCATATTACTTGCGCAAGAAGCTGCGAGTGTAGACATAGCCTTAGTGTCACATTATATATATCATGATATTCTCTTTTCCAGCATCTGACAAATGCTAAATTGTGTTTGAGAACATTGCAGATGTTCCTCCAAAACTGTGGGGCCTTTATCATGACCCTGTCTTCCCAACTTACATTAACTGGCTTAGGTTCTAGCAACATCAGGGAATTATCAGTAAACGTCCCATCTTATAGGACTTAGTTCCTCTCACTGTCCAAATCAAATCTAATCTAAATCTTTGTCTTTGTTTTGTTTACTATTTTATTTCTGAGTTTAAATTGAAGATAGCTTGTTCTGTGATTGCTGCTCTTTAAGCTAGTGATAACACATTAAACAGTCATAGGTAGATATGGGAGGCAGAGATGCAAAGATCCTTTAACTGTTTTAAAATATGTTTTCATTTAGAGAAAAGAGACAAAGATGTATAGAAATGAGAGGAGAACAAAGACAAACATAGGGAAGGGGAACATGGACAAGAGATACAAAGAAGAAAAGAAAATAGGCAGCCTGAGGAAACAGGCTGAATAGAAGATTTTGCAAAGAATGTCGTACGTAGAGGAAAAGGGGATCCAGGGAACTTTCATGTGTATAGTCAGTGGCTGTCTCCAGCTCTGCATTGGCACTGTGCACCATCCATTCAGATGCTGCAAGACTGGGTCGTCTTACGTGATTAATTATATTCAAAATCAGAAGCCACTTCACTTCTTTACTAACCTCAACTTCAGCTGCATACAATTAACTCAGAAAAAAGACTAATTAGTTAAAATTTTCAATCATTTCCACAGCCCTTAAGCACTAGAAGAAAGGTAGTTTAATGTTAATTTACTCTTGTGCTCTATGATGCATGCTTTAAAACAAGGGTGGGGAACCTAAGGCCCAGTCGTGGCCCCCAGCTTGCCTGGATCCAGCCCCCAAGACACAGGGCTCCCTTCTAGCAATGGGAAGCCCACGCTGGTGCTCCAGCCACCCCTCCCTCTCGCTGTCCACCTGCAGGGCTGGAGCACACAAAATCTACTAGCCTGGGCCAGTGTTCCCTCTAACCTGAGCAGCAGCACAGCTTCACACGAGGTTAATCAGCCCCACCCAGTCAGTCAGCTCTGTGCAAGGAGCCCTGAGCCTCTGACTGGGCGGGGCTGATTAATCATCACCTGTGAAGCTGTGCTGCCACACAGCTTAGAAGGAACACTGGCCTGGGGCCCCAAGGCTCCAGTGCATGAGAGAAATGTGGTGACTGTCTTTCTCCTTCTGAATCCGGGGCCACGTCAGAGAGGGTTTGGGTTTATTTTTCTTTCGTTCTCACTTGTGTGCAATCCCAAACTGATTTTTCTGTGGGTCAGTGGCTCCCTATGCAAAACAGGTTCCCCACGCCTGCTTTAAAAGGTAGTGATGAGATGAGAGAAGGTATATTGAAGGTAAAAATCAATATGACCATTCTGCTTCACTAAAACCTTTTTTTCTTTTAGTGTTAGCTTAAGAATTGTTCTGCTGCAGAACCAGTTTTGTTATCCACACAAAATTTAAGCAGGTAGAAACAGTTACCCCCGATCTAGTTTTATTAAATCTGCTGCTGCATGCTTTGAAATCAATGCTGCAAATCTTAGTTTATAATAGAGGAAAGAAAACCACAGACATGAATAAATACCAATGATTTGTATGAAAGAGCAGCTGATTGACAAACTTACCAGTTACACAGATGTGGAGAGCCACTACATCAGGTTCATTAGAATCTAAATCTCTTTCATTTCAGCTTCTTCCTATAAAAGGTACATAGAGGCACAAAGAATTACACACAGAGAAAAAAAATCAGCAGCCTAAAGACCTACTTTCTGAAATCTGTTTATAAAACAGCATGATTTACAGCACAAAACATCTAATGGCATGTTATATTGTAAAAGACTAAAACAACCGTATATGATACCATTCATCTCAAAAGTCATACTGTGTCCTAACATTTAAACCTTACACACAAACACTTAAGAGAAGGCCTTATCTTAATTTTGTGCCTGGTACAGCATGGAGCACATTCTTTCATATATCACAAAGGAACAACAGGTGGGCGAAAGAATTTGTATTCAAAGGTGGATTGAGATTTTGGTTCTAGGTGGATTCAAGCCTAGCAAACACAGAACTGACCCTGCTAAATTCTTGTGAGGTGTAGCTGTGATAAGTATGCCAAGATTTCAGCCCATTGGTATAGGTGCTGGAACTAGGAGCCACACCCCCTGGCTTGAATTGTTTTCCATTTTATCCAGAGATTACAGTTTGAGTCAATGGCGCTCAACACCCTCCCTATAAAAAGTGTTCCAGCATCCCTTCCCCCTGGAATCATGAAATAGGCTGCTTCTGATTTTGGCCCTGATCCTGCTCCCAGTTGCGCCAATGTGAATGCAGAGTAACTGCATTAACTTCAGAGGAGTTTTGATCCTGTATAATCAGAATGAAAGCAGAAACAGGTTATATATCTATTCCCTGAGATGAAACTTACTGAGGCTATGTCTAGACTGCAAGCTTTTTTTGGAAGAAGCTTTTCCGGAAGAGAGCATCCACACAGCAAAAGCACAATGAAAAAGCAATGTGCTTTTTCAAAAGAGAGCATCCACATTGATTGGATGCTATCTTGCATTTAAGCTGTGATAAGTCTAGATGGAGTGGCCACCAGGGCACCTGTGTTATTTCCTGGAAGCCTCTTCTTTTGAAAGAACTCCTTCTTCTGCATTCCCACACGCCTTTTTCCTCATAGAATGAGGTTTACCACCGTCCGAAAAACTTTTCCCTTCTTTTGACTTCCTGTCGAAAGAACTCAATGGCAGTGTGAACGCAAGTGTAGATGCAAGTATTGTTTTTCTGGAAAAACACTGCAGTGTAGATGCACTCTCATGAGTTGGTGACAAATTGTTTCTTTAAATCAACTTAATACACAAAATTCACAATGTATTAATTACCAGCATGTCTTAGACATTCAGAAAAGACCTCGCTCAATACAATTTATAATTCAGTAATATTGTATACAATTAGTTGATTCAATGGCTTATCTCCTGAGGTTCACCCCCAGCCTTTGAAGACTGAAAAGTAAAACACAGACCAAGTTTCTCTCTCTCAGTGGATGTAGACCACATGCTGTCTCCTTCCGCCACTGCCACTACTTGTTAGTACAGGTTGAACCTCTCTAGTATGGCACTCTCTGGTCTGGCAACATCTATAGTCCGGCATGATTTTAGTTAGCTGAGTGTCCACTTATCATGGATGTGGACAAGTTTCCTGAGGCCCCATAAAGTTTGTTTGCAGCCACTGGGCCTGGTGCCCAGTGTTCTGTGCTGTTATTTAGCTCTAATCTACTGCTCAATGTCTTCTAAGAGCCCAGTAAGCAGTGGAGGTGTTGGTAATGCTACTAGACAACATTTGCCTTCCATGATATGGCAAATTCTCTGGTTTGGCACCGGACAGGTACCGAGGGTGCCAGAGTAGAGAGGATCAACCTGTATTAGGTTTGCCTCCACTCCTTGTTAGAGTCATGGGTCAGTTTACACAACATATAATATATTTCTCATTGTCTTATAACAAATTTTGGAAGTATTTTCCAGGTGGGGGAACACATTATTTTACCTAGTTAAGTCCTGTTTACCAGATCCACCTAGCAGGCCTGATTTACACACAATTTAGTCTATTTCAGTCATATATCCATAACTCTTTACATCCACTGAGCATATACATCATGCAAGATGATCAGTGAATTATTAGTTTTCAAATTATACCTTGCATGGCATATTTTGTACAAAGATCATCTACCACAGTGCCTAGGGTGTGAAAATAGGGGTGCTTAGGATCACACTCAGAAGCAATCATGGAAAGGGAACACTTACTATAATAATATCATAAGGTATGGATGCTAGTGTTCCTGTCTCAGGGTCTGATTTTTGAGGTGGTGTTTGTGACCTACAAGAAGGAACTAAGGATCCATGGAAACAGTCCCCAACTCTGATGCATTCATTATCAGACATTCAGAGAAGAAGTCTCACTAGTTGTACTGCAAGATTATCCATGCGCCCAGCAGCACTCTGGTTTCTGATCCATAATGCCATTGGTTCCTCAGGCATAACTGCACACAGCTGTAGGAAATAATGATGTGGTGATGACAGTAATGCTTGTATGAAAAGCATTCAAACAGGACCTATGGCAGTTTGCCATTGATTTTCATTCCCCTCCATGCTGTGCAGTGTAGTTGTTACTCGATTTTTTTAGTTCCTCCCTAATACATGCCTCTAAATAACTATAAAGCTCTGCTGCACATAGGGGATGGAGGACCATGCTGCAGAGATATGATCTTCTTTTTGTATGCTCTACTCCATTGCCAAAGAATTTTGCTGCCTTCTGTGATCCTAAGAAAAGGGGGAAAAAAATCTATCCAATTGTGCTGGGAAGGACAATTTGACAACTATATCTTGCTTTTGGGTACACAGATGCTATGGCACTCTATCCATGAACTGGCATACTAGGAGATAAAAATTAACAAACATCAGAGACCCATTTCAAATGCCATATACTCACAGAAGTCCTTGTAATTTGCTAGAGAAAGTAGCATTATGTCTAGTCCAGTTCCCAGGACAACCAATGATTTAATCCTCTAATGTAAATTGATACAGCTGAAGTTGTGTGTTTTTTTACAAGCCTTGTGAGTGTTTATGTATCCAGAAATCTTGATTCTGATGTTACTTACACTTGTTCTACACTAGTGAAACTACCTGGATTTCATTTGAGTTGCATTTGATTAAAACAAACATAAATGGAATAAAAATTAAGATTATAGTATGCTGTTCTTCTTAAAAGTCCACTTCATTGTATGGTATTACTAAGTGCATGTGGGTAAATATATTTCAATAACTAACTACAAAAACAAGTGTCTTTACTTTTTAGTTAAAATGCATCAAGCTAACCAAAAATGTTCCAATCAGAAAATAACATATTCATTTAGAATGTTTCCTGTACAGATTTTAGATATAAATATTTGATCTGAATACTGTTACACAACATAAGCATGAAAACAAATTAAGTAATGAACATATTTGCTACAGTTGGCTAACATATTTTGTACCATATGTGGCAGGGCATTGCCCTGCCCTGGCCTTTAAGGGGCTGATACAGGGAGTGGAGGGAAGCCCAGCTGAGGCAGTTAAGGAGGGCCCAGCCAGAGGCTATTAAAGCAACTCCTGGAAGGAGGAGGGAGACTAGACCTGCCTGCCATGAAAGGCTTCGGCCTAGCAACCTAGGCTACTCAGCCTGAGGCTCAGGGCTGCAAGGAGGCAGTCACGGAGGGCGGGGCTCACATAAAGGCAGCCCTAAAAGGTTGGGCTGCAAAAAGGCAACTGAAGTAGGCTGAGGGAGTTTGAGCCAGACCATAAGTGCTAGGCCAAGGAAGCCCCAGGCCATAAGTCCTGAAGGCAGAGTTGCAGGAGGCAACCAGGCAGGCAGAGGGGCGCCCTTTGTCAGGGAGGAGTGGCCAAGAGAGGCTGCTGTCTGCCCAGAGACAGGGGCTAGAAGAGACTGGCAGTGATCCGCTGAGGCCTGGAGGGTGCTGAGAAACTGTGTGTTCCTGGAGGTGGCTGGGTGTTCCTAGGAAGAAAAAGAACTGGGGGTTCTAGGGAGTACCCTGGATTGAAGGAAGAACAATGACTCCCCCCCTCAGAGGGGGCATGGACCAAGACCGGAGCAGACACTGATGGAGGGCAGTGCCCCGAAGACAACACCACACCCAAAGGGGGCGCGTCGGAGCAGCCAGCTACTTCCCCAAAGCCACCCTGAGAGAAGAGCCGTGCAGAAAGTGAGTCAACCCGTTACACATACAACAGTCAGCTGCGGTTCAGATGACCGATGTTAGAATAGATGTTTAGACCAAGAGGAGGTGTGAGCTGCCATCATTTCAGGAAACAGAGTTAATTCCTCTCAGGAAGAGTTAGGGCCCTCCATATCACAGTGATGTGGAAAGCAGTAGATCATCTATAGAGGGCAGCAGGATTCAGTTTACCCCTGTCAAACTGAAAAGGAGAGTTACTGGGACGCCCTGTTCCATAAAATGCTTCACCAGGGGACAGATCAATGTTATGGTGTTTGAGAAAATGTGGATTGGAGACCCTGTAGCAGCTTTACAGACTTTACAAAATGGATGAAATCTCTCTGACCATAAAAATCATTCCACAGCAATAAGAAGCTGGACCTGAGGTTTTAAATGCCTAATGCTTCTGCTATTGTACACCTTTATTCCTATGTACTCTGCATCTTCATCTAAATTCATTCGCATCTGCTTCCTTTGGATGTTTGAATTCAAACAAAAGAACAATAAATTGGAATGTCATTTGCTTTGGCTTACTTTGCCCTGATGTGTTGCCCTTGTAACATCACTATCACAGATACATACCTTGTGAATTTTCTCTAAGATGCCAGAAACATGTGTATCACCTTCTTAAAGGCTACGTCTAGACTGCAGGCTTCTTTTGGAAGAAACTTTTCCGGAAGAGATCTTCCAGAAAAACTTCTTTTAAATGAGAGCATCCATACAGCAAAAGCGCAACAAAAAATCGATCTGCTTTTTCAAAAGATAGCGTCTATATTGATTGGACGCTATCTCACAATTAAGTTCTGATTACTGTGGACAGAGTGGCCCTCAGGGCACCTGTGCTTTTTCGTGGAGGCCTCTTCTTTAGGAAAAACTCCCTCTTCCTCATCCACGCACACCTTTTTCCGAAAGAGCGCTTTCCAAAAAAGGCTTATTCCTCATAGAAAGAGGTTTACCACCCTCAGAAAAACCCCTGCATTCTTTTAACTTTCTATTGAAAGAACACCATTGTAGTGTGGACGTAAGTGTAGTTTTCCCTGAAAAATTGCTGTTTTTCTGGAAAAACTCTGCAGTGTAGACATACCCTAAAAGAGTAACTATAGTTCCTTCCTCTCAGCTGACCGTCCAGTCAGCATTGTATATTGTTTCAGGGAAAGTCCTTGTTGCATTGTGTTTTATATTTATTTGTGTTGAGGAGTGTGAAGGCTGGGTAATTTGAGAGCAGGTTCTAGTCAGAGAAGACATGTAGGAGGTATGGAAGCAAGTCCCATCCTCCAAGACAGGGCTGCTGGGGGCTCTGTTCCTCCTTCTTTCCCTGTGCTCACCTCCTGAATTGCACACATTTTGCTACTCTCCCTGGCAGCTGGACTGGGAGTGGGACAGAACTGCTTCTGCTTGAGAGACCTGGGTTGGGAGGAAGTGGCAGCCTACACCATTCCCTGCCTTAGCTTGGCTGCCAGGAACAGCTGCCAAGCAAGCCAGAACACCTCTGACCACAGCATACTCAGCTCCTGTCCCCAGCAACTGAGCCTGGGCAGTAGCATTCTACTACTGCCTCCCAGACAGGTTCTCTCATGTAGGGTCGTGGCCCAGAGGAGACATTTAAGACAGTCACATGTTCTTCCCCTTTCCTGCCTCTTTACATTGTCCCCTCTTCCCTATATGGGGAGGCACAAGTCATCTATGGTTCCAGTTACATCTAAATCAGGTCCAAACCAATATGTGAAGGCCAATAAGAAGTTGATTATAAGCATTGTGGCCTATTCCTGGACAATGTTCTTCATCAACTTTACTGTCAAGGACTCAAGGGGAATGACACATGAAATGGCTACCTGATGTAGAATGCATCACTTTGGTACCAACCCATCTGACACAGTTCCTTCTTGGTGCAGAACTCTGAGGAAGAATGAGAGCTTAGGCCCAGGGCATGAGTTTGATGGTCCACACCCAGCATGAAATAAATTATACTCCATATCTCTTCCTTAAGCCAAATCCAAGCCCTATCTCCACCCATCCACTTCTCTAGTTACATAGGAGTGAAAATATGTTTCCTACTGCATGGTATCCAATAACTGCATGGATACCCAGCTTCTCAGTACTCAATATTATGTTAAACAATGTCATAAATAATACTAAAATAATTCACCGAGTGATGCTAGTACTTGACCTGGACCATTTTTTAAGGAGGGGAGGCAGCTGGGTATTTTTTAATATATACTTTTTAATGGAACAATTTTACATACTAATTTGCTGCAGTTGTTGGCTGGTAGCAAAAAAAGAATTCTGCTGTGTGTCCACTCATGAAATCAACTAGTGCAAGAGCTGATTCCAGGCTTTTATCTTAAATGTGTACTGATGATTTGCAAATCAGACAGTAGCAGATATTGTGTCTATTCGGAAATAAAGACAATCTTGGATGATAACTTAGATACTAGAGTTCTGTAAAGTCTGTTATTAACCCTTCTACTTGTTCATTTAAAGCTATGTTTCTAAACATGCTTACTGAGGGCTGCTGAGACCTGTGTAATATACAAAGATGATAGGCACATATCCCTTTCACTTGAAGGGAGAGAGAATATGGCATTTGTAAATTCATGTGTAGAGGTCAAAGTTCAAAAAGGGAGTATTCTGTATAGAAAATGCTTCTTATTGTAGAACTGGCTAAAAATATCACTTGCTGAAGCTATACAGTTATACTTTCAGTGGATCTCCAGGAGATTTATTTTCATATTGTGAGAACATGACCTATGAAGCCAGGCTTCATGAACTGGGCTTGTTTAGTTTGGAAAAAAGAAGATTAAGGGGGGACATGATAGCGGTTTTCAAATATCTAAAAGGGTGTCACAAGGAGGAAGGAGAAAATTTGTTCCTCTTGGTTTCTGAGGACAGGACAAGGAGTAATGGGCTTAAAGTGCAGCAGGGGAGGTTTAGATTGGACATTAGGAAAAAATTCCTAACTGTCAGGGTGGTCAAATATTGGAATAAATTGCCAAGGGAGGTGGTGGAATCTCCCTCTCTGGAGATATTTAAGAACAGGTTGGATAGACATCTGTCAGGGATGGTGTAGACGGAGGTTGGTCCTGCCTTGAGGGTGGGGGGCTGGACTCGATGACCTCTTGAGGTCCCTTCCAGTCCTATTATTCTATGATTCTATGATTCTAAGTTTAAAGAAAATGATGTTTTAATGGTATATTTCAGAGTTTGCACTTGGAATATATTCCTTATAGAATCATAGAACACTAGAACTGGAAGAGACATCAAGAGGTCATCGAGTTCAGTCCCCTGCCCTCACGGCAGGACCATACACTGTCTAGATCAGGGCCACTCAACTTTGGAAGCCCTAGGGGCCACAATTGTACTCAAAGCACATGCCAAGGACCGCAACTTACATGTGTTTGAATAGACATGTAAATATACATGCAAATATATGCAAATAGCTTCTTTCACACTGATAGGCATGAATACAAAGCACTTCCCACAATGCCCCAGTGCTCCTGGAACCTCCTCCCTGGGGGCTAGAAACACCGACACCCTGTACCCACCTATTCCAGCCAGCCCGTCCGCTTGCATCTTTCAATACTCACCCCGCTGGGAGACGCCTCACCCTAGTGGAGCATCTTCCCAGTGGAGGCCGTGTTCAAAGGATCCCACCTCTGGGCCACATGTTGAGCCCTGTGTAAACCAAAACTGCACCACGGGCCGCAAACAAATGGACCATGGACCGCAAGTTGAGTAGCACTGGTCTATATCACCCCTGACAGGTGTCTGTCTAACCAGCTCTTAAATATCTTATGGACCTGTGGAGAGACCTGAGATCTGAAATAGGCTGAATGCAACTGTGTTTGTACCACAAATGAAATCACCAATCAACCTCTTTGGCAGACATCATCCTTGAATTGAGGGATAGCAGAAGAAGACCCCAAATAATCTTGTGCCCTTTTCAAAATATCTGTCTCTCCATAGAACATGTTCTGTTGTTCCATTGTGATGGACTGTTGCATCCTTCTACCCTGTGCTGCTATGAAAGGTCTCATGTATGTAGTACTGGCTTGTTTGGTGAAATGGTCATTTTTTTCCCTGGGACAATGAGTGAGTGATATTGAATAGCCTCCCCTGGTTATATTTAGCAATCATTTTCCTAGGTAGTTCACCCCCAGATGAGGACCCATTGTGAAGCACTCCTCATGTGGGAGGGGAGAATCTCTTTAGACATTAGGAATCCGAAGACAAGAGAATTGGATCTAGAATTGGATAGTTCTCCAGACAATCCCTGTCTGGATCTTCCAATTTTCAGCCTTTTTCGAATATGTAATCACTATGCTGGAATCTGGGAAAGGACTTCAAAGAGGGCATCCACTGAGATAAGCTAGTTTGAAGAGTCTCCCACTGGAAATTTGGAATGTACAGCAAAGCTGAGTCGGGGAAGGGGGCACCAGTTCTCAAAAAAGGTACGAAGGAAATCTAGTTTCAAGTAGATTTTATACAGTGGTTTTGTTTGTTTGGGTGGGAGGAGGCACACACATTTACAGTAGCTCCCCAGTTGAGTATAGACCGCCACAATAAAAGACCGAGGTCCTTTACAACAAGAGATTGAGGCCAGCACTTTCAAACTGAGGTTGCTGTATCCAAATTTAGTTCTAATGATTATCTTATTTTTCTGTCTGTAGGCATAGCAGGAATACTCCCTCAACTAGGATTGCTAAGGAGGCTTAATCTTAGGATGACTAATAAAGATCTTTTGGTTCTTAGGTAGAAATAGGTCTTGTTAGGAAATTCCCACCCCACCCCACCATCACGTTTTCATAAACCAGGCGAGGAAGATTTGCACCGCTCCTTTTTAGCTTTGAAAGGCTTTTTGTTTCCCTGCTCTCAGTTCCCCTATGATAGGCCCTGGCTGCCAGGAGGAGCAACTGCAGAGAAAGTTCAGCATCCCAGGGCTGGAGCATGCCCAATGCAGCTGGAATCTTTAGAGAATGTAGATATCAAATACTAACAAGTCTGAGCATGTGTAAACTGAGATTTTCAAAGGTTTATAATTTGACCAAAATTGGGTAGATTTCCAAAAGAAATGGAAATGACACATCCCTGCTATGTTAACGCCCCTTTGCTGCCCTTCTCCCAAAGTTCAAGTCTCTTCTCCAAGGCATGGAGATAAAGCTTCTAAATGAAATGGTTGTAAGAATTTTTTTCCAAACATCCACAAGACAATGTATTTTTCCCTAACTTTGTTCTGAGAAATGGCTAAAGCATGTTAGCTGGGAAGTTTGTTTGTTTTTTAAATCAGCCTAAGACAGACACACCACATGGAAAATTTCAGCCTGAATAATTAAAAATCTGGCAAAATGAGATGAAAATGGGATTTTATAATGAAAAGTTAGTCAACCTTTATTATAGATGCCTCTCCGGTTCAGTCTAATAAGTGCTAGTACAAGGCTAACTGACATTTCTAGGCAGTATTATACTACAAATAATAGACAAGGTTACCATTGATGTTGTATCATATTTGGCAAGTGTTTTAATCACTCTGTTTCATTCTCCTCTATCTATTTAAAGGGATACCATTATTTAAACTACCTCATACAGATATTTTGATAATATTAGTGCACACTTTAAATATAAGAACTGTATAAATACAAAAAGGTTGCTACTTTTTCATGCTCAGCTGCTATTGTACTTATACAGATAAAAGATGAAGGCAACTTTTGGCTTTTGTCTATGTGCAGGAAACTCCTGCACTAAACCCTGAGTAGGCAAGATTGCAGGGATTTCATTATCTTACCATGATTTTGTAAATAAGACTTTGAACTTTGTAAGTCAACAGCAGGACTCTACTACATTTATTTTGGCTGTGCAGTTGCTCTGCATAGTTGAACTTTACATCAGCCCTATGTTGGAATTCAGAATGACCGAAGATACTGGAATTCTTTGTACTCTAT
The DNA here is from genome assembly GCF_052426305.1 of Pelodiscus sinensis. Lineage (NCBI taxonomy): Eukaryota > Metazoa > Chordata > Testudines > Trionychidae > Pelodiscus > Pelodiscus sinensis. The sequence continues at coordinate 88,122,599 of NC_143056.1, read as the reverse complement.
AGAAAAAAGACCCAGAGTGACATTCACTCCTCAACTGAGAGTCAGTACAAATATCATACACAACTTTACACCTCAAAACCAAAGTTAAGCAGGGCCCACCAAACAGAATCAGCCAGAACTCCTCAGTAAATCACAGTATATTATATATACACTTATTGGTAAACTACAGGACTGCGTCTAGACTCCGGTTGCCCTCATTTGCCTACCTAGTTCAAACTAACAAGCTAGTGTAGACATACCTTAAGGCTACGTCTAGACTTGCATGATTTTGCAGAAATACTTTTAATGGAAAAGTTTTTTCATTAAAAGTATTTCTGCAAAAGAGTATCTAGATTGGCACGGATGTTTTTGCGCAAAAAGTGCTTTTGCACAAAAGCATCCGTGCCCAGTATAGACGCGCTTTTGTGCAAGAAAGCTCCGATGGCCATTTTAGCCATAGGGCTTTCTTGCGCAAAAAATTAAGGTGCCTGTCTCCACTGGCCCTCTTGCACAAGTATTCTTGCGCAAGAGGGCTGATACCTGAGTGGGAGCGTCAAAGTATTTGCGCAAAAAGCACTGAATTCTTACATTAGAATGTCAGTGCTCTTGAGCAAATTCAAGCGGCCAGTGTAGACAGCTGGCAAGTTTTTGCGCAAAAGCGGCCACTTCTGCACAAAATCTTGCCAGTCTAGATGCACGCACCCCCCCCCCCCCCCCCCCAGGAGTTACTGTCAAAATTTCTCAAATTAAGCAAGTTTTTAAAGTTAGGTTCATAAAAATATTTGCACACTCCTAACTAACATGTGCAAATCCTAAATCCTTGTATGCAAAGTAGTACATTTTCAAGGGCTCATGATCTGTAATCCATTCAACTAGCCATATGCTCGTACAATCTTTCTTTATGGGCACACATCAGAAGTAAAGTAGCCTGTTTGCTTTAGCTTAATCTTTTCTATACTACAAAGTTTTGTCATCAATAACAGCCATTTGTTGGGAAAAACACCCAGTTTTGGCACCTCAACTAAATGCACAAATTCATTTTCTATTACAATGTTTAAATATCCATATGGCACCTAACCTCAGCTTAGAAAGCCACAGGTAGCAACTTTTCATTAATTTACTCAGACTAGCGGTACAACACACAGAAATAGAGTTATCAGTATTCCCTCATTTTTTTATACCCAAGTGTGGAATGACTTTAATTATGTCTACCAACATGATGGTGAAGTATCACATAATAAAAGTCATTCCACACATGAACAATGTGTGACGGGGATGTGGGGCACAGAAGTTGGGGTCAGAGTTCTAATGGAGGTTTGGTCCTAAAGGGGTGCTCCAGATGTTGGAGGGGCCTCCAGGTTGGGATAGGTAGTGGAGGTGCACAAAGGGGTGAGGGCTTCAACTGGGGATAAGGGGTTTATGGTGCAGGAGGGGGCTTTAAGCAGGGATGGAGCTGTGGGATTCAGAATACAGAAGAGAACAGAAGGTTGAGGCAGGGGATTCAGATGCAGGAGGGGATCAGGACTCTAGCTTGGGCCTGCGGATAAGGGGTTTTGGATGCAAGAGGGGGAATCCAGGTTTAGGGAGGCCTGGGGGTTGGGGTGCAGGAGTGGATACAGGCTCTGGACTGATGGTGTGGTCTTTGGAGTGGGGCCAGAGATGAGGGGATTGGGATGTAGGTGATGGATCTGGGTTGGGAGGAGCTCAAGATGGGGACTTGGGCTTACTGGGCACCACACTGCATCCTGGAAGCAGCCAACAGGTCTGGCTCCAAAGGTGGGGGAGTAAAGAGGCTCTGCGGTACACCATGTGTGCTGCTCTGGCCCACAAGCACCACTAGCCAGAAACTCAGGTGCTGAGGGTGGGGGCAGCATGTTGAGCCCCATGGCCCCACCCTCCTTCTGCTGGGGCGCCTCTTTCCTGGCCACAGTAGCTGCCCTGCCGGGGCAGCTCACAACAGTTTCAGGGCTCAGGGAGAGGCATCTTTTCCTGCTGCAATCCTGTGCAGGGCTCAACAGGAAGCTGTGTGGCTTTGCGGCCATGCAGTTTAGAGGGAAATTAGGTTGCCATCTGCTTTGCATTCCACTGTACAGTTAGGTGGTAGGTTGACAAGTAGAGCAGTTTATGTACACAGGGATAGCCCTTGAATCCTCCTGAGAGATCCTGATTAAGCAGTCTTTAGGGAACTGTGCTGTCCTCTTCCAAAGTCTCTAGAGATGGCTGACTTATTTCCTCCTCTGTGATGGGACACGTTCCCATGCCAGTCCGCCATAACTTCAGCAAGCACCATTGCGGTTAGGGATGTTAAAAGCTGTGTAACATGGTAAATGTGTAACCACTAAATATCAGGTCAGTTACACACTTAACCATTACTTTTACAAAGGGAATTCACTACAGGCTTTGCAGTGGGAGCCAGCAGACTTACTCCTGGTATATGCTGGGTCCCGGCAGCTGCCCCCGCTGCAGCTCTGCATTAGGAATCAGCAGGGTGCTTGCATGCAGCTGCTCCCTGTCACCAGCCAAGTTTTTTTAAAATGCAAAGCCACAGCGGGGACAGCCTGGGAGCGGGGCAGCTGCCAGTACCCAGCACCTGCCTGAACTGAGCCAGCCTATCTGCCTATTGGTTCCAAATTTACTTGCAGAGCTGCAGCAAGGGGAGAGGGGGAGGGGCTATATGTAACTGCAATTAACCGGTAACATCCTTTATTTTAATAGCCCTATTTAAACCTGCTTTTTCCCCCTCCAAAATACTTTGCATGTTGTGTTTTTGATAGATCTCACTGTACAAGTTGATCAGTTTACAAGCAAATGAAAGTTGAGAATATATTCATTCCATATTGGGCAAAGTGCAGAAATAACCGTAAATGTAAGGCTGAACTTTTGAGGGTTGTGTTTGTAACAAATTTACTACCTTACTTGAAATAATCTGTGTTTTTCTGACTACCAGCCCAACTCGATTTAACTAGCTATCCAGCTCTCTCTCACATAGTTTCTGAGCCTATGTAGAACATAGCGAGCTTTGTCTATTATGTTGCTGGGTCCCTGAGAAATGAAAAGGTACAATACTGGACAGATATGCCATCAGCCATCCTATTTTAAGGTGCCATTGTACAGTAATCTTATTCAAGTAGCCCTGTGTAACTAACTCTTAATATGAAGTGTCATTGCACTGTTTGACACCAGAGAGTTCCCAATTATGGAACTGTATTGGGACCCTTTAGAGCAATAACTTCCTATATTTTTACTTTATAATTAGGGCATGAATTCACAGCAGCTCCCTCATCACTGTACTGTAAAGGAATATGGTTTTTGTAGCATAGCCTTCATTTTTAAAAGGTCCCTTTAGGGAAATGTTGAGAGAATTGGGATCAGACGACCTGTAAAATATTTCAGTTACTAGCAGAAGTCATGAGAGATGTGAAAAATTGAGTTGATAAATGACTGCATGAAGCAGAACATTATATGACCCACATATTAGAAATTATTGAGAACTGACTTTTCTTTCTTGGTATGATCAAAATAAGAAGAGACTGCATGAAGTATTACAATCTATAAATGAAACCCAGAAAATAATCTGTATCCATAAATTGCAACAAACCCAGCTGCAGAAAAAATATGAAGATATGTCACCTAGAACCCTTATAATTTAAATCACAAATCCATTTTTAGTGGGATAACGCTCACCGCTGACTCTTAATACATTTAAAAAGCAGAGGTGCAATGGGCGGGGGGACCGGGAACGAGCTGGGACAATTGATTCCTGGCTCACTCCCGGTCCCCCCAGCAGTGCCTCTGTTTTTTAAATGTATTAAGACCCTGGCAGCTCTTAATGCATTTAAAAAACAGAGGCGCAGCCTCTGGGACTGGGCATGAGTCATGAATTTCCCAGCTCACACCCAGTCCCCCTGCTACACCTCTGCCTTTTAAATGTATTAGGAACCTGGAGGCTTTTAATACATTTAAAAGGCAGAGCCACAGCGGGGTTAGTTCCCAGGCCAGGAGCTAACCCCACTGCAGCTCTGCAGTTTCCCCTCTTACAGATGAATCGAGTAGTCGATGGAAAATCCTGGATAGCTGGTTAAATCGAGTTGGGCTGGTAGTCAGAAAAACAGTCAAGTAAGGTAGTCAGAAGAATGCTCTTACCCATCAAGCCCAGTATCCTGACGCTTGGTAACGGCCCATGCCAAGTGCTTCAAAGGGAATGAACAAAACAAGACAATCATCAAGTGATTTTCTGTTGTCCAGTCCCAGAATATGGCAATCAGAGGATTAGGGACACCAGAAACAAGGGAGTTGCATCCATAATCATCTTAGCTAATAGCAACTGATTAACCTATTTTCCATTAACTTATCTAATTCTTTTTTAATCCGTTTGTAGTTTTGGCCTTCAGTAGATCCACTGGATAACTGTGCATTGCGTGAAGTACTTCATTGTTCTGTTTTAAACATACTGCCTATTAATTGCATTGGGCTACCCCCTGTTCTTGTGTTATGTGAGCAGCAAATAACAACACTTCCTTAGTCACTTTTTCCACATTGTTCAGAATTTTATAGATATATATCACATCCCCTTTGTAATCTATTTTCTAATTTGAATAGTCCCAGTCTTTTTAATCTTTCCTCATAAGGAAACTGTTCCATACCCATAATCATTTTTATGCCCCATTTGTAGTATCTTTTTTTGAGATGGGGCAACGAGAACTTCAAGTAGTATTTAAGATGTGGGTGTACCAGAGATTTATATAATGGCATTAGGGGAGAGAATAACAGAGTAACTATCCATTTTCTAATTGTTCCTAACTTTTTGATTGCTACTGCACATTGAGCAGATGTTTTCAGATAACTCTCCATAATGAGGCCAAGTTTTCTTTCTTGGGTGGTAACAGCTAATTTAGACCCCATCATTTTGTATGTATAGTTGGGATTATATTTTCCAAAATATAAGTAAATCGAAAGAACACGGCAGTTTTTTCGACCGCGGAAAACCTCATTTTACGAGAGAGAACACCTTTTTTTGAAAGTACTCTTTCAAAAAAAAAGGCGCTATGTAATGCAAACTGTGCTTTTTCAAAAGAGAGCATCCAGATTGCCTGGGAGCTCTCTTTCAAAAAAGCGGCTTGCTTTTTCAAAAGTACTGGTGGTAGTCTAGGTGCTCTTTTTCAAAAGAGGTTTTTTCAAAAGTCTCTTTTGAAAAAGCCTCTTTCGAAAGAGGCTTGCAGTCTAGACGTAGCCTTAATGACTGATAAACCGGTCTTCGGTTTGTATGCATTTTCTAGTCTGATTTTCAGAAAGGCTGAACATCCTTAACTCCTAACTCCTGTGCTATTTATTTGAAAACTGGACCTATGACCTAAATTGCATTCATCTGAAGAAGTGGGTTGTGCCCACAAAAGCTCATGATACCATCTACATATTTTGTTAGTCTCTGAGGGTATGTCTACACTACCACCCTAGTTCGAACTAGGGTGGTTAATGTAGGCAACCGGAGTTGCAAATGAAGCCCGGGATTTGAATTTCCTGGGCTTCATTTGCATCTTGCCGGGCGCCGCCATTTTTAAATCCCCACTAGTTCGGACTCCGTGCCCGCGGCTACACGCGGCACGGAGTAGGTAGTTCGGATTAGGCTTCCTATTCCAAACTACCGTTACGCCTCATGGAACGAGGTATACTGGTAGTTTGGAATAGGAAGCCTAATCCGAACTACCTAGTCCATGCTGCATGTAGCCGCGGGCACGGAGTCCGAACTAGCGGGGATTTAAAAATAGCAGCGCCCAGCGAGATGCAAATGAAGCCCGGGAAATTCAAATCCTGGGCTTCATTTGCAACTTCAGCTGCCTACATTAACCACCCTAGTTCGAACGAGGGTGGTAGTGTAGACATACCCTAAGGTGCTGCAAGACTATTCATTGTTTAAGTTTTTCCAGTTACATACTAACTTGGCTAGCCCTCTCAAATCCTTAATTCCTATTAAAGTCAATGGTATGGAGGTGGCTTGGCATCTCTGAAAGAGATCAGGCTACTCTTTGTTAATACAATTATAAGCACAATACCTTTCTACAGATAGAGTAATGATTTGGCCAGATTTTTTTTCTCCATTTCTATCATGCACTAAAACTGATATTTTCATTGACTTCAGTGAGCTATGGATCATGGATATAAAGTAATATAGAATGATGTTAGGATTAAATAGAGAATAATATGCAAGAGAAAGGGAATAATTAAGGCCCAATATAAGAATCCATTCATTTTTATTCAGTTATGTGCACTGTACCACAGACAGAAATCAAAAGAAAACAAGAGTATATTAAAAGCTGTAGCCATTAGCCCATTGACAATACCAGCTGAACAAAATGGCTCTTTCAAAACTTAGACAAAAAAAAAGAAAAATGGAAGGGAGTCCTCATTTTTTTTCTCTACGCAAGCTCATCTGAAGAAGTGTGTTTTGCCCATTAAAGCTCAGAATACTATATACAGTAAAACCTGTGTTATCTGGTGTGCTTGGGGATTAGGGCAATCCATTTATTCAAAAATTCCATTTATCTGAGGATCCCATCAACCTAGGAAATACCAATGGACAATAGTAGTAAAACTCATACAAAAAACAGGACTATGCAGCACTTTAAAGACTAACAAGTTGGTTTATTAGGTGATGAGCTTTCGTGGGCCAGACCCACTTCCTCAGATCAAATTGTGGAAGAAAATTGGCACGGCCATAGATACCGAAGGATACAATAAAAAAAATGAACACATATGAAAAGGACAAATCAAATTGAAAGGACAAATTTGATTTGTCCTTTTTCATATGTGTTCATTTTTTTGATTGTATCCTTTGGTATCTATGGCCGTGCCAATTTTCTTCCACAATTTGATCGGAGGAAGTGGGTCTGGCCCACGAAAGCTCATCACCTAATAAACCATCTTGTTAGGCTTTAAAGTGCTACATAGTCTTGTTTTTTTTGTTTCAGCTAGCCCAGACTAACATAGCTACAGATCTATTACTAGTAAAACTCATGTTTTTGATAGGAGTAGTTTTGTAGTGTGAGGCAGTTGGTCTCACATTTCTATTTTGAGTTAAAAATGATTAGTACATCCTAAATAAAAAATTGTTAAGCCAATCATGGTAAACCAAGCCAGGCCTGTGCGCCTGAAGATGTGATAGTATTGTGGCTGGGGGCAATGCTGGTTAACAAAGTTTTCTAGTTAACAGAGGGCTGGATAACAAAGGTTCCACTGTATATTTTTTTCTTAGTCTCTAGGGTGCCACAGGACTACTTGTTGTTTTAATAGTAATAGTATAGACAAGACACTAATTTACACCAGTGACACTAAGATCAGAATCTGACCCTGGATTTTCTTCTTCCTGACCTTAATAGGTTAATAACTGGCTTAGTGATGAAAAGTAAAATTCTTCATTTCTGACTTTACCAAAACCAAAAAATGGCAACATAATCACAGCAATAACTAAGAGTACAAATCATGAGGAAATAATGTCATCTTCGGTTCACGGCTTATGATTTTTTCATTCACTACATAATGAAAAAATCATGTTAACTAATAAATATTAGATTATTTAAAAGAGGGAATCCACCTGAGATGCTTGTGATAGAGACATATTCAGACCAATTTACCAAAAATTATTTTGCTGGAATGAAGAAAATGTGAATTTTTTTATTGAAAAATTGCCACCCTTTTGTTGTTTTCACCGAGTTTTATCATTGGCTTCAATGCCCTTGGATGCAATCTAGGAATTTCCACCGACTTAAATGGGGACTATGACCTCTAGATTCAGTTCAATGTCTATCTCCTATTTGCCCAGCACCCAGTGGAATTCGCAGCCCCAAGTTCAATACTCTGGCTCCCCAAGCATTGTATGGGGAGACTTAGGTAAATAAGAAAGGGAATCACAGAAGCCAACCAGCTGAACAGGAAGCTACTGAAACTAGCTAGAAGTGAAAAGTAGAGAAAGAGGAGAGTCTTAGGGCCAAGATCCTAAAAGATACTTAGGTGCTTAATTCCCATTTAAGCACCTGATTTAGGCACATTAGATGGATAATTAATAGTCACTGAGGAAGAGAAAAAAATGAGTGATTCCATACCCCAGTAGTTGGGGTACTCACCTAGTACACAGAGGACCTGAGTTCAAATTTTTGTACCATAGCAGGTTGAGCAGATATCAGAAAAGAGATCTTCCATATTCAAGGTGAGTGTTAGTATGGGAATGCAGGAACATTCACCTGCCAAATTCTCAGGTGCCTTTTGTGCAGGCAAAGCATGCTCTGAAAATGCCTACCAGACTGAACCCCACATGTGAGAGATGCAAATGACTTGTATGAGAATCCCACTAAGCTAAGGCAGGAGTGAGGGCTCTGAGCAACTTGTGAGCTATGGGGCAGTGTCAGGACTTTGGTAACTTTGCACATGCCTATTGATAGAAAATAAAGATGTTAAAAATCATGTATTTGTGTAAATGTGTAACTGCTGACATTTTTAGCAGTTACACGTTTACATGTAGGAGGGCAGGCGGGAGTTAGTGCTCATAGGGAGTTGTCTCCTGTCCACCCTCCTCCATCTCTGACAGAGAAGCAGCAGACCTGGGGGCAGGAAGGGTAGGCAGCTCTGCAAGAGCTGGTATGCTCAGGGAGCTAACTTGAAAGCCAGCTTCCCATGTGTACCTGGCTCCCACCTGCTCCCCACTCCCCGCACTGCTGTCTCTCTATCAGAGGCAGCAGCAGGGGCGGGGGACGGTGGTCATGGGGAGCTGCTTTTAATCTGGCTCTCCCGAGCAATGCTTCTGCGTCCCTCCAACGCCATGCAGCTGCCTCTGTGGGAGGCAGCAGGGAGGAGGTGTCACGTTACTGCAATTTGAGGGAAGCAGCCAGATCATGGCTGCACCCATAGGTGGGGGTGCTGGCCCCAACAATGGTATAAAAGGGGGCCATGTGGGGTATTGAATGAGAGCTTATTGTTTGCTGATCCTGTGTACGCTATTTATGTGAATGTATAATGTCTGTGTGTGTAGGTAGGAATCTGTAATCTGTGTGAAAGCTGAATATTTCTCTGAATGTGGTTGAGCATTGCTATGGACAGGCTGATTAACGAGGCACTGTGGGACAATTGCACTCGATGGGCCAAGGACACACCTAAAACATGAGACCTAAGAGCTGCCAGCAGAGAGAGGCTGAGGGCCAGGTGACTGGCTGCATACAAGAAGAAGCCAGGAAGGAGGTATAAAGAGGCCATGTGGTCGATGCCATTTTGTTCTCAGCTCAGCACTTCATCCCAGAGGTAGCAGTGCAGGGATCGAAGAGCCGGAAAGACCTGTGAACCCATCCTGATCCTAGGATGTGCAACAAGGACTTTTAAACCAGCAGCTGTAACATCTCTGCTAGAGCCTGCATCGAGGACTGGGAGATTTGGTGCATGTAACGTACTATTCTTTAACAACCTTACTCTCATGCTTTTCTTTCTTGTGACAATAAACCTTTAGATACAGATTCTAAAGGATTGGCCCAGCATGATTTGTGGGTAAGCTCCAGAAGGTAAATTGACCAGGGATCTGTGGCTGGTTTCTTGGAACCGGTCAGGATTTGTTCGGGGTAGGTGGGATTGGGTGCTAGGACAACCCCCCCCCCCACCTGTGTATAGGCCCGGGGCCATCTGGGGCACAGATATTGCTGGGGTGTCGGAGGGGTTTTGCTCATGAGGCTTCAGGCAGGCAGCTGAAGCACTCTGTGGGACTGGTTTGTGGCTGGTTTGGAGAGGTCACCAGTCTGGGGGCTGTAAGGAGTCCCAGATTTGAGCAATTTGCCCTGAGCGGACGCCCTCAGCGGATGCCCAGACATGGCCCGGTCTGTCACAGGGGGCAGGTGACTCTGCGGCACCTGGGTCCCCACACGTACCAGCTCCTGCCTGCCCCCCATGCTGCTGCCTCTGATACAGAGGCAGCAGCACGGGGGAGGGGAAGTCAGTAGTTATGCAGGAGTCAGTGCTTAAAAGCCAGCTCCCCCTGAGCACTGATCCCACCTGCCCCCACAACACTGCTGCCTGGGGGAGGCAGGCAGCTCCAGGAGCCAGCACATGCTGGGATCCAGATTAAAAGGCCGCTCCCCACAGGCACCAGTTCCTGCCTCTCCCACCCCACCTCATCTTGCTGCCTCTGATACAGCATGGGCTTATCGGTTAATCATGTAAATGGCTGCACGCTAACATCCCTAATGGAAACTTAAGCACCTGGTGAATTTTAGGTGCTTACAGAATTAGGCAACAGCTGAACAGTAGTTTTGAGGATATCCATGGTGCTTAAATGATTAATTTAAACTCCTAATTGCCTCCTTAGGTGCCTAAGGGTATGTCTACACAGCAGTTATTTTGAAATAACAGCCGTTATTTCGAAATAACTTTACCAGCGCCTACACAACCAAACCACTATTTCGAAATTAAATCGAAATAGCGGAGGGCTAATATCGAAATTGGTAAACCTCATTCCATGAGGAATAGCACCAATTTCGAAATTAAGTGTTGTGTAGACACTTATTGCGAAATTGGTGGCCTCCAGCCCTTCCCAGGGTGCCCTGGTGGCCACTCTGGGCACAACCAAGAAAACTCGATCTCTCTCCCCAGAGTCCTTAAAGGGGTAGACTCTGGCCACAGTGCCTGAGCCAGCTCCAAGTCTGCCAGCCCAGAGCCAGCAGTCACTGCACCTGACTCAGTGGCCCCAGCATGAGCCAGGCAGCCAGTGCCAGCCAGCCCTCCCAGGAGCCTGCCAGGGGTCAGAAAAGGCGGGCACCTGCCTAGTCCAATGCGGATATCAGGGACCTAAATTCAGGTTTGGGGGGATGCCTCCAACATCCATAATCTCCGCACTAAACGGAGGAACGCAACCGTCTACAGGCGGATGGCTGCCAGCCTGGTCACCAAAGGCCACATGCGAACCCAGGAGCAGGCTCGCATGAAAATAAAGGAGCTGTGGCAGGCGTATAACAGGACCACAGGGGCAGCTCCCAACTTGGGGCAGACCCAGACTCCTGCCCCTATTTTCATGCTGTGGACCACATCCTGGGGGGCAGGATGATCCATGTCCCCCAAGTGGTCATTGACCCTGGGGCACAGCTTACTGCCTCCTGCTGCTCCAGCCCCTGCTGCCTCCCCAGCTACCGCTTCTCCTCCCACTCCTTCTCCCCCTCCTGCTTCTTCCTCCCGACACTCCCAGAGACGCCAAGGTCCCCACGCCCATGGTGCTAGGAGACAGTTGGGCCAGCGAGACCCCCAAACCTGAACCCTGAATTTCTCCTCCCCTTTCCTCCTCTTATCTCCCCCTGCTAACTCACTCCTCCCAGGTTTCCCCCTCCCCTCTCCCACCTTCTTTCCCTAGTCTCACCTCAGTTTCATTCCCCCCCTCACCTTAATTTTGTTCACTAAAGAGGCTTTGTTGTAATGAACACACATGTCTTTTATTGTACAGCAGGAAGAGGAGTTAGGGAGGGGTAAGTGGAAGGACATGAGGGAGGAATGAGGTACAAGCCTCCAGGGGGGCAGACCACGGAGACTATTACTGTCTGCAGAATGTTCTGCCAGGCTCACAGCAACATGTCCAGGAGAAGCACCAGAGTGCCCAGGGACGGCTCCGGCTCCATGCTGCAGAGTGCTGTGGTGTCCTGAGTGTGGGCAACCAGAGCATACAGAGAAAAAAATGCTTTGCTGTCCCTCAGTGAGGTAGGCAAGCAAGCAAGGAAATCTTAGAACCGACTGTCCGGCGGGGGAGGGGGGTTCCTTTAAACACAGATCTCAGATACCTTGTGTGGCTGCTGCCTGACCTGATGCCCTGCCACAACCGGTTCCGGACGGCCATAAATGCGGTTCAGCGTCCTATCAGTGTGGACACACTATTTTGAAATAGCAAAACGCTATTTTGAAATGCATTTTGTGTCTAGATGCATTATTTCGAAATAAGATATTTTGAAATAACACTGTAGTGTAGACCTACCCTAAGTGACTTTGTGAGTCTATAGCTGTCAAACTAGATTAGAATCTAAAATTGCAAGAAAATTCACCACATTAATACAAAATAAATGCTCAATGACCAGGTATAAACTGGATGTTTTGTAATCTGATGAGAAATTGACCTAATTTTTAACTATTTGCAGATTTTTTTCAATGTTAGTTTTATTAGTAATTATATCCATGAAAAAAGACACTGAACATCATGAAATTAAGCAGACCTCATTTCTTCTGGAGACCATACAGCACTCCTTAATCTTTGTAGCCTGAAGTACTCATGATAAATTACTTGCTATATTTCAAGAACATTTTTAACGGTCAGAATTTTCCTTGTAATTTTCATTATTAAATTGATATTACAGTAGTTACTCAAAGCAGCAATAGTTTTAGTCCTCAGTATAACCTGAGATTGATTAAATTATTATATATATAGCATATTTTATCTAGTGCTTCATTAAAACATTATGTGAATATGATAAAATTAGTTATATTTGGCCAAATCTAAAATATTAAGAAATCATTGTAAACATTTACGACAGTGCCCAGAGAATCTGATACATTAGCTTAAACCTGGAGTAACTTAATGGAAATGCAAGAGATTATGCATTTACACTAGTATAATTTAAAATAGCATGTACCACTCAACACTTTTAGTCCCAAACACTCCAGCAGCACTTGTACCTTGGTCCGCTGTAGTTTCTTGTATGTTCCCCACAGACTAGCCGAGAGTGGTGGCCCATGACTGGAGGTTAGCACAGCACATACTTTATCCTCTTACAATTAACAGCCTCTCAATGACTCCTGAAACTTCTGGAGTACAGAGGGAACGTGCCAGTTGCATGAACAATCAGAAAAAAATTTCCTCTCTACTAGCTGGTATACATTTAAGTTAAAGTATAGAGACTCCAACTGTGGCTGACATCTGTTCACTGTGTGTAAGGGAAAAGTAAATAGTGCCAGGTTTTGTAGTCAGTACAGTGGTTATGACCCTTGTGGCCATAATTAGTCTGGTGTAAATTAAAGCAACTCTGATACTTCAGCTTATGCTAGAGGCTGGCCTAAGAATAAAAGGGGGCTTTTAGAAATAAAGTGACCTTTGCTCTTCTCTCCCACTGTTCCTGCACTGAGTATAGCTCAACCAGTGAATTAGAACAGAATTTGACCCTTCTTAGTCAGGTAGGAAATGCCATACAGATTCTAACTAAAAATAAAGTTCACTATCCCAGAGGTAGGCTATATTAGACTAACAGTATTAATGATATAAAAATATTTTGAGCGATTATAAAAAGTAATATCTTTTGCCATGTAGCTACAATTATAACTAACAAACTTTCCTAAAACTGTGAATTATTCTCAGAAAGGTGCAGATCGGTAACATGGAACCATCTGAACCACTGCAAAATCAGGAAGGGTATGTCTACACTAGCCCCCTAGATTGAACTAGGAAGGCTAATGTAGGCATTCGAAGTTGCAAATCAAGCTCAGGATTTAAATATCCTGTGCTTGATTTGCATCTTCCCAGCCGGTAGCCATTTTTTGAAATTTACAAGTCCGGACTAACTGCCCACATCTACACGCGGCAGGGACCCGGTAGTTTGAATTAAAGCCCCTAAATTGAACTACCTGTTAAACCTCATTCCAGGAGGAATAACAAGTAGTTCGAACTAGGGCTTTAATTCGAACTACCGGGTCCCTGCCGAGTGTAGACACGGGCAGTTAGTCCGGACTTGTAAATTTCAAAAATGGCAACCGACTGGGGAGATGCAAATCAAGCATGGGATAATTGGACAGGGTGCAAGTCAAGAGCTTCCAGCATCTTCTCATGTATGTAACCCTTCTGCCAGGTAGAGCCAGCAGCAGCCAGGACTGAGTTTAATATCTAAGGGTTTCTCTCCATCCATCCAAAACAGAACTGGAAAATTCACCCACCACTCCTGGATGCCTCTAAACGGCAATGCTTCCCTACTTGCAAACACAGAGCCTGAGTGTAGAAAAGAAACTTTTTATAAAGAGAAAGGGAAGCAATTTAGCATTAATTTGGAAAAATACCACAACCGATTAATAAACAAAAGGGAGTAAAAGTCCCACTCCAAGTAGGTTGGGCAAGTAGGTTTTTCTCTCATGTTTTTAAGTCCAGCAATGTAAACATCCCCTTCACATGCCCAACCCTTCTCTGCACCCCACTCACAATTGCTCACCTTGGTCAGGGCAGACCCAGAGTTCAGAGTTGCATCCCCAGAGCTCACCTCCCATCCTGAGTGGAGATAGGTAAAGAAGCATCTTACTCGCTCCACTGGTCACTCACCATCCGCCTGCTTGCTGCTGTCTGGTGCCACCCTTCTGGCCATTTGTCTCACCTCTCTGCTGCCACCCTGCTGGCCTCCCACTGCACCTCTCCATCGCCGCTCTTCGGGCTACTTATCTTGCTGCCGCAACTCTGCTAGTTGCTCGTGATGTCACCACCACTCTGCTGGCCACTTGTCGCATCTCCCCACCACACCAACCTGTTGGCTCTTAATCACTATCCACTCGCTGCTTCTGCCAGATTGCAGTAGATTTGGCTCTGGGCCAAACCTAGAGATTTCAGGTCACAGTGATTTCAGTTCTTGGCCCAAAGCACAGTCCAACCACAAGAAAGTCCAGCATCCACCGGAGAAAATGTTAATAATACAAGAGATTCCTTATGGAACCTATCTTTCCCTCTGTCATTGAAACAATGGAGAAAAGAAGTTGAATCAGTCTTACGGCTCATGCCTAGAGAGCATGTAGCCTCCCCAGCTTACCCTTGCAGAGCTCTGGCAGTGGAGCCTCTGTCCATCCAAGTTTCTTTACACTGACAATATCTCTCTCCCTCGTGCCAGGTTAAGCACGGAGTTTCTTCTTTTTGTATTCCCACAATAATTACAGACATTACAGTTAGCATTAACACAATTTATGACCCAACACCAGCCACGTTGATTACAATCAGCAAAACACTATTCCACCAGCTGAGTATCTAACACATCTAAGCAAGGCAGTGGAAAACTGGATTTACATAGACACACCCAAGGTTTCTCTCCCATTCCAAGCAGCTGTAATGGAAGCATTCATTCAGACCCTTGCTACATGTATTAGACTCTGCTGACAGCTGGAGTCTACTAAGCATGAAGCAGCATCCCACTGATATATACCAGTGCATCCTTAAACTTAGTGAAACAGAGGCAGCAAAGGGGGGGGGCAAAATGTGAATAGTCAAGTCAACACTAATCAACTACTCGCTTACATCCCTATGAGGAACTTGGTGCTACTGCCTAGCTCTGAGTCCAAATTATTAGCAAAGTGGCAAGAGTACTCGGCAAAATTGGGCCCACTGTTATTGGAACACAGATCTAATGCAGTTGTAACATAGCACAGTTGTGTACAATGAGCAAAGACAGTGAGACTGTGCACCAATAACAAATAACCTTTTATATTTGGGTTACAGAATAAAATGCAAGATGGATTCTGTTCTTACTCTAATGGATAATTAGCACTTCATCAGCATTTAATAACATTTTGATTACATTTTAAGATACATATCAGAGATGTTATGATGCTGAAAAAGCAGGAAAGCTTTCCATCTGTTTCTAGCAGTTGTAAAATGCAGCTCAGATTTTGCATAACATGCAGATATAGTCTTAATATGTTGCTTTGTTTCCAAAATTTATATTCAGTACAAGCATCTGTGCACTTCAGGCCTCATTTACATTTGAACATCCTCAATGAAGTCACTGTGTCCCAATGAGGGCATTTCAGCCACTATGAGTTAAAAGTGAAAATGCAAGTCAACTGAGCTACATAGATGTAGAGGAGAACACATCTCAGCCCTCTAGATAACAGTCAGCAAAAAAGATATGTTTTTACAAATCGATAGCTATTTACTACTTATTATTTTACTTTGAAGCGTGAACCCTCAGAAATTCATAAGCAGGAGCAGGATTAGATTTTATCTTGTGGTGCTCCAAAAATCCCAGCCTCTGACACACACTAAAGATGACTCTCTTGCAGCGGTTACCAGTATAGGGTGTGTTATATACAGCTGAGCAATTCTAATTCAACCCCAAAGAAAGCAGTGTTGAAACATACATAGTAACCTGATAATTACAGCACTAAATGGAACTCTATGTAAACTCCATTGCCAATTCCTGTATTTCTCAACCTGTTGTTTCCCAAATCTGGGAAGAAAACCAGAAGTGAAGGACACAAACAAATTTCCACAACTGAATGTGGAAATAATATGTATGGTACTAACCAATTAGCTGATGCCTTTAATTACACAAATGCTAAACTTGAGGGGCACAAGAGGGACATATGTTACCTGATAATTGACACTAATGTTTTTATTCTGGGGACTCAAAATACATTAAGGCCTCATCCCACCAACTACAACAATGTGTGTACATTTCTTTGAAACTATAAATTCAGGTATTTCTAGAATGCCAGTCACAATAGAATCTAAAGCCCTAATTCAGCAACATAGTTAGGCACATGCATAATTTTAGGTATGTTAATTTCAATTAAAGCTTATAGTATACATAAAACTATAAGTATACATGCTTATAGTTAAGTGCGTGCTAAAGTTCTTTTCTGGATCAGAGGCTAACTGCAATAGTTAAGATCTCCAATCACTGTCCAAAGGAAATCTGGGAGGATTCTGTTCCTCAGACAGTTTCTAGAAAGTTTTGCTTGCTTTAATTTGTGGGGATGTGTGGCATGGGGATGTGTGGGCATTAGTTGCCCAGAAGTACATAACAATATATTATCATTATCATGTAATCATTCTGCTTCCTATTAAGGCCATGTCTATACTACACAATTTTGCTGACAAAAGTCAGCATTGAGTGACAGACAGTGGAGTTCTACATACTGCAAACACTCCTACTGCTGATTTCAATCTCCTGCTCTGCCAACATAATAAAAACCCCTGGACAAGAAGCTTTTTGTGATGAAGTTAGAGCAGTGGTCTCCAATCTTTTTACACCCAAGATCACTTTTTAAATGACAGACCAAGCCAAGATCTACCACTCCGCCCCTTCCTTGAAGCCCACCCTCTCTATTCTCCTTCTCTCCATCACTTGCTATCCCCAATCCTTATACTGCTGCTTTTTTTTTTTTTTCATTCTTCTGCAGGAAGAGGTTTTTCCAACATTTGGCCTGTCTACACTGGACCAAATGTCAGAAAAAAAAACCTTCTTTTGGAAGCCACCTTATTCCTTGTGGAAAGAGGAATATAGGGGTGACCAAAAGAGCCTGTTAAGCAGAAGAACAAACGCAACCTGGATGCAGAAGAGTTTTTCTGGGATATCTCCAGAATCCTGAAAAACTCCTGCAGTCTAGCTGGACCCTTGCTGTGTTGAGACAGGATGTGTAGGCTCTGGGGTGGGAATGAGGGATTCGGGTATGGGAAGGGGTGAGAGGTGCAAGCTCTGGGAGGAAATCTGGATGCAGGAGGAGGTGGAGAAGGGGACACTGGCTCGGGGAGGGGGCTCCAGGCTGGGCAGTTGGGATACTAAGCAAGCCACAGGCTTGCGGATGTGAGGGTGCAGGAACTTGGGTTGGGGTATGTGAGGGGCTGAGGGCATGAGGTTCCAGTGTTTGATAGGCTCAGATCTAGGGTCTGGGGAAGGGGCAGTGCAGGAGTGGTTGTGGCCAGATGCAGTAGTTCGAACTAGGGTGGTTAATGTAGGCAACCGGAGTTGCAAATGAAGCCCAGGATTTGAATTTCCCAGGCTTCATTTGCATATTGCCGGGTGCTGCCATTTTTAAATGTCCGCTAGTTCGGACTCCGTGCCCACGGCTACACGCGGCACGAACTAGGTAGTTCGGATTAGGCTTCCTATTCTGAACTACCGTTACTCCTCATGGAACGGGGTGTACCAGTAGTTCAGAATAGGAAGCCTAATCTGAACTACCTAGTTCATGCCGCGTGTAGCCGCGGGCACGGAGTCCGAACTAGCGGACATTTAAAAATGGCAGCGCCCGGCAATACGCAAATGAAGCCCGGGAAATTCAAATCCCGGGTTGGGGTATGTGAGGGGCTGAGGGCATGAGGTTCCAGTGTTTGATAGGCTCAGATCTAGGGTCTGGGGAAGGGGCAGTGCAGGAGTGGTTGTGGCCAGATGCAGTAGTTCGATCTACCGGTAGCTCACGATCTACTGGTTGGTGACCGCGGAGTTAGAGCAATGCCATTTAAGTGTAGACACTGTGTTGCTTATGTTGCCTTAAGTGGCCTTTGCGAAGTTTCCCACAATGCCCATCATCACTAATTTGACCTCTGCTGCCTTGCAGCCAGGTACACAGATGTACGACCCTTGACCTTTAAAGCCCTGGGAAATTCTGAAATTCCTCTTCCTATTTGCTTAGCACGGACAGCTCTCACAGCATTTTCCCAGCTGACCATGCCAGTTCCCCACAGCAAACATGTCTGCCTGGGGTAACCAGAGTTGGATCTGCTATGTCTGTGGAGAGAGCAGGCTGTGAGAGAGTGGAGTCACATCTCCACTCCAGCTGAAAGACCTTTGATATCTATGGGCAGATTGCTTATGGCATGGAGAAGATTGGGGCATGAAAGGGACACATAGCAGTGCGTGTTAAGATCAAGAAGCTGAGGTAGGCATACCAGAAGGCAAGGGAAGCTTTCACTCTAGTGAGGTGCTAAAAACATGCTGTCTCTACAAGGAGCTAAACACCATCATCGACCATAACCCCACCTCCTCTGACAAGATCCCTGGGGATACTTTGGAGGAGGGAACCCCAGAGGCAGTGGCCAGTGGAGTGAAACCTGAGGACAAAGTGGTAGATGAGGAAGTGGAGTTGGAGAAGGATGGTGGATAGGTGATAGAATTATCAGATGGCATAATGAGTCGGGATCTCTTTTTAACTTTGGAGGGATCTACAGCAGTTCTGATATTTCCCATACAGGAGAGGGGAGCTCCAGAAAGCACTCACTGTGCTTTGATACTACAGGGAGACATGGGGTAGAGTTCAGCTTTTTTGCATCTAAAGTTAGAAGAGGGACAGAAGCAACCAACACAACCACTGTTAGCAATCATTTGATGCTGCCAAAAGCAACCAGAGAGCATGGAAAGAGGCCATCAATGAAAAACTGCAAATGGATAGCCAGGAGAGTGAACAGGCAGGAGAGAATGATACAGCTGCTCAAGGACCAAACAGATATGCTGAGTATCTCATTGCCCTGCTAGCAGAACCTCTGTTTGCTTACCTACCCTTGTAACCCATGCAGAATTGCCTTCCATGTCCTCCCCAAGCTCTCCCCACATATTCCTCACATGGTCCTAGGCTATCATAGTATCCCATCCACTTTACCCTAGAGAGATCTTTCACAAAGAAGCTGAACATACAACAAGATGTGAGAGTCTCATTTCAAAAAGTGCTCTTCTCTGTCTTGTTCCTTTTAGAAAACAGAAATGTCTGTATAGCTGTTGAACACAAATGTACTTATAAAAAATTAATATTTGTCTTCTGTGCAATGTGGTTGCTGCTAAAATTCATATATAGTGGCAAGCAGTACATTTGCAGAGTAAAATCAATGCACACACAGCAGTCATTACTATTTTTATACTATAAAGCAAAAAAGGAATGCCTGGCTCAATGCATTACAGAAAGACACATTACTGGGGCTTATTGTCAACCGGCTCTTTCAAAGCTTCTCCCATTCAAATAGCCCTTGTTGAGCCCATCTAACAACTCTGGTATCAGGCTGCTCAAAAGCAGTTGCCAGCGGATCCACCCCTGAGCACTCCATCCCTGAGGAAACTTTTCCTCCTTAACTTCACAAATGTTATGCAGGGCACAGCAGGGTGCTATGACCATGGGAATATTTTCCTCATTGAAGCCAAAAAGGCAGCTCCAGCAACACTTTAATATGCGAAAGGCACATTCTGCATCTGCTAAGCTTATTCTTTGGAAGTGTTCCTTGATGTAATCAAAGTTTATGGAGAAAGGCTTCCTGTGCCACAGGAACAAGAGGTAGCATGGATCTTCCAGGATCACAGTTGGCATTTCCACAGCCCCAACTGGAATCTTCTAGTCTGGAAAAAAGGTCACTGCTTGCAGCTTTTTATATTGGCCAGTAGTATTCCAGAAGATGTGGGTGTCATGCACCTTTCCCTGACCACCCTGCATTGATGTTGGAGAAATTACCACAATGATCCACCAGCACTTGCAATGCTGTTGAAAAGTAGCCTTTTCTGTTGATGTACTCTGTCACAAGATAGTGAGATGTGGAGTCAAAATGGGGACATGCATGCTGTCGATCACCCTGCTGCAGTCAGGGATCCCCAGTTCTGCAAACTATCTACTATTTCCAATACATTGTCCAGAGCCACAGTCCTTCACAGCAGGAGGAGATTGATGGTCCTGCATACTTGTATCACCCAATAGTGGACTTCTCAATCCAAACTGATTCACAACTGGAAGGAAAGTCTAAAGCTGCCACAGTGATCCCAACTCACTTTTCCATCATGAAGGCAACTCTCATTTTGGTATTCTTGAGCCATAGGCAGGGGCAAGCAACACATACATGTCCAGGAAGGTGGCTTTAGGCATCCAAAAGTTCTGCAGCTATGGACCATCATCCCAAACCTGCATCATGATACAATCGCACCACTCAGTGCTTCGATCCCAAGTCCAGTAGCAATTGTCTACTGTGTGCAGCTGCTCCATGAATGCCAACAGCAATTCTAAATTGTTCTTCCCATGGCATACAGCAGGGCAGAAACCATAGTGTTATTGTTAGATTTGCACTTCATGAAAGACTGCAGGATCAGGAGCATTATGTTCATAATGCTCATCACAAAACTGGAGAGCGGTGCACAATCCAGTCTTTCAGACAAAGATGGCAGGCACATGGTTTACAGAGGCTGTTGAAAAGTGGCATGAAATATAGTCAGAAGTTCATAGAATGATAGGATGTAGAAAACCGAATCATAGGATGGTGAGCCCACCTTCATGAAGCACTGTGATCCCTTTCTAGAGCACCCAGAGGCAGGTGGTGGTGAATGTGATAGCTACCCAGGGTGCACTGATGCCTCTGTTTATGCAAGAACACCAACTGTGAACGTGTGCACCACCATCACAAGAAGAGTTATGTGGACATGCAAAAGTGGTGAATGGTCACTGACATAATTTAAGTCAAATTAACTTTGTAGCATAGACATACCCTAAGTCTGCAGACATGGTACCTGTAAATAAGTAAAACATATTAAGCCAGACTATTACAGATGTAAAGCAGCATATCTTCATGGACATCAGTGAAAAATAGTCATTGGCACCAGGTGAGGATCTAGTCATTCGGGTCAAATTCATTCTTGGTATAACACAACTCAGTCAATGACATCATACCAGGGATGAATTTGGCTCTTGAGTTATTTGGCTTTCCCAGAAAGGGTAGCTGTGCTCAAGGGAGGGGCCGGGGGCATGGACAGGCAGGGAGCGCACGAGCTCACACGGCCCCAGCAAGAGCAGGGAAGCTGCAGGGCCGACGTAGCCGGAGGTGGCGCATGCACAGGGCTCAGGGAGGCTCTGGCCCAGGCTGGAGTTAGCCGAGAACCGGGGGGGGGGGAGCGTCGAGAGGAGTGGACAGAGGCCCCGCCCCTGGCACACCGGATGCCGCAGCGGTGGGACACCTAAAGGGAGCACCGCCGCCAGAAGAAAGGAGAGGAGAGCGGAGGTACATGGGGCCAAGGAGTGCAGAGGAGAGGAGTGCGGAGGAGACAGAGGGAGACGCCTGATGGGAGGCCTCACAGAGGCTGTAAGAGCCACCCCTGCGGGGGCTACCGGACAAGACTACCACCGCGACTTGGCAGGGGAGGAAGGAAGCAACCCAGGGCAGGGTAACAAACCCGGGGGGTTGGTGTGTTTCGGGGCAGATTCTTCCCCCCACCAACTGGGGTGCGGTCCCAAGTCCTTAGAGCCCTGGGTCGGGGCTCGGAGTGGGGGCAGTCCCGAGCCCCCCTACCTCACCTCCCCAGCCCACCGACGCACCGGAGGAGAGGACTTTAGGAGAGGACCACCCCTGCCAGACTCGGGGCAGAGTGGGTGATGGGGAGCGCGCAGCACAGGGTTTTGTTCACGGGACCGACAGTGGGGCATGGGCTTGCGGGCCCCGGGTGGGGCACATCAACGCACCTCCTAACACGTGGTGGAGAATGTGGGCACTGATAGCGAGGCACTGACTGTGGCCTTCTCTCGGGGAGAGTGCAGGAGGGGCAGACTGGTCCCCCGCAAGCCGACCATGGAGACCCCCAAACTATTGGAGTGGATGGTGGAAACGCAACGGCAGAACCACCAACAACAAACCCAATTAATTCAGCAATTGATGTCACAGGCCCAGGAACAGCAAAGACAATTGATCTGGGAGCTCTGCAATCGGCCCATGGCCCCGATGGGGTTGGAAGAAGCGACACTGGGAGGCGCCTCCCAGCCCCCAATCCGCCTGACCGAGATGGGCACATCGGACGATCCCGAGGCGTACCTGGTAACGTTCGAGCGGGTGGCTTCCGCGTCCCGGTGGCCGGAGGACCAGTGGGCCACGATTCTGGCACCATATCTCACGGGCCCGGCCCAACTAGCCTACCGCAGCCTGTCCGGGAAGGATGTCCTACACTACCACCGGGTCAAGGAGGCTATCCTGGACCAGCTAGGCATTACAGAGCGCAAGCCCGGGCCGTGGCGCAGAGAATCAGGGAGGTGGAGAGCCGTAGGCTTGACCCAGAGGCGAAGACTGGCCTGCAAGTGGCAGAGCTGGTGTACTTGGAGCAGTTCACCCATGTCCTCCCGTCGGAGGGACAATGGTGGGTTCGATGACACCAACAGGGCTCCCTCGACGAGGCTGTCAGGCTCATGGAAGACTTCCTGGCTGCTGAGGGGATCAACGAACCAGGGCGGCCATGGACGGAGCCAACCCACCCTGCACAACCGGGCCCAGGGATGCAGAGAAACAAGGAACGCCCCAGGCGGGATGTAGCCCCATCCCGGGAGAGAGAGGAAAAGTGGAGGTTGGTCCCGGTGTGGTCCCAACCCGCTCGTAAGGACCCCGCTGGCCGGGGAGGCGAAACAGAAAAGGAGGCCCCACGGACGCTGGGGGCAGAGCCCAAGAAAAACCTCTGCTTTGAGTGTGGGCAGGAGGGACACTTTCGGCGAGACTGCCCATATATGGATTGTTCCTACGGGCAGGCGCTGACAGTGAGCCGGTGGGGGCCTAGAGGGAGTCAAAGGCTGTCAGTCCGGGTACACATCGGGGCGGCATGCATAGATGCCCTGGTTGACACAGAGAGCAACCAAACCCTCATCTGAGCCGAACTTGTAGACCCCGGGAGCCCGAGGGGACCCCCAGAATGGATGCAATGTGTCCATGGGGATGTCCAGGAGTATCCCACAGCGTGGGTAGCCCTAACTAACGCGAGTGGGGAGACACGGTGCCAGGTCGCCCTGGTCCCTTGGCTGGCATACCCCGCAATACTTGGCCATGACTGGAGGGGGTTTCAACGCCTGTGGGAGGCATGGCAGAGCCCCGGGGGGACCAGCCAGGCGTGTGCGGCAAAGCCAGGCCCCACAATGGCTCAGCCCACCAATGACACTCAGAGGAGGAGCACCCGGGGCAACGCGGGACAATGGCAGGTGGCCACGGAGGACATCCTCAACGGGAAGGACTTCATCAAGGCCCAGTGCGCCGACGCATCACTACGACGGGCCTGGGAATATGCAACTGACAGGCCAAGGGACAACACCAGCGACTGAGGGGACAGACCCCGTTCTGAGGTACACACAGACCGACTCTACCGGGCCATAACTGACCCTGTGGACGCAGGGAAATGAGGCAGTTACATGTCCTGGTCATCCACCGGAGGACGGTCCTAGAATTGGCCCTTGACAACCCGTGGGCTGGACACCTGCGGAGGGAAAAGACCCTCCAGAGAGTCCTCCAAAGGTTCTACTGACCCGGAGTGCATAGGGAGGTACAGGACTTATGTCAGTCCTGCGAGGCCTGTCAGAGGACGGGGTCTGGGCAGGTGCCAAGAGCCCCTCTGATACCCATGCCAGTAGTAGGGGAGCCGTTTGAGCGAATCGCGCTCGACCTCGTGGGGCCCCTGGAATGCTCCAAAACAGGGAATAAGTACATTATGGTGGTCTTGGATTACACCATGAGGTACCCCGAGGCAGTCCCGCTAAGGAATACCACTGCCCCCACTTTCGCCACTGAGCTGGTAAAAATATTCACAAGGGTAGGAATCCCCAGGGAAATCTTGACGGACCAAGGCACGAACGTAACCTCCCGCCTAATGGCTGAGCTGGGCAAGTTACTGGACATTAAACTCCTTAGAACATCCGTATATCACTCCCAAATGAACTGCCTGGTAGAGCGGTTCAACCGGACATTGAAATCTATGCTCCGCCGGTTCGTGGATGAGGACCCCCGCGGCTGGGATGGCCTCCTGGCCTTGTTGTTCGCAATCAGGGAGGTCCTGCAGGCCTCCACGGGGTACTCCCCGTTCGAACTTTGTACGGGCGGAGACCCCAAGGGATCCTAGACGTCCTTCAGGAGACCTGGGAAGAGCAGGGGCTGAGAGGGAGTGGCTCGGTCCAGTACATTATACAGTTAAGGGAGAGGCTACAGAAGCTGGCCGAGTTCACCCGGATTAACCTCACTAGAGCTCAGGAGAGGCAGGCCCAGAACTATAACCAGGGGACAAAGCAGAGGACCTTTGAGCCCGGGGACCAGGTACTGTTGCTCCTCCCGTCCAAGGAATCTAAGATGGGATTAGATTACGGTCATCTGCAGGGTCGGAGAGGTTGATTTTGAGGTTCAACTGGAGGGTAAGCGGCAGACCTCGCAGATTTACCATGTGAATTTGTTAAAAAGATGGCGGGCCCGCAAACAGCTCCTGGTGGTCCCGGCGGGGCCGGAGGTGGACCTGGGTCTGTGAGCCAGGGACTTAAACCAAGCCATGCCACTGCCGAAGAACGAGACCCTGAGCCTGGAGCAACAGGACGACCTCCGTGCCCTGCTTCAGAGGTATCCTACTATGCTATCTACCTTACCAGGGAGGACTGTGGCAATGATTCGCCACATCGCGACTACTCCGGGTAAGAAAGTGTGCAGTGCAGTCCGTCCTCTCCCCCGGAAAATGTGGGACACTGTAAGGGGGGAGATACAATCGATGCTTGAGTTAGGGGTAATAGAGGAGTCCCATACTGAGTGGTGGACCCCTATTGTCCTCGTCCCCAAACCAGATGGAACGCTTTGGTTCTGTATAAACTTCCGAAAGGTTAATACCCTCTCCCATTTTGACGCGTACCCCATGCTGCAAATAGAAGAACTGCTTAGCCAACTAGGGGGAGCCCGATACATCTTGACCCTTGATTTGACCAAGAGATACTGGCAAATCCCCCTTACCCCTGCCTCTAAGAGAAAGACCGCGTTTTACATCCCGTTCGGGTTGTTCCAATTTGTAACAATGCCCTTCGGCCTTCACGGGGCAGCGGCAACCTTTCAAAGGCTCATGGACAAAGTGCTCAAGGACCACCAGCAATATGCAACGGCTTATATAGACGATATAGCCATTTTTAGCCGATCTTGGTCCAATCACCTCTGTCACCTGGTGGCCGTCTTAAAGGCCCTAAAGGAAGCAGGTCTGGCGGCCAACTTCACCAAGTGCCGGTTCGGGAGACGAGAGGTAACCTAACTTGGGTAGTGTTAGAAATGTAGCCGTGTTAGTCTGGGGTAGTTGAAGCAAAATGCAGGACAATGTAGCACTTTAAAGACTAACAAGATGGTTTATTAGATGACTCATCATCTAATAAACCATCTTGTTAGTCTTTAAAGTGCTACATTGTCCTGCATTTTGCTCTAACTTGGGTACACGGTCGGGGGAGGGATGTTGAGGCCCCTCATAGATAAGGTCGGGGTATTGAGAGACTACCCAACCCCAACGACTAAGAAGCAAGTCCGACAGCTGCTGAGGCTAGCCGGGTACTACCAGCGGTTCGTGCCGGACTTCACGACCATAGCCGGTCCCTTGACAGACCTGACCTGGAATACCCGACTGACAAAGGTACAGTGGATGCCGCAGTGCGAGAAGGCCTTGCGGGACCTGAAGGACCACCTGACCCACCCGCCAGTCCTGAGGCACCCAGACTTCTCCCTGCCCTTCACAGTCCAGATGGACACCTCCGAGGTGGGGCTGGGCGCAGTCCTCTCACAGGAGGTGGATGGGGAGGAACACCCCATACTCTACCTGAGTAGGAAACTGATAGCCAGGGAGGGAAATTATGCCACAATCGAAAAAGAAACCTTAGCAGTGAAATGGGAGATTGAATTGCTGAGGTATTATCTTGAAGGCAATGTGTTCAAGCTCATGACCGATCATGCCCCACTCAGATGGATGAACTCAATGAAGGACAGCAATGCCAGCGTGATGCGGTGGTACCTCGCCCATCAGCCCAATTAGTTCGAGGTCACCCACCAGCTGGATAAAGCGCACAGGAACGCGGAATTCTTTTCCCGTCTGCACGAGGACTCAGACATGGGGGATGCGTCGGATCTAAGGGAGGTGGTGTGTGACGGGCTGGCTGCCACACCCTACACGATCGCAGCACCGTCCCCAACATGCTGGGGAGAAGCGGCGGCCCCGCGTCAGCTCCAGTCCTGCACGGCTTACTCCGCCGCGATCAAGGGAGGGGCCGGAGGCGCAGATGGGCAGGGAGCGCCCGAGCTCGCACGGCCCCGGTGAGAGCAGGAAAGCCATGGGGCCGGCGGGCCGACGCTGCCGGAGGCGGCACATGAGCAGGGCTCAGGGCAGCTCTGGCCTGGGCTGGAGTTAGCCAAGAGCCAGGGAGGGGGAGTGTCGGGAGAGTGTCGGGAGGAGCGGACACAGGCCCTGCCCCTGGCACACCGGACATCACGGCGATAGGACACCTAAAAGGAGCGCCGCCGCCAGAAGAAAGGAAAGGAGAGCGGAGGTGCACGGGGACAAGGAGGCCTGAGGTGCACGGAGCTGAGGAGCACAGAGGAGAGGAGTGAAGAGGAGACAGAGGGAGACACCCAACAAAAGGTCTCTCGGAGGCTACAAGAGCCACCCCTGCAGGGGCCACTGGACAAGACTGCCACCGCGGATCGGTAGGGGAGGTAGGAAGCAACCCAGGGCAGGGTAACAAACCTGGGGGGTTGGTGTGTCTCAGGACGGATTCTTCCCCCCACCAACCGGAACTGGGGCACGGTCCCCAGTCCTTAGGGCCCTGGGTCGGGGCTCGGAGTGGGGGCAGGCCCGAGCCCCCCTACCTCACCTCGCCGGCCTGCCGACGCACCGGAGGAGAGGACGCGGGCAGGGTAGGTGACGGGGAGCGCGCAGCGCGGGGTTTTGTTCACGGGACCAACAGTGGGGCGTGAGCTTGCAGGCCCCGGGTAGGGCATGCTCACGCGCCCCCTAACATTCACTATGACCCCTAGATTCCTTTCTGCAGTACTCCTTCCTAGGCAGTCATTTCCTATTTTGTATGCGTGAAACTGATTGTTCCTTCCTAAGTGAAGTACTTTGAATTTGTCCCTATTGACTTTCATTCTATTTACCTCAGACCATTCTCCAGTTATTCCAGATCATGTAGAATTAGAATCCTATCCTCAAAACACTTGCAGCCCCTCCCAACTTGGAATCATCTGCAAATGTTGTGTGCACTCTCTATGCCATTATCGAAATCATTGAGGAAGATACTGAACAGAACCGGTCCCAGAACTGATCCCTGCGGAATCCCACTCAGTATGCCCTTCGAGTTTGGCTACAAATTAGAATTTAAAATATTTACATCCCCATGTGTTATGAAATCCAGTTTATTTAATGAAGTTTGATTATTAGATAAAAGTGCTGGGAAAACCATGAACACTGTTTTCCTAACATTCAAATATAGGTCACACTGCCTTCTGTCATCTGTTTATTCCATTTACAGCCTCAGCTTGTTCTCTTGCCCTCTGGCTACATCTTTAAAATGAAAGAGAGAGAGAACGAACGTGCTAGAGAGAGAGAAAGGGAGAGAGCACACGCCTAACCTTTCAAAAACAAATTTAAAAATGTAGTTTAAATGTGTGAAAATTACGTACCTGGCCATATTATAATAAAAACACACAATCCTAACAAATTTAAACAAAATTCAAATATACCTTAAAATAATTAGGTACCTACATTTTATATCCTTACAGAAGGATTCCAACTACAGTTGATCACTGAACTGGCAGGACAGGCGCTTACACTGCTTCAGGAAAAAGCACCCTTCCATGCAGAAATAGCAGATTTTAATATGTCCTGAAGCAATATGTGAGCATGAAGCCTCAGTTAAGTGAATATCCATCTGCACAAAATATTTATGCTCTATTTATGAGACCAGATAAGTAGAATGTTTGAATACAAAATATGACTTCATGACAAAATCCAGAAGGGTCTTATTTTTAAAAAATTTAAACAAAACTAATGCACTGCACACAGTAATCCTAGGCTAGCATAAACTATTCAGCACAAATTACAAAAAAACTATCAACCAAAAATTACTAGAAGATGAGCTGTGTGGCTCAAAAGTGTTTCTCCCACCAACAGGGGTTAGTTCAATAGAAGATATTACCTCACCCACTTTGTCTCACCCAAAAATGAGGCATTTATGACTTCAGAGAGCAAATTATATATTTATACTAATGGAAACATACTGTTATGCTGGAAGGCATTAGTTCCTGCCACGAAAGGTTATTTGAGGTATGGACAATTACAGACCTGGATAACACTCTTGAGGCACTCTTCTTTCATGAAAAATGGAAGGGGAAATTAACTTCCCTTTTACATAATTAGATCATTACAAACAACAGAAGCTAGGTTTTGACTACACTTAAAAGTTTAAAGCGCAGCCACAGCAGCACTTTAAACTGAAAGTGTGGCCATGGTAGGAGCACTGGAAGAGAACTCTCCCAGCCTTCTACGTAAACCACTTCTGCAAGAGGAGTAGCTAACAGCATTGAGAGTATGGCACTCAGCTCTGTAGCCTGGTTCACACTGGCACTTAAAGTTACAGCATTGTAAAGTGCCAGTGTAGTTAGCCGTACTGCATAAGGCAGTGGGAAAATAAGAAGTTTCCCCCTACCTGGTTCCTAAAGCAGGGTTTAAGAATGAGATCCCCAAACTGTAGGGTGGTATGGGGTGGAGGAATGTTTGGAGTGGTTCAGTTGGGGCATGGGCCAGCAATCCAGGGAGGAGAAGAGAGAGCACCACCCATCCACCCACCCTTACCAGCCTCTGTCCCCAGCCAAGGCTCTGCTCCCCGCCCTGCTCCTAGCTGTTGCCCAGCTTTCAGTCTCCTTACCCCTTCTGCACATACCCCCAGAGCCACAGCCCACTTCCATGATGTGAGAAGAAAGAATGGATTTTAGAGCTTTTATGGAGAAAGAAACAATACAGACTGGCAAGAGCCTGGATTCAGCAAGGAGAAGGGGTGAAGGTAAAAGAGAACATGCAGGGTTCAAGATTGTCACAAGGAAAAGGTATTTGAGGAAAGACAATAAGCTTCATGTTTGCATTCATAATATTCAGTCTATATACTTACAGCCAAAACTGCCAACAGGGGAAGGCCCGGGGGCAACTGCCCCAGGATCCGGCAATCTTGAAGGGCCTGAGGCTCCCAGTCGCTGTGGCCACTATCTCAGAAGCAGTAGCAGCAAGAGCCCCGAGACCTTTAAACCATTGCCAGAGTGCCATGCTCCAGGCAGTTTTGAGGTCTGGAAAACAAGGTGTGCTGCAACCCTGGCAGCACTGGCTGCCTACCCCTTTTGCCTAAGGCCCTGCCCCTTCCAGGAGCAAGAAGCCTAGGGGCCCAGCAAAGCTGTCAGCTCCCGTGCTTACAGCACACAGATCACATAAATATTAGCACCAGTAAAAGCAAACGATAATATGAAACCAGTATTGGCACATCGTGATGATGCACAGATGTTAATATTTTCTTAAGAATGAAATAATTGCATATTTATGCTCATTTTCTATGGAATGGAAACATGATTTTGTGATGCTTCTAGCTTTCTCTTATGATTTAAGTCCTCTCTGAAATGCAGTGTTTCTGAGTGACAAGGTCTGAAATCAATATTATACTATAATGCACTGAGGTTATGAAAGGAGTATTTTAGCAGACGTTGTGGTACCTATGCTGAAACTTAAAAATACAGAATTATCGACATATTGTAGAGCCAACCAATATGTTTTTCAATAGAATGCCTTTGATCTAGTTTCCACTGCAGTCAATGGAAAGACTTATTATTTCAATGGAGGCTGGATTGCACACAGATGGTAATTTTCTTGCCAATATTTGCCTGTTCTCTTTTCTGGAAAGAGTCAAGAGCTACAATGTTCACATCTGGATCCAAGCATTCCCAAAATCAAAGTATGTTAAGATTTGAAGTTTTGATTTTGACACTTATTCTAGTAAATAGAGTTAGAAAATCTAGAAAATTTTTAAAAGTGCATTTTTAAGTAGTCATATTTTGTTGTAATTATGGAAACATTCTACCAAAATAAAATATTTGCTAAACTAAAAATAATTAACATCTCCGCTAAATGACAAGTGGGTAATTGCAGAGCACATAACAGATCCAAAACATATTAAAGTCCTAATGCTGTATAATATTTCAATTATTTTTATGAGTCAATGTCATATAGAGTCAAGAATTTAATGTCAGAAAAGGCCACCAGAAAATATAGTCTGACCTCCTGCATGTTGGCAGGCCACTAAATACCACTCAATTAATCCTGCATCAAGACCAAGGACCTGGTTTAGACTAAAGTCCTACAGATATGTGGAGATTAAACTACTATGTGCCCTAAATAAAGAATAGATGCCACAGGAGTGTATCAGTGCCTAAGGACCAAGCAGGGAACCAAGATGGTGAAATATGTCATATTTCATAAGTAACTCAGGCCTACATGCTGAAAAGGTCCTGCTAATTTGAGCTGGGGGAAAATTCCTTCCCAGCCTCAGGAGTTATGATCAGTTAGATTTTGAGCATGTGAGCAAGAACAACCAGGAAACAGGTGAGAAAGAGAATTCTCTGTGACCCCTCATATCATCACCCACCATACCCAGTGTCTCAGTTCCAGCCATGGCCAAATCTGTTTCAGAAGGAGTTAAAAAATAATTAAGGAGAAAAAATTTCATTGCAGGCCAACATCTGAAGCCCTAAAGCAAGAGAGTTAGGATATAGGACAGGGAGGGAACTGTTAGGCTGTTCATTCAAGCTCCCCACCATTATAGGGAATCATGTCATACAATCCCACTGAGAACTTGCTACATTATATCTTTAAATGAATTAGGTTAATTACCCCCCACAACTACTAAAGACTGTTCCAAGTAAAGTATTTGAAAAAAACAGTGTGTCACACTTTGCCAAACTGACCCCAACAAAAGAACTTCTAGATCAGGGGTTCCCAACCTTTTTCGGTCCCCATGCCCCCTTGGCTTTTAGTAAACCTTCCCGTACCCCCTATTCAATATGAAAGGAAATAAATTCTAGACTCTAGAATCTAAAACTTTTTTCACTAACACTACTACTTTTGGAATATTTCAATTAGGATAATCTAGTTATTTACCAAATATTTCCCATACCCCCTTGACAAGCTTCTCGTGCCCCTGAGGGTACGCGTACCCCAGGTTGGGAAGCCCTGTTCTAGATAAATGCCACTATGACATGCTGCTAACTTGGTGGATCCCTAGAATAAGTCACCTCTTCTAAAGATCCTTAGCAGAAGATGAGTATGTATTTATGATTATTATTTAATTAGTAAGTGTGTTGTACATTACTATTTAATAGACACATATATTAAAAAATACCTTAATAGCCTTTACTTTCACTGTCATTTCTTGGTTTATTTTTAGTTGTTCATAAGTGCTTGGACAACCTTCATTCTATTAGTGAAAACATTTATGAATGCTGAAACTTTGCCTGAATGATTATTCAAGTGAAAATTCAAACAAATGGTTTGTTGTTTTTGTCCTTTTCCAGAAGTTTAAATAAAGCCAGCATACCATGTGCCTGGGGAATCAATCATCTCCATAAGTAAGGAATTCCATAATAAGAAATTTGTTTACAAAGTACCAGAACAATTAAAAATAATAAAGACTTCTGTAGAAGTCAGGACAGGCTCACAGCCCAGAAGAACAAAAAAAATACCCCGGGTAAATTGTGACAAAAAATTCAACTAGCTCAATACAACTTTGATATATACACATGAGCTCAGAACTAGCAAATGAGTCAGACTGTCAATGAAGACCTCTTCTTTCAATACACAACACAACTACAGAATGGGCAGTACACTACACCCTCCCACATACACAGCTGTGAGTCTGGTATATCTCAACACTGACCTGGTACAACCACAAAACTGAGGAAAAGCATAGTTCAATATCCACTCATTCTTATTCCTCTGGAGACCAACTGGGATGATATGATTTTTGATATGGACATATGTGTAAGCAGGGGCTGAACTGCTGCTTGCTATCAGCCAGCTAAAAGGAGAGAGCTCCCCTGGGGTGGGTGTGCCCACTACAATTGTTTAGCTCTGCAAGATAATTAACTATTAACTGTTGATATGTAAATACAACTCATGCCAGGATGGGGAGGGAATACAAGGTGTGGCTATGTAAATCCCATTTAGACAGGGCTGATGGAGGATCAGTGTTGGTATGGAATGTGGTGTATTGTAAATAATTTGGGACTGTTGTGGGGTCACAAGTCATGCTACCCCTAAATGTGGGAACTGTAAAACATGCCACTAGTGCTTGCAGGAGAGATGCCACCATCATTGTAAGAGGTCTCCGAGGAACAAGCCTCCCCCCTTCCAGAGTTGAGTGAACTGAGCTAGGGGGAAGGATTAAAGAGCTGGAGTCAGCCTACTTCACACCTGCCAGGTGTGACTGTAAGACTGGCCCAACCTGCCCCTTTCCCCTTTGTTTTAAGGACAGAGCTAAAGCAGACTCTATGAGGAGTGTTTTTGCTAGTCCAGTGGAAGCTGGAATTCTTTGCCAGTCCAGGTGGTGGCTAAAGAATTGAAATCACTAAAGCTGTGTCTACATTGGCATGATCTTTGCGCAAGAGAGCGTCTACACTGGCATGTGCCTTTGTGCAAGAGATGTGCTTTTGCGCAAAAGCATCCGTGCCAGTGTAGACGCTCTCTTGTGCAAGAAATTCAAGTTGCCTGTCTACACTGGCCTCTTGCGCAAGAACAATTGCACAAGAGGGCTTATTCCTGAACGGGAGTGTCATAGTTCTTGCGCAAGAAGCACTGATTTCTTACATTAGAACGTCAGTGTTCTTGCAAGAACAGTGACAGTATGGCTGATCTGGTTAGGTCCTGTGATGGTGTTGCTGGTGTATATATGTGGGCAGAGTTGGCACCGAGGTTTCCTGGACACCACGATACAAATAAGTGACGGTCATATCAATACCACCCTATACCGAAAACCTACCAACCGCTATACTTACCTGCATGCCTCCCGGACACACCACACGATCCATTGTTTACAGCCAAGCACTGAGGTACAACCGCATATGCTCCAACCCCTCAGACAGAGACCTACACCTACAAGATCTTCAACAAGCATTCTGTAAACTGCAATACCCACACAAGGAAGTGAGGAGACAGATCGACAGAGCCAGACGTGTACCCAGAAGCCTCCTGCTACGGGACAAGCCCGAGAAAGAAACCAACAGAACACCACTGGCCATCACCTACAGTCCCCAGCTAAAACCTCTCCAAAGCATCATTAGTGATCTACAACCCATCCTGGACAATGATCCCTCGCTTTCACAGGCCTTGGGAGGTAGGCCGGTCGTTGCCCACAGACAACCCGCCAACCTGAAGCATATTCTCACCAGCAACTACACACCGCACCATAATAACTCGAACTCAGGAACCAATCCTTGCAACAAACCTCGGTGCCAACTCTGCCCACATATATACACCAGCAACACCATCACAGGACCTAACCAGATCAGCCATACTGTCACTGGTACATTCTCCTGCACATCTACCAACGTAATATATGCCATCATGTGCCAACAATGCCCCACTGCTATATACATCGGCCAAACTGGACAGTCCCTACGTAAAAGAATCAATGGACACAAATCTGATATTAGGAATGGCAACATACAAAAACCTGTAGGGGAACACTTCAATCTTCCTGGACACACAATTGCAGATCTAAAAGTAGCCATCCTGCAGCAAAAAAACTTCAGGACCAGACTTCAAAGAGAAACTGCTGAGCTACAGTTCATCTTTAAGTTTGACACAATCAACTCTGGATTAAACAAAGACTGTGAATGGCTCGCTAACTACAAAAGCAGCTTCTGCTCTCTTGAAATTCACACCTCCAGATCAGCTGCTAGAAGTGGGCCTCATCCTCTTTGATTGGATCCACCTCGTCATCTCCAGCCTGATCCTGGCCTGCATATTTATACCTGCCTCTGGAAATTTCCACTACATGCATCTGACGAAGTGGGTCTTTGCCCACGAAAGCTTATGCTCCTACACTTCAGTTAGTCTATAAGGTGCCACAGGACTCCTCGTTGCTTTTCCAGAACCAAGTACCTTATCTGGCTGTTCACCACAGAAGACTCACTTCCTTAGCATCATAAGTGTAATGTCTCTTAATTTTTCTTAGCTCTGACAAATAATTGTGATGATCCTCTTTTGTCTTTGTGAAATATCCATTATCAGATCAAAATTTCCTTGAATTTGTTCTTTATAGAGGATGAATATTATTTCAATTTTTTATTATTCTTTGGATTAATTTTGAATTTTCTGAATTTGAGGCTCGTTTTGCTAACATTATAAGTCACATATGTTATTCAGCAATATGACACATTAGACAAGTAAATATTTCAAGACTTTGATACAATAGCTGAAGCTTTCATGTTTAATTTTTTTAAGGGAACTACAGGTCTTTATAATGTTGCCTTCTGAAGTAACAGTTCACAACCAAAAAACAATCCTCTGACATGCTTTTCACTTTCCTTAGATGCATATACATGCCCCCTCTATATAATTTATTTGCATTTCATTGCATTAGTTTGCACATGGCATTATAAAAGTTATTTAGAAGAAGAATTATCATCAGTATTATATGTCTTCAATGTTTTTAACCCAAGTTGTTATTATTTATTTACTGAGTGCTTGGCACTTTACAGAAAATGAGACGATAATGTTTTTGACCCAACTAGCTCAGTTTACAGTCTAGTTAAGACACACACAATATAAGTTGTTTGCTAATCTTTCTTAATATATTTAAAGCCTGAGAGGAGAGATAACTGAAGTGAAGGCTTATGGACTGAATAATAATTTCATGGAAGGATAAATTCATTTTAGAACTCAGTGGAAATGCTCTGATGTATAATGAACCAGATAGGTGGGAATGAAAAATTGTTGAACGAAAGAAAAGATTCCTATCTGGTAATGCTAGAAGTAGTATGCTTATATACTACATTGGCAGGTACTAATTTTCTAACATATGTAATACTAGAAGATTTACCCAACCTTACTCAGGTCCTTCAGGGCAGGGGACTGGTGGGGGGCAAGAGTCAAGGTTGGAGGATGAGGGCAAGAGGCTGAGGGTGTAACAGGGTACAGAAGTCAGGGTTGGGAGGCTGCAAGGTATGGGGGACTCAGTAGAAGGGGTGGAGGACTCAGAGCAAGGGGTGGGGGCAGATGGCAGGTGCTTCCTGGGGTTGACCCAAGGTGGCGGGAGCTGTAATGCTTGACGGATGGCTACTACCCGTGACCAACGTGGGTGACAGAGTCCAAATGGCCTGGTTTGCAGCTGCTTCACAGGACTGACTTGGAGCAGCCGAGGCCACACTGCTCAGCCAGTGACTACTCCCTGGGGCTGAGGTGTTTGCTGCTCTCCTGTGGTCATTTGGGAGTATAACTGTCCCTGCTATGATAGCCCTCCTTTTCCCGTATGATGAGCAACAATTGCATTCCATGCACATCCCATTGTCCTGGCACAACCAAACCCTTTCCTTACTTTAAGTTATGATAAGAGAAAGCTGCATACCAAATGTAATAGTCCTAACTCTTATCATTTAGGAGGAGTTATTGAACAAATGGATTCGCAAACAGCCGGCGGACCCACAGACAGACACACAAACGCTCTTAAATATATAGTAGAACATGCTTATCAGCATAAAAATATAAAGTACAAATACACCATACAGGACAATGACTCATTTTTCTGCAGAGAAAAAGGAGAGGGGGGTTATATATAATATAACTAGATGACAAAATTATTCCGTTACCTTCTGTTGCGGCAAGTGTTGGAACCCTGAAACAGAAAGCCAAAGAAACTTCAAGAATTTTAACTTGTGGAGTTTTACCCTCCTATGTGAATGCCTAGCTCTACGTCTGGAAATAAACAAGTTCCTTTATAATCCTTAAAGCTTTAGTCCATTACAATGGTTAGAGAGAAAGCAATGCCAAAAAACAGATTATTGTGACAATAAATAGATTATACCAGGTAACCTAATGCATCAAGATTTTTTCATCTTCTCAACCCCACCTCCAAACAAGAATATACACAAAGTTTTACCTCAGAAATTTATTTTTTTAAAGGCTTATGCACAACAACAACAAAACAGTCACCTCTCAAAAGACTAGTACTGTATATTGTTATTTGGCTTCAAGAATATATTCACGATACCCCAATCCAGTAGAAACAAAAGGCACACCCTAAAAAGTACAGTGTTTCTCTGCAAGGTGTAGACAACCACATTCCTATGCCATGGTCATGTGGAAGTTCAAGCTAACATAGTCCTATCTGAAGGTAGTTGAAGAATGAGGTATTACCAAGACAGCATGAAAATGGGGGAAAGGATAGAGGAAGAAAAAGGAGAACATAAGTAATTGTAGATCTGTGATCTTTGTTTGACTGACTCTGTAGAGATATAAAACAGCTCAAAGTCTTTGCCATATCTTATAATCACACATACCAAACTGGAAGAAGAGAGAAATTTGCCACCTCAAGGAATATTCAACAGCCTGGGACATTTTAATACCTTAAGACAGCCTATTCCAAATAATATTTTAATGATATATTAACACATTTCAGAGTGTCTGCTCTTTGCATAAATCATTATGATTCTGAGTGCCAAATCCATAGCTGGTGCAAATCGCTGATATCCATGGTGCTGCATCAGCTGAAAATCTGGTTCTCATAGTTTAAGAAATTACATTTATATCTTAACAAATCTCTTTCAGTGGTATTGAAAACTAAAAATGACTTATTGCTTTAGTCTGGGCATTCATTTTACACATGACTAACAAGATGAATGACATTCGTGTTGATACCAAGAATTATGCCATTTTCAAAACTTGAAAACATTACTATAAGAAGAGCAAAGGCCAAAATAGAAAGCAGAATTTATCAAAAGCTAAATCTTTCTGCAATAACATGTTTAAGTATTTGATTGGTGATAATCTTTACTATCAGAGTAAGCTTTCAACATGCTTTCTTGATTCACTCACTAAACATATTTTTCTATTGACGTATTTTTCCACTGGAAGAAGAAATGTTTCATTCAGGCTTGTTTTGCAGATGGTGTTCCCAGCACTTGTAGAGATGTGGATTGAATAACAACTTCCTCCACTGGTTGGGAAGTTGGCAGATACCACAAAATATATAAGGTTTTAAGGGATGTTAGGAATAAATCTGTGACCATGCTGGTTACCAATAACATAGGAAGAATTAGAAGTAGCTCTGTAAATTAAATGTGGATTACATGTGAAAAGGGGTCATCTCCAGCATCTCATCAGTAACTTCCTCTGAAAAGTTTCTGCTTTTATAAATAGGTCCAGATACATGGATGAGTTACAGTGCATGGAAAAAAAGATGGCTTAAAGACATAAGTGACTCATAGTAGCACTCAGGAGTCGCACCACCTTCCTATGCCCCTGCCAACATTTTAATCGCTAAATGGGTTCTCCCATGTGCGCCCTACCCCTCTGGGTGGCGATTATTGTACCCTTTCCCCCACAGGCATCAGTTACACCTGTTTAAAGATGAGAAGCTTGTGTTGATCAGGCATTCAGGAATATTGGAACAAAGGAAAAGTTTATGCAAAAGGGATAGGCTTGACTTTACCCAAAATGAAACCAAATTCTGGCATCAAAAATTAACAACATATGTCACAATTATTTGAAACGGCACCTAGGAGAGAGCCAACAATAGCTGTTACTCTCCGTTACTCTTTTCAGGTAATAAAAATAAGTTGTATCAGAGACAGGTATCAAAAGACTTGGTTTTGAAACCCACCAATAAGTTAATCAGCAAAAAAGTCACTGGGACAAGATGTAATATATACCAGAAGGTCTGGAATAACTTGGGAATGCCGTGACTGAGTTATCAAAAATATGCAGTCTCTCATTAATATCAACTAATCAGAACACTGAGCAATAACCATGTCTGTAACTCTGTATTTAAAAAGGCATTAGAAGTTATCTTAGAAAGAACAGACCAGTAAGCCTTATTCAAAATGTTACAGTATTAAGAAAGTAGTCAAAAAGTGAGAGACAAAGTATTGCCATGAATCAAAAATTGGCTAAGATTGAAAATAATAATAAATGCTCAATTTTTAACATGGCAAAAGATGGACAGTAGCCTCTTTCCATGGTTCTATAGTAAGATCAATGTTGTTTAACAACTTTATTGGTGATCTTTTATAGGGAAAGAAAAAAGATGTGGCAAAATATATTTGTGACACAACTTTACTCAGGTTATTTTTAAGACTAGAAAAACCTAAAGGACTTAAGAGAGACCTATTTGAGCCACTGTATGTGAATGAGCAGCACAGTGGTACATGAAATTCAGAACTGACAACTGGAAGACACTGCATGTGTGAAAAAGCGACGAGGAGTCCTGTGGCACCTTATAGACTAACTGAAGTGTGTGGCACCTTATAGACACTTCAGTTAGTCTATAAGGTGCCACAGGACTCCTCGTCGCTTTTGCAGATTCAGACTAACACGGCTACCCCTCTGATGCATGTGTGAAGGAATAATTTGAATTCTTTCTGCATATTCTCAAATTCTACATTACGTAAATACTCAAGGGAGGGAAAAATCTGGCCGTCACTGCGGACACTTTGATCTAACCCCTCAGCTCAATGCTCAACAGTGGTCAAAACAACAAACAAAATGTTGCTATTTATAAATAATAAGATAGCAAATAATATAGTAATTTATATTCAAACTATTACACTGTAATGCAATGGCAATCTGAAATATTTTTTAAAAATTCTGTGGTCGGTCTTAATAAAAGAGGTAAATATGATTAAATTTAAATAATGGCTGATACCCAAGACAATTAGTTTAGTTTTAGCCATATTCATCTCAGCACAAGAGAGATGTACATTTTTTCGTGATAATTAAAGATGAACACGTTCTGTTGTATTGATCATATACTGTTAAGTATTATAGCTGAGTCATCACAATAGAATACTAATTAAAATATAAAAATACACAATATGGGCTCCTCTTTGAAGACCACATAACCTCAGGTAAACTGAAAACCACCATGTAGGTCAATATTTATTGATTTTTATTAAATCATAATTCATCTTGAAAAGTAATTAAGGCCTATACTCTACATGCAACAAGACATTGCTTTTAAAAATTAAAAGAGCATAGGGAGCCTATTACAGCTTCTAGTACACAAGTTGTTTTCAGATTAATTAATTCTATCGTTCTAGATTAGATTTCCTCAGAGACATCTTTGGTAAATTGTGATATAAAAACTATTAAATTTAAAGCCCAGCTCTTTTTCTTCTAATCAGCATCTTACACAATTCATATGTTTTCTTGCCCAGAGTATAATGTACATCTAATTTCCTCTGTTAAAATTTAAGTATCAGCCATCCAATTCAGAATATTACTTTTCAGTTTCCTTCAGGAAACTGATTCACATTGCATTAAAGTCAACGAGTAGTCCTCTGGCACCTTAGAGAGACTAATAAAAATACGTAGGATCATGAGCTTTCGAGGGTAAAGCCCACATCAGATGAGTGAAAGGATGTACATTGGGGTGGCTTGGGAGCAAGATGGTGGCCACAAGGAATCAAAGAAGTTAAATCATACTCAATCTTCCACTGATATAAAGTGTACTAGGGATTTTATGCCAGTGATGTAAGTTAGAGTTCTTCTACAGCAGCTCTAACATACGTTGGAACAACATGGGATCTAGGAGCAGCAGCAGGCTGCCTGATAGTCTCCTCCTTTCACTGTGTATGAGAGGAGCATAGACACAGATGAGAATCCAGTCCATTAACATAAATGGAATTACATGGTGGTGAAATAATCTGACTCTGAATTAAAATTTTCAAAGCATTACGAAGGTCAACAAACCAGTCAATAATAATAATAATAATAAAACCCCTAGGAAACATAAGAATGGCCATACTGTCCATCTAGTCCAGTATCCTGTCTTCCAAAAGTGACCAATTCCAGGTGCCCCAGAGGGAATTAACAGAACAGGTAATCATCATGTGATCCATCCCGTTGCCCATTCCCAGCTTCTGACATACAGAGGTTAGAGACATCATTCCTGTCCATCCTGACTAATAGCCATTGATGGATCAATTCTCTAGCATCAAAAAATAAAAATTTACCATGTATCACAATTGCTAAAATTAGCCCCCACTTTAAAATAAGATTGACTTGAGCCAAGCACAATCCTATCATTTCAAAGGCATTTCTCAATGCTATCATCAATACCAGACAAAATGTTAATCTGAATTCTAAACTCTCAGGAATTTTTAATCACAGGTTATATTGTACCTGAATGTTAGTGTGGAACCTGGATGTGATGCTACTTCCACTAGGGAGGTCAACACATAGATGACTACATAATTAATCAGTAAGTCTGGGCTTATCAGTTAACCCTATCGACTATACACATTCCTCCCCTGGCTATCTCTGTATCAGAGGCAGCAACAGGGGGAGGCAGGAGCCAGTACCCATGGGGAGCCAGCTTTAAGCAGGTTCCCCACGAGCATCAGATCCAGCTGTCCCCTCCCCCGCCATGCTGCTCCCTCTGATAGAAAGGTAGCAGTGTAGAGGCTGAGGGGGACAGATGGGAATCAACAGACGTGGGGAGCCAGCTTTTAAGCAGCTGTCCACACATGCTGGCTCCAAAGACCAGCCTGCCCCCCTTGCTCCCTCTTACAGAGGCAGCAGGGGTGGGGGCAAACAGAAGCCAGTGCTAGGGGGAGTCAGCAGGGCAGCAGAGGCAGTAGCAGGGGGGCCCAGGCTCGCTGCGGACAGAGGTTGCTCCATGGCAGCAGCCTCTGTCCATGGGGGGTCTGAGGTCCCCATGGACAGGAGCTGTTCCCACCCCATGCTGCTGCCTCTATCAGGGGTGGCAGGTGAAAGTCTGTCTGCATGGGGAGCTGGTTTTTAAACCAGCTCCCCTCATGGACTGGCTCCTGCCTGCCACCCAGCACTGCTACCTCTGATAGAAAGGCAGCAGCGTGGAGTGGCAAGAGGCTCCCTGAGAGTGGAGCCAGGAACACACCGGCTACCAGCTCTGCCCACAGGATTATCAAATAGTCGTGAAACCACTAAAATTTTGTGCAGTGACATGACTATTCAATTACACACTAATATCCCTAATTTACATACTCAATACATTGTGACAAATTCAAATGAAAACTTAAAAAACTGGTTTAAATTTCCAACTTAACAAAAAGACTCTCATGGAAAAAGATGTGACTGATATAAGGTAATATTTCTTCTGAGATACTTTTTCTCTTTTTTATCTTTACCTCTCCCCTTTTCTGATATCTGCCTCCTTTTTCTTCTCCTAATTCATCCTATTTTCTTTCACTTCTTTCCCATTCAACTGAGCTCTTCTTGCCTACCTTCACCATACAATCTCTTCCGTTCTCACCATGATTCCATCATTCTGGACTGTATTCCATCTCTAATCCTGTAGCATAAAAAAGCCAGAAAACATCAGATCATGTGGGAATTCAAGAGAGGAAGTTCAAGAGTTTTATAATCAATACAACAGATCTTACATATCCCCTGCTCACAGAATCCAGAGAGAAAAAGCTACAGCAAGAGTGGACATTTTGGGGCATGAAGTAGGAACCAAAGTGCACTGTAATCCAGCAACTCTGCACTACAGGCTGATCCTTTGCGTAGCTTTGCCATTAAGTGTAAGCCTTTGCAGCTAATCTACCTTAGACCAAGGTCCAAGCTAGCTTCTGCCAGCCCTAGAATTGCAGAGGTGGTATAAAAATAAAATACCATTTAGCAAACCCTCTAATTAAACAGGTTGATTAACATCACACTGAAAAGAATGAATTTGACAATAATTGCCAACTAAATTTCATTTCAACCTTAATTTCAGATTAGGTACATTTTTGCAGCTCCATTGACCTCAAGCTCAGGATTTACATCCTAGTATCAGAAGGTGCAAACACAAAGGAGTGAGATACAATAGTTAATGGGTGAGTGGGGTTAAACAGAAGTAATAGGTACCATCCATATGGTTCATTGCCAGTCCTTAATAAAAAAAAAATAATGAGGATTAAATTAAGTTAAGGACATATGTGTATGTGTAAGTCTTATTAATTATATGGACTAGTACTCAATGGAAGTAACATTGCTTAAGTCTATTTCTGTTCTTTTATTTGAAGTGATAAAATTTTTCTCATCCTCTGAAATATTCAATAAAGATTTATGTTACAGTGTAACATACATGAACAGTGGTTCTTTTTATCATCAGGATAATGACAATAAAGTTTATTCTTTGTTGTACTCTGGGGATTTAAAACTCTCCAGCTCTCCATGTATCATTTTTAGTACTTTTTAATTTTTGTTTTAATACTTTGATATGGCTTCAGAGTAGAACATAAAAAAACATTATTTAACTTCAGAGTGGTTTTGTGTGTCTTCTTTAAAAATGAATTCAGTTAAAGTAAATATCCCCTTTGTGTAATCAGAAGGACTTCAGTCCCAAAAGCATACTGTCACAATGCCTTGCAGGGCTAAAAGGCACTAACAGTCTTTTAGCATTTCCATTTCCAATACAAAAAGTTGGGAAGTTCTACTTAAGCCATGAAAGTTATGCATACAAATTCTGTTGTATTTGCAACTAGCAGACTTACCCAACATTCTCTGGGTCTTTCAGGGCAAGGGGCTCGCGGTGAGGGGTACAGTACCCAGGGCCTGGCTTTGGAGATGTAGAGGGGTGCAGGGAGGCTGGTGGCGAAGGGTTGAGAGAGTAAGTATTGGAGGTGAGGAGGGGCTCATTGTAGGGGGGGGTATCATTATGGCCCCTGGGGATTCCAAAGTTGAGTAGCCCTGCTCTACAGAATCGTTCTCTCCTGTGGACTTGCTGTCCCTAGTGGCCGCTCTGATACAGTGTCCCTCTGAGCAGCAGCCCCTCCCTTTGCATTATGGAAAACAGTCCTTTTCCCAGGGCTTCCAGTTGTCCTGACACAACCACACTCTGACCTTGCTTTAGGTTAGGAGAAGAGAAAGCTCATACCAAATTTAGCGGCCCTAACTCTCACCATTATAAGGAGTTCTTGGACAAACAGACTCAGACAGACACACATGCAGTCAATGTAGAAAGAAATGTAAGCAATGCAGCATTGGTTGAAATATAAGAACCAGGAATAGACACTGATTCGAAAGTGACCATAAACAAATTTGCAACTGACTGTTTCCATTGCCTAAACTGAAAAATGTGAAAAAGTAAACTGCATAGAGTCTAGAAAGAATTAGATTTTTAAGTCTTTTGGTTTTATGTATCTCTTTATGTGCTCTTTGTAAGATATGCAGGGAAATTAGTTTCTTTAAAAATATTTTTATATGACAGTTCTTTCTAAAGTTAATGAAATGCAAATTATTATGCATATATTTACATTTTTATTAAGACAAGATTGATAAGATAGAGAAAAGAGCAACAGTCACTATATACTTTTTAGCACTGAAGTTTCAGTCTATTAGTGATTTGAGCAACCTAATGTGGAAAACCTTCAAACATC
This sequence comes from Pelodiscus sinensis, assembly GCF_052426305.1. NCBI lineage: Eukaryota > Metazoa > Chordata > Testudines > Trionychidae > Pelodiscus > Pelodiscus sinensis. The sequence continues at coordinate 88,078,519 of NC_143056.1, read as the reverse complement.
AGAAAATAAATAGCAAAGGCCACTCACCTCTCTTACCCTTGTTAAAGATTCAACACTAGCTAATCTGCAAAGGTTATTACTTATTGTAAAAAAATTCATTTGATAGGAAATGCACATATTTATACTGAATTTCTGACTAGGGTGTTACATTTACAGAAGAGGAGATTTGTTAAAGATTCGTCACCAGACCCTCCACTGTACTATTCCATACAACCACAAAGGCAATTGAAAGCAAAATCTGTCACTGCAACTGAATAGCAAGAAATTTGATAAAGCACCATCATTTTGGAATTTCTTGCATAATTCATTTGTCCCCTCTTCGGAGTGCTCTTCACCTGCCTGAAAAGGTGATATAACTTCCTTCCCCTCTATTCCAGTAACTCCTTTCTGCAGAGAAACAACTGTCATGAACAGACCTTACCTGGGACTCATCTTAAATCTTCAAGATAGTAGCTCAGAGGAGTCAGTGCAAGGAGGCACATTTATGAAAAACAAACTGCTTAGGACACTGTGACCTCCAGTTGCACAACAAGAGAGAGAGCAATGAGCCTTAGCCAGGATCTCAGCCAGCCAGCCCAGACTCCTCCCCTCACTAAGCTCACACAACACAGCCAAGTAAAAGATAGGAGAGAGATGAAGAATGAAGCCACTCAGGGAATGGAACTATTTCTGAAGTGGAGGCAGGGAGAACGCCAACCATTAGGAAGAAAAAGGTGGATTACCTCCGGGGAAAGAGAATACAAGAGGAGGGAACAGAAGAGTGAGGGGCATATACTGGAGTGAGAGAAAGAGAAAAGAAGGAAAATGCTGAAGGAAGTTGGGACTGAAGGAGAGTGGTCACAGACCAGCTACAGGACCCCAGAAGGGGTGGGCCCCAAGGGCACCATTTCAGGAGGGTAAGGGGAGCAGCAACCATGCTCTCTGGGATGCAGCTAGCTTTTCATCCTGTTCCCCGGATGCTGAAGGAGTGGGGGAAAGTGCTTGCATTCCAGCCAGGTGTGAGAGGCATGCATGGAATGCAAGCACTTCCCCTCACTCCTTTAGCATCCAGGGAACGGGATGAAAAGCTAGCTGCATCTTGGAGCACATGGCTGCTGCTCCCCCTACCCTCCCAAAATGGCACCCTTAGTGGGCCCTAGGGCAGAAGTGTTGGGGCTGAGGCTACAAAGAGAGAAAGGGAGTGTGTGAGAGTAAAAGAAAGACACTGTGTGTGTGAGACACAGACTCTGAGACAGATTGAATAGGTATGGCAGAAACAGGAGAGTGTATGGCAGTGTATGTGACACAGTGTGGCACAGATTGGGTGTGTGAGACAGTGACACAGAGAGTGTGTGTGCTAGCTGTTGCTGGGTAAGTTTCTGAGAGAAGCTATGCACTGTCTCTTTAAGACAGGGAAAGCTGTCTTCCCCCCATTCTCCCACCCCCACTCTGCAGAGATGCAGTCTGGGGGGAGTGTGTGTATGAGAGAGTGAGAACACGCATGTCTTAGAAACCATGCACTGCCTCTTTAGACAGGCACTCCTCTGAGTCACTTGCCATCCATACTTCAGACTGGAGCAGCTCTGCTCTGTCTCTCCCTCTCTCCATCCCCTGCTTTGCAGAGATGGAGTACAAGGGCAGGGGGACACCTTGACTTCAGCATTCCCCTCTCCCCTTCCCTCTGCATAGCTAGCAGGAGAACCATGGCTACAAGATAGAACAAGGTGAAGGGAGGAGCAGCTAAATACAGGATGCTGGTTTTAAGTATGAAACTCTGCTAATCAGCTGGATAGTCTGGAGAGAAATGCTTGGTGGGTGGATCTGGACTCCCGGACCGGATTTTGCCCACCCCTCCCCCCCCCCCCCCCCCCCCCCCATCTAAAGGAAAGGAAGAAAAGATGACAGAGCTGCAGTTAGTCTTTTCTGGGCCCAAGAGAAAAGGGAAGCAGCATTGTTATGGGATAGGCCAAGGGGTCTGATCTGAGCACCTGTCCCAGCACTAGACAGAACAGTGCAAACAGTTTGTCATATGCTTCTGATCCCTCTCCATATGATTTTAGCTCTAGCACACAGGGAAGGTGCAAAGGTTGAATCCTATGCCCACTCATAGTTTTCAAAAATGAGGACCTAAATTTAACCTGTGAAATCCATATTTAGATGCCTAATAAAAACTGATTTTCAAAGGTGCTGTACGTCTATGGTTTCCTTTAGCTTCTGTTTTCAGCACCTATGAAAATCAGGCTAATTTTTAAATATGGAGCAAGGTGGCTAATTTTAGGCACTCAGGTTTGAAAATTGTGGCCACTATCATTTAAAATGATCTGTGTTCCAAGCATGTTATCAACCAGTATTGTATTGCCTCTGTGGATAAAAAAATATTTATTATCTTTATTAGAGTGTTGCTGAAATGTCATAATAAATATTAGTGCCCCCAAACAAACATCCTGTAAGGGAGAGTTTTTGCCCTTCTGTATTTTCAATCTAAACAGGCAAAACAGATAAAGGGTAAAAGGAAACATATTATACTGATTTTATAGATGAGAGAATTGAGCTACAAGACAGTGTTGCAAAACCAAATATATGTTTGTTTATTATTTATTAGATATTTTGTTGTTGCTGCTGCTGCTTAGCAGAATAAGGCTCTGAACCTGCATTTGCATTTACACATTTACTTAAACTTATGCATCTGTGTTACCCAGCTGAAGTCAATGGGACTGCTTGTATCCTTCAAGAGTATATCTTATGGGAGAAATGCTTTTTGATATCTTTCTCCCATTCATTTAACTTCTGTCATCTTATCTCTTCCTTTACAAGTGATTGAGATGAATTCATTACTATATTCCTCTCCATCTTGGGCACACTCCTATCCCCAAAGCTACACTAGACCCACCTGCCACAAACTCCCACACAGCTCATGAGTCCAAATCTTCTACCATACCGAATTCACCTATACTGCTCAGCCCATGAGTTTTCCTAGCCTACACTCTTCACTGTCCTTGAACTTCACAAGCCCTCAAAATGCCTAGTCCACAATCTCCTTCAAGTCACAAGCCGTAAATTGTACCTAATGCTGCTCAAACCCCTCAACACAGAACATACAAATATCACCAATCCTCCACTTATTTGCCATAGAGGGTAGGAATGTGTTTCCAAGCCAAATTCCAGCGTCTTTCCCTACTAGCCAAATTACTGGTCTCATTCTGGATCCCTACACTGTGGGGGCAAATTCTGCTCTCCCTACCTATGTAGTTATTTGCACTAGATACCCCCATTCAATTCAAGAGTTACTCAGAACTGACAACTGTGTAACTATGAATGGAATTTGGCCTTGCTTGCAATTTTTTTTCTCTCTCAGGAACAACAACCAACCTGCCAGCTTACTTTTCTAACGTTACTGCCCAATGAATGACTTGGCTTTGAAGCGCCCAGTACCTGGCCCCAGCTCGGCACTGTAGTTGCGTAACTCCTTCTCGGTGCAATGAACAGCCGCGGGGCTGCAAAGGACAGTTTCCCCGTCCACTTAACCAGGCGCCACCTGCCGTCGCATTGTCCCAGCGTTGCATTGTCCCAGCACACAGCGCTGCTCTTTCCCACAGCAAGGTAGTGAGAGCACCAGTCAGTCCCTCACGCTCATTCTACATTTAATCTTCAGCGGGTGGGGGGGGGGGTCATCAAACAGAAACAGGAGCGCTAGTCAGAGCGCTAAGAAATCAGACTCAATGTCCAGCCCTGCTTAGCACGGCTCGGCAGGAGCCTCCGATGCCGCCTACTTTGGCGGGTCCAGGTGCCGTTTTGCTGTCTCTAGGTCCGTGCCGCTCCGCAGGTAAGGCGGAGACGTGCTGGGGGTGGCCCGACACCGACTCCACTTCTGGTCAAACATCCTGGTGAAGCGGCCCTTGCCAAGCGGATGTTTTTCAGCAGGCGGTGAAATAAGGGGTGTGAACGCTTTGTCCCCTTTACCTGCGGGCTGTGGCGGGGGATGCAGCCATGTATATGGACATTTTACCAAGGCAGGGGCCACCCCCCCCCCCATATCTTACTTTGCACGACCAAGCCCCAAGGTCACTAGCTGCCGCCCACCGCGCGGAAAGGGCCGTGGCTGTGTCCAGCCATTCACCTGACAGGCGCTTGTGGGGACGAAACAGAAATGCCGGCTGCGAAACTTCGAGCGGCTGCCCACATACAAGGCGCGGACTCCGGGCGCTTGGAGGCCCCCTCCCCGCGCCCAGAAGTGTTTGCCTCGCCCTAGGAAGAGCGACCCCCGCCCGCCTTGGGGCGTCAGCACGAGCTTACCTGCTGGGGGCTCCGCTCACCACCCCCGCGGGCTGCGGGGCTTGCTCCCTGCTCCGCGGCGTTTGTAATCCGGCATGCTGCTGGCGGGAGACGCGAAAGTTGTGGCGGGGCCGGGAAAGCGCGTCTCCGGCTGGCGAAGCGCTTCCCAACTTGCAGAGAGCATCTGGGGGCGGGCAGTGCCCAGGCAGCGGGGCTGGGCGCCGCGCACACACACAGGCTCCGCGAGCGGGTGTAATGTGGCAGGCGCAGAGCCGCTTCCGTCTCCGTGCCCCCTGGAGGTTGGGAGCGCCGCTCCCGCCTCCCTTCGGCAGCCAGCCCCAGCCGCTGACCCGCCCGGCTGCGCTTTCCCCTCAGGCCCGCGGCACAGAGCTACTCGCTTCAGCTGGGCAGCCCCCTGCCTCACGGGATTCGGACACCGAGGCGGCGCCGGGCTGAGAGGGGGGGGAGATGCATTACCAAGGCAGGGGCCACCCCCATATCTTACTTTGCACGACCAAGCCCCAAGGTCACTAGCTGCCGCCCACCGCGCGGAAACGGAGCCTGCCGCTCAGCGGACATAAACTGGGATTGAAGGTAGTCGGCCTCCCTAGGAGGTGGGGTCGGCCAGGGTATACAGCCCCGCCTCGTTCCTAAACCCCCCAGGGCCGGTTTGAACTTCATATTGCAACAGGTTTTGGGACAGAGCAAGAATTCCGCATCCCTAAATAAAAAGCAATGACACCGACATGCATGGCCACCTGTTACTCCCCTGCATGACATCCTTGCAAAGCTCTCTCCCTGGAGAGGCAAGCTCTGGCACAGGTCCCGTAGGCTGAGGAGCTGGGGGGAGAATAAAGGAGCTGGCAAGGACACCCAAGGCACTTTTTTGAGGGGTTGGGGGACATGATGGATGTGGCCATATTGGGGAGACAAAGCTAAAGCCACCTCAATATCTCTCACTGCACAATTCTGACCATCTCCTTTTCATCACATGCCCCCAAGCACTGTTCCAACACTGCCTCTCCCTCATAATTGCTCTGACCCTTAAAGTCTCTGAGCAAATAGAAGGAATATAACACTGCTATCTAACATTGCTCCATCTCCTTTATCTAAATGGGTATAAGCAAGAAATTTACATCTTGGCGCACACAAAAAAAGAGCTGGAGATGGAGGACCTCATCTCCCCAGATTATCTGTCTTCTGAACCCCAGCTGGTAAGGATTCTCTAAGAAGAGGAAAAGTATAAGAAAGGGAAACAGACACCCTACCATTAGCTCTACCCACAGAAGCCACAACACGGGTGTGCCTACACTACAAAGTTAATTTGAACTAACAGCCGTGAGTTCAAATTAACTTTCATAGGTGCTACACATGCAAACCGCTAGTTCGAACTTAATTCAAACTAGCGGGGCACTTAATTCGAACTAGGTAAACCTCATTCTACAAGGACTAAGGCCTAGTTCAAATTAAGTAGTTCAAATTAAGGGCTGTGTAGCCACTTAATTCGAACTAGTGTGAGGCTATCCCTTCCCAGCTTGCCCTGGTGGCCACTCTGGGCACAACCAGGGAAACTCTTCTGCCCCACTCCCAACCCCGGAGCCCTTAAAGGGGTACGGTCTGGCTACGGTGCCCGTGCCAGGTGCAAGCCTGCCAGCACCCAGCCAGCAGACCCTGCAACTGGCACGCCACAAGCCAGCCACCCGCTGCCACCCAGCCCTCTGCCTCTTCCCGGGACCAGGCTGGTGGCTCCCTGGTGCCTGCCCGGGGCCGCAAGAGGCGGGCGCCCACCTGGTCTAGTACGGAGAGCGTGGACCTCATCCAGGTTTGGGGGGAGGCCTCCAACGTCCATGACCTCTGCACTAGGCACAGGAAAGTGGCCATCTAGGGCATGTTAGCTGCCAGCCTGGCCACCAAAGGGCACATGCAAACCCAGGAGCAGGTTTGCATGAAAATCGAGGTGGTCCAGTAAGACCCCCGACCCTGAACCCTGAGCTTAGAACATAAGAACGGCCGTACTGGGTCAGACCAAAGGTCCATCTAGCCCAGTAGCCTGTCTGCCGACAGCGGCCAACACCAACTACACCAGAGGAGATGGACCGAAGACCAAGCCATTTGTCTCATGCCATCCATCTCCAGCCTTCCACAAACAGAGGCCAGGGACACCGTTCCTACCCTCTGGCTAATAGCACTCCATGGACCCAACCTCCATGACTTTATCTAACTTCTCTTTAAACTCTGTTATAGTTCTAGCCTTCACAGCCTCCTGTGGCAAGGAGTTCCACAGATTGACTATTTGCTTTGTGAAGAAGAACTTTCGCATATTAGTTTGAAGCCTGCTACCCATTCATTTCATTTGGTGTCCTCTAGTCCTTCTATTATGGGAACTAATGAAGAACTTTTCTTTATGCACCCTTCCCACACCACTTATGATTTTATATACCTCTATCATATCCCCCCTCAGTCTCGTCTTTTCCAAACTAAAAAGTCCCAGTCACTTTAGCCTCTCCTCATATGGGACCTGTTCCAAACCCTTGATCATTTTAGTTGCCCTTTTCGGAACCCTTTCCAAGGCCAAAATATCTTTTCAGGGGTGAGGAGATTACATCTGTACACAGTACTGAAGATATGGCGTACCATAGTTTGATACTTCCCCTCCTTCTTCCCCTGGCTTCCCCCTTCCAGCTCCCTCCTCCCAGGTTTCCCCCTCCCCTCTCCCACCCTCCCACCTCCTTTTCCCAGTCTCCTCAGAGGTTAATCCCTACCCCGCCACCCCCAGTTTTGTTAAATAAAGATAGTTTCTATTTTTGAACACGTGTCCTTTTTTTTTTTTACATCAGAAAGGGGAGCTAGGAAGGGATAAGTGGAAGGAGGTGAGGGAGGAATGGGATATAAGCCCCCAATGGGGAGGACTGGGGTGGCTCTGCAGGCTCCTCAGGGTGGAAGCTCTCCTGCAGGGTATCCTGGATCCTGACAGCCCCTCGATTGACCCCCCCCCCCCCCGGATGGCAGCCTGCGGCAAGTACAGCTGGGCTGATGGCTGAGTGCTGTGATGTGCCGAGTATGGGCACTCAGGGCACTCCAAGACAGGACTGCTTTGCTGTCCCTCATCGAGGTAGACAAGCAAGCGGGGAACCCTGAGAACTGTCTGTCTGGTGTGGGGGTCGGGTCCCTTTAAGCACAGCTCTCGGCTAGCCTGAGACAGCAGCTCCACACTCGAAGTCCTAACCTGATGCCCTGCTGGCACTGCTTCCAGCGAGCCTTAACTTCGGTTCAGGGTCCACTCAGTGTGGACATGCTATTTCGAATTAGCAAAACACTAATTTGAATTAGTTTTTAGGTCTAGATGCACTAGTTCGAATTATCTTAGTTCGAATTAACTAATTCAAATTAAGTTAGTTCGAATTAGTGCTGTAGTGTAGACATACCCTACCTGAGGAACAGAGACAGCTTTGGACCCAGGGAGGGATCCTATCAAAAAGCAATTCAATCAATAGGACCACAGAAGCATGTGGTGAGAGACATTTGGTTTGGATTCGGCTTAGTTTTAGCTGCATTTTACTTTTTTTTTAAAAGTAACCAATTCTGAATTTTCTGCTCTCTTACTTGTAATAACTTTAAATCTATAGGATGAGCCTTTTATGCTTGTAGGCTGACTAGTGATGTCAAGATTCTTAGCCATAGCAGCTTAGCATTAAGGCACCCAAAGTTACAAAGCAGGCAATGACAGAACTCCTTACTGGCTTGCGTGACCCCAAAATATCACAACCACCCATCCCCATCTATACCCCTCCACCTGCTGCACCATTCCACATTCTCCCTCATGATTCTGATCTGAAACAAAAACAAAGGTTATATAAAAATTCAACATGAAGAGCTCATGTTAGAGCAACTGAATATCAAGAGTCCCTGAACCAAATATCGTAACTTGATTTCGTTTGATCACGCTCTGTTCCACTGTTGAAAAAACATTCACCTATTTCCATTTTTCCTCTATTTAATTAATGCTAATTTCCTTGGTAATACTTCTATAATAAAATCACAATCAGCATGTGAATTGTAGAGCACTTTAAAGTATCATTCAAACCAGAATGTTTGGTCTCAGGACTAAACTCACAGAATGCAAATAGAGAGAAAGGAACATTCACATGGCATGTTCTGTACTAACTACCAAGGGAAGAACCTGAACTTGTAGTACTTGGGTTCAACTCAAGTTTGAGAACCATAGCATGTCATCTTGAGCTACTGGGACAACAGCCTGCCTGGAAACTCTCTCGTTTCAATATAGCCCGAGTCTTGCTGCACAAATGCACATCAACCTGTTTGGCACAAGCCAATTTCTAGATACAAACTATAAGATAAAACTTTCATCAGTGCTTTTTCCAAAGAAGGAGTTGGTGATGAAATGCCAAACTATTGAGACCAGTTGGGGGATTATTAGAGCTATATATAAACCCCAGGCCTGTGCTAAAATATGTTAGAGGAATGAACATTTTCTAATATGCTGTTTAAGGAGGACTCTATCTCAGGAGCCCCTTCCTGAAAGGACCTCTTGTGTGGAACTGTAACATTGCCTAGAAGTTCAATGAAGCACATTAAATTTTAAGATAATTTCAGTAAGCATGCAGGTTTTAGAATACTCCATCTTTAAATAAAAAATGATGCTCAACCCGATAGCACAGCTGGTGCTCTGGTATAATATGCCTCCATTAAGCCATTGTATGAAATATAAGTGGAATAGATGGTATGTAAATTCTCCTAGATATTCATTTCTATAATATTTTATAAGTTTATAAAACATCTTTTTTACAAATTTAAAAGTATTTACTTTTGCAGAAGTCAAATATTTTCTAACCAAGGAATTTCCATTTTTTTAAATAAAGGAACATTCTGCACCACACTAAGAGTGAAGATACATTAAATCCATTAATATTTATGACTGTGGGGCTGTATACACTAAAAATGGATTTCAGTGCACAAGGTGTTATGTGCATAGACATTTATTAACTGCCAGACTTCCACAAGAAATTCCTATCCACTGGTCACATGCCCTGGAGTTCTGCAGAGGAAGTATGCATAAGAAAGACTCCTGAGGGGGTGGAAGGTTATGCTTGACCCTCTCAATCACCTTCTGGAAATGAGGTTATCAGACATTCCTAAATAAGCAAATAGAAAAAGATGACTGTAGATTGGATGGGAAGTTCTTACTTTATCCTAACTCATTCCTAGTTTATGCCCTTTAAATTTTAAAGCACCTGAACATTTGTTCTTCCAGTTGATAAGAAACTGTCTTACTAATTTGCCGATTTCACAACCCTAGGGATAGTACTGAAAATAGGGCAGTCATGTTCATAAGAGTAAAATTCCATGAATTCCATCTTTTTCAAATAAAGCCTTGCAACCTATGGACATAAGAAAAAAAGGCAACTCTAGTGTATTTCAGACTTTTTATCCTGAAAAACCTGAATTTCCTGTTGTTTGTTATAATAAAAAGTTAGGGCTGTCAGTTAATCACAGTTAACTCAAGCCATTAACTCAAATTAATTGCCCTTGCACTGTTAATACATTTCAATTGGTATTAAATATTTCTGAATATTTTTCTACATTTTAGATATGTTGATTTCTGTTACAACACAGAATACCAAGTGAATATACAAAGAGAATATAAAGCTCACTTTATATTTTTATTACAAATATTTACTCTGTTAAAATGATAAAATAGTATTTTTTAAATTCACCTTATACAATTACTTTAGTGCAATCTCTTTATTGTGAAAGCATAACTTATAAATGTAGGGAGTTTTATTATATAACTACACTCAAAAATAAAATAATGTACAATTTTAGCACCTACAAGTCCACTCATTCCTATTTCTTGTTCAGCTAACTGCTAAGACAAATAAGTTTTGTTACAATTTGCAGGAGATAATGTTTCCTGCTTCTTGTTTATGATGTCATCTGAAAGTGAGAACAAGTATTTGCATAGCACTTTCCTAGCTGGCATTACAATCAGTACCTGACTGACTGGGCAGGGCTATCACCTGTGAAGCTATGCTGCCACGCGGCTTAGAGGGAACACTGGCCCTTTGACATAGCGCATGCGCCATGGCACCACGGCGCATGCTCGGGGCTTCTGCAAGCGCGGGGCCCGGGGCAGCCGCCCCGCTCACCCTACCCCAAATCCGCCGCTGTGTAAAATAACAATGATACTAAAAGAAGGTAAGTAACTTTAACATGTAGAGATAATGGCAGGGATTTTAAAAGGCATTTATGGGAGCTAAGCACTGAATTCCTAACTCTGACATGCTTATGCTCCTTTAAAAATCCCTCCTAAAAAGAATCACAAACCAGAGTTACTATTATAAGGTATTTTCCTGCTTCATCTCTTGTGATTCTCTAAATTTTCCAAGTAGAACTTTCTTGCTTGGCTGGATACTTGGACCCTTTTGGGCATGTTTACACAAGGATAGAAAACCCATGGCTTGCCCGGGTCAGCTAACTTAGGCTTGTGAGGCTCAAATAGGGTTGAAAGTGAGGGATCCTGGATAGTGTTCCCTGTAAGCTGAGCACTTCAGTGGCCACCCAGGTGAGATTCACATGCTGCCCAGCTGATTAGCAGAGCACTCACAGTTCCCACAACCAGCAACAGGTGTTTCTATTGGTGGTGCATGTCAGCAATGCCTTGGTGCACAAAACAAAACTTATTCTGCACATGGATGGAAAAAATTAGAGGGAACACAAGTCCCAGAGCTCAGGTTCCAACTCTGCCCCAAATGCCTACATCACAATTTTCAGCCCTGCAGCCTGAGTCCCATGAGCTAAGTCAGCTGAGGGTTTTCTATCCCTAAGCAGATGTACCTTTTTTCATCCCATCTTTCCAGGGCTCTGTGTACATCTTTCTAGCATTGCATCTTCGTTTCTTCTATTCACAGCAGTGTCCTATTGGCTGGCTTTAAAGTAAACCTTATGAAGTGGAACAAATGCTGGAATATTTGCTGTAAGTATGAAAGGCCTTCTCCAGCAATACAGTAAAATCTTGAAAGGTAATAAAACACACATAAAAGCATCAGTTACACACAGATCTGAAAGTGCTATAAAATGCTTCAGTACTTCCTGATAAGTGTATAATAAGCTTATTGTGCCCTTTGAAAGAATAAGTCATTTGAAACTACTCTACAACAATACTTATTGAGGATCTATGAAGTCTATGATTTAAAAAACCTTCCTAAATTAACAGCTGACAAGGAAATAAACCTGTTCCATTTCCACTCTAGTTGAAGTATTATGGAAGTATTCAGTGAACAGAACAAACAAACCCCCTCTTCTCTTATCCTTCCCCAGTCATGTTTGAAGAAATTAATTCTACATAGAAATGATAAGACAAGAGTCAAGAAAAAATATCAAACAGTAAATTAACCGACTTTCCTCACCCTGGAGCCTGAAGTGTCTTTTCCCTTTTCCGTTGAAAGTCTCTAATATACAATTTGCCTTTTCCAGTTTAGAGTTTAACCCATCCTATCAAGCTACATGCATAAAAATACAATTACAAATATTTTTATTTAAATAATTTTATGTTAACCCCTCTTGGACACAGTACTTAGGGTACCTCTACACTGCAACACTATTTTGAAATAACTAGCACTATTCTGAAGTAACTTAGTACGCGTCTACACAGCAGGCAGTTATTTTGAAATAGTGTCAAGATAATGTCAAGCTGGAGGTCTTCTTACTCTGTCTCCTATAGCCCTCATTGTATGAGGAAGAATGGAAGTTGGAGGAAGAGTGCTCTATTTCAAAATAAGCTACTCAATTGATGTAGCTCAATTTGCATAGCTTATTTTGAATTAAGCCCTGCTGTGTAGATGCACCCCAATTAGCAGAGCTAAGCCCCAGGTGTGTCAGTGGTGAGTAAAGTACCCTATGACAGGATCCCTGAGAAAATTCAGAAAACCAAGGATCTGCAAGCATAACTTCAATAATATGAAATAGATGGACAACTTAGTACATAATAGACATTAATGGGGGCCACCTAGAAAATTATAGTTAAGTGACAGCATGGATTTACCAACAGAGGTCACGCCTGATAGCACTTTACCTGCTTGTATTAGTATATTTATAATTTTCACTGTAAGGCTTTGTCTACACTGGCATGAATTTCCGGAAATGCTTAAAACGGAATACTATTCCGTTTTCAGTTTTTCCGGAAAAGGAGCATCTACATTGGCAGGCTGCTTTTCCAGAAAAGCCCTTTTTCCGGAAAACCATCTGTGGCCAATGTAGACGCGCTTTTCCAGAAAAGAGCCCCGATCGCTATTTTCGCGATTGGGGCTTTTTTCCGGAAAAGACGACTGGGCTGTCTACACTGGCCCTTTTCTGGAACAGTGTTCCGGAATAAGGACTTATGCTCGAGCGGGAGCAGAATAGTTTTTCCGGAATAGCGGCTGATTTTGTACAGTAGAGCATCGTTGCTTTTCTGGAAATTCAAGGGCCAGTGTAGACAGCTCGCAACTTATTCCGGAAAAGCGGCTGATTTTCCGGAATAAGTGGCCCAGTGTAGACACAGCCTAACTGTTCTAATTTACCACAGATAAGCAGCAACTACAGTAGAATCAGCTTAGCAATGTATAAGTGGCCCAAGAATATTTTAGGATTAAAGATAACTGAGATAAAAATTAGCTCCTTGTAGTGGAGTCAGCCCATTTGTGAGCGCCCCTCTGCGATCAAGGGTTGTCAGCTAAGCTCTTTGCCTGGCAGTCTGGCACTTCATTGCTCCCTGAGCCACTTCCCCTGGATACTGCCCTGTCTGATCCTCACAAGGCTCTGAGGCTAGGATCTCTCTAGCCCTGTCTGCCCTCATCCAAGTCTAAAGTTCAGCTTACACTCGGAGCTGTCCATAGTGCTGCCGTTCTCCCAGTCAGTATTTAGAACTACCTGAGTCAAGCTCCTGTAAGGAACTGCCAGGCCCTAGCCCAGGAGCTTCTTTTATACTTACTTGGTGGGCCCTGATTGGCCACCGCGGAGATAGCCACTCTGTCCTGCCTGGAGGACCTCTCTTCTGCTCTTCTCGCTGGGATGGGGCGTGGCAAGGCCTCCCATCTCCTGTAGGGGACGTGTGGGCTTAATCCAACCCATCACACGCCTACATTGTTTATTTCTTCCCACACCAGTGGAATAGGACCACACTTCAGATTATATTAAATACACATGTTAAAAGGAAGTGATATGCACTAGGCTTTCTGTATGATTGCGTCTCGGACATTATTAATTTGATTTACAGTTACCTCTGATTAAATCTTTCAGAAACAATCTAAATTTAGATTCTTAAAACAAATAAATATTCTGTCTTACTATTACTTAAAAACTGGTAGGTTTAAACATCCAAAATACCTATTGAAATCAGTAACAGTAAACAAAACGTATTTTCTATTTAACTCAATGGAGATTTGGGGTACATACGGAATACAGTTTTGGACAGAGTGTATGTAAATTTAGTAAAGACAAACATTTCAATTTTATCAATACAATTTGAAAAATAAATGTAGATATTTAAAACGTCTGAAAAATATTGCTGGGTACCATGTATACTATGTCACTGGTAAATGAGATTTTGGAGCTGCGGGTTTTGCAAATTCAAAAGCCAACCTGATTTTTTTCCATGTGTCACTTCATTGCCAGAAATAAAGATTCTACAGGCCAAATTAGTCCCACATTATACCGGTAAACTCATCTTTTTCAGATTTGGCCCTCAATACCAAGTCATTATAAATTATTATACTTAGTGCTCTGTCCACTAAATGGAAGTTTTTCTAGTGACTTTAGTTTGTATTAGATTAGGCCTTTGCAATTGATGTACAAGAAGGAGTAGATGTCAGTTCACATTTTGTTAACTGTGTTGTCTCTACACAGTTAGTACAAATAAAAAGCAATAATAAAAATTGTCACTTAGGATATCTGATTCTGAAAATAAGGATACATCGAAAAAGAAGGAATTACCAGTAGCCTGCATCTGAAAGTGGCTAGTAATAGATGCTTCAAAAGTGTAAGATGATAAGCTACTTTCAATAACCTGCCAATGGGAAAGTTTCTCTCTAGTTCACTTACTGGTTGATTTATGTCTCGATAGTGGGTGGTTTGGTTAATCAAGCAGGCCTCCTGGTTTGGGCTTCCAATCTCAGCCTTTATTTCAGTTTAATAAATCCTTTTGCTTTCTGGATGAGATACTTGCTGGACTGGCCTCATTGGTAACCCTTTCATTGCCCTTCTGGGGTGGGTAGAGGGACCGAGGCCTTTCCACTCCTCTGGTTCCAACTCAGATGCTTGAAACATAGGAGCATGCAATAGCCTGGATTTGGCTCACTCTTGCATACATTTCCTGGATCACTTACGATAGTGTCTCAGTTTCAAGTATGGCCACCATTGAGTTACAGTCCTTGCCTCGAATACCTATGGTCTAGGGCAGGAGTGGGGAACCTTGTGTGCTCCATCCCCATGATGGGGCAGCAAGGGGGCTGGAGCACCAGCGCAGGCTCCCCAATGCTAGGGTAGGCTCTGAGCCTCGGGAGGTGGATCCAGGCAAACTGGGTGCCCCACCACTGGTCTAGGGTCAAGGCCTGTGACACTCATGTCCCCTTGCCCTTAGTTCAACTCAAATACATTTGAATTTATGTCAAATAATGTTGAATTTCACTGAATGTTCTTTTGATTTCTGTATTACAAGAAAGGGTAAACAGGAATGTTCATCTTATTTTATATCTTTCGTTCTTTTGTTTACATCTCCTTTCTAAATCAAACAGTCCTTCTTCTTTCATCCTCTCCTCAGACACAGTCTCCTTCCATTAATTTAGTCATTATTGTCATCTATATCTGGACTGCTTCTATTTCTGTATGTTTTTAGTAGATGGGAGATCTGATTTGAATACAGAATAAAAAGTGAGGACATGCCTTTCACAGATGTTATAATATTTTCCGTTTCATTTTGTATTCTATTCTTCATCTATTCTAATGTTTTGTTTGCATTTTGGATAGCAGAGTTGGTAACTACTGTCAAAACCAAATACAGGTAACATGAAAATAAAAAGTGAGTCCAACATGCAGTCACTTACCACTCTTCAGTATTATGAAAACTAAATATTAAAATGTAATCTGTACACTTTTAACATGAGGTAAAGTGACAAACTTTACTTTGTCCCAGTGGGAAAGATAGCACAGGTCTCTACTAAGGAAGCCATCCTGCTTCCATTGAAATCACAAAGGGTTATGTCTATATTGCAACTAAACACCCGTGACTGGCCCATGTCTGCTGACTTAGGCCTATTGGGCTTGGATTGTGGTGGATGTAAAAGTGTGAAGTAGACATTCCCCAAGTAGCAGTTTCACCTGTTGCACAGGGCCCTCAGTCTCTAGTCCAGTGATAGGATACTTGCCTAGGTTGTAGGACATTTTTTTGTTCAAATCCACAGCTACCTGTTCAGCAGGGGTTTGCACAGGGATTTCCTCCCTCCTAGGTGACTGTCCTTTGAGGTGGGTCATCCTTGTCCAAATGCCCTTTCTTTCCCAAGAGACCATTGTCTTCTTGGGATGGGGAGGGGATTCAGACAGGGATGGCTCACCAGTGACTCTCCCCAGGAGGTAGGAGCTCAAAGCTCACACTCCTCAAAAGAGTAGGAGAATGCCCTCTGGTCTGCCACAACCTGGGCCTGTATCATGATGGACAAGAGTGAGTGGGGGTTTTTACTGCCCAGCAGTAGCAATTCCTCTTTAATTAAAAAAAAAGCAAGAGTGGCTGCAAATGGCCTCCTGATTAGCTACAGGGGCTATGCTCTCACATACCAGAGACATTCCTGCCTGACCAAGCAGGGATTTGATTCAGAGGCACTCACACCCTAGGCAAACGCCACAGAAGGCTTTGGAAGCTTACTGTGCCCTGGTTAATATATAGTTCAAGTGGAACACTTGATAGTAACAGCTCACACTGCCTCTCATTTCTCAACAATCAGAAAGGGGACTTGAACCCACACCTCCTTGCCTCTAGGGCCGGGACCCTAAGCACAGGAATACAGAGAGAGTCAAAAGGGTTATGTGGCCCAATTCTCATTTCATATTTACTGACTGTGACCAGCTGTGAACAGAAGTTGCAGAACAAGCCCCCACTTCCCATCACCAGCTAGGTCAGCACTTAAGCCGTTCATTTGGCAACAAATTCAAGCCCCTTCTCAGGGAGCATAAAGGGGAAGTTGAACTATCACCCTGGATTACAGGAAGACTCATGGGGTGAATGTGGCTCAATGACTAGTCATTATTTAACAACAGTGGTCCAGTTTCAAAAGGAAACACCAAGGGAGCCAGAACATTGGAATACTTCCTAGCCCAGCATTTAGGCCAATCACTTGAGAGGTAAGAGAGCAACAAGCAGATGTGAACCCCAACCTCTCACCTACTGGGCACACATCTAACCAGTAAGCTACACAGGGTAGTTTATTGGTACTTTGGCCCAATGAATATGTACTGAAAGTGGATTAGCTTCATCAGAAAAGAGCAAGGGAGGTCCTAGGTGAGCCTATCGTCTAGCCCAGAATTTAAGCCATTCACTTGAGAGGTAAAAGACAAAGGTTCAAATCCCTTTTCAGCAAGCATATAGGGGCATATTTCTATATCCAGTGCCTGAGCTTTATATAGGCCCCTCATTGTTCACCCCACTGACCTTGCTTCTAATTAGTGGTGGCCTTGTAGCCTGCATTTCTCCCCTATTTGCTGCTTTATTGGTTAATTTCTGCCTGGCCTAATTCTCACACACATCCCTTCAATGGCCAGTGTAAGGAATATCCCCTGCCCCTTACAACAAGTCTACATAGTAGGAGCCTTGTGTAAACCCTAATTCGTCTGTCTACTTCTATTATTAAATGAAAAAAATTCCCACATAAGCATGTGCTTAAATCTATTGACTTTAAATGTATATAAACACACATGTTTAAAATAAAGCACTTGCTTAAATACCTTGCTGAACAGGGATGGACTCCAGCACGTGTTTAAATGATTTGCTGAATTCAGACCATATGGTCATAGTGTGCTTGGGTTCTGGATGTGTTCTGATCAAATAGGTAACCGGTCATCATAACAATTTCCAAGATATTCAAAAAATGATTTTTTAATATCAGAACTATCTTTATGCTTTCAAAATTATACCCTTGAAACTATATAGATACTTCTATTGAAAGCAGTCTTATCTTCGTACAAGGACAGAGCTGTTATGATTTTACATACAGAAACTCTTCTTACTGTATATTTTAGAAATGTGTGTCTGTTTGTCCGTGAGTCTGTTTATTCAAGAACTCCTCCTAAACCGTAAGAGCTATGATAACCAAATTCGGTATACAGCTTCTTCTTGCCATAACTAAAAGCATAGTAAGGATTTGGTTGTGACAGGAAAATGGGATGTGCCTGGTTTTGATTGTTTCCTATAACATGGAAATGGAGGGATCTGGTAGGAGGGACAGTTATACTGTGTAATGACCACAGCAGGGCAGCAAGAAGCCAGAGAAAGGAAACAGCTATCTACTATATATTTCAGAGTGTTTGTCTATTTGTGTGCCTTTCTGTCTGTGTTTGTCTGTCCCCTAGCCAGGGGGCATGCATCCCTCCCCTGGTTCAATGGCCATTAGCCAGCATAGCTATGAATGGCATCCCAAGCCTCTGTTTGTCAGAAGCTTGGAATGGGTGACAGAAGAGGGATCACTTGATGATTACCTGTTCTGTTCATTCCTTCTGGGGTACCTGGCATTGGCTACTATCATATGACAGGATACTGGGATGCAGGGACCTTTGGTCTGACCCAGTATGGCCATTCTTGTGTTCTTATGTCTGCTGCAGGCACAGCAGCCATGAACAGGTAGTTCTCACCTAGCCCCAAGTTGCTGCAGTGAGAGGGCTGGGGTAGTCATCTATCCTGGGGCAGCCTGCATTCTGAACACCTCATCCCAGCCCTACCTCAGAGCAATGATGTAAATGAAGAAAAACAAACCTTGTTTGAGTTACGGACCTGAGCAGTGCCAATTAAATCTTCTAATTAATTACGAATAAAGTGTTTTAACCATTTAATAGTGCTGGAAATGTCCAGAGACATTTGCTGCTAAATAGGGATACCCTTGTTGGGCAAATTAATCCCTGATTTAATCATACGGGGGATGAATCTGAACTCATAAAATAAAATAAATCCTTCAGTGGAGTTTCTTGCTAAAGATAGAGTTAATGGAAACAGTGAAAGCAGAGAGGTCTATCTTGCACTCAATCCTAACAGGCCCATGATAGATGGAGACTTTTTATCCTTGTCACTATCCAGTTCTGCCATCATCACAGATTATGTTATTCCATCAAAGGACAGTGAGCTCATGGAAGAAATAGCCTTCGACTATGCAAGAATCTAAACATTCAATAGTGGCCAAGCAAGGCACTTGATTAACTAAGCTTCATGAAACCTATCAAGCAAGATCTTTTTCCATATGGATATATTAGGGCACAGAGAGGTTAAGTTATTTGTCCAAAGTCATGATTCAGTGACTGAAGGGGAAAATTCAATCCATGAGTCCTGATTCCCATTTCCCTGCACTTGCCCCTAAACTATGCCCTCCTTTCTTTTTCCTAGTCTTATGTTTATGAAATTTGGTTAAAAAAAACCCACCATATAGTAGGAAACCCTAGATTTTATTCCTTTTCTTCTTTTTGTACATGTTAAAAAATTTGGGAAAAAATGTGAACTCTATTTTATTAGTTGTACTCAGGAAAACAAATGTTCCATCCTATCTCCAACTCTTAAGCGTGTTGCATAATTGACCAGGAGGTATATTACAGATTTTTGTCTTCCTCTGAAATATTTGTAAATACCATTGCAGGAAGTTACAAATTATGGGACTCAGTCCTCTATCTGCCTAAGGCAGGGGTGGGGAAGCTAAGGCCAAGGGGCCAGATCTGGCCCCTAAGGCTCAGAGACCATCACCCCCAGCACTGGGTAGCCCTCGCTGAAGCTTAAGCCCCCCATTGTTTCCCCACCGTGGGGCTAGAGCCCACAAAATCTACTAGCTTGCCCCCCCCCCAGCTCTGGTGTGCAAGGGAAATGTGGGGAGTGTCAGTCAGAGGCGAAGTCTATGAGGGGCTTGTTTTGTTTTGGGTGTTTTTGCTTCTCACTTGTGTGTGACCCCCAACTGATTTTTCTGTGGGTCAGTGGGCCCCAACTCAAAAAAGATTCCCCACTCCTGGCCCAAGAGCTGAGTCAGTTACCATAATATCTGAACACCTCACAATCTTTCATGTGTTTAACTTCCCCAACATTTTGCTGGGGTACATAAGGACCATTATCTCTGTTTTAAGGACCTCAGTGAGAACTGAGGTATAGAGAGACTAAGTGACTTGCCTAAAATCTCTCAGAAAGTTTACTGTGGAATAGGGACTTAAACTCCTGCCTTCTCAAATTCTAGGCTATTGCCTAACATGGGGGTAGGCAATCATTTCTGAAGATCCCAGCAGGGTGGTCCTTGAGCTGGATCCGTGGTTTGGCAGACTGGATCTGGCCCTCAAGAGGTATCTTACCTCTGTCCCCTTCAGCCTAACAGCTCAATAAATGGTTTTCAAACTATGGGTCTTGACCCAGCACCGGGTCGCACAATGTCAGGCACTGGGTCACCATGCTATAGGGTGACCTGGTGATTAGTGGGGGTGCTAAGGCAGACTTTTTACCTATGCTAGTACTGTGGACCATGCTGCATCCCATAAGCAGCGAGCAGCAGGCCTGGTTCCTAGGCAGGGCTTCATATGCTGTCTCGCCCCTTGAGCTCTGGCTCCACACTCCCATTGGCCAATTGCTGGCCACTGGGAGCTTGGGGTGAGCCTGTGCCTGTAAGCAAGAGCAGTGTGTAAAGTTGCTTGTTCGTCTTCGCCTAGGAGCTGGACCAGCTGCTGGTTGCTTCTGGGGTTCAGTGTGGTCCATGCTGCCAGGAGAGGCAAGAAGCCTGCCTCAGTACCCTTGCTGTGCTGCTGACCCAGAGCTGCTGGAGGTAAACCCATACCCAACCACTAGTGCCAACCATCTGCCACTCCCCACCCAACCTAGAGCCCCCTCCTGCACACCAAACCCCTCATTCTTCCCCCTGCCTGAAGCCAGCACATCATATCATTATGTTGGGTTGAGAGCACCAACAATTTTCTTCAAATGGGTGGCAAGAACAATTTTTTGAAAACCTCTGAGCTAAACTATACTTCCTCTCCTATTGACTCTAATCTGCTAGCTCATAATTTTCTGAATTTCAGACGTTGAATTTCTTTTATAAAAACATCATTAAAACATGAACATCTCTGCTTTTAAGCCGTTTCCCCCCAGCACCAGCTCCTATTCCCCCCTCCCTTGTTGCTTCTCATAGAGGCAGAAAGGAGGGCACTGCAGGGGGGCATGGGGAGAGCGGGGACTCAAGCAGTCCCTGCTAGCCCAGTGTTCCCACTGCAGTGCTTCAACCTTTGAAATGCAACAAGATCCCCACTAGAACCTTTGAAATGTAGCAAGAGTGCCCAACCCTTCTCTGCACCCCACTCACAGTTGCTGCCTTTGGTCAGGGCAGCCCCAGAGTTGAGAGTTGCTTTTGCAGAGCTCATCTCCCATCCTGAGTAGGGAGAGGTAAAGAAGCATCTTACTCACTCGGCTGGTCATTCGCCATGATCTTGGCCACTGCCCTGCTGGCCATTCGTCTCACTGTTCTGATGGCCGCTCATTATACCTCTCTGCCATGACACTACTGGCCAGTTGTCCTGTGCCACCAATCTGCTGGCCATTCACCACATCTCCCCACCACCACTTTGCTGTCTTTCAGTCACCACTTAGTGCCATCCACTTCTTGGCTTTGACTTCTACCCATTAGTCTCAAATGATTTCAGCTCCCAGGGATTTAAACTGCAAGCAGGGTAGAAGAAACACAACTTCAACACAATTAACATAAGAAAAGAGGCACATAGCTCTGTTCTTTGCACAGTGGGGAGGGGAAATAGATGAAACCAGTCCACGCAAAGGAAGCTTTATAGCCTCTTGACCAGATTAGCCTTTTCTCACACTTTACCCTGAGGCTACTTCTAGACTGCCCTCTCTTGTGCAAGAAAATATGCAAATGAGGAGAAGCGGTGAATATTGCCGCACCTCATTTGCATACTTAATGAGCCACCATTTTGCGCAAGAGGCTTTTGCACAAAAAGGAGCTGTCTACACGGCTCCTTTTTGTGTAAAGCCCCCCTCTTGCACAAGAGCCGTTCTGCTACTGCAGAAGAACGGCTCTTGCACTAGAGGGGGTTTTTGTATTCCCACAAAATTACACTTTAATGTAATTACACTTTAATGTATTCCCACAAAATTACAAACATTGGTAACCATATTTTAGCTATTCTTGAATTTTACATACATCACTGGTGTTGGGTCACAAATTAAGTTGATTACAATTAGCAAAATACCACTCAATCTGCTGAGTATCTGACAAATCTAGCAAAGCAAGAGCATACTGCATTTACATAGACCAGTGGTCCCCAACCTTTCGAGGTTGTCGGGCGCTAGGGGGCGGCCCCCCCCCATAGCCGCATGCCCGGGGCCGGTGCTCCCCCCGCCCAGCGCCGTGTGCCCGGGGCCGGCGCTCCCCCCGCCCAGCGCCGCGCGCCCGGGGCCGGCGCTCCCCCCACCCAGCGCCGCGCGCCCGGTGCCAGGCCAGCCCTGAGCACCTGGCGGGCGCATGGAAATGTCTATATCTACACTACAGGTTTCTTGCACAAGAACAGCTGTTCTTGAGCAAAAACTTGTGGAGCCTCTACACTGCACACACGTTCTTGCACAAGTAAATTTACAGTAGAGCATTGGAACAGAGGGCTTCTTGTGCAAGAGTTATTCCTCTCCCCATGAGGAATAAGCCCCCTTGCGCAAGGCGGCAGTGTGGACGGGCAACAGGGGTTTCTTGCGCAAGAAACCCCTATGGCTAAAATGGCCATCAGAGCTTTCTTGTGCAAGAGAGTGTCCACACTGCCAAGAACACTCTTGCGCAAAAGCACATTGCAGTGTGGATGCGCTCTTGCACAAAACAGTTCTAGTGCAAGAAGCCTGCAGTGTAGACATAGCTCCAGGGTTTCTCTCCCATTCCTTCAGATCCTGCTTACATGTGCAATGTAAAATGTACAGCTTTAGAACCTCTTGCACTCTCATCTCAGCATTTATAGATTTACCCAGCATAGATTTTAGATTTATCCAGCATTGCTTGGGTCCTTAACTCAATTTTTTTAATAAAAGGGAAATGTACATGCTTTATTTAAATGATTGTATTTTTTAAAATACAGTGTTATTTTGATGCAGTTAATTTTTATTTCAGATTTTTTTTACAAGGGATTCTTAACATTTTGGTTTAATATTTTTGTAAATATTTTAATGGGAATTGCAAGTGTATTTTGTCTTCATCTGTATAAACTGTTATTATTCACTATGTTTTAATGAAAAAGATCTATAGTAATGTGGTTTCTAATAACATTTTTTTCTAGTTTTCAAACATTTTATCTCTTTTCTGTAAGGTTTATTGAGAAGCCATCCTATTCCAGTTTCATCTTATTTTTTGACTCATCTTGGTTCAGTCTTTCAACTTTCGCTCAGTTAGGCCAGTTTTGAGGACTGTATTTGATGTGGCATATCAAATTTGGTGGTTCTAGCTCTTACCATTCAGAAGGAGTTCTTGAACAGACAGACAAACTCTCTAAAATATATAGTAGATTATCTCACTTTCAAAACTTGATGAAAAAATAATTTCCTCAAAAGTATATATTTCAGGAAGATAACTCCATAATAAGGTGATATTAAAAAGAAATAATCTTTTCTCAGTCTAAAATACAATGCAAATAAAAACAGAGACATCTTGTGAACAGGTTTGCAAACAGCTTGTCACATGGAAAAATTATAATCACTTTGACGTGAACATTTTAGTTTGGTTTATTATTGAACCATAATTCTACCAAGGGGAGTTTACTCATGTGAATTATAAAGCCCAAATAGGCTGTTCTCCTCTTATAATTTACCCTTGAGGCTTGCATACAGTTTTATTTTTAAGAAGAAATGCAAAACATTGCAGCATCTAAACAGTTTTGGATAAAAACATTTCATCTTGGTTTTAACAGCATTTTAAGGGGACAAATGGTTGTTAAAGCAGGAATATTATAAGAATGATAAAATGGGCTATTATTCAGCTGTCCACAAAGTGTGTGTGTGTATTTCAATTAAAATATCAAGCATTATGACCACATTTTCAGAGTTGATGAACACCCAAAATCTACTTTGGCTTCAATAATAGATGTTCATCACCTCTGATAATCAAGCCAATATCTTTTTAAGTATTACAGTACTCAAACGTATATTTATAGAGCAATGAGAGCAAGTTGCTGTAACTATTAATTTATATTAATTTCTTCACATGTTGGGTGAACATGTGATAATCATTTTTGCTGCTGAAGATGAAAATTGTATCTTGAAAGATCAAATGAATGACAGAATTGCTGGCCCAAGCTCTTCACGCTTTGATGGTTCTCACTCCACACTCAGAAAAACCTATCAGGTAATGGATTTAACCTTTATGTCAATGAAAAGTAACAGATCAGCTTGTCAAAGATAACTTACAATAAAGTCATGTGTGTCCTCTTTCCCCTTCACTTATTTTCATAAGAATTACATCTAATTTTCTTGACCACAGCCTCACTTCGCAACATGGGAAATAGAGTTATTCAGCCAAGTAAAAGGCATTTAAAGGGTGAAATTACTGTATTACACTTCACAAAGCAAAGTAGTCTTTCTGAAAATCAGGTCCTGCTCTCATGGTAAAATGCCCATTGACTTCAATTACTTGAGATATTATTCTACCTCCAATGCCTTCTACTTCTTGATATTTACAACCACATGAGACAGATGACCCAATGAAAAGTTTTTCACCTTGCAGTCAGTATATTTTCGAATAATCAGAGAAAAAGTCAAGTCACTCAGGGTACTTTTACTCTGAAGCATGGAGGTATGATTTCCAGTGCAGCTTGGCCTCATCTCCAGATGTAGGGCTGGTGTCACGTTAATGGATTTTAAAGTGAGCAGACAGATCATTGTTGCACCCACAGGTGGTGTTTGCCCCAAATTCTGTACAAAGTGGGTGATGTGAGGTATCAAATGAAAGCTTATGTTCTACTGATTCTATGTATGCTACTCATGTACTTGTATGGATTTTGTATGTGAAGTTATGAATATGGGATCTGTTCTTGTACTGTAAATATTCTCTGTCTGGGAGAGAGAAATGGGCCTAGACTGCCTATTAAGAGGAATAGTAATAGAGATGTAGCCGTGTTAGTCTGGTCTTGCTGAAACAAAAGACAGGACTATGCAGCACTTTAAAGACTAACAAGATGGTTTATTAGGTGATGAGCTTTTGTGAGCCAGACCCACTTAGTCAGATCAAATTGTGGAAGAAAATTAGCATGACCATATATACCAAAGGGATACCATCAAAAAAAAGTGAACACATATAAAATAGACGAATCAGATTTTAGAACAGAGGGGGAGTGAGGGGGGAAGGTTAGTGTCTATGAGATAGCGATATTGGGGTGATAACTGGGGAAGCTATCTTGGTAATAAGTAAGGTAGCTAGCATGGCTTCATGGATAATGGCTTTCAGAATGGCCAATACACACCTGAGGAATGTGTCTGGAAGCCTGCAAACCAGGCAGTGCCTCATGGCTACGTGTATGTGAAACACAGATAGGTCACTAGATCATGTGACCAATTTCAATTTGGGAGACACCAGGAATATAAAAATCCCAGAGGGAGTCTCCATCTTGTCTTCAATCTTGCTCCTGATTCCAGATGCATCCTTGCTAGGGACAGAGAGCCAGGAAGGATTGCTGACCCATCCTGATATAGGATGTACACCAAAGACTTCCAAGCAGGAAGTTTGTAGCATCTCTGCTAAAAGCCTGCATCAAGAACCTGGTGATTGATATATTTAATGTATTCTCTTTAACAATCTCGCTCTCATCCTTTTCTTTCTTTTATTAATAAACCTTAGATTTTAGACTCTGAAGGATTGGTTCTGTGTGTTCTTGTGAGTAAGATCTAAAGTGTAAATTGACCTGGGATTGTGGCTGGTTCTTTGGGACTGAGAGGATCTGTTTGGAGTTGGTGAGATCAGGTTTTATAACCTCTCAACTGTGTGTAAGATCTGGGGCTGAGTGTGGGCACAGGGAAAGCTGGGGTGCCTGACGGGTTTTGCTCATGAGGCTTCCTGCTGGCCAGATTGGCAGCTGAAGTGCTCGGTGTGACTAGTTTGTGGCCTATTTTGGAAAGATATCTATTCGAGAGCTGTAAGTAGCCCTGGTTTTGAACAATTTGCCCTGAGCTGACACCCTCAGCAGTGCCCTGAACCAACCTGGTCCATCACAGCTGGGAGCACTGAATTCTGGGTAGAATATGAAGCAGTGGGAAACTGAAGATCTCAGAAATTCTGGGACTCAAAATCAAAAGCCACTATTGCTCCTCTATATTAGACAAAGATTTTTTAAAGGAAATTCTTAAATTAAATCCAAAGCAATCATTTTAGTTCTCCTTATAAATTATTTCTCTGGATTGAATAGCAGACCTGTTAATTAAGAAAATAATTTATGCAGTTTACCATTACGTGGCTCTGTCTATGACATCTGAAAAACGCTATTTTGTTTCAAATTGTAACAAACTGAGTTCAAACAGTAATTTTCAGACCCAAAGAAAGCAGGCATTTCCCTGCTAATTTTGAAAATACCACCTGAACTTCAGAACTACTAAATTATAAAAACAGAAATCATAAGCTCCAGCCTCTGTCTTTGAATGTGCTAATCCTAATCTCTCTCACTGTTTAATAATAGTTGAAAGTAATTATTCAGAGCAGTTAAAGATGGGGTACAATGCCCCACTACAGAATTCAAAACTGCTGTAGTTCTAACATCTTCACAACTGATTCAGATTTTTATATTCATATTTTTTCATTATTTGTCTTAGAGTTTCACTACAAGACAATCTCTCTTATCAGACATTAATTTACACCCTTCCTTTTTGTGTGTACATGTACACTAAGTGTTGCAAATATTTGCTTTAAACCAGAATCCCTGTTTGATCCCATATCTATAGCAAACTTAGCAGGATGTTGCGGAAGTATGGTTAGCAATCCAGTAAGTGGTACTATTCCTGGCTAGTCAGTTGCATGCTAAGTAGTAAATAGTAAATATGAAATGAAAAGCAAAACATGAAATACCATGGCACTGTGGTGAATCCCATAGCACTTTTTCAAGCATATGACTACTTTGGCCAAACTCCAACTTCAGTAATTACATTCTGATTTCTAAAATTCTCTGTAGGTTCAGTTGAGCACAATTATCTTCATGTCCTTTCCTAAACTTTTGGACTATGTCCCAAAGTTGTTTAACTGATACTTATGTACACAAGTTATTGCAACACACCCTGAAAATTCTTCCAAAGGAAAAACTGTATTATTTATATTTTTAAAAAACCCACTAAGATGATTATTAGAGATAGGTCTTTGACACAAACTTGATCTGGCTCTGAACTTTTCCAAAGTCTGGGTTGCACAAATCTATGGTTTGTAAACAGGGTAGATTTGAAGTTTGGGATCCAGAGATTTTATTCATGACTACCTACAATTATTATTGTAACAATATGAAACTGGACAATCCCTTCATTTATATGATACCAGTTTACAAAGTGACCAGCTCAGAATTCGGACTTCAAGCTTCAGAGCAGAAGATGGGCTGTGAGAAATCCACAAAGGAGCAGCTGAAACAAGAGGAAACAGAATTTTTTTTTTTTTTTTTTTTTTAAAGATTCAGGGGGTAGCCGCGTTAGTCTGTACAGGATAAACTTAAAAAACAACAAATGGTCTGGTAGCACTTTATAGACTAACAAAACATGTAGATGGGATCATGAGCTTTCGTGGGCACAGCCCACTTCTTCAGATGACCAGAGTTTTTAAGGTTTTTTTAAAATTATTTCTCTATCAAATTCCATTTTAAAACTATTTTATACAAGATATTTTTCTTGCAAAATCAAATATAATGTTTTAAGATGATGTGACTTAACAGCAAATAAAGTTTAAAATTATGGCAAATTTGCCTTTAAAAATATGTTTACATTTATGTATCATCTGCATCTTTTACAAGCGAACTTTAGCTGCATGTTCAGCTCACATTTTGGTGGGCTCTGAGACACAGGATGTGTCTATGCGGTAAATCATAGGGTATAATTGCAACTCATGTAGCCATATCTGAGCTAGCTTTAATCTAGTTATGTTGGTCACCAAAGAAAGTCGCTGCAGCATGCACTTCAGCATGGACCAGCTGCCCAAATAATTAGCCATAATCCTGAATGGGCTTGTATAGTCTGCACTGCATTTCATGCTGCTTCAGCTTCATTAGTTCGGTACCCAAGCTAGCTAGATTAGCGTTAGCTTGGGTTTGTGTACACAAACTGTAATCATACCCTCTGATTATAGTTCTAAGCCAGTGATTCTTAAATTGTGGTCCATGGCCACCTTGCAAGTGAGCCGTGGCTCAAGCTCTGCCCCTCATCTTCTCCCAGCAGTGGGAAGCCTGTATTGGTGCTCCAGCCTCATGCCCCCCATGCCTGTGAGCTTAGTGCATCAGCATCAGCTTCCTGCTGAGGGAGGAAGGGGGAGAAAGCCCCAGCCCCAGCCTCACCACTAGATCTGGCTTGCAGGGGGGAGCAAGCAGCTCTGCGCACTACTGCTCTCACTCCCCCTCCCCAGCTGGGAAAAGCAGCAGTGCACAGACGTACTGCCTGGAGGCTTTCCCCAGAATCATGGCCAATGGGAGCAGCAGGAGGCCATGCCTGGGAGTGGAGGGGGAGTGCAAAACCAGGCAAATGCCCCCATTCCCCTCATGCCCTGACCCCACATCCCTGTCCCCCTCATGCACATCCCACACCCAGACTCCACTCCTCCACCCTGTTCCTGCACACACACCCCACCAGACATTCCTGCACCCTCCCTTACTCCTGTACCTTCCCTCCGGGCCCAATACCTTACCCCCAAAAGCCCACTGCTGCACCCTCCCTCTCAGCCAAACCTCTCACCCTCCTGCACCTTCATTCCTCTGCCACTCCCTGGCAGCCCCTTCCCACACACTGAATCCCTCATTTTTGTCCTCACCCCAAAGCCTGGGGGGGGGTCACAAAATCTATTAACCCCTCGGACTCCCAAAGAGTTAATCTGCCCTATGGGAAGCCCTGAACCTTAGTCCTCCCTGTCCCTTATCCCTGGTGTGGCTGGAGTGTCAGGGGAGTGAGGTATCTCAGTCGGAGGCCACATCAGTGAGGATTGTAGAGTTGTTTGGGAGGGGGAGTTGTCTCATTTGTGTGGCCCACGACTGATTTTTCCGTGGATCAGTGGCCCCGACCCAAAAAAGTACCCCACCCCTGACTTAAAGACAAAGTTGAAACCTTTTATTTTAGTCATAACTGAATATTCCACTTCATTTAAAACAAAGTTTGCTGAACTAACATGGAAAAGTTAAAGTGCTTAATTGGCTTAATTATTTTTGATTGATTAATAATATTTCCTTTCTTACTGTTACATATTCTTCCTTACTGTCAGGGGGTACGCCCCTGTCAGGGGTTTCAGCCACCTCCTACCGGGCCTATACAGTACCCCAAAGTCCCAACGTAAAAGTTCAGGCCCCTCTATCAGGGGATATACGGTAACCAAGGTCTCCATGTAAAAGTCCAGGCCCCTCTATCAGGGCATATACGGTATTAGAGGCCTAGCCACTCTGAGAAGCCTCCCCTGGCCCGGGGTTTGCTTATCCAGGGAAGGGAAAATGGGTGCTAGGGGGACCCGGGCCCTCCCTCTCCACCGGGTCCCAGCCCAGGGCCCTTTAGGCAGGGCCTATGCCTCCTGCCGGCTCGGCGGGGGATCCGGCCGATACAGGCCGAGCCAAACGTTATATCCCTTGCCCTGGGCTGCTTCCTACCGCGCCCTGGTTCCCCCGGGCCCCTTCGCCCCGAGGCCGGACCTGCCGGGGTTGTGGGCGCGTTCCTGCCGCCCTGGGTCGGCGGCTGCTTCCTCCGTGTCAGGGTCCGGCGCGGGCGGTGACTCTGGCCCCAGCGGCTGCAGGAACACTGGCCCGGCCTGGGCTCCTCCCTCACCCTGCTGCCTCCCTGACTGCCCGGCTCCTTCTGCCTTTATACCCAGCCGCTGCTGGGAGCATGCCCAGCAGGGTCGGAGGGGCGGGGCTTCCTCCGCCAGCTGGGCCTGGGCTATCCCCTGTCCGCCCCGTCACACGTTATAGCTTTAGGAGCCTAATATGACTCATTTAGTATTTAAGGTATTTAAAGATAAACAAAGGCATTTTGTCATCATGGGTGGTTGGCTGGTGGTACACAGAAAGGTTTGCATTGAGCGGGGTGGGCCATGGGCCAGTTTGAGAACCATTCTTCTAGGCATACCTATAGTTTGAGAGGGGCCCAGCCCTTTCCTCTATGTGAAGGAATTCTTCATTCTTTTACACTTTATAGATCTTTTTGAAAATGATTGTGCCACCCTTACCTAAGATGAACAGAACTTTAGTACATGATAATCCCATTGAAATCAATGGGATAGTGTGCATAGTAAGGGCATTCATTGTGAGCAGGGCCGGACTAAGGGGTGGGTGAACCAGGCAGCTGCCCAGAGCACCAACTGATGGGGTGCGCCTGATGGCAGCTGTAAGGAGCATGCGGCGTCCCTTTTAGCTGCCATCAGGCGCCGCATACCCGGCTCCCACAGTGCCAGCCTCCTCCTCCCCCCCATCTTCCCTCCATGGCTGCGGAGCCCTGTACAGCCAGGCGCTGCTTGCCAGGCCGGGCTGGGCAGCGCATGCACCGTGTGCTCCAGGGGCAAGCCCGCGCATACACCGTGCGCCTCGGGGGCAGGCCCCTGCTCCCTGAGGGGGCGGGCCGGGTCCTGGGATGTGCACCAGTGGCCGGGCCAGGTAGCGCATGCGCCGTGCACACCCGGGGCAGGCCCACGCATGCGCTTTGCATCCCAGGGGTGGGTCCATGCTCCTTAGGGGGGCGGGCCCACTCTCCAGATGTGGGCCCGCACATGCGCCATGCGCCCGGGGGTGACGCTGCACACCCGGGCCCAGGGTGCTAAAATGGCTCGGGCCAGCCCTGATTTTAAGTAAGGGTGAGCAGTGCAATCAAGTGGTATGACAGTGAGTGATGAAAAGGCCATAGGAAACAAGCTGGAATCCGATAACAGCTCATTTCCAGACAGTCTAATGACTGTGTTTCTTTATAAAGGTGTTGAATTTTCAGAAACATTATCTAATTAATTGGTGATGCTAGCCGAGTTTCGTTAAAACACATTGCAATTTTAACTCCAACAAATTAATTTATTCATGACTAAAAGATTTACCTGGTGTTGCTCAGGCCCTTAACTTAAAAAATGTTTGTTTTTCTTTATTTAAATCATTGCTCTGGGGTGGGGCTGGAGATGAAGGATTCAGTAAGCAGGCTGCCCCAGGGAGCAGGGACTACCCCAGCCCTCTCTCAGCACAGCAGCTTGGGGCCAGGGAAGAAGCACTTGTCTGTGTCTTCTGCAGTTCCAGTAGGCACTGCTGGGGGTTGGGGGAGCATGTCACCCAGCGGGGCAGGTCCAGATCCATCTGCCCTCTTAGCCAGAGGAAGAAATGCAGCAAATGGTCCACTTCTCCCTGGCTGCCTTACAAAGGAGACCAGTCAGAAACATCCCTGTGCGGAACGGGGAGAGGTTCTGGGTTGGAGCAGTCCCCGTGTGCATTTACACTGCACCCGTAGCTCAAAATAAGCTATGCAATTTGAGCTATGCAAATTGCCTAGCTTAATTTGAGTCAATTTCAAAATAGCTTATTTCAAAATTTTGCACTGTCTACACAGCACTTATTTCAAAATAAATCACTATTTATTTTAATGAAACGTCCCTTATTCCTCGTGGAATGAGGTTTTACAAAGACATTGGAATAGCAAACCTGTTATAATTTGAAATAACAGGCACACTTAAGAGACATGGAATAGCTACATTGGGATACCACAGGTATCCTGAAATAGCGCTGTAGTGTAGACGTAGCCCCACAGAGGGTAGGGCATGCCTGCAGGCAGCCCCTTTCACCTGCCTGGTGATTCTGTTTCTCTTCTGTATGGTTTTACAAGAAGCAATCCCATTCCAGACACATCGCATTTTCCTGGCACAACCAACCCCTTACCTTGCTCTAAGTTATGATAAGAGGAAGCTGTGTACTAAATTTGGTGGTCCTAGTTTTACCGTTTAGGAGGAGTTCTTCAGACAGACGGTCACTCATGGGAGGTTGTCACAAGTGCAGACATTCAAATTGGTTTGGTGGGTTATGTCTGAAGGAGGATCACAAGGGTGCCATTTATGGGGGGCTAAGGAGGCAGAAGCACCTGGCATTGGCAACTGCCAGAAGACAGGATACAGGGTTAGAAGGACCTTTGAGCTGAACCAGTATGGCCGTTCTGATGTTTTTATATATAGCTGAAATGTATCTCCCCTCCTTGCTATAATCCACTAGAGCCCCCCCTCCCGCCCTCCAGAGCTGAGATCGAGCCCAAGAGTCCTGATGAGGTCTCTCTCTCTCCACAGAGTTAGTAACAAAGTAAGAATATACATTAAAATGTAAAGGCTGACCAGTGTCCCTTAAGTGACTTGCCACAATATGTCAGAATATGTTAGTGTTAGAGCTGAGTGGGTCTAATATCTAATTTTCTTTCTTTTATATAGGGATTAGATACAGTGCTCTTATCAGATAACTGCTAAGTTGTCTGTCAAAAATGTAGAGTTTTCCAGTACCTTGGTAGTCTCTGGATAGGGATGATGCATGTGGGGGGTGAAGGCTGGATGGGGTTGGTTCCTTCCCCCCCCCCACACACACACACCCGCCATTTGGTGCTTGGCCTTGTACTGAGCATGTTGAGTAACACTGCTGAAACCTCTGTTCTCAGTCTGCCCCCTATGCTTTCACTCTCCCTCGCCCTCCCCATCATGGCCTGCACAGATCAGCTCCCCTCGACCCTTTACCAAACTCTGAAATGGCACCCTTGAAGGAACAGCTCTATTTTAATGGATTTGTATAAGGCAGAGAGTTATACGTGGGAGGAAAGAGAAGACCGTGGCTGCTGAAAAGGAATCCCCAAGAAAATGGGGAGACTTGTCCACAAGGAAAACCTTAAACAGTCTCATCATGAGACAAACTATATCCTCATCTTTCCTCGTGTTTCCCTGTGCCTCTCCAGCATTATTTCTCTCCTGCTGCCGACTTTCATGATTACTTCCTGGGACTCTTCTGCTTCAACCCTCTCCTCTCAATTCTTAGGCCAAAGAACAGTTATCCTTCCATATGCTTCCAAGGTTTCTGGCTCCCAGTCCTTGTTTCTCATAGTCATTTCTCCCCCTGTATTCCACTTCCTATAGTTCCCACACAAGTGCAGGGGAAGAAGGACAGAGTCTCTCCATTAGTGAGAGACCCCATAGATGAAAAAAATGTATTTTCCAACTAGTCTAAAATCATGTTGTGCATCACATCAAACAAAATAGCTGCTAAAGAGCCGATTACACACTGCAAACCGAATCTGAGAAAATTACCTATAAAACAAAAACCCTCAGCACACATCCCCATATCCCACAAGGGCTTATTTTAGCTACCGAGCAAAAGAATATGTAGCTTTATATGGCTTGCCTGAATTTCAGTACTCTCTCTTTCAATACAATAAGCACAGTACCAGACAATGAGAGTGAAAGGAAAGAGAAAGAAACAAAATACTGTTTATGAGCTAATTTAAAGAAATAAACTCTTGCTCGCTCTCACTAGAAAGTTAGCTACAGGGAGGCATTTGTCCTTTTTTGGTGATGGATTTAAAACAAAATCCCAGTTAGACCAACTTGTTACACAGCAAGACTTTTTCATTTTCACCCTGTCAGTCAGTCATAATGAGCTACACTCTGGGCTCCATCATGGTCTTCTAAATACACACTCCATATAATCGTGCTCACCAGCCTCCTTCAGGCATATATAGTTACACAAGTACATGCACAGTCAATAACACTTTGAAATAATGGACCATATTTGTCAATGAAACCAGTGAAATTATGCAGGAATAGCATTTCAGTCATTAACTCAAAGACATAGGAAGCTTCTTTACTAAGTAAACACTTTTCAGACCCAGAATATTTTGATTCATATTCTCCTCTCAGCACACATATATAGCTCTCATTAACATTAAGGGGACTTGCACTATTATAAAAATTACAACAGATTGCAAATATTCCCCTTAATATTTAATGCTGGCTGCTCCCTGTGGGCACCAGGGGGAGGGGGATTCCAGCCAATAACAGATAAGAGATTGTGCTGAGGGTTGGGGCAGTGTGCAAAGCCTCTCCCTCTGGCTCCCGGAGCAGACAGCCACAAGAAGTAGAGCCATTTGGCAGCCTGCCTTGGAATCCTGCAGGACTGCTGGCCAAGAGCCACCTTGGTAAGCACCTCCTGGCCAGAGCCTGCTGGTGACATTTCAGCCCCTTCCTCCTCCCAAGTCCTTGCCCCAAGTTACCACCCAAACCCTCTGCACCCCCCTTCCTTCCTCCCACAGGTCACAAATCAGTCATGGATCCTGCAACCCATCCCCCAGGCCAGACTCCTCTCTTGCATCCATAATCCCACTCCTGAACCCTGCACCTCAATCCCCTGCCCTAATCACAACCCCCTCTTTCATCCAAACTCCCTCTCAGATCCCAAACCCTCTCCTGCACCCCAATCACCTATCCCAGGCTCCCTTCTGCATCCAACCTCCATCCCAGACCCGCACCTCCTCCACAGAAAAATCAGAGTAGGCAACTCTGTCAGTGGGAACTCCTAATTTACAACAACACAAATCAGAGCAGAATTAAGCTGCAAATATTCGGCTGCTCTGACTTGAACTGAGGGTGATTTGTAGCTGCAACTAGCCTTAAGATTTAAGTAAATACCTCTTCCAGAAAAAACTTAAAAATGAATAGTCTTGCAGCACATTAGAGACTAACAAAAACTGTTGATGGTATCATGAGCTTTCATGGGCACAACCCATTTCTTCAGATGAATGGAGTTTAAGGGGTCCAAGTTCCAAATAAATAGCAGAGAAAGAGAGGAGATGGGGAGGGAAAGGAAAGGGGAAAAATTAGAAAAGAATAGTCAATTAGAGTTTCCCTGCTACATTAAGCTGATAAAGAGGGTTCTAAGTACTTTTAAGTACCTGGTGTTTGGCCTTTTATGTCATTAGGATGTGAAATGTAGTGGGTAATCCAGTTAAGGTCTTTGTTTAAACCTTTATTGTAGGTATCAAACTTGTAAATTAAAGTAAGCTCTGCAGCTTCCCTTTCAGCCTGTTTTTTTAAATTGGCTTGTAATAATATGGAAACTTTGAGACCCATTAATGAGTGCCCAGGCAAGTTAAAATGTTCCCCAATAGGTTTCTGTATGTTACCTTTCTGAATATCTGATTTGTGTCCATTAATCCTTTGTCATACAGACCATCCAGTTAGGCCAATATACATGACAGAGTGGCATTGCTGGCACTTGATGGCATAGGTCACATTGGTGGATGTGTGGTTATATGAGCCTCTGATGTGGTGGGTGATGTGGTTAGGTCCAGTGATGAAATCGCTTGTGTAGATGTGTGGACAGAGCTGGCACCACAGTTGACTGCAGGGCTGAGTTCCTGATGAGTGTGATGGAGGTGTGTTATGTGGTTGCTGGAAAGAATTTGTTTAAGATTAGGGGGTTGTCTGTACGCCTGTCTCCAAGGCCTGTGAGAGTGAGGGGTCTTTTTCCAGGACAGGTTGTAGATGGTTGATAATGCGTTGAAAGGGTTTAAGTTGGGGGCTATAGGTGATTACAAGTGGAGTTCTGTTGCTTTCTTTGTAGGGCCTATCTTGAAGAAGCTGATGTCTATGTACTTGTCTGGCTCTGTTTTTTTACTTCTCTAGGTGGGTATTTTAGTTTTAAGAATGCTTGATATAAATCCTGTAGGTGTTTGTCTCTGTGGGATTGAAGCAAATCCGGTTGTATTTTAGGGCCTGGCTGTAAGCAATTGATTGGGAAATGTGTCTTGTATGGAAACCAGAGGCATGAAGGTAAGTGTAATGGTCAGTAGGTTTCCGGTATAAGGTGATGGAAATGTGGCCGTTGTGTAATTGTACTGTAGTCTCAAGGAAGCGGATCTCTCGTGTGGACTGGTCCAGGCTAAGGTTGATGGTGGGGTGGAAGTTGCTGAAATCTCTATGGACTTCTTCCAACATTTCCTTCCCGTGGGTCCATATGATGAAAATGCCATCGATGTAGTGTAAGCAGAGTAAGGGTGCTAGAGGGCGAGAGTTGAGGAAATGTTGTTCAAGGTCAGCCATAAAGATGCTGGCAAATTGTGGGGCTGTGCCTCCAATGTAATCACCTACAGCCTCCAACTTAAACCCTGCCAACACATTATCAACCATCTACAATCTATCCTGGAAAAAGACCTCTCACAGGGCTTAGGAGACAGGCCAGTCCTCGCCTACAAATTCTCAGACAAATGCTTTTCAGCAACCACGCAACACTGCTACCCCTCCGAGCCTCTTCCAGAGTTGCACTTAGCTCTACTATGGTAAAGCTGAGACTTGAGAACCAAGAACCCTACCCTTCCATTGAAATAAATATGTCATTACCTCTTCCCCTACACATCAGCAGTTACGACATAGTTTATATATTTGTGTTATTCCCCAATATTTGTATTCGACTCTAGTTTGTGACTCAACTTATAATCAAACCAGTCAAACACTTTTCCTTTATTTGCATTCCCAATTAGTACTTGGTGTCCAAATATTGTTAACATAGTTTTCAGGGTTTTTTTTAATTTTGTATATTTGCTGATGCTGTATAAGCTTTTTTGTTGCTAGTCTGTCGAAAGTAAACTGAACATGAGCAATTAAAATATATTAATACATAATGCTCTTATTATGGAATGAACTTTAATCAAAAGAAGAAACTTTGTAGAAAGGATTTTTGAATGCCTTCTGGTAGCATCAATAGATTCTCTTACTTTCGCTACACTCTGAATGTCCATCCACGATAGCTGGATGTACTTGCCAAAAGATAGATTTGGAACCGATTGAAAAATTCCACTTAACTTTTGCAGGATTTCTTAATTCAAATTTTTCAACATTTTCTGGGATTTTTTAAAACTAAAACTAAAAAAAAAACCCCAAAAATGGAAAAAAAATTATCTTTTAGTATTAAAATATTCAATTTTGAAATAAAAAATTGAGATTTTTTTTCATCATCTAAAAAGAACATTTTTAATACAGATGAAACTTTTCCAAAAAATTTTATTTGGGGAAAAAGGCCATTTTCTGTCAGAAAAAAGGTGTGATTCTGAAATAATATTTTTGAATAGCTCTAATTAGAAGACTGGATATGTGTATTATAAAAATATTTACCACTTGTGTTGTTATGTGGGGAGACGGTTTGTCTTTGGGGCTCACATGAGCTCATGAGTCCTTGCTTCTAACTTGTGAATGTTCCACTACTCAGAATGGTTACCCTCTCTCTTTACTTTCAAAGGGGCTACAAAGTCAAGCTGTCTTCAGTGAAGATGTTTGCAATTCCTTACAGCCTTTGTGAGTGTAAGGGGGGCTGTCCTAACAAAGATCGCTCCCCTTCCCCATTGTTTTCAGAAGTCCTGAAGCCACGCTATCCTCAGGACTGAGAGAACTGAGGAGAATGCAAGGGAACATGGGCTGGCAGGAGGAAATTTAAAGGTGGGAGAGAGGGGGTGGGGAGTAGAAAATGATTGAGGAAAGATGGGAATAAGGAGTGCAGAAAAATATATATTGCAGAGAAGTTGCAAGAACGTTGCAAGAATATGTTGGGTGGCAGAGGGAAAATGTGAACTGTACAGTTCTGTGGCAATTTGCATATCTTCTTCCGATCGCATTTTCAAAAGAGGATCTTTCAAAAATGAAAGTAGTTTGGATGCTTTTTTTCAGGGGAAAAAACCCTTTTAGGAAAAAACTGCTCTTCCTAAAAAAAGGAGGTTTATGCAATTTTTTGAAAAAGGGTTTCCCCCCCCCCCCAAATATGTGGAATTTGCATATCCTCTTTTGAAAAATCTTCGTAGTTTAGATGTGCCCAAAGTGAGAATGGGATACTGAGAGGAGACATGATGGGCTGTAGCAGGAAACAGGGAAAGGACAGAAACTGATTAGTGAAAGGGAAAATAATGGCAACTCTCTCATCCTCGGCATTAGGAGAGGTGAAATGGATTCTCTCCTCTGAGCAGCAGAGTTAGCATTTTTTGCATTTATAGTCCAAAATGATTTTAGATTGCAAGAATAGCTTGAAGGGGGGTGGCTACTTCTAAGATTTCCAAAGAGGCAAATAAAACACATTTTGAAATATCCATCTAATTTATTGGATGCTGATATTTATGTTTAGAGCCAGATCCTCAGCTGATGTAAAGCGGTGCAGCTCCATTAAAGATGCCATCTGAGGATGTGGCGCACAGAATTTTAAAAGCACAATGAGCCTGATTCACCATTGTTATTTCAATTTTACAGCTGTGGAACTCTGTTGGACTGTAATGGAACTGGAGTTATCCAGTGGTAAAACAAGCCCAGTGGGCTTTAAATCCATGAAACCCCACTCTCTCAGGCTATATGTACACTGCAGAGCTTTTCCGGGATACCTGAGGTTCAACGAACACGTCAGCTTTTCTGAAAAAAAATTTGGAAAAGCAGACACATTTTGTCGGCATCTCTGTAAACCTCATTCTACAAGGAAGAAGAGATGTTCCAAAAGAGGGGCCAAATGTCAGAAAAGCTTCTTTCGGAAGAAAAGCAGGAAAAGATATGCAAATTGAAATTTGTAATTCTGAGACAGCTTCAGAGTCACATAGGAAATGAGTCTGGCCTTTTTATTTGTTTTGGGGATGAGAATGTGAAGTATATTGTACGAGTGCACACAAGCTCACATTTGGAATTTTTCTGTTTAATTTATAACATTTAAAGCCATTTTCATAAATCTCTTCCTCTCTCTATATAAAAAAGTTTTTCCTGCCGCGCGACAGAATGACGCCATCAGGCTCTCTGGCTGCGAAAGCGAAAGCAGCCAGGGAGAAGGCAGTTGGTGAGGGTAGTGAGCAGCAGGCACTGCTCTCAAGTAATCTTAATGCTAGTTTCACAGTGGCATTATCTTTAAAATAGAATGCCACTATTGGACTCCATATGCACAATGCACTTAGGGTGGAAAGTAAGCACGTGTAAGTGTAACTCTGCTTTAATGTTCCTTTTATAAAATATGCATAAGCACTTCCTAACACATTCAATTTTTATTAGCTTCAGAATGTTTATACATTTAAACATAGGAACCTACGATTTATCATACCAGATCAAGCCAATGGATTGTGTAATCTGGTTTTCCATCCCCAGTTCTGACTAGTACCTTGTGTTTCAGCAGAGGATGAAAAATCCCCATGATACACTTGGACAACTAAATAATAATAAGTGTCTCCCCAGACTCACTCACATTATTTTATCTCCTGATGCATGAGACTTATTTCCCTAATTACTTTTGATTGAACATGGTAGCTGTGTTAGTGGACCTGAAGTAGTAACAATGAGGAGTCCTTGTGTGTGCACATGTGTACGCACACACACACACACAAGCATATAAAAGAAGGGAGTTGCTTATAAAGCATAAGATCAGACCTTGCATAAGAGTTCTGTTCTAGCTTCTTTGCCATGCCTCTGAGATAAATCTGTCCTTTTAAAGTTCATCACTGTGTTAGCACATGTAAAACTGTACCATAATCACTGCTTCTGCAGTTGCCACCTGTATATTTAATAATACAGAATCATGTCCTCCATTTTAAGTGCCCTCATGTCCTCCATTTTAAGTACCCTGTAAAGCAGTGGGGTTAAGGTACCAGAACAATCACTTTGCAAAGCAGCTTTCCAGCCAAGTGCTTCATAGTGGAATGTATCTATACATATTTGTAAATACCACGTTTTTATTATTAGAGCTTGGGGTATAACGTGGAAAGACCTTCCTTGAATATTCAAATTAATGCATGCTCATGCCCCGGGCATGTTTGTTTTGTGCAAAGATCTGGGCAATCAAATTTTTATGACAAAATAATTTCGTGAAAGATGAGTTTTGAAGTCTCGTGCATGAATATTCATGAAAACCAAACTGAAAAATGTGTACAGGAAAATATTGGCAGTGCAAAGCTTGCTTCCTCCCTTCAGTCTTCTGTCCATTGACCACTCAACCTTCAATGTCCCTGTATCTTTCACTAAGGAATGTGGTTCTTTGTTTCTTGGCAGGTATATAAATATCTAGGGTGCTGGGCAAGGTTCCCTCTAAGCTGAGCAGTAACAAGGCCCACAGCTGCTTAATGAGCCCCACCCAGCCAGGAGTTCAGGGCTCTGGGTTGGGGAGAGGCACTTCTCCCTCAGCTACAGCAGCAGCTCCCTGCTTAAGACACTCCATGCGTGGAGCCCTGAGCCCCTTGCTGGGCAGGGCTCATTAAGCAGCTGTGGGCCTTGTTACTGCTCAGCTTAGAGGGCACCATGCCCGGCACCCTAGCTATTGAGAGGAAAATGTCAATATCAAATACAGACTCTGCCAGTCTACGTGCCTCAGCGCCACTTACAATACAGGACAACAGAAAAGAATATGAAACAGGAACCCTCAATCCTGTGAGAGGAAGTGGTGCATGCTATTATGAAAACAAAGACTGGGAAAGCATTGAGGTAGATAACACAGCAGCAGAATTGCTAAAAGTGATTAGAGGCTGTAGGATTGCTCTCACATGGAAATGTGCAGCCATGTACAGATGGCTAAAAGTTGGTTAGATGATTGCTCCAGAGCAGCCTCCTGCCTGCGGTGGGCCCAGGTGCCCTGCAGGCAGGGGCTGTTCCAACCTTGCCAGAGCAGACACCACCACAGGCAGGGGTACCTCAAGCCCCACCAGTTAACCTTAACCAGTAAGCCTCACCCATTAGGCTTTCTGGTTAATCTTTCATATCCCTAGTAGAAACTTTGCATGTCAAGTTGTATTATTTCCTTGTATCGTGTTATGAACACATGGTCCAAATCTCTCAACTCTTTTCTTTCTCAAATCTGCCTCTCTTGTTCTTTATTTGTGATATTTTAAGACCTCATCATCTTGAATGTATCTATAAAGCATGATGCACACCTATGGTGTTATAGAATCAGGTAATAATACATGTACTGTTAAAGAACCTGCCTCAAGCCTGCAAAAACTAAGAAATTCAGATAATAAGGTGGAACTCTCTTGAGCCCTTGTCATACTGTGCAGCACTGAAGCTATTTAATAGCAAACCCTGCATTCATTTTCTCCTAACTATTCAACTTGCTTTGCTTTTATACTGTGGCTTTTCATTATAAGATCTCTGAAATAATCCCTTCACTATCATTTTGCTCCCTTGAAATTAAGTTGAGACAAATATTTCTGTATAGCAAGGGGTCTAAATTCAGTAGATCAGGGGTTCTCAAAGTTCATTGCACCGTGATTCCTTTCTGACAACAAAAACTACTACATAACCCCAGCAAGGGGGCATGAGTCCACCTGATTCCCACTGCCCTGGACTGGGGAGCAAAAGCCCTAGTCCCACTGCTCTGGGCAGGCGAGGAGTGTCAACTGAAACCACAGCCAGAGGGTGTGTGACCTGAGCCTGATCACCCAGGACTGAATCCCTCCTGCTTCAGCTTTGCCCCGGGTGGTGGGGCCCAGTCTTCAGCCCTGAGCCACCGCATGTTTAAAGCAATCCTGGTGATCCCATTAAAAGGGGTTGCAATCCATGCTGAAGTCTGAAGCTACAGTTGGAGAACTATGGCAGTACATACAGCTCCATTGTAGCCAATGAAGTTGCAAATGGACAGTGCTCTTTAAATGGTCAGGTTTTAACTGCACTGAATTGTGCACTTGAGGTATGGTAATGCACTCAAGTTGCTGTGCTGTGTGTCACATATCACTGGCCAGTTCTAGCCTATTTAATTCAACATTTCTGAATCTTTCCATGTCTTGTTATAAACTGTTGGTCAAATCGATAAAACTGATTTTGTCCAAAGGTGGCACATACAGATGTAGAAATAAAACAATAAATTAACAGCATTTATGGAGCTGGAAGTACTGTGTCTGAAATTTTAAAGTCATCATTACCACCTCAGTCTTGTATTGAAAGATAGATAAATTAAGTCTCTCTCTGGAGGTCTTTCCACAAAAAAAGGCACAATTGCTTCATTTAAAAAAATAAATGCAATAGAACTAAATTATTTATAGTATAGTGCATTAAATACTAGGCAATGTGCATGTCATTAATTTACTGAATATCCATGTAACTAATTAATTGAATTTGAATAGCTAATGAAGGGAGATTTGTTTGTTTGGCAGACACAAAGTAAAGGAGAAAACAAGAATTGACAGGAGTACATGGTGATAAGCCCAAACTTCCTCTTACCTTGAGCTTTCTGTGTCAGCCATGTTAGTGCTATCTCGATCTGGGCTTAAGTACTTTAACACGGTTAGAGACTACCCTATACCAGAGTACAAGTAGGTGGGAAGGGGGTGACAAGAATAGTGGCTCCACTTCATATGTATACTGATGAGCAGAGTTGGCTGGACAAATGGGGGAAATCTTGAAAAGAAGCAGAGGAATAACAATATATGATACAGTTTATGCACTCTTACTCACACAGGGCTGAGCCAAAGGATTCATAAATTAAGTTTGATGGTCATAGTTACAAAGTTTTCATATTTCTTGCCCTAAACCACTCAAAGGAGTGGACACTTTCCTGGCCTTATCAGCTAGCTCAGGGGCTACAAAAACAAAATAAAAAAACCCTTATTTAGCTGGGATAGATATCTGAATTTTATTTTTATTTACTAGGGGGCTTTGTTAACCTGATGAAGCATTCTTCACTTACGGGTATTTGAGCCAGAGCAAAGATACTGTAGTCTAGTGCCCAGCAAGGCAGTGGGCCACTGGCCATGGGCCTGCCCAGCGGTGCCAGGAGTCCAGAACGTGGCCACGAGTCCTCCCAGCCATGGATCCAAGAAACCCGGTGCAGCCTCATTGTCAGTAGACAAGTGATAGAAATGTAACCGTGTTAGTCTGGTGTAGCTGAAACAAAAAACAGGACAATGTAGCACTTAAAAGACTAACAAGAAGGTTTATTAGGTGATGAGATTTCGTGGGCCAGACCCACTTCCTCAGATCAAATAGTGGAAGAAAATTGGCACAACCATATATATCAAAGGATACAATCAAAAAAATGAACACATATGAAAAGGACAAATCAAATTTCAGAACAGAAGGGGGATGAGGGGAGAAGGTAAATGTCTGTGAGCTAATGATATTAGAGGTGATAATTGGGGAAGCTATCTTTGTAATGGGTAAGATAATTAATGTCTTTGTTTAGACCTAGGCGTAAAGTGTCGAATTTAAGCATGAATGACAGTTCAGAGGATTCTTTTTCAAGTCTGGTGTTAAAAGGTCTTTGAAGCAGGATGCAGGTAATCAAGTCATTGAGACAATGCCCTTTCTGGTTGAAATGGCAAGAAACTGTTTTTTCTTTGTGATCCCGTCTAATATCCGTTTTGTGGGCATTGATCCTTTGGCGAAGTGTCTGAGACGTTTGTCCAATGTACATAGCAGATGGACACTTTCGGCACATGATAGCATAAATTATATTTCTGGATGAGCAGGAATATGTGTTCTTGATCTTATAACTCAATTGGTTAGGTCCAATAATGGTATCAACAGAGTGAATATGTGGGCAAAGCTGGCAACAGGGTTTGTTGCAAGGGAAGGTTCCAGGGTTGGTATTAGTGTTGTATGTCCTGTGGTTGTTGGTAAGAATCATCTTGAGGTTAGGTGGTTGTCTATAGGAGACTATGGGTCTGTCTCCCAGAGCCTTTTGGAGTTTAGTATCCTGTTCCAGTATAGGTTATAGTTTATTGATAATGTGTTGGACAGGTTTAAGTTGGGGGCTGTAGGTGATGACAAGTGGTGTTCTATTGTTGGTTTTCTTGGGTCTGTCTTGAAGTAGATGGTTTCTAGGTATTCGTC
Organism: Pelodiscus sinensis; assembly: GCF_052426305.1. NCBI lineage: Eukaryota > Metazoa > Chordata > Testudines > Trionychidae > Pelodiscus > Pelodiscus sinensis. The sequence continues at coordinate 88,035,047 of NC_143056.1, read as the reverse complement.
TGGCTCTTTCAATTTGCTTTTTTATTTCTCTGGGTGGGTAGTTGAGGTTTATAAATGCTTGGTAGAGATCCTGAAGCTTCTGGTCTCTGTCAGTGGGATTAGAACAGATGCGGTTGTATCGAAGGACTTGGCTATAGACAACGGATCATATGGTGTGTTCTGGATGGGAGCTGGAGGCATGTAGGTAACTGTATAAGTTGGTGGGTTTTCTGTAGAGAGTGGTGTCTAATTTTCCATTGGTGATTTGTACTGTGGTGTCCAGGAAATGGATCTCTCATATAAAATGGTCCAGGCTGAGATTGATGGTGACATTCCACAGAGATTTTAACAACCTACACCCCACTAGATGCCATAGCATTCACTATGTTAGGCATTCCTACAGACTTCTCGGTAAAGACCGAAACAAAGACTCCTGAAAATGGTGACTACATACTTGGGACAGCTAAGCAGTGCAACTGCTGCCCGTGCTACTGCAGTTACACTACTCTTTACTCCCATTAGCTCCATCAAGCTACTGCGGGTATGTGTACTCACACAGGGGAATCACACTTCTAGCTTTTAGTGTAAATGTAACCAGTAATACCTGCTACATAGTAAAGCCTTTAGTAATGCTAAAATTAGCAATCAATCATGAGGCCAGACTGGCATAGATGACCCCAGAATAACTGTAGCATGTTGGATTACCCCAGAGTAACAATAGATAAACCCCATCGTGCAGTATGGCATCATAGTATTTGAGTTTCGGTGTCCACTTAGCAATCCTGTCCATTCTGCATTACCATCTTACCAAAATGTGGACTTTCCCATATTTAATGTGTCTGTTTGCTATGTCCTGGAATACACTTTCCTGTAGTTCTTAATTACTTAAATTTTTTATAAGTCTCTTGAGAAAGATCCTTCTCCTTCACGTCTAACAAGCAGTTCTTCTGTCTGCTATTGCTCAATTAAACATCTTTCATTAGCTCTTTGGAAAAAACCGTATGCACATTAATATGAAATCAAAGAACCCTGGGTTTCATGTTCATAATGATTAAGATGTCTCCTGTTATTTTAAATTAACTTGAAAACCTCCTTTGTTGTTTAGAAAACAAATGAAATCCTCCATCCACCCAACAACTGACAGCTGATGCAGACACAGCCAAGTGTAACGGTGACAGCTGGCAAATGAAAATAAGAGTGTGCCTGAGTGTTCTTTGTCTCTGCTTCTTGGCTCAGGGAGAACTACTGGAAGGTAAAGTCCAACTCTTACAACAATTAACATAAAGATCATTAAGAAATTATCTTTGCAGTGCGGGGAGTGAATATCTATGACGATAATTCAGATTATACAGTTGCGTATTCACTGAGTCATGACTAAGATTTCTACCACAATCTTCCCTATAATCTTTTTCATATCAAGCCTGTCATGCCTTTCTAGCTTCTTATAACATTAAATAATTAAGGAGCTCAACTTGCACATCCTGCAAAATAGATTATGTAGAGACATAATTTCATGCACACCACTCTGGTGTGAGACACAGTAGCTCTTCGGCAGAGCAAAACAGTGTTCCCCAAAAGCATTATACAAGTGAAGAAGAATATGGAAACTATTGAAATTGAAAATACAGGCAAGCCTAGGGAGAGAGAATGCAGTTACACCAATTATGATTTAGGAAGAATGTCAAGGCTGGCACCCCCGTTCTTACCAAAGATGTCATGAGATTTGTAATGACTACAAGTGGTAAAAACGTCAATATGAGATCTTGTCCCACAGATAATAGGATTGGCAGCAGCACAGTGCAGCAGGCTTGATTAAAAAAAAAGTCCACCACTGTTATTTCCTTCTGCACCTTCCATTGGTCTTTTGTTCAGGTGCTGACCTTCCACTACACCAATAAATTTGTGAGATCGGAAAGCATCACAACCTAGGATTGCTAGGTTCCTCTATTTTCTTAAAGTCAGTTTGAATATTAAACTAAAAAAGTGATGTCCAAAATATCTGTCTTCTTTTAAGAGATGACTCAGTGCTTACTGACACCAATGGGTATTTGATCAGGCACTCTGCCTCGTATAAGCTTACAAACTTACCAAATAAAAGCCAATTATATTAAAAATCTGCACATTTCCCTCTTACCTCAAAAAGAGATGTTCAACCCAGTTATTTTCAGGAGTTTATAAAGTTGTCTCAAGGTAAAAGCTAACAAATCCTTAATTATGGCTGAACCACCCAACACAACTATGTTAAGTAGATGTCTCACATCGGCAGATGGTTCTGTGATTAAGGCACAGGACTGGGAATCTGGAGATCAGTTCTCAGCTCTTTACAGAATTTCTGTGACACCCAGACATGTGGGAAAACTTTTAGGAAAGTGGGTACTGAAATCTAGCCCCATTACCTCTGTCCACCCTGTCCCAGATGAAGCCAGGAGCAAAATCCACTGGTATGCAGGGCTGGCAGCAGAGCCCACTGGCACATGGGACAGCAGTGAAGACCATGGGTGCTAGGCTGAGAGCCTGGAGGTACTACAGCCCCACCCCCTACACACACATTTAGTTCCCGTGCCTATGGTGTGACCTTGGGCAAATTACTTAGTTGCTCTAATGTGAACACACATGTACAGAACTACTACTATAAGTAGCCCTGGTGATTTCAGTGGAAGTAACCATGCTAGTAAAGTAAGGCATGTAACTGTTTTCAGACGTAGAGCCCCTGTGCCGCAGTTCCCCTTAATAAAATGTGAATAACTCTTTCCCACTTCAAGGGGTATTTTGAGGATTAATTAATTAATGGTTGTGAGATGTTCAGATACCACAGCGAAGGAAACCATCTAGATACTATAAATTTATTCCATCACTATTAACATGCCAGGTAAATAGTTGATTTGCCAGCAATGTTCCTCACAGAGGAGGAAATGGAAATTATTTACTATCATAGAATCATCAAATCATAGAGCTGGAAGAGACCTCAGGAGGTCATCAAGTCCAGCCCCCAGCCCAAGGCAGGACCAATCCCATCTAAATCAGCCAAGGCTTTGTCAAGCCGAGACTTAAAAATCTCTAGGGATGGAGATTCCACCACCTCCCTAGGTAACCCATTCCAATGCTTCACCACCCTCCTAGTGAAATAGTTTTTCCTAATATCCAACCTAGACCTCTCCCACTGTATTTTGAGACTATTGCTCCTTGTTCTGCCATCCATCACTACTGTGAACAGCCTTTCTCCAGCCTCTTTGGAACCTCCCTTCAGGATGTTGAAGGTTGCTATCAAATCCCCTCTCACTCTTCTCTTCTGCAGGCTAAACAAACCCAAATCCCTCAGTCTCTCCTCATAGGTCATGCGCTCCAGCTCCCTAGTTATTTTGGTCACCCTCCACTGTACCCTCTCCAATGCGTCCACATGCTTTCTATGGTGGGGGGCCCAGAACTGGACACAATACTCCAGATGTGGCCTCACCAGAGCCGAATAAAGGGGAATAATCACTTCTCTAGATCTGCTCCTCCTAATACATCCTAATATGCCATTAACCTTCTTGGCTACAAGGGCACACTGTTGACTCATATCCAGCTTCTCATCCACTGTAATCTCCAGGTCCTTTTCTGCAGAATTGCTACTTAGCCATTCAGTCCCCAGCCTGTAACAATGCTTGAGATTCTTTCAACCCAAAGTGCAGCACTCTATACTTGTCCTTGTTGAACCTCATCAGATTTCTTTTGGACCAATCCTCTAATCTGTCCAGGTCCCTCTGGACCCTCTCCCTGCCCTCCACCATATCTACCTTTCCCCCTAGCTTACTGTCATCTGCAAACTTGCTGAAGGTACAATCCATCCCCTCATCCAGGTCATTAGTAAAGATGTTGAACAAAACCAGTCCAAGAACAGATCGTTGGGGCACCCCGCTAGAAACTGACCGCCAACCTGACATCGAGCTGTTGATCACTACCAGTTGGGCCCAACAGTCTAGCCAGCTTTCTATCCATCTTACAGTCAATTTATCATTTATCCATATTCCCTTAACTTGCTGGCAAGAATTTTGTGGGAGACGGTATCAAAAGCTTTGTTAAAGTCAAGGTATATCCCAGCCACTGACTTTCCCATATCCACAGAGCCAGTTACCTCATCATAGAAGCTAATCAGATTGGTCAGGGATGACTTGCCCTTCATGAATCCATGTTGACTATTCCTGATCACTTTCCCCTCTTCCAAGTTCTTCAAAATGGATTCCTTGTGGATCCCCTCCCTGATTTTTCTAGAGACTGAGGTAAGGCTGACGGGTCTATAGTTCCCTGGATTGTCCTTCTTCCCTTTTTTAAAGATGGGCACTACATTTGCCTTTTTCCAGTCATCCAGGATCTCTCCCAATCTCCACAAGATAATGGCCAAAGGCTCCGCAATGACATTTGCCAACTCCTTGGATCCAGACCAAAAATGGAACTGAATACCTTAATGAGAAACACATAATTTCAAAAAAGATCACTGGATGGCTAGCAGAGGGAACAGGGAAAGAAAACAGGAAAGTGATGAAATAATTATAATATACAAGTGCATTATTGCTTTCATCTGACTGCTACAATTCAGCATTTCTATATCATTTAGATATTAAGTGGCAGGTGTGCATGCCTGTTGCTTATTAGAGAAAGCCCCACTGCTTTTTGTGAATTTAGCTTTGAGAGGAAAAGTGTCCCAATTTCATTCTGCATTCTGGGACAGGTAGCACAGACCAATTAATCACAACAGCTCTCTTGGACAGTTTCACCTTCTTTTGTCTTTGAAGAGCAACACAAAATAAAAAGTGGGTCATCCCTTCTTGGCAGAAGACTATGTTTGGTATTATATCCTTGAAAAGCTGTTATACTTACAAAGCAGACATGAAGGCAGACACAGAGGAAAGAGGACAAGGGGCGGGGAAGGATCATTGCAATCATGACAATTAATTTAGTTCTTTGTAAGCAGCGCTAAAAATGCTTCAATGACATTGGTACTGATATATTTCAGCTATGCAGATTTTGGAAGCATGGTGGAATTTCTAAGTAAAATTAAAGAAAAAATAGACAAGTGTTCTGCAGTAGATTAACATGCTGAGTAGACAAGAGCTGTAATTGTCATTAGCAATACAAAAGAAGAATAAATGAGAATTAAGAATTATACAGAAGGCAGGAACAACTAGATTAATGGGAGAAGATATTTACAGAAAAACATGAAGTGTAGAACAATTGCTATGAAAAGCAGAGGTGGAGAATGGAGGTTCAAGAATCCTTTATCTTGGTGCTCACAAAGAGGATGTGTGGGTAGATGCCTCACAAAAACCCACTTCTTTAGGGGCTAAAAGGAAAATACTGAAAGATGGAATACACAAAACAGATGGGCAAGAAATGGCAATGACTGATATTCTGGGGGTGTTTGGAAGCCATAAGCAAAGTGCATCAGGGTAGAGGTTGGTGACATTATTCAGATGAATAGTTTATTGACCCAAAAATATTCACAAAATTTGACACGAAACATTTAGCCATTCACAAATGGCTGGAAGAAGTAATGATCACAGGGCCACTGCCTTTCCCCCTAATTCCAATAACCTTTGACCCAGTTAGAGCATTCACTTGAGAAGTGAGAGAATCGTGAAAAAAATTGCTCCTCTGGAGCAGACCCAAAAATAATTTTTAAAAAATTCTGAAATTTCAGAATTGGCTCAGTTCAAACCACATTTTCTTTTCTATTTCTTGCAAACAGAAAAAACCCAGTCAGTCATTCACCCAGCTCTGCTTCAGGGACATAGAAATAGGAGATAGCTCTGCACTGGGAAGGCACTTATGTTATATTTCTAAAGTGGGATTGTGATGGGGGTATTCACCCTCACACCTGTCCCTGAAGGAGATCAGGTAGCTAGGTGGACCAGTAAACTGCTTCACCTACACCTAAGAGGAGGAGCCAGGTAATAAGAAGGACTAGTTAAAGAATATGCTCACTTTGATGGTTAAGGACTCATACAAAAGACAGTTGATGGCAGAAAAGGGGAGTAGAAAGAAAGTCTGCCATTCTCTCTGATGCTAGGGAGAGATGGGAACTTTGCCCTCAGGAAAAGCACACTCAGGGAGGGTGGAAAGGGAACCTGATTGAGGCAATAAAGGAAGCAGTCCAGGAAAACAGTGACAAAGTATGGAACAGTGCAGACTTTAGCTGCTGATGGTAGGGTCCCTGAGCTAGAACCTGGAGAAGAGGTCAGGCCTGGCATTGGGAAGTGGTGCCATTGAGGAGCAGAGAATCAGAAGACTGCTTGGAATGGCTGGTAAACAAAACCCCCAAAGGGGAGAAACTACAGTGATCTAGCCAGAGGGCAAAGCTATGAAGAGTGAGCAGTAAAGGCCAGACAGACTGAGCAAGAAACATGGAAAGGAAACTTGCAGAAAGGGGTGTCAAAGGGTTTGTCTACACAGCACCATTATTTTGAAATAACTAGTGTTATTTTGAAATAACTTAGTCCGTGTCTACACAGCAGGCAGTTATTTCGAAATAATGTCAAAATACTGTCAAGCTGGAGGACTTCTTATTCTGACTCCTATAACCCTCATTGTACAAGGAATAAGGGAAGTCAGAGGAAGAGTTCTCTATTTAGAAATAAGTGCTGTGTAAACGCTCCCAATTTTGAAATAACTACGCAACTGATGTAGCTCAATTTGTGTAGCTTCTTTTGAATTAAGCCCTGCTGAGTAGATTCACACAAAAATGGCAGAGTGAAGCCTCAGGTGTGCCAGTGGTGGGTAAAGCATCCTGTGACAGGGTCCTGGAGAAAATTCAGAAAACCAAGGATCTGCCAGCATAATTTAAATAATATCAAATAGACGGAAAAGTTAGTACAGAATAGACATTAGTGGGGACCATCTAGATAATTATAGTTAAGTGACAGACAGCATGGATTTACTGACAGAGGCCATGCCTGACAGCACTTTATGGAAGAAAAAACAGACAAGATTTCACACAGAGAAACTATGGATATAATTTGCCTGCTCTGCAGGAAGCCATTTTGATAGAGTAAAAAGCTGAAAGTTAATCAAGACTAGGGGAGCATCACAGAGGAATATAATTCAGAAGGAAAGAGAAGTTAAGAGATTTTACATTATAGTACACACAGAGAGGAGATCTGGTAGCATTGGGTGATATAGTTACACATTACCAAATACTGGGAAACATGAAAAAAAATCAGAGATTTATAAAGAGTTATATTGGATTTAGACAGTCCAAGGCCAGAAGATACCACAGTGGGCATCTAGTCCGACCTCCTTTAGGGGACAGGCCATAGAACTTCCCCAAAATTATTCCTCAAGCTGCTCTTTTAAGAAAACATCCACCACCAAATTTAAATCTTGCCAGTGATGAAGAATCCCCCCCAACCTTTGGTAAATATATCCAACAATAAATGTATCCCTGATTTCTAGTTTGAATTTATCTAGCTTAAATTTCAAGACACTGTATCACATTAGATCTTTCTCTGATATACTTATGAGTCCATTATCAAATATTTGTTCCCCGTGTAAATACTCACAGGATGAAATCATGTCACTCTGCTCGGAATCTGGGCCAACATTCATAGTTCTGGTTACCTGAACAAAAGGAAACCCTAAAATCAGAAGACGTTCACCAGAGGACAATTGGAATAACAGACCTTAAGAATCTTTAATTGTTATTGAAAGATGGTTAAACATGAGGCAAGTAAGAGAGAACCTCTAAAATATGCAGAGATCTTAAGGAAATAGAAATAATAGATGCTAGAAGAACAGCAATTTAATAAAGGGATAATCAGGCATAATTAATTGATTAATGTCTGTATTAACTAATGAAGGTGAAATGCTTTATGTACCAAGCAGTATTACTATCATGAACAAAGAAAAAGCAGCAAAATATTTAATTTTTTTTTTGTTTTCAATAGAGACATCGGTAATCTTGTCAAAGATTACCAAGAAGGAAAAGGGACCCCAAAAAAGTATACACTGTTACAAGAAGAGGAGAAAATTAATTAAAGCACAACATCTGGCTAGGTGATAAGACAGGCCCAGATCCAGCATTAGCTTGTTACTGATTTCTGACCAGAGTCTTGGCAGCAGTGTAATCTGGGAAAGGAGATGGATATAAAAAGCTCAGACGAGGTGTGTTTTGTATCTCTTCATGGAAAGAACCAGAAAGGAGCTTTAGAAGAGACTACAGTTGGCATCTCTCAACTACTACTAACAGAGGAAGCAAGAGTAATTTGTGGGTCCTTCTTCACTTACCAATCGTTAAACACCTGCTCAGCCTCTCAAAGGAAAATTGAAGAAATGGAAAAGAGGGGAAGGTTTACACAATAGAGAGCTGGTGTCCCCAGGGGACAGAAAAGAAAGGAACTGTTTTACGTGGGAGAGGGGGTGTTTCTGAACTTGCTTCAGGACCTCAGACACGATAGTGGGAACTGAGCAGACCACTGCCCTTTAAGGCACAGCAGGGATCAACTGCCCTGCATAGTTTTGTGAGCCAGTTCTGAGCTTTCATTTCCCTTAGAGGGGAAGGAATTATTTAGTATGAGAAATGTATTTATGATTAGGGTTACATGGAAAAATTAAAATCAGCCTTATAATGGGATGGATTGGGATTGTCAAAGGAACCAAGCACTCAAGTCTCATTGAAAAACCTAATTCCTACAGGAATCATGAAAAAATTCCAGCCACTGTACCTGTCAAGACAGTATCATCTCTTAATCATAAACCACCTACTCCGCCTAGGGCCTTAGCTCCAGAAACACAGGTTGTTGCCACTAGAGTGGCAGAAAGATCTTTGTTCTCAGGTATAGAAATATCCTTAATCATTCTTAAGGACAGTCAGCCAAATCAAAGCAGCATGTTCGCACAAACAGATGGCACACATGGGGAGCCAGCTTAAAAGCCAGTTCCCCATGCACACTGGCTCCCAGCTCCTGCCTCCCCCTCCCCCCACCGCCTCTGTATCAGAGGCAGCAGTGGAGGCTGATGAGTTCAAGCTCATCAGTTAACCATGTACTTGGATACATGTTCACAACTCTACTATCAGCACCAACTAGAGCCACCCTCAGCGTTCATGTTAGTGGGCCTTAACTAGTCTTGCTAAATCGAATGCCAGAAGATCGATCTCCAGCACGGCAAGTGAAGATGTGTCCTGAATCTCCAGACTAGGCTGAGCAATTGCCCTGGCTTCAGGCAGGTGAGTCATTGAATTGTAGCTCCCTTATTGAACAATGACTGTTAATGGTTTTTCCCCCACATCCCAGGTGTGGTTACTTTCCTTTCTGTTGCCTCTGGGAAGCTAAGATCTATCTGAATCCCCAACTTACAGTATGTTTAGTGACAACCATGCAACATAATTCTCATAACTTTGTATACACTAATGATATACATTTATGGATAGAGAAATTACTTTTGGTAAATCATAACCTTTCTCCTGATACCTCACATGGCATTCTTTATATGCAATATGGTTTATAAATAGACGAGGTATATAAGTAGTATGGGGTGCTCCTCAATGTATAAAATGTCAGACCTCTCAAATGTGAAATAGTTAAAGATCAAATCCCTAAAACAAGGAAGGTAGAGAAAAGCAAATTTTATGTTTTCTGAGAGAGAATCACACATTGGCATTCGTAGGGAGTTTTAATGGATCAAGACAACTGTCACAAAAATTACTAAAGTGGATTCACTTTAAAAGCCTTAGGGATGAAGTGTATTACATAATTACAGGCAATAGACCTCTTTAAAGAGAACACTAGCTTAATTTGAAAAGGTGAAAAAAATGTGTTTATGACTCTCAGTTTTAAAAGTTATTTGGAGCTTACTTTTCTTGATCTATGAGAAATGTTGATTTCAAAAAGAACAATTTTAAAGATAATTTTTCTTACCTGGTCATTGAAATTTATAATATTACATTTAAAAGTCATTTTTGCTAACAACTTTCTTCAGCAAGACTAAACAAAAAGCCATTAAGATTATTTGCCTAATAATAATTTTACTTAAGTCTGCTGTGATATTTGTCTCCTTGGTATAAATACTAGTAATATACTTTAGATAATTATGTTTTGTACATCTATATGCAAGAAACACACATACAGGTGCTCTAAGCAAACAGTCTGGGATTTAAAGATAAATGGCAATGCAAAGAAAATGAAGTACAGCTCTTTACAAAGTTATGATGGTGGCTTCAAACTTTCCTTTTTCCCCACTCCCACAAATAAAAGCTGTTTCTTGAAAGATTAGCAGCTAAAATTTCAGCTGTGACATCAGACCTTAACCCCTCTAAAAACTGCTAGGTTTCTCCAGGAGAAAGTGGGAAGTCATGACCTTAGATTCTATTGTACAAATAGATACAAATTGAGAGTGGAGGAAAGGAACAGAGGAGCAGAAATGAAAGTTTGAAGTCTTCTTTGTAAGATAAAGGAGAATTGCAAAAGGAAGGATTTTTTCCTTCACTGTTCCTTTAACTGTCAAACTCCCTGGGCTGCTGAAGTGTAAACCTTCATGAAGCAGTTCCAATTGACAGTACAGTCAAAAAAATCTTTTCTGATGTACAGAGCAATAACAGTGGAATGACATCTTTCACCAGGTGCTAAAAAGCAGCATGTAGAGCTACCATGAGCTGGGCCTGGGTTCCGATTGTAGGGCTTCATTTATTATTTTGAAGAGTGCACACTATACGTCGTTGGGCATTCTAGGCAGATTGGCACAGTTAGAATGACTTTAGGGAAAGAGCATAGGAACACGAGGGACCGACTGCCTGAGTCATCAAGTACAGTCCCCTGCAGTTGCAGGCAAATCCCCTTCACCATAGAATCTCATTCATAAATGTTAACAGGCTTGATCTTAAAGCTAATTAGGCTGTTTGACCCCCACTATGCCTAGAGGAAGGCTATTCTGGTACTGCATTCTGATGATAGTTAGAAACCATCTTCTAATTTCCAGCCCAACTTTATTCCTTGCCAATTTATACCCATCTGTTCTTATGCCCACATTGTCCTTTATCTTAAATAGCTCATTTCCCTCCCTGGTGTTTAATCTCTCATGTACTTATTGAAAGCAATTATACTCCCTCTCAGACTTCATTTTGTTAGACTAAACAAGCCAAGCTCTTTTAGTCTCTTCTCATAAGAGGCTCTCCAGATGAAACCTTCTCAGTGCTCTTTACCATGGCAGTAACACTTGTCTTTCTCTACTCACTGGAAAGCTCACCCATGGATTATATTTGCCTCCCTCCTCCTGCCATATTATATTGGTGGCTCGTAGTAATCCTGTGATCAATTAATATACCCAAGACTTTCTCCTACTATCATTTTTAATTGACAACACACACACAGACCCTGCTTATAGCAAAAGTTCTTGTTATTCATCTAGAGAGTATGACCTGACCCTTCATAGTATTAAATTGCATCTTATTTCTATTACTCCACTCCTGAAGGTCATCTAATTCTTCTTGTACAATACTCCCAGCCGTCTCAATTTTTTGTTATCAGCAAATTTCAATTAGTACACTCCTTCATTTTGTGCCAAGATTATTAATGAAAATATTAAATAAGATCAAATCCAAGTCTGGTCCTCAAGGAACCTCACTAGTAACCTACCTCAAGCCAGATAGGGCTGTTTTCAAATCATTGTCTCCTCTTTAGCCAGTTCCTTACCCACCTTACAATGTTTGTGCTGATCCACACTTTCTCTAGTTTAACAATTTCCTATGTAGTACCATGTCAAACACTTTACTGAAGTCCAGAGAAATTCATTGTTTCATATCCATGGACAAAGAAATCATTTATGTTATGAAAGACAGATACTGCGTTATTCTGGCACAATGTATCTTTGTGTTGCTTTTTATCTCATTGTCCATTTACCTCTATGTCTTTAATTATTCTTCACATACTACTGAGATAAGGTAATGGGGCTTAACCGTGGGTACCATATTTACTATTCTCTAATCAAATAGTAGCATCCTTGATTTACCAGATAGATTAAAAACCTTTACTACTGGGGCCCAGTTTCATGTGCCAGGTCTTTTACTATTCTGGGATGGAGATTATGGGCCCTCTCCCCAACCTCAGTGCTTTAGCTTAATGCATATGCAGTTACTTATCTCACCCAAAGGACGATGTGGGCATGCTCAAATAACAGCCTACATTTTTATAGTCTCTTTAGTTATGTAGTTTTATAATCTCTCTCTAGTTCATTCCAAACTGACCTACAAACAGTACTCTTTGCTTTCTCAGCTTATCTAATAGCTTATCTAATACTGACCTTATCTCTTCATTCACACAGTCTCATTGCTGTGAATAGAAGAGCCTTCTTTACTGCAACTTCTGCTATCTGGAATGGTCTACATCACATTTATTGGGGTAGTATTTGTACTACACGAGAATCGCCCTTCAAGTCACTGAAATCTCTCAATATTGAAGACCCTCACAATACGCAGAATTGCTATTTGCAGTTCCGTGTATTCGTGGGTCTCCTGTCCCACCGGAGGGGTTGCAGCAAGGCCAGCCCCCACAGTGAGTTCCCCATGGGATTGGGGGCTGTTGCTCCCAGTATTCGTGAATTTCGCTGGAACGCATCCACTGCAAATGGTGAGAGTTTCCCATATCTTTCATGGTGTCATTCATTTCTGGCGCATGTTCAAGTGATTTCCTATGGAAAGTCACTGGATGTTCCTCACAAGAGGCAAGGTATTTGTCATCTACATCATATAGGTGACAGACAATATAAAGACCCCATTAGGGAGCCCATCATTTCTACTACTGATATAACTGTACCAGTAGTTGTTTAATAATGGAAAACTTTAGAAAGTCAGTTTAGCTAAGTCTTTGGGAGGAGGTGGGGGTGTATTTATACTGGGATAGCATATTAACATTATTCTATATGAATGCAGCTCTACAGATGGTACTAGGAGTGAAGCTGTAGTATAAACTTGTGTTGGCCATTTCAAATAGGGTTGTCTGCATCTCCTAATTGGGCCTGTAAACACTAAGATCTCCTTGTATGGACTCTATTCTACTGGGCTACATCTACACTGGCCCCTTTTCCGAAAGGGGCATGCTAATTTTCAACTTCAGAATAGGGAAATCTGAAATTCCTTCAAAGTAGGAATAAGAGATCCTCCGGAATAGGGCTTTATTCCGGAGGATCGGGCCAGTCTAGACGCTTTTTTCCGGCTTTTCCCCAAGCCGGAAAAAAGCGGCGGACATCTTTATTTAAATCCCATGGGGGATATTTAAATATCCCCTGCGGATTTCCCTATTGTGAAGTTGAAAATTAGCATGCCCCTTTCGGAAAAGGGGCCAGTGTAGATGTAGCCCTGGTGTCAAGCATATTTATACTACTATAAAATGGCATGTTCTTGTATGGCCTTATATAATATGTCTGTTTTAATGTTTAGTAGGAATTTGGGCCTATATGTGGAACATTCTGAATTACAAAGCTGTAGCCGCCAACTGGAGTTCCATGCCTGCTTCTTGCACTGGGAATGCTTTCATGTAGACTTAATATTACCAGAGGTCTAAAGCCTTCACTGAGTTAACACTGGTGCTGTAAGTCAGTGCAAAATTCAGCAGAGTGTTCAGTAATAAATAACCCCAAAGCAGAGGTCCACTCAGTCCATGAAAAAAATCACTCTCACCAACTTGTTTTCAAAACTTTACCTTCTCTTGTTCTGTTCACTAGGTTCTCTTTCAACTTCATGTTTCCAGGAGTTTCCTAGTTGGGGTCAGCCTGGTAGCTCCTAATCGAGGTGCTCTAGCATGAGTCCATTTCTTTCAATGAGTGCCTTAACTAGAGACATTACAGTCCACTCAGGTGTAAGAAAAGGAATCGATTAGCATAGCAGGGAATTAAGTACTTGCATGCCAGCTTTGGTGCAAGTCTGTTGCCCCCTGAGAAGTAATGAAGCACATAGTTTTGGTTTGATTATTGTTGCTTTTATCTCTTTTGTCTGCCTGCTGTGCTGTCCCCAGTGGCTGGTCACACAGGAGGCTGAGAAAAACCCAGTGTCAGCTTGTCATCCAAATGTAAACTATGCTAATGAAGCAGTACTGTTGGATAGAGGTTTAGGAGTTAGGTGACAAGAGAAGAGAAGCTGCCATGGATTAACATAGGTAAGCGGGGTGTTTTCTATAGAAGACAAGTGTCACAAAAGTCAGGGATCCTTCAGTTCTACTGTCAGATGTCACTTCCACTTGAAGCAAGAGTCCTCCAGGTTTCAAAGTTATCACTTAGGCTATGTCTAGACTACACTGATCTATCGGGAAAAGGTACACAAAATGCACTCTGCAATTTGCGTACCTTTTTCCAATAGTTTTTTTGGAAGAGTCTACACGGGGCCAAATTTCAGAAAATCCTCCTCTTTCGGAAGAGCCTTTCTTTCTCATAGAAGGAGGAAGACATCTGCTCTTTCGCAAAAAATGCGGAAGAGCAGACACATTCCTTGGACACGGCAGAGTTTTTCCGGGATACCTCTGGTATCCCAGAAAAACCCCGTAGTCTACACGTAACCTTAGACAGAGTTTGTGTGTGTAACCATTTTATCTTCATCTGGCACAGATAACACAGCCTCCTTCCTTCTTCCATTCCGGTAGAGAGCAAAGCAACAGTCCTGTGGGTGCTGCAGGCAGGACAGTGTTATAAGTTGATCCCTGTGGCTTCAGCTGGGTTGGGGGCTGTGCACTCCCCTTGCTTCTGTGGCAGGAGCTTGAGCTGTGAGCCCCACCCCACAGATGTTACCAGAACTGGAGTTGGTACTGTGCACCTGATGGCTATAGCCAGAAGCTGGGCTGTGTGCCCCCGACCTGTGACTTGAGCCAGGGCCGAAGCCAGAGCAATGCACCCCACTCCATGGCAGTGGGGCTAGAGTCCCCCCCATAGAGCTCCAGCTGACATTCCCCTTCCCCTGGTTATTTTTAGTACAAGTCAGGACAGGTCACATCTCCTGAGAATTATTTTTGTTGCCTGTGATCTGTCGACTACTTTTACTAAAAATAACTATGACAAAAATTTAACCTTTGTAATGAGTGATTGAAAGAAAAAGTGATAAATACAGGGCCAGTATAAAATGCACATGGAATTAGACAGATTTTAAAGGTTTGTGAGTTTTTTGTCATGACCACTTAACTCATTGAAAATGCACATAGAAACAGGAGCCTTAGCCACGCAACATGAGAACTACACGTGTCACTGCAGAGCTTCAATTTTTTCGCTCTGCGTTGGAGCAACTCTGTGCTATTACACAAATATAGATTCTCAGTCTTCTCAGAAGGAAAATCTGTGAATGGATGAGTCATCTCAGTTATTGTAACTTATCTTAACTATTTTAACTGCTGTATTTTTAGAACCTATTGAAGCTCCTGACGTCCTTTATGGCTTCCCCTGGAATAATCTTCATTATGCCTCTTTCCTTCTACAGCCAGTATTACCAGCACAAAGATGACAGTAGCATCATCTTTTGTACCCCTAGTAATGGGAATTGAAGTCTTACACCTCTTTGTCATTTATGTGAATTCATTCCAGGATGCCAGGATATGAAAACTTTTCACCATCTGACAACAGTTGTTGGACAAATTGAAATGCTACTTTTCAGTTTCATAGCACCTTCCATCAAGTATTGTTCAGTGTTTTACAATTCCTAATTTTAGCCTTAGATATCCCTGTGAGGTAGATATTATCGCCACTTTACAGAGAAGGAAAATGAAAGAAAAGGTAATTTGAGTAAGGTCATATCGCCTGTCAATGGCCGTGCAAAGAACAGACTATAGGTCCCCTGACTCCAAGTCTTGTGCTTTAGAAGCAATGCTTCTTGAATTGGTGAATCGATGCCACCTTACAAACACTATCAGCATGTGCACCATAATTAAGAGAAACTATTGTCTGAATGACCCTCTAGATATGATCCCTTTAGGATTTTCAAGGAAACACATTGATGAGGCAATATGAGCTATCTAAATAGATGTCTTCTGCTTCCCAGACCATCAATCTGGCATCTTTTACCAACACAGCATTCACTTTTGAAATCTTGCTAAGGATATGAGTAGGAGCAAGGAGAATATTACTGTGTGATAAGTGTGATCATTCATTTCCTTGACAGTTAGAGCTATTATGAAATATTACACGCAGTGACAAATTGAACTCCAATTTCCGCAGAACCCCAGTTTCTTGTCACCTCTGTTAGCCTGCCTTCCTGCCTGCCAAGGTTTATATTTTCTTCAGACAATTCCCCTTTTGATTAGCAGGATGGAGGAAATTTTTGCATTTCAGCAGCCACCAGAGTTGTAACAGCTGATACTATGGCTTGCCTGACATCTCAGTGAGAGTGATCATGTAATCAGGACAGCAGATACCCCCTCCAGCAGGACAGAAGACAAAAGGAGGACAGCTCAGCTGTGCAGCCCTAGATAAACTAGCATCTTTCTTCATGTCAAATGCTGAGGACTTCCAAAAAATTGAAGAACTGATCCCAGTTTCTGTCTGTCCTATTGTCAAAACAAGAGATTTCAATGCCACAATTCATATTCCCTTGCACTTTCCTATTGCATTGTTAGGGGTTTCTAATATGACTATATTACCCAGAACGCTAGGAAATAACGTAAAAAACAGTGAGTAGTCCTGCAGCACCTTAGAGACTAACAAAAAAGGTCTAGATGGCATCATGAGCTTTCATGGGCACAGCCCACTTATCTGAAGAAATGGGCTGTGCCCATGAAAGTTCATGATACCATCTACATTTTTAGTTAGTCTCTAAGTTTGCTGCAGGACTATTCACTGTTTTTTAACTTCTTTCAGTTACAGACTAACATGACTATCCCTCTGAGGCTATAAAATAGCTATCCCGTGTGGTGGCACCAGGCAGAACAGGGTGCGTTATTCAATTTGAGTTTGCCTGTATCCAGAGAACCTGAATAAAAAAAAACCCTTTTATATTAATTACACTAAGTCTGCTTATTCTTTACCATGAGACACTGTAATGGGGCAGCACTCACCTCTCACAAGCACCTCTATCTGCCTGAGTGTGTGTACCTGCACTCCCAGTCTTTTAACATTCTTAAAGTGTCCCGGCAGCAGCAGCAGCTTCTCCTAGGGTATGTCTACACTACAACGTTAATTCGAACTAACTTAGTTCGAATTAGTTAATTCAAACTAAGCTAATTCGAACTAACGGATCCAGACTAAAAAACTAGTTCGAATTAGCGTTTTGCTAATTCCAACTAGCATGTCCAGACCCTGAACCGGGCTTAAGGATGGCCGGAAGCAGTGCCGGCAGGGCATCAGAGGAGGACTTAGAGCATGGAGATGCTGTCTCAGGCTAGCCGAGGGCTGTGCTTAAAGGGTCCCGACCCCCACCCCGGACAGACAGTTCTCAGGGGTGCCCCGCTTGCAAAGCAGTCCTGGCTTGGAGTGCCCGGACTACCCACACTGGGCACATCACACCACTCAGCCATCAGCCTGGCTGCACTTGCCGCAGGCTGCCATCTGGGGAGAAGGGGCAATTGGGGGGCTGCAGGAGAGCTTCCACCCCCAGAAGCTTGCAGAGCCAGCCCAGTCCTCCCCATCGGGGGCTCGTGCCCCATTCCTCCCTCACCTCCTTCCACTTACCCTTCCCTAGCCCCTCTTCTTGAAGTACAAAATAAAGATAACGTGTCTTCCAAAATGGAATCTGTCTTTATTGAACAAAACTGGGGGAGACTGGGAAAAGGAGGTGGGAGAGGGGAAGAGAGAGGCTGGGAGAGAGGAGGGCAACTAAAATGATCAGGGGTTGGGAACAGGTCCCATATGAAGAGAGGCTAAAGAGACTGGGACTTTTCAGCTTAGAAAAGAGGAGACGGAGGGGGGACAGGATAGAGGTCTCTAAAAGCAGGAGTTGGGTGGAGAGGGTGCATACAGAAAAGTTCTTCATTAGTTCCCATAAAGAAGGACTAGAGGACACCAAAGGCAAGGAATGGGTAGCAGGCTTCAAACTAGTAACAGAAAGTTCTTCTTCACAAAGCAAAGAGTCAACCTGTGGAACTCCTTGCTGCAGGAGGCTGTGAAGGCTAGAACTAGAACAGAGTTTAAAGGGAAG
Organism: Pelodiscus sinensis; assembly: GCF_052426305.1. Lineage (NCBI taxonomy): Eukaryota > Metazoa > Chordata > Testudines > Trionychidae > Pelodiscus > Pelodiscus sinensis. Next base: position 88,016,998 of record NC_143056.1, on the reverse strand, counting down.
TGAGATCAAGTCATGGAGGTTGGGTCCATGGAGTGGTATTAGCCAGGGGGTAGGAGTGGTGTCCCTGCCCAAGGTTTGTGGAAGGCTGGAGAGGGATGGCATGAGACAAATGGCTTGGTCACTGTCTTCGGTCCATCCCCTCCAGGGTCCCTAAGGTTGGCCGCTGTCGGCAGACAGGCTACTGGGCTAGATGGACCTTTGGTCTGACCCAGGACGGCCATTGTAAGCTCAGGGCTCAGGGTCGGGGGTCTCAGTAGACGCCCTTGATTCTCTTGCACACCTGCTCCTGGGTGGCCAGGCTGGCAGCTCTCCTGCCCTAGCCGGCCACTTTCCTGTGCCTAGTGCGGAGATCGTGGACGAGGTCCACAATGTCTGCACTAGCCCAGGCGGGTGCCCGCCTCTTGCGGTCCCGGGCAAGCTCCCAGGAGCCGCTAGCCTGGTCCCAGGAAGAGGGGAAGGGCTGGGGGACATCAGGTGGGTGGCTCGATCCGTGCCAGGTGCAGGGTCTGCTGGCTGGGTGCTGGCAGGCTTGCACCTGGCACGGGCACCGTAGCCAGCCCGTGCCCCTTTAAGGGGTCCGGGGCCGGGTGGGGGGCAGACGAGTTTCCCTGGTGTTGGCCAGAGTGGCCACCAGGGAAAGCTGGGGAGGGCTAGCCTCCCACTAGTTCGAATTAAGGGGCTACACACCCCTTAATTCGAACTACCTAGTTCGAACTAGGCTTAATCCTCGTAAAATGAGGTTTTCCTAGTTCGAACTAAGCGCTCCGCTAGTTCGAATTAAATTCGAACTAACGGAGCGCTAGTGTAGCGCCTATGAAAGTTAGTTCAAACTAATGTCCATTAGTTCGAACTAACTTTGTAGTGTAGACATACCCCTAGAGAGCAAGAGAACAGCTGATGCCGCTCCTGCCTGGAAGCATCCAGGCAGGAGCGGCATCAGCTGTTCCATTGCTCTCTACAGTAGAGTCTGTATCATCCGACATATTTGGTAATCCGACCATGTGTCGGTCCCGTTTAGGTCGGATGATAGGGACTCTACTGTACTTGTGCAAGAAGCCGCGGGTGTAGACATAGCCCTGGAGATAGTGTCCTTGCTCTTATCTCGGGGCTCTATTACAGTTCACCATATAGCCTCTCCATAGTCCAGAGTCTCTAACCAGCTCTCCACTTCAGACAGCCAGTCATCCCTGGTCTTCACTCCTTCAGAGCTGGGCTGCAACTGATGGCTGCTGTGCTTTGCAGCTTCCTTTATAGGCCTTCCTGGCCCCTGGTTGGCTGTTTCCTCCACAGCCGCTCTAGCCTTCTTGGAGGACTTATCTATGGACTTTTTCTGGCATCAAAGCCTAGCCTGCTCCATCACAGATATTATTATAACTATATGTCTGGGTGGACAGCAAGTGTTGAGTTTTGGTACCACATGTTAAAGGCACAAAACCTGCCTGTGAAGACATGGTCCCCTGTAATTCAGTACTCCTCTCTGTCATGTAAGAACCCAGGAAACCTAGGTTTGCAAACATCAATAGGGCTTCCATAAAAGTTTGTTTTGTAAATCCTGTGCAACTGGATTTGTGACAACAAACTGCACAGTACCTGCTTTTTAAATTACAAGTAATTTTATTTTCCATCAGGGATCTTTTTTGTAACAATATGGCAAGATACAAAGGGTCAGTACCAAAAAATTCAATTTACACAAACCACTGACCAGTGATTGATGGCAACAATGTCTATTCAATTCCATCTTGGGATAGACTGTAATCCACGAGAACGATATAATACCCTGTTACTAAAAGTCCTAGCTATTGAGGGCCTCATGTAGCTCTCCTGCAGGGCCTGACACAATCACATCACAATCTTGTGATCCTGGCAAAGCTAGACATCCCAGCTGGTCTAGGATCTCTCCCCTTCAGGTGAACAGAATCTGGTGTGTGATGTGCATACTCCCTGAAACATTGTGGCCTATATTTTCAGAAGTGATGAGTGATTTTGGGTGCTCAAATTTAGACATGTAAAAGGAGCCTAATTTTCAGAAAATGCAGAACATCTGCCCTCAGAAAATCAGGGCCCCTTAAGAATGTTTGAGGGATAATTTAAATCATTTCTACTAAGGCTTGATGATTCAGAGATTTCCTTCAATTGATTCATAAAGAACAGCATCAAGTCCTTGTGTAACATTTGCCTTGTTCTACAACACATCAATGACATTGTAGGGCAACATCAGGAAAGCACTAATCAAATACTTGGGTGCATGCAGGGGCCACACTGAGATCCCGGAGAAGAGATGCTGATGCTACACAGACTGTTGCTGATTTAAGTAAAATATATTTGGCTAAGTTCAACAATAGACTTCACTTTGTAAAAACAAATGTACTGAGAAATTGGAAAGAAAATTTGATGAGTGGGTTATTCCATAACTGTCCACTGTAGGATTTCTCACACCTTTCACAGAAGCATCTGATACTACCTATTGTCAGACAAGATGCTAGACTAGATAGACCATTAATCTGATCTACAAATATGTTTCTATTCTATGAAGTCTTAAACTGTAGTTCTACTTTGAAAAATGACTGCACAGTCTAAGAGCTGAATCCTGCTTTCCTTACTACACTAAAGACCTACTGAAGCCACTGGACATTTTCTTCAAGCTAGAAATGAGAAAGATTTGATCCTTGGAGCAATTACAATGGGAGCTGTAGAAAGGGTCAGTTTGTCTAAGTCATGTCAATGTTATGTAAGTGTGACACCTACTGGTGGGCAATGAAGATTAAAACATATCAAACAAATAGTTGTTCATGCCTTGCTCTCATTGCAGTGTTTTAGGACTGTAGATTTACATAATTGCTTGCTTTTATCTTCAGCAATTATTACACTTTCAGCTAAGATATTGAAACAAACTATAGCCAAAGATCTTTGCTTCACGCTAACCATATAGGGTCAGAAAGCAGACATACTAAATTCACAACTAATTCTTTTCATCTGAGACAAAACTATTAAACAAACATATAATTTAAAATAATAGTGATGCTCTGTTCCTTTAAAGTCTTCTGGTATCTCTGGACTTCTCCTCTGCCAGGTGCAATGCGCCACTTCCAGTTAGTTTCAATTTTGCAGCCAGAACAATAAAACCACCACAGGAGAAAACTGTGTTTCTATCAGCTCCCTCTGCATCCATCTATCTTCTCTTCCGCTGGCTCCAGAAATATAACAAATAGATGCCTCAAATATTTCCATTTCTAATTCTTCCACCATTTCCTGAAGCCACTAAAAAATTTAAATTTCATATTCGTAATTTCATCTAAGGCTAAGGCAGTTACGATAACTTTCTTATATCTTTTAACAGAATAGAAGTGGCATGATGATTTGTTATCTAATGTTTTGCATGTGATGTAATAGTTTACTACAATAAGGTCTGATCCTGCATGAATAGGTGAGTGCTAACAGGGAGTTTTGAGAGGGAGTTCTCCAGGAGAAGCAGATACAGGACTCTTGAGGGAAGTGTGTTTTTGTTATTGGGGCTTTCTTACTGTGTGCTGAGCTTGTGTTTGTTTGGTGTGTGGTGGTGGGTTTTTTTTTTGTTTCCCCCCCGTTTGAGTGAGGCTGTAGAGAGGGAGTTCTCCAGGTAGGGAGAAGCAGATACAGGAGTCTTGGGGGAAGTGGGTGTTGTGTTTCGGGCTTTCTTGCTGTGTGCTGAGCTTGTGTTTGTGAGTGAGGGTTGGTGTGTGTACTTTTTTTGTTTTTTGTTTATTTATTTATTTATTTTCCCCTGTGATTGAGAGAGGCTTTCTTTTTCCCCACCTTCCCTCTGCCCTCCCCCTCCCCTTGATGGAGTTTGTGCTGTGATTGGCAGGTGGAAACTGTTGGCTTCTAATTAAAGTTTGAATTCTAGAAGCCTCTGCTGATTGGCTGAGCCTTGGTAGGGAGAGGGGCTTTATAAGGCAGTGGGCAAGCGACCAAGGAGCTTCCGAACAGGTGAGTGCTAACAGGGAGTTTTGAGAGGGAGTTTGGAAGGGAAGAGGAAAGGGCGGGAGGTTCTCTTGCCTTTCTTTTTAAATCCCTTTTCCAGGACAGCAGCGATGGTTGGTGATGGGTCTGCTGTTGTTACCTGCACAGCGTGTGCCATGTTTGTCTTCCTCCCGGAAGAAAGAACGGATTTCATCTGCACCAAGTGCAAGTTGGTCAACATTTTGGAAGAAAAAATTAGAGGACTGGAGGCCCAAGTGTCGACCCTACGCTTGATCAGAGAGGATGAAGACTTCCTCGATAGAAGGCAGCATTTAATCCTTCAAGCACGGCAGGCAGAAGAGCCAGAGAGGGCAGTACGTGACCAAGAAGAGAACTGGCAGCATGTAACTTCTAGAAGGGGAAAAAGGCCAGCACGGGAATCCCCCGATGCTATAGAGGTAAGCAATCGCTTTCAAGCTCTCTCCACAGGCTCTGCAGTGCTGAAAGCTCTGGAAGGGACCTCACAAGGAAGAAACCAGAAGGGAACATCATCTACTGGAAGGCATGGGATGCGTAGTCCTACGGATGGGGGTTCCACGGCCACCACCCCCAAAGGGAAACGACGGGTGGTGGTGGTCGGGGACTCCCTCCTAAGAGGGACTGAGCCATCTCTCTGCCGTCTGGACCTGGAATCTCGAGAGGTGTGCTGCTTACCGGGAGCTCGCATTCAGGATGTCACTGAGAGGCTTACCAAGCTGATCAAACCTTCGGATCGCTACCCCTTCCTGCTTCTCCACGTGGGAACTAATGATACGGCCAAGAATGATCTTGAGCGTGTTACTGCGGATTATGTAGCGCTAGGAAGAAGGATCCAAGAATTTGGAGCGCAAGTGGTATTCTCCTCCATCCGCCCTGTTGAAGGGAAAGGACTGGGCAGGGATCGTCGAATTGAGGACGTAAATGCGTGGTTGCGCAGATGGTGTCACAGAGAGGGCTTTGGTTTCTTCGACCATGGGACTCTGTTCCGGGCGCAAGGATTGTTAGGAAGAGATGGGATCCACCTAACGAAGAGAGAAGGAGCATCTTCGTGGGCAGGCTTGCAAACCTAGTGAGGAGGGCTTTAAACTAGGTTCGTCGGGGGACGGTGACCAAAACCCTGAGGGGAGTGGGAAAGTCAGATACCGGGAAGAAATGCAGAGAGGAAGGGGCAAGAAAGGAGGACCCATGTTTCGAATGGAGAAGATAGGACGATCAACTGGTTACCTGAAGTGTTTGTACACTAATGCGAGAAGCCTGGGCAACAAACAGGAAGAACTGGAGGCCCTGGCCCAGACCAAGAAATATGATTTAACTGGGATAACAGAGACTTGGTGGGATGACTCGCATGACTGGAGTGCTGTCATGGAAGGGTATAGACTGTTCAGGAACAACAGGCAGGGGAGAAAAGGAGGAGGAGTTGAACTATATTGAAGAGAGCACCACGATTGCTCTGAACTCCAGTATAAAGAGGGAGAAAAACCTGTTGAGAGTCTATGGGTTAAGTTTAAAGGAGCAAACAACAGCATTGATGTTGTGGTTGGTGTTTGCTACAGGCCACCCAATCAGGTGGATGAGGTAGATGAGGCTTTCTTTGGACAACTGAGCGAAGCTTCCAGATCGCAGGCCCTGGTTCTCGTGGGGGACTTTAATCACCCTGACATCTGCTGGGAAACCTATACGGCAGTACACAGGCAATCCAGGAAGTTTTTGGAGAATGTTGGGGAATAACTTCTTGACACAGGTGCTGAAGGATCCGACCAGGGGCCGTGCGTAGCTTGACCTTCTGCTCACAAACAGGGAGGAACTAATAGGGGAAGTGGAGGTGGGTGACAACCTGGGAAGCAGTGATCATGAGATGGTAGATTTCAGGATCCTGACCAAAGGAAGAAAAGAGAGTAGTAAAATACACACCTTGGACTTCAAAAAAGCAGATTTTGACTCCCTCCGAGATATGATGGGCAGAATCCCCATGGATGTTAACATGAAGGGGGAAAGGAGTCCAGGACAGCTGGCAGTATTTTAAAGAAGCCTTATTGGAGGCACAGAAAGAAACCATCCCGATGCGTAGCAAGAGAGGCAAACATGGTAGGAGACCAGACTGGCTTACAGGGGAAATCCTTGGTGAACTTAAGCACAAAAAGGAAGCTTACAAAGAGTGGAAACTTGGACAAATGACCAGGGAGGAGTTTAAAGGTATAGCTCGAGAATGCCGGGGGGTTATCAGGAAGGCGAAATCGCAAATGGAATTGCGACTGGCTAAGGATGTGAAGGATAACAAGAAAGGTTTCTACAGGCATGTTAACAAGAAGAAGGTGATCAGAGAGGGTGTGCGGCCCCTAATGGATGAAGGAGGTAACCTAGTGACAGATGATGTGGGGAAAGCTGAAGTACTCAATGCTTTCTTTGCCTCTGTATTCACGGACAAGGTCGGCTCCTGGACTTCTGCGCCAAGTGAAGCAAGATGGAATGAAGATGGACAGCCCGTGGTGGGTAAAGAACAGGTTAGGAACTATTTAGAAAAGCTAAACGTACATAAATCCATGGGTACGGACTTAGTGCATCCGAGGGTACTGAGGGAGTTGGCAAATGTCATTGTGGAGCCTTTGGCTATTATCTTTGAAAAGTCGTGGAGATCGGGAGAAATCCCGGATGACTGGAAAAAGGCAAATGTAGTGCCCATCTTCAAAAAAGGGAAGAAGGATGATCCAGGGAACTATAGGCTGGTCAGTCTTACCTCGGTTCCTGGAAAAATCATGGAAGGGATCCTTAAGGAATCCATATTGAGGCACTTGGATGAGAGGAAAGTGATTAGGAATAGTCAGCATGGATTCACAAAGGGCAAGTCATGCCTGACCAATCTGATTAGCTTCTATGATGAGGTAACTGGCTCGGTGGACATGGGGAAGTCAGTGGATGTTATATACCTTGACTTTAGCAAGGCTTTTGATACGGTCTCCCACAATATTCTTGCCAGCAAGTTAAGGGATTGCGGATTGGATAAATGGACAGTACGATGGATAGAAAGATGGCTAGAAGGCCGGGCCCAGCGGGTAGTGATCAATGGCTCGATGTCAGGATGGCGGTCGGTTTCTAGTGGAGTGCCCCAAGGTTCGGTTCTAGGACCGGTTTTGTTCAATATCTTTATTAATGATCTGGATGAGGGGATGGATTGCACCCTCAGCAAGTTTGCGGATGACACTAAGCTGGGGGGAGGGGTAGATACGCTTAAGGGCAGAGATAGGGTACAGAATGACTTAGACAAATTGGAGGATTGGGCCACAAGAAATCTGATGAGGTTCAACAAGGACAAGTGTAGAGTCCTGCACATGGGATGGAAGAATCCCAAGCATAGTTACAAGCTGGGGACAACCGGTTAAGTAGTAGTTCTGCAGAAAAGGACCTGGGGGTTACAGTGGATGAGAAGCTAGATATGAGTCAACAGTGTGCCCTTGTAGCCAAGAAGGCTAATGGAATATTAGGTTGCATTAAGAGGAGCATTGCCAGCAGATCCAGAGATGTCATCATTCCCCTTTATTCGGCTTTGGTGAGGCCGCATCTGGAGTATTGTGTCCAGTTCTGCCCCCTCCCCCCACTACAAAAAGGATGTGAACGCATTGGAGAGGGTCCAGCGGAGGGCAACCAAAATGATTAGGGGGCTGGAGCATATGACTTATGAGGAGAGGCTGAGGGACTTGGGTCTGTTTAGTCTGCAGAAGCGAAGAGTGAGGGGGGATTTGATAGCAGCCTTCAACTTCCTGAAGGGAGGTTCCAAAGAGGATGGAGAGAGGCTGTTCTCAGTAGTGACAGATGGCAGAACAAGGAGCAATGGTCTCAAGTTGTGGTGGGAGAGGTCCAGGTTGGATATTAGGAAAAACTATTTCACTAGAAGGGTGGTGAAGCACTGGAATGGGTTACCTAGGGAAGTAGTAGAGTCTCCATCCCTTGAGGTGTTTAAGTCTCGGCTTGACAAAGCCCTGGACGGGTTGATTTAGTTGGAATTGGTCCTGCCTAGAGCAGGGGGCTGGACTTGATGACCTTCTGAGGTCTCTTCCAGTTCTATGATTCTATAATTCTATGAATCTATGCACTAGCAACTATTTTGGGGACATATTATGGCCTGAGTTATGCAGGTCAGACTACATAATCATAGTGGTCTCATTTGGCCTTAAAAATATCTGAGAGAGATTCCGATGGGGGAAATGAAGCAAAGTAAAAGGAAGCCATAGGAGGAATGGTCTTGTGGCAAGAACATAGGACTAGTCACATAGGGTACATCTACACAGCAAGGCTAAAGTCAAATAGACCTATGTAACTTCAGCTACATCAATTGTGTAGCTTAAGTTGAAATAGCTTCATTCGGCTTTCGGTGCTGTCTACACAGCAGGAAGTGGAAGGAAGAACACTCTTCCTTCGACTTCCCTTACTTCTCTTGAAATGAAGGTTACAATGAGTTGGAGTAAGAAGTCCTCCAGCTTGACATTGCTTTGAAATCAAGTCTTGTAGTGTAGACATGCACTATGTTATTTTTGAATAACATCAGTTATTCTGAAACAAAGCTGCTGTGTAGACTTACCCATAATGATGTGGAGTTCTGGCCTCAATTTTGCCACAGATTTCTGGCTGACCTTAGACAAGTAACAGACCTTTTTTGTCCCTCAGTTATAAAATGGGGATAACACTACTACAGTGAAAGGATGGTTTAAGGATTAATGTATTAATATTTGGGAAAGGGCTTTGATATCCTCACATGAAAGATATTATTGTAATGCAAAGTACTTGCCTAAAGCCACAGAGAGAATTAGTGCTGGACAGGGGAATAAAACCCAAGAAGTCCTGGATCCCAATGTATTCAGTCCACATCTGTCTGAGCAGAACACACCTGGAATTCTAAACGCTAATTTTTTGGACTGGCCATAATAATTTTCATAGTTTTTCTATTATGGCTCTTTGAAAGAGATTGAGTCACACTTTTATCAGTGCATAGAGGCTGGTATCCTATTCCTAATACTCAATATAGTTGTCAACAATAAACTGCTTGTCTAAATACAAGCCAGTTTCAGGAGTTGATGCATAGCACTGTGCTGCTGTCATGAATGACCTTTAACTATTAACCAAAGGCCTGTGTCAGTCTTAATTTTGCTAGAACCCCTCACCTCTTTTGACACTATTTTGGATGACATATATTTATTCTGTGCAGTCACCTATGCCCAACTCCAAGGTAAAATTTGAATTGGGTGTGATCACTTGTAAGCTGTCATTAGTGTTTGTCTCATGAGGATAATTGTTGTTCTTGCTTGTTTTCTTTTCAAAATAATTTATGCTATTACTGGTTTTTAAAGTCGTATTTTCTAGGTTCAGTTTTCAACACTTCTGTGTCCATTACTATCTTACATTGTCAGCTTCTCTAGGAACCGTAGCATATGTACTCATGAAGGCAAATCCTCTCACAAACTGATTTTGTTCCTCTTTCATACTCCTAGAGCAACAATATGCAGAATGACCTTTATTTTAGACTAAGGAAAACAATAAGAAAGAACCAATGGAAAAGTTCCATCGGAAAGCAAAGTGTGTGCCTCTCCTTTTTTTAAAACCCAGTGTCAGCTCTGCTTTAAATATGACCAGTGCTCCTGAGGAAAGGCAGGTTCCTTAAAAATGTAAAAGCACTAGACACAGAAAACAAAAATCACAGGCTGGTCAACAGAAAGAACAAATTGGGGAGTTTTACAAGGGAGTCTACAAGGAGTCTATAGGGGAGTTTATAAGGGTGAAGGAAGAGCAACTATGTGTCCCTTGGGGTGAGTTTGTTGCCTAATGGTTTGTTTGTTGTCGTGTGCCTGCTTAATTGAAGTTTATAGTGTAGCCCAGGAATGGCAAAAGGGCCTCCGCAGGACAGATCCAGCCTGCCAAGCAGGATGGATCCGGCCCACCAAGCGGGTTGATCTGGCCTGTGGATATCCTGCCTCTCCCCCATCCCTAGGCTAATCAGGGCATTTATGCGAAGTCTCCTCCCCTGCCAGGGGCACATGGTGCTTAGAGTTAATGATCAGGGTTGACTCTAAGTGCTGTGCGTTCCTTGCAGGACGGGGGTAGGGCAGGAGGAGACTTCATGAACTTCTTTTCGCCCGCAGGATGCCGCACACCCCTTGCAGGATGGCAGGGCTGGAGGAGACTTCCTAATTGGCCTGGGGGCAGAGGAGAATGCAAAATCTCCTTCTGCCCAGCAAGGGGCACACGATGCTTAGAGTCAGCTGGCAGTTGATGTAAAGCTGGCAGTTGACGTAAAGCACAGCATGCCCTTGCAGGGTAGGGCAGGGGCAGGGAGCAAGAGACTTCCTGTGCTGTCCCTACCCCCAGGCCCTGATTGACCTTGGGGTGGGGGGAGCATGTAAAGTTTACTCCCTCTGCCAGGGAGGTGGGCGCTTAGAGGGAACCAACTATTCAGAACAGCTGGCGATTCTCCCTGGGACAGGGCAGGGCAAAGACTTCACACATTTCCCCCACCCCCTGGTCAATCAGGGTCTGTGGATGGAGAAGCATGAAAGTGCCCTGGCCCCACCCCTCCCACCCGAGGCACCGCCCCTTCTGGGGTGGGCCAGGTCCACTTCAAAAATTTCTGAAGTGGCCCCCTGTCTCAAATTATTGCCCACCCCATGTGTAGCCTGTATGGGGATCTATGTGCTGAACCTAGCAACCTACCAGGCAAGAGTTAGAGCTTCCTAGTCTGCTATCATTTGGTCCCTAATGTCTTTTGGCTTGCTTGGCGGAGGAGTAGTGAACAGGGGCATTTTGTAGGGAAGTTCAGAGCGGGACCATGGGGGCTAGATACATCTAATGAACATGCTCTAAACCAGTGATTCCCAATGGGGTCCTCAGGGCCACCACTGAAGTTCTAAGTCCTGGCATCCCCATGAAGGGTGAGGCTGGGGGGAGGCGCAGGGCTGAAACGGGCGGTTTGCTTTCAAACCTCGAGGGGCTGAAACTGCCCTTCCCTCTATCTGCCCCACTGAAGCTGAGAGCAACACACAGCTAAAACCCCAAGCTCCCCTCTCTCTGTGTCTCCCTTGCTGATATGTGGGGCTGAACCCCTGAGCTCCCCTCACCTTTCAAAATCAGAGAAGCAAGGAGCTGAAACCCTGATGTAGGCAGAAGCCTTGAACCCATGAGTAGAGTTGAGGGAATATAAGGGTCCCCCCTCCATAGGGGCAGTGTTGGTGACAGGTCCATCGCCCCACACATATGCCTCCTCCTTTCCCTCAGCCTTCACTCTCTGGCTAGATCCTAGGTGAGAAGCCAGAGCCAAGAGCTGCCCCTTTGGCTGGTGGTGCTAGTCAGTGGGCAGCCCTGGTATTCACCTGTCTGGCCCCCACGGTTTAGCTTCTCCTCATTTCCCATCACAGCTGCCCAGGTGGGGACCAGACTCCAGGACTGACAAATCCCTTAGGAAGCAGCCCCCAGTGCACAACCTCAGACAGGTCGTTTGGCCTGCTGAGGTGAGGCAGCCAGTGGCAGTGGCACTTCCTCTCTGGACCCCACTGCAGAGTTTGCCCAATGCCTATTGGCCCTTGCTTCCTTCCCCCCAAACAGACATAAAACTATGCCTATGCCCCAAGGTCCCACCCCTGAGCCACAGCCCCAAGTCCCTCCGCTGCTCTTGCTGTGTCATGAAGGTTTTATGGAAGGTTGAGAGAGGTCTAAGGAAGAAAAGGGTTGAGAACCACTGCTTTCAACTATGGCCAATAACTCACCCCAACACACACACACAACAAACCAAAAGAAACCTGTACAAATAATGGAGGCACAAGTCCTGCAGTAGAATCACACACAGTCCTACAGTTTATCACACTGAATGCTGCAGGTATGATTACCTGCCTTGTGGGCAGATGGCATGTGCTCCTCAGAAACTGAAGAAGGGTTCCTGAGACCAGAGTGGCTGAATTGGAGATAAGGAAGACAGTGAGGTACACAGAGGAGACTTTCAGGGACACAATACAATGGCCCCTCTCTCAGTCTTCTATGCTGTTCTGGAGTCTTGGGGAGGAGAACATCAAGCTGGAGATGGAGAGAAATGACTCTATAGTTGGAACCTTCCTTCCCGATAATATCATGGTACCCTCTTGTACTTAATGTATCTCTCTAGAGGAGGAGGCACTGTTCTTAGAAAAAGACAGGTAATAGTAATGGGGGATTCAATGGTTAGAAATATAGATATCTGGGTTTGTAATGAGGTGGAGAGCCATATGGTGAATTGCCCTCCTGGTGCAAAGGTTGCAAATCTCTTGAAACATCTAAGTAGATTTATGTGTAGTGGTGGGGAACAGCCAGTGGTCATGGTACTTATAGGTAGCAACAACAAAGGGAAGAGTAGGAGAAAGGTCCTGAAGACAAAATTTAGATGGCCAGATAGAAGATCAGAACCTCCACAGAAGCATTCTTGAAATTCTTCCTATTCTAGTTAGCCAGGAAGAACTTCAGGATCTTAATATATATGGATAAGACAATGGTATTGGAGGGAAGGGATTTAGGTTTATTAGAAGGAAAGGAGGAAATTATACAGGAAAGATGTGCTCCACCTTCACTAACATGGAACCAGGTAGCTGGCATGTAAAATTAAAAAGGCCATACCACAGGTGATTTTCTAAACTAAGGGCTGGACTAAATGTTACAAGTGTGCAGAAGTATATGATTTGGACAGACATATCCTTTAGGGGAGCATTTATTAAATGGAATACTCTACATCTAGTAAAGAGGAGAGGATAGAAGTTGATAACGTACAGGTAGGAATTTAAGAGAAACAGTCAAATGAAAAAAGACTCTCAATCACATTACATAAAGGCAGATAGCCAAACATTGACAAATTGTATACAAATGTGAGAAGTCTAAATGCTAAGATGGATGAACTTACTGGAGAGCCTGGTATTAAATAAAGAAATTGACAGGCATCACAGTAACTTACTGGAATGAAGATAACAAATGGGCATGGTAATACCAGGGAACAAAATACAGGAATGACAGAGTAGCTTGTGCTGGGGGGACTGGCATTGTATATGAGAGAAATCAAAGTCAAATATAGTATAAATCTTAAACGAATCATACAGTGTTACAGAATGTCTATGGATAGAAATTACATGCTTGTATAATAAAAATATAGCAGTGGGAATATACTACTGACCACGTGACCAGCATGGTGACAGTGATTGAGATGTTCAGGGAAATTAGCAATGCTATCAAAATTGAAAACCCAGTAATAATGTGGGATTTCATCCATCCCTATATTGACTGGGAACATGTTGCCTCAAGATGGAATGGAGAGATACAATTTCTACACACCATTAATGACTGTTTCTTGGAGAAGCTAGTCCTGGAATCTACAAGGGGAGTAGCTGTTCTTGATTTCATTTGAAATGGCACACATGATTTTTCCAAGAGGTGAGTATGACAAAGTAGAAACATATTGGCCTGGTTTACACTAGGAGTTTAGGTTGAATTTAGCCACATACAGTCACTTTTCTAAACAATGAGTCCACAGTACCAAGCTCGTTCAGTCAACTTTAAGGGCCACTAAAGTTGATTTTGGAACTTCTGCTTTTCACAAGGAGTAACACTAAATTCAACCTTGCATGGTTGACTTTACAGTAGTGTACATGCAGCACTGCAAAAATCAACATTCTTGGCCTCCAGGAGGCATCCCACGGTGCCCTGCTCTGATTGCTCTGGCCAGGACTTGAGTCTCTACTGCTCTCCATGTAAACAGGAAAAGCCCTGGGAATCTCTCAATTATATTTCCTGCGTGGACAGCATAGCAAGCACACCACAGAGCAGGTAGCACACCTAAGCAGTACACCTGTCCATGAGTTCAAGTCCCATGAGCTCCAGTTCTTAGGGGTGCATATGTGGGAAAGAGTCAACATGCCTTTTGTAAGGGACAACTATGCCTCACCAATCTACCAGAATTATTTGAAGGGGTCAACAAACACATTGACAAAGGTGATCCCTTGAATATAATATACTTGGATTTTCAGAAAGCCTTTGAAAAGGCCTCATGCCAAAGGCTCGTAAACAGGTATGGGATAAGAGGGAAGATCTTCTCATGACTCACTAACTGGTTAAAAGATAGGAAACAAAGGGTAAGAATAAATGGTAGTTTTTCTCAGTGGAGAGAAATACATAGCGAGATTCCAAAAGGATCCATACTGAGAATGGTGCCGTTCAACATACTAATCAATAATCTGGAAAAGGGGGTAAATAGTGATGTGGCAAAGGTTACAGATGATACAAAATTACTTGGGATAGTTAATTCTAAAGCTGACTGTGAAGAGTTACAAAGGAATTTCATAAAACTGGATGACTGGGCAACAGAATGAAAGATGAAATTCAATGTGGTAAAATACAAATTAATACACAATGGAAAGCAATCCCGATTTATATATACAAAATGATGGCACCTAAATCAGCTGCTACTATTCAAGAAAGATCCTGAAATCATCATGGAGAGCTCTCTGAAAACATCTGCTCAATGTGCAGCAGCAGTCAGAAAAAACTAGCAGAATGTTAGGAACCATTAGGAAAGTGATAGATAAAAAGACAGAAAATATCATATTGTCTCTCTACAAATACATGGTACATCTACACCTTGAATACTGCATGCAGATCTGGTCACTCCATCTAAAAAAGATATATTAAAATTGGAAAAAAGTACAGACAAGGGCAACAAAAATGATTGGTGTTATGGATCAGCTCCCGTATGAGGAGAGATTAAAAAGACAGACCAGACCGTTCAGCATGGAAAAGAGATGACTAATGGAGGACATGATCGAGCGCTAAAATATCATGAGTGGTGTCAAGAAAGTGAATACATAACCAGGGGTCACTCGATGAAACTAATAGCCAGCAGGATTCAAACAAACATAAGTAAGTACTTCTTCACACAATGCATAGTTGCTGGATCTCATTGCCAGGGGATGTTGCAAAACTAAAAGTTCGTGGATGGTGGTTCCACCAATGGCTATTAGCCAGGTCAGATAAGGATGTGACCTCATGCTCTGGGTGTCCCTAACATTCTAGCTGAGTCTAGATGACAGGGGATGGATCACTGGAGGAACTGTCCTATTCTGGTCATTCTTTCTGAAGCACTTGGCATCAACCAATGTCAGGAGACAGGGCACTGAACTAGGTGGATCACTGGTATGCAGGCTCACCAATGGAAGCAGGCAAAGAGGGCAATTGTCCCAGGGCCTGGCAATTCAAAAGGGCCTGGAGTGCCTGGCCACCACCACAGCTACTGCAGCAGTGGTGTGGCCAGAGATCCAGGCCCTTTAAATTGCTGCACCCTCCAGGTGGCTCTGAGGGCTGGGGAGGGGTGCCATGCTCTGGACGGCATGGAGGGCTGACTGCCCCTGATACCACCCTTTCTGCCTGAGGCCCTGTCCCTTCCAGTAACATGGAGCCAGCCCCCTCCTCCCACACACACACACTTTGCCAAATATGGCCTTTCCTCTGTTCTCATATCTCATATACTTGCATAATTGAATTGCTAGAAACTGTGCTGTATGCCCATCAAAGCACATCATTTTACCAACTGTTTTAAAAAGAAGGAAACGTATATCCTGTGAGTGAGTGGGAGGGTGAAATTTCATAAGATTAAATACATTTAAAGAAAGATAAGACCAAACTTTGAAATTGTATTTTACATCAACACAGCAATTTACCTGATGTAATAAAGGAATGCAATTTATGACTAGACCAAATGATTAAGTGCCTCTCTAGAATTGTTTGGGCTGGCTAAACCAACACAACACTTGAACAATTCATTAGCAAACGTAAGAGTCTTATTGGGAGAGATCCAGGTTCTCTCTTAGCAAGACATTTTTCTTTCAACATGAAGCATCTTGCTGACCATTTATTAATATTAGTTGGGATGAGATTTGGCTACATTACAAAGTGTAATTGGCAAGGAACCACCTGAAGTCCAGTCGATCATCACTGTAAGATACTCTGGGCTGAAATTGAAAGTATTACACTGGAGATGTGTTCTAAGAACACATTATTTAATAGGCTTCCTCCCGCCCTGCCAGGAACACGTGGTGCTATGAAGCGCCACACGCTGCTCACAGGGCAGGGGAAGAGCGGAGAAGGCTTTGCTCACTCCCCCGCCCCCAGGCCCTAATTGGCCTGGGACAGGGGAGCGCATAAAGTCTCCTCCCACCCTACAAGCACATGGTGCTTTGAACTGCCATGCACTGCCAGCCTGGGGCAGGGAAGAAAGCGGAGGATGCTTTGCACGCTCCCCTGCCCTCAGGCTCTAATTGGCCTAGGCTCTAATTGGCTTAGGGGAAAGGGAGCAAGGGAAATCTCCTCCCACACCAGAGGCATGGGCAACGTGAGGAAACTTGGAGTGGGGGCAAAGGCACTCCCTCACCCCCAAACCAATCATTGTCTGGGGGTGGGGAACCTGGAAATATATCAGCCCCGCCCCTTTCACTTGATGCCCTGCCCCTTCCTATGTGGCCCAGGGCCACTTAAAAATTTTTCGAAGTGGCCCCCCGGAAAAAATTATTGCCCACCCCTGTCTTCATCCACGACTAGGCCTCATAGATACTTTGATAATAACAATAACTAGTAATAATAATAATCAGCATACAGTAGTGGCATGACTTTATTCCACTGAATCAATAGGAAGACTAAACCAGGTACTATATGTTAAGGATAATCATATCTTCAAGTAGAAAAATTAACCATGTGGCAGATGCTCAGAATTTCCTGTCTTGTTAAAAACAAGATATATATTATGGTGCACTAATGGCACTAATATCAAATTGATATCCACAAAACTAGGATATTCAAAATAAACTCACACACCTATATATATCAGTCTCCCAAACTATATGCTTACAAATACCCTCTCTAAATAAAATCAGCCCTGTTGAATTATGGTAACCAAAATCAGCCCAAACAACCTTAACTCTGTCCAGTAAAGAATAATATTTTAAAATACATTAAAGCAAGTATGTGGAACAAAATATAATACAAGGTAACATACACAAGTGTTCAGTTCATCCACGCTGGTAAAATGTGTCACTGGTCTCTTTCTCAAAACAAGTCACCAAAAATGTGCTACATTGCAAGTGGAGGTCACAATGCAAGGCATACACTATCTGTCCTTTACAAACAGAATGCCCTAGTACATCACAGGATGCAAACATGAACATTACTGCAATTATCACTTTTAAAATTGCAGAGCTCATCAAAAGCCCAAAATATAAAATTTTCACAATAATTCACGGGCTGAAGATCTAAAGTTGTAACAATGACATATCCAAATATTATAACATTCACAGTTAATCTATTTCCACATACATTTTACACAGATTTTTCCTTTTACACACATGCAAAATAAATGTATCTTTAAAAACTAAGGATTATGTAGTATATCAATCAGAAAATATTTACTAATGACAATGCACTCCAGTCCACAAGTCTAATATTTCAAACACACACATTTGTAATAACTGGTTAAAGTTACTAAGGGGGCATAAATCTAGATCCCAAATCACAAACAGGAAGAAATAAACAGTCACACAGCAACATTGGCATCAGAGGGATGAGTTAAGGTGATCTTGGTAACAAAGGCTAGTCTGGATGGGGAAAGGATGGTGTATATGTGAGCACTTACGAATGCATATATATGGGGAGGTGACACATGTAGGCATACGCTTAACAATATTTTCTGACACTTGCAGTTTTGAAAATGTCATTATTGCATCCTTAACTGGTGTCCATGAGGAAGTTTTTTTATATTTGACATATTTTACATTGTAAAACAAAATACAATGTTTCTGGTCAGATCTCCCCCCATACTCATTCCCGCACTTGATAAACTCTCTGCCTTGCTTCACTTACACAGCAGCACTTGTGGTTGTCTAGGAAACCCATCCTGTCTTCTCCCCTGCATCAGGCCTCTGGTAATGAAAGAAATCCCTTTGCATTCTTGGGTCATGTCATGCTAATTCAGCACTCTCTTTATGTGTGAGCCCGGCAGCTGATTTAGTGCGTGATTTGCAATGGAAAATGCTCAGTATGAGACTGTCAGGAAGAAAGAGCTGCCATAAGGGGAACATTCCTTACAGACTGTTACAGGGGCTGGCTACATAGGAATGTGAGCAATCTGTATTCATGGAGTACTGCACCTGCCTGTTTCCATTGAAGTCAACGTCAAAACACACATTTATGTTAAGAGAAGCCGGAGCAGGTCCAGGTAGTAGTAGTCTCTGTTAAGTAGCATGACATCTGCAAAACCTTCTCCGATTGACTTCAACAGGATTAGCCTGTATAAGGATCGCAAGAGAGGGCCTCTGGTTTCATTTACTATACAAGAAAGATGTAATTCCCACAAAAGAGAATTACTTAGCATTTACAAAGGGCTTTTCATCCAGAAAGCTCTCTAAAAACATTAACCAATGAATCCTCCCATGCCTCTTGGGAGTTCGGTGATAACTCATCCAAGGCAATGGAAGAAGGCACAGCAGGAGAGAGTCAGGATTAGATATTGTTAATTTGATGTAGCCTGACTAAACTGTGTACCCTCCATTATTCATTATAGTCAATACAGAAAAGAAATGGCAATTCAATACTTCTCTCCTATCACTAACCCACAAGCAAATTGTCTTTTCTGGGTCAGGTTTGAATCATGAGTCTTGCAAATCAAAATGTAAACCTAATCTAGACCATCATTACTGACCTTAGTTTCAAAACCCAAAACCAGTGTTCTGTTGGTCCATATGAAGTGATGGACCATTGCTGATGTGAATTAATATCCGAAGTGATGCATTTAATTATATGCATTCCTTTTATTCTTGATTGTACTCTACAAAGCATTAGAGCTGTGGCTCTCAACATTTCTAGGCTTCCCAACCTTTCCAATTTGATTTTTCTGGCATATCTCCAAGTTTCACCTCATTTAAAAACTACTAGCTTACAAAACAGATATAAAAATACAAGAAGTGTCACAGCACAGTACTCATGACAAAAAAAAATTTTTTTCTTCATTTTTAACCATATAATTATAAAATTACATAATTTGGAATATTGTACTTAAATTTCAATGTATATTATATAGAGCAGGGCTACTCAACTTTGAGTAGTTGAGTAGTTAGAGCCCCAGGGACCACAATGACACTCACGGCACATGCCAAGGGCCACAACTTAAGTGTAGTTGCATATACATGCAAATATATATGCAAATATATGCAGATAGCTTCTTTCATACTGACGGGCATGAATACAAAGATTAAAGCAAGACTACACAATACAGAGGCTCCATTTAAGTCGGTTCTGCTGATATTAATAAAATGCAATATTTATCTTATTTCCACCCATATGACAGCACTTTTAATGAGCAATGACAGTCCAGGAATTTAACTGCTAAAATGCAAATCAACAGAAGACCATTATATTGACTCACCATTGTGGAGCGTGTTCCCAGTGGAGGCCATGTTCAAAGGATTCCACCTGCGGGCCTTGTGTTGAGCCCCGCGTAAACCCAAACTGAACCGTGGGCCACAAACAGGCCACGAGGCCGCATGTTAATTAGCCCTGATACAGAACAGTATAAACAAGTCATTAAATGAAATTTTAGTTTGCCCTGATTTTGCAAGTGCTCTTATTATACCTGTTTTAAAATTAGGCAAATATCTAGATGAACTGATGTACCTCCCTCCAGAAGACCAATGTGTACCCAGAAAGGTACGCATACCCCTGGTTGAGAATCACTGTATCAAGTATTGATATTTACATTAAGCCATTGTAACAACTTCACCATTCCCACTTCAGGATGGTTCAGAAGTGCTAGTTTGCCTCCTTTGTAAACTTCACACTGTCATACAGGCAGTAAGTATTGCCAGCCCCAAGCCTTCAGAAGTCCAGCCCCCAAAACCATGTGAGTGGCTTAAAAATACCGCATTTGGGGCTTTTATTTGCCTTTTATGTTCCAAACCCTGAGATAACACTTAGGGCAAAAACTTCCTTTAAAAAAAAGAAACCTGAGATTCTCATAACATCACTTGACTACAGGAGTTTGAGGAAAACTATCAAAGGCCATGCAACACAGTTGGTAATAGTTTTAGCCCCATTGTCACCACTGGAATGTTAATTTGCCATGATGTGCCGCATACTGTCAATAATTACATTGTACAGTAAAACTCCAATTGTCCGGCATCCAGTGGTCTGGCACTCTTGATAGTCCGGCACCAACTGGAACCCGGAAGTGCTCCAGCCAGCTGGACAATTGGAGCTCCTGTGAGCCCCACACGCGCTCACGGGCCAGGAAAGAGAAGGGGAGGAGAGGGAAGGGGATTATATCCCGTTTTGCAGGGAGGCAGGGGAAGCCCTGTGCAGCCGCCTGCTACAGGCCAGCTGGGGTTGCAAGTGGTGGCAGAGGAGAGGGGGCGAGGCAAGGGGTGGCACTGCGGGACCAACCTAACAGCACCCCAGCTGCTCTGCTCCACCGCTTTCCCAAGTCTGCCACCGCCGTTTGCCACCAGCCTGCAAGTGGCGGCGGACTTGGGGAAGCAGCAGGGCAGAGCAGCTGGGGTGCTGCTGGGTTGGTCCCGCAGTGCCACTCAGGTAGCAGACCCGTCACAGCCCCTCACCGGAGTACCTCCTGATACTCCAGCATATCCAATAATCCGGCACCCGCTGGGTCCCAAAGGTGCCAGATTATTGGAAGTCTACTGTAGTTAATAATGATTTGCCTGTTCTGGGGGTATATCAACTCACTATCTGGGAGCACCCCTTCCTATTACCTGGGGGTCCCTGCCATCTTCCAGGAATTTGCCAAGCCACCAATGCCTTCCAGGCTGCCTCAGTGACTTAGCCCTCCAGCTAAGCCATGTTTAGTCCCATCGTGTTCCAGAGTTCATAGCTAACAAAACAAGGTCTTTGCCCTAAATTCAAACTGGGCCCAACTCCTCCGTTCGAAGGAATTTACCTTTTCTTTTCTAATTCGAACACTCTTCTACCCACTCTCTAGACTCAGCTTTCATCCATTCTGGACTTCTTTCCATTTCTCTCTTCATCCTGTCCTGGGTTCCTTTCGGTTGCTTCCTATTCCTTTCATAGCAACCGTTCCCAGGCCTTCCTAGCTCTAGTCTTCTCATAGGCCTATGCCTGCTTCAGTGCAGTCCTCTGACTCCTTATAGTAGTGGCAGGCAACCTGTGACCCACATTTCACCTGAGGCCCGTGCACTCCCCTGCTGGTCCCCTTCCCCTACATGCCACCCTCACACACCTTCCCCTAGAGCCTCACACTTCCTCCTCCTCCTCCCTCCCAGTAGTTTTGGAGCACCACAAATATGCTCAGTTTGAAAAAGAGCTAACTAGTAAAAGTGTATGATAGAGAGCTATGCATAGCACTCAAACCACAGGCCACTCAGTGAAATTAGGCCAAACGTAAGTACTTCTTCATACAATGTACAGTAAAACAATGGAACTCATTGCCAGGGGATTCTGTAAAAGCCAAAACTATAACTGGGTTCAAAAAATGAACAGATAAGTTCATGGATGGCGGGTCCATCAGTGGCTCTTAGCCAAAAGTGCTCAGGGATGCAACCGTATGCTCTGGATGTCCTTAAACTTCTGATTGCCAGAAGCTAGAACTGGAGTTGGGGAATGCCTCACTGAATAATTGCCTTGATCACTTTATTCCCTCTGAAGCCTTGGAAGTTGGCTATTGTTGGATATATTAAGTTAGCTGAACCATTAGTCTGAGCTAGAAAGGTCACTCAGTACTATTAAAAAAACCCTAATTTTTCTGTCTCTCTCTAGCTCCTCAAATTCTCTAATTTCAATGTCTTTACAATTTGGAGGTCTCTTGGTGTGTCAGCAAAACCCTAGTGCTGGGTTCATCAATTTCTTAGTTTATGGTTTACTTTTTAAGAGAGCATGAGGAATGACTATGGGAATCAGTGACAACAAATAATTCACTCTGTATCACAAATCATCTTAAGGGAGACAGGAAAGTACTGTGGAGATGAAACAACATTTTTAAATGCAGTGCTACCGGGGACAGGGTTTTAATAAATTATTATTTTGAAAGAAAGGCATTAATGTTTAAATAGTACAGGTTTAATAGGCATAGTCTATTGAAGTCAATGGAGCTACACTAATATACACCAATTGAGGACTTCAAGTCCATTGAAGTCACTTGAGCTACACTAATATACACCAATATCTCTTAATTAATGCTTTCCTTCTGCATATTACTGTCACAGGAAGATGAGCCCCTTGAGGAGAAATGTCTATTGTAAAGTATTGTGATTTGTTAGGCAAGACTTTCTGCTTTGGATGAAGAAAAAAAAGCCATGACTGCTAATTAGAATTTGAGTTCTTTTTTCTTTGTTTCTTTTGTTTTTGTTTTATTTAAGTGTCGCATTAATTAACATGTTTCCAAGAAAAGAACTTCAAGAATGTTGATGAATGTTTATTCTATGATATGGCTGTTAAAATCTGCACTTGCTTTGGAGAGACAGAGCTGTGAGGTCCAGGAGCTTGGGCAAACAACAACATTTATGTTCCTGTAGAATCAGAAAAGTAAGAGCAATTTGCTTGGTCCCTGAAAAAAATGGTCCCTACCTAGCTAAAACTGGTTTTCTTGTATTTGTATCACCACAGTCCAGCTTCTTTGTCACATCTGGGAAACCAGCCTGCAGCTTATCATCATTAGATCTATTACTCATTGTGGTGTGTGTTGTTCTCTCATTTCTTCAGCAACACCAAGGAACTAAGTGAAGATAAATTAAATTCGTTCTAGTTTGCTGCTGCCCTGGATAATTTTTCTAACACACAAGGCCTGTTCTCCCTGCATTTTTAGGTTCTCTTCAAAGACTAACAGGCAAATCATTTAGCAACAATCTGAGATAATTCAAAGGATCAACGCAACATATGTACAAGTACAGCTGCTAACGCAGTAGAAAATGAACAGAGTGGAGTCTTAACAGAGTGGGTTTTATCTAATTTATGCATGTATCTCCACTGAACATTTTCAGCGTTACCAAGCATGGCTGAATTTGGCTACCTTGTAGTTCAACAAAATATGAATATTGTACATTTACATAGTGCCTTTCATTACTGCAATTGCTTTACATACTCTGAGCTACATCCAAAAGTCCTTACTCACTGAAAAGTCTCAGAGTATGTCTATACTACAGTGTTATTTCGAAATATCTTATTTCGAAATAACGCGTCTCCAGACAAAATGCATTTTGAAATAGCATTTTGCTATTTTGAAATAGCTCATCCACACTGAGTGGACTCTGAATCGCATTTAAGGCTGGCCGGAACCACTTCCAGCAGGGCACCAGGTCAGGACTTACTGTGTGGGGCTGCTGCCTGAGGCTATTTGAGGTTTGTGCTTAAAGGGATCCCCCTGGACAGCCAGTTCTAGGTTTCCCTGCTTGCTTGTCTACCTCGATGAGGGACAGCAAAGCATTTTGTCCCTGCGTGCTCTGGTTGCCCTCACTTGGGACACCACAGCACTCTGCAACATGGAGCTAGAGCTGCCCCTGGGCATTCTGGTGCTTCTCTTTGACGCGTTGCTGCGAGCCTGGCTGCACTTTCTGCAGGCTTCCATCTGGGAGGTCCATCGGGGGGCTGTCAGTATCCAGGAGGCCCTGCAGGAAAGCTTCCACCCTGAGGAGCACTAAGAGCTTCCTTGGTGTGCCTTCCTCGGGGTTGTGCCTCATTCCTCCCTCACGTCCTTCCACTTACCCCTCACTAACCCCCCTTCCTGATGTCAAATAAAATACACATATTTTCATGAACACAAACTCTCTTTATTTAACAAAACTGGGGGCGAGGGAATGAAACTCTGGTGAAACTGGGGAAAGGAGTCGGGAGAGGGGAGGGGAGAGGGCAGAAGAGAGGGTGAGAGAGGGGAGGGGGAAACCTGGGAGGAGGGATCTGGAAGGGGGAAGCAAGGGGAAGAAGGGGGAGGAGAAGCTCAGGGCTGGGCGTATCACCGGACCAACTTGATTGTCATGCAAACCTGCTCCTGGGTTCACGTGTGGCCTTTGGTGGTCAGGCTGGCAGCTATCCTGCCATAGATGGCCGCATTCCTCCATCTAGTGCGGAGATCATGGATGTTGGGGGCATCCCCCCAAACCTGAATAAGATCCATGATCTCCACCCTGGACCAGGAAGGCGCCCACCTTCTCCAGACCCTAGCATGCTCCTGGGAGCTGGCAGACTGCTCCTGGGGAGCAGTGGAGGGCTGTCTGCCAGTGGCTTGCTGGCTCATGGTTTGGGGCCACTGGGTCAGGGGCAGTGACTGCTGGCTCTGGGCTGGCAGGCTTGGAGCTGGCATGGGCACTGTGGCCAGAGTCTACCCCTTTAAGGACTCCTGGGGGGGAGAAGGGGAGGAGTGTTCTTGGTCGAGTGGCCACCAGGGCACCCTGGAAGGCTGGAGGCCCCCTATTTCGAAATAAGTGTCTACACAGCACTTATTTCGAAATAGCTATTTCAAATTTGGCGTTATTCCTTGTAGAATGAAGTTTACCAAATTCGAAATAAGCGCTCCGCTATTTTGAATTTATTTTGAAATAGCAGTTTGGCTGTGTGGATGCTAGGAAAGTTATTTTGAAATAATGGCTGTTATTTTGAAAAAACTTTGCTGTGCAGACATGCCCACACTGAATAACGAACTGAGACAGGACTTCAGCATATGTTCTTACACCTGAGGTTCTCAAAGTGTGGGCAATAGACCACTTACAGAACTAGATGGTCATAGGACTAGCTCCTCCTAATGTCCCACAGATACATTTCATTAAAAGACAGAAAGCGGGATATTAAAAGGTTTCCTAATTAATTCTGCATGTAAGCACCGACCGTAGTTAGCACGGAGAGAAACTACTCTGAGAGATGGGTTCAAGTTCCTGCTGCCTATGTACCTCTGGGCAAGTCATTTAACCCTTCTAGTCTCAATTCACTATCTGTAAAATGGAGAAAATCATACTTTCCTCATGCACAGAGGTATGTTGAGAGGACATACTGCATTAAAGACTTGGAGGCACTCTAAAGTAAAGGGAGCCTTAATAGGGACTTCAAATAGAGTCAGAGGTACAGTCATGAATGGCAGGAGAGATGGTCAGCTCAATCAAAAATGGGAGGGAGAGGTGTCTTTGAGACAATCAAATGCGGTGTGTATTCTGAAACAGTTTGAAACTCCCCACTCAAAAAGAATCACACTTTGCCTCTAGGCTGCAGGGAACAAGTAGACTAATGGCTGTCTGACTAACATGCTGTTCAAAATTCCCTGCTCTTTATATTTAAAATAGTAATCACACTTTACCTTTGAGACAAGGACACAAGCAGACAAATGACTGCCTAACATGCTGTACAGCTAAGATGGGTAGGAACCTGAACTTCTGGCCAGGAGCACGGGTCAAGAGCTACTTGTTAATGGTAGTAATCTAATGCACTGGTGGGCAAGCTATGGGCTATAAGTAGCCCATCAGGGTAATCTGCTAGCAAGCTGCCAGACATTGTTGACTTTAACTATCAGCAGGCACGCCCCCCCCCCCCCCGAAACTCCAAGGCCCCATTTGTAGTTCCTGACCAATGGGAGCTGTTAGAAGTGGCAACCAACATATCCCTGTGGCCCATGCCACTTCCTGCAGTTGGCTGGAAATGGCGAGCTGCAGCCAATGGGAGTTGCAGGGGGTGTTCCTGCAGACAGTCAACAAAATGTCTCATGGACCTCCAGTGGATTACCCTGATGGGCCACCTGTGGCCTGCGGGTTGCCCACCACGACTCTAATGTCTATGCAGAGCAGAGAAATCCAGAGCTTTTAAAGAGTGCATGTCACCTGCTGCAACAGCTTCAAATAATCTTTAGAATCTGAGAAGTGTACAGCAGCATGGAATGGAGGGAGGGTCAGTCTGGAGGGAAACTACAGGCAAAGAGATCAGGCTGCTGGGGTCTCTCTTCTGTGAGACACTGTGTTGCTGTTTCCCAAAGCCCATATACATATCCACAGAGGTGTACACAGTATGTTGGCTGAACACTATACCTATATAAAATTCCAGAATTGTTGCCCCTCTGTGTGTCATTCTAAAGCCTAGAATGTGTGCTGAATCAGTGTGAAGCAACGGAAACAACTACAGGGCTTTTTGTTCAGAACATTATAAAGTTCATTCATCTCCGGGCTTCACCGTCTGTTACCCTCTGTTTTATAAGTTTTCATATTTGGCTTTTTAAAAAACACACAACACTATGAATTTGTGACAGCATGGGTGTTCTGCTACTCGTACAGCTGCCATGAGTGAAGCTTGGAAACTTCTCAGTACCTAGTTATGTAAATGGTGCTAATGATGAGACCCTGAGAGAAAACCATGCCTTCTTCCCTTGTACTACTCTGTCAGCACACAGACATGGTTACCTGATCAGGGAGTGTGATTTTTGTTACAGATCATCTATTTTGCTCCTTAAAAGCCAGAACAATAAGGATGATGTTCACTTACCACCAGCAGCACAACAGCAAAATTTGCCATTGGACTCCACAACCAGAACAGCCACAAACCCTCTTACAAAGGTTATTTGCTTCCTCCTCATTACATCAGTCCTCATGCAGGTGGGGAAATTTTACTGATAGCTAGAAGAACAAGATTAAGAAGCACAACAACAAAAGAATGAATAAAGCAGAGTATCCACAGCTCCTTATGTGATACTATTTCTACCCTTTGGTCCCATCATTTATTTCTTCTTCAATAGATGATGTTTCATCTTTGTAGCCTCCAGTGGGTTTGGTGATAGAAATGTAGCCGTGTAAGTCTGGTGTAGCTGAAGCAAAATACAGGACTGCGTAGCACTTTAAAGACTAACAAGATGGTTTATTAGATGATGAGCTTTCGTGGGCTGTACCCACTTCCTCAGATCAAATAGTGGAAGAAAATAGTCATAACCATATATACCAAAGGATACAATCAAAAAAATGAACAAATATGAAAAGGACAAATCAAATTTCAGAACAGAACGGGGATGCGGGGGGGGAGGTAAATGTCAGTGAGCTAATGATATTAGAGGTGATAATTGGGGAAGCTATCTTTGTAATGGGTAAGATAACTAGAGTGTTTGTTGAGACCGACGCATAAAGTGTCGAATTTTAGCATGAATGACAGTTCAGAGGATTCCCTTTCAAGTGCAGATTTAAAAGGTCTTTGAAGCAGGATGCAGGTGATTAAGTCGTTGAGACAATGTCCTTTCTGGTTGAACTGGCAAGAAACTGTTTTTTCTTTGTGATCCTGTCTAATATCTGTTTTGTGGGCATTGATCCTTTGGCGAAGTGTCTGAGACATTTGTCCAATGTACATAGCAGATGGACACTTTCGGCACATGATAGCATAAATTATATTTCTGGATGCGCAGGAATATGTGTTCGTGATCTTATAATTCACTTGGTTAGGTCCAATAATGGTATCAACAGAGTGAATATGTGGACAAAGCTGGCAACGGGGTTCTGAAATTTGATTTGTCCTTTTCATAGGTGTTCATTTTTTTTTAAATTGTATCCTTTGGTATATATGGTTATGATTATTTTCTTCCACTATTTGATCTGAGGAAGTGGGTCTGGCCCACGAAAGCTCATCATCTAATAAATCATCTTGTTAGTCTTTAAAGTGCTACATAGTCCTGTATTTTGCTCCAGTGGGTTTGAGAACTAATGTTATAGTTTAGAAACAACAGGGTTGATTAAAAATGCAAATAACCTTTGCCAATATCCTCTTTTGTAGAGCAGAATGATTTTTACTGTCCTCACGTCCCTAGCCTATTAATCAGACTATTACCAATCTGATTTCCAATTTTTGCACTACCCTCTACCACATTAATCCCTTTTGATGGTACTGCAGACTCACAGTTTTACCATGAATCTCATGATATTTGTGTTGAACTCCAAGTCCCAGCTCCAAGTGCAGTAAGAATCTCGACTAATATTTTTTTCCTTTGAAGGAGAGACTTGGAGTGCTCATGGTTAAACCAATAGAAAACACGACCTGAGCAAATCCACCAGGTAAATTACAAAAATCAAATGTATTGTTATAATATAAAAAAATCAAATGTATTGTTATAATATAAAAATATTGTTATATTAAAATATTTATTTTCAAGCTATTAGTCTGATTTTAGAGAATTTAATGCTTGGGGTTGGTAATACTGTTGAAATCACTAGACCCCAAATAGCATAGATTGAGCGAGTGTAACTGAAGACAGATTTTATCACTTACATGGGCATACAGACACTGGTGGAGTAAAAGCATAAATGATCTATACCGCAGAAGAGATTTTGCAGCCAGTGCTGAGTCACCCTTTTGGGGGTTGGGAAATCCCCACCTGCTGCTTTCAGAAGTCCACAAGACTGTGCAGCGGGCTAAAACAAGGCTTACATGGGGCTGAAGTCAGTTTCATCTCAAGGAACAAGAGGGTTTATCAAAATGCTTTTTTTTAAAATCAGTATTTGCTCATAGCACATAATTAATTCTCTTTTTAAAATGCATCTTAATTTTGAATAAGATTGCACACGTGGATTGTTAGGGCTGTATTCAGAACATAATCACACGCTTTCCACATTGCAAATAGAATCAGCAGCAGGATGCAGATTCCTATTCTGAGCATTGGGAACTCAAGTATTAGCCCCAGCTGGCCAAATGAATATGCCAGACAAGGATTTTGAATAGAATTTTGTGTGGCAGATGAAAGAAAGAAAAGCCCCCCAAAGGAGTGTTCTAATTATATGTAGAATAACTGCAATTGCATTCACGGATGCTGTACTTAAAGAAATTGTGATCTACATTTTAAAACAATAAATACAGTACATGCATGAATGTTCCTTTTAAAATATTTTTGCATAGTTGTGTTCATTAAAGCACTCTCAGCATGTTTTAAACTAGATAGTGGAGAGAAGTTTGAGTAGCGTCATTTGGGAAAGGTTGCTGGAGCTTTGACCTGATTGTCAATCCCATAAGATCACCTCAGAAAGCACGGAGTAACTTTTCATACAAATTAAAGACACAGAAGTACCTGTACAAATAATGATATCCTTCCTCGGCTGGGATCTACCTACCTGTGCAGGTAGGTTTCGTGTGGGACGCTCACGACAATAAGCTTTGGATTTAACTGCTTGTGGCACTCTCACTGATGGGCTTTCAGGACTTCTGTGTCAGGTATACAGCAGAACTAGAGTCAGTTGATATTTATAGTTCAGTACCAGGCCCATATACTTTTTCAAAAGTTTGATTGAGGGGATGGCAGAGCATGAGGGAATTTTTAATTTGGGAACACGACAACTGGGCTGAAGCATGTCAGAGGACTTCTAATCTCTCTATGTTTTAGAGAGTTTGTACGTCTGTGAGTCCGTCCTTCTATGAGTCCATTTGTTCAAGAACTACTCCTAATTGGTAAGAGCTAGGACCACCAAATTTGGAATGCAGCTTCCTCTTATCCTAACTTAAAGCAAGGTTTGGTTATGCCAGGAAAACGGGATATGTCTGGAATACGATTGTTTTCCATAACACAGAAAGGGAGAGGGCTGAGAGCAGGGACAGTTATGCTCTACAGTGACCACCGGGGGGCAGTGGTCACAGGGGACAGTTACACTGCAGCGTGATGACAGGGGGATGGCTGCACCAGAAAGAGAGTGGTAAGAGGGGACCAGGGCTCTCCACACTGCTGGCCACTGGCCACACACCCTGCTCCCAAACACGTCCCGCAGTCCTCAGCCTCAGCAATGGATGGGGGGAGCCCCACTGTCCAGTGGTCCACCCATTGGGGGCCCCCTCTGTGAGCTCCACCCGGGCTAACCAGTACAGCATTGCCCTCCCCAAGGAGCCACTGGGGCAAGGCACTGCACCCCTCCCCACAGGAGGGTGGGGGCAAGCAGGGGGCAAGCAGCTGAGGTGGGGGCAAGCAGCTTCAGTGCACTCTTCACCACCACAGGCAGTCCTCCCTCCTCCCAGGCCTCCCAGCCCCCTGCCCTGAACCTGCTGGCCTAAATCCCCCATCCCCCCGATCTGAATTCTGTACCCCTCACCTTGCACCTCATACACCTCCCAGCCCACTGCTCTGAGCTCCCCTCCACACCCATCTCTGCCAAGCTCCCTGCCCTCTCTGTCCTGGGCCCCTCACCCTCAATCCTCTGCTCTGACTCCTGCACCCCTACTACCTGCCCTGTCCCCCCAGTCTCTGCTCTGTCTCCTGAACCCCCCACACTGTCAGACCCCTGTTCTGAAGGAACCAAGCAATGAATTTACTTTTCATTATTTAGGCTGTGATTGCTTAGCTGGAGAATCTATGGCTATGTCTACATTGGCAAGATTTTGCGTAAATATTTTTAACGCAAGAGTTTTTGCGTTAAATATTTGCACAAGAGACAGTCTACATTGGCATGTGCCTTTGCACAAAGATGTGCTTTTGCACAAAAGCATCCATGCCAGTGTAGACACTCTCTTGCACAAGAAAGCTCTGATGGCCATTTTAGCCATCGGGCTTTCTTGCGCAAGAAATTAACACTGCCTGTCTATACTGGCCTCTTGCGCAAGAACACTTGTGCAAGAGGGCTTAGTCCTGAGCGAGAGCGTCATAGTTCTTGCGCAAAAAGTACTGATTTCTTACATTAGAACGTCAGTGTTCTTGCGCAAGAACTCGCTGCCAGTGTAGATAGGTGGCAAGTTTTTGCACAAAAGCAATTGCTTTTGCGCAAAATCTTGCCAATGTAGACATAGCCTATAAGTGGCCATTTCACTTTCATTTCTAGTCAATTCCACCTTCAGGTTCTCACACAGCGGCACAACACTTTATTGTTTTTGTTGCAAAAACAGCAGGAAATGGACAAAAAAACCGGCTTCCACTGGACTCTTTGCATATATATTTTGAAACATTTCTACTGGTTTCAGGTTAGATGACAGAATATCTTTACAAAAGCAACATTTTTTGCTTTATTTTAACCAGTGTCCTTTGCTGTTTTTTCTATTAAAGCTTCATTTCAGTCATTTTCAGAAACCTTAATATGAAGCCGGGTAGTATCCACCATCATTTTTTCATCAGTCATGCACATCATGCTGAAATAACAGTGTAACTTGACTGGAACATCCTGACATGTTTGTGGCAACACCACAATAGCCAGGATACTTGACCCATTTACTGCTTTGAGGCTCTCGGCATCTCTCTCTTTTTATAGATTAAAAAAAAGTTTCCTGTGGGCTGACAATGATGTCATCATGTCATCTGCATCCACAGGAGCCAAGCCCCACCCACTCCCAGCCTGGCCTTCCCCTTCCCAGCAGCCAGGGGGAGGGTAGCGCCAGGGCTTGCCTTGACCTTGGCCCGGTCCTCCTGGGGGCGGAGGGAGAGCTGGGGCTGCCTATTCCCAAAGAGATGGGGGTTGGCAAGCATAGCAAGCAAGGAGGTGCAGCCCTCTAGTGACCTGTAAAAATGAGTTTGTGAAACTTACTTCCTAGGGGCTGCTCCAATCTGCCAGCTTTTTCTCACATAAATTAGATGTGAGTGTGCATGGAAGGGAGATGTACAAAGAGCTGAGGATTTTTTTAAAAGCACGGAAACGTTAGAAAACCCTTTAAAATGTCAAAACCAGAGTAAACTTGGCATTTTCATTAACAAACCTGATTATTTTTCTATTTCAACATTACAAGGATTTGTAAAAAATAAATCTGAAAACCTAAGGCTATGCCCACAAACAGCACTGGCTGCAAGACATAAAGGCTAAAAGATTATGCTATATTGCCTAGAGAAGGCTGTTCTTCTCAACCCACATTGTATCAGTTTCTTGCATAAGTGGTGATGTAAACCTAAACTAAGGCATTAAGCGTATGGTAAAATTTATTCTGAAGATTCTCAGTGATTCTTCCAAATATTTACATTAGTTTGGTGAGTACACAGTTACTGACCATTCGAATTTATGCTGCCATTCAAAACTTGGAACAAGACAAGGATTAGTATTTTTGCCTGCTGCTAACTCAATGGTCTTTCAGAGAACAATATTTGGGTGAAGAAGTAACTTTGCATAGGGCTAAAATTAGCAGCTAACAGAATTAACGAACCTTTAAAAAACATTCCTAAAGTTGTATTTCAAAAGGCTGCGGATATTCTTGTCAATGAAAATGACCTAACATGAAGTTCTACATACATTTAGTTCATCTCGTACAAATAAATTAAGAAAACAAAATTGCATTGTCTGATATCAGGATCAGTTAATGATACTTTCCTTGAACAGTGGGAGTGTTATGAAATAAGTGCCATGCAACAGAAACTTTTTCTCTTTTAGAAACATGAATATAAAAAAACAGATTTATAAAGCAATTCATGGAACCAAGGCAAACGCCTGACATTTTCTATTAATTATTAATCAATCCCTCAAGAGTATTAGTTGTCACCTTTTAATTTCTTGTCCAGTGGCACAGAGGAACTGGAAATGACATGGACAAACACACAGCATGCAGTTGGAAGAACATATATCACCCAGTATGCTGGTGCTGTTTAATGGGCAAATGGCTGGCTGGCATTACCCAAGAGGCTAGCTGAAAAACAAATGGGGCAGCAGCAGCCCTTGATAAAAACTTCTGATATTTATATCAGTTAATCACTTCTTGCTTGCATGCTGTTGTCCAGGGCAGTGTCTGTTATGCTGTTGTCTCTGAAGGGAACAGGAATTATTTATATCATCCTGTATTTTTTTCATACTTTAAACCTTCAGCCATTTTATTTAGAAGAAAAAGCCTGGCTTCTACAAAAGCTGGCAATTAAAAAATACTCTTTCCCCAGAGCACAAGCCATATAAACAGACTGTGAGTGAGAGAAGCGTGCACTGAATGCATACTCATGCCATGGAAAATCAATATTCCACACAATTGATGTGTTTTTCCCTTCCTTGAAAGAGGCTAGCAGTCCTGGCTGGCATCTCCCCTTTCCAGCCAGAAATGAAGGATTTAAGACGTGTCAGTGCAGAAAGCCGTGACATCAGACAGAGAGAAAGAGAGAGAGGGAGAGAACATTGTCTAGTTGTTAGGTCATTTGACTGGGCGTCAAGAATCCTGGAAGACCATGTCCAATTATTCTTCCTCCCTGTGCCAGGCTTTCTTCATCTAGGAACTGGTAAAATACTTACCTCGCTAGCATATCTCAGAGGGATTAGACCTAGGGGCCCTGATATTCGAGTCATGAAGTCAAAGGGCGGTTTGCCTAAGAGGTGAGGAATCAAGTCAAATGAGTTTGTTTTGCATTTGAAACATAGCCAGAAGGGTAAATCCTCTCACCAGAGGAGCTGTTTGGAAATACAGGCACATTTTTTTATATGAATTATAAAACTTTTGTTAGTTGAATTTTAAAATTGCTTATCTTGAACCCTAGGTTGGAATTTAACCAAGCAAATTTCATGACTCACTTAAAGTAGACTGTTATGATTACTCATTAATATATGTTTAATTTATCAATCAGTCGCTATATAAGTAATGTAAATCACACTAGCATTATTTAGATAATTACTCTTTTATTGATCCATTAAAACTAGAAGTTTGAGGATATATTTGAAAGGCTCATTATTTATTTAGTAATAATTTCTTTGGCATAAAAAGAACAGTCACAGCAAGTTAATTACGAATCAATTAACTGCTACAAGAAGAGACATTTAAGCAGGACAATGTGCAACAGGTAAATGAGTCGGGTACATGTAACTACAGCACAAAATCACTACAGTTTGTTGACACTTGTGGCTGATAGCATGGGTTCCTGCCAAACAGTCATGAAAAATAAAGGAAAAGATTATATGCAACTTCTCTACAAGGGACTTTTCACTTTATGACCCATCTAGATTTGTTGAGTCTGCCACTTTCTCATTGGAGAGATGCATATCTATAAAGAGAGCCCACGAAAAAGCTAAGTCCTCAAATAAGACTCAAGTGGGATTTAGGAAGTGTATAGGCTTTGTGTTGTGTTTCTGTGCAAGGGGGAGAATTTCAACCTATATGAGATTGGAGAAATCATTTCATTTTTGTGCGCTTCAGATTCTCCATCAGTAAAAGAGGGTAACAACCCTGACTAACACCACAGCAACTTTGTGAGGTTTAACTCATCAATGTTTGTAAAATGCTCTCAGATTCATGAAAGAAGAAGTTCTACAAAATTGATTGTTTTGTTGCTATTATTACTCTGGGAAGGCATCTGTCAATTGCATGTTAAATTATAGTGTCTTTTCCTTATTCAGAAACAAGACAAACAATATACTAATCATCTTGATAACCATTTATTGCGTTTTATTAAGCAGTGGAAGAATGCCTAAAGCATGTACTTCCCACAAAGGGGATGTAGTGTAGAGAACCACCATTACTTATCATTGATGGCACATCATGAGTGTACTCAAAAGCATTTGCGATGGACAATGGAAGGACCAGCTTCCTCATATTCATCTTTGCTGATCCACATTTGCTGGAAGGTGGACAGAGAAGCCAAGATGGAGCCCCCAATCCAGACAGAGTATTTACGTTCTGGTGGTGCAATCATCTATAAGAGGAGAGAAGTGTAATTTTTTACAAGGAGAGAAATGACTAACTCACACAGTAACATCTCTCGTCAGCACCACAAAAGAGCTAAAGAGGTAGTCATCCCTTCTGCCTTGCATGCAGAATTATTAGCTCCTGCCTATATGGACTAGATCCTGAGAGAAAGCCAATAGAGTGGCAGATACTCAGCATTATTCTGAGTCAGGTCTGAACTTGATAATGAAAAATGGGCAAGGACCAAAAGTCAGGTATCTTCAAATAGCCAGGAGATGTTAGTAACTTGATCCACCTTGAAGCCAAGAAAGTGCTCATCAGGTGTTTTTTATGACATGTATCAAGATGAAAACAACCTGTTGCTACCCATGTATCTGGGTATCCCAGCATATTACTATAATCCCTAGATGCAGCGGCAGATATAGGGCAGGGCGAGCGGGGTGGCTGCCCCGGGCCCCACAGTGCAATAGGCCCCGCGCTGAGCTGCTGCACGGGGCCCAAACGGCTGCTTGGGCCACTTGCTCCTGCGTGGCATCCTGGCTGAGCGGCGCAGAACTCAACTGAGCGCCATGGCAGGAGGCAAAGGGGGGCAGAGCGGTGATGTACACGGCCAAGGGGCAGGAGGTGAAGGGCATGACAGAGGCTCCAGGTCCCGTCCCCTGGCCGTGTACATCACCACCCCGCCCTTCTTCACCTCCCGCCGTGGCGCTCGGTTGAGTTCTGCGCCGCTCAGCCGGGACGCCGCAAAGGCCCAAACAGCTGTTTGGGCTCCGCGAGTGAGAGGCAGGAGGGGGAGGACTAAGGAGAAGAGAAAGAGAGAGAGTGAAGCAGGAGGAGGAGGAGAGAAAGAGAGAGAGTGAGGCAGGAGGAGAAGAAAGAGAGAGTGAGGCAGGAGGGGGAGAAGAAAGAGAGAGAGTGAGGCAGGAGGAGAAGAGAAAGAGAGAGTGAGGCAGGAGGGGGAGGAGACTTAAATACAAATGTAAATTTTTAATTATGAATGCAGAATTTTGTTTAAGAATGACTTACAAGATAATTAAAATAAAAATTATCCAACTAAATTAAGTTTCTATCAAATTTGCCCAATTCACATTTAATATGAAAATAGAGCATTTGATGCCTTTTTTCTATTTTTTCTCCAAAAGGTGGCCCCACAAAATTGTGCTGCTCTGAGCCCCATAAAACTCTCATCCACCCCTGCCTTGATGCATATGGTCCAATATACTTTGATTTTTCTCTCTAGTAAGCTGAGGTTGCACAGGACTTCATGATTGGCCTCCTTATCTCTTAAACTAAGATTTTAAAAAATGATTGTGTTTGGCAGCTCAATCTGAGACACTTTAAAGGAGTCTCAAAGAGCAGGTGTTGAGCACTTTTGGAAAATCAGGCCCCCATTAAGGTGTCTCCCATTGAGGCCCCCAAAATCACTAGTAACTTTTGAAATTCTTGGCCCTAGCTGTGTAGTAAGCTCTAAATGAGAGGCTTAATTAATTAGATTAAGGGAAAAGAGTTGTACTGCTGCTTGTCATTATTTCTATTTCAAGAGAAAGTTACCAGAAAAGTTTGATTTAGTGAGTGTTTAATTTGGGCAGCATCTTGTGGCTTTCTTTGTTGCTTCTTAGCAAACCCAGAGTTGGTCCTCAGAGCTTTAATATCTGAGAAGAATAATTTTTGGCACCCTCACTCAAGTCCACAAAGTTAATTGCTCCTTCCCTCTCAGTATGATCTAGTGGATAAAGACCTCGACTTACTCCTAGACTTGGGTTCAATTAACAGGTCAGCCCCTGAGCTGCTGTTACTATGGGCAAGTTGCTTCATGTCGATGTGCCCCTGTTTATCCTCCCACCATTCTTCTGTCTTGTCTATTTAGTTTGTACATTCTTCAGCGCGTGTAGCGGGAATGTCTGATGACAGCTGGCCTAGTTGTCTCATAGTTTCTGCCAGTTTGATCATCCCAGAGGGAGCCCAGACTGTGACCTTTGGCTCCAATTGTTCCCACTGTGCTGGATCACTACAAAGGAGCAGGGGGAAGGGTAAGGAACAGCGCAAGGGGTGGGGGGGAGCTGAGCCCATCTATGCCAGCAGACACTGACTCAGGCCCTAGGGGTTTATCAAAGTGCTCAGCCTTGTTACTGAGATACCCCAAATTATGTTTTCCACTGGGTCATTTCCTTCTAATCTGGAATGCCTTGGTTTGAGGCACAGCCACTGGCTTAGCAGGCTCTCTTTGGGCTCTTCAGATATATTTACACTGCAATTAGGCACCCACAGCTGGCCCAGGTCACCTGACTCTGTCTTCCAGGGCTCAGGCAAGGAACTGTTTAATTGTGGAGCAGACATTCAGGCTCAGGTTGCAGCCTGAGCTCTGGGACCCTCCCACGTCACAGTCTCCGAGACACCCCTGTCCTCCTTTGGTTCCTGCAGCTCCAACCTCTCCTGCTTCTCCTCCCACCTCTTTGGTTGCTCGATCACATGGTCTCTTCTGATAGGTTTTCTCTTCTCCTGTTCCAATTTCCATTAGTATCAACTGGGGTCTGTTGTTGATTCCCTCTTTACATTTTTTTAGGAGACCTCATTCATTCATACAGTTTTAATTACCATTTTCTGCCAGTAACGGACACATCTGTCTCTGAATCCTGACATTGATAAATTAAAGAAAAGAGGTTAGATGACCTGTCCAAGGTCACAAAAAAGGCAGGAACAGAATCCAGCTACACCAGCTCCCAGTCTTATTTTCTAAGCATTAAACAACACTCATTTCTTAACAAAACAAACATGAAAAAAATCTGCATAAGGCCAAACTTACTGATCCTTCAAACCACATAGGAAAGTGTTCAGAACTTCGAGAGTCAAGGTGCACCTGATGGGGCCCAGGGTGTCAGTCCATTCCTGCTGAAACCCTGAGCAGCAGCAGGTATACCCCACAGGGCTGAGGCCCCAAGACACCTTTCCCCACTGGGCAGAAGCTCCTACGCCATCATCACACCGAAAGGCAGAGGTCCTGAGATTCCCCACCACCACCACCACCCAGTCTTGTAGGTAAACAATGGGAGGGCCACAAGATGCACTTTAATGGTAAGACAGCTGCATGGGACTCACAAGCCACAGTTTGGCTATGCCTGGTATGAGGTGTTAGGATTACCTTAATCTTCATAGTACTTGGAGCCAAAGCTGTGATCTCTTTCTGCATGCGATCACCAATACCTGGGTACATTGTCGTACCCCCAGATAGCACATTGTTAGCATAGAGATCCTTGCGGATGTCAATATCACATTTCATAATGCTGTTATAAGTAGTTTCATGAACACCTGCAGATTCCATTCCTGTTTGAAAAGAATATTTCAATACATTACCTCCATATGTTAAGAAATCCATTTCACCTGTTTCTATACTACTGTCTACATAGAAAGATGATTCACACAGATCAGAGTCAAAGGGCCCCAAACACACCATATTTTCTGACATTGCTCCCTTAAGAAAATTCCAGTACCAAGCTATCAGATGCTGGAAGGGGGAGAAAGGAAGATAAAGACAAGTTCAATTTTTTTACCTTTCCTGTCAACTACACATGGGAACAGGGTTATAAATGGCATGCATTAAATAGACTTGAAAGAAGAAATATCCTCTTCCACTGTGTTTTAATGCTTGGAATTTAGATGGTCTCAAATATAAATTGATGACATTATTTAGCAAACTTATAAAAAAAGGAACGTGAATTGTTCCCACAATAGTCTGCTGTTCCTATGGTCAAGTATATTGGTATTAGCTAGAAACAAGACCCATTTCCAACTCAGGTTGGCTAATATGATTCTTACTAGCCACATTGAATAACTGGGTGACATGAAAATACAGGAAGGCCCATGTATGGTGATATTATTTTTTTACTACAGAATTGATGCAAGGAGTGACCAGGGTTCCATGGAAGTTGTGCACTTGTGTGGCTGCTTATGAGAGATTCAAACGCTGCCCTGCTCATTAGCAGAACACCCACAGCTAGGTTTTTTTGTTTCTACTGGCACATTCACACATGCCTCAGTGCACATAAAATAGTCTGCACATGCATGGGAAAAATCTGCTCGTGGATGGAAGAGATTAGAGAACATTGCCAGTGACGTGTACAATTTACACAGTGCCGTGCTTACATAAAACGCAGGACTCTCATTCTGACATGGACTTGTGCTCCAAGCCTTTCCACATCCCTGTTTGTCTGTC
Source organism: Pelodiscus sinensis (assembly GCF_052426305.1). Classification (NCBI taxonomy): domain Eukaryota; kingdom Metazoa; phylum Chordata; order Testudines; family Trionychidae; genus Pelodiscus; species Pelodiscus sinensis. The sequence continues at coordinate 87,978,264 of NC_143056.1, read as the reverse complement.
TGTAAAACACAATTTCCATGGAGGCCTGCTCCTGGTCTAGGACGGGTTTAGATCCAGAGATGGAGGCTGCACAAATGCTTCAATGAACAGATTTCTAGACAGAAGTCAGTGAGAGCTTTACTACTGACAGAGAAGGAGGACTGAATTGACTATGGGCCAGTCGTGCTGTCATTACTTAGTCCTTGTTGCTGAAGTCACAGGGAGTTCTATGAAGAAGGCCTGAATTACCATATGCTGAAGGTGGATTCTGACTCTATACAGCTGTCGATACACTACTGGAAAATAATTATACAGGGGTTTTATACTGTATAGTTCACTGAGTTGTGGACTGGAAGAACTGACTGTGGAGCAGAGACAGTACCTGGATGACAAATCTCTTTTCTTACATTATCAGATATTTCTCTCACTTAGCACCAATGAACATCTGTACTGAGATATCAATCCATCTGAACTGGAAGTAGAATCTTCTCAGGATACTGAAGTAATGGCTGGTAGGTGTTGGTCTTAGTCTGGTGAACTGATACAGGCACTTGAAACAAGCATGTCTTGAAACAAGCATGAACAATCGCTGTCTTAAAACGCTGGTACTTTCTAGCTGGCTATGCAAATTAACATATAGCAAGACCATCAGATCTATCTACATTTTCCAAAAGAGGCTGAGTAAACCCAAGTCAATTTATCAGAGGGGCTGAGAAAACCCAACTACTGAAGAAGTCAACAGAAGCTACAGGTTCTCAGGACATAAATGTCTCTACATTTTAATGTTTTCTTTACAGTTAAAGACAACATTTTTTTCCAGCACAGCCAAGCCTTTTGTAAACACAGCCCAGCCCCACCTATGAATGAAGGCTGAAAGAGAGTTTCTGGGCATCGGAATCTTTCATTCCCAATGGTGATGACTTGCCCATCAGGAAGCTCATAACTTTTCTCAAGAGAAGAGGAGGAAGCGGCTGTTGCCATTTCATTCTCAAAATCCAAAGCCACATAGCAAAGCTTCTCCTTTATGTCCCGAACAATCTCACGCTCCGCTACAAACACCCAACAAAAATAAATAAGAAATGTTATTTTTAGAAAAGGATCGTATTGATTATATTTTTTATCCACATATAAGATGGCAGCCCGAAAACCTGCTCAGGACAGATTCCTTCACGAGTGCGTGTGGAGGGGGGGCACAGTCTAGTGGATTAATCACAGACTTGTAGAGTAGGAACTTGGGCTCTACTTGAGGTTCTGACATTGACCAATGAGAGGCCTCCAGAAAGTCACTTCACATTTCCATGTCCCAGTTTCCCCAAGTGTAAAATTATGATGATTGTGTCGTTGATTGTGTCATCATGGGTGGCGGATGAAAGCCCAGCTAGGGAAGACAAGCCGCAGCCCCGTCCCTCCTGCCTGAAGTGTTGCCCCTGGAGCCAAGCTTTGCCCATCCCTAGCCGGATCCTTCCTGACCAGGTGGAGAGCTGCTGGAGCTGCCAGACTGCAGCTCTGGCCCCACCCCTCTCCAGCAGCTGGGGGGAGCCAGCCTTCCCCTGCGACTGAGGGAAACCAGACTCCTGGGGAAGGCTGGGACCACAGCCTGACAGCCTGGCTCCCCCCGGCTGCCTGAGAGGCCCCATCCCTCCCTGATGGCTGGGAGAAACTGGGTTGCCATACTGCGGCACTGGCCTTTCCCGGCAGCAGCCCCAGCCTTAGGTGGTCAGGCATGTAGGCAGTTTTGGGACAGCTCTGTCTTCCCCTGCCTACATTACTGACCACCCATGTGTGTCATGCTTCCTTCTAGGGCTACGGTGCAGATTAATTCATGTTTGTACCATCAAACGTCCACCAAACACCACAAGTCAAAACACAGTGGTAAAAATATAGCTCTATCCAAGTTCCTCTTGGGAACAAAATGGCTGTGATAGTACATGGGCAACACTTCTAAAGAAAAAGTATGTTGTAGGGATGTTAAATTGCAGTTATTTTACTAGTCAAGTAGTCAGTGGAATTTCCATGACTATTCAGCTACTCAATAGGCACTTCCACATTCTTCCTTTGAAATGTACAAGAGTCCCCGCTGGGGTTTTTGTACGTTTCAAAGGAGGAATGTGGAACTCCATGTGCAGCCCAGGGCTGACTCCGGACGGCATGCAGGCGTGCCAGCTTTGAAGTGTAGAAGAGTCCCCAGCAGGAGCTCTTTTGCATTTCCAAGCAGAAGCACCCACATGGAGCCCGGGATCAGCAGGGGACTCCTCATCTGACTGCAGGGTCCGCACCACATTTATCCAGAACCCGGGGTCAACTGACCCCGGGCTCCATGCATTTCAAAGCAGCAGCACCGCACAGCTGATCCCAGGCTCAGCTGTGCGGCACTGCTGCTTTAAAGTACCCCCTTCTCCCCCACTTTGCTTCCTCTATCTGATAGAGGCAGCAAGAGGGGGGAGGAGGGGAATTGACTAGTCGACTGACTATCAGATAAGCATTTGCTTATTGGATAGGAGACTAGTCCTTAACATCCTTAGTATGTTGTAGATTTCCTGTTCCTGCACGGTCAGCACAGCACCAGCATGCAAGACCTTAGAGAAGCCCACTAGCTCACACAGTCCCTGTCTCTGGCTTATCGAGGGTTGTTCCCTGGAATACAGCTTTGGTGCAGCAAATCATATATGCTCTTGCCATCCAATATGACACCAAAAAGAGTGTGTACAAGGGCAACATGTAGGAGGGGCATGCATGGTCACATTGCCTCTCCTTCAGTGTTTTAGGGAGGGGTAAGACCCAGTGGCAGAGCCAGAATGGAAGAGGGGGGCAGAGACTTTCATCTTCTGGTTCTGGCTAAGCTGCCTTTCTAGAACACTGCCTGGGCGCAGGGCAGTAGCTACATTCTCCCCAAAAGCTGCTGTGCTGCATTTGGCAGCATCTGAGGTAGGCAGCATGGCTGGAGGCTACCTGGGACAGGCCAGAGAGACCCCACACATGAGGGAACGTGTGATGGGAAGGGGATGGAGAGAGCAGGGGTCCTGAGCTGGGGGTGAAAACAAGTTGTAAAGGTCACGTGGAGAGATCACACGGGGGGTTACATTCCTTCCCACTTGGTGCTCCCTTTATGTCCCTTCCACTGAGTATACACATGTACATTGCATATGGAAGTCATCGTATTACCAGTGGTGACAAAAGAGTATCCTCTTTCTGTGAGAATTTTCATAAGATAATCGGTGAGATCTCTGCCTGCCAGATCCAGCCTCATGATGGCATGGGGCAAAGCATAACCCTCATAGATGGGAACATTGTGTGTGACACCATCCCCGGAGTCCAGAACTATTCCTGGGAAAAGAAGAAAGGGAAAAGCTCGGCATTCTCAGCCAACTTAGAATGCACAACCTCTGCACATTCTAAACAGAAAGCTGAAACGACAATAAAAGGATTTGTTAGGAGATGCTCATCTGACAAACTCTTTTGTCTTCATTATAAGTGGAGTCTGCTTGTGTGTAGTGGAAATTATTAGCATACACAAAAAAACAATTGCCTTTGGCAAAAGCATGAAGCATTCCGCAATTGTACTCTATTGTTCCCTCTCAACAGATGTTAATGAGCTCTTCATCTCAAAAGATCGAAAGCAGCATATGGACTAAAAATAATGTAAAACTACACACAGAGATCATCTCATCAACAATTAAAATACAACCTCCTCTGGGTTGACCACAGCAACTGTTTAACAGTGCACTTTATAATGTCGCTGGACTTGAGGTCAGGAAGTGAAGAGCACCATTTCCACTGAAAAAGAGATGAAAAGTTTTCGGTATGAAATGCACACACTGAATGGAGCCTTTTAAAGGAATCAACAATTTGCCACAAAGGTTGATTCCTGTAAACTGGTGGTCTGCTTACACAAATTAGACCAGCAACAGGCAACTTAGGCTAGTGAGTGGGCCATTTGAGTGGCCCTCCATCATCTCAGGGGGCTGCAAGATTGTCTTAACCAAAACGGTCTCCTGAGATAGGGTAGTTTTGCTAACTGCGCTTACATTTGTGCTGACTGAAATGTAGCAGTGCTTTGACTGGATGCAGAGGGACTGCATGACTCTCACAATCAATGCTGTGTACAATCAGCATGCACCTCCCTTCGGGTGTGTCTAAATTATATGGCTCCGTCGATGGAGCCATGTAGATTAGGCTGACTAGCAGAGGGAAATGAAGCAGCAATTTAAATAATCGCGGCTTCATTTAAATTTAAATGTCTGCCACGCTCTGCTGACCAGCTGATGATCAGCTGTTTGTCAGCAGATCAGGGCAGTCTGGACGCACCGCCGTCGACAAGGAAGCCTTTGTCGACCGCGCAGGTATGCCTCGTGAAACCAGGTTTACCTGCGCTGGTCGACAAAGGCTTCCTTGTCAACAGCGGCGCGTCCAGACTGCCCCGATCTGCCGACAAACAGCTGATCATCAGCTGGTCAGCAGAGCGCGGCAGCCATTTAAATTTAAATGAAGCCGTGATTATTTAAATTGCGGCTTCATGTCCCTCTGCCAATCAGCCTAACCTACATGGCTCCATCGATGGAGCCATGTAGTTTAGACACATCCTTCATGTGCCCTTGCTTTGTGTCATTTTAGTAATATCGGTAGAAAAAAACAATGTGGAAGGAAACTAGCAGAATGTGACAATCCTGCTCACAGGTAATGGTAAACAAAATGTCTTGTAGGCCACACGCAGAACCCTAATGGGCCACATGAAGCCCTTGGGCCACAAGTTGCCTATCACTGAACTAGACTGTGGTACCACATTGTAAAGAACAGATGGTATTTTCAATTTTGTTCAAAATGTAGTGAGGCCTGAGTGTTACTGAAATAAAATGTATTGCCTTAATGCTTGCTCAGCTGTTAAACTGAGGTCAGGAGAGATCTCTTTGTTAATGTTAATCATCCCTTCACAGCAGACTCTGAATCAGATAATACAGAAGTACAGTGTTTACAGAAGACATTTTCTTAAAATGATTCAATGGTATGCCTTCGTCAGGAACATGTTTAATGGTAAAGATATCGTGGAAGTAAATACGCAATTTGGGCATTTGGTACATTATTCGGTTAAGCGGTTGCTCCTTTTATCTGGTGTGCAGTTAAGTAGAGACTCAATTTATATAATTTTTCTTAGGGGTGCTGAAAAAATGTATACAGTGACGGTGCTGAGAGCCATTGAACCAAACTGTAAACCATCTATATAATGGAAATAACTATATAATGGAAATAACTATATAATAGCCAGGGGGTGCTGTAGCACCCATCCCCTCCCCCTAGCCCCTCTAGTTCCAGCACGTATGCTTTCTCTAATATAAACATATGTTCTGTGCTCCTCACAGAAATTCTCCTATAACTTAACAGGTAAGTGTGTGTGTAGGGGGGTGAATTTGAAGGAAAGAAGTTCTATTCCTGCAGTGTCTAGGGCCATGATGTGCTTGTGTAGTACAGTGGCAAGCATACAGTTCCTAGATGTTTATTGTTGCATAAAAAAGATTCCACCTGAGCTTACTTGATTTTATACATGCATTTTCTGAAACTACACTAAACTGTAAGGTCTAAGGTTTTAAACTGCACCTCAATGTGATCTTTGTCAAACCTTGCAACTTGCTGTAATCTTTGTCAAAGTTTGCAACTCTCAAACTTACTGTGAGCTGCAACTTTGTAACTCTCAGCTACTTTGTAACTTGCTCTAAACTGCATTCTCCCGTGTGTGTGTGTGTGTGTGTGTGTGTGTGTTTGTGATTTTTGTTTGAAGTTGCAATGCTAAGACTGGAGCACATGGTGATGAGTCATCACAGACTGCTGCTTTTGCAGGATAAAGGGAAGTCTGAGCATGTTCCCTGATGACAAGGTGAATGAGTTACAGGAGCCATTCGGATACTATATAAGGAGAGGGAGCACATGTTAAGACTCCTCTCTTTCTTTCCCTGCTCTTGAGAAACTCCTCTCTACAGCCAGTGTCTCTCCTCCTGACCAGCTTCCCCAGCCATGATGAGCAGACAGACCCTCCAGGAGCTACATGACTAGGCTCCTTCTGTAACCCATATGCCTGTTTAAGTGTATGAGTGCCTGAGGGCAGGAATGAATGTATGTGAATGAATGTAGGGGTGTGTGTGCTTGTTTGTTTGTGTGTGTGAGAGAAATAGCTCTGTATCTTCTTTAGTTTAAACCTTTGGTGGCAGCTCTGTCTTCTTTAGTTTAACCTTGTAGTGCAAATAGTGGACTGCTAATTCCTCAAACAATAAACCAATACTAGTGTAACCCTGGGTGGTCTCAGTGAGAAAATTTTTGGGGTAACAGTTATAGACTCCTAACAGAACATATATAAAAGTTTCAGAGGAGTAGCTGAGTTAGTCTATAACAGGAAAAACTTAAAAAACAACAATTAGCCTGGTAGCATTTTAAAGACTAACAAAACATGTAGATGGTATCATGAGCTTTCATGAGCATAGCCCACTTCTTCAGATGACTCCTTCAGAGAGTGTCATCTGAAGAAGTGGGCTGTGCCCATGAAAGAACATGTATAGTGGGTCTGTATAGAGAGCCCTGCAAATCTGCAGATATCCACTTTATATCTGGTTATCTGTGAATGCAGATATTCGTGACCCATTTTTGGTCACAACTTTGTATCTGCGCAGGGCTCTCTCTATATCAGCATACATAAGAGAGAGACAAACAATAAGACTAACACCCATAGAAACTCACCAGTGGTCCGACCAGATGCATACAGAGATAGAACTGCCTGAATTGCTACATACATAGCAGGCACATTGAATGTCTCAAACATGATCTGCAATTAAGAGTTTAAGAATCTTTAGGCTATAAAATCAGGAGTATTTGAAGAGACAATAACTCTTTTCTTAACGTGTAGATCACTTGCTAGTGCAGGTTTATACCCACAACTCGTGTCCCCAGCAACCTACTAAGATTAATTTAATCTGTTTACTCATGTGTAAACAAAATTCTGTGTCAACTCACAGGAAAAAAATTACCTTAATACATATATTTTATCTCTTTAAAATATATTCCAATTATAAATAGGGATTTAGAACACAATGTGAATAGTGTTTGAGCTTAAAAGTTAATTATTGTTCTTCAACTATTTTCAGCTATAAAGAAATATTATTTAATTGTGCACCTTTTCCAATAACGTTACTCTTCACATAAATATGATATATCTTGTTGGTAAAGTTTACCCACTGGTCTAAAACAAAAAGCAAAACAAATTACATACATTTTATATTATTTTTCCTGTATTTTAATGTTACTTTTTTATTTAAAAGTCCGAGTCTGGGATTTTGTTTTGTTGTTTTATTTTAAACCACTAACCCCTCTTTATCTGCTCTGATCCTGGTGTCAAAGCATTATAGAATCATAGAATACTAGGACTGGAAGGGACCTCAAGAGGTCATTGAGTCCAGTCTCCTACCCCCATGGCAGGACCCAGTACTGTCTAGACCATCCCTGATAGACATTTATCTAACCTACTCTTAAATATCTCCAGAGATGGAGATTCCACAACCTCCCTTATATTATAATATAATATAATATAATATAATATAATATAATATAATATAATATAATATAATATAATATAATATAATATAATATAATATAATATAATCACAAATTTCCTTTGCTTTCCACACTTGTTTTCCAAGAACTTGCAATAGCAAAGAGTTATAAACAATATACACATTTGTGACCCCCTTCATGTGAAGATTTTAAAGCTCTTTATAAATATGAATATTAAGTGGCACATTGCCCCAGTGAAGTGGGTGTTGTTATGGACAATTTACAGATAGGGAAACTAAGGGAAAGAGAGGGTAACTGACTTATCTAAAATGACAAATATAACTGGAGCCACATTGGTCCCAGGATATTAAAGAGACAAGGTGGCTGAGGCAATATCTTTTAATAGGTCAGTTTCTGTAGGTGAGAGAGACAAGCTTTTGAGCTGCTCAGGCCTGAAGAAGAGCTCCCTGTAGCTCAAAAGCATGTCTCTCTCACCAACAGAAGTTGTTCCAAAGAGATTACCTCATCTCATTGTCTCTCCAAAATGACAAAGGAAGTAAGGGGCGTAATGAGAATAGAATTCAGGAGTCCTCTCTCCTAGTCCTTGCTCTAATCACTATACAAGAATGACTCACTGTTTACCTCCCCACTCTGATAAAAATCTTCCCAGATGCCACTGTTTCCCCTGAGATATTAGACCTTGACACCCCCAAGACAATTGATATCACTTCTTCCAATGCTGGCAAAGAATGTTCCTGAAGCAATGCACTTACCATCCCTCTCCCACAAACTGGGAGACACCTTTGCAACAAACCTTTGTCAGCTCCACTTGCAGTGTGCTCAAATTCTCTCCTCATGCAGTTTTTGCCATGGAGTGCTGCTACAGCACCACTCTGCTTGTGTAGGGTTTAACCCAAAGTTCAATTAAATCAACTGAACCTTCCTGCTGACCTCACTAGGCTTTTGGCTTAGGCCCATATTGGGCCATATTCTGTGAGGTGGGCATACAGAGATGTAAACTATATAAACCTAGCCCCTAGCCTGCAAGAGGATTAGAGGGGTCAACGGTGACATTCTGTAAGTACTTACAGCAGGCTCACTCATTGCTACAATATTGAGAAACGTCTATGTTACAGGGCAGATCTTCAAAGACATAAGCAGCACTTAGGTACCTTAACAAATATGCTTCTATGTACGTACTGCAGGTTCTCCCTCAGGTTTCCACCAGGTGGAGCAGCTTTAGTTTCCAAGTGGCCTCCCTAGGAACTCTGCCAGTGAAGGCTGTTTGGGCATGCACTGATAACATGGCTGCATCCCTTTCCCAGGCAGTGCTGCCCACTTTCCCAGAAGCAATTTGTCCCCCCTAGTGGAAGGAATTCTATGGCCACATCCCACCACTACAACTTCCCTCTCAGACCTGCATCTACACCAGTGGAAACCAATGAAGACCGATGGGTTAAACTTAGACTCTTGATTTCATTCGCATCTTTGCAAAGAGACTGTGGTTTAACAAAAAGAATTTGTTTCTTTCAGTGACCAACTATATTCTAATTACTGACATTTCATTTCCAGTTAATGACGTCTCATTGCATAATGGCAAATAAACCCTACCAGGGTTGTTGAAAGCAGCTGCCTTCGTCAAGTGCTTTGCAATACCCCCTGGGCTGCATTACCTCCAAGTAAGGTGCTGTGTCAGTTCCTATTGTTTAGTTAACTCATTTCCATTGTCACTAGATATATAAAGGTCATACCCAATGCATGGCAAAAATGTGCCTGAAGGGAAATGCAGATCCATATATAACTTGTACTGACACTGAGGGTGTGTCTAAACTACATGGCTCCATCAACGGAACCATGTAGACTGAGTTTACTAGACATAGCAAAATGAAGCGGCGATTTAAATAATCGCCGCTTCATTTACATCAAAATGGCCACCGCGCTGCGCCGATCAGCTGATTGTCAGCACAGCGTGGTAGTCTAGACGGGGATCAGCCAACCCCAGAACCCTTTGTCATCAGATCCTTTATGCCTTGTGAAACGTGAAACGAGGCATAAAGGATCTGACGACAAAGGGTTCTGGGGTCGGCTGATCCCTATCTAGACTACCGTGCTGTGCCAACAATCAGTGCACCTGAAAATTTGACAGTATTTTGGCTGAGGGCAATGCCTGTTAACAAAGTTTTCAGGTTAACAGAGTGCGGGATAACAAAGGTTTTACTGTATATAGGGCAGGGCTATTCAACTTTGGAAGCCCTGGGGGACCACAATGATACTCATAGCACATGCAGAGGGCTGCAACTTAAGTGTGGCTACATATACATGCAAATATATATGTAAATAGTTTTTCACACTGATAGGCATGAATACAAAGATTAAGGCAAGCGTATACAACACACAGACCCTATTTAAGTTAGTTCTGCTGATATTAATAAAATGCAATATTTTCCCAATTTCCACCCATATGACAGCACTTTTAACGAGCAATGACAGTCCAGAAATTTAACTCCTAAAACACATATCAATAGACAACCATTATATTAACTACTTTTTTGTTTTGGTTCCCATGTTGAGCCCCGTGTAAACCCAAACCGCACTGTGGGCCACAAACAAAAGGGCTGCAGGTCGCATGCGGCTCACGAGCTGCTTGTTGAGTAGCCCTGATATAGGGTGTCACTCCAGCCACATGGCAGTGGGCAGACAGGTTGTGAACCATGCAGGGGCAGGACTAGAGAGAGGCATGGGAAAATTTTCAAGAAAGATTTAGATAAAAAGTAAAGAAAATTACAGTTTCCCTGTGGAGCCAAGGGATGGATGTGGTTGGGAGGGAATTAATGCAAATAACATACTGCGTATTCAAATATGCATATTAACTCATTACATCATGTGGACATGTGTGTGATAGGTGCCATCTTGGCCAGCTCCATGGATTGAATTGGAGACTTCCAACACAACTGAAGGCTTAAATCACTACAGCCCCAGCTACAGAGCCTGGCTTTTTAGCTCCATCTGTAGCAGGCTTGTATTATCTGTGGAGCTGGGGAAACACAAAACATCCATTACGCAGTGAATTACATATTTCCTCTGGAGAAAGCTCAACCTGAGTATATGAAGCCTACAGTAGTCTGAATCCCAGAAAAGCCCCCACTTAAGTGACAGTTACATCTACTCTGATACACTGGGGTTTGACCTGACAACCAGCAGAGGAAAAAGTCTGAGTCTCTATAGTTGGAGCTAAAGAGCCACACTCTAGTGAACAAAGGTTTTCAAACTGTGGCCTGGGGATAGTTTTGTCTAAGGTGCACACCTGGGCTGCTGCACATGAGAGAATGAAGGGCTGCCCATCTAATTAGAAGCTTACAAACATGGCTTCACTATGTAGATGCCTGGACCCTCACATGTAAGGTGAGATGGTGGCGTTGGGGAAACAGATGGTAAGTGGGGTGAGAAGAGGGGGTGGGGGAATTTGGGACATTGTAGGGCTGCAGTGGTCAGAGAAAGAGGCTACCTGTGCAGCACAACTTTAGCAACAATATCTAAAGCGTTACCTGAGTCATTTTTTCCCGGTTAGCTTTAGGATTTAGGGGGGCCTCAGTCAGCAGTACAGGATGCTCCTCTGGGGCAACGCGAAGCTCATTGTAGAACGAATGATGCCAAATCTAAAATGAAAAGATGGCTTAGGGCATCATTTTGCTAGCTGCTTCCTTTTTTGGTGGGTAAGACAGAAGTTGAAAGAGGAATTTCTCAAATCGAGTACAGAACATGGATTTTGATACCTTGTAAATATAGTCATACAAAAATATATAATCGGGGTGGGCAAATTCTGCTGTTATTTAAAGCTGAAATCAATGGGTTTGAAAGAGTATAACAGTGTAGATTTGGGACCAATTTCTATACAATAGAATCTTTCTACTTTGGATATCAAGATAGGCAGCCTGTAATCCTTATTAAGTGGCTGTGCCCATTAAAGTTCAAATCCAAATGCAGTAGCTGCCCTAAGCATTGGAGAGTTATGTGAGGGAAGGTATTTTCCAGTCCAGGCTGCAGAGTTTCTCCGTGGCTTCTATAGTATCCTAAATGTCACCATCAATAGGGATTTTAGGTTCTAGCTGATGTAGGCTTTATAAATAAAGTCCAGAGTTTTCCAACATCTGTGAAAATCAGATGGCTAGACCTGGACCCAGAGTTGAATTGTCATTAGTCTACATTAACTGAATTTATTTGCCAGGTAATTTGTAAAGCACACTGGAATCTTTCATGGCTGATGGTGCTGTGTATATCTGGCAATGCAAGCTTTGACAGTCCTCCCACCACAAAATTCAGTCCCCCAGCTATCACAGTCTAAGTGTTTTTTTGTTAAGAAAAATCTAAGGGTATTCCTTTCCTTCCTGAGTGTGTAAACTCTGCAAACTGCCAAAGGGGAAGCTGGTGAGTAACAAGAATCACTCCCTTCCTCCTTGGCAAAATCTTCTCATTTCTGGGTGGTTTTTTAACTCATTCATGTTTCAGACAATGATTCTTAATTTGATCCAATGGCAGATATTTATTTCCAGGTAATTAACTTCCCAAAGCAAAAAAACTTCTGGGTGCTGTTGTTGGTCAGGTTACTTTTACTTTGACCAAATTCCAGTAGATAGCTTTGCCTAAATGAGGACTTTGAGACTTGGATCAGCATAGTGTAAATGCAACCAATAAGGTTCTAGATCCTACTGCCACAGCTGAGGAATAACTAGAATAAAAGTATATGTACAACTTGGAAAAATTAAAAAGCCTCAGCAATTTTTATTGTCAAGACAAGATCAATCACCATGATTGCTCCACTAATGTACTATATAATCTTCCCAATAAGTTCTATGTATCTGTTCTTTTATGGATTGTGCCTATTTCTGCCTGTCCGACATATCGTGATGCTACCCAAAACAAATTAATAATGACTCAGACAAAATGAAATTAAGAAAAACACTCACCTTTTCCATGTCATCCCAGTTAGTGATAATCCCATGCTCAATGGGGTATTTCAGTGTCAGGATCCCTCTTTTACTCTGGGCTTCATCCCCAACGTAACTGTCTTTTTGGCCCATTCCTACCATAACACCCTGGAAAATGTAGTCATCAACAATTAGTGTTGTACTGTGTATTTTAAAGGGACATTGCTATCTTGAAAAAAATCATATTTCTGTCTGAAAATGTTGTATCTACTCTAGTTACTATCCTTGGCTTTTTTTTTTTTTTTTTTTTTTTTTTTTTTGCAATACCTATAACTGAAAAATTAGAGAGGAAAAATATTTATTTTTCCACTTTTTCTCTGTGCATTTGGCACTGCTTTGTGTCCAGTCAGTTTCACCATTACCCCTGTTGAGCTGCATGCATTTGTTGAGCTTAAAACTGCATGTTAACTCTAATGATTAATAATACCCAATGGAGAAGACAAAGAGTTAAATTGTATACAGTGTTTTGTGCCTTCACTATTGCAGGTTTTCATTATGTTTTATTCATAGCTACTGAGACACATTTTAGTTTTCAGAAATATAACATCCTGACCTTGAATTCCATGCATTCTTTTACTGAAAGAAGTAAACCACTTTTGACAGGCAGAAAAATATATTTTGTATTTTGTGGCAAGCATTCACTTTTGAAAATTATTAAATTGTTGAAAATACAGGTATTTCTTTTTTAAATATAAAAGACATTTAAGCAGTTAAAAAAAACTGCTAGCCTCAGAATTGTGCTAATCAGTTTTACTTAAATTGATAAAGGGATGTTACCGAGGACTCTAACTGGAAACTTAATTGTCTCTACCAGCGCTTAATGTAATTATAATGGATCTTATTTCTATTATAAATTTGGTTGCTAGTAGTATTTATGGTCTCCCAGCAATACATTTTATTTATGCTAATTGTTCTCTAACAGCTAAGGATCATTAGTCAATTGCCCTCACTAGTCACCTAACCTCAGTTTAAGGTCCTAGTGTTCACACTGTTTTATAATGGGAGGTAAAAGACAACAACCAATGTCATGCTAAATAACAATGTCAAATCACGGGAATAGATGGACTTTTTAAGTTACTAACTGGCAATTATTATTACAACGCTGAAAGTATTTACAGTGAAATGTTCATGAGATCATTTAACATATTATTGACTTGCTAAGCCCACTCTCTATGATGTTGCAGCACCAGTTGCAGTTTCACTAATGCACATGAATACCATTGGAATGACCATTGAAATGCTACTGGAGATCACTAATTGACTTTACAACCTGACAATACCTTTTCCAGAGAACTGGCAAAAGCATTAGGGCAAGAAAGCTTAGTCCCAAACAATCATCTGACCCAAGTCTCCAGTTTCTAAACATACACATGTCCCATGGAAACCTGTGGAAGTTGGCATGCATTAGAACTGGATCATTGGAGAAGATCAGACAAGTTCAAAAATATTTGGTCTAACTTTTTAGAAAGCTTGGATTAACTCCAAGTGGATGGAAGCCAAGATGTGTGTCTCCCTTTCTTTTCCTGCCCCTTACCTTTCTTTTCCTTCTCATTCCATAAGTTCTTGCCCTTTTGTCTTTTTTTCCTGCTCTCCCTGATTTTGAGGGGCAAACATTAATTAAATAAAATTTTTAAAAAGTCATACACCCTATGTTATGCTTATATCATACCTAACATAGTTTTCAAGGACTGTGTTAGAGAAATAAAACCATACAACACTCCTTTTGGAAGAAACTGACCTGGTGTCGAGGACGTCCAACAATCGATGGAAAAACAGCCCTTGGTGCATCATCCCCTGCAAATCCAGCTTTGCAAAGCCCGGAGCCATTATCACATACAAGAGCAGTCGTTTCATCTTCATCACACATTGTATCTCACAGTTGTGGCTGTAGCAACTGCTACTTACTGCAGGTGGCTGGGGGCAGAAGCAGCTTTTGATCATTTAGATATTATATTGCTGTAAGAAAGTCTTAAAAAATAACCCTAAGCACTGAAGACTACACTCATACCCCAATTCAGCATAGCACTTAAGCGTATGCTTAACTTTCAGCAAGAGTAGGTCCCAGTGAAGCTAGTCAAACTACTCATGCTTAAAGTTAAACATACGCTGAAGGTTTGCTAGATCAAGACCTTCACCTCCCACATCCAAAGGCAAATCCCTTGCCTTGTGTGACCTCTCAAGTACCCCCAAAGTGTCCAGAGGCATCTTGGTGTCATTAAATGACCATTAGTCACATTCATTCAGGACAGAGATGTTCAACTTTCCCATTAACATCAATGTGAGTAGCCCTATTGTGCCAGGGCTCACTTAACTATTCTAGATGATCCAGTTTTCCTTGTACTCAGATAGCTAAGACTGAATTCCATATATCCCCTGGGATGCCATTTCAGGAGGTTTTTAGCACTAAATTGCATGTGAAAGTGTCAGAGTAACACAATCCATTGTATTAAACACTATTTGCGTTGTCTACAAATATATTCCAAATTCCTCTCCCCCAACCACAGTGTGTAAGAGCCAATCTCAGAAATGAATGACTAAAAACAATCCTCCCACAACGTTTCTGCTGTGTGTTTCTAAATGGCAGCTGCTCTGTTAAGTGCTTGCTACAGGAGCTATTCTATATTTGTAAATGGTGAATTCCTTATCAATGGGGTTATTCTAGGAAGTGGAGCAGTACATGACTGGCTCAAGTAGCCAAAACTAGCAGCTCACCAACACATTAGGTGAAATCCTGACCCCATTAAAACTGATGGCACAATTCCCACTGATTTCACTGGAACCTAGGTTTCTCCTATAGACTCCTGTTTAGGATCCTGCAAGTTTTCTTTTCAGACCCGGTGCTCCCCTCCATTTACATGGGCAGAAACATAGCAACTTACAGAAGTGTCTCTGCCTCTGCTCAGGTGAGGGGCATGGAGATTCAAGGAGCAGCATGACCCTGGTGCCCCTCAGTCATGCAGAAATAAATGGTGCTCACAATTATACTAATCCCAAGCTACATCTGCACCCTCTCTGAGATGGTGGATCTTTGGAAGGCATGAACAGAGAAGCCAATGCCAGCTCGGCTTCTCAGGGTACTATGGTGCCGTGGAGCAGGTACATCCTCTCCCCATGATTTCTGCAGTTCTAGGGGTAAGCTGGTATGTCCCATGACCTTTCCATGGCCCTCACACCCATCCACCAAAAAGAAATATTTATTTTAAAGTCTCCCTCCCTGCTATGTTTTATGAAGCAAGGGTATACTTAGTAAACTGATTAATTAATTGGAGGTCAATCAGAAAACAGCTGGATTTGTGAGCAATGGAAATGCTAAAAGTGAATAAATTACTCGTGCCACTGAAAGTTTAATGGGGTTTTCCCCTCATTACACAGCAAAGCATCAGTGCGTTAAACTTCTTGACTTTTTTCTAAAGTCATGACAAAAACATCACAGTACAGTATATCAGCAACCAGCAAAAAATTCACTAACCATCCTCTTCTGTGATGAGACTGTAAATAACTAATGAGATTTTACTTGCCCATTTCTGTTCCTTCCCTCCTCACCTGCTCAATTATACCCCTTTCCCCAGGAAACAGAATTTTGAAAGGGTGATATTGATAAAACTAAATATTAAATTGGTCAATACCAAAAGATGTGATCATGATGCAAAGAGCAGCATTCCAAAATATCATTAAAGAGAAATCATTTTAACTTTTATTAACTTATCTCTATCCAAAAAACTCTTCTGTGAACGGATAGTTTGATCACCCAATTGTTAACTGTACTAAATACATTCACTTAGTAACTTAATTACTATTGCTAGTGTTGTCTTCTCTTTCTGAACAGTCACACTAACTTTGATTGTTGTTTCTAAACAGCCAGTCATGCTGACTTTGATTGTTGTTTACTGTCTTCTGAAACCATGTGTTTGATAATTTCATTCACTGATGTGACTCTGACATTATAAAGATGGGTCCAGATTACAATTTTATCTACATGGGTGAAAATCTGGAGTCAGAACAAGGGACACTGCAATGGAATTCCCTTAGGTTTGCACTAGTGCATCTGAGATAGAGTGTGATTCTAAAAGCCTAAAACTGGGGAAATATTTTCTTTCACAAGTCTAGTTCTCCCAAAAGGCTCTGCTAGCTCACGCTGGCTCTAGGCAGAGATGTAGAGGACATGCTGCTGGATTTGCTTTGCAATAGCTTAATGGTGAAACATACATTGCTCCCAGTCACACATATGCTAAGTATCTCTGGTACATAAAAGTCAGATTAAGTGCATTACTATTTAAAAACTAGGTAAACCATTGTGTTAAAAAAGCATCACAGAAAAATCTCAAGACAACTTTGAGTTGCTCATGTAAATACTGATTATGGATCAAATTATATCTCCAGTTTTTAATGCTTAGTTCCCAAGCCACTGGGGGTTATTGTGTAGATGCAACCAATAGCAGATTTTGGCCCTTTATCTTCAGAAACAAAGCCACACTTTGCTTATTATTTCTATTAGGCCTCAACTGCTGAAGCATCCAACACTTAGGACCCATCTGTTCAGCCTGCAGCAGAGAGCCTCCCAGCCTAGGTCAACACTAGATGTGAGCTAGGGGGACTTGTGCTAGGAGGACTCAGAAAAATAGCTCACAAACAGTGCTTTGAAACTGCAGCGTGACTTCCGAAACCCGGCTCCTTCCCTAGGTTTACAGTGCAGCACTTTCAGAATATGCCAAGATGGGATGGTGCCTGTAGCTTTCTCAGAACCTACAGAAGCATTAACCATTAGCTCCTTTCCTTTCCACTAAGGCAGCTCTTTGGATATCTGCTGTCGGTATTCAGAATGGAAAGGAGAATTACAAAAATGCTACTAACAATGCCCACTAAAATATTAGGATAATTTAGGAGAAAATGGGTTTAATGGTCTTTGGAGAAAATTATTAAAAGATCCCTGACTACAACTTAGGGATCCCAAACTATATTTTTATCCTTACCCTTTTTCATACAATGAAGAGTTTAAACATGGCTGCTGCTTAAGTCAATACTTCTCTTGTAAACTTTTGTTTCAGAATAAAGGATGTTAAGTGTTGCGTAATTGACTAATCAAATAGTCAATGCATTTTTGCATCGACTATTCTATTAGTTGATAGGGCACTTCCACCTTTGAAGTGTAGCAACAGCTTTAAGGCTGTTGCTACACTTCAAGGCGAAAGCATCGAAGCCCGGGGTCAGCTGGGGAGTCCCCAGCTGACCTTGCAGCACCATGCAGTGCTGCTGCTTTGAAATGCCATGGGGAGCCTGGCATCGGGCTCTTTGAACCTTTCAAAGTGGCAGCACTGCTTGGAGCTGGGATCAGTCCCCAGCTGACCCTGGGCTCCACACCACATTTCAAAGCGGCAGTGCCGCATGGAGTCCCCAGCTGACCCTGGGCTCTGTGCGGTGCTGCTGCTTTGAAGTACCTCTCTCTTCTCCCCTGCTTGCTGCCTCTATCTGTTAGAGGTAGCAAGGCGGGGGAAGCGACTAGTCGACTAGTCCTTCATATCCCTATTTCAGAGTTTTATATTTAGACTATAAAAACAGTTTAACTTGGGGCTGAAATGTCGCAAGGAATATCTGAGCTTCTAGAGTTTTTATTGTTGTTGTGTTTCCCGACAAAACAAAGGAACAAAGATCCTGACTTAAACATGAATTTTCTGGCGCTCACACCTGAATCTTATTTTTTATGTTTTGCATTGAGTACTTCACCTACTTTTATTTACTCATCTTTCATAAAGGAGGGGTAAGTTGTCTGAGTGTGGTTCTCAGCAGCAGGTCCATAAGGGCTCTGCACCTGAAACCCAGAGCATAAACCCCCGTACCTCCACACAGTTGAAGTTAGCAGCTGGAGCTGAAGCCATATGGGGTTGAAACCTTGATCTCCAGTGCTCCTCCTCCCCGCCCCCACCGCCCATGGGACTGAAGCTGGGAGGCACAGGGGCTGAAGCCCTGAACCCTGGTACTTCCTGTGGGTCAGAAGCTCTGAGCCTAAGGGCCAGAGTCAGGGACATGGAGGGCAGTCCCTGTCCCCCCAGCAGCAGAAGAGCACAGCAGTTCTGGGGTCAGCTCCACACCTCCTCTACTCCCAATCTCTCCCCACCCTGGGCAGGTCAGAAGTAGGAAGCCAGAGTCAGGTAGTGTGGCGCAGTGGCAGCTCTGGCTGGTGCCATGGAACAAGCAGTGGCAGTGCTCCCCTTTTCCTGCTTGTGCCCCATCTTGAAGCTGCTGCTCAACTCCCAGCCCCCTTTGCTTCCCCAGAGACAGCCAGTAAGAGCCACCTGGGTAGGGAGACCTGGCTCAACGGTTGGCAGACCACTCTTGGAATAGGGGCAGCGGTAGAGCACTCGGCGCATGCAGCCCCCACACTGAGCTATGCTCTCCTCACACCTTGTACCGCCCATCTGCACACAGCCACTAACTACCTCCTCCCTGCACCGTGAGCCACCCCGTCTGCACACAGCCCCTAGCTACCCCCTCCCTGCACCCTGAGCCACCCTGTCTGCACACAGCCCCTAGCTACCCCCTCCCTATACCCTGAACCACCCTGTCTGCACACAGCCCCTAGCTACCCCCTCCCTGCACCCTGAGCCACCCTGTCTGCACACAGCCCCTAGCTACCCCCTCCCTGCACCCTGAGCCACCCTGTCTGCACACAGCCCCTAGCTACCCCCTCCCTGCACCCTGAGCCACCCTGTCTGCACACAGCCCCTAGCTACCCCCTCCCTGCACCCTGAGCCACCCTGTCTGCACACAGCCCCTAGCTACCCCCTCCCTGCACCCTGAGCCACCCTGTCTGCACACAGCCCCTAGCTACCCCCTCCCTGCACCCTGAGCCATCCCGTCTGCACACAGCCCCTCACTACCCCCTTCTGCACACTAAGATGTTTTCAAACGTTTTGAGCTAAGCCCTTTGAGCTATACTTTTTGGCTGTACTCCACCCAATGCAGACAGGTGGATGGCCGGCTGAGGTGAGTCTGGAGTGGAGGTGGTATTCCCTCTTTGGAACTACTATGTAGAACTGGCTCAAACCCTGCTGGCCCCTCCCCTCAAAATAGGTATCAAACTATGTCTATGCCCAAGCCCCTGTCCCAAGGCTTCCTTGCCCCCTTGGACTCTGGAGTTTTAATAGCATGATGGGGGTCTCAAAAGAAAAAGGTTAAGAACCCCTGTTCAAAGACCCTATTAAGTATGTCAATACTTTACTTAATATCCTTTGAAACTACGTAGCAAATTGTGTCCAAAATTTGTAACCAATTATACAACTGGTATTTTGCACCTAACAGTAACATATGAAATAAGTGGAGATTTATGCCTGCTCTAAAGTCAACTTAGCAGGAGAAGGATAGGATGTTTGCTCTCTTTCCATAATGTCATACCATAAAATTCACTGCAGGTTAGTTAGCAGTTTTAGCATTATTTTATAAATGTTTGCTCAATGTATATATAAGTGAGTGCGCATTAAGTGCCTTTAAACAATCCTTATTCTTAATTCATGAACCAAAACCCATTAAAACACAACAGAAAACTTCACATGAATTCCAATCTGACTTGCCCTTACCCAACCAAAAAAACACAAGGAAGGTTCTGAATTTACTGCAGCGCAGAACTGCCTTTTATAGTTTATCTATGTAAATCTTTCTGAAAGATATGTGCAGTTTCGCCATTCATACAAGAGCACTCCCATGTGCATCAGAAATACATATGGTCATTAATATCTAATTCAAATCTCTAATAGTAAAATATTTATATGACGTTCGATTTTTTTAATATATACTCTCAAAAAACCTGACCACCCCTCACAAACTCCCAAAATTAAATTGTAGTGAAAAGGTCTTGTATTACTAAAACATTATCCCTTTTACAAAACAAGCAGCTCATTTTCTGTCCTATAAAATAATGTCAAGTAACTGTAAGCAACAGAAAATATTTAAAAAACTTCTCATTTTGTGCTCTGTTTTTGCTTTTTTTATTTTGGTTGCTCAGTAATTGGTAGCTCAATCTACAAACACCAGTTCTCCTAAATCACATAGGAAGTCAAGTTCTGTGGCACACGCCTTATAATAATGCTGAGTCTCAGCATATTATAGCCATAGAGTCACATTCTGATAACTTAAGGAGTCACACTTTTAGGAATACTTGCATGACTGAAGCAAGATCTAATCCATATTTTGCAAAGGAGCAAGAGCATCAGATATCCTTGAGATCCTGGATATCTTGGCCTGTCGTGGTAAATCATTACATACAATGTCAAATTATCACAGAGTAATACTTACCAAAGGGAACAGGAGATGGCGAGGGTTTGTAAAAGCTCCTTTGTAAAAGTGAAATGATCTCACCTTCTATTACATTTATATTGGCTTCTGGAATGGAGTTCGCAGAATACCTACCTCTGTCGAGCCATTTTTGGAAACGTTTGTTTTCAGCTTGTGCTTATCAAAGTGACAGCTTAAAGGACGGGATAAATTAGGGCAGAATTTCTGACAACTCTGGAATCTTTCCCACTCACTAAGTTGTTCACTATGCTATGGCTAATACTAGACATTTCTCCCTCTAAAAGACAAAAACCTCTCTCACACAAGGGCTGAATAAGACTGAAATAATCTGTACTTTCACTGGAAAGTATTTTGCTTCATTACACCACAAATAATAAAAATAGCCTACTATTATTCTCTTACCAGCCACCTATAAGCTGCCACTGGTTAAAGGAAGAGTTCTTACCATGTACAGTACTGGTGTTTCAACTGTACGTGTTATCTGGTTTTGTAGTACAGAGACAGAAAATAGCCAGCTTATCTTGGTGACTGGATGACTGTGTACCTGAAAATGGGGGTTGAATCAGCAACAAGTCACCCAACTGAGTGATAACTATTTTACATCTCAAGAGGGTTATTACGCAGTGTGTCTATGGCAAAATGGCTGTGATGTTCTTGAACTTTTATAAGATCATGAAATGGTGAATCCACATAGAAAATAAACAGTCTTGGTCAAAAACAAAGAAATAAAGACCCATAAAAGTGAATAAGCAATAGCTTTGTTGGTTGACACACATACCGGGTCAGACCAAAGTTCCATCTAGCCCAGTACTCTGACTTCTGACAGTGGTCAATGCCAGGGGCCCAAGAACGAATGGAACAGGTAACCATCAAATGATTCATCTGTCACCCATTCCCAGTTAATAGAAAACAGAGGCTAGGAACACCATCCATGCCCATCCTGGCAAATAGCTATTGATGAACCTACCCTTCATGAACTTATCTAAATTCTTTTTAAAATCCTGTTATAGTCTTGGGCCTCACAACATCCTCTGGAAAGGAGTTCCAAAGGCTGTGAGTTGTGTGAAGTAGTACTTCCTTTTATTTTATGCCTGCTACCTATTAATTTCATTGGTGACCCCTAGAGTTCTTTCCTCCTTTAATCACTTTCTCCACACAAGACATGACTTTATAAATCCATTTAGCTATCTCTTTTCCAAGCTGCAAAGTCCCAATCTTATTAATCTCTCCTCCTATGGCAGCTATACCCATAATTTTTGTTGCACTTTTCTGAAATGTTTACAATGTCAATATATCTTTTTTGAGATGAGGCAACCAAATCTGCATGCAGTATTCAAGATGTGGACGTACCATGATTTTATATAGAGGCAGTAAGTTATTCTCTGGGTATGTCTACATAGCAGTGTTATTTCGGAATAACTAACGTTATTCTGAAATAATATAGTCCCCGTCTACACACAAGCAGTTACTTCGACATAATGTTGAAATAATGTCCAGCTGGAGGACTTCTTAATCTGACTCCTGTAAACCCTCATTTTCCAAGGTTTAAGGGAAGTCGGAGGAAGAGTTCACTTTCTCAGACTCACTGCTGTGTAGACAGCACCAAAAGCCGAAATAAGCTATTTTGACTTAAGCCATGCAATTAATGTAGCTCAAGTTACATAGCTTATTTCGGATTTAGCTCTGCTGTGTAAATGTACCGTCTTATTCTCTACCCCTTTCTTAATGGTCCCTATTAAGGAGTCAATGTTTACCTACAGTAGTAATTAAAATTCTGCATTATTTCCCTACTTTCTGAAAATTAAATAATTATAGAAGCGTCTCAGATATTACTGTGAATAAATTTTAATTTTTTAAGTATCAAGATCTGACCAAATACCTCCCCATATCCCAAATGTACCACGTGCCTATGTAGCAGAATTCAAATACTACAAGGGTCCTTCAACCCCCTGGAAAATTATTCACTTTCACTCCTCGTGACACATGGTCTAACAATCAGCTTTGTCCCACAACCCTGTTGTCACTAGATGCTTTCCATTTCAAAACTCTCCAGGTGTTCAATTTTCTGCTCTCTCTAGAAGGGCCTTTCACTTCTAGAAAGTAGGTCCCATACACAAGAAGAAAGGCTATTCACATGTGTTTGTATGCATGTATCCCAGCTTTTGTCGGACTCCCCCTTGCCTGATTAAGTAAACTTTCTTGATCTTTGAACAACTGTAATTGTACAGTCTAACTTTTAAACTGGTCATCCATCATTCTTCACGGACAGGTGAACATCCGCTGTCATTTTCAAACTTCCAGATAACATTCTGTCACTTATGAAGATCCTTTTATCCAAAAGGAGCGCAGCACATTGTAATCATCTAGCCTCATGTCCTTCCTCTCTTTCATGTCAGTCATTAAGTATATTCCCATTTTACAAATAGAGAAAACTGGACAATACAAACAATTGCCACACAAGGTCATAGAGGAAGAGGCAAAGTGAAGAAGTGAATCTGTGTGTCATGAATTCAGGCTCAAGCTCCAAACAAGGTTCCTACATGTTTAACATAATAAAGCAAAAACCATTTAAAATCAGACATATAGTAAATGACAGTACCTACCTCTCTCCTCTTACCTTCCTTGTCTTAAAACTATGGGCACAATTCTGTTATCATTTATACTGGTATAAATCAGGAATTATGCCAATGAACTCAATGAAGCTACAGACCAAGTGCTATCAAGGAGTGTGGTTTGTAATACACTCAAGTCCAACAAATATGTTTTATGAATGTTGTGCCATCAATGCATACTGCATTTGTGAAGACTATTAGTTAGGAAAGATACTCGGTTCAGTTATGTCACCGTAAACCTGGACAGTTCCACTGGTCTCTAAAGTGTTGCTAAATCAAAACTAATTTAAGACGAGTGGTTTTAGTTGAGGATTTTCACAGCAAAAAACTAAAAGCAAGTTGAAGAGATGAGCATTACAGCCCCTATTATGAAAAGCCTAATTTGACGATGAATCCTGGGTATTACAAAGTCCAAAGTAGTAGAGATTTTGATGAAATATTGCATTAATGCAGATCTTCTATGAGAAACATTTTCTTAAGCTGGGTCTTACAAAAATGGGTTACGCATTTAATGACATAAAAAAACCCCCCACAATCAAGTCCAACCTGGCCATCTTCCTAGGACTCCTAAACAGACATATGCATGGGAATGCCTAATCTGGAAAAGAGGATCAAGTTAGTCCTAAAAATTTCTTGGTCCATTTGATCATTTAAGCATCACTATAACACAGATGCAAAGATGAAAATAAGCCAGTGTACTCTGGTGTGGCGCAGATAACAAAGTAGCTGGGTGCGAGTCGGGCTCTGAACATTGCAGGCCACCATACTGGGGAAAGGTTCCCCTGCCAATGCTGGTCATGGGTATTCCTCCTGTTCTGACCCCATCCCACAGGAGCCCGAATCACTCCCCCTGTGCCCTCAGCGCTGGACATCTGGGAGCAGGGAGGTTCCAGCCCTGGAACTCGGGCATTTGAGCAGCACAGTCCTTGCTGCCCTGGGGATATGGTGGCCTAGCCTGCCTGCCCAACCCTGCCCACTCCCCAACCTTTGCCCTAAGCTCCCCCACACACCCAACCTCCTGCCTTGGCTCCTGCATCCCCCATACTTCCACCCTGAGCCCCTCCCCACACCCTTATACTCTGCCCTCTTGCCCATACCACCCAATCTCTTGCCTTTTTCCTGTATGCCCTATAGCCCCCCTCACACTCCCAATTCCCTGCCCTGAACCCCTTGCACTCAACCCACACATATGTTTCTTACAGGTACTGTTGTATCGCACCCCAACCCTCTGCCTTACCCCCCCTCCCCTCCGGGGGGGATGCAATAAGACAGTACCTGTAAGACATTTACGTTATTTTCACCCTGCACAGATGTGACAGACTCATTTGTGGCTCACTTCTCTGTCAGTAGATCATCAGGCCCAACATGTTCTTTGTAACAATAATGTATTAGGTGTCATTTGGCATCTAAAAGGTGTCATAAAATGTCACTGGAAAACTAAAGTCACTGATCATTAATATTCTTGTATGATGTATGTAGGCAATGGATATTAAGAGTTATGGCTATATGCTAGAACGATCACTAAAATGTGTTTAAACCAGGCATATTATGGGGAGCTGGTAAACGTGTCTGTTTCTCTCACCAGCCAGTAGAGACAATGAAGGTCTATTTACATATTAGGTAAACAAAGCTATCAGGTTAACAAGTGCAAGAGGAGACAGCCTGACATCAACACTCAGCAGGAGAGAGAAGCTTGGTCATAACTTTTTTTGA
Organism: Pelodiscus sinensis; assembly: GCF_052426305.1. NCBI lineage: Eukaryota > Metazoa > Chordata > Testudines > Trionychidae > Pelodiscus > Pelodiscus sinensis. The sequence continues at coordinate 87,953,159 of NC_143056.1, read as the reverse complement.
AAAACCAAGTAAAACCAAAACCTTAACTTGCTTCAAGTTATGGTAAGAGAAAGGTGTACAGAGAATTTGGTGATACTAGCTGATATCATTTAGGAGGAGCTCTTGAACAAACAGACAAACTCTAATATATAGTAGATTATAAAAGTGCACTGGAATTGTATGCACATTGCAGAGCCCATAGTTTTTGGAAAATTCAAATCCGGGAGTATGTTGGGGATCACCTGCTAACATTAACTAAACTGGGCAAGGCATGTGTGTGCTTGTAGTTACTTCTGGCAGGCTGTGGAACTCAATCGGAGCTGTACAGCCTACAGAACATGAAGTGCATGCCAGCTTGTGTGTCCCTCACAATCAGAGAGCCACAAATATCAGCAGTATTTGGGGCACTCCAATCTGGCAGTGCCCAGAATATGACAATCAGTTGACAGCTTATTTGGATAGACTTCCCCAAATGCAAACACTCCTCTGTGATCCTTAGGAGGAAAGTTAAGGTGGCCATAATGTACTCCTTTTTAACAAGGCCATTTGAGCTGCTAACCCTTTTCTAACAGGGCTCTTTTAATGGGTTTCATTTCTTTAATATAGCTCTTCTGGATCAAATAAATATTTGTATATGGCAAAAAACATGGCCTCAGCTAATGCGTTTCTGGCAAAAATACAATTTCTAACACTGACCAAAATAAACCAATGTTCTCTTCTAGCTCTAATTAAAAATTATTCTATAAATAATGTATGGGCAAACAGCACAATGTATCTGATAAAAAGATACAAACATTTAATGAACTGAAGAAAAACTGCTAACAGTAGCAGGACCACAGCCTTTGGTGGTAAATCTTGAAAAGAAATCATATTTGCCAAAAAAGTAATACATTTGATGTTGATGAGTCACCTCACGTTTAAAAAACTACATATCCAAGACTAACATCCAACATGGAATACTATATTAAAGAACTTTTATCCAGCTAAAGCCTCAACTGATATTAATTTCCCATTTTCATTTCTCATATATAGTAATTTGTAGTTTAAAACAGGCTCAGAAAGTGAACTACTGTACTACAATGTGCTACTGCTGATATCCTTGATAAAATAATCCAAAACTCCCAATTACATAGTAATCATCATGTCACTGCATTAGCAGTAGTCTCTCTTCTTTACAAAGAACTTACTTATGGACTCAGAAAACGTCACTCATTGCTCATTATAACAAAGCATGTATATATTTAAACAAGATGCTTCATTATGCTCATACAGAGAACACCAGAAAGCATGTCTCCTCACTGCTCACTTGAAAATGTATTATGTGCTTTTCACGTATGAATTACAAGAAACATTCTGAAACGTGTGGATGATCACATAACCTATTTATCCAATGGTTTAAGAGAACATAAGAAAATATGAAAATCCAGATGCACTAGACAGATGTCCAGGGATGTGACTTCTAAATGTGGAGTGGGGCCTGATCCTGTCTGGGGGTGCCAGAAGCTGCAACAGTAAGTCAGTTAACTGAGATAGGTTAGAGCAACTGTAGTGTGAAGTGATGTGGTCAGACTAAAAGCCGTTTGAGATTAGCAAGGAGGAATGTCTTAATTGTGAGTCTATATTTAAACGTGTAGTGTCAAAGATCTTCTTGTTGTTAACTGCCACCTTTTTCTCATTAATACAATAATAGTGCATCCTGTTAGTAACTACATAGACGATCCAGTATTTACCCTTCATACATCCATCCAAGCAGAGCTCAGTTCTTAAAGTTTTATTTCCAGACAAGAAATCCATCATGAATCCAGCTTTCTTCTTTTATTGCACTTTGTAGAGCTTCTTGCTATGATCAAGAGGCTAACAAACAGTAATAGTTGATATTACTTTAAAATTTATAGTGTAACTCTCTTAAAATAAAATTTATATAGAAAAGATACCATTTACAACCCAATTCAGTAGTATTCAATCATTATATATTCCCAAACAATATAATGCAGCAGTTTCTTTATGGGTTGCATTGGAGGGGAATATCTTCTCTTTAGCAAATATAATATTCATTTGTTAAGGAGCAATTCAAGTCAACTTTGGAGTAACCGAGATATACAGAAACTTCTTGAAAGAAGTTCAAAATACACATATTGTAATGAGGCTATATACAACTGTGTCCAGTGCATAGTTTAATAACAGCATGTGAAAAGTCCATTATCTTCAATTGGCACACCATTATCTAAAGGAAAATAATTTACCCAGCAGTTGCAGTGCATTTAGAGAATGCCAGTGAGGCACAGAACAACAACAAGATGTAGTGTCACCAAGTACGTGAGGAATAAATAGCGGGATTTAGCTCGGGAGGTCAGCATCTTGGAGCAGTAAAGGCTTCGCCCTTGAAGCCATCTTTTGAAAGAAAGGGCTCCTCCTTTCATCTGTAGGAAACAAACAACTTCAAATAAGCAATCATCAAAAAAGATGCAAGAGCAGCTCTTATTATAAAAGCTTGATTTGTGAAGCACTATATCCTTCCAACTCGGTCTTCAGAAATGGGTACCCAAGAACATGCCATTAACATAAGGGATTCATGGGGAAAAGAATGGAGCAGTTAAAAAAGATACAGAGGGAGAGGAAGAAGGGGAAAGAGGCTATACAGAATGACTGTAATATTTAATTACATACACACAGACCAGAAAGAAACACACAATTATATAACGCATACACAATTTATATATGTAAATACTCAGTATTCATCCAAAATATACATAAACGGTATATTTTATTTAATTTACATTTGCATTAACTATAGGTTACCATCTATAACACAGCACACTAAAAGATGAAGTTAAACATGCTGTTTTATTTTCAATTTTTCACTGATATTTTGAATGTATACATAGGCATCACTCCACGGTGTGCCCATCACCATGATCTCTGGGCACTATAAAAGACTGTTAGCTGTTTGGGGGTTTTTACTACAGAGGGAGGTGCTGGTCGATTTCAGGTATTTGCTTCAAAAATATATTCAGTAAATGCATTGCACTCTCACATATCTATAATATTTCCCCTCTAGTTCATCTCTTGAAAAGACTATCTCCAGATATATTTACAACAGCAATCCCTCACCTGAGAATGTTTACACATAAAATAGGGAGCAGTCCTGTTGCCCCTTAAAGACTAACTGATTTATTTGGACATAAGCTTTCACGGGTAAAAACCCACTTCGTCAGATGTTCCAAATGTTTGTTTACTCACGAAGGCTAATGCCCAAATAAATCAGTCTTTAAGGTACCACAGCACTCTTCATTTTTGCAGATACAGACTAACATGGCTACCTCTCTGAGACTTGACATAACATAGGAAGATCTACAGTTGGTATAAATGAAGCTTAAGGAGCCATGATGATTTTATACCAGCTAAGCATCTGGGCTAATGCGTTTAGTTGTTCACAGTTTTACTCTTTTATTATTCATTTTAGCACACATGTCGTTTACTGCTCCATTCTTTCAGATTATTTATTAAAAATATTATTTAATTAAAAGAATCTGAAGAGAAAAGACTTCTCCATTCTCTGTACCATTTGCAGTTGGCAGTGTGAGCACCCATTTTTAGGCAACGTATACCTCAGAATTTCTTCAAGATCACACACTTCCTTACCTTACGTACAACAATATGTTCACTAGGATTGATGATCAAAGCCTCTCTTTCCTCATCAGACTCCATCTGAACAGTGTATTCTCTAGCTACAGTGCTGTAACTACTCGTTTCATGTCTAGAGAAGAGAAATTAAAAGGCCAAGGAGAAATATTACTGAGTTACCTATTCTTTACAAGTACCATTATCAAGTATCATCTACCTACAGAAACATACTTTGTACAGCTCAGCTAGTGCTTACTACTTTTGGTAAAAAAAAAATTAAATTATCTTTTTTCTTTTCCACCCTGTATTTTCGATTCTGTATGTTTTACTTATTCACACTTACCGAAACAGCCTTTTCCCCCTTTCTTTCTAGCTGATTATTTAGTACTTCTCCAATTAGGATGTTGATTTTATTTGTCTGCATGTAAATGATATATGGCTACTCCACATGTATAAAATCGAATTTATGTGGAATGCTCTGCTCATTCAAGGAGCAAAACCAATTCTGATTAGTGAATTCAGCTAGGAAACTGGTAGACATGTTTTCCTTTAGATCAGCACAAAGACCCTGTAATTTGTGGTTGAGACACACTGGCCAAGCAGTGTAGAAGTTTTCATTACTTTCATTAACTGATTCTGTGTCTAGCCATGACAAAACAACATCTCTCATCACTAACCTCACAAACAACAGTGGTAAATAACAAACAAAAAATTGAATCTCAAATTTTTAGATATACTAGACGATCAGTATTAACATCAGCCACAGTGACTCACAAGGAAAAACCTCTCATTCTCCCAAGAGGAAAAAATCCCCTGCATTTGGTCATTTAGGCCCTGATGTTACAATTAGTACTATATGAATGAATCTCTATGCTGATGTGGACCTTTCCCACCCCCACTGATTTCAAAGGAATTCCCTGTGAAAGTTTGCTGAATAGCTTCAATTGTCGGATCATATCGTATGATCTGAAAAGGGGAAAATATTGTGCAAGTATCTCCAACCTTTTACATTGTTCCTCAGCAAGTCCTAAGGCTTCTTCTGCAGCTTCTCTCCTGCTCCTTTCTTCTGACAATGTTTCTGTCACTTGTGACAGGGCCTGTTGCACTGAATCATACTGTTGCTCTGTCTCTGCAAGTCTATGGTAAATGCAAATATTAAAGCAATTTAAGCACAGAAAGAAAGATTAATTTTCTGATAATCTTTTTCTGTAATCTACTTGTGTGTTTTATAGAAGTTCAGGTATGCCTTCATGCCGAATTTGCTGACTATTTTCAAGCAAATCAAAACACTCCACATGTTTCTGTCATGTTTAAATATTTTGTTCTGGCCAGACTCAAAATTTCTCTTTCTGATTTCATGTATTTTGATGTAAACGAGGACTAGAATCACAAAATGGCTGGGAAGTTGTTAGTTCATAAGACAATTCACAGGGAAGAAGAGTGGGAATGACTCAATAGCACAGTAGTTAGATACTCTCCTAAGAAGTCTGACAGCTTGGTCCATGTCCCTGCTCCAATGACTAATTATTTATACAAAGTAGAACAGTCTCTCCTGTGGAAGTTGAAGAAGACCCACACCAGAATATCTGACAGTCCAGTGGTTAGGCATGCTCCTGCAATCTGGGTGACCCAAGTGCAAACCCCTTGTTCACATGAGAGAGAGAGAAATAAAACCTGTGTTACTCTTATATCCCAATAAAGATTCCTAACTATGGGCCTAAAGGTTATAAGGGAGGACTCCAGCTCCTAGCCTTAGCTCTTGTCAGAATTCCAAACTGAAATGAAATGCTCAGTTCTGATCGGATTTAAAAAAAAAAAAAACACTTTTTGATTTCCCAGAAAATTAAAAAAAAAACCTTCGCAATTTGAGTTGAAACAGAACATTTTGTATATTTTTTAAATTGCCAGTGAACTGAAAAATCTATTATTTGCTCTAATGCTTCACAATCTTTTGAATGTATTTATCCTCAACATCCTTGTGACATGGGGAACATTATTGCCTCCTTTTTACTGATGGGGAACAAGGCAGAGAGGTGCCACATTCACATAGGATGCGGCACAGCAGTACATTGAACTGAGTTTCCCATATCCTAGGTCAGCACACTAACCATTGGACCATCCTTCCTCTGATAAATTCACTGTAAACATTCCTTCTCTTGAACATCTCCTTTTTCCTCTTCCAAAACAGCACTCCAGAGAAATAGACGTGTTCTACTTCTGCTTGACTGCTTCATTGTCATAAATAAGAAAAAAAACACCATAAACTGATGTAATCAATCCTGACCTTTTTCTTAGTTCATTTAGTTCCATATTGTCTATTTCAACAATAACTGCGGCTCTTTCTTGTGGAGCTCCTGGGGGAACTTCTGCTCTAGTTTCACCCTAGAAAATATAAAATATTAAAATAATACTTATAAAAATAAGAACCTGTTTCCAGTTACAAAATTGGTTCTGTCAGTTGAAAAAAAATTATTCCGCAACTTAGTGGTATTTCTATCTGATATTTTGCCATTTCATCCTTAAATTCTGGGGGTTATAATCCCAAATGTACACAAAAATAAGAGTGCATCTTTGCTGCAAAGAGGACATTTCCTATGCAAGCCACAAGACTCAAAGATTCCATTACTTCCATTTGCACATTTACTGTTTAGCCTTTGGGGATTTCTGCATTTGAATAAATAAATGGAGTGAGCAGGGTGAACTTTGATAGCGGAAGTCTCAAAACAAGCCCCCAAAGAAAGGCTTTTAGTGTGCAGGGGATCAGTAGCACGTTGCAGAAATACAAAAGGGCAGACATGGTAGGTTTACACTAATTGATCCCTACCAATAAGTCAACAAGGTAGTACAGGATGACTAGGGTTAGGGTTTTTTTTTGTTTTTAAGAGAGAGATGGAGGTAAGGCACCCTTAAAAGCTGTAAGGCACTGTATGTAAGGAACAGGAAAGGAGGAGAACTGAAATGGCATAAATGCAACAATCAAACTCACTGGTAACCTTATGCTTTTTCCTACAACACTTATGGGTCAAAACAAAGGAACTGATACTAATGGTAACCCCTTGAAAAATATAGAATATACTTGATTTCTGGGGGCGAAAATCTGTACGTGCCAAGGATAGGGACAAGGAAGTCCCATGAGCATGTAGTTTCTAAGCTAATACCTGTGAACAGGGTACAAGCTTGGCAAAGCAGCAAGGGCATAACAAACCTACACTGCTGTGTGGAAGGGGAAACTGATGCACATCACCTCATGGCATTTGTGGCTAAAGGCCAAGAAACCTGCACTTTAAAAGACATTGCTATCTACATTCTGGGGGCAGTGCTACACCACAACATGTTTTCAGGCACTCAGGGAACACTCTCTGCTTACCACCCAGAAGACTGCTAGAAACAGTCTGAGGACTGAACGGGGGAGGAGGATCATGCCCAAGGTAGGAGGCTGCCTAGCTTGCAAGAAAAGATTATTAGAACTATTGTTAGGGTAACAAATTGCATGTAACAAGTTTCTTAGCATATTAAGCTTAGCTGGCGCATTTTGTTTGATTTAGCTTAGTAATTTACTTTGATCAGTCTGTTATCACTTGCAACCACTTAAATCCTACTTTTTATATTTAACAAAATCACTTATTATTAAACCCAGGGTAAATCATTGTTATGTGGGGGTGGGAGTGGAGTGATGGTGGGGAAGAACAAGAGCTGTGCATATCCCTTTCATAGATAAAGGGAGCAAACAACTTATTAGCTTTATGCAAAGTAAAATGGGTGCTGTGCCATGTCTCTCTGACTGAGTCTTCCCAGAGTCCAACTGCTCTCCATGTCTGTGTTACTCTGCTGTAGGCTGTGACCTCACAACTCTTTGCCTTTGCTGGGGGAGACCAGAGGTTCTGGCTCAGCAGGACATGATGGTGGAGGGCAAGTGGGAGGGCTTAGTGGTATGATCAGCCTATCAAGTGACAGTCTCAAGAGGATCTCTGTGACCTAAACCCATCAAAATCATCTCCACCACTTTCACACCCATATCGCATATTTATTTGGCAACTAGATTTTTAAAGGTTTTATTGAGGCCTGCTCTTCATGGTTTTAAAAAAATTGTAGCATACAAATATTTTATAACTGCAAAGACTAGTAAATCTGTGTACACTAACAAGCAAACATCTGAGAAATCAAGTCCAAATGAGGGTAGTTAAAGCTGCATGTACCTACAAAAAGAAGAGAACTATTTTCATTACCTCATAACTAATACATGAACCAGCAAAAATGTACCAATGCAATATGAACTGTTTATTTTACACTAAGCATTAGAGGAAAACTAGGAAAGATTACAACCTTTTAAAATTTGGTAAGATCATGAGACTAAAAATTCAGTAGAGAAAAAAAATTATGGATTATGTTTACTTTACCTGAGTAGTATCTTGGAAAGAGTTAACTTGCACTGTCTGGTATTCCCTCTCAAGTCTAAAATAACGGTTTTGCAGATCAGTGTAACGCAGCTGATTCTCTCTTAGAGTCTGTGATACTGTCTTCAACTGGGCAGACAATACAGCATTCTCTTCTACTGACTGCATTACCTGCAACAATTCAGCCTTTCAAAACAAGAGCCAATACATTTCTTTCTAAAGAGATCGCCAGTAGAGACAAGAATTATAGTTAAGAGCAATTTTATATAGGCTGAAAAATGTGCATCATCAAAGAGTGGTGGCGGCAAAAGTACGGATCGACAATTTTCAACAGAAAACAAAGGAAAGATTTTAAAGACATAGTATTCCAAGGGTCATGCTTTTCCAAAGATCATGCATGCACTAACAGAGTACGTTAACAAATTGGTGCATGATAGAAAACTGCACACATAACTGCTTGTGCATACATGATTCCCTGGTTTATAATTGCAAATTGGTATACCTGCTGATTTTATGGATGTATTTTAAGGGACTTCTAAAATTTGACACCATATAGCTCAAATACAATACTAAGGCTATGTCTACACTAGCACTATCTTGCGCCAGAAATATGCAAATGAGGCTAAGCATGGAATATTGCCGAGCCTCATTTGCATATCTAATGAGCCGACATTTTGCAGAAGAGGCTCTTACACCAGAAGGAAATAATCAGCGTAACGGCATTGCGCAAGAAGGTTTTTCTTGCACAAGAAGGGGCAGTATAGGCGCTCCTTCTGGCGCACGAGCCTCTTCTACAAAAATAGTGGCTCATTAGATATGCAAATGAGGCTCGGCGATATTCCACGCTTAGCCTCATTTGCATATTTCTGGCACAAGATCGCGCCAGTGTAGACATAGCCTAAGTGTGGAGGAATTTCAACAGTTCCCATCTCAAATGTACTCTTTTTTGTGTTGATTGTGATGTAGTTTTGGTGCTCCTACTTCTGCATTGCAAACTGCAGGGTCAAGAGTCCCTGTCTAAGTCAAGTAACAGCTACAGTTGCATGAGCTAATGCAATAGTAATATAAATACTCAATACAAACATTAAATATGTCCTGGTCCCAGATTCTAGTTGTTGAAAATATTCCTACATTAACATTAGCTATGCTCCACATTTACCCAGAGTACTTACTCACTGCTATCTCTTTCCCCACCTTTGAGTTCATCTGCTGGAAACGCAGCTCCCTCTGGTGCATTTCCTGAAGACAGCGTTGCAATTCATTGTGAAACTGGCTCCTCTCAGCTAAAAGATGTTTGACTTGCTCGGGGGTGTTCGGACTTCCAACCAGAGTGGCTGTTTCTAATGCCTTAAACACCACCCAAAAATTCAGGGTTAAATCTACAGAAATTGGTTTGGTAATGATACATAATCCATTGTTTTAACAACACATGTTTTAAACCAGTGGTGTCTACAGTCCCACTATTATTTCCCTTTCACATGTTTCTCTCAAGTTTCCAAAAAAAACTGTTCTAATTTACATAAACCTGAGGTCCCCAACTGTGGGCACAGGCTCCTTGGGGGGTGCAGCGAGGCCCAGGCTCACCCCAACATGGGACAGGGAAGGTGCCAGTTGTACTCCTGGCTCCAGTCACAGTTCTGACCACGGTCTCCAGCCCCAATTGTGGCCCTGACTTCTATCTGCAGCCTTGGCCCTGACTATGGCTCTGTTCCCAGCTGCAGCTGCCAACCAGGTCATGAAGAGGTTCTATTACATAGGGTATAAGAGAAAGTTTGGGGAACATTGATATAAACTAACATCCCTCTGGTGTTTCCATCCCATCCATTTCAACACTGGGAACAGAAAGAGAAAATTACTCTAAACAAATGAGATTGACTTCACTGATTTTAAGTATCTAAGTGAAGCAAAATGCAGAAAATGTATGAATGAAAAACAATGGAAAGCAAATTCAATTTTTAAAGTCCTATCAGTTTTAACACCACCTTATGCTAGTAACTTGGATAAAGAAAGATGGATATTTTGCAAGTATGTACTTAAAGCAGGTAGTACCCCTCTAGAAAAATAACACCATAACTTGTTACTCTGAATCATAGAAGGTAAGCCATGTCCATCTCTATTTGGTCTGCTATTCTACAATCCAATCCAACTCCCAACAATAAAGGGCAGCATCCTACCTATGATTTCTAGTACCAGTTTTACATATATAGTCATACAATGCGCCTTCTTCCACTTCCTTCAAGATACTATTCCACATTCTAATAGTCATCACTGTTAGAAATTTTTTCATATTATTCATGATTTGATGATCAGAAATGGTTAGTATATTATAGTCTTAATCTTGCCTAGTGACAATTATTGTTCTTAGCTAAATTAGAAGGTAACTTACTACAACTTTCCTTTCGGTCAGAAACATCAAAGATGATATTAGGTTGAAATAACGCTTTCCCTAAGATCATTATTATTCATACACAAAATCTGAAGAACAGAAGTATTACCAGAATGAATGAGATCTGTGGTCCATCTACTCCTGTATTCTGTCTGCAACAGCAGTGAGTACCAGATGCTTCAAAGGAAGGTGCAAAGAACCCTTGCACTGGACACGTGGGTTAATCTTGCTTTCACATCTGGTCTCTGCCTAATTTCCAGCTATTTGAGGATGGCTTTAAACCCTAAAGCTGGTAATATCCCTTCCAACATTTGTTAATTCTTAAATAGTTCAAGATGTTCTGGTAATCCATAGAAATGAATAATTCTTTCTGGAATCTTGCTATGTTTTTGGCCTCAATGACAGACTGTAGCAATGAGTTTCTCAGCCTCACTAAATTTTGGGTGAAACACTATTCCCTTTTACAAATTTTGAATTTGTCACCTTTTAATTTCACAGAATGTCCCCTTGTTCTTGGGGGAGGAGAAGGGAGAACAGAAGCCCCAATTTACTTCTGTATACCATGTTGCATACTTTATATGCTTTTAGCATGTTCCCTGTTGTTTCTTTTCAAGCTTTCTTCCTTTGAGTGAGTCCTTTTGTCATTCCCATCACTCTTTAAATCTATATTATTTTTTATGAGATAAGGTGACCAATACTGCACATGCTATTCCAGATTGATTTATGTAAAGATATGACAATATTTTCACTATCATTCTTCATCCCCTTCCTTATGTATCCTACTATCTTATTAGTTTTTCTGTCCTCAACTGCCCAATAAGCAGAGCTATAGCCGTGTCACTAAAGTAATGTGTCTCAGTGTGCTCTGCCAACAGAAAGGACTTTTACCTTACCATTGGTAAAGGTGCACCAGCCATAATACTGTGTCTAAAGCTGATTCCAAGGCAGAAATAGATCTTATAATTTTAAGTTTTAAAATGAGTATTGTGAAATAAGTAAAAGGGTTTTTTAATTATAATTTGATATTCCTGCTTCAATATTCATATTGTGTCTATGAAACAAAGAAATTAAGTCTGTTTTGTGCATGTGAACGAAAAATCTGTTAGAAGATAAGTGTGAAGGCCATCACCAGACCAGATGTTCTAGGGAGAAGTGAGGACAGACGTAAAAATGCCACGAGATTGCTGTATACCCCATTGGGATGCGGATGAAGGGCAGACTGACACGACCCTAACAGATAGGGCAAACACCTATCAATTGAGACAAGATAGCTGTGATAAGAAAACAACAACTAATGAAAACAAGCACTCATCAAACAGCGATTGATTAGAGCACGATGGGAAAAAAAAATTACTGAACCATGGACAATTTACCTAGTTTGGTTCAGTCTCTCCAAAGAGCCTCTACCTCTCTGGGCTTGACTAATCTAAATAATCTTATTAACTACAAATTTTGCCGCCATATGCAAATTTGGCAACCTTTCTACTTTCCTGCTCACTTCCCCTTCTAGATCATTAATAAACACAGTAATTAACATAGAATCTCACTGAGAACTTTGAACCAGCCCACTGTTAATATTTGGCCAATATAAAAATTAGCCATTTATTTCTACTCTTCGTTTTCTGTTTCTTGGTCAGTGCTTGACCCATGAGAATACAGGAGGACCCTCACAATTCGTGGAATTGCTATTTGAGGTTCTGCGTATTCGTGGGTTTCCTGTCCCAGCTGGAGGAAAGCCAGAGCAAGGAGCCACAGGGAACTCACCGAAGCTCCTGGCCCCCACAGTGAGATCCCCGTGGTTGCCTAATGCCACAGTGAGTTCCCTGCAGATTCCCAGAGCCACGGTGAGTTCTCATGGCTCCTGGCAGCTGTGGTGAGCTTCTGCAGTTCCTAGCCCTCTGCAGTGAGTTTGGAAGCCACGGGCAGCTCACTGTGGGGCCAGGTGCTGCGATTCCCTGTATTCACAAATTTTGCCAATTGCAATGGATATGGGAATACCTCCACCGTAAAGGTGAGGGTTTCCTGTATTTTGCTTCTTACCACAGGACTATTTTTTATTTGTATTACTGGAGCACTTAGAAGCCTAATCATGGGCCAGAACCTAATTTGCTTGGTGCGCACACTTAGGTTTTGTGAGAGGCTTTAAAAGGCTTTTTGAAAGTCTAATTGTGTCAGCTAGTTTGCCTTTTATCCATTTCCTTTCCTTTCCTTTCCTTTCCTTTCCATTTCCTCAGACATTCAAAGTCATCTTACAAATTAACAAGGCGTGATCTTCCTTTACATAAACCATGAAACCCAATATATCATGGTTTCCAAATATTTTACTATTGCTTTAATGATTGTTTCAAGCTATTTACTAAGTACAGATTTCAGACTTACTGATCTGTAAATACCTCGATCACCCATGGAGCTTTATTTAGATATACACACATTATTTGGTATCTTCCAATGCTCTGGTATCATAGTTCTATTTCTGGAAATGGTTTTCAAGATGAAAAATATTAACTGACCAAGTGCTTTTGTTTGATTTTAAAAAATGGTCTGGTTTACCTTGATAGGGTAATTGCTATCAATGGACACAGATTCTTTAACAATCATGTCATGCTGTAATTTCTGTAATTCTGCAATCTGCCGGTCCTTGTCTGCAACAGCCATCTGGTACTGATTTCGTAGTGTTTGGGACTCCGTCAGCAGGAGGTTTTTCTCCATTCTGAACACAAAGAATTAAACTAGGTGTTAATTATTACATACTGCATAAAAGTCAATGTGAAAAATGAAGCTGGCCTCACCAATATTGAAAAATTGCAAGTTGCGCGCACACTCACAAATGAGTAGTTGAAAATACACATCAGTGCTCAAGCCCTTCAAAGACTTCTGTTGTTAGAAAACTTAAGAGAACAAGACATTGAAAAAATATACTGCACACACTTCGCGGACGTGTGAGAGACACTATTCCTGACAGACCAAATGCCAGCTCAAGGCATGGCCCTAGACTTCACTGAACACTTACAAAACCACAGTTGGAAACCAGTTTTCCTTTCACGTGTGTTGGTACTATCAAAATAAGTACTAAATGCTAAGTTGATAAATAGGTGTTGAGATTTTATAAAATGATTGCAGGATGCTGCATATATTGATCTCACTTATAACCAATCCATGCACAAAGTTATATTGAATTATACTGAGTTATCTATGCACTATAAACCTCTGTAATTATACAATGTCCTAAACAGGAAAAGAAGCATTAAATAAGAAAAAAGGCTCATCAGTATACAAGATGGCTCAACTAAGTCAAATGAGTTATAGCATCAAAGGAGAGGCCCTGTTGGCTGCATTCCTAATTACCTCTAGTAATTACATGTGAACTCATCCCATCAATTTGGGCTCTGGAATGGAGGGATAAAAATCTCATCAAGGAGAAACTGGATCTTTTTTGCTATCTGGACTCTGACAGGCAAAGATTCCTAAAAATAAGCAAGTCTCATGCTGCTTGGCATGGGTTAGCCCTACAAGACATTTTGAAATGACAACGTACTACAACTTTACTACCTTTTATCTGTTAAACTGTGTATATACAGGCAGTCCCCGGGTTACGTACAAGATAGGGACTGTAGGTTTGTTCTTAAGTTGAATTTGTATGCAAGTCAGAACTGGCGTCCAGATTCAGCCGCTGCTGAAACTGACCAGCGGCTGACTACAGGAAGCCCGAGGCAGAGTTGCTCTGCCCTGGGCTTCCTGGAATCAGCCGCTGATCAGTTTCAACAGCGGCTGAATTTGGACGCCTGGGACAGAGCAGCTGGGGCGCTACCGAGTAGGTCCCCACAGCACCGCACCTCAGTGCTGCGGGGACCAACCCGGCAGCACCCCAGCTGCTCTACCCCAGGTGTCCCCAAGTCAGCCGCTGCTGACACTGATCAGCGGCTGATTCCAGGAAGCCGGTGCAGAGCAACTCTGCCTCAGGCTTCCTGTAGTCAGCCGCTGGTCAGTTTCAGCAGCGGCTCACTTGGGGACACCTGGGGCAGTGCAGCTGGGGTGCTGCCGGGTTGGTCCAGTAGCGCCGACGAGCGGCGCTGAAGGACCAACCCAGCAGCGCCCCAGCTGCTCTACCCCAGGCGGCGTCGGCGAGAAAAGCCTGGTCTGCGGGGGGGGGGGGGAGAGGGGAGCGCACTAGCTGCACCCCCCCCAGCACACCAGGGAGACACGGGTGGCGGGACCGCCGAGAGGCGCCGCGGTCCCGCCCACATCCTCCGCAGCTTTGCTCCGCGTCTCCCTGGTCTGCTGGGGGGGGGGGGGGGGGATTCCCCCCAGCAGACCAGGGAGACGCGGAGCAAAGTTGCGGCGCACGCGGGCAGCGGGACAGCCCAGACGCGCCACGGCTGTCCCGCTGCCGGCGTGCGCCGAGGCTTTGCTCCCCGTCTCCCTGGTCTCCTGGAGGGAACCCCGCCAGCAGAGCAGGGAGACGTGGAGCAAAGCCGAGCAGCACGCCGGCAGTGGGACAGCCCAGACACACCGCGGCTGTCCCGTCAGCGGGACAGCCGCGGCGCATCTGGGCTGTCCCGCTGCCGGCGTGCTCCGCAGCTTTGCTCCGCATCTCCCTGCTTTGCTGGGGGTGGGTGGCTCTCCTGGCTCTCCCCCCAGCAGACCAGGGAGACGCGGAGCAGCTTTTCTCGCCCCGGAGGACGGCGGGACAGCGGCGCATCTGGGCGTCCCACCACTCCCGCACATAAGTCGGATCCACGTAACTCGGGGACTGCCTGTATGCATTACTGCTTTAACCTGTAACTCTCTCGTTTCTTTTTCCTAGTTAATAAACCCTCAGTTATTTTATTATAAGCACTGTCCGCAGCGTGAGATCTAAAATTCAGATTTACCACCTAAGGTAAGAGATCGGTCTCTTGGGACAGAGAGCAACCTGAATATTTTGTGATCTCAATTCCTCACAGGATCAGGCTCAAAGTTTACATATATCAATGTAGAATCACAAAGTTTCCCGAAAGTTTGAACAGTGAACAAAATTCAAGTGAAGCATGGATGCAGCTCAGACCTGAACGTGGGCTGACTTTCAGTATTACTATGACTTAAGCTGAGCAGTCTGTACAGCTTACAAATCTTCCAACATGTTGGGCATTCTTACAAGGGCAGTTATTGTTTGTAGAAAATGCATCTTTTGCTCCGTCATAGAAATGGTAAATCTCTAAGGAGCAACATGATATGTAGCAAAGAAACTGATTGCAAAAACCCAACCTAAAATATTACATATCGAAGCCAACAAGACAGAAAATTCAGTTCCTAAGTAGGTCCATAGGAGGCTTTCATGTTGATGAAGATTTCAATATATATATATAGGAAAAAAGTTAATGAGGAGAAAAATAGAATGCTGAAATTGAATGTGACGCATAATGGAAACCTTTCCATGGCAAATTTTTGGTGAACTGTAAACCCTTTTTATTTATCAGATAATTATATAAGGATGTTTTATTCCTCTATTCTATCCCACTGAAAATTATTTTTATGAAAACAATGTATATATTTTGTTCAATCCAATATATGTACCTCAATCCAGCCAGTTCATTCTGGTATGATGATATCTGTATCTCAGTTTCCTCTTGGAAAGCTTTTGTCTGATGCAAGGCTCTCTCAAGGTCATCTACCTTGCTCTTTAAATTTGCTATCTCAGCAGCTGCAAGATTAGCTCCTTCTTTAGCCTACATAAAAAACAGGTTTGGTAAACAAGAATAAAAACCCCATGATGGAAAAATCTCTGTTAGCACCAAAACTATATTTACAGAAGCATGGCTTCCTCTCATTTGTCTCATTTGTACTTGTTCCTGTTGTTTAAGATCTCAGACTTATCCTAATTGTGCTTTCCTTGTTCAACTTGGATTTTTCTAACTATTTTGCTAAATTATTAAATTAACTTCACAAGTCTCCAAAAGAGAGAGACTAACTCCTTGCTTTTTTCTTTAAACTTTACATAATGTATCTAATCAAATCTTACTAGTCTCTTCCTATCCATCTGAAATATTTCCAAATTGCTCTTAAGATAATTTATCTCACTTATGCTATCAGAGGCAATGGGAAATGAAGCCGTGTCCTGTTTAGCTTCATGAACTACCTTTGACTTGCTCAGCTCCTGCAGCAATCTGTCTCGGTCATCCTGAAGACTAGCCATTGACTTGGAAAAGGCATCAATCTGTTGAACATAATTCCCACACTCTGATGAGAGCCTGGTAATTTCAAGGTCTTTGGTGGCTAATGTCTTGCACAAATTTTCTATTTCCTCAGCAAGTTGATCAAGAGTGATCTCATTTTCAGCATCAATAAGCACTGAGTTCAAATATTCATATACTTTTAACACAGTGAAGAGATTTGATTTAAAATCATTAAGGTCAGCTTCAAGTTTATCTGCTCTTTTCCTTTCAAACTTCAGTTCAGATGCATATTTGCATTCAAGTAGCTTAAAATCCTCTATTAATTGGTCTCTATCATCTTGCAAAGCAGTCATAGCTTTTCCAAAGGACTCATTTTGGGATCTCAGCTTTTTATTCTGAAATTGTGCTTCTAATAGCCTCCTTTCTGAAGACTCATCAGCTTCCTTCCACAGGAAGCTAGCATCATGCTCAAATTCTGTCATACTATATTTATCTTCTATATCTTTTGGATTTTTGCCTGTTACATTCTCAACATCTTGAAATATGTTCTGAAATTGTTCCCGATGTTGTACACTAGCCTTGAAATCTTTATTCTGATTATGTTGCCTACTCCCCCTAGTTTGTGGTTTCTCTCCAAAGTCAGAAACCAGCTTCTCTTTGTTTAGTGATGCAATTAGAGTCTCTAAATCTTTAACTTTGGAAGTTAATTTTTTATTTTCATGTTCTAGAGATTCTCCGCTTTCCTTCTGCAATTTATTAGTCAGCGCCATTTCTTTGAGTTGATTCTGAAGATCAGTTTTTTCCTTTTCAAGGTTCTTAATGCAATCCAGTTGCTGTTTAAGCAACTCTTTCAACTGATGATCCTTCAATGACAAAACTTGGTTAAGATCTTCCCGGTACTTTATTAGTTGTGCATTTTGCATTGCATTTTCAGAATGAAGATCATCTATCCGATTCAAAAGTTTTCTTAATTCTTGTTTCAGGGTACTGTTCTCACTAGCACTGTTGGCTAATAAACTTTCTTTCTGACTTAAAACATTTTGGTGATGATGCTCCAGATCTCTGTATTTAGAAAAGAGATCATCTCTGTCATACTGGAGAGATGACATTGATTTTTTAAATGCATCAATTTCATTGGCAATCTCAGCCTTATCTTGAATTGCTTTGTCTGCTTTCTTCTGGAGATTTTTCAATTCATTTTCCATCCTCTGATAGGCTTCATCAAATTGTTCTCTCTCTTTTTGCAGAGATCTTATCTGTTGTTCACATTCGTTCATCTGTTCTCTATGCTGAGTCTGTATCCGAGTTAGATATGCAGATATTTCCCCACCCTTAGAAGAAATCAGTAGAGAAATTTCTCTATCTTTGTTGTTCAACATTACCTTCATTTGTTGAGAAATGGCAATCTGTTTTTCCAACTCTGCATGAGTCTTTTCCTTTTCAAATAAAAGTTGTTGTAATTCCTGTTCTTTTCTAGCAAAATTACTTTCTAATGCTTTTATCTCTCTTCTTGCATCACTATTAATCTCTAAAAGATGATTAAGAGAATTATTTTCTTTAAGCAGTGCTTGTAAATCTTGTTCTTTTGACTGAAGAGCAATTTCTAATTCTTGTTGTCTGCTGATAAGAATAGCATTTTCTTCCTTTATTCTACATAACTCACTATAGTGTTGTGCATCTACAGATTTTTGCCACAAGTGCATTTCATTCTTAGATTCTTCTAACATGGAATATTTAATTTTCAATTCCTGTATCTGTGCCACTTTGTCCTTCATTTCTTCTTGTAAGGTTATTATTTTCTTACTACTATCATCCAGCTGTTTCTCTTTATTTTGAATAACTTCTTTAAACTGTATTTCCCAGGTTTTCATTTCACCAATTACCCGGTCCCGGTCATTTTGGAGAGAGGAAATACATTTTGTAAAAGCTGCTAATCTGGCCAATGTTGCATTCAAATCTGCTTGAAGTTTCTTGTTTTGAGAGTCCTTAGTGTTGATTTGCTCTTGCAACTGATGTAGATCACTAACAGCCCTGTCTTTCTCTCTCTGAAGAATATTATGTCTTTCTTCAAAGTCCGACCATTCTCTTTTGTGAACTGTTTTCAGTTGCTGAAGGCCAAGTTCTAATTCTCTCTCACATTCTCTCTTCTGAATTTGTAGTTGATCTTCTTTCTTCTTTAGTTCCCTTTTCCTATTCAAATTCTCAGCTGTAAGCCTTTCAAGTTCAATCTTTGACTCATCCAACAAAGCTTTTTGGGAAGAAAGATTTTCATTCAGATTATGTATCACTTCATTTGATTTTGCAAGCTTTTCTGTGGCATTATTTAAATCTTTTTCAAATTTTTCACTCTTTGACTGTGCTAATTTTTTACATCTTTGCAAGTCCAGAATCAGTTCCTGGAATTTAATAGAATCTTTTTGCAACTGGTTAATTTCTTGCTGTTTTTCTTTTAAGAGCTCTTGTAATTCTTTGGTTTTGTTTTTTGTACCACTATTGTCTCTCTGGGCACATTTCACTTTCTCCTCTAATACTTTTACAAGATGCAACTGTTGTTCCTCTTTTTCCCTAATCACACTGAACTTCTCTGCCTTTAAGTCTTCCAACTGTTGAAGAAGCAAACTGTTTTGTAACTGTGCAGACTTCAGTTTGTCTGTCAGCTGATCCACTTTTTTAATATGGTTGAGCAGCTCTGTCTCCAGAAATTCTCTCTCATTTTTTACTTTGTAAGAAATTTCTTGCACATTTTCAAGTTCTTCCTGTAGAAGACACTTGTCATCTTCTAAAATCTTAACTCTTTCATTTAAGCTAACAATTTCTTGTTTAAGACATCTAGATTCATTTTCTAACTTTGACAGACAGTTGTTTTTCTGGTCCAAAGACTCTTCAGTTTCTTTTAGTTTTGCTGAAATCAATTCTGTCTCCTGCTCTATGATGTGCATATTTCTCTCTTTTTCTGAAATATCGTCATTTAACAAAGCAATCTGCTGTAATAATGATTCTCTTTCATTTAAAACATCGCTGATTTTAGATTGCATATCAGTCTGGGACACATCCATTTGAACTTGCAGGTTTTCCAAAGCTAATTTAGTTACACTAATGTTATTATGAAAGATCTCATTTTCATTCTCAGTTTTCTCTAATGCCTGCTTTAAGTTTTCAGACGTGTGCTTCAATTGTACATTTTCCTCCATTAGCTCCTGGTTCTGCAGAGCAGCTTCATGAAGACGATGCTGGTGTTCTTCCATCCTTGATGCATGTTCACGGGTCTGCTTTTCTACTTTACTGTTTACTTCATCAATTTCCAATTGTTTGGATTCAGCAAATTGTTTCAGTTGGTCCCTTATATCTTTGTTTTCGTTAATGGCTTCTTGAAGTTGTTTTTCAAGCTCATGTTTTTCAGATTCCCTTTCACTGAATCTGTGAATAGCTTCTTGCTTTTCTTTCCTAGTGATATCAATAATCTGCCTCATTTCTGCTATTTTGCTACTGATATTCTCATAGGCTTGCAGAAGTGACTCGTATTCTTGCTTTAATTCATTATGTTTAGCTTTCCATCCTGTTAATTCAACTGTCTGAGAATCTTTTAAGGTATTAAGTTGGAAAGAAAAAGCCTCTTTCTCCTGAACT
Source organism: Pelodiscus sinensis (assembly GCF_052426305.1). NCBI lineage: Eukaryota > Metazoa > Chordata > Testudines > Trionychidae > Pelodiscus > Pelodiscus sinensis. Next base: position 87,932,997 of record NC_143056.1, on the reverse strand, counting down.
ATAGTCTCCATGGTAGATTTAAGACTTTCACAAGCAGCAGTTAGGTTTTCATTTTCATTTAAGAGCCTAGCATTTTCAGAAACAAGGGACTCTTCTTCGCATAATGAAAAAATAGTATCTGAGTTTTGTTTTACTCTGCCAAGTTCAGACAACAAGCGTTCAAGAGTACAAGCTTTATTGGTCATTTCTTCTTTTTCTAACATTATTCTATCAATCTGATCTTTTAGAAATTTGTTTTCTTTCAGGGCTTCCTTACGTGATATTAAGGCTGCTTGGAGCTTTCTTTGGATACGTTCTCTTGACTTTTCATCTACAGTGTCCTTTTGCTCTTGTGGATGAAGCTCATCCACATTTATATTTTTCTCCATCTGCTCTGGGGTTGCTTTTGTTTGTTTCAGAATTCTATATTTTGTTCCTTCTATTAGCTTAGTTCTCCCAGAATGATCATGTTCCTGTGACTGATTAGAGATTTCTCTGTCTTGTAATCTCCCTTGGAGCAAATTAATTTCTGAATGTGACTGTGCCAGTTCCTTGCCAGTAGCATTTTCATCTTTAACTTTCCTGCATAATACCATAGTATTGCTACCCTCAGAAGCTTCTACAGTCTTTTCATGTAGCATATTTAACTCCATCAATAGTAGTTTGTTTTCTTCACTGAAATGTTTTAATTCCTTTTTCATATTGAGTAATTCTGCATTGGATTTCTCCAAACTGTTGATGAACTCTTCTTTCTCTCTGTTCATTTCTTCAAAAGCCATTTTAAAATGTTTGGCTTCTTCCTGGCTTTCCTGCAAACTGAGCTGTAACTGCACAGCTTCTTTCAATATTGCCTTTTCCTGATCAAATTTATCTTTGAAATCCATTAGAGTACAATGCAGTGTCTTAATTTCCTCATCCTTTTCTGCAACTTGTATATTGGCTTGTTGAAGATCAACCTTAATTTTTTCAGATTCCTTCTTGTAATCCTCTACACTCTTTTTAATTACAGCTTCCTTTTCATTATTTATGCACTCAATCATATTTTTAAGATCCATTATCTCAGTCTCATACTTTTTCAACTTTTCATGCAGTTGAACCATTTCAACAAATAAGCTGTTTTTGTGTTGCTCATGCTGCTGTTCCAGCTGATTCATAGAATTCTTCAAATCTACTGTCTCTCCTATTTTCTCACAAAGTTCAACTGATGTCTCTCTCAACTCTTCCTTTAACATTTTTGTTTGTTCGCAAAGTTGTGCATAGTCATTACTTAGTTTCTCTAACTCACTGTCTTTCATTGACATTTCAAACATTTTCTGTTCTGATTTTCCTAAAACATCTTGAACCTTGTGTTTTTGTTCATCTGACTCCAACCTGTTTTGGTCAGTAGTTTCTTGTTCTTGGAGTGCTGCCACATGAGACTCCAACTCTTTCTGTAGAGAGTAAGCTAACAGCTGACTACAATCCAACTCTTTACACTTTCTTTGATGAACTTCCTGGAGTGTTTTGTGTTCATTTTTGAGAAGTTCAAGGTTTTTAGTTTGTTCATCAAAATCTGCTACAAGTTTAGTGTATTCTTCCTTTTCTTTCTGCAATTTCTTAATATTTTCTTTCCAGGACAAAAGTGATTCCTGAAGTTTCTTCTGAAGGGTTTCCTTATCTTCTTCTAATTGACCTGGCCGATTACCAGTGTAAGGTTCTACCAAATTAGTATCTTTAAGTAATTCCTCCTTGTCATCTACAATTTCAGCCTTCAGATTTTCAAGAATTGCAAGAAGTTGAGAATGTTCTTCTCCATATTCTCTCTCTTTCTCACTAAGTACGGACTGCATGTGAGCAAGCACAGAGTCTTTTTCCTGCATGGACTTTAGGTTTTGCTCAGATACTTTTTCTTTTTCAGCCAGGATATCTTTTAACTGTGCAATACTGTTCTCAAGCTGCTCAATACTGGAGACTTTAGCAGAAAAACTTTCATTCATGTTATTTATCTTGGAATCTTTCTCAAATAGCTGCTGCTTCACAGTTCCAAGATGGGACTCAAGATCTTTATTTTGTGTTTCAACGAATTTCAACTGATGTGTTAACTCACCAACCCTCTTCAATAATTCCTCTGTTTTTTTATGCTCTTTTTCTATTTCTTCCTGCCCAATCCTTTCAAGTTTTTCAAGTTTTTGCATTAGGTCTTTTCTTATTATCAATGCAGCTTGAAGTTTCTTTTTCATGATCTCTTTTTCCTTAACTAATTTCTCAAGATTAAAATGCAGTTGCTCTTTTTCATTCATTAAATCTTTAAATGCAGTTTCTTTGTTGCTTAATTTAACTTGATTATGTTTCAGTTCTGTCTTACAATCTTGAAGTTGCTGGGATATTTGATTAATATCTCCTACATAAGTACTCTGAACAGCTTCCAGATGCTGTAGTTTGGTGTTCAATATATTTCTCTCTTCAGAAAACTTCACCATTTCACTAGACATGGATTCCTTGACTTGAGCAACAAAACAATCCTTTTCTTTCAGCTGCTGATTTAGTGCAGAAATTATATCAGTCTGCTGGTTAGTCTGTGAAGTTAAATTTTCTACAAGGTGGTCTCTTTTCTCTATATCTTCTAGGAGACTCACTATTTTTTTACCTTCAATGTTCAACTTCTCATGACTGATTTTAAGTTCTTTTTCTGATTCTTCTAACTTCTCTTGAAGCAAAATAATTTTCTTGTTCCTTTCTGCTAACAATTTTTCTTTTTCTTCTGCAAGAAACTGCTGCTTACATAATGTGTCTTTGACACTGGCCATTTCTTTTGACAGACATTCAATTTCAGAATGACAGGTGCTTTTCACCTTTTCAAGATCATTTTGCAACAACTCCTTTTCCTTCTCTATTGACTGCATACTTTTTAACTTATCTTTTATAGTCTCCATTTCTTTCTCCTTTTCTAAAAGAAGTTGAAATTCTTTGTCTTCCATCTCTTTGCTCAGAATAGTAGATATCATAGCAGAGAATTTTTCCAATTTAGTTTTACTACTACTGCTAACTTGCAAACCAACATCTGAAGTTTCTGCATCCTTTTCTTTGAAGAAATGTCTACTACTAAGTAATGCAGATAACCTTTCAGTTAGCTTCTCTTCTATAATATCCAGCTCCTGCTGTAAAGACTGGATTTTACCATCCTTTGCTTTCATTTCACTTTCTAAATCGCTCAGCTGCTCTTTAAAAATAGCATTTTGCTGAGTTGCCCTATCCAGTTCTGTCCCCCACTTGTTTTCTGACTCAAGCAGACTATGTTCTAACTGTTCAATTTTAAACTTTAATTCAGAGACTTCTTCACCCTTCACACTAACCTGCATTTGTAACTGTTCTTTTTCATTCTTCATCTGTAATTTGACAGCATCTATCTGCATTCTTGAGTAATTCTCAGTCACGTCTAGTTTTTCATGGATTTCTCGTAGTTCTTCTGTTTTCTGTTGTAACTGATTTTGGTATGTGTTGAGTTCTTTGTTTTCTACAATCAACTTACCAATATTCTCTTGTAAGAGAATTTTCTCCTTCACTAAAGAATCCACCTGTTGCTGAAGTCTCTCTATTAAAATTGTGCTGTCATGGCAGTCTTGAGAGGATTTGGAATGTACATTGCTCAGCTCAGACTTTAAATGTTCAATATTTTTAGCCTGCTCAGTGCACTGTTCATAGAGATTCTGTAAAGTTAGCTCTTTTTGCTGTGTATCTTTTTTCCATATATTTATTTGGTCTTGTGCTTTTTGGTGTTCACTTTTTATAGAATCTAGTTCAACTGTCAGAGAATCAATATCCTTCTGCTTAACAACAAGATTTTCATCTTTTTCATGCAAAACACTAGTAAGGCTTTTAACAGCAGCAGCATGTTTCTCTAGTTCCTCTCTAAGCAACTCTATCTCATTAGTAAGAGCACTAATGTTGCTCTCTGCCAGCTGTATACTGACATCTTTTTCATTTAATGACTTAAGCAGCTCAACTATAACTTCCTCTTTCTTACTAAGTGATATGTTAAGTTCGTTTCTTTGCTCGTACTGAGCTGCAAATTTTTCCTGCAGAGATAAGAAGGCATTTTCTTTTTCCTGTGCCAGGTCTTTGGACTTTCGTATTTCCTGTGTCAGTTCACGCATCTGACTCTGAAGCTGAGAAACTAACTGTATCTTCTCTTCATCCTTACTTGCTTTCTCACTTAGCTTTTCGAGGAGGTTTGTTTTTTCCATAAGAGAAGATTCTTTTTCTTGCATGGACTGGCTAATATAATTAATTATATTTTTCTGATCATTTGTTTCTTCCTTTAGTTTTAGTGTGGCTTCTTCCAGATCTGTAACCTGGTTCCTTAAGACCTCACATTCTCTATCTTTGTTATGAAGATCTGTCTTCAATTTATCATTAACCAACGTGACATTATTGACAGCCAATTCCTTCTCCTGAACAATTGTTTTTAACTGTTTCACTTCAGAGGTCAAAGACACTAACTGTTTCTGTTGCTTACAGAAAGAGTCCTGTATTTCAGAAATGTGTGTTTTCAAACTAACATATTCATCTATTTTTTGCTTTAAAGACTCATCTTTCTGTGTAACTGACTGATTCAATTCTGCTGTTTTTTGCATCATATTTTTAAGCTGACACTGAAGGTCAGAAATTACCTCCATATTCTCAGACAGTTGAAATCTAAGTAAATCAGACTCTTCAGATTTATCTTTAAACAACTTTAATTCTTGTGCTTGCTTTTTAAATTCTCTCTCTTTTTCTTGTGCTGCCTGTCTAAGTTGACTAGTTTCAAAGCTTAGAGCTTGTACCTGGTTTTGCAAATCTGACATTTTCAAATGCTGCCTTTCCCCTGACAATTCATTTTCTTTCATTTGCTGAATCAAAGCTGCCTTCTCAGAAAGGAGACCTTCTTTTTCCTCAAAGCCAAATTTTAATTTTTCATTTTCAGTCGTTAAACTATCCATTTGGTGTTTCAAAGCTAAAATGATATTATCTTGCTGAGACACGTGTGAAGTTAAGGCAGTTATTTCATCTGACTTTTTCATTACTGTAGAATTGACTGTTTCAATGTCTACTTTCAATTTTTCATTTTCTAGGTTTAGTGTGTGTGCTTGGTGCTTTGCTGACACAATTTCTGACTGGTGCTGCATCAACTGAGACTGAAGATCAGTATATTCACTTGACTTTTTGCTACATATAACTGAAATGTCTTCCTTTTCACGTTTTAGTTCATCCCGTTCCTTCCTTAGAAGTTCTATTTGGTTATTTAACATAGCACCTTTTTCAGTTTTCTCAGCAATCTGCCTATGTAGATTCTCAAGCTCTACACCTTGATTTTTTATATTAAAATCTTTCTCTTCCACCCACTGAGATAACCTTATATTTGCCTCCTTAAGCTTTTGAACTTCATTCTGTAACTCTGCCATATCCATTTTATTTTGCTCTGCTTGTTTAAGTAAAGAATCATTATGAAGGATTTGTTCTTCTTTCGCTTCAATATCCACAGTTATGTCTTGAATTTGTTTCTGTAATATTAATATTTTTTCCTCACTCTGGCTAAGCTGTTGGACTAGTGCGTTACACTCAGTCAACTTACTATTTAACATTTCTTCTTTTTCTACTTCTCTGTCTTTAGCAACCTTCAACTGAATGATGAATGACTGTACTTGTTCATGTAACTGCTGTGTCAGATCCCTGCTTTCACACAACTGATTGGTTAGCACATTACACTCCATTGTTTTCTCTAGCAGCTGTTCTGTGACTGAATTTTCTTTTTGCTCTACAAGTGTTGAAAGTTGTTCAACCTTTTTCAATAGCTCCTCCTTATCATAATTTAGCTCTGAAAGGGATTTTTGGTACTCTGTTTGGTTGACAGATAACTTATTCTCCATCTCTGCTACAGCCTTGTTTCTCGTCAACAGCTCACATTCCTTCATGTCTAATAGTTTGGACAAACTCTCATTTTCACTGACTAATTGTTGCTTTTCTTTTTCCATAGCATCTATGATATTTCTCAGATCTTCATTTCCTTTTATTTGCTCTGACAAATCTTTTTCTTTCTCCTCGAGAGCTGCTTGAAACTGCTTATTAATTAAAATAATTGCCTGTGTCTCTGTTTCCATCTTACTAACTATGTCTTGTCTTTCAGTTACTTGGTTCTTAAGTTCTTTAAATTGTGTCTCTTTGGCTTTCAGGTCCCCAATTAATTTAAGTTTAGTCTCTTCACTTTGCTGCTCAACAACCTGAAGTTTTTGCTCTAATGATGTAATTGTCTCTAGTTTCTCTTGTAAAACCTTTGTAACTGTTTCTTGCTCTTCAGTACGTTCTGCAAGCTGTGTGGTTAACTTAGCCAATTCTTCATCTTTTTTTGCAGCTTCCAAAACTAGCTTGTTGTATAAATCTTTAACTGACTTCAACTCCTTCTCAAAACTCTGTTCTCCGATCTCTTTCTCTTTAAGCAGACTCTTTAGTTTCTCATTTGTAGAGCTGATTTCATGAAGCTGGGATTTCAAATATTCAGTTTCTTCCTTGTGTTTTGCCTCAATTTCTTGTAGTTTTTCACAACTTTTAATAATTTGTTCTTTCAGCAAAGTAATCTGTGACTCACACTCCATGAGCTTGTTATGGAATGTAACCTTATTGGACTTGATTTCAGAACGCAGATCCTTAATAGTTGTGCTGTTCTCACTGATTTGTCTTATCAACTCCTCATTTTCTTTGGTTTTAGCTTCAGTCTGGCCTTTAGATTTCTCCAGTTCCAATCCCATTATATTACTCTGCTCAGAAAGTACAGAAATCTTCATGCTTGCATCTCTTACATCAGCTGTTTGAACTTCTTTGAGTAAGAGGGTTTCTCTTTCAGCCTTTGACAATGCTTCTTCCATCTCTCGTATTTCTTCCTCTTTGCAATGGATTTGGTGTTTTAAAATGACAATCTGTTCAGAATACTCAGTCATACTGGAAGAGAGAGCAGACATTTCTTTGTCTTTTTCCACCAATACTTCCTTGAGGTTGTCAATTTCTCTTTCACGTCGCTGTAGGTCTTGAATTAGTTGAGATCTCTCCTCTAAATGGTTTGTGTTCAATCTATCAAGTTCTTCATTTGTTTGGTCAAGTTCCAGTTGCATTGACTCTACCACAGCATCTTGTTTCAAGATCTAAACATCAAGAAAACAATAATACAAAATACACTGTAACTTAAAGTGTAGGTATTTGAAAGGAAACTGCTCTCCTTCTTATGAGATCAGTACATTAAGCTAAATAATCAATCTTGTTTTACAATGCTTGAACTATAAACTTGTATAGTGATAAACTAACAAATTAAGGGTTATTTTAAGATGGCTTTCATAGTCAGAAAAGTTGTAATTGTAGAGTATTTTTAATTCTTACATGTTTTGCTAGACAATTATAATGGATCAAGCCAAACTAACATTTTTTTTACATTTCCACATCACTTTAAAGAGTTACCTTTTCCTTGAATGTAGCAACTTTTTCTGTTAGATCACTGATAGCTATTTTCTGTTCAGTACAATCCACTTCATATGCATTAGACTTCTTCAAGACTTCATCCAGCTTAATATAAAAGAAAATTTTCACTGAGATATGTTATTACACCAAAAATGCCTATGTATGTCTGCAAATTAGAATAGTAAACTTAAGTTTACATAATACTGATTTATAAACTAATATACCATCTACACACAGGGATCTTTTAATTGACCAATGAGACACAAGTTTGTACAGATAAAGCATAGCAACTATATGATGAGTCACAGCAACATCAGACAACAGTTCAGCACAAGTAATACCACATTTAAATGAAAGTGCAGAAGATAGGGTAGCCAGGTGTCCGGTTTTGAACCGGACAGTCCAGTATTTGAGCTTTCTGTTCAGGAAACAAATTGAGAAAATATAAATGACCAGTATTTTCTAAATAAGATATAATGTAGATTGTGACGTAATGTCAAGTGTGTCCGGTATTTTTGTTGAAACCATCTGGCAACCCTAGTAGAAGACGCTAACTAGGAAAAAATTATACTAGTATATTGGACTATGACCAAGAAGCTAAAGTAAACACCCCTAAATTTTCACCATTTACATATCATACATGAGATGTCAAAACAAAAATGCATTCACAAGAACACCAGCTATTGTTCAAAGGAATGTCAAATTACTGTAAATGGGATTAGATGGGTCAAGAAATCAGTAACAAAAGAATGAGCCCATCATCCCCAGGTCACCAGTTTCAATCTGGCTGAGAAGAGGCACACCATCACATTGACAGAGAGGGGACAAAAAGGCTTCTCTGGGACTGTTCAACATCAAGGAGGGGCACCTGCAATACTACTTCTGCCTGGATGGGGGGGGCGGGGGAAGAGAGGGCAGGGGTTATCTTAAAAGGGAAAATCTGCTACTGGAAGGGACAGTGTGAATAGGGGAAAAGCTTCCTGACCTCAACAGCTGAGACAGGCCCACTGAGAGGAAGACAGCAATGAGCCTCATGGCTCCCAAAGCTACATGACATATACTCAGAGCAGCGCACACCACAATGGGGGGGAGGAGAGGGGAATTAAGCTCAAAAGGCTGACCCAGGAAGACTTCCTGAGTTCCAGGTCACCCTTGCTTCTTTTCAATTTCCCAAGGATCCCCCTCTCTCATAAGGGAAGTAAGAGGGCAGAGGACTTTTCTGTTTGTTTCCTTCAAGACCCCCTTGTGCATCTGTTATATGGGGAAGAGAGAAAGACAGTACAAGGACCAAAAGAGAGTTTTGGAAGGCACTTGGAGGTACTTTTGTCTCTTATACCATTCAACAGATATTCAGTGGCATTTGTGAAATGAACTGTCAAGTCTCAGTCCAGCTCCTTGTGGGTAGATGCAGCTCTGTTAGCAGTCTCAACTAAGAAATCAAAGAGGCATAGAGACAGATCTATTGTACTTGTCCCATAAGAAGGAAAATCCTTTAGAAGATGTGGAGTGTATTGACAAGGCAATCTTGGGAAGCCTGCTATTTCACTTCCCAGAATGTATATAACTAATATAGCATTAATAAAAGTGTTTGGGTTGCTAGTGTTATCACTCCCGTTCCTTTTCCAGTTATTGATATTTTTGTCAAATGGTAAACATTTTTTTTAAAAGCCTAAAACTTGCATGCAATTAGAAAACTATGACCCAATATAACAGGTTTATATTTTCTTTCATTATTTTTATTAATTCTTTGCAAAACTTCTCCAAAACATAACATTCCAAAACTAAAAGAATGCTACCTGAATTTAAAAGTCATAAAAGGGTAGCTGCGTTAGTCTGTAACTTTTAAAACAATGCAGTTTTTTTGGGGAAAAAAACTCACAGTCTAGCTGTTCCCTTAGGTGCTAAGGACTGTTCTTTGCACTTGAATTTAAATTCAACATTGTTCCAAAAGCAATTATTTTCAGTGCCTCATATACTTCATATATTTGTCTCTAAGGGTATGGCTAAACTACAAGTTTTTGTTGGAAAAAGGTACGCAAAATGCACTTTGCATTTTGTGTACCTTTTTCCGCTTCTTTTGTTCGAAGAGGCTTTTCCAACATTTGGGAAAAAAACCTCTTTCGGAAGCCCCCTTCTTCGTCATAGAACAAGGAATACAGTGGCTTCCGAAAGAGCACTTTTGCTCTTCCGCAAAAAAAAAAAAGCGGAAGAGCAAACGCGTTCCCTGTACGCGGCAAACTTATTTTGGGATATCGCTAGTATCCTGAAAAAAACCCACAGCCTAGCCATTCCCTTAAGTGCTAAGGACTATTCTTTGCACTTGAATATAAATTCAACATTGTTCCAAAAGTAATTATTTTCAGTGCCTCATCATGTGTTCAACTTACCTTTTGTTCAGTTTGCACAAGCTTTTCACCAAGTTCCTTGTTCAAAAGATCTTTTTCCAGAAGAAATTTCCTCAAATTTTCAATCTGTTCTAGTTTTTCTGTTGTGTTCAACAGCTTTTGTTCTTTCTCTCCAAGTGAAGCTTCAAGAAAGCTCTTTCTATCACTTAATCTAGCAAGAAAATACTTATTTAGAATTTGAATATTCAATGTTCATTTTATCAATAGCACAGGTTGAACATCTAAAATCCGGGACTCTCTGGTCTGACATCATCCCTCATCTGGAATATCCACGGATACTGCTGGATCCCAGAGAGCCTTGGCTTGCCAGGTTCAGGGGTTGGTCTGGTGGTGGGGAACATGGGACCAGTGTGGCATGAAGCAGCACACCCCCAAGTGGGGATTGCATCAGAAAGCACAGCTCCAACCTGGGAGCATAATCCCAGCGGCAGCAGGGCCAGCACAACGGGAAGCATAGCCTGGCCTGGCAGGGGGCAGCACTGTCTGAGAACACAGCCCCAGCCAGCGAGGGCTGGCAGCACAGCCCCAGCAGCAATAGCCCAGCCCCAGCTGGGGTCAGCACGCTGGATGCACAGCCTTGGCAGGGCTGGGGGAAGTGGGCTTGCAGTGGTGGTCAGGAACACCACCCGGAGGGAAGCCTTGACCTCCCCCGGTCTGGCAAACTGTCATTTGGGACCGCTCAAGTCCTGAGGGTACCTGACCAGGGAGGTATCACCTATATTTGAAAACTGAGCTTGTTATTTTCCAGTCTTAACTTTTATATTACTGTGAATTCACTATTGGCATGCTTAACCTAAAAATAACCACGTCCAGAAATAATCAGATTTTACTACTGTATTGGAAATCAATGTTTTCAAGTTTTCTGAAAGTATTATCATATTCTTTATGATCCACTGTGAACATAAATTTAAAGCTGCAAAAAGACATATGTACAACTGCAACTGGTCCTATACTGAATGTTTTTTAAAAATATTATTTTACCCTTTAAGCTGCTCATTCAAACTAGAAACAAGCACTTGGTGCTTTTCTGCATCTCGTGTTTGCTGAGTACGCAGTTGATTGAGCTGGGTTTGCAAACGTTCATTTTCACTCTGCAAGAAAGCAATGATGAATATGATTATAGCTCACAAATATCCAGAATGGCAATAAAACAGACCTCTGGAAAAATTGCTCCTCTACTCTATATAGAACATGAAATGCTAAAGACTATTGATCAAGCATATTAATAATTACCAACTGAGGTCTGATAGCAGATGTTACTCACCTCTGAGAAGTTTCTCTCTTAGTGATTCCATTATAGGATGAAACTAAAGAAAGAGAGACTCTAAACACTTTACACAAAAGGCGACAAAACACACATACCCGCACTGTGTGAAAGCAGCTTACTTTTCTGTGCTTGCCTTCACTGCATTATTAGCTTGAGGTATAACTCAAGATTTGCCCCTATCCTGATTGCTGTCCACACTCAAAATCTCTAGCTCAAGTAAAGTGGTGAGTTAGTGGACTCATAAGGGGGTTGGTTGAAGCTTGACTGCTGCTGATGCTAGTAATAATGGAATTAAGCATATGGAGTCACTACTCATCATCTGCTAATTAATAATTCTGTGGTGTCAGTCAAATCAAGCTACATAGCTGAAGTGTTGTTTCAGAGTGGATGCTCTATTCCAGTGGCTCTCAACCTATGGTCCTTGGCAGTACTGTGGGGGGGTCTACGGAAAACGCAGGTTGAAGGACATGCCGGCAGCCAGCAAGTCCCTCAGCCTGCACTGCTACCTGAGTAGGCTGAGGGACATGGCTCGGGAAGCAGCATGGGCTGAGGGATGTGCAGGCTGCAGGCACAGCTATATTGTTTGAGGTGTGTGGAGATCCATAAAATGTTTATAGATTGAAAAGGGGTCCGTATGCTTGAAAAGGTTGGGAGCCACTGCTCTATTCCATTCTCATCCAACACTGGCTATCTTCAATGGGGTAATTCATACGTATTTACTCAAGTTAACTGTGGTAGTAAAGACAAGTTCTATAAGGAGAACGCCAGAGACAGTTCATTCTTTGAGAACATTTTCAATACTGGTTTAAACACAATAATGAATTCCAACGGTTTCTCTGCAGAGCTTTAAAAACTTTTGTTGCTGTTCTGATCAAAGGCAACAAGCAATCTGCAACAGATCTGCAAAATAATCTGTGGAAGGAGATTAAAAGAAAAATAAAGCAAGCTCCATTCACACAGTTTGTAACACAGTACATAAATCTGTTACTCTAGCCAACTTCACTGCACCAGTTGATGAGCAAAACTGCAAAACAAAACAGAAAAACAACCCAGCAACCATAATCAAAAGCAACACACATAAATCCAAAACCACCAACAAGGTAGGACAAACAACATGGCAAATCTGTCACCTCTAGAGAAAATATGCTATCACTTTGGAGTGGACACAACACACCTGTACAGCCCTCAAGGGTTGCCCTTCTTCCTCTACACCAAATGTTACCTGTATTGAAAGGCTTTGTTATAAGATCCTCAAATATTAACATAATGTTGTCGGCCTCCTAATATGAACAACTTAATTTTGGAAAGAACAGTAATTGTGCATTTTACCAGGTAAAGGAACAAAGTTTTAGGGAGAAGTTAGTTACGTCATTTTAAAATCCTAGAAAATTGTCAAACAAAATAATTAATGAGCAGGCACCTTTTAAAACATGTTTGGATGGAAAGTTTTACTTTATTATTTAATTTGTTGTCTTCATGAATTAGTTTTGCAATGTTTCTAAACATAGTCATTAACAAGTGAAACAATGACTATTTTTTTAAAATCACAAGCAGTTATCATAACAGCCCAATTATCATATCCATATTTTAAAAGGACAATAGAGACATTAGCTTCTAAGAAACTTTCTCTATACTTTGAAGGTGTAATTTATTGTAATTTCAAACTTGTGGAAACAGGACAGATTGAATAGGTGAAATACTGACATGACTGAAGTCAATGCAACTTTTGACAATGAATTAAATGGAGCCAGAATCTGTACGGGGTAGTTGGTAACTATTATAAAAATACCAACACCAGGTTTTAAATGATATGAAGGGATAACTAAATCCTTTTATGCACTAGATAACTTTGCTGTGTTTGTATTCTATTATTAATTTATGGATTTTTTTTAAATTGATACTGTACTGTCAACTATTTTATCAAGGCAGGGAGCCAACAACCATTCCAGATCATCTACTCTGTATAGAACATAGTAAGTTGTTCAAGTGTCTGAAGGGAACAGTCATATTATTCCCCATAGTGTCCCCCTCCTTTTTGTATTTCCATATATATTCACTTCACACCCGGTCTATTTGCCTGCTATCTGCTCTATCATCTTGGTCTACACCTATTCTCTGGTTGCATCTCAAATATGAGGGTTGCTCTACCACTTTTGCAGCTTCAATCCATCTAGAAAAATTATCTTCTCCCTTCACTTACAGGCACTTCCATTATTCAATATGGAAAATTAAAAATGAAAAAATATTTCATTTTCTTATTGGCCTTTAATATCTCTGACTATGAAATGAAGCCTCCTTTAGACTATGAGAAAATGATTTACTGTTAATATTAGAAATAATTCTAAAGATAAGACGTTCTTAGTGCTTGATTCCTCACTCACACCAGAATTAACTACATCTGCATTTCAATAGAGAATAAGTAAAAATGCACTTGTGTTAGTTTTAGTTCTTGACCTCTGAACCAGGCCCTACACTGTTGACAAAAATGATATTACATTTCAACACACCACTGCCACTAGTAACAGGCTTCTTAACATTACTTTTTTACTCGGTATTTTCACAGATTTTTTTCAGATTCTGCAGGGTAAGAAATGTTTCTTTCTGTGTGACTTATTCTTGCAGTGAGCAAAACGGGTGCAGTTTTACACTGTTCAATACAAACACAATATAGTATGAGCACATCAAAACATTATATGGGTTAATATTAAAGTATGAAGGACAAAAATATTTTGTACATCTTTGCTAATCTTATTTTTGCTTTACTATAGAATATTTTCATCCAAATATGAAGAGAACAGCTTCGACTCCCAAAACAAATATAAAGGCTCACCTGAAGAGCTTCCATTCTGCCTTGCAGCTGTAATCTATCTTCCAAATCCTGACAACGTTCCTCAAGGAATATAATTTGTTCTTGTAGCTGATTTCTTTCCAATTCCAACTCTTCTACTACTGTCCGTAAACCTACATAGTTTGTGGGTCAAAGGGAAAATGTCTATTTCAAGAACGGTTCCAAACAACACACTTCACATACAGATAACTGCCATATAACATAAGTCTGACAAATGCCCACAACCTATTTTGTTTAATTTTCTGCGGTGCTGAGCACCTATAGACTTCAATAGACTTCAGTGGGAATTCTGAGCACCCCTGAAAAACAGGTCATAATATTTATAAAGGCTTTAATGATCAAATATTCCCTGAACTTTTCTAATAATGGGATTAAATTCACAGTTCAAGATCCCATACATAACCAGCAAAGTTGCCTTGATATGTGCTAACTGAGGGCCCGTGGAATATTTATGAGTTAATTAATTTTGCTCTAATGAGTGAAGTTGTGTGTTTGCAGAATACAGCCTTAAGCACCATTAACATATATGAAATTAAGTGGTCCATCAAAAGCTGGAAGCTCACCTGTTCAACTGCAAGTAGCAATTTTATTTTAAAGCAGAGCTGACAAAGGAATATTCACTGGGAACACTGACTTTGATCTTTAAGAATAATGTATAAGCATCTTAGAATTTAGTTTACAAAGACAAAAAATTAGTTATACTGTATGATTACAGTACTCACATTTATTGTATGCAGTATAGTTGTGCTGGTCCCAGGATGTTAGAGAGACAAGATAAGTGAGGTAATAACTTTTACTATCAGTCCAATAAAATATATTACTTCGTCCATCTTGTCTCTGGAATGCTCACATTTGGAAGATTTGCCTTGTGGAAAATGGTATGGGAATGAGTGTCTGAACCAATTCAGGCTAGAGAGCAAACACAGTAAACGATACCTGATATAAGGCTTCTTCACACCACTGTACAGTGCTCTAGGATCAGAGAGACTGCAGCCCTTCTGCACTCGTATATTATTAGCCAAAATCATATGATGGCTTAAGAAATGCTTCAAGAGTCCAGAAGGCAACACCTTCCAAATTGACATAAGTCAATTTTACTGAGTAATATGAGGAATAAAATTGTTTTTAATATTTAAAAAAAATATCCAACTTGTTTAAATTTTTTATTTAAATTAAGTATAGGTTACACTTTTATAGGTTATATAAAAAGAATATTAAACAGTACATGCTTGCTGCCAACTGTGAAAAAGTCAAACCACTGATGCTGGAAGTCATTGAGGAAGCTTCTGGAATCAGAAGCTCTTGGAATCCAAGTTTGTGGGAGCATTAAACCCACTTTTAAAAGCCGCCACCCTTCATTTCAGTTCATTTATCCAGTCTAGTTCAATGACTAGCTCATTCAGAGTTAAGAAACCAATACAATCACTTGATTTCACTAACTACAGGTAAGACTTCCTTTGTTTACTAAATCAGTTAGTGTTAAATGCAAAACATGTTCTGATTAACATTTGTCTTATAAAAAAGTTTATGTATCTAGTATGAAAGGTAGTCCTATTTTATTAAAGAGTGTTAATGTTGGTTTTGTGCATTTTTAATCAAATTTAAATGAATGCACAAGTAAAAAAAGGTTTATCCAACGTAAAAATGTAAAATTTATGAATTTGAATAAATGTAAGATAAACTCTACTAAATTATGTGCTTACCTATAGTATAACCTCCTGATTAGAAAACACCAAAAAAGAAACACTGAATTTAATGTTCAGGGTATATTTAGTGGCAAATCACTATGTTTTAATGCTCATCAACTAATAATAAAACTATAAATGCAAAGCACAATTAAATCAATTATTTAAATCAAGCTTTGCTGCTTGTTGATTTTAATAACCAATAAATTGGTGATTTAAAACATTTTGATTTAAATCAATGCATTTTGAAGCCTAACTTAGGCACTGGGCCAAAATCATTCCCAGTCTTACCTGCATATTCCTTATGCTATTTTTGTTTAATAGTCTACTCTCTAAATACAAAGCAGCCAGTTCTGGTGGCATATATTATTAGCTTCTTCAGATATTCTATCTAAGTATAAGTCCACACTACTGGACAAAGTCAAATTAAGATACGCAATTTCAGCTACATTAACAGCGTAGCTGAAGTCAAAGTACCTTAACTCAGCTTTTGGCGCTGTCTACACTGTAGGAAGTCAAAGGAAGATCATTCTTCCGTCCCCTTACTCCTCTTGAAAGCTGAGTTACTGGCATCGACTGGAGTACCCCTTCCACTTTGAATTAGCTGTCTTAACTCAACCACTCATTCAATCCCTGAAAGATCAACAGCAGCAGTTTCAATCTTCCTCTGTAGTGTAGATGTACCCCAAGCGTGTCATATGAAACAATAAATGCTTTTAAAATGGATCAATCAGCTAACAAAACAACTCTGGATTGATGGTTAGCTACAAACAGGTCAGAATTCAGAATTTAAAAGAGAATAACCATGTAATTAAGAGGTATTAGGGATATAAAGGTGCATCTTGCACTATTACAGTGTATTTACATAATATTTTAAAATGAAGAATAGGACATATATGGATCCAAAACAACCAGCTAGAATTATGACAATTCACAGTACAAACTAAATTATGTGCTCAACATTTGTATGTTGCAGTAGTTAATACACACAACTGTAGCCATACAACTTCTGGTTTAAACCAGTATCTGCTGTAAAAAAAACCTGTACAATTTAAATCAGGACTATTCAGAATTGTAAGTATCTGTCCCAAACCCTAAAAGAGCTTTAATTTTCCTACTAAGTTCCTAGTTCTCCGCCCAGCATACTTGCAAACTTCAACTCAGCATGGTAAAGAAAAAATCAGCTGATTGGCGAGAACAGAGAAATTCAGTGTTTCTTTTTTGGTGTTTGTTAATCAGGAGGTTATATTATATGTAAGCACATAGTTGGGATTGGTCCTGCCTTGAGCAGAGGGCTGGACTTAATGACCTCATGAGCTCTCTTCCAGCTCTATGATTCTGATTCTAACACTAAATAAAAATGTCTGAATTTCTTTTAAATCCTCTATTTCAAAACATTTAAAAACCTGAATACTCTGTGTGTGTATGTAAATGTTGAAAACTATTGCTTCTAAGTTGAATATTCCATTACTTATGATACTTACGAACCTCTCTAGATCCAAACCAGAGAATTTTCTGGATAATCAGAGCTCAATTTTGTCTAGCAGGATTACCAACACATTCACTGCTTAGTGGGCTGTTAGAGGATTATTAGGGGTAAATTAGAGCTAAATAATCGCACAGAACACTGAGAGCTAGGACTGATGGCTGTAAACAAACTTTAAAAGACCGTGGGAAACTTGGACACACCCATGAAAGTGGGCATCCAGTTAATAAAATCATTCCACACAATGGCTGTTTCTGGATCAGAGTGTGCTAGACTAGAGAAGTTTAACCTGTAGCTGTAGATTTACTTTGATAAGAGATTTCTTCTCACCTAATCTAAAGTATTATTTTGAAAAAGATGTACATGAAAAGGTGAATGAAATGTTTGTAACAAATCTGTTATTCGTGCTATACATTTAGTTTGTACTAGACCTTTGCAAAACAGCACTAACAAATCCAAGGAACAGCACTTCATTTTTTTTCATAACTAAAGAAGCACTTAGAACAGATGGACTTGACTGATAAACTGTCAATAAGCTACTACTACAACCTTTCACAGATATAATAAATACAGGAAGAAATAATGCACATACATATATGCCTCAACGTCTAATTTTAAAACTAAAATGACAAAGAAGTGGAATATAATGGTTTGTTGGGAAAACAAGATTATATAGAGTGCAGCCACTTCAAGAAGAACAAGATTAATAACTTAAAAATAGATATAATCTTACCATACAGGACAACACATTTTGATGGGGACAAGGAGTGGGAGAATCCCAGATGTTAAACCATGACTGAGTTCTAGCTCTGAACCAAAACTAGACAGTTCATCCAGCACGCACATGCTTCAAAATGAAATGGAAAAAAAATGCAAGCCAAAAAAAATTCAACAAAGATTAGAATGCACCACAAAATGGGCTGTTAGTTAAATTTGAAAAACAAAAATAAACACAAAATACAGATGCTGTGCATGCTTTAATAAACGGTCTAGCGGTTATCACACCTGCATTAGGAGAAGTGTACTCTGGCCACCAACCTCCCATGTTCTCTCCTTCAGCTGAATCAGTACTATCCAAGGTGACATTCAGATCTTCAAAGCATTGTTTTCTATCAAAGCTGTATTCTTCCTATACACAGGACATGAGAGCAGAGATCAATATAAAAGGAACAGATGTATTTAAGATACACACACAGTCGTCAAAGGAAAAGTTGCAGTTAAAATTATATGACTGGCTTCTGTATTAAGACAAAATTTTGCTAATTAATTTAAATCTGAGATATCAGAGGTAATTAAATATAAAAAAAATCTTCCTGTAATATGTGAGCATAATACTGAAGTCTCCTAACCCTACATACTTATGAACAGATAAAGAACAGAGGTATCTCTAAGAAATAACATCAATGATTACCTCAAAGAAGAACATCAGAATTAACTGATGCTCTTTAGAGATCATCTCATTGACTAAGAGAATAAGCAAATTTTTCCTAAGCTGAAAATAGCTCTTATTAACTAAGGTACTAAAACACTGGATTAACTTCCAGTATTCATGTTGTTCCATGGGAAATTTCATGTTTTATTGTAAAGTAACCTGTAATGTTCATAACCTAAAGAGCAACCTATGATGCAATGGAATTTACCTATATCCTTTTGCACTGTGGTGTCCAACACACTAGCCACTAACTTCATGTGGCTATTTGGCTGGTTGAGTGTGGCTAGTTAGTCAGAACTGATTGGACACCACAGCATCAGTGCTATCTACACCTTTGTTTTGTTTACCTCTGTAAACCTTGTCTATTTTCCTTTTATTATATATTTGCATTCAACTTTAAAGCACCATGGATACTTATGGTGCTATATAAACTATAGAATTATTAGTGTCCCTGATTAACATATAGATAAAATGTGTTTTTTATTTCAATCAACCTACCCGATGTTTTCCGCTGGCCAAGTTGCTCTTCCTTCTTGCCTGCTGCAGCCTGCCAGTTCCTTGAGCTGCAGTCAGTTCCTCCTCCAGCTCCTGCTGCCCTGAGACTATGGCTGGATCAGAGCAGCCAGGAAAGAACCAGTCATCCTCAATCAGTTTTGTGCCACAGGAAAGCAATTACATTTACACATCAGACACACACTAGATACAAAGAGATCAGTGACAGACTGAAGTCCCTATGAATGACTGACAGAAATAAGATTATAGGAGCAATCCACAGCATTCACCTTGTGATTTCCCCCAACAATGTTACACAGAATGTAAGAATAATTTTCACATAATTCTTTCAAAAGTAAGTTAAACTATCATTTTATTTCTCAGCAGGATTTTTGAAAGACTAAATATAAAAGAGAGATTTGTATTTTGACACTATAACAAAAATGCAGCCAATTAAATTGCCAAATTAACTCAATTCAACCTGCCAGATTAAAGTACAACTAATTTGTATGATAAAGACATCAATGGAGATTGCTGTATTTTTGTACACCTGAATAATCACATACTTTTTTATGGAAATGAAATGCTTCTTGTTTATATTTTTAACTTTAGTATGAGCTACAGTGTCAGATAATTAGAGGAAGTCACAAGTATGTATTACACTGCAAACTGGCATCAAACCATCTTATCAAACATTAATAATTTGATTCTTGGTGAAACAAACATAGAATCACTTGTAAATAACACACACTAAATAAATTCAGAATATGAAAGCTTAAAAATGCATCCTGTCCAGTGTTAGAAATGATTTTTTCCATTTTAAGTACATTCCCATCTGTTTTGTGATATGACAAAATGTGTGATAGGTGAGGTAATAGATGTTTCATGCAAAGCAGACAAAACAACATGAATAGAGATAAGGTGGCTCCATACTCTAATCACTTTTATCTCTGCTCAAATTTGACACTCAACAAATTAATTCAATTCAAAGTGAATTCTCCCCATATTCCATGATGTTCATAGAAAAACTTACATCCATGCATTAATGAGGTAAGTAATGGATCAAATTCAACACCGGGTAACACTGGGACGGACTGATTCCCCCTGGAATGCCTTTGACCTAACGCAAGTTATACTAATCAATAATCATAAAATTCCTCCCCGCCAAATGATAGAATTAATGGAAAATTACAAGGTAATATGAAATATCACTGGAACTCTATAATGCTAGGTAGAATTAAATTACTTTTTTAAAAATGTTTTGTATGGGGCACCATTAAGTTAAAATTCACATATTTTATGGTATTTCCATAGCTATGTTACTACCACCACTTTAAACTAATAAAACTAAAATCCGCCAGACAGCTAGTTTATGATGGGTGGTTATATGTTTTGTCATTTATTTTGGTTGTTTACTTTTTGCATTTACCTGCATGTGGTCAGTTAAAATAAATTACCCGTTTTCGCTTTTGCTTTTAATCACGTTTTGGTTTCAAGCATTACAACAACAATTCAATGCTAAGTTGCAAACACTGTTTGGGAATCTTCATTTGTTTTTATTTAAACATGGTTTCCACTTGAATTAAAATTAAATTTCTGATATTTTGTAAGAGTGAAAAATTCTGATATTTATACAAATAGTACCACTGAAATCAATGGAATCATTTGTGAAGCAAGATGCCATTCACTGATAGTACAAGAATTTGGTATAAAAAGCTAACAAATTTAAAAAGTAAACTTTGCAGTGACCCAATGAAATGATTTACCACTTAATAAATTATATCATACCAAAATGACTAATGACTTTCCCTATTACAAAGAACTAGCAATCTGAGGATCTTAGAACTGTCAGATAAGTTGCATATTTTCCTTACAATTTCTGTTAATTTAACAAGTATTTTAACATTTGCTGTTAATACAGTTTTCTAAAGTGATAGATCATGTCACAACTTGGAAGCTCTGACCTGCAATTACTTCTGAGAGAAAAGCTGATCATTTCAGCTCCATGGCTCAATCTTGCAAATAATTATACACAAGTTTCCTCACAGAGACACACTGCCATTAACAGAACTATGAATAATGTGAGAATAGTCACTTGCCTGCATCAGCATCCTACGATTAGGTATCATAATGATATCAAATGTGCAAACAGATCCAACTCATGCAGCTCCCCACTGCACCTAATACAGGTGTTCATGCTAGCACACTGATTACAAGATAGAAGCCTACAATGGCAGCCTCCAGGTAAAGCCACCACAGTCCCATTTTCTGGAGTTACCAATGCAGAGACAAGGATCTCTGCAAATGGGTTTGAAATATACTATTCAAATATATAGTTATATTTAGTAAACATTTATTTCAAGTTCTATCATTTGGTAGAGTGAATATTTAAGATGTGGGGTTGTTTTTTACATAAAATAGAGGTCAGAATTTGATTCTTAGCTATTTATTCAATCATTACAAGTTGTGCAGTTTTCCTTTAAACCAGGTTACAAGTTAAATATGGAGTCAGCTATTAATACAAAAGAGAATGAAGAAAGATGATTCTGTTAATATAAACAAAGAAATAGGCATTGCAAGAGGAAAACTTAAGTTAAAAAAACAGCATTTGTTACATGTATTATTAAAAAAAACCACATACACCAACAGCAGCTGTTATAAGGTACTGTTGATGAATTCCTCTAAAGAAATGTCTACAGAGAAAAACAGCAACAGTACATTACAGGTTGGCACGGCTGGAACCTGCATGCACAAAACTGATGGGAAACTATGTTCTCAGTGGCTGACCAAATCGCAGTGTAGGGTAGGAGTGGAGGGGGAAGGGACGCTGAGTGCTCATCAGGTGTAACGGCAGGAAAAAAGAAACAGAAAGATCATGCATATCCCAAGGGGAACAAACTGCAAAATTAAATACTGACTGGACACATATGAAGTTTTACAACTATTAATATTATTGCATAAAGACCCATTGACAACACTCATTAGATCAGTAATATTTAAAATTAAGAGAGTTTATTCCCTTCTCAGTGCCCAAGGGGTTAGATGTATAAACCTCTCACAGAGAACACAAATGGCCCTTAAATATTTTGAAATTTTCTGAATGAACTTTGAGATCTATCAACTGAGTCTCAAAAACATTCAAACTACATATTAACAAAATGCCAAGCAAATTAACCAACAGGATATATATTATTTATAGATGGTGCCTTCAATCCACATTCAGATACAAAGGGGAAAAAGTTAAGGTAAAACTACCGAGGAGGGAACAAATAAAAATTAATCTGAATCTACTGCTTAGACTTTTTCATAAGTTTGATTTTTCAAACAGAAAACACTTGGAAAATGTTCCACTACGGTGACTTTATAGTGGTCATAAAGTCTCAGATCACTTGTATTGGTAGTTTTGATATAATATTTAACATTTTACTAGCATCTGTTGCCAGTTCTCTCCATTTGTCTGGTCAGTATCAAACACATGTTTGTTAGTACATCTCATAATATTTGGTTATTGACATTTACAGATAAGCTCTGAATTTCATGTATATTTTGCCAAAGCACGACTTTCTATCCCATCACCAAATTTTAACAACACTGTAGCTCCCCATATCTTCTCAAATTTGAGATAAGCAGCCAAGCAGCTACCATTTTCATACTTAATCATTCAAGTGAAGTCATTAAGCTTCTAAAATAAATCCAACTAATAACCCCAAAGATAAGCAACTCAGATAGCAAAAGCTAACAGACTAAAACATCCACCAATAAACATGATGCAAAGTGACGAATGTATGAAACAGATGGAGTCAAGGAAACAATCCAATATACAAACTGAATTACTGTAACCACTGTATTCTGCTAACTTCACCAGCCATATAAATCTTCCTTGACTACAGAAGTGAGAAATGGAGGAAATATACCAATTTTGTCTGAACTGCACAAACACAGCAGATCTGTGATACCTGCTATGCTGGCATAATGATCTAGTTTTATCTTAAATACTTGAATTTACCTTCTCTGTCCTCTTCAATCTGTGCCATTCTCAGGGCTAAGGCAGATTTCTCCTCTCTGACTTGGTCATGTACTTCCTCTGATTCCGGGACAATCTCCTGCCACTCCAAAAGCTGACTCTGAAACTCATCCACACTGCCTGATTCACTGGTCTACAAAATAAGTTAGATATTAAAATACCACTTATCAAAATACATGTAATAGTTAGATTGTAAACTATTCAGGCATATAACTTTAACCTCTGCGCTTCGCTTTACAGCTTTATGTAAGTAACAAATACAAATAAGACCAAATAAAGTAGATAATTTTTTTAACATTAAAGACTATGTTAACAGAAACACTTGCAAGGTCATCTTTAACATAAAAAAGCCACAAAGCTGCTTTTAAGTGATCGCATAGATTGTTTGTTGATTTTTTAACTGAAAAGCTGTTTTAACCAAAATGGCTTACTTGAGAAAAACAAACATTTTCAAGGAAATTCTTCATTGCAGTCAAAACTGTTTACTTTTTGGGAGAAAAAAATGGAAAAATCCACTCAACTCCTTTTTCTTCTCTAAGTACACAAAGTAAAAAAGTGGAGGTTTTGTTTTTTATTCACACATCAAAATAAGAGTTTATGGGGGAAAATTTTAAATGGCTTCAAACTTTTGCCATTACAAATTTAGAACAAAAAATTAATGTCCTTTAAATTTTTTGCAAAATATGATTATGTTTTTTCAACCTGCCCTGCTGGTTACACTGATATCAGGATTAATGAAACAAGATCCATCATTCACATAGCTATTTAGCAAATATTTCTAAAGTACCCCTCCCCCTCACTTTTGTATCTGAATCTATACATTTGTGTTAGAACTGAATGTTAACTAATTGATTATATCAATTTGGTTTGTACATTAAATAATACCATTCTGACATCTCCTGAGTTATCTGTAACTAGATAATTAGATGAACACTACATTAACTGTTCATAATTACATGTATTTTCTACATATGCAGGCACTCAATAGCAATTTCAAAACAAATTGAAACCTTGAAGCTTTTTAGCTGAATGACTCAATTGTGTATGCTACTAAATTAAATTTTAAATCAAAGGCCAGTTTCCAATAATACTATTTTGAAGGGTACAGTTAGTACTGTGAAGCTAATCAACAATTCACATTAATCAATTTTAAACAGAAAACCTGTGAGGCTGCCCTCTTTGTAACTTGTTCGAGATCAGCCTGCAGTTTTCGCTGCTGCTCTTCATATATTTCCAGCTTGACTAGCAGCTCTTCTGCAAAAAACAAACTGGCTTCATTATTTGTTGTCAAAATAACATGGTAAACAAACAAACAAACAAACATATAAAGGAAGAGTTACATCCTAAACTGAGATCATAGAATCATTTGGTTTGGAAGGTGTCAACAATGGGCTGTGTGGTCCATCTCCCTACAACAGCTATGGCCAACCCGCGGCTCGTGAGCCGCATGGGGCTCTTGACCCCCAAAAGTGTGGCTCACAAAGCCCCCGCCAGCTCCCCCACCGGCTTCCCTGAGCTTACCGGATCAGAGCTATGGGGTTTTAAAAATGGCGCCCAAGATGGCGGCCGTCTTAAAGGGGCAATCGCCTATTTTAAAAAAAAAATTGTTTGTTTTTGCTCAACAATTCTGTTCTGAAGGGTTTGATTTGGTCTTTTTTTTTTTGATTGACAATTCTGGTGCGGCTCTTCGCATTTTTTCCGCCACTGTTTTGGCTCTCTGTTAAGTGGGTTGGCCACCTCTGCCCTACAAAATTAATTCAGATTATTACTAATAGCAGTCAGTGTTTTAAATCTATATCAATGACACCCAAAACTATACAGAGAAGTACTATTATCCCCATTTCATAAATGGGGAACTGAGGCACAGAGCTATAAAGTGCCTTGTACAACATCAAACTAGCAGACCAGGAATCTAAACTCAGATCTCTTCTATCTATGTGCAGTGCCTTGTCTTACATCACAGTAACCCACAGCACAGTTTGCTTCAATACTTTCTGCTCAAAGAAGCCAACTATAAAGTGTATGAGTGTCAAGGACACAGATATAATAAGGACACAGATAGTACTGAAGGGGGAAGCTTACAAACTCACTATGGCTACGTCTACACTACACACCTTTTTCGAAAGAGGCTTTTTCAAAAGATACTTTCGAAAAAGCCTCTCTCAAAAAAGAGTGTCTAGACTACAATAGGTATTTTCGAAAAAGCAAGCCGCTTTTTCAAAAGAGCACCCAGGCAGTGTGGATGCTCTCTTTCAAAAAAGCACAGTTTGCATTATATAGCGCCTTTTTCCGAAAGAGCACTTTTGAAAAAAGGCGTTCTTCCTCATAAAACAAGGTTTTCCACAGTCGAAACAACTGCTGCATTCTTTTGATTTACTTTTGAAGAATTTGGCAGCAGTCTAGACACAGGGGAAGTTTTTTCGAAAAAAGACCACTTTTTTTCGGAAAAACCCTGTAGTCTAGACACACCCTATCTGAAATACACGTAGCTGTATCTCTTGCTGCATTTCTCAGTTTCATGAAGAAAATTTAACTTTGCAACCTCAGTACAATAAAACAGAATAATTGCACTGCTATTATGCAATGTATTTCAAATTCAAAGCTGCCAAGTTTGAAAGCTTATCGCAACAAAGACAAAAAATACCCCTTATTTTATTGCAAGTCATCCATTCAAAATCTAAGATGACAGATTAAAACCAAAAAACAACACAATCGCTTCATTACCATTTTGAGTTCTGAGTTCCGAAAATGCTTGCAGTTTTGATTGCAGTTCTTCCCTTTCAATTTCTAATTCTGAGATACAGTTGTTTAAGGCAGATATGTCATTATTCTTTGATGATAACTATAAAGAGAAACATTGTTAATTTCCTTCAAATATACTGAAATGCCAAAATCAAGATAAAAACAGTACTCAGAAAATCATTTCTCTATCTTTTTAAATAAGTTTTAGAGTAACAATGTATCTAAAACAGTAAAGTGCAATAGGTTAATATAAACTGGAAGACCTCTTCCTTTGTGTTTAAATTAGTCTATACACTTCTTATCAGAACATTACCTTGAATAAATGTTTTAAATTCAGGAACATCAATCCTTTTCTTTTTATATATAGGCACTTTCTAAAACCCCATTTAGTGAGCCTTTTACACTGCACTTTAGTGCTTTTTAATCAAATCTACAATCACAACCCACTGTAAAGTAGACATGCTAATTTTAAAATGTTACATGTACAGCTTTCAGCTCATCCTCCAGTTGTTTGATTCTTGATTTGGACCAAGCCTTCATTTTAAGGAACTTAGCTTCAGATTTGCTGGCCTCTTCTGTTTTCAGCTTCATTTGAGCTAGCAAACAAACACCATAATCACAATTTAGCATTCTAGTCAGAGGATCGAAGTAATTCTAAAACATATTTCAGGATTCCACTTGTTCTATTTTCTCAGCAATACTTGCTAAATTTCTATGCTACAGTCATACCTAGAAGGTAAAAGAGATTACTCAAAAATGATAGGCCAAATTTAGATGTACTGTAATGTAATTAAGGATGTTAAATTTAGATTAATCAACTAATCGAACAGTAGATGTAATATGCATCAACTATGCGATTAGTTGATAAGGGCGCCTCTGCCTTTGAAATGTACGAGAGCCCTCTTGGGCTTCCCACAGTAGGAGCGGATATAGGGCAGGGCGAGTGGGGTAGCCACCCCAGGCCCCGCGCATGCACGTGGCACCACCGCGCATGCACCGTGGCAAAGGGGGGCCCCGCAAAATGGTCATCTGCCCCTGCCCCACAGCATTTCTGCTTTTGAAATGTAGCAAAAGCCCTTGCTACATTTCCAAGGCAGAAATGCCGCCAGTTCCCCGCTGTACCCCTGCCCCTTCTCCCCTCCAAGATGGTGCTGGGAGGAACCAGCTTTTAAATCAGCTCCCCCCAGCACTATATCCTGTTCCTCCCCTTGCTGCCTCTCTCTGACAAAGAGGGAAGCGACTAGTCGAATCACTAGTTGACTATCCGATAAGCATTTGTTTATCAGACAGTCGACTAGTCACTTACCTCCCGCAAATAATGTAATGTATCAAGTTATTTTTAGAATCCTCTTCTCCATAGCATCTAAGCATCTACCAACTTATTAAAAAGTACCCACAACTCCTCCTCCACTACAGTCAGTGAAGCTGTATCCAGTTTATACCAGGTGTGAAATTGATACACAATATACAACAGTGTGACAAGGAAATTCTTCAAATTAAGTATTACACTTCAATGTGATACCTTCTAGCTGTTCCATCTGTTGTTTAATTACAGCATCAACATCTATAGCTTGTTCTGAGTTACTTTGCCCATTATTTCTTAATGCTGATACTTGTTTCTGAAGCTGCAGAAGAGCTTGGTCTTTCTCTTGCAGCTCAGTTTCATGCTTCTCTTTGATCTCATGAACTTCAGCATTATGTTTCTCCCTCATCTTTGTCATTTCAAGTTCCTGTTTCTCCATCATGTCTCTTAGTTGGGCTCTCATTACATGTTTCTCAGCATCCAGTTTAGACTGTAGGTTCTCTTTCTCTGACTGAAGACGTTTCAAGTTTTCATTAATTTCCTGTATTAAAAAGAGAAAATTCTTCTAGTCGCTCAGATTTTCTACATGTACCCCTAATCTACTGCAATGCAGATGCAACACTCTTTAGAAAGAGATCACTGCTAGTGCTGGTCATCTTGGAAGCATAAGGCTTTATTGTCTATATCTAACATCTGAATTCCCTAGCAGTACCTTGAAGATACAATGGAGGCTCTGCACTGCTCTAGTGCTAATTGCATCCTGACCTGTGTTGTAGGAGAAAATGCCCCCTTATAAAGAATAAAGGGAATAAAAAGGGGGAAGGTCCTCTGAAAAAACCCACATACAAAGCTCCGCTGAGTTCTGAAGAACCCTGGCTAGAGTTTCATTTTAAAATTCTTACACAGGAAATTAGAGATGGAAAAATTCTAAGTCCTTTTACCTGTCCTTCTGATCTTTCCCCTACATCATCTACTGTTTTGTCTACTAGTTCTTTGCATTTTGGCAATTTTGTTGTTAGTAGTTTCACATTAGCTGCTTCACACTAAGGCCGAGTCTACACTAAT
Source organism: Pelodiscus sinensis (assembly GCF_052426305.1). Lineage (NCBI taxonomy): Eukaryota > Metazoa > Chordata > Testudines > Trionychidae > Pelodiscus > Pelodiscus sinensis. The sequence goes on along the minus strand of NC_143056.1, from coordinate 87,904,808 downwards.
GGGAAAGGTTGAATTAAGACACGCAACTCCAACTACATTAATTACAGAGCTGGGGTCAACGTACCTTGATTCAAGTTTCCCTGCCATACCCACAGCAGGAGGCCAACAAGAGCTGCCGACAAAAGCACCCGCTAAGTTTGATTTAGCTGGTGTTTACTAGCATTGATCTAATAGAGAGGTAGAGCAAGACTGCAGAATATATTTACAAACGTATAGCCAGAACAAATCAACACCTATTTAATAACAACTACTTTCATAGTAAGTCCTAGACTATGTACTCAACCTTGATCTAGAAAGTCTGAGACAGGAAACTAACAGCCCATTGTATGTATTTGAGCTTAAGCAAAGCAAAAAGAATACCACGAATTGAGAGCAAGATGGAAAAGTTCAATTGATTAAGATGGAAGAATAATCGGGGGAAACCTTCACATGTGCTCAACTCTTGGCCTTTTCATCCCCAGTGATAATTCCATGTTAAACAACTGAACATTTTCATCAGAAATATATAAAAATCACAAGGGAGATCCCAATATACATAACCAATCACAATTTAGATTACAAAAGTAGAAACCGCTAAAAAAGTTATCTAGTTTGGATAATAATAATTCAAGTATTCTCAATGCATACAGACTCAATGAGGTATAAGTATCTGTGTTCATGACTCTAGAAAGTCCTCAGAAGAGTCTGTTAGAACAATTACACATTGGTAACAAAAGAATAAGCATGTGAACGAATGACAGATCAACAGCATTCACTATAGTCTGTTAAAGAACACTTTAAATAAATGTTCTGCAGTTCAGCAAGATACTATTAAGTACTTTAGTCTGGAACATTTTCAGACATAAGTAGGCAAGTGGTGTTTTCCCAGCTCTCTTGTATATGCAAATATTTTCCCTTGATTCCTTTAAAAGCTGTGAGAGTACAGTGGATTGTCAAAAGAACTGTTGCACACTGACTCCATCAAATATAATCAATTATAAACCTTTTTAAAATTAATTATCTTAAAATTAAAAATGTTAATCTTTAAAATATGGGGGGAAACAAAACATTTTCTAAGCATTCTCAAGTGAGAATTTCAAAAGAGAAACAATGACAAAGCTTACTCAGTTTCAGTTCCTGTTCCACAAACCTTGAAATTGCCATAGGGAGTAATTTTATTTGATTAATTGTATACCAGCAGTAATAAAGCCAGTTTTTTTCATCTGGCCAATTCTGAACTTGACATTATGATCCATATCTTTATCACTGAAAGGTAAAATCTGCTGCAAAACCATTAGAACCAAAAGAAACTGGGACAACCAATCTAAGTGAAATTTCCTCATAAAAAGCACTTTGTCCTGTGGAACAAGACTTGCACTAGTTGCTTTCTATTGGTTCCTAGATACAATTTAAGGTGCTCGCCTGTGTTAATCTTTCTTCACCTCCTGGTCTGCAGCTCATGATTCTTTTTCCTATTGCAGTAGCATTCAGTTGCCCCAGCTGGGATCTGGGTTCATACAATGAGGCACTGTGTGTACACAAAGGAAGACAAGGAATCTCTTCCTTCTAAAACCTGCAATTTACTTAGGTATTGTAGTTGCAAACAAGAGAAACACTCAAGCTAGAATCCTTTCCATTTAAGAGGGCTGCTAGCTGGACATCAGTTTTGCAATTCGCCCTTCCCTTCTGGATCTGAAATAACCCAAATCCATTGAACTTAAGGGCATACTGTAAAAAAATATTATTCCAGTCTTCTGAGGGGATAGGTCAAGTTAAGGGTTGATATCCATGAGTGGGATAGAATATTTAGGGGGAGAAAGGTGAAGGAAGGGTTAATTTTTATTTTATTTTCAGCTTGTTATTTTCTGGTTTATACATGTTGGCATGATTACTGTGTTTTTACCAAAGGCACCTACATAAAGGGTCTAGCCAGTGCTGTATGTATAAGTCTGAATAAATAAAATCGAAGAACTTACAAAATTAATTGGTTTTTCACTCACTGACTAGACAATTTAGTTTCTTACTTTCAGCAGTTGGTCCTTGCCATCCAGTTCTTTCTGCAGCATGACTATCACCTGCGTCCTACCCAGCATGACTTCCTCCTTTTCATGTAGCTTCTGTTTCAATGCCTTTAGTAACTAGCCAGGGAAATAAAGGAATTACATTTTACAGGAAAGAAAAAAAAAGAAGGCATTTCTTCCATCTTCCCAAAATATCACCAGAGCTATGCCTCACAAAAGTGTGTTGCTTGCATATTCTTCTCTACCTATCCTCCTACAAAGCTACCCAAATCGAAGCAAGTCAGTGTGTTCCCACTGCCAATATACCTGTTCTAGATCAGCACTGGCATCAGATTTAGCAATTAATTTAAAGAGCTCTTGCTCGTGTTTCTGGGCTTGTCCAGCCAGTTCCTTCTCCTTTTCCTGGATAATATTCTGAAACATGCGTATCTGAAAACAAATTATAAAAAGTAAGATTGAAATAACCCCTACACGACACATATATACATGACAGAATCATTAAAAAATGCAGCCAACTAAATGGATTAATATTGACCATTTGAAGGACAAGATCTACTTTCAGCTACACAAGGTAAATCTAAAGTAACTCCAGTGAAGTCAAGAAATTTAACTAGAATAAATACAACTTTAATAAGAGTAGATTTTTGCTCAGAGGGAATATCAATGTAGTAAAAGTACATTACAAATATAATATTTTATTTGGCCTCACATATTTCGAACCTCCTGCTTTGGTTGTTTCCCTTATAATTCTTTAACCTTTCCTCTCTACATATACCTGCCTGATCTTTAGCCACTTCTATTTTCTCCCACCTCTTCCCAAACTGAAGCTTGCAGGACAACTAACCCCATTTCCAGACTTGTTTTTCCTGGTCACCTAACAAGTTTTGTCAAGAACAGATGTAAAACCACAGGACCCTGACCATTAATGAATATTTTAAAAATATATTTTTTAAGATGAACAGTCAAGTTAGTGCCAGTATCCCAGATATATTTTCATTTGACTAATTGCATTCTGCATCTTCAAAATAGCTTCTGTAATTTCACCTGGATACATTATTCTTTACTTCCTATCCCAAAATGAGTAGCAGTACTGAACACCATTAAACAGCTGCAGTCTCCTCTGTGGTGAGAATCAGCATTTCTAATATGGGTCAAGTCACATCTAATATAGTCTATAAAGCGCTCCGGGAGTGTTGGGATGAAAACAGTTATCCATTATATTTCCTCCTTCCAATATGTTTAAATCCCCTTCATTTTAGTGACACAAGCCACTCACAGAACACCTAAAACCATTTCCTAATTCACTTTTACATATGCTTTAATCACCATCTCGATCACTACTGAAGAGATCTTCAAAAATCAAGACATACACCAGTAAATTAAATGCGCAGATACAGTGGTAAGGGGCACAAAAACTGTTATCAACACTGGGTCCCAAAGACTTAATCGTTTTTACAATTTAGTCACTTACATTTTCTATATACATGGCTTCTCTTTCCTGGAAATGATCTCTCTCTTTGAGCTGAAGGTTTTTAAGACTCTCAATCTGTTCCTGGAGCAGGCTACATCTTTCTTCGCTGTCTCCAACCTTCTTGGTAAGGTTTTGAACTAAAATCTGCATGCTCTGCAGTGAAGACTCTTTCACAGACAGCTGACTCTTTGGAGAGCAAGATACAAGACAATTAGATAAATGTAGCTGGGACTAAAAAAAATGAAGCAACATGCATTCATTAACCTTTTCAAAGCTAAAGCTAGCTTAGATTTAGATTTCAACTTTTAAATTATCAGTGAAATCCACTAGCTCATTCCAAAATAATACTAAGATTTCAAGTTGCTTTTGTAAGTAGGACTGGAAAAAAATTATGAACAAATAAAAATTCATCAGCTTAACTGGAATTTATCAGAATAGGACTTTTCTTCATATGAGCAATGGTGCAAGACATACGGGTATGTTCCCTAGTGTAATGGAGCAGAATCCTTTGACTCTTACGTATTGGTCTGTGTATAGGTCTACACAGATTTGCCATTTGAGCCACCATTCACCAACATATACTAAAGGTGTACCTTCAATTCTTCACTAGGGGCAAGTGTTTCTTTCCTAACATTGCTTGAATCACATGCTAACTGCAAATCAATGATGTAGGCTTCTTTTTCAGCGAGTTTCTTTTCCTTCTCTGCAAGCATGACATCCATTTCAGTTCCTCGCTGACGCTGGGCTTCCAATTCGGCAATCTAGAAATGAAGATATGGCTATACTTGTAAGTTATATTTCTATCACTCACATAGGGTTAAGAAGGGATTGCATTACCACTCCACCTGCTACCTCTTCCAGGTTCCTGAGACCATGAAAGTAGGGATGCTAGCATATATCTGAATAAACAATTAACAGATAGGCTTAGATTTATCAGTTAATCCTATTGACTACACCAGAGGTAGGCAAGAGACATCTTGCAGGCTGCCTCTAGCCGGCCAAGCCACCAGATCCGTCCTGCGGCCCACCCTACCAGGACCCTCAGGCACGCAACATCCGTGTGAATCTCTGCTCTGGAGGGAGACGCTAGTGATCTGCTGCCCCCAGTCCAATTCTCTGCTCCTATTGGCTGGAAACAACTGTATCAGAGGCAGCAGCACAAGGTGGCAGGCAGCCAGTTCAGGGGTGGGGGAAGGGGGAGCTGGTTTTAAACTGGCTCCCCTCAGAGACCAGCTCCCACATGGCACTCTGCGCTGCTGGCTCTGCTATAGAGTGGGGCCAGAGCACACTGCCTACCGGCCTCACCCCTGGGACTACTGAAAAGTCATGTAATCAACAATATTTTATGTGGTTACACAACTATTCAATTATACGACATGTAACATTCCTACATGAAAGTCAAGTTTCTGACAAGATCAATTTTGAGTACAATGGAGCCTGGTATTAGCCCTATTATCCATGCAATTTCTGCACAAACAGCATTCCTGCAGTTCTCCATAGCCAGCAGAAATGTTCACAGCTGAGGCTGTACAACACAGCTACAGCTTAGGGAATGCCATCACTTGTTTACATTTATTCCAATTGTTACCAAAAAGTAACAGGCGGAAAAGAAAAGTGAAGTCAAGGCAGCCTTTTGAGCCAACACTGGAGAGTAGGCAAGCTAGCATTATCCCTATTTACCATGTACCCAACACCAATTATTTGTAATTATAGCAAAAACAAATTTAAAGCTGGATTCCTCACCAATAAAAAGAATGACAAAAATTCCAAGTTCTGGCATTTAGTCTGTACTGATATCTCTATAAACCGTTTTCACAATACATATTTTCTGTCTCTAAAAATAATTCTGCACTGAGTAGAAGAAATCATCTTGTTAACATCACATAAAATCCCACCTTTTTTTGTAGTTCTTCATTTTTTTGTGTGTTCTGGAATTCTAGTTCTTCAACCTTCCTTCTAAGTACTAATAATTTCCCACGGTTAGCTGCAGCATTTTCCTGTTCACCATCTCTAGATACCTATATACAAATAGGGAGATTTTAGCCAAACAAAAGATTTCACAACTCAACTAATTCAGACTATACTAGTAGAAAAACTGTCAACCTACTTATGAGACTGACCACAGTTGCTGGATGGACCTGCATTATATCCTGTACAAACAGTAAGTCCATACATATCTTCTGGCAAGCACAACCCTCACACCCAAGAAAGAACAGAACAGGAAAGGGAAGTTGAAAGAAGGGGCAAAAGGGTTCTTGTGAAAGTATATTTAAACTATTCTGAAGCGAAACATTACTACCTGGGATTCTGTAAAAAAACAGTGCTAGATAACTAATTTCTACACATAAGTTACTATTTACAATCACAAAACATGCATCTACAAATCTGAAAACTTAATTATATGCTTTACAAACAAGGACCAGTAATCTTCACAGATCATAATTATATTAGTAGGTTAACTATTAACTTTCCAAAGCATACTCTGGCTGGCAGACATGCATAAAATCTATTAGCCCTTGGAAGTTATATCCAATCTAAGCATAGTTTTCTAAAACAGAAAAAATCTATAACGGATTAATACAACTCTTTTATAAGTTGCATATATACAATTTTACCAATGTGCTGTTTTAGAAATACTTACCTCTCTCTATATATAAGTTTTCTTGTGGGTCAACACAGTGACATCATGTCGCTCTGTCCTGCCACCCACTTCTGCCCTCAGCCACGTGGCCTCCTCTCTCCTTCCCTTATGCCCCTCTCTGTCCCCTCTTTCCTTTCCCAGTTCTCCTGCAGCCTCTGTTCATTCCTCCTGAATTCCTGCTCTCCCCTTCAGTTCCTCCCTTCTCAATAACCCTGCGTTCTTTCAGCTCATGGCATGCACCTCTCTTGGCAGCCTGCTGCGGAGTGGGTGGGCTTGGCATTAGCATCATTTCCTGGCTGCCTCAGTGGGACCCCACACTGCAGCTTTCGGGGTGGGAGCGAGAAGCACAGGGACCCAGTCCCTAGTAATGGCTGCAGTACTGCCTCTCCAGCGCATCCTGTGGCAGTCACACTGCCTAGTTCCCTCCCACCTAAGATGGCAAAGAGCCTTCCTGAGCATGAGCGGATCCTGCAGGAGATCGAGAGCACGGACACTGCCTGTGTGGGGCCCACCCAGTGGTAAGGGGCTGGGGTTGGGAAGAGACTCAGCTTGACGAATTAGTGGGAGGGTACGGTGTGTGTAGGGAGAAAGGAAGGGGAATAAGGTGTATGTGGAGATGGATGGTGAGGTGAGGGGGACATAGGAATGGAGGCAGGGAACAAGCAATGTGGGAGTGTGGAGGGGAAGAGTTTAGCGAAGGATGGGGATGGACTGTGGGCCATGGAGTTCTGGGATTATCCCACTGGGCTCTCTTCCTGCGTGATCCAAATCTGGTTCTCAATAGGGTGTGGGCGCGTAAAGCTGAGGGCTCCCTCATGGTTCCATGCCTCCCCATTGTGCCATGTCTGCACAGAGCATGTCCCAGTCCTGCGGTGGAGACTTGCTTGCCAGCTGGAAGGGCATATCTGGAGTGCTGGCACCATGCAAAGATGGGCAGTAACTGGGCACAGAGAGCGGGGAATTCTCGGCCTACCTGGCCGCTCGCATGTAACCCAGCCTCTGCTCTTCACTAGTGAGCTGGGTGCCCAGGAACACCCAGAACAAAGGGGATTCATTGGAGTTGGGCCCTGTTTTACTGATTGTGTTTGGTTTTAGGTTACACACAAAGCCCACGAGTCTGCAGAGCATAGCCGTTCCCTGTGCTATCTGCAAGTAGAGACTCTGAACTCTGCACACAAGCAAACTATTTTATTGGCAGATCGGGCAGGAGTTAAAAGGGTGTGGGGTGGGGGGGCTGGCTGGCGAGTGAAGGGCTCGAGTGAGCAAGATGGGCAAGAGGGTTTGGATAGAGGGGTCTATCCAGGGGTTTGGTGGGGCGGGCGTGGAGAAGGGCATGAGTGACTTGGGGCAATGAACAGCACAGCCGGGCTCAGTGCAAGATTAACAGGCTCTCTGGTGTTAAAGAGGCCAGTGAAAGAGGGGTTGGCAAGCATAGCAAGCAGGGAGGGCAGCCCCCTGGTGTATTTTTAAAACATTTTTAAACCCATGTTTATGGTAAAACTTCATATAATGAAATGAAATAGTCTTATTAATTTAATTTGTCAGCTATATATTTTTCACATTTGGCCTTTGATAATAAAAACTGACTAGTCCCCTTCACTTTTGAAAAGGAAACTTTAAGAAAATAACTACTTTCTAGTTCTCCTGAGTTAGCAGGATGCAGAAAAATGTGAGTTGCAAACATCCAAAGCAATTTATTAAAAATAAATTGTGGCCATTCCAGTTGGAATGGAATGCCCATGGAAATATTTCTTAACTTTTGTAAAAAAAGATATAAAAAAGTAGATGGGTGGATGAATATACAAGATATGGAAACACGCATGCGCACACACATACACACACACCCCATCTTAATTTGACCCAAACAGGTAATCTCAGATCCTGGATTTTAAAAGCAGATCCTGGAACCGTAGTAAACTAAAGTCTAACTTTCAAAACTGAAGTGCAAACTCACTCTCTTTTTTTGCTCTGCTTTTTTGTCTTGCTCTTCTGATCCTGATAATTTCTTCTTAAGTTCTTCTAGTTGTGAGGTTAGCGATGTCACCTTGGCTTTGTTTTGAAGCTTTACTTTGGAAAGCTTGGCTTCAGAAGCTTCTTTTTCTTCCTACCAATGTATATAAATTATAAATAATCATTGATATAAAACAGTTACCAAGAACTCCTATCTCTACAAGGACACTTTAGCTTCAATCCCAGAAACTCTGAACCTGTAAAGCACCCTGATAACATTTCTTTCATTACTACAGAGTATCTTCACTGAGCTACAACAATACTCACAGATACTGAAACTTACGAGGCAGCATCACACTAAAAATTATATGCTAAAGAAATTTCCCTTTCGTTTGTTAGTAATACTACTTCAAGCCCTAAGCTTTCCAATGTAAATAGTGAGTTGTATTGCCTTAGTTTTCAGATGCCCCACTATGAACACCTACAGGACCTATTTTTGTAAGGCAGGTAACTCAGCAGTTACACTGTCTCAGCTTTTTACTCAGCTGGGACAATGTAACTGGGATGAGGTGCTCCACTTACTCTATAACAAACTAAATATTACACTAATCACGGTGGTCTGATATAAATAAAAAAAATCATTGATTTAAATCAAGTTACCAAAAAAACTAAGACAGGCTATGCTTAGAGTGTACTTAATTTCGGAATAAGCCCCACTGAACTCACTGGCAGTTTTGTTTTTTGAGAAAACAAGTATATAGAATGGGGTTCCCTTGGAAAAACTGAGTTATGCTGAGGTAAAATGGCAGCACCATTATGGTCTGTGGCCATGATGTTCCAAACTAAGGGCATGTATGATGTAATTTAAAATAAGAAAATGACACTTAGTGGCAACTAGCAACTCTAGAGTTCTCTTACTGCAGCCTTCTGTATTGTATACTTTAGTGATTGATTCTAAACCTAGTCAACTAATTAAACAAGCCATTAGGATTAACTAAAATAAACTTTTTTTCGTGCAACATCCAACACAGTGAACAGGTTGGGAATTTACTTGTCAAACACTTATACTAAAAGGCATAAGAGAGAGTCTTGAAGCATGATGCATTGCTAAGTGAATTTTTTAAGTTTTTAACCAGTTGATCCACTCAGCCAAATCCACATCTTCATCTACATCAGTGAAGGGGAATTTCAGGCCCGGGGGCTAGATGCGGCCCTGCAAAGCTCAGTGCCACCCCCAGCATTGAGAAGCCAGTGCTGGTGCTCCAGCTCCCCATATCCCCCGTTACCCCACTGTAAGGCTGGAACGCACACAATCTACTAGGCTGAGGCCCATAGGCTCTGGTGTGTGAGAAGAATGCGGGGAGTGTCTTTTTCCTTCTCAGTCAGGGGCCATGTTTTGGGCTTTTTTTTTCCCCCTTCACTTGTGTGCGGCCCCCTGTGGGCCAGTGGCCCCCAACCCAAAAAAGGTTACTCACCCCAGTATACATCATTTTCTCCCAATAAGCAGTTTTCCTTATGATGTTTCATTCTTGCAACTAGGTGTTGCATCGACTTCATACACTGGACATGTTTTTTCTATTTTACACAGGCAACAAATTTCTTCAAAATATTCCCAGATAAGGTTCCACTTTTTCCTATATATTGTGTCTCTATCTTTAAAACAATGTCTTCACTAATTCCTGTCCTGTGCTTGGCCAAGGTCCACCACCACATAAGCACAGAACAAAAATAACCCCATCCAGTTTGTGTCTTTCTTGGCTTTTATCCATCCTGACACTAATATTATGCATGCTGGTCACTTATTTGCATCTGTGGTCAGCCACATTTACGGTATGTCTGGACTACAAGGCTCCATCGACGGAGAAATGTAGATGAGTTTACTAGACATAGCAAAATGAAGCGGCAATTTAAATAATCGCCGCTTCATTTACAACAAAATGGCAGCCGCGTGTGCTGATCAGCTGTTTGGCGGCACAGCACGGTAGTCTGGACGCGTCGCAGTCGACAAGGGAAGCCCTTGTCAACTGCTCTGTTATGCCTCGTGAAATGAGATTTACCGGAGCGGTCAACAAAGGCTTCCCTTGTCAACCGCAGCGCATCCAGACTACTGCACTATGCCGCCAAACAGCTGATTGGCACAGCGTGGCGGCCATTTTGATGTAAATGAAGAGGCAATTATTTAAATCGCCACTTCATTTTCCTATGTCTAGTAAACTCATCTACATGGCTCCGTCGACAGAGCCATGTAGTCTATACGTACCCTTAGAGTCACAACACTGTAGTAGAATGTTTAATTAAAAATAATTTGGTTTGGTTTAAAAAATCTTTGTTCTATGTAAAGGCCATATACTAACTTATTTTTAGATTAAAATGAAAATGTCCCATTAAAAAAGAAGGGTAAAAACACAGCTTTCAAGAACTTTCTACAAATATGATCTCTAACAGAAGAAATCAATGATAAAACCCCCTCAAATTCAATAGAGCATTTACTTATGGGCAAAAATCAAGGATGATATGCAATATAGGTTGCACCTGTATAAATCGGAAGTCTCTGGTCTGGCCATATCTGTGGCGTGCTGTGCACAGAGCCGTCTTATCCATTAGGCACAGTAGGCAAAGTGCCTAGGGCCCACAATACTTTTAGGGGCCCACAAAAATGTTTTAATTTCTTTTAAAATCAGAAGAAAAAAAATGAACTTTTAGGGTCGAAGAAAATGTTTTAATTTTTTTCTCACATCAGAAAAAAATGAGACTTTTAGGGCCCACGAAAATCTATTAAATTTTGCCTAAAACAGAAAAAAAATGTTGAAGTATTTAAAGTTATATCAAAAATAATTTTTAATAATTTTTTTTATGGAGGAAGGGGCCCACGAAGGCAAAAGTGCCTAGGGTCCACGAAAGTCATAAATCGCCGCTTCATTTAAATTTACATGGCTGCTGATCAGCTGTTTGTCGGCTCAGCGCGATAGTCTGGACGCACGGGTGTCGACATCAAAGGTATTTGTCGACCACCCAGGTAAACCTCATCCCAGGAGGCAGCCATGTAAATTTAAATGAAGCGGCGATTATTTAAATCGCCGCTTCATTTTCCTATGTCTGGTAGCCTAATCTACATGCCTCTGGCGACAGAGGCATGTAGTCTAGACGTACCCTAAATGTCAAACAATAATGTGGACAAATACTAGCATAAAAGGATGGGGGAAAAAACCAACCCTGTACAGCTTTGCAAAACCTTTAATTTACAAATGATACTTGTTCCCCACATTTATCAAGAACATCTATTATTTCTTAGGGACCATTCCCTGCCTGTGTAATACCCAAAGCTGGTTATAATTCCAGCAACACAAGGTAAATTGACAGGAAGTTGTAATGTGTCCCCATGCATCTGCACTGCTTCCTTAATCCCTAAGACTGACATAACTGACTCGTACACCTGTTTTTAGGAAAAACAGCTTATTTGCCCCAGAAAACATGACAGCGATTCATTTTCATCTGTACCTGAACAGTCACATTTATGTATGTACACAGTACCTTTAACTGCTGATCTCTATTCCGAAGTTCATTATCCTTCTCTCTGATAAGTTCTTTAAGCTGTGTTACCAGCTGTTCAGTTCGTGTCAGCTGTTCAGTCAAATCAGCCACCGACATGTTTGCTGCATCTTGCGAGCCATGAACCTACAGACATTAAGCATACTTTTGAACAGACAAAATGGTGCACACAATGGTGGCTGTGCATAAATCACAGTCATCTGCTTTTCAACCAACCCAATTAAATTTAGGCACAGTGTAGTATTTCCCCCTTTTTAAAACTGAACCATACTGTCTAGACAGATTCAGGATAATTTGTCAAATATGCTCAACAAAAGAGGCACTGAAATGAAACTTTGATAACTGAAATCTCTAGCACAGATTGGTCTCTTCGGTGCAAACTACATTACAATACAATGGGAACACTATACTGATATAAACTGACATGATAAAGCAATCCCTATTTGTTTTTCCCCTCTCTGTATGCATGGCTGTCTTTACAATCTGAACACTACAGAGCACTGTCCCTAAATGTCTGGAAAGCAGCTAGCACATTGTAGGTACTACCATAAACAACACATTTCTCTCATTTCTAGTCAATTCCACTGAAAAATTAGAGTATCAGAGGGGTAGCCGTGTTAGTCTGAATCTGCAAAAGCGACGAGCACTTCAATCTTCCTGGACACACAACTGCAGATCTAAAAGTAGCCATCCTGCAGCAAAAAAACTTCAGGACCAGACTTCAAAGAGAAACTGCTGAGCTACAGTTCATCTTTAAGTTTGACACAATCAACTCTGGATTAAACAAAGACTGTGAATGGCTAGCTAACTACAAAAGCAGCTTCTGCTCTCTTGGAATTCACACCTCCAGATCAGCTGCTAGAAGTGGGCCTCATCCTCCTTGATTGGATCCACCTCATCATCTCCAGCCTGATCCTGGCCTGCATATTTATTCCTGTCTCTGGAAATTTCCACTACATGCATCTGACGAAGTGGGTCTTTGCCCACGAAAGCTTATGCTCCTACATTTCAGTTAGTCCAGGGGTGTCCAAACTTTTTTCAAAGAGGGCCAGATTTGATGAAGTGAACATGCGTGAGGGCCGACCATTTTGCCTGACATTCTTTGAACCATTAAAATTAAATGCAAATTAATTATTTTATGCAAAGTTTATTGCAAACGGCATACTTTTCATTTCGTCACATGGATGACAAATCTAAACAGGTGTTAAATCACTCTGCCTTTCATATCTGAAGGCCAGATGAAAAAAAAATCCAGGAAGCTGAAATACATGTCAGGAACATTGTAAAGTACATTACATATTATTGGTAATAAAGGTTGTCTGTCAACTTTTAAGTTCAAAAAATATGAACAGGAACATAACACCAAGTATACATGTTGTGTCCAAATATATTTATAACTGATTTAGACCAACTGACATTAACTGAGATTTTACAGTGTATTCATCTCAATACATATGGATTCGTTCGGGGCCATAAAAGATAGATATTGCCAAATTACCTGTGGGGCCGTATTAAACCGGAACACGGGCCGCAATTGGCCCGCGGGCCGGACTTTGGACATGCCTGAGTTAGTCTATAAGGTGCCACAGGACTCCTCGTCGCTTTTGAAAAATTAGAGCAACCTCAATAGAAGTGTGATCAATTTCCAAATAAAGGCATGACAGCAGAAGTCTAGGCTGTGGAAGTCAGGGCAAGGCTTAAGGGAGAGTTCTTGAAAATATCCAAGAAATCTATACCACCCAATGATTTTAAAACAATCAACTTAAAAAAAAATAAGGGGAGAACTGGCAATTTCTCTTTCTCACCACAAAAAATCCCCAAAAATGAGGTGACACAAATTATAGCATTAGTTTCTTTGCTTGTGTTGCTTTTAGAAACATTCCTTTTGTAGAGAGATGGAAAATGGTATACAAAGACTTTTACTCATTATGAAGAGATGAATAAGTAACATTCAGTTAAATTAATTTTAGATAGTATACATGGCAGGGCTTTCAGCAGAAAATAGACAAATTCCTCCAATTACAAGCTATAAGATTCATGCAATTAAATATAATAATCTGGAAAATGTCAAAATTATTCAAAGCCTTGAGAGTCTGCATATTAAAGCTAATACTGATGTTTAAATTCTCAGTACCATTTTAATTCTTGAGGTCCTCCGCTGCTGCTAATGTAATTAATGATGTATACAGCCAAGTGTCAGCTCATAAAATAGGGAATGATCTAATGTTTACATGGCTTCTGTTGATCTTTTCTTAACTCAAGACAAACAGGTTGAAGGTGATCAGTATAGCTGCAGCTAGACTCGGAAGATTCAAGCTAACTGGAAAGGAAGCATGAAGTTTTATGACTTTTGAAACTATCTTAGAAGAACAGGTTATGCAGGTTAAACAATCCTTACAAAACAGCAAATACTTATTACCACATCTTGAATTGAAATTTTTCAAAATGTATAAGTTTTTTAAAAAAGTCAGCACTCAAAAAAAAACAAACAAAAAAACTCCATAACCACTTGTAACACTTACTGCTTTGTTAGGGGACGCATCATCTCCTGTGCCCCATTTCCACATAGTTTCAAGATGACTGTGAGAAAGAATGAGGAAATACAATTATATTGCTACGAACATTAGTGCCACCTAGAAAACTATATTCATAAAAAGTATGTTTTCTGGTAATGTTTTTTTCTCCAGGCCTTTCAGTTCAAGGTAATTCAAGCTAATTTGATATTGTTTTTTTTAAACAGTATCTCTCTGCATTTGCTGAAACTTTTGATGCCCGAGTCACTTTATGAGTTGCTATTGATTATCAACAAAGTCCCGTTTAATTTTTTTGTACAATATGTTACTTCTGCAGGCTGGGAAGCAGTAAAGTACCAATGCTGACTTTGTCAGTATAATTTCCTAAAATATTTGGAACTATAATCTTAAAAATGTAAGTACCTTAAAGTAGTTTTTGGCACAAGTTCTTCCAACTACAAATAAGAAGTACAGAATGTACTCAGTTTGTTAACATATACCCTGTCCTTAGGCACAAGCTGTACTTGCCTCTTAAGTATGACAAAGATTATGCCAGAGCATATTTCTACAAAATTAACAGATTGTTGTTCACAAAAATAAACATACTATGGCATATCACACTGTACAACAGCTGAGCATCTCTCACTCATATACCAAAGAGCCTAAAACTTGATAAGGGCACAGACTAGGAAATGCAAGTGCTCGCACCTCTCTGGTTCAGATCCAAATATAAGTTTTCAAAGGACTTGACACCTAAATATAAGCAATTATCAAATTTAGTAGCCAACTTGATGCCATGCAGCTTTTGGGCTAATCTCACAGTACAGGCAGCTCAAATGTAAATGTATGAACTAAGAACATCTGGCTCAGCTGACAGAAAATTTAGTTAACTCTTCAAGAGAGGCCTGTACAAAAGTCTCATAGTTGGTTTGAGATGGCATGCATTCAGAATACTACCATACATCCTGCTGTACTTCTGACATTAGCCAGTCTTCAAGTTGAAACGAGAGGCCAACCTGCATCTTTGTCCAGTCACCCATCCCCACAAGCAACAATTTCAAACCACAGCAAGGCAGCTGTGCTTCTGCATCAGCAGAACAGTTTATTAAAAATACTGGCACATACTTTATCTGAAAGGAAATGAATGAGAGCACAGATGGTTATTACAGCTGAATATTTACCAATGCTGAGCTAGAAGCTAGGATCACAGTGTTATACAAGAATCATTAGAGTCTCTCCTGGTTTTAAAAACCTGGGACTCACAGAGGAAAGGGAATGTAGATATTACTTTTTTTTAAAACTCTCCTTCATTCATCCATTTGGGTCAATTTTGCCCTCAACACCACCCATGCATTCCAAGTAACAGGAAAGGGTATAATGAGGGCAGAATCTGGATCATTTAGTGTAGCTTGGGACTGTGTACATTTTTTAAATTTGTAAATGCTTTAGAACCCAAAAGCATTAGCTAATGCAACGTGTTTAGTTCGCTACATACAACACCCCCCTGGATACCCTGAGCAATATTTTTGACACATTATTTATATTAGGGATCTTAACAAAGGAGCTTTCAAGAAAGGAAAGTGTTCTGAAACAAGTTGGGCAGCACAGCTGCCAGAAGAAATTCCGTTTAGGAGCATAAGCATCTAGTTTGTAAGAACTGAACCCTTTGGAATCAAATTATGGCACACACAACTCAATCCCTTCTCCTTTCAAATTACAGTAGTTAAATTAGAGCTCAATTTAGTTTACCATGTGTGTATTCTTCAAATGTGATTTTAACTACCACAGGCCTGTCTGCTAGGCAAGATAATTATCCAATGGCCTTAGTAACCATTCCTCAAGTTATAAAAGTTCTGATTTCCTATCTTTCTATATCAATTCCAAACTCTTCAAACTCATTTTCAAACCTCCAGTACAGCATCTCAGTTCTTATCTTCTCACCTCAAGCACTCTGCTTTGATGACATCTTGCACCACGCACTACTTTCCATTATTCCACGAATGCCTCTTCTCCACTATAGGAGACTGGTGAAAGCCCATACAAACCATAACATATCTTGGGAAGATATTAAAGAGCTCCTTTGCATCAATAAAGCCTTTGAGATATCATGTTGTTCTCCACTGAGCTATGGCAGAAGTATGACTATGATTGAGTGATTACTGTAGCATACACTATAGGAGGAAGGAGCAGAAAGGAACAATTGCTAATGAGGATCCCAATTTTACACTCACGAGTGACACTATTCACATATATATAGTGTCACTCATATTTGTAAAACCATCCCAATCCTAAATATAATTTACAGAAATAGCTTTATATGAATGTGAATAGACAGTTAATTGACCTCAAGGGACTGTCAAGTAATTATATGCTTATCTCTGGCTCTGCTCCTTGGCTGCGTCTACACTGGCAAGTTATTCTGGAAAATCAGCTGCTTTTCCAGAAAAACTTGCCAGCTGTCTACACTGGCCGCTTGAATTTCCGGAAAAGCACTGACGAGCTAATGTAAAATCATCAGTGCTTTTCCGGAAATACTATGCTGCTCCCGTTCAGGCAAAAGTCTTTTTCCGGAAAACTGTTCTGGAAAAGGGCCAGTGTAGACAGCACAGTAGTGTTTTCCGCAAAAAGCCCCGATCGCGAAAATGACGATCGAGGCTTTTTGGCGGAAAAGCGCGTCTAGATTGGCCACGGACGCTTTTCCGGAAAAGTGCTTTTCCGGAAAAGCGTCCTGCCAATCTAGACGCGCTTTTCCGAAAATGCTTTTAACGGAAAACTTTTCCGTTAAAAGCATTTCTGGAAAATCATGCCAGAGAAGACGTAGCCCTTAAGAATAAGGATGGTAAAAAATGCTGGCATACAGGTGACACTCCTTTCTATTACATTAATAGATGATCTCTCCCCATTCATGAGACAGGGCACAGTAGCACCCTATGTGCAGTGGTGGAATTTGTAAGACACTAATAAATGTTTAATTAAAAAAAATTTATACTTGTGTAAATTTATACTTAAATGTGCAAATACACATTTTAATAGCTTATCTGTTCACTGCCATAGCATGAGCTCTTGCGCAAGAGCAGTGTGGACGCTCAGCAGGGATTTCTTGCGCAAGAAAGCCCTATGGCTAAAATAGCCATCAGAGCTTTCTTGCACAAGAGAGCGTCCATACTGCCATGGGCGCTCTTGTGCAAAAGCGTAGCTCACACATGCTACTGTGGACATTTTCTTGCACAAGAACCCCTGCACAAGATGGTCTTGCGCAAGTGTAGACAGAGCCCAGGGGTCTCAAACTCCTGGCCTGTAGGTCAGTCCCAGCTGGAGCGATTGCGCAATACAGCATAGCACTTCTCACAGATGGTTCATAGATGGCGGGGTAGCTCCATGTTAACAGTCCCAAAGCCTTGCCCTTCCCACCAATACCCTGCTCTCTCCACCCCATGGCACCCCACCCCCGTGAGGAGCAGGAGGGAGCATGACCATTGCTGCCAAATGGCATCAGCCCCTGTCCCTCCTTCCTTCCCCCCATGATTCCAAATGCCACATGCTCAGGGGATGGTTACTATGAGAGAGGGAGCAATGATGGGAAGAGGCAGTACTCTGGGGCATTAGGGACCCCTGGGTTACTCAAATATTTCCTACATGAAACACATATGGAGCATTAATCAGATGTATCTGAGACGGTAGAGAACTAGAAACACAGGATATCTCCATACAGCTGGAGCTTCATCCTTAAATACGCTAAGGTAATGGAAAGTTACGCAGTGTGTACGTTATCCAACATACGTTATTTGTAAGTCAAGATTTAATCTTAAATGCCAAATTGCTTTTGTCCTTAATGAGAATGGTCATGGGAAGGCAGAAGTTCTAAGAAATCTACATACTGTATTAAACACTATAAAACTGTCTTTAATATATAAATAGGATTTCAGAATGAAATTTCAACCTTAAGCTAAGAAAGAGTTTTTGGTCACAGAACAAAGATTTACAAAGAGAAATAGTGATGTTTTATTCAAAAGTTACTTTTGATAGTTTTGCATAACTTTTATTGTTGTGAAAGAAGGATTATAAGGCAGAAAGAACATGTAAGCTTACTACGTGAAAACAGGGAAGATAATTATTCAAACTGGTCCTATTAGACTACACATACACATTTGATTTTAAGCCTATTATAAATTGCAGGTACACCCTAAATTAATGTAACTGAAAAAATAGAACACTTTCCACTTATAGTAAGAAGTTTAGAGTGGTCAGTAGTGAGTTTTATTTCTCCAGTTTAGTAACTCCATTTTCATTGTCCATACTGGATTTTCACAAACCAGCAGGGAAAAATATATTTTTTTAAAAATAATAAAATTGTAAAGCCACGGTGAAATCAGATGGATGTGTAGTGCCTAAATTATTTATTTTCCTTTAAACCCCTGACAATCCTGAAGCGTCTCTTTAAATTATACTAGAAACATACTGAGTGGATATTACTGCATGTGAATAGAAATACATTTTTCTAACTTCTCCCATTTTCACCCTAGCTTCCCATTTAAGTTTTTCCATGACAAAGATGTAGCCTTAATTATAGTTCTGGAATATGTGCATGATATGAGAGCTCAAAATCCTCAAATGGGCACCACTCCACTTTGAACTCTATAATCTGTGAATCAACTGTCTCCACCCATCTATAAATCCTTCTTTAGTTCCACCTCTTTCTACTGGAAATAATTTTTTCTCTGCTTTCTTTTTATGTCATTAACAAATAAAAACTAGCAAAGACTTGAATTAAGTCCAAATTCTGCAATTTAAGCCATTACTGGCCAGGTTCAGAGATTCTCCCCAGGTATGCAGGTTTATGATTTATTTAGATTTTAATCTAAGAGAAATTCCACTTGCTGTCTCCCTTCCCTCAATATACCCAAATACTTCCTTTTCCTATGCTACACTAGGCATGCCCCAGAAATCAAGGGGTGATGGGTTCAAATTACACATCTCATAAATATTTCCTACTCAATCATAACTACTCCACAGTCCAGGGAGATCACTGTAGCTCTAGCGTAAGCCCATAACCTGTCCCAGGCAGTAGGCGCATTACAGTGCCACCCTCTCCCCAGCTGGGTTTCCAGGGTACATGGCCGTGCCCGGGGGAGGAAGGGGTATCTCTCAAAGCCGATGTGAACCTAGGCCAGGCCGTACTGAAGTCGCTTGTCCCAGCACCGGCCAGTGACCTTGCCCGAGCACCACAGAGCAACGCGACAAGCGTGTCCCGAGTTACCAGGCCGAGTGCTGCCGCCCGCCCGCCCACTCGTTGTGCCCTTGGGGGCGGCGGGCTGCCCGGCGCGGACGGGCCCTGGCTGCAGACAACGAGCCAGGCCAGGACAAGCCCCGACCGAGGGGTCACCTCCCCTCCCCCGCCGCAGCTACGCCAGGCCGGGGCGGGATCCGGAGCCGCTCACCTGCGGGCCGCGCCGCAAGGGGGGGGAGAACCGGGCCCCGCTCACCTGCGGGCCGCGCCGGAGGGGGACCGGACCAGGGCCGGGCCGGGCCGGGCCGGGCCGCGAGGGTGGCCGGGCCCTAGGGGCGGGGGGGGCGGCTGCAGCAGCGGAGGTTCCGGCTCCTCCTCTTCGGCCCGGCCCTGGCACCACGGGGACAAGTCGGCACCATCCCGGCGTCAGCAGCACCACGACCGGGCTACGTCACCGCGTCCCCTCCCAGAGCGCAGCCAATAGCGACACGTCCCCGCCCCCCTCGAATCCTCGCCCCCTAGGGTCGGGGAGGGCCCCGCGAACGCGAGGGAGGGAAGCTGCGGGGCGGAGGGAGCTGTCAAGGGGCGAGGGGGAGGGGGAGTGCCCTGTCTTGGGGGGGAGCTGGGCACCCGGGACTTCATCTCCAAAGCACGGCCCGGCCTGGCCCGGCCCCTTCCTCCTTGGCAGACACGAGCCTCAACTTTGCTCACGGCTCACTGTGTCGCCCGCAGCAAGTGTGTGTTCCACTTTCTGTGCCTCAGTTTCCCCATCAGAGAGAGATAACAACCGAAAGACTCCCCCCTCGCCAGAGAGGCGGGCTCTGTGTCTCAAACCCATATTTTTATTTCGTAACTGAACTGACATCTTCCCCATGTGCAATCAGCATAACGCTGTGGATTTCTGATCTCTTAGCTCAGCCACCCAAACATCTTTTTCACAGAAACATAGACATAGGAGCCTGGTGCTGACTTCATTCCTATTGACTTTAACGGGAGTGATCAGTTGTCCGATTTTACTGTACTACATAAGAAGAGCACCTGGCTGGATTTAAATTTATTCTTCCAGAGAGATTATTTTATTGCAAATATGATTAGCTATTTTAAGATAACCCCCCCCCCCCCCAGCCAAACTTTTACTGGAGGAACTTCTGCACAAAAACATTACAAAAATCACCTCTCTAAAAGGAAAAACCACATAAAAACAACATTATGAGAAACATTCACATGTTAAATGATCATTTATGCTATATCTTTAGAGTGGACAGTTTAAGTAAGGCAAAAGCGCCATCTACTGGCATATAAATCTCAGAGGGTAGTTGTGTTAGTCTATTTGAAAAACCAGCCAGGAGTCCTGAGACACCTTTACCTCTACACTACAGAGAAGATCAAAGCTGCCTCTGTCAATCTTCCAGGGTTTGAATTAGCCGGTCTAGTTACAACAGCTAATTTGAACAGAGTGGGACACTCCAGTTGATGGCAGTAGGCCTGCTTCCACGGGAGTAAAGGAAGTTGAAGGGAGAATGTTCTTCCTTCCACTTCCTGCAGTGTGGACAGCGCCAAAAGTCAAGTTAAGGTACTTCAACTGTAGCTGAAGTTGCGTATCTTAATTTGACCTCATCCTGTAGTTTACACATACCCTCAGAGACTAATAGATTTATTAGGGCATAAGCTTTTGGGAGTAAAATCCACTTCATCAGATGGAGTAGAGTTTACAGAAGCATGGGTCTATATAAGGAAGACAAAAAAGAGGGTATTTGTGTAAATGAGACTAATCAAGTCAGTCTGAAGACGAACATTTTGCATTTGTCCTTACTGAACTTCATCCTATTTACCTCAAACCATTTCTCCAGTTTATTCAGATCATTTAGAATTATAACCCTGTTCTCCTAAGCACTTGCAACCCCTCCCACCTTGGTATCATCTGCAAACTTTATAAGCATACTCTCTATGCCATCATCAAATCTTTGATGAAGACATTGAACAGAACCAGTCCCAAAACTGATCCCCTGCAGAATCTCTTTCAGCATGAACCACTGATAATTACCCAGAACAGTTATCCAACTAGTTATGCACCCACCTTCTAGTAGCCCCATCTACATTGTATTTCCCTAATTTATTGATAAGAAGGTCATGTGAGACTGTATCAAATGCTTTACTAAAGTCTAGGCATACTAGAGATGTAAGTGACTAGTTGACTAGTCTCTATAAGTAGTCCCGGTATACATCTGTTTCACGCTAAAGTCGTTAGTGCTTGTAAGAACTGATGCATTATAAGTCCACCCATTCCCAGCTCTTAAATAGTGCAAACCCCCTCCCCCAACCCCAATCTGCACAAATGGAAGTCAGCTGTGGGAAAAAATTCCTGCTTTAAGTTGTTTCACTATAAATCTAAGTTTTTTGGAATGTACTTTGGACTTATAGCGAGGACGGACTGTACCCCATAAACATAGGTTTATTGGGTAGTTAAGTCACTACTCAACTAATCACTTCCCCCCACCCTTGCTGCCTCTGTGTCAGAGACAGCAAGTGGGGGAGCAGGAGGTGGTGCTGGGGAGAGCCAGTTTATAAGCCAATTCTACTCAGCACTGGCACCACAGTGGCAGAGGCACAGCTGGGAACCCAGGATGAGCAGGGACTGAAGCAGCTTGCACCAGGTCTTGACTGCTGTGCCTCTGCCTTTGAAATGTAGGAAGAGCCCTGGCTCCTGGCTCCTGGCTCCAATCTCAGGGAGCCAGCTGTGCTGTGGAATCTGCATTGGGCTCCAAGTGACTGATTTATTTGGCTTCTTTCTGCAGGCTTCTTTCAGAAGAAGCTTTTCCAGACGAGATCTTACGGAAAATCTTCTTTAGAAAGAGAGCGTTCACACAGCAAAAGTGCATTGAAAAAGCAATCTGCTTTTTCAAAAGATAGAGTCCACATTGATTGGATGCTATCTCACATTTAAATTGTGATTACTATGGATGGAGTGGCCACTAGGGCACCTGTGCTTTTTCTGGAGGCCTCTTCTTTCGGGAAAAAACCCTCTTCCCCGTCCGCACATGCCTTTTTCCATAATAGCTCTTTCCGAAAAAGGCTTCTTCCTCGTAGAAAGAGATTTACTGCTGTCGGGAAAAAACCTACATTTTTTCAACTTTCTGTCAAAAGAACGCAATGTAGTATGGACATAAGTGTAGTTTTTTCTGGAAAACCTGCCGTTTTTTCTGGAAAAACTCTACAGTGTAGACATTCAGGAGGCTTCACATACCCTAAAGAATATAGTCTATATATTTAGAAACTGAGATACAATTGTTTCTCTGTCTTCGATTTAAGTGACATAAAAATAGAAATTCTCACAATTTATTTTAAGAATCCACTGTGTTTGATTTTACTGTTCTCTGAACATCTGTAGTCAACTTCCTATTATGAATTCTGGATACCAGTTTCCTAAAAATGTTATAATTAGAGCCACCACTGAATGGTATTCAAAACATAATGTACATATTTTACTACAGTACACAAAAATATCCTTACTTTTTCAAAATTTGAATGTATTAAATTTAAGTGTTCTGATACTACTGTGCAATGTTGAGGGCACTATAAATAGGTAGGTAGATAGAGTAATTTCCGTATGCAATGAGTGGAGCAGGGGGAAACCTGTCCAACAGTGGCCACTAATAAAAAAAAATCAATATATGAAAAAGCCATGGCATTACCTCTTTCCCACACATGACTCTCCAACAATACACGTTTGCTGAAAGCGGAGGAGAGAATGGGTTGGAACCTTGTGCCTCCGTTCCATTTTTTCAATCCCACATATTGATAGATTATATCAGGGGTGGGTAAAAGGGCCTCTGTGGGCACGGGTGGATCTGGCCCGCGGAAGCCCTGCTGCTCCCCAGCCCCTAAGCCAATTAGGGTCTGGGGGCAGGGGAGCGCCCAAAGCCTTTTCTACTCTGCCCCCACCCTGCGAGTAGCCTGCAGCATATCAAAGTGCCACGCGCTCCTCGCAGGGCGGAAGGAGGCTTCACATACTCCCCTGCCCCCAGGCTCTGATTGGCTAAGCCTCTTCCAGGGCATGGGTGCCTAGTGTGAAGGGGGGGCAAAGGGGCTTCACCACCCCCAGACCAATTATGGTCTGGGGGTGGGGTAGCACCGCCCCTTCCTGTGTGCCAAAAATTATTGCCCACCCCCAAATTATGTACTTTATCAAACACTGAAATATGACATGAAAATGATTTCAGCCTTTGTTTCTAAATGCATAAAAGATCTGCAATGCAAGGACTACTTATCCTTCACTGTGTAAAAATTATAACAAGCTTCCTGTCTGGCTTGACAAGGAAAATCATACTTAATATGTACACTTGGATTGATATTCTGATGTCTTTTATTGTTATTTTTGTTCTTTTGCATGGATCAGATTCATGCCTAGCTGCAGCATCTTTGATTTAAGATTCCTTGCAAAAATATACATTTCACCTTATGTTAAAACACTATGTTTACATGCAGTGATGTTTTCTTTGGAGTCTGGGGACTAAATTTGGCTTTTACTTACATCAATGTAAAGCAGGATTAATGCCATCAAAATCAATGGAGTTACATCAGTGTAAAACTGATGTAAGAACAGATCAAGACCTGGGCTTTTCTTGATAGTAATTATTGTAAAGAATATAAAATTATGTCAAAAGATGTTGTTCTAGGAAATTTACAGGATTATTCCTGTGTGCCAAGACTGCAGAATAAGATCTTAGAATTGTATTGGATATTTTGCAGCACAGTTAGAAATCTTCTTTTGCTTTTTATTTGCCACCTAAGTCAGAGTGAATTTAATAAAGTA
Source organism: Pelodiscus sinensis (assembly GCF_052426305.1). NCBI lineage: Eukaryota > Metazoa > Chordata > Testudines > Trionychidae > Pelodiscus > Pelodiscus sinensis. The sequence goes on along the minus strand of NC_143056.1, from coordinate 87,880,644 downwards.
GTTGCACAGTTACATTATGTGTTGAATAATGGCCTTACAGCTAATAAACTGCATTCCACACTGTGATTTGAAAACAATACAGTGCCTATGAAGAAGAAATATTTTCTGCTTCTCAGACACAATAATCTTGTTTGTCTATGATTTTCAGGCTACTGGTCAATATTTTGCATTTTGCATACAGATTCAGACCTAACGTAAGTAGGTGCAATTCCCATGGAAATGTTTAGAGCAAATCCTGCAATAGTGAAAATTATAGTGAAATTGCACAGTGATTCTAAATTCTACTTCCATTTACATTGGTGGAGTCACTTTGGATTGATGATAGCAGAACAGTGGAATTTGGACTCGTGTAAATACGCTAGGAAACAGATGTAAGTGGTAGAGTAGTGCAGTTTGCATAAGTTTAGTATGTTGGCTCAGGGAATGATTAAGGGACTAATTCTCTACTTGCAAAAGCTCTATTGATCTCAGTGGAATCAGTTTTGGTTACACAACAACTGTAGGACTGGGCCTACAGCTACAAAGAAGCAACTGGAGAGGCAAGTCCTATCAGGATCATGCCTTTGCTTGTATGTCAGTTAGCTTTATAGAAGGTCAGACAGCTCATGAGAAACAGGGCACAAATGTAGAATGGATTCTCTGTTTTTCCAGTTTAAAAAGCATGAGCCAAATTCTGCTTTCATTCATATCAATTCAACAGAGCTAACTTAAGTAGATCTGGTCAGTTTATTCATCATTAAAAAATCTACCCCTAATATTTTATTTTTCCCAAAACTGACCTTTTCCCATTTCTTTTCCTTTTAAAAAAAATTAGATTGGAAAGTGAAAAAAATGAGAGAGATAGAAAGTTTTAAAATTCTTTCATATTAATTTTGTAGACCTTTTTCACACTGCCAGTGGAAAGGAGAGAGTCTGGGGTTGCTCATTAGATTTTAAGGAGATTAATTTTTCCTGCCACTTTCCCTCACTTCTTTTTACTTTTCACCACCAATTTTTTCAAGTAGGAAAAGGTGGAAAGGTGATTATGGCTTTTCCCCCCTCATTTTCTCTAACTTTAATATTAATATTTCCTTCCCTTTTCCCAAAGGAAACCAAGTTAAAATTGAGAAAAGTAAGAGTCGGGTCACTATTTCAAAAAAAAAATCTGTCTAATTTTCAATAGGAATTTTTTTCAAAAAAGAGCCATTAGTTTATTAATAAAAATATTTGTGACGAAACTCCATTTTAAGATAAAAATCTTTTCAGTTAAAAAAAATCAACCAGTCCTAACTGTAAAGGAGTTCTAAATATGGTTCCTTGATTTATAAAAACAAAGGCTAAAAGTTTTGGAGAGAAGAAAACTTGAACATTATACAGCAATAAACTACAACCTGCACTTTAAGATAGGGGTTTTTAAAGTGGGAATTACTCATTCACTTTATATCAAAAATACTTACAATGACTCTTCTGTATCCTACTAATTTTTATTTCTATATTTTCCTTATTTTTTCCTTAGCATGATACCCATTCCACTCTGTCATATACTTTTGAAGACTACTTCAGTTTGTGCTCACACTAATCTCTTAAAACATATTTAAGATTGCTACCTACTCCAAAATGCAATGTTAGTATCCTGAAAAGAAAGAAAGAAAAACATATTTCTGCTATTCCTGTTTTGAAACCTTTGCAATATGTAGTAGAACATCTTGCAGGTAATGCAGCAAGGCTCTTTTATATCCCTGTAATCTAATCTATTAGTTTTATATGTGTAGTGTTGCTGTAGCCATGTCAATCCCAGGATATCAGACACAGATAGTGGGTGATGCAAAATCTTTTAATGGACCAACTTCTTTTACAAGTTTAATACAGTACTGACATTACTCCAGAGGATTGGATAAATTGATATTTTTCTATTGCCATGATGGATTGTGTTCCTTTGCTTTTACCTGGAAAAGTAGGAAAATGTTGATAAGTAAAAATAACTCAGAAGAAACCAGCCAGGACTTTTCTTAGGGCATGTCTATTCTTACCGACAGATTGACACTTCAGAGGTCGGTCCTCTGGCATTCGATTTAGCAGATCTAGTGTAGACCTATAAATCAAATGCTGAGGGCAGCTGCAGCCAGTATCTGTACTCTTCACAGTTGTGAGGAGTAAGGGAAGCTGACGGGAGCTCCCATCAGCCTCCAGCTGGGTGGATGCCACCAAGGTTTGGCTTAAGTTAAGCCAACTTCAGCTAGGTATTCAGCTGGAGTTGCATACCTTAAACTGACCTTCCAAGTCTAGTGTAGACCTAGCCATAGTGAATTGCAGCAGCTTTATGTCTGCACTACAGGCAGTCCCCGGGTTACATGGATACGACTTACAAACAGGGTGAGGCAACCCCGCACTAGCTGCTTCCCCCCAGCAGACCAGGGAGATGCGGAGCAGCTTTTCTCAGAAGACACCTCAGCTTGATTATAAAGGACTGAGGGAAGTGAGGTGTGGGAGAATAAAACTGAGCTCTGGAGAAATGTTTGGCTAGAGTTTCTCCTACAATATGTACCAGTTCCGACTTACATACAAATTCAACTTAAGAACAAACCTACAGTCCCTAGCTTGTATGTAACCCGGGGACTGCCTGTATTAGAATCTTTGCATTTCATTGTCAGTTTTCTAACCCAATCATAACAGCTTTCTCGTTGTGTACAGTTGAATAAGAGCCATTTTCCTGCCATGTACACTAGAAATACAACTGCCTTATGGAAATGTTTTTTACTGAAGTCTAATATATATAAACTTTTGTCAAATTATCTGTTATTTGGAGGTCCATGAGACTGTATGGCTACGTCTACACTGGCCCCTTTTCCGGAAGGGGCATGTTAATTTCAGAGATCGTAATAGGGAATTCCGCGGGGGATTCCTAGTAGGAATAAGATCCTCCGGAAAAGGGCGCTTTTTCCGGAGGATCGGGGCCAGTGTAGACGCTCTTTTCCGGCTTTTCTAAAAGCCGGAAAAAAGCGGCGGACATTTTTATTTAAATGCCGCGGGGGATATTTAAATACCCCGCGGAATTCCCTATTACGATCTCTGAAATTAACATGCCCCTTCCGGAAAAGGGGCCAGTGTAGACGAGCCCTATAGGTTTAGCTAAGGGCCGGATTTAGACCAATGTAACATAAAAATCAGACAATGGTTTATTATATTTATTTTTTTGCCTTCCCTTTCTATAACTATTTGCCAACCCGAATTTCATACATTTTGTTTATTCAGCATTGTTCCCTGCAGCACCTTGATGTTTTCTTGGAGGTCTCCCACCTAAGCAAACATCCAGTCTGACCTCAACTAATTTGAAAGATCCATCAAGATCATAATTCGAGGTAGTATAGTGCAGTGTTTCTCAACCTTTTTTTTATAAAGTAGCCCCTTAAAAATTATAAGTATCCTCAGCAACTACAGTTTTCAGACACACAATTTTTTTTCTACCGTTGCAACACATTTGTTTAAACAACTTAATTGTAGCCAGGTGGGAGATGACATTTTAGGGTGTAAACAGTACAAAATAATAAAAAAGCTGTAAAACTTAAAACAAAAATTCAGTTTTCTCCAAATTTCAGTTGTGTTAACGTACCCCCCAGACTTCTCTTGAGTACCCCTAAGGGTACTCATATCACTGGTTGAGAAACAGTGATATAGTGCAATTCACAACTCCTCGCTTTCAGCATAGAACATAATAGCAGACTGACCAGAATTTTATTGTTTTTCTAAATAATTAAATTATTGCCAGTAAAGCAATTCTGGGTGCTCTGCAGGGAGAAAAGTTGTGGCTTGTTAATTATATCATTCACTGCTACTTTTTTATAGGAGATGAATAAGCTACAATATCAAATGCCTTGGAAAGGTCAATATAAATAGCATCAGCAGTTTGGCTCATCTCCATGCCACAGAAATAGCCCTGTGATAGCTAAAGAGATGCAAGAGTAGGAAGAACTAGTCTAGCTACCAGGGATGAGATCAAACTGTAGGGGGTAGGGGTGCCCCCTCAAATATATCCCTCTATGCAGTCCACTACCCCACCTGAACAGAGAAGGAGAATAGCAACAGAGAAGATTTCTTCCCTTAATGGGTATGAGAGTGATTGATGGGATGATTAATTAATACAAGCAGGTGCTGTACTGCACTGTACAGGAGACCCGCACTTTACAACAGCCCGATTTATGAGCCCCCACACTTAAGACCTTTTCCGTAAGTGCGGAAGGGGCCGAAATCCCCGGACTTACGTCCTCGACCCCACATTTACGAGGCGTACGATGCCTGTCATAAATGTGAGCTCGAGTTACAATGCCCCCCGACTCGCGACACTATTCCCGGAGCTGATCGCATAGCAAGGGGGGGGCAGCCTGTACTGTACTGTACTGTACTGTACGACTGCTATGGCCAGACATTCTTCAATTACTCTGTGGAGCAACACCAGCAACCCCCAGTCCTAGATTTTCCCCAGAAATGTACCTCTTGTACTGCCTCAATGGGCAGCTGGTACTGTACGCAAGGGAAGGCATAGCCTTCCCAAAACTGACTACATGCCTGGCTGCCAAAGGCTGGATCCTCCTTGAGGGAAGGCTGGAGACATGATGCAGCAGCCTGGTTTCCCTGACTGGTGGGGAAGGCTGGGGCTGCAGCGTGGGACCATGGCACAGCAGCCCTGCTCCCTATCCGCCAGGTGCAGGTGGCCAGGAAAGATTGGGCTGGGGGCTGGCAGGACTTTGCTCTGGGGAAGGGGAGGAGGAGCCTCAGGCAAAAGGGGTGGGGTAGGCCTGGGGCTTGCCTTCCCCAGCTGGGCTTTCCCCCTATCATCCATGAATTATTTCCCACTCCCTCCTGGACAACCCAAACTCATACAAAGTCTGCGCCTTTATTAATAGAAAACAACATGCACAAATCCTGTTATCCTTAATGGAGTTTCTCAAACACTTCAATCCAAACACAGTGGCTTAGATAAAACAATAAAATGTATTAGTTAGAGAAAAACAGATTTTAAGTGATTACAAGTCATGAGGCATAAAAGTCAGAACTGGTTACAAGAAATAAAAACAATGCAACTAATGCCTAAGTTAACAAGCTAAGTAAATTCAAAACTACTGTCTCTCTCTCTCGCCACAGGTTTCAGCAATCGTACTGGCTGAATCTCTTTTGGTCAAGATCCTTCTTCCAGTCCAATGCTGCTTCCTTTCTTCTTCATGTGTTATTGTTGCCCTGAGTAGAGAGGAAGGGAGAGATCATCTGAGAAGTCTACTCTCTTTTCTAGCTCACAGACATTAAGGCTGCATCTACACTGGCATGATTTTGCGCAAATACTTTTAACGGAAAAGTTTTTCCATTAAAAGTATTTGCGCAAGAGAGTGTCTATACTGGCATGTGCCTTTGTGCAAAAGATTTGCTTTTGCACAAAAGCATCCATGCCAGTGTAGATGCTCTCTTGCGCAAGAAAGCTCCGATAGCCATTTTAGCCATCGGGCTTTCTTGCGCAAGAAATTGATGTTACCAGTCTACACTGGCCTCTTACGCAAGAACACTTGTGCAAGAGCACTTATCCCTGAGCAGGAGCGTTAGAGATTTTGCGCAAAAAGCACAGATTTCATACAGTAGAACATCAGCGTTCTTGCGCAAATACTCGCGGCCAGTGTAGACAGGTGGCAAGATTTTGCGCAAATGCAGCCGCTTCTGCGCAAAATCTTGCCAATGTAGACTCAGCCTAGCAGTATCAGTGTTTCACTGCACCCAACAGTTTTTCCCTGCTCCCAGTGGTGTCCTTGCCCACAGCTATTTCCTAGCTGTACCAGTGATTCACCACTCCTAGCACATCCTCGGCTACGGGCCTTTTCTTTGGGCCTCAGTTTCCCTGCTTTCAGAGGTGTTCTAGCCTCCAGCATTTCTTGAACCACCAGTCTTCCCACTCCCTGCAGATCCTGGGCTGTAGCACTTCCTAGCTGTACCACGGACACACACAGTACTGACTCAGTTTCCCTTGTGAGTACGGATGTAAAAATTCATTTAAAAAGGTAACCATGTAACCACTAAAAATCTTTGCAGCTGTACAGTTAGGCTCTGCAGTATAAATCTAAGATAAGCCTCCCCGGGAGCGGGGCTGTCAGCTTTGGAGGATCGGATTACAATTCTAAATGATCAAGACAAACTGGAAAAATGGTTGGAAGTAAATAGGATAGAGCAGCTCCTAGGGAGGAGGCTTTGCCAGTTCTATTCCTGTGAAGGAGGTTTTACTGCAGGCTCTGCAGCCGGCTCCCTGGGAGTGCTTCTGGGGAGCCAGCTTGCAACCTGGGGCAGCCGGAGAGCTGCTCCAGCCCCCTACTCATTAACCGGAACCATTAAGCATTACCCATTTAGGGTGATGCTACTAGTTAACTTTTCACATTCCTAATGGTGTGGGTAGACAAGAAGCAAGGCTTTCTACCAATGAGTCTGGCCATACTGGGCTTGCACCTGAGCCCTCAGGTTTTAACCCTGCTATATCATTTTAGAAAATCACACATCAGGAAAAAAAATAACTTCCTGCAGCTAGGGGCGGCCCTAGACTAGCTGCCAGCAACTGGCGCCCTAGGCAAACCATGCAATCGGCACCCCCGCCCACAACCCCCAGGGAAGATATCGACTGAGGGTTTTGGTTCTGTGCTGGGGAGATGGGGGTTGGGGATGGAGTTGGAGTTGTGTGGCTGGTGACCGAGAGGTAAGGGGGTTGGGGATGGAGTTGGAGTTCAGGGGCTGAGGGCCAGGGAGAGGGAACAGGGTGCCAGTCGGGGGAGAGAGTCCCCTGCACCCGCCTCCTCCCAAGATTCCAACCCCCAGAGAGAAACTGGCATGTGCCTCTCCCGGGGCAACGCCCTCCCTCCCACAGGGCAGGGGAAACCCCCCCCCCCCCCGCACCACCCCCCCATATTCCTCCTCCCCTGGGCCTGACCCCCTCCCTCCTGCGGCACAGGGAAACCCCCCCTCCCACATTCCTCCTCCCCCGGGGACGACCCCCTCCCTCCCGTGGCTCAGGGGAACCTCCCCCCCTCGCGTTCCTCCTCCCCCGGGGCCGACCCTCCCCCCCGCCGCGTGCTGCCTCTCCCAGGACTTACCCCCCTTCTGGCACAGGGAAGCCATGCTCCAGGTAATGCACCGGAAAGGAAATGGGAAATGGAAGGGGCAGGGTTTGGAATTTGGCGCCCCATGCAACTTGGCGCCCTAGGCGGCTGCCTAGTTTGCCTATAGGCACGGGCCACCCCTGACTGCAGCCAGAGTCCCATTAGTATGCATAATGACCCAGCCTTCTGGCAGAGAGATGGAGTCCTCATACCCACATAGAATCATAGGTCTGAAAGGGACCTCCAGAGGTCATCTCATCCACTCCCTTCACTCACAGCAGGACTAAGTATTACACAGAGCATCCATGGCAGTTGTTTGTCTAACTTGCTCTTAAAAAATCTCCCTTAGATGAGGGCCTGAGTTTATAGATTGCCACAGCTCTATGATCCTGAGATCCTACAGTACTCCTTCCTCAGCGGTCATGTCCCATTTAGTACATGTGTAACTGTTCTTTCCAAAGTGGAGTTTTTTGCATCTGTCCTTATTGACTTTCATCCTATTTACTTCTGAGTATTTCTCCAGTTTATCTCGATCATTTTGAATTATTATCCTGTCCTCCAAAGTACTTGCAAGTTTCCTAGCATAGTATCACCCACACTTAATAAGTGCACTCTCTATGCCATTGTCTAAACTCTAAATCATTGATAAAAACATTGAACAGAACCAGTCCCAGAACCAGTGGTGGCATGTGGAAGGTACACATGAGCGCACATGCATGCACCCCCCCCCCCCAAGGTGCTGCGTGTCCCTTTCTTCCTCCATCCCTCTCTCACCCACTGGTGCAGAAGGCACAGGCCAGGAAGCCTGGAAGAGAGACACAGGGACAGTGCACACCCTCCTTCCTGAGCCCTGAGTTGACACTGCCCAGACCGGATCTCTGTAGGACCCCACTTGTATTGGCACATGACTGCACCACCAATAACTATTCAGTGGGAATGGTTTTCCAACCAGTTTTGTAGCCCCATCTAGATTGTATTTCCCTAGTTTATTAAGAGAAGATCATGCAGGACAGCATCAAAAGCTTTACTAAAAATCCAGATATACCACATCTTTTACTCTCCTCCTATCTGCAAGGCTTGTTACCCTGTCAAAGAAAGCAGTCTGGTTGGTTTGACATGATTTGTTCTTGACAAATCCATGCTGACTGCTACTTATCACCTTATCGTCTAGATGTTTGCTAATGGGTTGCTAAATGATTTGCCCCATTATCTTTCCTAGTACAGAAGTTAAGCTGATTAGTCTATAATTCCCCAGTCATAAGTGCCAATGCCATGAGTGCTCTGGGGCTGGTGCACCCCTGGGGAAAAATTAGCAGTTGTCCCACACTCACCAGCAACCAAGCCACCCCACCCTTGTTTTTATCCCTTTTATCTTTACCCACAGACTTCCAACAAGTCTGGCTCCTATGTCCATCTCAACCTCAGTCTAACTGTATACCATTTTAATATACTGTATAGGGCTGCAGCTCCTCTCTTTTTAGTCTCTCTGTCCTTCCTGAGCAAGTTGTACCCTTCTTTACCAACAGTCACATGTTTGTTTGCTTGCTAGTCCCCTGCTCAGCCATTCCCTAATGTCCTTCCTCATAGGTCCAATAGGCTTGATTTACTTGACCCTTTTCTTCTTTTCAAGCTGCCAGCGTTTGTCCTAGTCAGCATGTGTCTGGTGCTCCTGTTCTGCTCCCTCACTCTACCACCTTTCTGCTCTATCCATTTCTCCTTCCCTAGCAGTCTTTTCCACTCAAGCCTCCATAGTTCTGGACTTCTCACCATTGCTACTGCCTCTGCTGGGTGTCTGAGAACCATCTGTTTGGCTTCCTGTGTAGTCCATAATTTGCTAGCCTGCTATATCATATGTTTTTTTCTTGGGTTGATTCATACTAATTTGTTGTTATATGCTACTAAATCATACTTTCAGGGGCTGTTTTAATGAGTTCCTGTGGATGTTATTCATTGTGGTTATTCATAATATTTGGTTTTACGTAGGGAACCTATAGACTTGCATCCTGTATAGTTAGCTAAAGCAAGTTCGTATGAGTACGTTTCACCTTTTGCATAGATAAATGGCCTATTGGCTGCCCTTCTTGACTTTGGGGAACTGAACAAAGGAATTAATGTTTATCTAGAACTAGGGGTGAAAGTAAATTATTTATGGGTACTATTGTATTGCAGCCCCCCTTTGGGGGCAGGGCTCAGGGCAGAGGGTAATACATTTAAGTGTGGGAAGGAGTGCAGGGGGGCTCAGGGCAGGTGTGTGGGACGCTCAGGGCAAGGGGTTGGGGAGAGTGTGGAGGGAGCTCAGGGCTAGGAGAGCACCCACTTTGCTGCCCAGCTGCCTGATCCCTGGGGCTGGTGAAAGCTTTGATGACTGTGTTGCCCAGCCACTGGATCCCTGTGGCTTGCTAGCCAGAGTGCCATGTCCATACTGCCAGCTGCCAGATCCCTGTGGTTTGCTGGGACAGCGAGGACTGTGCTGCTTGGCCACCCAAGCACCAGAACTAGAGCCTAGGTGTGTTGTGGCTATGCCACCCGCAGTATAGCAACACAAGCCATTTTTGTCATTATACCAGTATATCCTTAGCCTCGCCCCCAGACACCCTTACCAATGCATTGAACCGAGGTGCACTGGCTTGCTTTCACCTTCGTCTGGAACAGACTGGTAACTGCAGTGTACACTGAAGAACATGGAAGTCACCAGACAGGCCAAAAGTAATGGTTTTGGGAGTGAGATAACAATATTAATACATAGGAATGTGTTAACCTATAGAGTAAGTGTGTTATTCTTAAAGGAAGCACACGGGAACTTTTTCAGGAGGATAAGGCAACACACCTCATTTACTCATAATATAACAAAGTAGCATATGCATTTACACACACACACACACACACATACATCCTGCCAATAGAATAGTTACCAGTCTGTTGCTCGGCCCAACCTATTGGCCAGATAGGTCAGGTGCGAGGAAGGAGCCAGTTTCGTGTCAATCCGGACGGATGCGCCTCTTGGTCTTGATCTTAGCAGGACAGAACCCAAAGAACCATACAAGACACCTCATTCTTTATAGGACTTTTCTTCCATGCAAGTCTATGCATTTTGCCTCGTCGGATCTTACTCAACCATTCAGTATCACAATCAATTTTCCTATGACATGTGCTTATTAGGGGAAGAAGTTGTTCTCACAGTCATAGATTGACAAGCCCCAGGGGTGTTGTCCTTCCTGCAAAAGTTGTTATTGGTTCCCTAACAAGGGGTGCTTGCCACTAGCTTCAGGGTTTGTCAATTCTGCCCCGGTCCAATTTCCATTTTCAAAGTATTCAGCTTAATTGATTACTTATTTGGTGTCCCACTGACTCTCCAGCCCCACCTCAGACCATTTGGGCATGCAATAACCTTCACACTTATTTCTTCCCAAACATTCTTTCTCTCATTCACATAAACAATACATTTAGCATAATTGCTGCGTGTTACAAAAAGAGTACTTCTAATCACAAGGTTTTTCAACATGCTCTGTATTCATTACTATCCATGAAATATTGTTCTTGGTTATTCCAATGTCTGAATTACAAGCTGTAATTACTCTAACAATTACTCTTTTGGGGTTCAGCCCCTGTCTTCTCCCGTTGGGATGTCTGGACTCTTATTGTCACATCTCATCAATTGCTTAAGTAATTTCTGGAATATGTATTTCCTTGTGTATACAGTTTTGCTATGCAGAGCCACATTTGGGATTGCACACTTTCTCGGAAGAATCTTATTAAAGAAGAAAAATTCAGTCAACCCTAAGTTAAGTCCCACACACTCTGGATTGATGGTAGCAATTTAGTGTAATTGACTGGCAGACCAATCTGCTAGTCTCTAGAGTTTTAGCCAAAAAACATCCACAAACACACATCTGATTTCAGATTTAAAGTTCAGCCTATTCTGGGAATGTGTGTGGGTTGTAAGCCCAAATTATACTTTATAGTTCTCTGCATTTCTGAATAGACTTACCATGGCAGCAAACTCTTATTACTTACTTACTATGCTCAACAAAACAAAATGGCTCAGAACTGATTTGTTTATCCCTTGAGTGAAAAGCACTGCTCATTCCATTAGCTATGTTTGCAGTACAGTGCAAGGAAAATCTTTATCATATTTGCCCACATTATTTTTTCTATAACAAATCAAGTGTATTTTATATCCATCAACTCGATAGATTATTATAGGTAGAGAATTTAGTATTGCCTATAGTTACAGCCCCCTGACATTGGAAAAAGAGCCTGTTTTCAGTTGCGCATAATATTGCTAAACTTTATCTGTTACACCCTTAACATTCTTTTAATGTAGTTTTTGTTTACAATTTCCTAGGTTATTAAAAAGCAAACTAAAAAAACACCCCAGAAATTCCATTGTGTGAACCATATTGATTCCTATGTGGTTCATCAGCAGGTTGAGAATCTGTAGGTCCACCACACAGACTTTTGGCATCAATGCTGGGACTAAGGGCGGGGGAAGTGGATGCTGTAGCACCCCTTGACTTAAAGTGGTTTCCCTTATATTCTGGGTTTACAGTTTGATTCAATGTCTCCCTGTGAGGGAGGTGATGGTCCATACTCCAGTACAGGCAGAATCTTTGGAAATTTTTATTTGTAAAAGTCTTGCAAAATTCTAGCGAGTATGTGCAATCCGAGATTTTTCAGGGGCTCATAACAGCCAAATTTGGATAACATTTTCATAGGGCTAGCAAAAGGCAGATCCATACCAATAGGTAACTGCCCCACTCAAATTTCAAATCCTTAGTCCAAAGCATGAAGGAACTACAGCTTCTCAAGCAAACCATAGCAAAAAAAAAAAAAAAATTGGACAAACTCCATCTTTACCCTAAACTCATTCTGGGAAACGACTGAACCATTTTTTGCTGAAATATTCAAAGGAAACATTCAGTCTGAAGCAGATATCCCACAAGGAAAATTTCAGCCCAAATGCTTAAAAGTTTGGCAAATGTACATTAAAACAGGGTTTTATAATGGAAAGTAGCAACATTATTGACGGCACTACCTGCAATGACCTACAATTTTTTTTTTAAATGTCACATGAACATATGGCTCTGTATTCGTTAATATCAGTGAAACATTGTTCTTGCCTTCTTGTAGGCCTCACAACTATCTGTTACTAAAACCACCGGAATCCTAGTTGAATATCTGTGAATACAGACAGGTAGGGCAGCCTATAAGATTGTATGAGCTAATAAATGCCATCATTTGTTGCTCAGCTGTGTTCAGGTGACTTCCTAATATTCTTCCTGGTGTGTCAAGAACAAAGATTCAGTACAGAAAAGCAATAGCCAAAGTAAAGCAAAGAATCAAAAAAAGCCACTGCAACTTGATTGCCCAAGCTGTGAAGCTTAACCACTATCTTTCTTGGTTTGATAAATAATAACAATGGAATCATTTCTGCACAAGGATTTCACTCGAGTTATACCATATAATGAAATGTTAGTGCTGAGAATGTGTGGGCTAGACACTTGGTTACAGAGACTCATCCTCACAGGAAAGGAATTTATGTCAGATTAACCTGACCAAGCAAAAGTTCCTAATGAGGAAAATAGAAAGAAACATAAACTCTGTCAAATTAAATTTAAAAATATAATAAGAAAAGCCAAAAAGGAGTTTGAAGAACAGCTAGCCAAAAACTCAAAAATTAATAGTAAAATGTTTTTTAAGTACATCAGAAACCGGAAGTCTGCTAAACAACCAGTGGGGCCCCTGGACAATCGAGATACCAAAGGAGCACTCAAAGACGATAATTGCAGAGAAAAGAGAAGTTACTCACTCTGTGCAGTAACAATTGTTTTCCGAGACGTGTGTCCCCATGAGTGTTTTATTGTTACTGTCAGGCTTGTCCCAGCACCACAGATCGGAGACTTTCAGAGAAGTGTTCAGTCGGGCTGCATGTATGTGAGTGGCGAGCGGCATTCCCACCTTTGAAGTTAGCGTGCGCAGCCCTTGAGGAAGGCAGTTGACGACACCATCGCTCTGGTGGAATGGGCTTTGGGTGTTGCCGTATTCTGTAGCGAACAGCAGGTGGTAATGCAGGATGTTATCAGTTTTGATATGCACTAGAAAGAAAGTGGTTTTCCCTTGGAACTTACCAGCAATCAATCTCTGGGATCGTTGAAAGGTCTGAGTCCTAGCTAGATAAAAGGCAATGGTCCTTTTGACATCTAAAGTGTGCAATATGGCTTCTTCCCTGGAGTGATGTGGTTTCAGGTAGAAGGTGGGAAAGACTATCTGTTCATGGATATAAAAGTCAGAAATAACTTTGGGTAAGAAGGAGGGATGGGGCCGTAGAATAACTTTATTTCCGTGAAAGGTTGTATATGGAGGCAAGGCCGTGAGAACTTCAAGTTTGCTAACCCTCCTTGCAGACGTGATTGCCAGAAGGAACAATGTTTTCATGGTGAGAAAGTAAGTGATGAAGTTGCCATTGAATCAAAGGGTGGTTTTGTGAGTGAGTGGAAGACTAATTCTAAATCCCACATGGAGGGTACAGCTGTATGTGGTGGGTGAAGATTGTGTAGGCCCTTCCAAAATCTCTTAGAGATGGGGTGGGCAAATATAGAGAACCCATCAGTAGGACAGGTGGCCATAATCGTGGCCATGTGAACCCGGAGTGATGAAAGGGATAAACAAGCTTAAGGGAAAAAAGCGTTTTTTGTTGTTGTTGCTGTTTTTTTAGTTTAAACTGTATTAACAGGGAAAGAAGTACTGGGTAATTCAACGCTATCTAACCAACTACTTGCTCATTTTTCAGAAGTGTGTTGAGGAGGAGAGGGTTGGAACTCTGTCTGTAACTGAGGGCGGCGGAGAAGGAACTGAGCGGAATTGGGCTGCACACACTAACTTCAAAGATGGGAAAGCTGCTCACCACTCGCGCATGCACAGCCCGCCTGAACTCTGCTCTGAAAGTCTTGAATCCATAGCACCGGGATGAGCCTAACACCAATAGCAGAGCACCCACGGGGACATCACTTGAAGAAGAACTACATGAATTCTTAGCTTCTGTCTTCATGGCTGAGGATGTTAGGGAGATTCCGAACCTGAGCCATTCTTTTTAGGCGACAAATCTGAGGAATTGTCCCAGATTGAGGTGTCATTAGAGGAGGTTTTGGAACAAATTGATAAACTTAACAATAACAAGTCACCGGGACAAGACGGCATTCACCTGAGTTCTGAAAGAACTCACATGTGAAATTACAGAACTATTAACTGTGATTTGTAACCTAGCCTCTAAATCAGCTTCTGTACCTAATGACTGGAAGATAGCTAATGTGACACCAATACTTAAAAAGAGCTTTAGAGGTGATCCTGGCAATTTCAGACTGGTAAGCCTAACGTCAGTACCAAGGCAAATTAGTTGAAACTATAGTAAAGAATAAAATTGTCAGACACAAAGATGAACATAATTTGTTGGGGGAAAGTCACTATTGTTTCTGTAAAGGAAAATCATACCTTACTAATCTACTAGAGCTCTTTGAAGGGATCAACAAACATGCAGACAAAGGGGATCCAGTAGATATAGTGTACTTAGATTTTCAGAAAGCCTTTGACAAGGTCCAGCACAAAAGGCTCAAGTAAAGTAAAGTAAGCTCTTAAAGTAGGGGATCTAGGGATCATAGCAGACCACATGCTGAATATGAAACAATAGTGTGATATGGTTGCAAAAAATGCAAATAAGATGCTGAGATGCATTATCAGGAGTGTTGTGAGCAAGACATGAGATGTGATTCTTCTGCTCTACGCTGCACTGATCAGGCCTCAGTTGGAGTATTGTGCCCATTTCTGGGCATCAAATTTCAAGAAAGATGTGGGAAAATTAGGAAAGGTCCAGAGAACAGCAACAAAGGCCTAGAAAACATGAGCTATGAGGGAAGACTGAAAGAATTGGGGTTGTTTAGTTTAGAAAAGAGAAGACTGAAAGGACACGATAGCAGTTTTCAAGTATGTAAAAGAGTTTAAGTAGGAGGAGGGAGAAATGGTTCTCTTTGGCCTCTGGTGATAGGATAAGTAGCACTGGACTTAAATTGCAGCAAGGGAGATTTAAGTTGGACATTAGGAAAAACTTTGTCAGGGTGGTTAAACATTGGAATAAATTACCTAGGGAGGTTGTGGAATCTCTATCACTGGAGATATTTAAGAGCAGGTTAGATAGACATCTATTAGGGATGATTTAGTCAGTACTTGGTCCTGTAGCGAGGGCAGGGGATTGGACTTAATGACCTCTCAAGGTCCCTTCCAATTCTAGTGTTCTATGATTCTAAATTGTCATGGGATAAGAGGGAAAGCCCTGTCATGGACTGATAACTGGTTAAAAGACAGGAAACAAAGGGTAGGAATAAATGGTAAGTTTTCTGAATGGAGAGAAGTAACTAGTGGTGTCCCCTAAGGGGGCTATACTAGGACCAATCCTATTCAACCTATTTATAAATGATCTGGGGAAAGGGGTAACTAGTGAGGTGGGATGGCTGTCCAATGGACACTTTGTATATAGCTATCCCCTGAAGGCTTGCTGTCCTGCGTGGATACTTTCATATTACATCCCTTGGAACAGCAACCCTTCTCTTTTCATGTTATGGAAAAAAGTGCTTTTCCTGGGACTTGCAGTTCTCCTGGTACAACTGATCCTGACCCTGCTTTTACTTAGGACAAGAGGAAGCTGAATACCCAATTTGGTGGCCCTATTTCTTACCATTTAGGAGTTCTTGAATGAACAGACTTCCAGACAGACACAAAGATGCACTCTGGAGATTGTAGTAGATAACCGCTTCCTTATCCACCTTTCAATTCTCATATTAATCTGCATCTTCTCCAATTAACTAATTTCCCATGTGGAACTGTATCAGATGCCTTTCTAAAATCCAGACAGAGTGGAGCTACTGCATTTCCTTTGTCTAAAAAACCTATTTTCTCAAAGGAGAGCAGGTTGATCTGATAATGTACCTTTTCTAAAGCTATGTAGTATTTTATCCTAATTACCACTGACCTCTGTGTCCTTAACTACTTTTCTTTTGAAATTTGTTTCAAGGCCTTATATAAAGCTGATGTCAAACTAACAGGGACAGTTTCCAGGATCATTTTTTGTCCTCCTTCTTAAAAATAGCAATTAGCATTTCTCTAATCATACAGTATGAATCCCCCAACGCGTCCCAAGTTTACAGATTTATTAAAAATTCTTGCTATTGGGCTTGCACTACCATTCAAAAAACAAAAAGAAAAAAACTGGTCTTGCAGCACCATAGAGACTAACAAAAAATGTAGACAGTATGATGAGCTTTCATAGGCACATGATACAGTCTGGTTGCGTCTAGACTGGTGCTCTCTTGCACAAATACTTTTAATGCAAGATTTCTTGCATTAAGGTATTTGCGCAAGAGAGCATCTACACTGCCATGTGCCTTTGCGTAAAAGCTGTGCTTTTGCGCAAGAGCATCCCGTGCCAGTATAGATGCTCTCTTACGCAAGAAAGCTCCAGTAGCCATTTTCGCCATCGGGGTTTTCTTGCGCAAGAAATTCCTGTCCTTGTCTACACTGCCCTCTTAAGCAAAAACACTTGCACAAGAAGGCTTTTTCCCGAGCAGGAGCGTCAGAGTTCTTGCACAAGAACACTGACAATCTTACATTAGATCTTGCGCAAGAACTCGTGGCCAGTTTAGACAGCTGGCAAGATTTTGCGCAAAAGCAGCTGCTTTTGCACAAAATCTGGCCACTGTAGACACAGCCTCTATTTTTTTGTTAGACTCCAAGGTGCTGCAGGACCATTCATTATTTTTTTTCAGTTACAGACTAACACAGCTACCCTACTGAGAATTCAAAACAAAGTATTTCTTCTCACAACAGTCAGTCTGTTGAACTCTTTGATAGAGGATGTTGTGATGGCCAAGACTGTATCAGGATTCAAAAAAGAACTAGATAAATTCATGGAGAATAGGTCGACCAATGACTATGAGCCAGGATGGGCAGAGATAGTGTCCCTTGCCTGTGTGCCAGAAGCTGGGAATGGGTAACTGAGGATGGATCACTTAGGTACCTGTTCTATTCATTCCATCAGCAGTGCCGAGCTGTGGCTCCGAGTATGACCCAGTGGGACTGATCTTAAGTTCTTGCAATATGTGCCAGATCCTTTAATATTCTTAACTGGAGATTATCCAGCCTCCCCCCTCTGCCATTAAATCCCTTTAAGCTGTTAGAAATTATTACACCTGGAGTAGAAGTAAAATTCAATTTCCAGATCCTTGCTATCGCCACCCTGCACAGTCCCATGAATTATAAGTCTAATAAGGCAAATTACTTGTTTAGGTGTTAGGTCATGCCTACACAATCTTTACTCTCCACCCCATCCTCAGTAGATAAGGCCCACTTCTTTCCTTGTTTGTCTTACATGGCTATAGATCTTTTATTATTATGGCAGACTGGCTGTGTTGCAGGCAGGGGCAGCTTCTGTTCACAACAGGCCCCCATGTGAGGCAGGAGTAAACCGCTGTCCCCAGGGAGCTGCTCCAGTCCCCACCAGTTAACTGGAATGAGGGACTCATTAAGGGTGATGCTTACCAGTTGACCCTTCACATCTGTATTGTAAATCACACCCCAGCTTTGGCATCTGCAAATTTTCTCTATTCCTACATCCAGCTTGTTGTTAAAGATATGAAATAACAGACCCAGGACAGAGCCCTGTGGAACCCTGCTCAAGATGTTTATCCAGATATGTAACCTCTTAATGATTGTTCCATTGAGGGCACCTTTCTTCAGCTCCCTTATCAGAATGTAGGGTAAGATTATGGCACCAGTCTTGCTAAATTTGAGGTATAACATGTCCACCATAGTCCCCTTATGCACTAAACCAGGTAGCGTGTCAAAAAGGGAAATCGAACTGGTTTGGCATATTTGTTAAATTGATGCTGCCTGCTAGTGATCACCCCTTCATGCTCAATGTACCTGCAAATTCAATGTTTTATGCATTGCTCAGTAGTTTCCTGGGTATCAAGGTCAACTTGATGATTCTATAGTTCACCGGCTCTTCCTTTTGAAAGGTGGACACTATGTTAACCCTCCTTCAGTCCACTAGGACTTCTCCCATCATCCATGAATTTGTAAATACTATTGTTAGTGGCTCGGATTTCTTCAACAAACTTCTCCAGCAGCCTCAGACGAATTCAGGAGGCCCTGCTGGCTTGAACAGGAGACGAGCAGTACTACCATCACCTGCAACTTGCATACTATCCCTCTGTTAAAACTACCCAAAATTACGTTTTCTTTTTTGCAACATGATGCATTTCATGGTAGTTGGTTCCTCACCTTTACTACGTAGATGGCCTTGTGTATTACCTTGGATTGAGAAAGATCCCTTCCCCTGTACCTCTCTGTAAGACTCCACATCTATCTTGAGATTTCTCTGCACTAGAATTCTCAGATTCTGTTAAAATAATCAGCTGCATCTGTTATTTTTATATAAACTTTGTCACCACCAAAATATTATTGCTCAGTCCAAATGATTCAAGTGACAAAATGGTTTAAGAGCAGAAAACACTTGGGGAAAAAGCATTCTGATCAACAAGAAAAATCACGGTGCTTTTAGAATCTGACCAAAGACACAGTAGCCAAGCTGAAATGTATTGATTAGCATATGAGACTGGATGTCTTGGATGAAAGATCCCAATGATCTAAGAAGAGGGACTTTAGTAATTCACCTCACCCTCTCTCTTAGGTAGGGATGTTAAATTTTGATTACTTGAGTACCTGAGTAAGCAAAATCACTGCAGGGAGCACGGGACCAGCAGGGTAGTCTCCCCCAGCCCCATGCTCACCACGGTGTTTCAAAGCAGCACAACCACCTGGATCCAAGGATCATCTGGGGACTCCCCTGCTGATCCTGGGCTCCATGTGGTGCTACCACTTTGAAACACCTCAAGGATCCCACCGTCAGGCTTCATATGGCATTTCCCAGAAGCCCAGGGTCACACAGGGGGAGTCACCAGCTGATCCTGGGCTCCATGTGCCACTGCTGCTTTGAAATGCCACGTGCATCCTAGGGACATCCCACCTGGCCTAGGGCTCTATTTGATGCTGCCGCTGTGAAGCACCCCTCCTCCCCGCACGCTGCCCCTTTCTAATAGAGACAGCTGGGGAAATGACTAGTCAACAACTGGGTTGACTATCCAATAAACATTGGCTTATCCAATAGTCAACTTCTCAACTAGTTGTTCGCATCCCTATTCATAGAATGTGTCTCATATTTCAAAATAGATTATTTTGTCATTTGGTGTGGTCTACACAGCTCCAAGTTCCAAAATAAAATGCTATTCTGAAATGCCTCTTACTCTTCATAGAATGAGGTTTACAGGGACATAGAAATAGCGAGCCTGAAATAAACAGGTTTGCTGTGAAGACACAGAGAGCTATTTTGGGATACTCCAGTATCCCGCAATAGCATTGCGGTGTAGACGTACCTTAAGAGAAATAAAGGCCTGCTTCTCAGTGTATTTACAGTTCAAAGAAAAGAGAATAGACAGAAGTCCTACAGGATTAAGAGACAACTGCAAACATCATCCCAGTCTGAGTCATTACACTTTACAGAAACAGATTGTCAAGATTTATTTCATCTACAAGCATGCTGTGCATTAACAGCTACAAAGCAGTACCAATAATACAATGGTTATTAAAATAAGCAGACAATTTTTAATATGGGGAGTTAAACAAGAACTTTACCGACTTAAGAAAGTGCTTAACACCATTGAAAAGCTGTGTAACATTACCTTGAGTGCAAAAATGACACACTCAGCATCAGATCAGAGACCTTAAAGTCACTGTAAGCAAGAAACAGAATTTACTTCAGACAGAGATAACTGTAACTGCAAATTCTTGACAAAAGTTACTTACCACTTCAAAATATATTTTGCTTACATTTTAAGTTTTTCAAAGCAAATTTTTGAAGTCTGATTTCTCAGACAACTGTGCTAGGCACAAAAACCTTTTCAACAATACATAGCATGTTTATGTATGACTTATAAGTCAATTGGTATTTAAGTGAAGACGACTGCCGTTCCCCCCAGACCATCCATCTTAAAAGCAGAGTATCCAGATCATGGTGATCATGAGAGTGATGCTGAAGACTGCTTCACTAATCATCATGATTGGACTTATGTTACACAGGTTTTTTTGGCAGCATTTGAAATTAAAGTTGGAAGTTTTGTAGTCCTCTTCAATTGCATGGATATTGCATTTGGAATATTTGTAGCAATCATGGAGTGTCCTTTCACCTTAAAAAAAAAGGGGAGTTATGCAAAATTACTAGTTCTTTACAGGAAAGCTATATCACAACGTTACATTAGATATTCAGAGATTTTCCTGCCTCTGTTTTGTTGTAACAGGGTGCTTTTCTTATGAGCTCTCTGGGACACAGCAAGTCGAGAAATCCAAACCTGAACTTTATATGAGATTCTGAATTTCACAGATGGACTCGTTTCAATAGATGGCTAGAACAGACACGTGCACACACGATGTAAAAGTTTAACCTGTAAACCAATAAGCATCATCTTATTTGTGTCTGTTACTGTTATACTCTGCCCTCCTAGTGAGCGCTGGCTCCACTCCGAACTCCAAGTTTTGCAATACAAGGCTTATATTGCTGAACTGGACCCACAGCAGGTGCGGGGCTGGCAATCAGAGCAGGTGAGCACCAGGAGCAGCTTGCACGCTCCAGTTACCAGTCTTACTCCCAAAGAGCTGGCTGCACAAGCCTTATACTGCAGAGTCCACAGCATGGGGCAGCAGCCGGCTTCCCAGCTGAGAGGGGCATCTCTTCAACATCCTTCCCTCCCTAGTCCAACCCAGCCACTAACAGTTAATTGTGTAATCACTAGGATTTTTAACAGTTTTAATGGTCCTAACACACAGAGTTATGTGGCTCTGGCTCATCTTCAGATAAAAGTACTGCAAGTCGCAGGCAAGTGGCTCTTGCACAATATAAAACCAGCACAGGGTGGAGACTGCCTCCAGTACCTGACCTGGACAGAGGCGAATAGCTGTGAAATTCAGGTCTTAGTTCCTGGAATTCTACATTCCAGCTAGGAATGAGTGCAAATGAGAGCAAGGAACACCACTGGCAGGCATAAAAAAGCCTATAATTCAGTTTCCAAATTGGACTGCAGTGAAAGCTAAGTGCATTATACTTCAGTAATGTTCCATTTGGCATAAAGAAGCAATTTATATCCCAATCCTAAATCAGGGAAGTGGAGAGTGCTGGCCCCCACACCTGGCAGTGAGATTTTCTCCTTTCACCAGTTTCCACACACGCCCACCAGACATGCAATAGAGCAGTCAGTTGGATACTTAACTGCAGAATGGCATCTCTTTAAGCAAAAAACTGTGTCCCATTGGAACTTCCATAGATGTTGGATATAGTTCAAACCATATTCATGCACATAATTCTATATACATCTGAAGGAGTTAACAAGGACTTCATTAAGAGTGCACTTCAAATGGACATTCATACACAGATTATAGAAATAAAATTTCTACACTTGATTACATTGAATCATTAACATTAAACCTTATTTACTGTACTTAAAGCAACCAAATTTGGGATTGTAAACATACCAACTTTAAGCCACAGGCAAGAATCAAGGCCACTTGCACAGGTAATATTTGTCTTACATGGCCCAACAATAAGTGGACAGTTGTAACAATTCAGCATATAACCTGAGAGAGAGAGAGAGAGAGAGTTTATTACTTAGTAAGCAGCTTCTTTCTCCTTCTACATTTGATGTTCTGACAATTGACTTTCTCAAGACTGTTAGATCAAAACAGTGATAAATCCCTGAATTATAACCTCACGATAATCTGGTTTAAATACTGCAGCACTTTTCAGTCAGATCACCCAATGCTATAGTATTCTAATTCCAACAGTGAAGTTATATTTAACTCCTAATGCATTCACAAGAATCCAGGGAGATAGATTTACATAACTAGTGCTTCCTGTCCCAAAAAGATCCTCAATTGCAGCAGTTGGCAGGGAGTTCTCTCCGGACCTGACTCCAACAAGGTCCAGAACAACTGAGACTGGATTTATACAGATTATGTAATTGCTGCTCCATATTCTTGGGGACTGCAGCCTCCATTCCATTAGTATCATTTTCTCCTTTGTTTTACCAGTGACATCTGTACCGCCCGCACCCACCCACTTCATCAAAACTTCCTTAACCCTTCTCTCCTCCTAGTTCTATTGGTCTCACCCCTCCTTCTCTATTACCTTCCCATTTCTGCTCTCATGAATTCCACCTCTTACCATCCCCTCATTTTACCAGTCTTTTCCTTCACTTAATATTCTAGCAAGTCTTCAGTTCTCCTGCATCTCTTTACAGGGGAACTGAGGACTTGACCTCAGTCTTAATCTTGGCCTTACTGCTTTCCTACACTCCTCACTTTCCTACTCTCCTCTTCCTCATGCTCAGTCTTCTGACTGTATTCCAAGCCTGTGTGTCTATTGGAATACATGCTATAGCATAAAAGAAGCAGCAGTATCACCAAGATTTGCTCACAAGTTATTATAAATAGTCTTCCTTCTTTTCCCTAATTTTACTCCTAATTTGTGACTCCTTTCTGGGCAGGGACTATATCGTTTGTTCTGTAACATTCCTACCAAACTTTGAACACTATGGACTGAAGCTTGTTCTTTTAGAGTGAACGGTTCCCTGCAGGACCTGGACCTATAAAAGTAGACTCAATAGGCAAATCTCACATACATCTTATTCAACAGAAATCCATTTACACCACATTTTAGCATATCCATCAACCACATTATCCCCTCCCCCTTTTACTGCAGCCAAGTTAGCCCTTCATTGATGATTAGGAAATGAATAGGCCCTATGAAATTCATGGTCCATTATGGCCAGTTTCACAGCCATAGGATTTGAAAACTGGTAAATTTCAAATGTGCAGCTGTTTAAAAAGTTACAAATGTTTACAGCTGTTACAACATTTCTTGGTGTTATAATTATGGGATCCCAACCCAAAGGGTCACAAACTGATTGTGGGAGGGTCATAGGATTGCCACCTCATTTCTGTGCTGCCTTCAGAGTTGCAGAGCGTTCTGCAGCTGCAGGAAGTTCCAAGAGGTAGAGGTGACTCTGATGTCCCGTCATGCTGGGAGCATCCCAGGTAGGACCAACCGGAGTTGGGAGGAACTAGCTAGAACAATACTTGTTCTCTCTCTTTCAACAGCTGTAGAAAGCGCTGCACCTCCTGCCCCACATTCACTTCTTGACCCTGTGCTTCCCCTGCACAGTCAGACCTAGGTGCCCCCTTTTGATGGGGCACTCCCAACAGCACAGGGAACATAAAATCCAACTCCACAAGTCTCCTCCAGTTGCAGGAACCTGTGGCTAGATCTACACTAGAAGGTAAGTTCATATTAGGATATGCAACTCCAGCTACGTTAATTACATAGCTGAGTCAAAGTATCTTAAACTGCATTTTGTCACCATCCACAGCAGAAGGTGGTTCACAGAAGCACACTCTTCCTTCGACTTCCCTTACTCCTTGTAGGAGAACTACTGGTGCCAAGGGAAGTGCCCTCTCAGTTTTAATTAGTGTATTTTCACTGGACCCACTAATTTGAACCCTGGAAGATCAACTGTGTCAGCTTCGATCTTCTCTTTAGTGTAGACATGACCTCAGTGTTCTGCAGAAGGAAGAAGCACCCAAAGGTGGGTCTGGTCAGGTCTGCCCGTGCTCTGGTCCTTCCACCACCAGAGCAGTTTGATCCAGGGAAGGACAGGACCTGTCCTTCAATCAGAGACAGAAAGCTCTCTGTGATGGGTTGCTTGTAGGAGCAAGGAGACAGATTTCATGGGAAAGGACTTATTTCATGGTCTGTGACATTTTTCACAGCTGTGAAGTTGTTAGGGCCCTACAAATGAAGCAGGAAGAGCCCTTAACTCCTCTACATTCCATGGAAGTATAGACCTATCTTTTTTGCACATTCTATATCTGCAATACCAGGGGTGAAAGCAACTTAAAATTTCTTACAGGTATAGTCATATCCCAGCCCTCCACCTCAGGGCAGAGGGTTGCGAAATAACAGTACCTGTAAAAACTTTGAGGGGTGGGGGAGGGCTCAGGGCGGAGAATTGAGTGTGTGTGGATGGGTGCAGGGGGCAAAAACTCCATTTAGAGATAGTGAAGGGGGAGGCTGAAGATTCATATGAGGACACTGCTTCTCTTCCCTTTCCTGTCACTATCAGGGAGCAAGAGGAAAGCATATAGCTTGGGTCATTATTCTTCTGCTCCCTACTCTCAGCAGCCAGGAGGGAGAGGAATGGAAGTAAGTTGTGAACCCCCCCTCTCCTGCCTAGGCACCCCACAACAGACACTTTCTGCAAATTGAACTCATTTGGGGCCCACTCCAGAGCCTAGGTAGACCCCAGAAAAATCTACTAGCCTTAACTGTTCTGGGACTTCAATTTGACCCTTACAGCCCACCCGCCCGCCACAGGGCTGGAGAGCAAGGGCAATCCTGGCACCCTGAGTTGCATGAGTGAGACAAGTGTGTCTAATATCTTCTCATATGGGAGCCAGATCAGTCAGTTTTTTCTTTTCACTTGTGCGGGTCCTGACCTAAAAAAGGTTCCCCACCCCACTCTAATTGCTGTGCTCTAATGTTTGAAATAGACCGAGACCAGGGAAGTAAGTGACAAGTAATCACTTTTTTTGGCCAGTGCTGCTTTTTAGGTATTGGAAGTGGATTAAAAGAATTACATCTTTCCAGGTTGGCAAAGGCCAGTGGGGAAAGTTCAGGGCTCAGTGCTGCTGGAAGCTGACAATACTTCCTATACTAATGAAAAAAAGCTACCAGATACAGGCCTTGGTACAGTCTAAATGCAGACTGAAAAAAAATAATAATCACAGCATTTGCTTACAAGTCTGGACTACTGCCACCTTTCACTGAGTCTTTCCTTTGGGTAGGTCTACACTACAGAGGTTTTTTTCAGAAAAGACAAAAAACCTGTCTTTTGGAAAAGACAGCCATTTTTCCAAAAAAAATTTCAATTATGTTCACACTGTAATCCCATTCTTTCAAGGAAAAAAAAATCTAAGAACAGAGGGGTTTTTCCGACATTGGTAAACCTCTTTCTACGAGGAAGAAGCCTTTTTCCGAAAGAGCTCTTTTGGAAAAAGGAGTGTGTGGACGGGGAAGAAAGAGTTCTCTTGCAAGAAGGGAAAAGAGGAAAAAGCACAGGTGCCCTGGTGGCCATTCCACCCATAGTAATCATAGCTTACATACAAGATGGCATCCATTCAGTGTGGATGCTATCTTTCGAAAAAGGAGATGGCTTTATCGATGTGCTTTGGCAGTGTGGACATGCTCTTTTGGAAGACTTCTTCTGAAAAAGTTTCTTCTGAAAGAAGCCTGTAGTCTAGACATAGCCTTAGTGATAACAATTATCAATACAAGTGGAGAGAGTTGTCCCACTATTGTATAATAGATGCCTCAGATTTCCTTGACATTCCAGTCCGAAGTCTAAAGTATGGTGCAGAGACTGCTCCTATTGTGTTAATGGAGGCTCTCAGCCATGAATGATGATAAAATAGCTTTCTGATATCAGATTTATCAAGTACTTTAAGTAATGTCATCACAAGGCATCGATGGCAAGCTTGTGGACCTGTTACTGTCTGAGCAAGAAGCACCAAGTCCGTTAGGAGTTCTCTGAGCTGGAACTGCTGGGTAATCACTATTCTGACCTGAAACTCATTTGGCATTCTCTTGGTCAACTTTATATGCAAAATAGGTGCCAGGAGGATTAGCGAAGTAGCATGGTTTGCAGTGTGTAGCACAAAGCTGAGCAACATCTGAATGTTGCTCTTTCTATTGGAGCCCAGACAGTGCGGCTGAACACATTTCCCAGCGTCTGCTTAAATACGGGGCATTGAGGAAAATAAACTGGCTGAGACTCAATGCAGCTAGATCCGGCAAGGTGGGGAAAGTAGCACCAGCTGGAGATGGGAGATATATAGGTGATGGCTGTAAGTACCCAACCTGGGATTCTCATTAGATTTCTGATCATCACTGAATGATCAGCTTCAGCAGCAGTCAAGATGGCTTTTTATTGGGTAGAAGGCTATGGCTTCATCTTTCCAAAAACTGGTCTCAGTTTAGAGTGTGCATTTGTCAAAAAAGCAGCATTACTTGGGATGACACCTTAAAATGCCATTCAGAAACAAAAGCAAATGCACAATGTGGCATCCTGCTTGGTGAGCGAGAGGTCTTCTGATATGCATAGTGCTTTGAGATCCACGCGGGCTGATTAACCTAATCTGGACTCCTAATCTCACTCATCTATCTCCCCCTTGTGATAGAGACATTTGAAAAGACTTCATTTTTTTAGTTTATAAACCTGCAAAGTCTACTTCAGAATTAAGATTTTAGTAATAAGAAGAGTTAGAAATTAATATCCCATGTAGGATGACCTTAGAGATTCCTCTATAAAATTTCCACATGCCCCCTACTTAAGACAGATGTGTAATAGCCTGCACCTTTAATGCTAGATACAGCCAAAACATCCTATGCAGCTTGGCATTCCAAGCTCTTCATCTGCTTGCCCTTGATTTCTTCCATATTAATATTTACCTAATTCAAACTTATGCTGATGGTCTATTGCTGAAGAAGGATTCTGTTATTGCACTGGGCTACAATTGGTTTGTTGTCTGGAATACAACACATCCCGCATAAAAAAAAGCAGATTGTCAGACCACAGAGCAAAACCAGGTGTGGCTAAACTCAGCAAGGGGAGGGGTATACTTCCCAGGGCTAGACAGCACCCACTGTAGTGAGTTGGTCAGAATAGGTTTTGGGAAGAAGTTCTGCCATGTGAAGAAAAGTGTAGAGAGGATTCTCCCCCTGAATAATTGCTCTGCACCACCATAGCTAATTGAGTCTGTTGTGGAACTCATGATTTGGCCTTTAAAGTAGGCTCTCTCCAGTACACCTACCAGAACTGCAAAACAGAGCCAGAATGAAGAAGACAGTGAGGAGGACACAATTCATTTTGCTCCCATTCATGTTTCTTCCTTTATCTGGAAGCAAAAACACAGTCATTACATGCCTTCGCTCATAATATTGAATGCTTACAAAATATCTACAAAACCAACCTTTCTAAGGTCAACAGGACCTAGAGGATCTAGTTCGGGACCAAGGTGCCAACGTGGAGATAATGATGCTCCAATAGCTCACAGGGATGTTAGGGAAATAAAGTCATTAGCATGAGAGATACATTGACTTTTACAGTGATATGGCTGATTGCTCTAATTTATGTGGCCCCGTGATAGATACAGATTCTTCAGAGAATCCCAGCTCTCATTAATAAAGTTAACTTCTCCTAGGGTGACTAGATGTCCTGATTATACAGTGACTGTCCTGATATTAGGAGTATCTTACATAAGACCCCCTTTGCCTTCTCTATCCTGATTTTTCTCACTTATCTGCTCAGCCTAGTTTCTACTTATTGGGTAATGAATACAAAACATTCAAAACGTGAATGAAGTACGTAAAAAAGCAAAGTGATGAAGTCTGCCAGAAAATGCAGCCAGCTTGTTAAAGCAAGTTTTCTACCTCCATTCATTTCACTAAATTCTGAAGCCTAAGGATGATACTTAAAATATCATTGTTATTATTTCACTGCTGATCATTTAGCAGAAATGCAAATCGACAGCCAAAAATTTCAGAGAGGAAGACTGTAAGTTGCTGCAGAAGTGAAAGGAAACTGAAAGAAGAGACACAAAGCAGTAAAGATAAAGGAACTTGGCGAAACAGGTGTTTGGCGAGGGAGTTCTGCAGGTAAAGGAGTAGGGTTGCCAGGAGTCTGGTACTGACCCGGACAGTCTGGTATTTTTCTTCTCCTTTGCCTCACCAACTTTGGTCTTCCCCTTTTTATTTTTCTCAGGAGAATTTTTTTCCTGGTGGTTTTTTTGGGGGGGGGGGCAGTTCGGTATTTTTAGTTAAACCAGTGGTTCCCAAACTTTTCGGCATCACCCCCCCCTTTTTGATTTTTGAAAAACCCTCCCCCTCCCCTCCTCCCCCCCCACACACAGCAAAACTTGTTGCCTCACGCCCCCCCCCTGGAATTTTTTTTACACACCCCCAGTTTAGGAGCCCTGAAATCCAGGACCTGAAAGAATAATTTCAGAGAATGTTGCCAAATTCTACACACAGAACCAGACAGACAAGCAGAACTGTTGGATCTCAATACATGGATGAGACAATGTAGGGAGGAGAGGGTCTAGATTTATTAGGAACTGGGGAAACGGGAAGCCTGGGTTCCACCTATTCCAAAAGGGAACCAGATTGTTGACACTTAAAACCAAAAAGGTTGTAGAGCAGTTTTTAAAACTAAGAGCTGGGGAGACACCGACAGGTGCTGAAAAGCACATGTATCAGACAGACATCCCATAGGGGAGGATCTAAAAATAGAGATTCTCTATGTCCTAGTAAAGAAGAAAGGATGGAAGATATGGGTAAGATCAGATGAGAAACAGTCAAACAAAAAAAGTCCCATTCAATTGCATCAGGTAATGGCAATCAGCTAAACAGTGATAAGTTTCTGAAGTGTTTATTTAGACTTCTAGCATTTGTATATAAGAAGGGTGAACTAAAGTGCCTTGTATTGAGTGAGGATATAGATGTAATAGGTAGGCATCATAGAAACTTGGTGGCATGATGATAATCCATGGGACATGATCATACCAGGGTACAAAATGTATTGGAAGGATAGAACAGGATGTGCTGATAGGGGAGTGGCACTATATGTGAAAGAAAGCATAAAATCAAATAAAGTGAATAAGGAAAAATTATTTACTTGTTCCCATAACATAAGAATCTAGGGGTCACCAAATGAAATTAATAGGTAGCAGGTTTAAAAACAAGCAAAATGAAGTATTTTTTCACACAATGCAGTGTCAAATTTGGAACTTCTTTCCAGAGGATGTTGTGACAACCAGGATCTTAACAGGGTTCAAAAAGGAACTAGATACATTCATGGAGTTCATCCATCAAGGCTTAATAGCAAGAATGGGTCAGAATGGTGTCCCTAACATCCGTTTGTCAGGGGCTCAGAATGGGTGACAGGTGAGGGAATCACTTGATTACCTGTCCTGTTCATTCCCACTGGCAGTGGCCACTGTGGGAAGACAGGATACTGGGCTAGATGGACTTTTGTTCTGGCCCAGTATGGCCATTCTTATAATGAAAGGGCAGAAACAGCATTGATCCTGAAGGGACCATATTTTTGGCATTACTCAGTGGGGGCAACAACAATAAGGCATTTAAACAATAAATATAACAACTAGTAAGTTAGCTACTACAGGAAAGCCATGCCTTAGGGGCCTCCTGAGCATCCAGACCGGTGGTCTTAAAGTCAGTCCATGGTATTCTGCTTGTTCCCCCCACCCCACCTTAATCTACTCAAACACACACAGTTGTATCCATTTCCATCTCTCTTTGTGTTCTGCTTATTAGGTTAACAAGCATTCAAAATAGAGTTTAAGACCATCCATTCTCCTAGGTCTTTCCCTACTGTTGCCTCACTCCCAAAGTTTCACGTTTATCTCCTGGAAGCTATTTGGTGAGAACTCCGCAAGGCCACTGGCTTCCTTGTCTCTGCTGTCACTGTGGAAGCTGGCAACTTCTACTCAGGAACAGTACTCCCTCAGTAATTGGAGTTGTCTGATCTAGGACAAAGTCAAACTTTCCCACACCAGCCTCCCGCTCCCCAAAAACAGGGGCTGCTGCCACCCTGCACTGCTGCCCCACAGAGCACAGTTATTAAAATAACTGATTTTTAATATCCCTAAGGATTATAACGCATTATTTTGACAAATATGAACATTTTAAACATGTTGTGGTCAGGATTTTTAGTGGCATAGAATTGCCCCGGGAGTATTTTAGAGCTGACTTGACAAAGTCTTTTTTCTTTACCTGTGTTGCAGGAACCCCTCCCAGAATGGAAAACCCATTCCAGCTGCTTTGTGCTCCTCTAGGTAGGGAGGCTGCTACTGAAGCCTTACTGTTCAGGCAAGAAGGGGTGGTTACTACAAACCCTACCGGGGCGCGGGAGGGGGCGAGGGAGAACTACAGCAGCTCTATTGCAAACAAAGGAGGCTGCCGGGGTGGGCGCCAAGTCCCGGGTCAGCACAGGGCTTGCAGAAGACGACACACGGAAGAGGCCCGCAGCCGACCCGGGCCACTCTAGTAACGCCGGGGGCTGCATGCGATTTCCAGGCACAAAGTGGGAGCTGGAAAGTTTGGGCGAAACTGTAAAAGAGCCCGAGCCCGAGGCAGCCCTTGGGGCGGGGGAGACAAGTTCCGGACGCCCCGCTCCCCTGAGCGCTAACGCGGGCGCAGGGAGGCCCCACCCGGCTGTGGAGAAAGGGCGCAAGTTGGGGCGGGAGAGGGGTCCGCGCAGCCCCCGCCTCATCAGCCACGCGGGCCTCCCACTTGGCCCCGCGGGGGACGGAAGCAAGGAGGGAAAACGCGGGGCTCTGGCCCAAACCGTTAGGCTCCAGGAGCCTCGCCTGACAAGCGGACAGGCGCCCCCGCTCACCAGCTGCCGGTCTCGCGCCACCTGCCGAGAGCTCTGCCTGGGGAACTGACCGGCTCGCAGCCTCCGCTTCTCGCCGCGCCCCGGAAAAACCCAGCGAGTCTGCCGAGCTCAGACACTGCTGCAATAGCCCGAGCGCCCCACCCTGTTGACTCCTACCCAGAGACTGGAGGCAGCCGCTTCCTGCGGATGATTGAACAGCTTGAGCACTCTCTTTCTCTAGACATAGCTAGTCTCTGAAGTCCCACAGGACTATTGGTTGTTTTTAAAGTTACAGACTAACAGAGCTACCCCCTCTGAGCCTGGAAGACTAACAGTGTCTCTACACAGCTCCCTAAACTCAGAAAAAGATAAGCAATTCAGATCTATTTTGAAATAGCTTATTTTGAAATTTGGCATGTCTACAGGGTGCCAAATTTCAAATAGCCACTGTTTTGAGATATCCCTTAACCCTTGTGTAACGAGGTTTACTAGGATGGTGAAATAGCCTACCCGTTATTTCAAAAATATTTCAAAATAACAGGCAGCTTGTGTAGACAGGGGAAGCTATTTAGGGATACTAGAGGTATCCTGAAATAGTTGTGCAGAGTAGATTTACCCCCACACATGTATCTTATGCTCAAATAAATGTGTTAGTCTCTAAAATGCAACAACTGTCTTAGAAAAAAAAGAGAATAAAGACATGACTTTGGTCAAATACTCTACAATGAGGCACCTGTTTTACGTTGCTAAAAACATTCCTTCCCCATTTTTCAGGGATTACAAGATTTGAACTTGATTGTCTTGGTTTTCTCTTTACTAAGAATAGATGTTGAGCCTGGAGACAATGGTATTAGTTCCAGGGACTGTGCTTGTGAAGGAGAAGGAGGAGGATGGATCATTTAAAATTTAATGATCAAAAGGGTAGCTGTGTTAGTCTGTATCCATAAAAACAACAAGGAGTCCTTGCAACTGACAAAGTGAGTCTTTGTCCATGAAAGCTTATACCCAAATAAATCTGTGAGCTGTTAAGGTGCCACTGGACTCCTCCTGGTTTTTTAAAATGTAAGGAGTTAGCAAATGGAATTGCATTTTCTCTCAAAGTGGGGAGAGAAATAATTCAAGTAGATATGTTCCCATTGTGGAAGTAAAGGCTAAGGGTACGTCTACACTACAACGTTAATTCGAACTAACTTAGTTCGAATTAGTTAATTCAAACTAAGCTAATTCGAACTAACGGATCTAGACTAAAAAACTAGTTCGAATTAGCGTTTTGCTAATTCGAACTAGCATGTCCACACAGAGTGGACCCTGAACCAGGCTTAAGGATGGCCGGAAGCAGTGCCGGCAGGGCATCAGAGGAGGACTTAGAGCGTGGAGATGCTGTCTCAGGCTAGCCGAGGGCTGTGCTTAAAGGGTCCCGACCCCCACCCCGGACAGACAGTTCTCAGGGGTGCCCCGCTTACAAAGCAGTCCTGGCTTGGAGTGCCTGGACTACCCACACTGGGCACATCACAGCACTCGGCCATCAGACCAGCTGCACTTGCCGCAGGCTGCCATCTGGGGAGAGGGGGCAATTGGGGGGCTGCAGGAGAGGTTCCACCCCCAGAAGCCCGCAGAGCCAGCCCAGTCCTCCCCATAGGGGGCTCGTACCCCATTCCTCCCTCACCTCCTTCCACTTACCCTTCCCTAGCCCCCCTTCTTATTGATGTACAAAATAAAGGACAATTGTGTTCAAAAATAGAATCTGTCTTTATTGAACAAAACTGGGGGAGACTGGGAAAAGGAGGTGGGAGAGGGGAAGAGAGAGGCTGGAAGAGGGGAGGGCAACTACAATGATCAGGGGTTAGGAACAGGTCCCATATGAAGAGAGGCTAAAGAGACTGGAACTTCTCAGCTTAGAAAAGAGGAGACGGAGAGGGGACAGGATAGAGATCTCTAAAAGCAGGAGTTGGGTGGAGAGGGTGCATACAGAAAAGTTCTTCATTAGTTCCCATAAAGAAGGACTAGAGGACACCAAAGGAAAGGAATGGGTAGCAGGCTTCAAACTAATAACAGAAAGTTGTTCTTCACAAAGCAAAGAGTCAACCTGTGGAACTCCTTGCTGCAGGAGGCTGTGAAGGCTAGAACTAGAACAGAGTTTAAAGAGAAGTGAGATCAAGTCATGGAGGTTGGGTCCATGGAGTGGTATTAGCCAGGGGATAGGAGTGGTGTCCCTGCCCAAGGTTTGTGGAAGGCTGGAGAGGGATGTCACGAGACAAATGGCTTGGTCACTGTCTTCGGTTCATCCCCTCCAGGGTCCATAGGGTTGACCGCTGTCGGAAGACAGGCTACTGGGCTAGATGGACCTTTGGTCTGACCCAGGACGGCCATTGTAAGCTCAGGGCTCAGGGTCGGGGGTCTCACTGGACCCCCTTGATTTTCATGCACACCTGCTCCTGGTGCGGAGTGCGTGCCTAGTGCCTAGTGCGGAGGTCGTGGACGAGGTCCACGATGTCCGCACTAGCCCAGGCGGGTGCCCGCCTCTTGCGGTCCCAGGCAAGCTCCCGGGAGCCGCCAGCCTGGTCTCCGGAAGAGGGGGAGGGCTGGGGGGCATCGGGTGGGTGGCTCAAGCCGTGCCACATGCAGGGTCTGCTAGCTGGGTGCTGGCAGGCTTGCACCTGGCACGGGCACCGTAGCCAGCCCGTGCCCCTTTAAGGGGTCCAGGGCCGGGAGGGGGGCAGACGAGTTTCCCTGGTGTTGGCCAGAGTGGCCACCAGGGAAACCTGGGGAGAGCTAGCCTCCCACTAGTTCGAATTAAGGGGCTACACACCCCTTAATTCGAACTAGGAAGTTCAAACTAGGCTTAATCCTCGTGGAATGAGGATTACCTAGTTTGAACTAAGCGCTCCGTTAGTTCGAATTAAATTCGAACTAACGGAGCGCTAGTGTAGCACCTATGAAAGTTAGTTCGAACTAACGTCTGTTAGTTCGAACTAACTTTGTAGTGTAGACATACCCTAAGAGAATAGAGGAAGCTGTAGTAAAACAAAACAAGGATGTGGCTAGAGCAAGGGCTGTAAAATCCCATTTAAATGGTTCACAGATTACTTATTAAAGGGGGCCGTCAGAGCAGTCCCTGGCATGTTGCAGGCAGGGGGTGGTCTGGATGTCCTGATCAGCCCCTTTCTGTGCCAGGCCCCCTAGAGGGCTGGAGCAGCCCCCCCACCAACAGCAGGTGGGGAATTGCTCCTGCTCCCACCAGTTAACCAGAACTGGTAAGCATCACCTGTTAAGCCTTTTACAGCTAGCCAGAGGTGTGGTTCTCAACGTTTCCAGACTATTGTACTCCTTTTGTGAGTTAGATTTCTCTTACATTCCCCCAAGTTTCACCTCATTTAAAAACTCAGAGAAAAATGAGTGTTACAGCACACTTTTATTGAAAAGTTGCCTACTTTCTCCTTTTGCCTGTATGAAATTTTAGTATGCACTGACTTTGCTAGTTCTTTTTTGTAAACTATTGTAAAACTAAGCAAATATCTGAATGAGCTGACATATCTGCTAGAAGACCTGGTTGAAACCCATTATGACAGCAGGTAAAGGAGACCTTAAAAAATATGTTATGATTGTGAAGCCCCACGTACAGGGTAGGACTTAATTTATATTAATATATTGTACTGCATGTAAAGCTTCAGGGCAATACTTTAACTACTGGTCTGAGGTAATGAAGGCCAGGATTAGTACATTTGTTTGATTACAAAGAACCACCCAATCCCCATCAAATTACCTAGCATATGTTTTCTATTCCTGGATTGGAATCAACCCAATTCCCAATCATACACTTTCAGATTGTGGGCCTATTTCTAAATCAGGCCCAATAGAGGTAACATAGCTTCCTGGATAGCTGAGTAATAGAGAAGGTAACTTATTATACAGGTAGAAAAACACCATTTCTTTATCTTCAACAGTTGTGCAAAAGTCAACTTGTATAAAATTACTATTGGCATGTACATCAGATGGACTTTCATGCTGAGTGTAGTTAACAAATCTATCTCATCTATATTTTGTAGTGCGTCTGTGAGTCTGTTTGTTCAAGAACTCCTCCTAAACCACAAGAGCTAGTTTACCAAAAGACCATCAAATTTGGTATGCCGCTTCTTTTTTCCCTAACTTAAACCAAAGTCACGGTTTGGTTGTGCCTGGAAAACAGGAAATGCAAGGAACAGGACTGTTTTCAATAACATGAAAAGGGAAGGGACAGAGAACAGAGGGACACAAAAGGAAGGGGCACAGAGAAGAGGGATGAGATTCTGAGAGTGGCCACTGGGGGCATCTGCAGGACAAAGAGGCTGTGTCTAGACTGGCTAGTTTTTCCGGAAAATCAGCTGCTTTTCTGGAAAAACTTGCCAGCTGTCTACACTGGCCGCTTGAATTTCCGCAAAAGCACTGACTTCCTACTGTAAGAAATCAGTGCTTTTTGTGGAAATACTCTGCTGCTCCCGTTTGGGCAAAAGTCCCTTTTGCGCAAAACTTTTGTGCAAAAGGGCCAGTGTAGACAGCTGAGCTTTGTTTTGCGCAAAAAAGCCCAGATCACGAAAATGGCGATCGGGACTTTTTTGCGCAAAAGCATGTCTAGATTGGCCACGGACGCTTTTCCGCAAAAAGTGCTTTTGCGGAAAAGCGTCCGTGCCAATCTAGATGCTCTTTTCCGAAAATGCTTTTAACGGAAAACTTTTCAGTTAAAAGCATTTCCGGAAAATCATGCCAGTCTAGACGTAGCCAGAGAGTGGTCAGCAGGGCTGGGGCTCTGCCATCTTAACTGGCTCCTGTTGTGGCAAGCCTTGGCTACACCCTTATTCTGGGCCAGGCCTCCTCTTCTCTCCACCTGCTTTGTTTGCAGCTTCTCCCTCACCCCAGCTAGCTGTAGGAACTGCTGGGTGTGTGGTGGGCCTCTGCTTCCTTGCCCGTGGGTGGAGAACCGCCTTTTTCCATCTTTTTGGGGGACTATCTGCCCCCACGACCACGTGGTAACAGGCAGCGGAGTTGTCTTCTTCTCACAGGAGGTTGAAGCACTTGGCTTGACCCCGGCTGCCTCAGAGGGGGGTCATCTTGTCCTGGAGGAACAACAGCTGCCCTCTTCCTCTCCCTGTGATCTACCATCCTCACTTCTCTCTGCTTCCAAGTTGCCCCAAGGTGCAACCACCGCCCCGGCCGTGAGCAGCACTTTGACTGTGGCCACTGAGCCCCATGGCACTTTTAGTGGGCAGGAGTTCCCGTTGTTTCCCATCACCTCCAGTGTTGAGGCCTCCAGTGCTGCACTCCCTGTGGCATCGGGGCCTTGTTCTGAGGAGACCCTACCTTCCCCTACAACGGTTACTGGTCCCTTGCCCTGTGAGGAGCCTCCGCTGGTGCCTCTTCCACTGAGGCTGCTGTTCCTGTTCCTGCCCCCAACCCCTGTTCTACTCCTATTCCCTGCTTAACCTCTCTCCCAACCAAATGTTCCACTCCTCCTGTAGTTCCCCTGCTACCCCTTCCTCTTACTCCTTTTCCTAATCCCTCTCTTCCCCCTCCCTGTTCTCCCAGAATCTACAGCCTGAGGTGCTAGGGACTGCTGAGGTCATGCAGGGTCACCTGCTGTACCTCTGATTTGGGTGGAGAGGCTGATGTTAAACCTTCTTAATGTCTACACCCCGACATCTGGCCTAGAAAGGCTCCACTTCTTCCAGCAGGCATCTGCCTTCCTCAGCTCTCGGGATCCTCATGAGTGCCTGGTCCTGGGCAGGGATTTCAACTGCACCCTCAAGGAGCGGGACTGCATGGCATCAAGCAGTTCCAGGCCACCACAGACATCCTCAGGGAGTAAATAGATCAACGCTTCCTGGTGGATATCTAGCACAACCACCGCCCAGACAAGGTCACTGAATTCACCTTTGTCCGGGTGGTGGGTCAAGAGTCGTTTCACTTCTGGTTGGACCACATTCATCTTTCTTATCATCATCTTTCCCAGGCCCACTCCTGCAGCATTCAGCCAGCCCCGTTCAAGGACCATCACTTGGTAGCCATGATGGCCTCTCTTTCTTTGGAGAGGCTGGGGCCAGCCTGCTGGCATTTCAACAATAGTTTGCTGAAGAACGTGGGCTTTGTAGCGTCCTTCTGGGAATTCTGGCTGGCCTGGTGAGGGCATTATTATTATTATTATTTAAATATTTTTACCCTGCCTTTCTATTTAAAATATTCAAGGCATTAGTGTGCCTTTCCCTTGGCACTGCAGTGGTGGGATGTTGGGATGGTGCGTTCATGGCTTTTCTGCCACAACTACATCCAGGGTGCCTGTCGGTAGCAGGATGTTGTGAGAGAGCAGCTGCAATGTGAGGTTTTAGAGCTAGAGAGGCAGCTGGTCACCAGCCCCAGAAAT
Organism: Pelodiscus sinensis; assembly: GCF_052426305.1. Classification (NCBI taxonomy): domain Eukaryota; kingdom Metazoa; phylum Chordata; order Testudines; family Trionychidae; genus Pelodiscus; species Pelodiscus sinensis. The sequence goes on along the minus strand of NC_143056.1, from coordinate 87,843,550 downwards.
CCATCCCTCTGTGGAATGTACCAGGAGGCGCTCTGGGCCCTTGATGACCTTCGGGCCCTGGGGCACCTTTGTTCGATCTCGCACCCATCTTCTCCGGGAGATGGACCACAGGCTCCCACTTCTTCTACGTCCAGGAGAAAAAGAGGGGCTGAAAAGCACATCATCTGACTTGTAGGGTAAATTGAGGCAGTCCATGGTATCTTGCTGAGAACTGACAAACTCAAATCTGAAAGTAGCAGGCCAACCCTGGGAAGTATACAGTTCAACAGTTACTGTGACCCTGGTTCCCCTAGCAACTACATTCCAAGGGGCCTTTCTTACTCTGATAAGGCCTGGCTGGTATCAGCCAGGCTGCATGGGTTCTCACTGTCTCTTGTGCTTTCAGATTAATGAGCCTGAGTCCCAAGGACTGTGCCAGCGCGAGAAGAAGTCATTCCGCCCTAGACATCACAATTTCAGCTAACAAGCTTACAGCAACATATTCATTCTGGGAGCTGCCATCCTGTTTATGTTGGCTTATTTAGCTTGTTAGGAATAACTACCTGCATTAGTGATAACATGTTAAATTGGCAATGGGCGGAGATACTGTGTAACTGTGGGTATGGCTTATGTGCATATCTCACTTCCGCTGCTAGACCTATCAAATCACTTCTCCTCCGTCCATTTGCTACCTATATAATCTAATGTATGTTTTGGTTAAGTCAGTGCTCACCAGGTTAACTCCTGATGGGTACTCCACCAGCTGTGTGAACCAATAAATCCTCTGCTTGTTTTCACCTGCACCCAGTGTGTCCAAGAAATTATTCCCTACATGACTTCTGATGGAGGATAGCACAGAAAAGCACCTCTCACAGATCTGGTGGAAATGCATGAGAGGCCTTGAGTCTTCTATGCCTCCCTGTTCTCCTCAGATCCAACGGGTGCTAAGGCTCGCAGAGCTCTCTGGGATGAACTCCTGACGGTCAGTATAGGCAACTGGGATTGGCTGGAGCTGCCTCTCTCTCTAGCCTAGTTCTCGGAAGCCCTCTATCTCACACCCTCCAATAAGTGTCCAAGCATAGACGGGCTGACCATCTATTGCGTGTTCTGTGATGTCCTCAGCCCCGACCTGGCTAGCGTCTAGGCTGAGTGCTTGGACAGCAGGGTCCTCACTTTATCAGGCAGGCAAGCTGTGCTCACCTTGCGTCCTAAGAATGGGGATCTCCATGATCTGAGGAATTGGTGTCCTATCTCACTCCTTAGCACGGACTATAAAATTGTTGCCAAGGACATCTCACTGAGGCTGCAGTCCATGTTAGCAGACTTGGTCCATCTAGACCAGACCCACACCATCCCAGGCCATAACATCTTTGATCATCTTCATTTGGTCCAGGATCTCATAGGTGTCAGGTGTGGGGATGGTCTGTCATTCACACTCCTGTCCTTGGATCAGAAGAAAGCATTTGACTGGATGGACCAGAGGTATCTCCTGGGCACTTTGTGGGCCTTTGGCTTCGGGCCCATTTTGTAGAGTTTCTCCAGGTGCTGTACGTTTCTGCAGAGTGCTTGGTAAAGCTCAACTGGACCCTGACGGCACCAGTCAGCTTTAGGCAGGAAGTGTGTCAAAGCTGTTTGCTGTCTGGTCAGCTGTATACTCTGGCCATCAAGCCCTTCCTTCAACTCCTTCGCAAGAAGTTGACAAGGCTGGTGCTCTGTGAGGCAGAGATATGGCTGGTCAACGGTTGTTGGGGCTGTGTGGCAGATGAGCTCCCTCCCACCCAGGCTTCATTCCATCTGGTGGAGCGCAGGTCCTCTGCTCTATCTTGGTGTTTTCCATTCTGCCATGCATCCCACCCTGCTGGAGAACTGGCAGGGTTTAGAGTCCAGGGTGGCTGAGCAGTTGCAGAGGTGGACAGTGCCTCTCCCTGCATGGAAGGGTGCTGGTGCTTAACCAGCTAGTCCTGTCCATGTTCTAGCACTGCCTCAACACTCTGCTCCTGACCCCGGGTTTCCTGGCCCCCATCCAGCAGCTGATGCTGCGGTTCTTCTGGCCAGGACTGCACTGGGTCTCTTCAGGGGTTCTCTATCTTCCCCTGGAGGAGACAGAACAGGGCCTGATGTGTTGGCGCATGTGGGTTCATGTCCTCCACCTCCAGGCCCTGCAGAGGCTCCTATTTGATTCAGGTAGTCCGGCATAGAGCACGCTGGCGCTCACTTTCCTTCGCCACTTCCAAGAGCTCTGATATGACTGGCAACTCTTTTATTTGAGAGCGTTCCGCGAGACTTCTCCGAGCTGCTGGCCTTCTACCAGCACCTCCTCCAGATCTGGAAGCTGCTTTCAGTGACCAGGTCCTTGGAAGCCACCGTGGGTGTAGACCTTGTGGAACTCCTGCTACGCAATCCCCATCTCCATGTTCTGGTGGTGGAGTCCCCCTCAGTGTGCCAGAGGCTGGTCTTGGCAGAAATCATCAGAATTGGAGACCTTGACTGGGGAGACTGGTTGGATCCTCCAGCACTTGCCCACCACAAGGGGATCTCCACCCTTTGTACTCCCTGGCGCGTACTTCAGGAAGTGAGGGACGCTTTGCCACCCATTACTCGGGTTTACCTCAACTGGGTCCTGCAAGAGGGTGCACCCTGACCACCCCTCACTCCTTGCCTTCTAGGTCCCCAGTCCCATTTGCTCCATGTGCCTTCCCGACAGTCTCCTCCTCATCTCCCAAGCCAACTGCACACATTGGAGCTGGTCCCCTTTCAAAACGCTTCAAAAAGCCATCTGTACATGCTCATGCTTCACACTCTTCACTTCCCCACCCTTGTGTCCCACCCAGATAACGAATGGTGAGATCTCTTACCTCCAATAGAGGGAGGGGAGCTCCGGTGGGCCAGTCTTTACTCCACTTTGGTTCAGTGACCTGCCAGGGACATCAGCTGGAGAATCCTCCACTGCACCATGAGCACGGGCTTGCATTTGGCACTGTTTACCCCTGTTCCCGACACTTGCCCCTTCTATGGCATGAGGGAGACCCTGGCGCACATCTCTCTCAAATACACCAGGTTACAGCCCCTCTTTTGGCTCCTTCCACTTCTCCCCAGCCTTGGTTGTAATTATGATACAATCAGGGCTTGCCCGAGCCCCTTTGGGGCCCTGGGCGCGGGCACACAGTGCTGCTCTCGGGCGCATGGCGCATGCGCGGGCCCGCCCCCCCAAGGTGCACAGGCCTGCCCCAAGGGCCCACAGCAAATGAGCACGCCAGCCACGGCTGCTTGCGTGCAGCCTGGGGCCCACCCCCGGGGTGCACGGTGCATGTGCTGCCCAGCTCGGCCTGGCCCGGCCAGCGCTGCTGGTGCACGTGAGGGGCTGAGCCGTGGGGGGAAGGGCACTGTTGGCCGGCGCCGCGGGGCCAGTGCTGCGGGAGCTGGGCACACAGCACCTGATGGCAGCTGTAAGGGACACCGCGTGTCCCTCATCAGTTGACACCCCTGGCAGCTGCCCGGCTCTCCCATGCCTCCAACCCTGGATATAATGATAGCTCAGTCAGCAACCCCTGCACTGACCCTGCTGGGAAAGATGGGAAATGACTGAGGTATAACAGACAGAGATTGTTTTCCCTAGCAGCCAGGCTTGAAGGAAAGGTCTGGCACATAGTCTGGAGAGGCACAGAGAAGTAATTCTATCTCACATCTGGGAGAACATCCAATTGAAGGAGGTGGAAAGCAAGAAGTCAAAGCCTTGCTGTACTGTCACCCGTGCCCAAGGTCTAGTTCAGTGTTTCTTAAACTGTGTTCTGAGGCACATCGATGTGCCGTGGAGAACAACAGAGTTCAAACTGACTGCCCTTAAAGGGGCAGGCAACTTTTTTTTTTTTTTTTTTTTGCTCAACAACTTCCCCCCTGAAGCATTCTTCAGTCTTAAAAAGTTTAAGAAACACTAGTCTAGATAAAGCAAGAGGCGAAGGAAGGCTGTGCTACTGTCAACTGCCAGGGCTTCAGCTATCCAGAGAATTCACTCCACCACTTCTCAGCTGGAATACCAGATCAGTAATTTATTTGTCCCCCCATAATCACTTGGTTTTCTGGACTGTTTGGACCATAGGCTGGGGGGAGGTCCTTTAGATGTGTGTGGGCTTAGACTCGCCCATCTCCCAGAATCCAATGGGACAACAGAAGTAGCTCCCCCCATCCCTCCCAAAAAGGAAGAGAGGAGGATGTAAGGGGGAGGATATGTGACCAACTCAGATCAGCCATCTGCTGCTCACTGGCAGAGGAAATGCATGCTGAAGCTTGGGTGAACAGCTTTCTCCTCCCTGAGTTAAAAAAAAAAAAGGCCAAGTCTAAGGGCAGCATAATCAGACAGGCACTTGGGGTCAATTAGAATTTGCTAGAACCTACAAGCTAATTAGATACAAGCAACCAATTAAGGCCTGTGGTGCTATTTTAAAAGGTCTCCCCCAGGCAAGGGAGGAGGCAGTGTGGTGTAGAAGAGCTGGATGGGTGTGAGATGATGATTGATAAGCAAGTATGAAAGGAAAGATGCTGGAAGGGATTGCCTGGGGGAAGTGGCCAGGGAAAAGCTGCCAGACTGAGAGGCACTGTTGCCACTGCCTTAGGATCTCTGGGCTGGAACTTGGAATAGTGGGTGGGCATGAATTCCTTCCAAACCTCCCTGTGACATCACAAAATCTGCCCCTGAGAAGGGAGATCAGGATGCCAGAGGGAAGTTTACCCCTAATTCCTGAACTAGCCTGTTATGAGTATGGCTCAGTAGGCTGCAGCTCCTGCCTCTAGTAAAAAGAAATAGGCCATGTGGAGGGCTCTAGCGAGCCTCTGAGGTTAACACTATCTGCCAGTAGTATGAGACCCATGGGGAACAGATGGAACTTTGCCACAATTTATATAAGAAAAGAGGAAATAATAGGAACCAATAGCATAAACAACCTGGCTACGTCTAGACTGGCATGATTTTTCGCAAATGCTTTTAACGGAAAAGTTTTCCGTTAAAAGCATTTGTGGAAAAGAGCGTCTAGATTGGCACGGATGCTTTTCCGCAAAAGCACTTTTTGCGGAAAAGCATCCGTGCCAATCTAGATGCACTTTTGCACAAAAAAGCCCCAATCGCCATTTTCGCGATCAGGGTTTTTTTGCGCAAAACAAATCTGAGCTGTCTACACTGGCCCTTTTGTGCAAAAGCTTTTGTGCAAAAGGACTTTTGCCCGAATGGGAGCAGCATAGTATTTCCACAAAAAGCACTGATTTCTTACATGAGATCATCAGTGTTCTTGCGGAAATTCAAGCAGCCAGTGTAGACAGCTGGCAAGTTTTTCTGCAAAAGTAGCTGCTTTTGTGGGAAAACTTGCCAGTCTAGACACAGCCCCTGAGTATATCTCTATCAGGCTGTTAGCAGGCAGGCAGAATCAGGGAAGCTGAGAGATCAAAAATAAACTCTAATACTTGACTTTCTGTTTTTATCATAAGGAAATAGTTCTGCTGAAGTCAATTCAAAACTCGTATTGTCTGGACTTGGTCCAGGAATTGGCTATGTATAAGAAAAGACTGTCATACTGGGGGGAAAGTTTTCAGATCCACAAGACTCAAAAAATAACCCATTTGTACCCTTCGGCTACGTCTAGACTGGCATGATTTTCCGCAAATGCTTTTAACGGAAACGTTTTCCGTTAAAAGCATTTGCAGAAAAGAGCGTCTAGATTGGCATGGATGCTTTTCCACAAAAGCACTTTTTGCAGAAAAGCGTCCGTGCTAATCTAGACGGGCTTTTGCGCAAAAAAGCCCTGATCGCCATTTTCGCGATCAGGGCTTTTTTGCGCAAAACAAATCTGAGCTGTCTACACTGGCCTTTTTGTGCAAAAGCTTCTGTGCAAAAGGACTTTTGCCCGAATGGGAGCAGCATAGTATTTCTGCAAGAAGCACTGATTTCTTACATGAGAGCGTCAGTATTCTTGCGGAAATTCAAGCGGCCAGTGTAGACAGCTGGCAAGTTTTTCTGCAAAAGCAGCTGCTTTTCTGGAAAAACTTGCCAGTCTAGATACAGCCTCTAAGTTATTTTCTGCCTCATATTCCAGATTTGCCAAACTATTTGTGCTTGAACAAAAGCATTGCCCCTCAAAAGCTCCTCTTCTGTAGTAAAGTCACTATCCTGAATTTATAACAGTAACAGTAATTTCCATAAGCAAATGAAAATGGGTCAGTGACTTCGCTACAGGATTAGAAGAAGCAGCAGCGTATGTGGGCAGAAAAAAATAATTGATTACTACATCTCCAATACCCGATGTTGCCCCTGTGGATTATGACATCCACACAGGGCTCGTCTACATTGGCCCCTTTTCCGGAAGGGGCATGGTAATTTTTGAAATCGCAATAGGGAAATGCGCGGGGGATTTAAATATCCCCCGCGGCATTTAAATAAAAATGTCCGCCGCTTTTTTCCGGCTTTTGGAAAAGCCGGAAAAGAGCATCTACATTGGCCCCGATCCTCCGGAAAAAGCGCCCTTTTCCGGAGGATCTTATTCCTACTTCAAAGGAATAAGTAGGAATAAGTACTTTGAAGTAGGAATAAGATCCTCCGGAAAAGGGCGCTTTTTCCGGAGGATCGGGGCCAGTGTAGACGCTCTTTTCCGGCTTTTCCAAATTCGGAAAAAAGCGGCGGACATTTTTATTTAAATGCCGCGGGGGATATTTAAATCCCCCGCGCATTTCCCTATTGCGATTTCAAAAATTACCATGCCCCTTCCGGAAAAGGGGCCAATGTCAACGTAGCCACAGTGTTTTTTGCCCTTACAATGTGTGGTGAAAAAGCTACTCCAGCACAGGAGATATTACTATATGGACCTGGGCAGGAAAAAAAAATGGGTGTCTGTCCTACTACATATATGGGCCAACAACACTACCCTTGCAGGATAAAGACACCCTTGAGCCAGTATGTGTGATCTTACAACCCTCTAGTGGCTGCACATTAAATAGGCCAGGCTATTGTCCATTCCTTGTCGTGGTGAGATGGCTTGTGTGTTTCAATGACCAGAAGACCTATGCCAACGGGAGCTACAGCTTCTGGAAAGGTCACCCAAACTGGACAGGTCAAAGGATAAAGACCAGACAAATTTGGGTCACCTCTCCCCAAGGTAAAAGGCTTATTGTTAACAACCCTATCCATTAAAAAAAAAAGTTACAGAAACATCTACAAGGAAACTTATAACTACACAAGTCTTGAGAGGAGTGGGCAATTGAGTATGAAGCACAGATTGAGTATGAAGCATGGTAGGGAAAGCCGAAAGGAAGCTGCTCCACAGATGATCCTTCTCTCATCCAGGACAATCACCCAGTTTGGTACGTGGAATGTTCGGACCATGTATCAATCAGGGAAGACAGCACAGATTGCAGCGGAGATGAAACAGTACAAGGTTGCAGTTTTGGGCTTGTGTGAGACAAGATGTACACAATCTGGGCAGCTGTGCCTGGCAGCAGGTGAAACTGTCATCTACTTGGGCCATGAAGAAGAGGGCGCACTACACACGGAAGATATGGGCTTGATGTTATCACACAGAGAGGCATCTGATGCAGTATCATCATGCATCATCACAGCCAGATTCTACACCAAAGAATGGAAGGTACTGATTGTGCAGTTTTATGCACCAACCGACGAAGCAGCTGAGGAATGTAAAACAGGTTTCTATGAAAAACTACAAAGTGTTGTGAACCAGGAAGCAAAGAAGTATATCTTGATTTTTACTTCAATGCGAAAATTGGAAGTATAAATACAGGTAGGGTACGTCTAGACTTCATTAAAATAAAAACGGCCTCCTTTGTCGACTGCGCCGCGTCTAGACTGCTGCGCTGTGCTGGCTCAGCTGATCTTCGGCACAGCACGGTGGCCATTTTTATTTTAATGAAGCAGGGATTATTTAAATCCCCGCTTCTTTGACTATGCCGAGTAAACTACTTTACATGGCTCCATCGACGTAGCCATGTAATCTAGACATACCCAAAGTGCGTGAGGGTAGAAGAGTAAGCAGGGCAGGGCTTCAGGGAAGGGGCAGGGTAGACTCTGGGTTGCCCTTAAACACAAAAAGTTATTTGGGGCATAAAAAGGTTGGAGACGACTGACCTAGACTATCCCTGAGAGCTGTTTAACTTGTGCTTAAAAACCACCAGTGACAGGGATTTCACAACCTCCCACGGAAGCCTGTTCCACTGCTTAACTATCATTAGCTAAATTTTTCTTAACTAATCTAAATCCCCTGGCTGCAGAATAAGTTGATTACATCTTGTCCTATCTTCAGAGGCCATGGAAAACAAACTATAACCGTAGTGTTTATAACAACCTTTAACATATCTGAAAATTGAGATCAGATTCCCCCCCTTTACTTCTTTAAGCAATTCTAAACATGTCCAATTTTTGTAACCTTTCCTGTATGGGTCAGCTTTTCTACACCTGCAAAAATTGGTGTTGCTCTCCTCTGGCCTTTGTCCAATTTACTCACATCTTTTCCAAAACTGGAGCTATTAATTAGCCATTTTTAAATTAATTTAATGTGGGCCATATTGGTTTTGCAATGTTTTAGTTTCTTAACTCTAAGGCTATGTCTAGACTACATTCCTCTTTCAAAAGAGGAATGTAAATGAGGCAAATCGAAAGTCCAAATGAAGTGCAGATTTAAATATCTCATTTTTCATTTGCATATTTGCATCTGAGCACTTTTTCGAAAAAGGGTTTTTCGAAACAAAGTGCAGTCTAACTGGGGTTCTTTAAAAAAAAAACCTTTTTCAAAAGAACCCGTACTCCTCATTTTTTCAGGTGGGGTTTTTTTTTTTTTTTGAAAGAACGTCGTCTAGACTGCGCTTTCACTCTCCTCTGGCCTTTGTCCTCTTTACCCACATCTTTTCAAAGTCCAGAGCCCAGAACGGGAGCTATTAATTAGCCGTTTTTTAATTCATTTAATGTGAGCCATATTGATTTTGCAGTGTTCTAGTTTCTTAACTCTGTCATGTGCTACCAAGTCAAATGCCTTGCAAAAGTCTTTTATGTCAAGGAATCCTGCCTCTGCCTATTATTTTTATCAACCAGACTTGTAATTTCATTAAAAATATTAGTTTGAAAATCTATTTTCTCTTATTGGCAAATATTGAATTGGCATTAATTATATTATTAATTATATTATATACACCATTAATTCTTTATTAATAAAGTCCATTATTTCGCTCAAAATTAGTATCACGCTGATAGGTCTATAATTACCTGGGTCACTTTGTTTTCCCTTTTAAAATATAAGCACAATATTAGCTCTCTTCCAGCCCTCTGCAATTACTCCAGTGGCCCAAGGTAACTCAGAAATTTTGTTACTATGCATACTCTACTGTGTATATAGCTATATAAATATCTCTACCAAGGCTACTTAACATGTGGCCTGTGGGCCACATGCAACCTGCGGCCTATTTGTTTGCAGCCATGGTGCAGTTTGGGTTTACACAGGGCCAATGGGAGCTTCTTGTTAGAATAATAGGCACTATGAAGATCTGGCACTCCTATCTCATGCCCCAGATCACAATCCCCTCCGACCCTAGGTCACATGCCAAACCCGTGCACTCCAGTCCCCTGCCCTAGGTACAACCACCTGCTTCATTCCAACTCCCTCCTGCACCCCAGTCCCTTACCCCAAGCTCCCTTTTGCAGCCAACCTCCATCCCAGACCCTGCATCTCCTCCATTAATATCACTGAAGAGTGTAGCCCTCAACCACTTTCCAAAATTTGGGAGTGGCCCCGTCAAAAATTATTGCCCACCCCTGATTTAAGTGTTCATCATCTTTCCAACAACAAGTGGTCTGGAATAGCCTTGGTTGGGCAGTTTGGCAGCCGGGGGAGAGTGGTAAGTGGTTCCACCTCTTTGAAAATGTACTCAGTACCTAGCCCAGCTAATAGTCTGAAGTTAGGCTCATAATTTGCCCTTTAATGTAGAAGCTCCAGGATACCCAGCAGAACAGAAAACAAAGACAGATTTAATGCCTGAGAAAGATGAAGGGAAGGGTTAACAGATTCAAGAGACTGTGCTTTAACTGTAAACTCTGTCACAGACTTCCTGAGCAATCTTGGACAATGCTCTGAGGCCCAGATGCACAAAGGTGTGTAAGTCCTAGTTTGGCTCCACTGTGAGCCACAAAACTGACGCCATCCCTCTTAGGGGCCTAAGTTTTGGGAAGAGACCCTTTTTGGTTCATTGGTTAGTGCACTCTGCTAAAGTGTGGGAGACTCAGGTTCAATTCGTGCCTCTTTGCCAGATAGGAACTGAAAGGAGTCTGAGAAGAAAGCTTTAATCCCTGAGCTATAGGATTTTCTGATGTGGGGCTCTTTGAAATCTCTCAGGTTCAAGCTATTCCACTGTGGATAAATAATGAAAGAATGATTGGAGCAGAGGAACTGGATTCAGGGTGCTTCCTACCTTCCACGTGAGTGCCCCACCACCAAACTGCAGAATGTCTCTCTCTGGCCCAATGTCTAAGTAAGTATTTATACACAATGCAACAGACACTGAACCATAGAGATTTCTTTTAGCCTGAATCTCCCACCTCCTAGCCAAGCACTTTACCTCCCTCCCTTGTCTGTTTTGTGTGGAGTAAGGCACGCATCTAACGCATTCCCGTAAGAATCATCTTAGGCACCTAAGCTATCTGACTCCAGACAGCAGGTTGCCATTTGTGGATCACTAAACAGAGCTAGGCACCTGCCTCCAAAAGTGGGTCAGGGCTTCTCTCTCATCCACCTGCCTGCATCTCCTCTTGGCTAGCTTAGGTAACTCCCTGCCTTGTGTATTGTCTCTTCTGGATTGCATTATAACGCACCTTACTCTTCCTATTCTTTGTATAGAGAGCCTCAGCACCTAACTTGGCTTTGTGGATTGCAGCAATGCTCCTATGATTTTCTTAGCATACAAAGGTGTGCTTGATGTCCTACTCATAAACCTAACAGAATGCTTAACATGGATTTAATTAAATTACTCACAGCTGTAAGTTGTCCTGTCTTTCACTGGGTTTTCAGTGTGGGGAAAGGCACATGCAGCAGTCTCTGGGGGTGGAGTCAGCACTGGGCACAGAGGCTGTTGGGAGTGGAAATCGGTGTGGTCATGACACATGTTGACACTGACCCACTGGGCTGGATGGCATGCTGAGTTAAGTCATGGAGTGGCGCTCCCTCCTTCTTGGCTCTCTGTGCCATGTGACTTGGGCCTACTGCATGGGCCTGGCAGGAGCTGCCCATGGCTCACCAAACATTCCTCCACAACTCTCTAGGAGGTGTGTGCCCCAGTTTAACTAAGGAGGATATGCTAGAGTTACAAAATCACGATTGATGTGGAGAAAGTAAATAAGGAAGTGTTATTTATGCTTCAGAACACAAGAACTAGGAGTCACCAAATGAAATTAATAAATAGCAGGTTTAAACCATGCAAAAGGAAATATTTCTTCACATTCAACCTGTGGAATTCTTTGTTGGAGAATGTTGTAAAGGGTTAAAAAGAGAACTAGACTAGTTCCTGGAGGATAGGTCCATCCGTAGTTATTAGGATGGGTGTAAAACATGCTCTGGAATGTCCCTAGCCTCTGTTTTCCAGAATCTGGAAATCAGTGATAGGGATAGATTGCTTGATGATTACCAGTTCTGTTCATTCCCTGTGAAGCGCCTGGCATCGGCTGCTATCAGAAGACAGAATACTAACCACTGGTCTGAGGCGGTATGGCCATTCTTATGTGTGTCCAGGGTGAGATGGCTCAAAAGGGGCAGTATGGAGTCTATGTAGCTATATCAAAGTTCAGATTTCTGTGTGGTACACTTTTAAATGTAAAATGAATCCCAGCCTATGTCGTGAGGAAGTACAAAATGGCTATCGCCCAGCAAAAGCTTTCTCTGATGGAACTCCTGGGATCCACCCTATGGTCACCAGGTTCAGCCAAATTCATAGAAACACAAAGATATAAATATGGAATGGGATTATATTGCAGGGCTTCCTGGAGTGATAATTTACATTGTGCCTGCTGGGTATCCACGTTGTTTATCTCAGATGCCTTGCTGAAATCCAGACAGAGTGGAGCTACTGCATTTCCTTTGTTTAAAAAAAACAATTGTCTCAAAGGAGAGCAGGTTGAACTGAGAATGTACCTTTTCTAAAGCTATGTTGCATTTTATCCTAATTACCATTGAAATTCGTTCCAAGACCTTATATACAGATGATGTCAAACAAACAGGGCATATGTAGTTTCCAAGATCACTACAAAAAATGTAGATGGTATAAGAGAGTTACTCACTCTCTGCAGTAACTGACATTCTTTGAGATGGGTGTCCCTGTGGGTGCTCCACCTTAGGTGTTTTGGTGCTGCAGTGCGCCTGGGCAGAAGATTTATAATAGCATTGGCTTTGATAGCTAGCTCGCACATGTACAGACATTCTATAGCGCTGGATGGCTAATGCGCATGCGCGAGATGTGATCCCTTCAGTTCCTTCTCTGCCCCGGAGAAAAAAGGGAGAGCACCGAAGCAGAGGGGAGGAAGGGTGGGTGGTGGAGCACCCACAGGGACACCCATCTTAAAGAACATCAGTTAGTGCAGACGGGTGGGTAACCCTCTCTTCTTCCTGGAGGAGTGTCCCGTTCCAGACAAAGAGCTACAATAGCTGTGGAGACAGCGTGAAGAGGCAGGGCAAAGTTGTTGAGGAAAAAAAAAGCCACGCTGGGGGAAAATAGGTGCTGGTATACCATCCCACGGCTTTTTTTTTTTTTTTTTTTAAACATCTTTCCCCCAGGTCTTTGCGGCCTTTTTTTTTTTTTTTTGGTCCTGGCTCTTCACGCTGTCTCCACTGCTATTGTGGCTCACAAAAAAGCACTGGGAAGGGGTGAGAGGTGCAAGCTCTGGGAGGGAATTTGGGTGCAGGAGGAAGTAGAGAAGAGGATGCTGGCTCAGGGAGGGAGCTCCAGGCTGGAGAGTGTTGGGATCAAGTGGAGGGTTGGGATACTGAGCAAGCCGCAGGCTTGTGGCTGTGAGGGTGCAGGAGTTTGGGCTGGGATGCATGAGGGGCTCAGGGCAGGGAGACTGGGAGTATGATGGGCTCAGGATACAGATTTGCAGTGTGTGGATGGTGCAGGAGTGTTGTGGCAGAAGACTGGGGATGTGGGGCTGCAGGAGTTTGGGTATGTGAGAGGCTAAGGACAGGGGGTTCCAGTGTATGATAGGCTCAAGTTTGGGGCCTACGGATACAGGAGTGTTATGATGCTGCGGCCAGATGGGGGCTTGGCACCAATTGGAGGCTTGTTGGCCAGGCTTTATTTTTAAATAAAATATGTCAAACACAAAATGTTTCAGCGTTGTCTTTATTTATGAGAAGGGCAGGGAACCTGTTTTGAGTCAAAGGTCACTGACCCACAGAAAAGTCAGTCGGGGCCAAACAAGTGAGATACAAAAAACCAACCCCTCCAAAACCCCCCAAGTCTTACTAATGTGGCCCCAATTGTACTCGTGGGGGCAGCGGACAGGGTACTGGGGCAGGGTGCTTGTGGGGGGGAGTCTGGCCAGGGGGAGGGGACAGAGACAGCTGGGACCAGTACCTGGGGATCCCCGGTCTCAGGAAGCGTGCGGGTTGCTCTTCCCCTCCTCTAAACAGCTGGTGCGCTTCCTGAAATGCCCGGTCTCTCACTCCGCCAGGGACTTCCTTCCCCCCCTGCCTGCCTGCCTGCCTGCTTGCGCAGGGGTTGTGTGTAGGAGTCCCAGGTCTGCATGCGAGCTCCAACTTCTCAGGAAGCACGTGCTCTTCCTCTGCTCCCCATGACAGCTAAGTGCTTCCTGAGATGTTGGAGCTGGCATGCAGTCCCAGGATTCCTACTCCCTCCCCCTTCTCCCACCACGTAGGCAGGCAGCAGGGGAAAAGTCCCGGTGGTGCAACAGACCCTGCATTTCATGAAACGTGCCAGCTGTTTAGGGGAGGGGAAGAGAAGCCTGCTCTAACTCATTCCCCCTCTCCTTCCCCTTCCCCAGAGCCAGGCACACACAGCCCCCAGCCCAATCCCCTTCCCCCCACTCTAACCTAATTATCGGGTCCAGGAGCCACCGCTACAGCCGCATGTCTCCCTCCAGGCGCTGGGGCATGTGCACTGAGCAGCTGACTTTGAGCAATTGCTGGCTGGGACACCGTGTGCAACCCAATCCTCCTTCCCTTCACTAGAGCCAGACACCTCCCCTCCCTGCTATAACCCAATTCCCCTCCCCCCCAACCTTATGCTCGGGTCCCAGAGCCACAGCTGCTGCGCCTCATCCAGGACACCATGCGCCCCCCGCCATACCTGATCTACCTCCTCTCCCCTCCCCTTCTCCAGAGCCAGGCATCTCCCCCCCACCCCAACCTTATGTCTGGGTCCTGGAGCCACTGCCGAAGCTACTGCCTGTGCTCAGCGGCTGACTGCTAACAAGTGCAGGCTGGGATGCTGTGTATGACCTGGCCTGCACATGCAGGATATGATGCAGTGCACTGGGGGACGTGAGTGGAACAGCGCGAGCCATGAGCACGCATGCAGCTCACAGGGGCCCGGCCGTGAGAGTGGCTGACCAGAGCAGTTCTGGTTCTGTCAGGAGCCACAGTTTTTTTCTTGCGGCTTGCGAGCCTCAAGTTGGCCACCTCTTACGTAGTGCCCTTTTGGGCTGTGGTGAGGATTGTGTGTCCGAATGCTGTTTCTCTGGACGTGTAAGAGTCCAGTGCATAGTGAGTAGTGAATGTGTGAGTGGAGGACCAGGTGGCCAATTTGCATATATCAGACAATGAAATGCCTTGTGTATAAGCCATAGGTGTCACCATGGCCCTAGTGGAATGTGCACAAAGTTGTACAGGTGGGTCTTTGCCAAAAATCGAGTATGCTAGTCTGATGCATTCAATGATCCATTTGGAGATCCTCTAGGAGGAGCTGGGGAGTCCTTGGGATCATTCAGCAATTGACACGAATAACCTTTTGGTTTTCTGTGTTCACTCAGTTCTTTCCAGGTAGAATGCAATGGCCCTCTGTAAATCAAGTGTGTGGAGTGTGGCTTCTGTCTGATTGGCATGAGGTTTTGGAAAGACGACTTGTAAGTTATTAGGGTCATTGCAGCGAAATGGGGAGAGCACCTTAGGCAGGAACTTGGGATTAGGTTGGAAGACTACCTTGTCTTTATGGAAGATGGTGAAGGGAGGGTCTGCCATAAGGGCTGAAATCTCACTAACTCTCCTGGCAGATATTATTGCCACTTATAGAGTCACCTTCATGGAAATGTGAAGCAAGGAACAAGTCGCCATAGACTCAAACGGTTTCCATGTTAAGGCTCTCAGGACCTAACTGAGGTCCCAGACTGGAGCCGGGGTTTTGATGGGTGGATAAATGTTCTGCAATCCTTTGAGAAACGTTTTGGTAGTGGGATGTGCAAACAGCGAGTTGCTGTCTACTGGCTGATGTAAGGTGGTAATAGCGGAGAAGTGAATCTTTAGGGAACAAGTGCAAGTCCTGAGTTTTGAAGTTCAGTTTTGTATTGTAGGATCACAGATAATGGAGCAGAAGATGGGTCGAGGTTGTGGAGGTGAGCCCAGGTGGAGAATCGATGCCACTTGTACAGGTAAGTTTTGCGTGTTGATATTCTCCGACTGCTAAGGAGGATCTGTTGGACTTCCTCTGTGCATTCCATTTCTAGGGAAGTGAGCCATCAAGGAGCCAGGCCTAGTGGTTCAGGGTGTGGAGATGAAGATGTTGAAGGCAGTCACGAGCCTGAGTGAGGAGGTATGGGAGCTGTGGGTGACGCTGTGGGCAATTGACTGACATCTGGAGCAGGTACGTATACCAGGTCGCTCTGGGCCAGTCTGGTGCTAACAGGATAACATTGGCTCTGTCCAAGCGCACCTTTGGTGACTACTTGATGGAGCAACGGTATGGGGAGAAAGGCATATAACAGAGCTGTCTCCCAGGGTATGATGAATGCATCTCCTAGGGATTGTGCTCCAATGCCCACACGTGAACAGTAGCGCGGACACTTTTTGTTGGCACTGGTGGCAAACAAGTCAATGAGGGAAGCCCCACTGTGAAAGACAGTGGAGTCTAACTCCCATTCATGGACCACAAGGAAGTTCCTGCTGAGACTGTCTGCGGTTATGTTGTCTTTGCCAGAAAGATGTGAAGCAATTAAAGTTATGTTGTGCTAGATGCACCACGTCCATAACCAGATCTTGCCCCTCCTTGCTGGTTCATGTAAAACATCGCCGCTTGGTTGCCTGTAAATATCTGCACTGTGGAGTTGGAGATACAGTTTACAAAATGTTGGCAGGTGTAGTATACTGCTTGGAGTTCGAGCACATTGATGTGCATCATGCTTTCTGTTTGGGTCCACCATGCTTGTGTGGTAAGTGTGCCCAGGTGGGCTCCCTAGCCCTCATGTGATGCGTCTGTGATGATTGTGAATGATGTGGCTTGTCTGTGGAAGGGGACCCCAGTACACACGTTTTGTTCCTGAGACTGTCACTGAAGGGCATGCCTGACTGCATTTGGTGTATGTGAGGTACGTACACTGATCTCAGCCAGTGTTGTAGAGGCCTCATGTGTAGTCTGGCATGTGGGACAACTACAGTTGCTGCTGCCATATAGCCTAGTAGTTGGAGACATGCTCTGGCTGGTAGTTGTGCCGCAGTGGTGTGAAGTTCTACTAGTTGTGATACCTCTGGTGGGGTAGAGATGCAATTGCACATGTGCAATCAAGATGAGAACCTATAAACTCTAGTACTTGGGTTGGTTGGAGCTGACATTTGGAGAGGTTGATTTGGAGGCCAAGTGACCTGAACAGGGACATAGTAGTGGTCACCAAGTCCTGAGTCTCTTGGAACGAGTTGCCTCTTATGACACAGTTGTCTAGATAGGGATAGATCAGTACATTCTGTTTCCTCAGATGGGCCACCACTACCAGCAGGAACTTGGAAAAGACCCTTGGGGCTGTGGAAAGGCCAAAAGGTAGGACTGTGTATTGGAAATGTTGCCCTCCTGCTGTGAATCTTAGATACCTTCTGTGAGCAGAGTGAATGGAAACGTGGAAATATGCATCTTGGAGGTCGAGAGTCACCAGCCAGTCATCTGTTGAAGGAGGGTATGATGGTGAAGAGGGTGACCATCTTAAAGTGCTAATACTACATGTTTGTTGAGAGCTCTGAGATTGAGTATGGGTCTCCAGCCCCCTGACTTTTTCTCTGAGAGAAAGCATCGGGAGTAGAAGATGGTATTCAGGTACTGGTGTGGGACCCTTTCTACTGCATTGATAAGGAGCAGGTGATAGATCTCTTGGCATAGAATAGCCTCATGAGATGGGTCCCTGAAGAGGGACAGGGTGAGTGGTTGGGTTTTGGGAAAGGATAGGAATGCATTGCGGCACCCGAGTTTTATCACGTCTAGAACCCAATTGTCTGGTAATGAGGCACCACTGTTGGTAGAATGGTGCTAATCTGTGGTTGGATAGAATGATGGTAGGCGGCTTGGGTGAGGGAAGACGAATCTGACGGCTCTTGACCAGACCTTCACAAAGTTTGTCTTGAACTTGAGGACTGGGATGGGGTAGGTTGGTCAGTTGATTGTTGCCTCCTCCCCTGATGCTGCCACTTTCTAGAGTCATATTGTCTCTGCACGGGACCAAAAAAAAAGAAGGTCTGTACCTCTGAGTGTAAGGTTTATTTTACTTTCTTTTTGGTGCAGGAAGCTGGCTGCCCAACATTTTGAGTGTGGCCCTGGAGTCTTTGAGGGAATGCAAGGAAGCATCGGTGCCATCTGCAAAGAGCTTCAGACCTTAGAAAGGGAGGTCTTCCACCTTCGTCTGGACCTCCTTTGGGAAGCCAGAGAGATTGAGCCAGGAGGCCCTTCTCATCAGCACTGATGTGGCCAGGGCCCATGAAGCTGTGCCTGCTGAATCCAATGTGGCTTAGAAGGCTGTTCTAGATATCCACAGCCCTTCATTGGTGTTTGCTCTCATTAATTCCACTTTGTCATCTGGAAGGAATTGAATAGTCTGTGATTTGTTTAAATATGTGGTGAACGTATTTATCTAGCATTGCGGTGTAATTAGCTATGCGTAGCTGTAAGGAGGCAGAGGAGTATGATCGTCTGCCCATTGCATCTAGCTGTTTCCACTCCTTGTTCGGGGGAGTGGATTTAGTGATGTTTTGTTTGCTCCTCTGGCTCGCTGCCTTAATCACTATGGAATTAGGAGCAGGGTGTGATAGTAGATCCCTTGTGGAGCTACATAGTATTTCCTGTCCACCCTGTTGCCTATGGGTTGAATGTTGGCAAGTGTTTGCCAAAGTTGTTTGGCTGGGTCCATAAAGGCAGAATCCATGGTGAGCGTGAGCCTTGTGGTAGAGAGGCATGGAAGATACTGGTAAGTTTGTGTTGGGTCGCTGGTGCTGTTGTTAAAGAGACCTCCATGTAGGTGCTCAGCTACCCTTTTGAAAAGGTCTTGAAAGGCCTTGAAGTTGTCCCCAGATGAGAGTTGTGTAGGCATGACTGTATCTCCTGGAGAGGGAGGAGACGTGTGAGAGTGGAAGTAGTGGATTCGTCATCACTTGATTGATTGAAGTCATCCTAGTCTCTTGAGGTATTAAGGGACACAGTGGATGTGG
Organism: Pelodiscus sinensis; assembly: GCF_052426305.1. NCBI lineage: Eukaryota > Metazoa > Chordata > Testudines > Trionychidae > Pelodiscus > Pelodiscus sinensis. The sequence goes on along the minus strand of NC_143056.1, from coordinate 87,824,912 downwards.
GTCTCAAACAGCGCTGAACAGCATGTTGATGTTGCTGCTGCTGAGCCCTGTAAGGTGCAATGGGGTCACAGTAGCTACTTGTGGGAGGCACTGGCATAGGCGGCGGTAGCCACTAGGTAGGTTGCCAGTGTGGTAAGGCTGGCTGAGAACGAGAGAGTTTTCACCTCGGCGTGGAATGTCTGGGAGGGGTTGCAGTCATTATGGAAGTTTGATCCTCCTCACCATAGAATGATGGTATGTCAGACAGAGATATGGAATGCCCCTCTACCTGGGGGGAGGAGTCAGTGCCAAACAACAGTGTCTGGAGCACTGAGGAAATCATGGAGTCATCAGTCAATGTGTAAGGGCAAAATGGTGGCACAGATGGTAAAGAACTTTGTGCGTGCGCTATAGCACGTCTGCACATGTGCGAGCTAGCTATTAAAGCCACTGCTATTTAAAATCTTCCAGATAAGCACGCTGTGGTGCCAAAACACCTAAGGTAGAGCACCCATAGGGACACTCCCCAAAGAAGAACATGAGCTTTCATAGGCACGATACAGTCTATATTTTTGTTAAGTCTCCAAGGTGCTGCAGGACCATTCATTAATATTTTTCGGTGACATACTAACACGGCTACCCCTTTGAAAATTCAAAACAAAGTATTTCTTCACACAACATAGTCAGCAGCCTATTGAACTCTTTGATAGAGGATATTGTGATGGCCAAGACTGTATCAGGATTCAAAAAGAACTAGATAAATTCATGGAGGATAGGTCCACCAATGGCTATTAGCAAGGGTGGGCAGGGATAGTGGCCCTTGCCTCTGTTTGCCAGAAGCTGGGAATGGGTAACTAAGGATGGATCACTTGATTACTTGTTCTATTCATTTCATCTGGAGCACCTACATGTGGCCACTAGTATGACCCCCGTGGAACTGTTCTTAAGTTCTTGCAATTTCTTGTGCCAGATCATTCTTAACTGGAGATGATCCAGGCCTCCTCTCTCCACCATTAAATCCCTTTAAGCTGTTAGAAATGACTACACCTGAAGCAGAAGTAAAATCCAACCTCCAGATCCTTGCTGTCATTCACCACCCTGCACAGTTCCCTGAGTTTTTATGATTCTAAGAAGGAAAATTATTTGTTTAGATGTTGGGCCACGTCTATGTAATCTTTACTCTTCACCCCATCCTCAGTGGGTAAGGCCCACTTCTTTCCTTGTTTGTCTTACAGGCTATAGATTCTTTATTATTATGGCAGACTGAGGGTGTTGCAGGCCCTGTTCACAGCCCCTGTTCACAGCAGCCCCCCGTGGGGCAGGAGTAACCCACTGCCTGCAGCATGTGGGGAGCTCCCCTAGCCCCCACAAATTCACTGGAATGAGTTAACCCTTCCCATCTGTATTGTAAATCACACCCTACCTTTGTGTCATCTGCAGATTTGATCAGTATTTTCTTTATTCCTACATCCAACTTGTTGTTAAAGATATGAAACAACAGATCCCGAACAGAGCCCTGTGGAACCCTGCTCGAGGTGTCCCTCCAATTTGACATAATTCTGATAATATTAATTTACTGTTGTTTATCCAGTTATGTAACCTCCCAACGGTAGTTCCAGTGATCCCACTTTTCTTCAGCTCCCTTATCAGAATGTAAGGTACGACTATGTCAACAACCTTGCTAAATTCAAGGTATAACATGCCCACCTTAGTCCCCCTATGCACTAAACCAAGTAGTCTGTCAAAAAGAGAAATCCAACTGGTTTGGCATGTTTTGTTAAATTTATGCTAGTGATCACCCCTTCCTGCCCCAGGTACCTGCAAATTCAATGTTGTATGCATAGCTCCAGTAGTTTCCTGGGTATCAAGGTCAACTTGATGATTCTGTAGTTCATCAGCTCTTCCTTCTGAAAGGTGGACACTATGTTAGACTGAAGGAGAGTTGCTAGGACTTCTCCCATCATCCATGAATTTGAAAATACTATTGTTAGTGGCTCAGATTTCTTCAACAAACTTCTCCAGCAGCCTCAGATGAATACAGGAGGCCCTGCTGGCTTGAACAGGAGACGAGCAGTACTACCATCACCTGCAACTTGCATACTATCCCTCTGTTAAAACTACCCAAAATTACGTTTTCTTTTTTGCAACATGATGCATTTCATGGTAGTTGGTTCCTCACCTTTACTATGTAGATGGCCTGTGTATTACCTTGGATTGAGAAAGATCCCTTCCCCTGCACCTCTCTGTAAGACTCCACATCTATCTTGAGATTTCTCTGCACTAGAATTCTCAGATTCTGTTAAAATAATCAGCTGCATCTGTTATTTTTATATAAACTTTGTCACCACCAAAATATTATTGCTCAGTCCAAATGATTCAAGTGACAAAATGGTTTAAGAGCAGAAAACACTTGGGGAAAAAGAGTTCTGATCAACCAGAAAAATCACAGTGCTTTTAGAATCTGACCAAAGACACAGTAGCCAAGCTGAAATGAATTGATTAGCATAGGTGACTGGATGGAAGATGCCAATGATCTAAGAGGAGGGACTTTAGTAATTCACCTCACCCTCTCTCTTAGGTAGGGATGTTAAATTTTGATTACTTGAGTACCTGAGTAAGCAAAATCACTGCAGGGAGCACGGGGCCAGCAAGATAGTCTCCCCCAACCCCATGCTCACTACGGTGTTTCAAAGCGGCACAAACACATGGAGCCAAGGATCAGCTCTGGGGACTCCTCTGCTGACCCTGGTCTCCATGTGGTGCTTCTGCTTTGAAATGCCACAGGGCGAGCATGGGTCCACGTGGCATTTCCAAGAGATAGTGCCACACAGAGCCCAGGGTCAGCGGGGAGGAGGCAGCTGATCATGGGCTCCATGCGGCACTGCTGCTTTGAAATGCCAAATGTATCCTGGGGATACCTTAACTGGCCCCAGGTTCAACACAGCGCTGCCACTGTGAAGCACTCCCCTCCACGCTGCCTCTTTCCGATAGAGACAGCTGCAGGGGGGAATGACTAGTCGACAACTGGGTTGACTATCCAATAAGCATTGGCTCATCCAATAGTCAGCTACTCGACTGGTTGTTCACATCCCTATTCTTAGGGTGTGTCTCATATTTCAAAATTGCTTATTTTGTCATTTGTCATTTTGTCTACACAGCTACAAATTTCAAAATAAAGTGCTATTCTGAAACATCCCTTACTCTTCGTGGATGGAAGTTTACAGGGACATCAGAATAGCGAGCCCAAAATAAACAGGCTTGCTATGAAGACACGGAGAGCTATTTTGGGATCTTCCAGTATCCTGCAATAGCACTGCAGTGTAGACATACCCTAAGAGAAATAAGGGCCTGCTTCTCAGTATATTTACAGTTCAAAGAAAAGAGAGAGTAGAACTACAGAAGTCCTACAGGAATAAGAGAGGGACTGTAAACATTGAGTTATTACACTTTATGGAAACAGACTGTCAAGAGTTATTTAATCTATAAGCATGCTGTGCATTAACAGCTACAAAGCAGTACCAATTATATAACTGTTATTAAAAGAAGCGGACATAACTTCTAATATGGGGCGTTAAATAAGAACTTTACCAACTTAAGAAAGTGCTTAACACCATTGAAAAGCTGTGTAACATTACCGTGAGTGCAAAAATGACACTCAGAATCAGATCAGAGATATTAATGTCACTGTAAGCAAGAGACAGAATTTACTTCAGAGAGAGATAATTGTAACTTTTGTCAAGAACTTGGAGTTATCTACCACTTCAAAGTATACTTTGCTTATATCTTAACAGTTTTTCAAAGCGTATTTTTTAAGTCAGATTTCTCATACAACTGTGCTAGGCATCATAAATTTTTTCAACAATACACAGCATATTTATATGCTGACATATAAGTCAATACGTATTTAAGTGAAGAAGATTGCTCCCCCACCATCCATATTAAAAGCAGAGTATCCAGATCATGGTGATCGTGAGAGTGATGCTGAAGACTGCTTCACTAATCATCATGGTTGGACTTATGTTACATAGGGGGTTTTGGCAGCATTTGAATTTAAACTTGGAAGTTCTGAATTCCTCTTCAATTGCATGTTTATTGCATTTGGAATATTTGTAGCAACCATGGAGTCTCTCTTTACCTTTAAAAAAAAATAAAGGGAGTTATGCAAAATTACTAGCTTTCTCTTGTAAAAACTATTTCACAAGATAACATTAGATATTCAGAGATTTTCCTGCCTTTGTTTTTTATTATAACAGGGTGCTTTTCTTATGAGCTCTTTGGGACACAGCAAACAGAGAAATCCAAAGAAGAAGTTACTCACCCTGTGAGGTAACGATTGTTCTTCGAGATGTGCCCCGTGGGTGCTCCACTCCAGGTGTTGGGTCCCATCCCAGCGCCGCGAATCGGAGAGCTATCAGAGCCGTGGTCCGCCGGACTGCGCATGCGTGGCTGCCCGAGGTGGCGTTCGCGCCTTTGATGTGTTGTGCGCGGTCCGGCTTGCTCAATTCCTCTCAGCCGCTCCCTGAAATGAGAAAATGAAAAATACCGGAGCGGGGAGGAAAGGCGGGTCATGGAGCACCCACGGGGCACATCTCGAAGAACAATCGTTACCTCACAGGGTGAGTAACTTCTTCTTCTTCGAGTGGCCCCGTGGGTGCTCCACTCCAGGTGACTTCGGAGCAGTACTCGAACACTTGAGCGCTCCGGAATTAAGGTTTATGGACATGCGAAAGTACTGCCGTAGCCACAGAGGAATTGGCAGCAAATTGGTTTACTACAGCGTAATGCCTCATAAAGGTAGAATGAGAGGACCATGTTGCTGCTCGACAAATGTCTCGGAATGGAACACCTCTAAGAAAAGCTATAGTCGTGGCTACTGCTCTCGTAGAATGGGCCTTAGGAGCACACACAAGAGGTTTGTTACGTATGGAGTAGCAGGTTGTAATACACGACACTATTAACCTCGCAATCCGTTGGGAAGTGATGGGTTGTCCCTTGGTTCGATCCGCTAATGACACTATTAGACGGTCCGATTTCCTAAAGTGTCGCGTTCTTTCGATATAAAAGGCTAATGCCCTCCTCACATCGAGCGTGTGCAACAGTGCATCTTCCCTTGAAGCATGAGGCTTGGGATAGAAACAGGGGAGAACAACTGGCTCGTTGATGTGAAAATCCAAACAAACTTTTGGAACGAAAGCTGGATGAGATCTCAACGTTACCAACTCTTTAGTAAACACCGTGTAAGGCGGTGATGACATGAATGCAGCTATTTCACTCACTCTGTGGGCTGATGTAATGGCAAGCAGAAAAAGCAATTTAGTGGTTAGAAGTTGCAACGGTATCGTAGCCAAGGGTTCAAAGGGGGGGCGTGTCAGGGAATCCAGAACAAAGTCAAATTCCAGGAAGGTGGTGGTGGTCGCCGTGGTGGGTTGAGATTTGTAAGTCCTTTTAGGAACCTCCTTGTGATGGGATGAGCAAATACAGAAAACCCATCCTGACCCTGATGAAAAGCACTAATTGCTGCTAGATGCACTCGCAGCGAGGCTATTGCAAGGCCCGTGTCGTGGAGGTGTAAAATGTAATCAAGTATCTGGGATATCTCTGCGACGTAAGCATCCCTACCATCACTGCTACACCACGTTTCAAATCTGGCCCACTTGGCGAGGTAGGTCTTTCGAGTGGAGTCTTTTCTGCTGTGTACTAATACTTGCTTGACTCTCTGTGAGCATGAGCGTTCGACTGGATTGAACCAGCGAGCATCCACGCCGTGAGGTGTAATGTTTCGCGTTTCGGATGGGAAAGGGAGCCGTTGTCCTGAGTCAAGAGATCTGGAAGCAGAGGAAGGGTGTACGGTGTCTTGATGGACATCTGGTGGAGTACTGAATACCAAGGCTGCCGTGGCCAAGCTGGGGCTATGAGAATTACTCGAGCCCTTTCTACAGTGATCTTTTCCAGGATCTTGGGAACTAGGACGATCGGGGGAAAGGCGTATAGCAGTGACGTTCCCCAATTGTGGAGAAAAGCGTCTCCCAAGGAGCGATGTCCAATCCCTGCCCCAGAGCAATAATAGGGGCACTTGGCATTGGCAGCAGTAGCGAACAGATCTATTGAGGGAAACCCCCATTGGGCGAAAATACCGTGTAGAATGTCCGTGCGAAGTTCCCACTCGTGGTCGTGGGGAAACAGCCTGCTGAGTGAGTCCGCAATAGTATTCTGGACACCCGGCAAATAGGAGGCTGTCAGGATGGTATTGATGCGGGTACACCAGTTCCACAAGTGCATTGCTTCTATACAGCGAGATCGGGATCGAGCCCCTCCCTGTCTGTTTACATAATACATGGTGGCAATATTGTCCGTAAGGATTCTGACAGTCGTGTTCCTTATATGGGACTGAAAATGCTGACATGCAAGACGTATTGCTCGTAACTCGAGAATGTTGATATGTAAGAGCATCTCCTGCGGAGACCAGCGACCTTGAACCGTCATGTCGTCCATATGCGCTCCCCAGCCAGTAAGGGACGCATCTGTTGTTATTTGCTTCGACGGTTGTGGACGGTGAAAAGGAATGCCTGCCATAACATTGGTCGGCTTGGTCCACCACTGTAGGGATTGTTGTACATGTGATGGTATCGCCACCACCTTGTGAATGCTGTCCATCGGAGTGTATACTGTACTCAGCCAGTGTTGAAGGCAGCGAAAATGTAACCTTGCGTTTTGAACAATAGTTGTTGAGGCGGCCATGTGTCTCAGCAGTTGTAACGGCACTCTGACGGGAATCGTTGGAGCATACGTCAGCGTGTGAACAAGATCTTGAATGGCGGCAAAACGTTCGGCAGGTAAATAAGCGCACGCTGTTCTCAAATCGAGCCTCGCCCCTATGAAGATCAGATCTTGTGTAGGTTCTGGCGAGGATTTCTGCATGTTTATGAGTAGACCCAGAGAGTGAAAAACCTGAGAGGCTGCTGTCACCATGTGTTTGGCCTCTGAATATGTTTGGCCTCTTAGGAGGCAATCGTCCAAGTATGGGAAAATTGTCACTCCCAGCCTGCGCAAATGGGCAGCCACTACCGCTAAAGTTTTGGTGAAAACTCTGGATGCACATGCCAAGCCGAAAGGTAGTACTTTGTACTGGAAATATTCTTGACTTAGCTGGAAGCGGAGAAAACGCCTGAGAAAACGCCTGTGTGCCACATGGATCGCTATGTGGAAGTAGGCATCTTGCAGGTCGAGGACTGCAAACCAGTCTCCCTTGTTCAACGACGGAATGATGGCATTTAGGGTCACCATCTTGAAGCAATGTTTCCTGAGGTAGCAGTTTAGCTTGCGTAGGTCCAAAATGGGTCTCCACCCTCCTGTCTTCTTTGGGGTAAGGAAGTACCGGGAATAAAATCCTTTTCCCCGAAACTGACTTGGTACCCCTCTCTATAGCACCGATATTCAGTAGGCGCTGAACTTCCTGTTTCAGCAAATGTTCGTGAGAGGGGTCCCTGAAAAGGGACGGGGTAGGAGTGGTGGTGGGGGGAATGGATAGAAAGGGGATGGAGAGACCAAATTGTACCACCTCCAGAACCCACTTGTCCGTGGTGATACTGGACCAGTGAAGGAGGTACTGTTTTAATCGATGGTGAAACATGTGTAAAGAGTCCTGTGGTACGTTGAACGTGGGGGTCGTGCTTGCGTCCTCGACGGGAAAGTCAAATTTGCTGCTTAGGTGCAGGTTGATTGGATGAACGGTTCGTTTGAGATCTCTTACGTTGAGAACGCTGCCGGAAGCACTGATTGTCTTGGGGACGTGCTTGATTCTTATTGAATGCATAAACTATCCTTACCAACGGAGGTACAAAACGTTTACGTTTATAGGGAGGTGTGTACATTCCCAAGGTACGTAAAGTGGTACGGGAGTCTTTGCCAGAATGAAGAACTTCGTCGGTGTTACTAGCGAAGAGCTTCTGTTTATCAAAGGGTAGATCTTCTACTATATTCTGAAGCTCCCGTGGAGTTCCGGCAGATGATAACCAGGAAGACCGCCTCATTGCGACCCCTGTAGCTGTGGTCCGTGCAGCTGTGTCGGCCACATCCATGGCCATCTGCAAAGTAGTACTGCAGGCTATATATCCTTCTTGGACTATGGCTTTCAGTAAGGGTTTCTTGGCATCAGTTAGATATTGTAGTAGCTCTGTAAGCTTTGAATAGTTATCAAAATTGTGGTTAGAAAGGTGGGCCGTATAATTTGCGATTCGTAACAATAACGTAGCCGAAGAGTAAACCTTTCTTCCAAACACATCCAATTTTTTATTATCCTTGTCTTGGATTGTATTCTTATATTGAGGAGCCTTAGCCCTCCGCTGTACCGCATCAACTACAAGAGAGTTGGGTTGAGGGTGGTTGAAAAGGAAATCCAGTCCTTTAGCAGGTACGAAATACTTTCTATCAACCCTCTTACTAGTTGGGGCAGCCGATGTAGGGGTTTGCCATATTTCGTCTGCCACTTCCATGATGGCCTCATCGATAGGGAGGGCGATTCTTGCCCGTTGTTGCTGTCGCAAATTCTTCAAGAGACGATGTTTCTTCATAGGAACGTCTGTTAACTGTATTTCCTGTGTGTTTGCAACCCTTTTGAATAGGTCCTGGAACTGCTTCAGGTCATTCAAGGGAGAGGCGTCATCTGGAATCATTGCTTCATCCAGTGACGACAAGGAACAGTCAGCTGGAGAAATGTGTGGCTGAGGATCTTCTGTCTCGGACAGTTGGCCCTCTTCTGCTTCTGAGAGATCCTGATGGATGGGTAAGTTTTCTGATGGAGGTGATGAAAACAATCTTTGTGGACGCTCTCGTAAGTGCTGCGCACTGGGTGATAGACGGGTACATGAAGAACCCCTATAAGATAGAGTAGCGTGACCAGGGTGGGGGGCGATCATATACAGCCCTATGGTAGCGCCCATAGTAACAGTCAGACCGTGCTGGTGAGGAGTATCTGGAGGATCCTGAACTGCGGATGTAGTAGATCCGCCGTGGCGACCGCCTAGGTGATCTATGCCTTGATGACCCCCTTGGGGAGCGAGAACGTGATGGGGGGCATCTTGTTTCTATATAGACTGTGTCCCCATGGGAAGGTCCTCTAAGCACTTGATAAGATGGAGAAAGGCTATAGTCCCGGTGCCTTCGGTACCTGTGTGGAGAAGGAGATGGTCCTGGAGAGAAGGTAGGCGAGGGGGAAAGCGCCCTGTAAGTTTCTTTCTCTGCGGCTTTGTAAGGCAGTGAAGCCTTGTCAATTTCTTCTGTTGGAGGAGAGCTCGGTGCTGCACGCGGCTGTAATGCCTCTGTATCGCCACATGGGGGCAGCGTTGACGGTGCCGAGGAAGAACCCGGTGCCGGCAGATCAGCCCGTGGTGCCGCCTGAGAGACTTGGCGGCTCGGCACCGAGGGGTTTAAAATCGCCGCCGCCGGCGCCGCTTGGGCAGCAGTTGGCGGTGCCGGCTTTCGCGCTCCTGCTGATGCCAGCTTCTGCGTGGTTTTTGGAGCTGGTGCCGGTCTCGTCTGTCCAGGAGCCCATTTCTGCCCTGGGATTGCTGACCCAGATGCCTCGTCAGGGCATCTCATTTTGGTGGTGTCTGGCAACGATTGAGCTGGGGACGCCTTAGTCTTTTTTGTAACGGCTGTCCCGGGAGACGTTGCCCGCCGTTTCTGGGCTGCTGTGCCGGAGGCAGGGGTGGCATCAGACTCTAGCGCCTTTCCATAAAGGATCAGCTTCAGGCGCAAGTCCCGATCCTTTTGAGCCCTCGCCGTCAGTTTGCTGCAGTGGATGCATTTTTGGGGGACATGCGTCTCACCCAAGCACCTGACGCAGGAATCATGCCCGTCGGATGCCGGCATGGGTTCTCGGCAGACTGAGCATTTTTTAAAACCGGGGGACGCCGGCATACTGAAGTAGTGGGGAGAGAGAAATTGACATGTACAATCTCTCCTATGCCCGTCCCCCTCAGGCCGCCGCAGAAACTGTCCAAAGTCTGTAGAAAAACTGTTTTTTTTTTTTGTTTTTTTTGTAGAACTGGTCAATTTAACGCAAAAGTAAGGAAGGAAGAGTTCTGAACAATTTACCAAATGTGAAGATTCTGGGAGAAAACAGTTGGAATGAAACTGACAAGAAGGAGCTCTCGTCTGCGACCGAGGGCAGCTGAGAGGAACTGAGCAAGCCGGACCGTGCACAACACATCAAAGGCGCGAAGGCAACCTCGGGCAGCCACGCATGCACGGTCCGGCGGACCATGGCTCTGATAGCTCTCCGATTCGCGGCGCAGGGACGGGACCTGACATCTGGAGTGGTGCACCCACGGGGCCACTCGAAGAAGAACCTGAACTTTATATGAGATTCTGAATTTCACAGATGGACTCATTTCAATAGATGGCTAGAACAGACACGTGCACACACAGGATGTAAAAGTTTAACCAGTAAACCAATAAGCATCATCTTATCTGTTTCTGTTATGGTTAAATTTTGCCCTCTTAGTGAGCGCTGGCTTCACCCCCAGGGAGCTGGCTGCCACCCTGTGCTGCAAGTTTTGCAGTACAAGGCTTATATTGCTGAGCCCACAGCAAGGGGAAGTAACCAGCTCTGCAGGAGCAAGGATGGCAACCAGAGCAGGTGAGTACCAGGTGTAGTAAGTTGAGGTCAGTAACATGGAGTCAGCAGGCCTAAATAGAGACCTGTAACATGAAAACAGCAACAGGCCTGCAATCTAGTGAGCAAGACTTTGGTTCAGTAACAGGAGCCAAGAAAGAGGCCCTATTGATAACTGTGCGATTGTGTAAGTTAGGTCGAGCATGGAAGGACACAGGGAGGTACTGGGTACAGACTGTAAGCCAAAGGGGAGTATTGGAACATCTTAATAGAAATGTCTTGGTACAAAAACTCCCTAAAAACTAATGCACATACCGACCTAGGTTCAGGACCGGGTCGAAATTGACAGCATGAAGGATAGTAAGTAAGCCCCCCTTCCATAAGGTGAGGGGTGGTAACTAGGCAACAGAGGGTGGTAACCTGGTACGTAAAGAAATGATGTAAGTTGTTTGTACCTGTCTATAAAAGGACACCGCAGAGGGTGCTCTCCGGCCGACCTTGGGGGGGGCGCACTAGGCGCCTGAACGGCAGGTGTCATTGCCTAAACTTACAGAGTGCACAGTAGCTTAACTTTGACTAACTGCTGTTAATATTTGTTATATGGCAATAGGCCTGCCCGGTGTTGGTACCTTGTCAACGCGGGCCATAGTGCCCAGTGGTGTAACATTGTACTGATCTCTGTTACCATCTGGTAGAGCTTCGCATTTGACAATAAACCTGCTCGATTGATTTCAAACCTTGCCTGCATCTGTCGTTTCCGGGGCCTCTCAGAGATCTCTTGTGTTGACCCAAGTGCACGGGGTCTAACACTCTAGATAAAGGGAGTACCGATTGTTACGCACGCAGCCGAAAGTTTAACAACGGAGTAGAGGTCCTGTCAGGAGCGCGCCAGGACAACCTTGACCAGACGACGCTGACACTGACAGTCCAGACCACCAAAGGTACCGAGGTACGAAAACACCGAGGTACGACACCAGGCGTGGTTTGCACTCTCCAGCTACCAGCCCTACTCCCAGGGAGCTGGCTGCACAAGGCTTAACTGCAGACTCCACAGCATGGGGCGGTTTTAAAGCTTTTTTTACAGCCTCAACACAGAGAGTTTTGTGGCTCTGGCTCATCTTTCAGACAAAAGTACTGCAAGACGCAGGCAAGTGGCTCTTACACAATATAAAACCAGTGCAGGGTGGAGACTGCTTCCAATACCTGACCTGGACAAAGGGGAACAGCTGTGAAATTCAGGCCTTAGTTCCCGGAATTCTCATTTGCATTCATTCCTAGCTGGAATGTAGAGTAGGGAACAATACTGGCAGGCATAAAAAAGCCTACAACTCAGTTTCCAAAATGAACTGCAGTGTAATTCAGTCATTTGGCATAAAGAAGCAATTTATACTCCAATCCTCAATCAGGAAAATGGAGAGTGCTGGCCCCCCCACTTGGTACAGTAAAACTCCGATGGTCCGGCATCTGAAGGTCCGGCACTCCTGATGGTCCGGCACCATCAGGAACTCAGAAGTGCTCCGGGCAGCCGGACCATTGGAGCTGCTCTGCCCCCAGCTTCGCCGATTCAGCCACTGCTAAAACTGACCAGCGACTGAATTGGGGAAGCCGGAGGCAGGGCAGCTGGGGCACTGCCGGGTAGGTCCCCTAGCGCTGCCCCTCAGGGCTGCGGGACCAACTGGGGAGCACCCCAGGTGTCCCCGATTCAGCAGCTGCTGAAACTGACCAGCGGCTGACTCCAGGAAGCCCGAGGCAGAGCTGCTCTGCCCCGGGCTTCCTAGAATCAGCTGCTGATCAGTTTCAGCAGCAGCTGACTTGGGGACACCTGGAGTAGAGCAGCTGGGGTGTTGCCAGGTTGGTCCCCGCAGTGCCGAGGTGTGGCACTGCGGGAACCAACCCGGCAGCGCCCCAGCTGCTCTGTCCCAGGCATCCAGATTCAGCCGCTGTTGAAACTGACCAGAAGCGGCTGAATCTGGACGCCTGGGACAGAGCAGCTGGGGTGCTGCCAGGTTGGTCCAGTAGCACCGAGAAGCAGCGCTGCGGGACCAACCCAGCAGCACCCCAGCTGCTCTGCCCCAGGTGTCCACAAGTCAGCTGCTGCTGAAACTGATCAGCGGCTGATTCCAGGAAGCCCGGGGCAGAGCAGCTGGAGTGCTGCCGGGTTGGTCCCGCCGCGCCAAGGGTCGGCGCTACTGGACCAACCCGGCAGCACTCCAGCTGCTCTGCCCCAGGCGTCTCCAATTCAGCCGCTGCTGGTCAGTTTCAGCAGCGGCTGAATCAGGGACGCCTAGGGCAGAGCCGGACTATCGGAAGGGGGGGCTATGAGGGGTTTAGGGTGGCATCCCCCCCCACCCCAGACCCCTCATATCCCCCCCTTCCGATAGTCTGGCATATTTGATAATCCGGCACCTCCTGGGTCCCAAAGGTGCCTGATTATCGGAAGTTTACTGTAGTGAGATTTCCTCCGTTCACCAGTTTCCCACAAGCCCACCAGACATGCAATAGAACAGTCTGTTAGATATTAAACTGCAGAATGGGATCTTAAGTAAAAAACTGTGTCCCTTTGGAACATCCACAGATGTTTTATATAGTTCAAACTGTATTCATGCACATAATCCTATATACAGCTGAAGGAGTTAACAAGGACTTCATTAAGAGTGCACTTCAAATGGACATTCATACGCAGATTGTAGAAATAAAATTTCTACACTTGATTACATTGGAATCATTAAAATTAAACCTTATTTACTGTACTTAAAGCAACCAAATTTGGGATTGTAAACATACCAATTTTAAGCCGCAAGCAAGAATCAAGGCCACTTGCACAGGTAATATTTGTCTTACATGGCCCAACAGTAAGTGAACAGTTGTAACAATCCAGCATATAACCTGAGAGAGAGAGAGAGAGAGAGAGAGAGAGTTTATTACTTAGTAAGCAGCTTCTTTCTCCTTCTACATTAGATGTTCTGACAATTGACTTTTCAAGATTGTTAGATCAAAACAGTGATAAATCCCTAAATTATAACCTAACGATAATCTGGTTTAAATACTGAAGCACCTTTCAGTCAGATCACCCAATGCTATAGTATTCTAATTCCAACAGTGAAGTTATATTTAACTCCTAATGCATTCACAAGAATCCAGGGAGATAGATTTACATAACTAGTGCTTCCTGTTCCAAAAAGATCCTCAATTGCAGCAGTTGGCAGGGAGTTCTCTCCGGACCTGACTCCAACAAGGTCCAGAACAACTGAGACTGGATTTAAACAGATTATGTAATTGCTGCTCCATATTCTTGGGGACTGCAGCCTCCATTCCATTAGTATCATTTTCTCCTTTGTTTTACCAGTGACATCTGTACTGCCCACACCCACCCACTTCATCAAAACTTCCTTAACCCTTCTCTCCTCCTAGTTCTATTGGTCTCACCCCTCCTTCTCTATTACCTTCCCATTTCTGCTCTCATGAATTCTACCTCTTACCATCCCCTCATTTTACCAGTCTTTTCCTTAACTTAATATTCTAGCAAGTCTTCAGTTCTCCTTAATTCCAAGCCCAGGTGTCTACTGGAATACATGCTATAGCACAGGTTTTCCCAGCCTATGGGTCTGGACCCAAATATGGGTCGCCAAGTGTTTCCCCAGGTGGCTCTGCCCTTCCGCCACCCCCCATTTTTTAATTGCTTTGGGTCAGCAAGTCTTCCTGAATTGTCAAAATGGGTCCCCATCTGGAAAAGGTTGGGAACTGCTGAATATGCATAAAAGAAACAGCAGTATAACCAAAATATGCTCACAAGTTGTTATAGACTCATAGACTTTAAGGTCAGAAGGGACCATTATGATCATCTAGTCTGACCCCCTGCACAGTGCAGGCCACAAAATCTCACCCACCCCTCCTAGAATAATCCTCTCACCTATATCTCAGATATTGAAGCCTTCAAATACTTTGAAGACCCCAAGATGCAGAGAATCCTCCAGCTGTGATCTGTACCCCATGCTACAGAGGAAGGCGAAAAACCTCCAGGGCCTCTGTCAATCTACCCTGGAGGAAAATTCCTTCCCGACCCCAAATATGGCGATCAGCTAAACCCAGAGCATGTGGGCAAGACTCATCAGCCAGACACCCAGAAAGTTCTCTATAATAACTCCTATCATCCCTCCATTGACCTATTTCCCACTGATAATGAATGGTCAATTAGTTACCAAGATCATGTTATCTCATCAAACCATCCCCTTCATAAATCCATCTAGTTTAATCTTGAAACCAGATAGATCTTTTGCCCCCACTACTTCCCTTGGAAGGCCGTTCCAGAACTTCACTCCTCTAATGGTTAGAAACCTTCGTCTAATCTTAAGTCTAAACTTCCTACTAGCCAGCTTATATCCATTTGTTCTTGTGTCCACATTGGTATTAAACTTAAATAATTCCTCTCCCTCCCTGGTATTTATCCCTCTAATATATTTTAAAAGTGCAATCATGTCCCCCCTCAGCCTTCTTTTGGTTAAAGTAAACAAGCCTAGCTCCTTGAGTCTCCTTTCATAAGACAGGTTTTCCATTCCTCGGATCATCCTAGTGGCCCTTCTTTGTACCTGTTCCAGTTTGAATTCATCCTTCTTAAACATGGGAGACCAGAACTGCACACAGTATTCCAAATGGGGTCTCACCAATGCCTTGTATAATGGGACTAACACCTCCTTATCCCTACTGGAAATACCTCGCCTAATACATCCCAAGATCATATTAGCCTTTTTCACGGCCATGTCACAATGGCGGCTCATAGTCATTCTATAATCAACCAGGACTCCGAGGTCCTTCTCCTCCTCCGTTACTTCCAACTGATGTGTCCCCAGCTTATAACTAAAATTCTTGTTATTAATCCCTAAATGCATAACCTTACACTTCTCACTATTAAATTTCATCCTATTGCTATCACTCCAATTTACAAGATCATCCAGATCTTCCTGTATGATATCCCGATCCTTTTCTGAATTGGCAATAGCTCCCAACTTTGTGTCATCTGCAAATTTTATTAGGACACTTCCACTTTTGGTGCCAAGATCAGCAATAAAAAGATTAAATAAAATTGGCCCCAAAACTGATCCCTGAGGAACTCCGCTAGTAACTTTCCTCCAACCTGACAGTTCACCTTTCAGTATGACCCGCTGTAGTCTCCCCTTTAACCAGTTGCTTATCCACCTCAACTTTCATATTAATCCCTATCTTTTCCAATTTAACCAATAATTCCCCATGTGGTACTGTATCAAATGCCTTACTAAAGTCGAGGTAGATTAGATCCACTGCATTTCCTTTATCTAAAAAATCTGTTACTTTCTCAAAAAAGGAGATCAGGTTGGTTTGGCACGATCTACCTTTTGTAAAACCATGTTGTAATTTGTCCCAATTGCCATTAGCCTCAATGTTTCTAACTACTTTCTCCTTCAAAATTTTTCAGGATCTTACATACTACAGATGTCAAACTAACAGGCCTATAGTTACCCGGGTCGCTTTTTTTCCCTTTCTTAAAAATCGGAACTATATTAGCAATTCTCCAGTCAAATGGTACAACCCCTGAGTTTAGAGATTTATTAAAAAATTTTGCTAATGGACTTGCAAGTTCATGTGCCAGTTCCTTTAATATTCTTGGATGAAGACCATCTGACCCTTCTTTTCTCTCCCTGCTCCTAATGCGTGACTCCCTCCTGGGCAGGGAACATATCCTTTGTTCTGTAACATTCCTACCAAACTTTGAGCACTATGGGCTGAAGCTTGCTCTTCTAAAAGTGAACGGTTCCCTGCAGGACCTGGCCAGATGAAATCAGACGCTTAATAAGCAAATCTCAGATACATCCTATTCAATATAAATCCAATTCAATATAAATCCATTTATACCACATTTTAACATATCCACCAACCACATTATCCCCTCCCCTTTTTACTGCAGCCAAGTTAGTCCTTCATTGATGATTAGCAAATGAATAGGCCGTACGAAATTCATCGTCCATTATTGACAATTTCACAGCCATAGGATTTCAAAATTGGTAAATTTCACATTTTCAGCTGTTTAAAAACGGATACAAATATTTACAGGTGTTACAACATTTCAGGTATTCTAACTATGGGATCCCAACCTAAAGGATCACAAACTGGTTGAGGGAGGGTCATAGGATTTCCACCTCATTTCTGTGCTGCCTTTAGAGTTGCAGAATTTTCTGCAGCTGCAGGAAGTTCCAAGAGGTAGGTGGCAGATCTGATGTCCCCTGTCATGCTGGGAGCATCCCAGGTAGGAGTGACCAGGGTTGGGAGGGACTAGCTAGGACAATACTTGCTCTCTCTTTCCACAGCTGTAAAAAGCTCTGCACCTCCTGCCCCATTTTCACTTCTTGCCCCTGTTCTTTCCCTATGCAGTCAGACCTAGGCACCCCATTTTGATGGGGTACTCCCAACAGCACAGGGAACATAAAATCCAACTTCACAAGTCTTCTACAGCTGCAGTAACCTGTGGCTAGGTCTACACTAGAAGATAAGTTCAAATTAAGATATGCAACTCCAGCTACGTTAATTATGTAGCTGAGTCAAAGTTTCTTAAACTGCATTTTGTCGCCATCCACACAGCAGGAGGTTGACAGAAGCACACTCTTCCTTTGACTTCCCTTACTCTTCGTAGGAGCAGGACTACTACTGCCAAGAGAACTGGCCTCTCCATTTGAATTAGTGAATTTTCATGGACCCACTAAATTGAACCCTGGAAGATCAACTGTGGCAGCTTCGATTTTCTCTGCAGTGTAGACATGGACTTAGTGTTCTGACGTGGTCCTCTCTCCTCCTCCTCGCCTGAAAGATAATCTTCGTATGTGCCAGCATGTGCAAGTGCTCACTTGGTCTCACTCATCTGTCTTTCCCTTGTGGTAGAGACATTTGAAAAGACTTCATTTTTTAGTTTATAAACCTGCAAAGTCTACTTCAGAATTAAGATTTTAGTAATAAGAAGAGTTAGAAATTAATATCCCATGTAGGATGACCTTAGAGATTCCTCTATAAAATTTCCACATGCCCCCTACTTAAGACAGATGTGTAATAGCCTGCACCTTTAATGCTAGATACAGCCAAAACATCCTATGCAGCTTGGCATTCCAAGCTCTTCATCTGCTTGCCCTTGATTTCTTCCATATTAATATTTACCTAATTCAAACTTATGCTGATGGTCTATTGCTGAAGAAGGATTCTGTTATTGCACTGGGCTACAATTGGTTTGTTGTCTGGAATACAACACATCCCGCATAAAAAAAAGCAGATTGTCAGACCACAGAGCAAAACCAGGTGTAGCTAAACTCAGCAAGGGGAGGAGTATACTTCCCAGGGCTAGACAGCACCACAGATCAGTAAGCATAGCGTAGTGAGTGGGTCAGAATAGGTTTTGGGAAGAAGTTCTGCCATGTGAAAGAAAGTGTAGAGAGGATTCTCCCCCGAATAATTGCTCTGCACCACCATAGCTAATTGAGTCTGTTGTGGAACTCGTGATTTGGCCTTTAAAGTAGACTCTCTCCAGTACACCTACCAGAACTGCAAAACAGAGCCAGAATGAAGAAGACAGTGAGGAGGACACAATTCATTTTGCTCCCATTCATGTTTCTTCCTTTATCTGGAAGCAAAAACACAGTCATTACATGCCTTAGCTCATAATATTGAATGCTTACAAAATATCTACAAAACCAACCTTTCTAAGGTCAACAGGACCTAGAGGATCTAGTTCGGGACCAAGGTGCCAACGTGGAGATAATGATGCTCCAATAGCTCACAGGGATGTTAGGGAAATAAAGTCATTAGCATGAGAGATACATTGACTTTTACAGTGATATGGCTGATTGCTCTAATTTATGTGGCCCCTGTGACAGATACAGATTCTTCAGAGAATCCCAGCTCTCATTAATAAAGTTAATTTCTCCTAGGGTGACCAGATGTCCTGATTATACAGTGACTGTCCCGATATTATGAGTATCTTTGATAAGATCCCCTTTGCCTTCCCTGTCCTGATTTTTCACACTTGTTATCTGCTCAGCCTAGTTTCTACTTATCGGGTGATGAATAAACAACATTCAAAATGTCAATGAAGTGGGTAAAAAAAGCAAAGTGATGAAGTCTGCCAGAAAATGCAGCCAGCTTGTTAAAGCAAGTTTTCTACCTCCATTCATTTCACTAAATTCTGAAGCCTAATGATACTTAAAGTAACACTGTTACTATTTCACTTCTGATCATTTTAGCAGAAATGCACGTGGTCAGCCACAAATTTCAGAGAGGAAAACTGTAAGTTGCTGCAGAAGTGAAAGCAAACTGAACAGAAGGGACACCGTTAGCAATGAAGATAAAGGAGCTTGGCAAGCAAGAGCATTGGTGAGAGAGTTCTCCAGGTAAAGGAGGAGTGATGATCATGGGTAAGTGGTTGTCTCTAAATATAGTGTGCTGAGCTTGTTTGGCGGTTCATGTATGGAGCTTTTTAAATGAGGCTGAGACACAAACCATTTCATACCTATCAAGCCTTAATCAGTGGACAAGTGGTACTCAGAAGGCCATGAAGAGCTCACTCCTAAGTGGGGAGCTTAGTAAATGGGGGAGTTTGGCAAGGGAGCTTGGAGGGGGTGTTTGAAGCAGGCAATATGAACTTGGCAGTCTTTAAACACTTCAACTAAACACAAAACCACCAGATTTATTAAAAAAAAAAAAAAACCCTCTATCAAGAAACTAATTAGCTGAACCAGTAAAAGAGAGATTGAAGGCAGAATCCCAGTAGCAGAGTAGTGGCTATCCTGTTTATTGCACCCAATGTAGTACCTGCCCTATAGACAGATGGTGTAAGTGTACATTCAATGCAGAGAGTGGGCTTTCCAGACCAAGGTGACTGAATTGGAGGAGCTGAGAGAAGCAGAGACACACACAGACAAGACCTTCTGGGACACAGTAGAACAATCCCACCCCTGGTCACCTCCTCTCTGCTGTTGAGGAGGGTGAAAGCCTCAGGGAAGGACAACATCCGACTGTAGCAGAGGGAAATTATCCCATAGCTGGGACTCTCTCTCCAGCTGATATTGTGGTATTCTCTTGCACTGAAGATAACTCTCCAGGACAGCAAATGCAAATTATTAGGAAAAGGCAGGTGTTAGTCATAAGGGATTTGATCATTAGAAACAGGAATCTGCATTTGCTACCACTGGGAGAACCGTATGGTGACTTGCCTGCCTGGTGTGAATGTTGAAGCTCTCTCGACACATCTGGATAGGCATATCTGTCATACTGATGAAGAGCTGGTGGTCATGTACATATAGGTACCAAAGACATAGGGAAGGATAGGAAGAAAGATCTGGAGGCTAAATTTAGGCTGCTAGGAAAGAGACTGAAATTCAGGACCTGAATGGCAACATTCTCTGAAATTATTCTAATTCTACACTCAGGACCACACAGACAAGCAGAACTGTTGGAGCTCAATACATGGATGAGACGATGGTATAGGGAGGAGAGGGTTTAGATTTATCAGGAAACGGGAAGCCTGGGTTCCACCTAGTCCAAAAGGGAACCAGTTTGACGACACCTAAAATCAAAAAGGTTGTAGAGCAGTTTTTAAAACTAAGAGCTGGGGAGATGCCGATGGGTGCTGAAAAGCACATGTATCAGACAGACATCCCTTGGGGAGGATCAAAAAATAGAGATTCTCTATGTCCAAGTAAAGAAGCGAGGATGGAAAATATGGGAAAGATCAGATGAGAAACAGTCAAATAATAATAAAAAAAGGCCCATTCAATCACATCAGGTAATGGCAATCAGGTAAATAGTAATCAGGTAAATAGTGACAAATTTTTGAAGTGCTTATTTATTTACAAATGCTAGAAGTCTAAAAAGGATGAACTAAAGTGCCTTGTATTGAGTGAAGATATAGATGTAATAGGCATCATAGAAACTTGGTGGCATGATGATAATCTATGGGACACAGTTATACCAGGGTACAAAATATATTGAAAGGATAGAACAGGATGTGAAAGAAAGCATATCAAATGAAGTAAAAACCTTAAGTATGCTAAACTGTTCCATAGAATCTTTAACGTGAATATAGTAACGTGAATATAGTAGTAGGGATATATTAATGACCACCTGATCCGAATATTGAAAATGACTGTGAAATGCTAAGTGAGATTAGAGAGGCTATAAAAATAAACTCTAGGGGGAATTCAACTATCCCCATATTGACTGAGTACATATCACCTCAGGATAGGATGCACACAAAGTTTCTTGACATCTTAAATGACTGCTGCTTGATACAGCTAGATCTGGAACCCACAAGGAGAGGCAATTCTTAATTTAGTCCTAAGGGGAGCACAGGATCTGGTCCAAGAGGTCAATACAGCTAGACCACTTGGAAATAGTGACCATAATACAATAAAATTTAGCAGCAGCTCAACACTATGGCATTTCATTGCAGAAAGGGGAAACCACACAAAAAATGTAGTTCAACAGAAATTTAAAAGATATAGTGGCAGAAATAAAATACCTGCAAAGACAGCATAATAGAGGCTCAACTTAAATGTATGTCCCAAATTCAACAAAGTAACAGAACCAAAAAAGTGGCACCCTGGCTTCATCACCAAGTTTAAAAAAAAAGAAGTGAGAGATAAAAAGGCATTGTTTAAAAAGTGGAAGTTGAAACCTTGTGAGGAAAATAAGAAGGAGCATAAACTATCAAATGAAGTGTAAAAATATAATAATGAAGGCCAAAAAAGGAATCTGAAGAACAGCTAACCAAAAACCTCAAAGTTAATAGCAAAACTTTTAAGCAAGTCATAATCAGGAAGTCTGCTACACAACCAGTGGCCCCATGGGATGATCAAGGTGCCAAAGGAGCACTCAAGGACAAAAAATAATAATAATAATAATTGCAGGGAAACTAAATGAATTATTTGCATTGATCTCCATGGCTGAGGATGTTCAGGAGATTTCCAAACCTGAGCCATTCTTTTTAGGTGACAATCTGAGAAACTGTCCCAGATTGAGGTATCATTAAAGGAGGTTATGGAACAAATTGGTGAACTTAACAGTAACAAGTCACGAGCACCAGATGGCATTCACCCAAGAGTTCTGACAGAACTCAAATATTGAATTGCAGGATTACTAACTGTGCTTTGTAACCTATGCTTTAAAGCATCTTCGGTACCAAATGACTAGAAGATAGCTAATGTGATGCCAATCTTTTTAAAAAGCTTTACAGGTGATCCTGGCAATTACAGAACAGTAAGTCTAATGTCAGTATCGCGCAAATTGGTTGAAACTATGGTAAAGACTAGAATTGTCAAAAACATAGATACACATAATTTGTTGGGGAAAGTCAACATGCTTTCTGTAAGGGGAAACAATGCCTTACTGGAGTTCTTTGAGGGGAGAGTTAAAAGACAGGAAATAAAGGGTAGGAATAAATGTTCAATTTTCAGAATGGAGAGAGGTAACTAGTGGTGTCCCGCAGCGGTCTGTATTGGGACCAATCCTATTCAACATATTCATAAAAGATCTGGAGAAAGAGGTACTCAGTGAGGTGGCAAAACTTGCAGATGATACAAAACTGCTCAAGATAGTTAAGATCAAAGCATACTTTCAAAAGGAGCTCACAAGACCAGGTGACAGGGCAACAAAATAGCAAATGAACTTTTAAGTTCATAAATGCAAAGTAATGCTCATTAGAAAACAGTCCCACTTATGTACAAAATGAAGACTAAATTAGCTATTACCACTCAAGAGAGAAATCTTGGAGTCATTGTGGATAATTCTCTGAAAACATGCACTTAATGTGCAGCAGCAGTCAAAAAAGCAAACAGAATGTTAGGAATAATTAAAAAGGAATAGCAAAGAAGACAGAATATCATATTGCCTCTGTATAAACCCATGGTACATACACATCTCGAATACCATTTACAGATGTGGTTGCTTCATTCCCCCCCCCCATTCAAAATCTCTTGCATTGGAAAAAGTTTAGAAGTGGACAAAAAAATGATTAGGGGTTTGGGACAGTTGCCATATGAAGAGAGGTTAAAAAGACTGGGACTTTTCAGTTTAGACAAGAGGAGACTAAGGGTGTGTGTGTGTGTGTATTAAAGAGAATTATAAAATCATGACAGGTGTAGAGAAAGGGAATAAGGAAAAGTTATTTACTTGTTCCCATAAAATAAGAACCTAGAGGTCACCAAATGAAATTAACAGGTAGCAGGTTTAAAAACAACTCTCTCTTCACACACCACACACTCAATTGTTGGAACTCCTTTCTAGTCCATGTTGTGGTGATCAGGACTTTTAATAGGGCTCAAAAAGGAACTATATAAATTCATGGAGGAGAGGTCCATCAAGGCTTAATAGCCAGAATGGGTAAGAATGGTGTTCCTAGCCTCTGTTTGTTAGGGGCTGGGAATGGGTGACAGGTGAGGGAATCACTTGATTACCTGTCTTGTTTATTCTCACTGCAGCACCTGGCAGTGGCCACTGTGGGAAGACAGGATACCGGGCTAGACGGACCTTTGGTCTGGCCCAGTATGGCCATTCTTATAATGAAAGGACAGAAACAGCATTGATCCTGAAGCATATTTTTTGCATCATTCAGTGGGGGCAACAGCAATAAGGCACTTAAACAGTAAATATAGCAACTAGTAAGTTAGCTACTACAGGAGAGCCATGTCCCACTCTAGGGGCCTCCTAAGCATCCAGACTGGTGGTCTTAAACTCAGTTGGTGGTGTTCTGCTTGTTTCCCCCACCCCTTAATCTATTCGCACACACACAGTTTTATCCATTTCCATCCCTCCTGGGCTATGTCTACACTGGCAGGTTCTTGCACAAGAATGGCTGTTCTCACTCAAGAACCCACAGAGCATCCACACTGCCCGCCCGCTGTTGCGCAATAAGTTTTACAGTACAGCGTCAGAAGACAGGGCTTCTTGCGCAAGAGTTACACTCTTTTCTAACAGGTATAAGTCCTCTTGCGGAAGAGGGTAGTGTGGACGCGCGGCAGGGGTTTCTTGTGCAAGAAAGCCCTATGGTTACAATGGCCATCAGAGCTTTCTTGAGCAAGAGAGCATCCACACTGCCATGGATGCTCTTGCACAAAAGCACATGGCAGTGTGGACGTGTTCTTGCACACGAGTTCTTGCACAAGAACCCTTATGCAAGAACTCACCAACATAGACACAGCCCTTGTGTTTTGCTTTATTAGGTTAACAAGCATTCAAAATAGAGTTTAAGGCCATCCATTCTCCTGGGTCTTTCCCTCCTGTTGTCTCACTCCCAAAGTTTCAAGTTTCTCTACTGGAACCAATTAGGTGAGAACTCCGCAGGGTCACTGGCTTCCTTCTTTCTGCTGTCACTGTGGAACCTGGCAACTCCTGCTCAGGAACAGTACTCCCTTAGTAATCAGAGTTTTCGACTGCAGGGCAAAGTCGGTGAGACTTTCCCACACCAGCCTTCTATACTCCCTATAAGCTCTCTAAGGACAGGGGCTGCCTCATGGAGCAGTTACTAAAATAACTGATTTTTAACATCCCTAGTAATTATATTGCATTATTTTGACAAATAAGCACATTTTTAACATGGCCACAGACTTTCCCCAGGGAGTATTTTAGAGCTGACTTGACAGATTTTTTTGCTCTTTGGCTACCTTGCAGCAACAAGAGGAACACAGCCTTATCTACCCATTCCAGCTGCTTTATGCTTCCCTACTTATAGAGAAAACACAGGCCCAATGCCGGAGGCTGCTAATGCAGCATTACTGTTGAGCCAAGAGGGGGGCAAGTATTACAAACCCTACAGGGGCCAACTACAGCAGCTCTGTTGCAACGAAGAGGCGCTACTATAGTGGGCGCCAAGTCCTGGATCAGCACAAGGCTTGCAGAGGACAACACGCTGAAGAGTCACGCAGCCGGCCCGGCCATTTCCAGGCACAAAGGAGGACTGGAAAGTTTGGGTGAAACCTGCCGTTCAAGGAGCCAGAGCTCGAGGCAGCGCTTGGGGGGGAAACAAATTCTGTAGCCCAGGCGCCTCGGTTTCCGTCCTGGGGCGGGAGAGGGGCCGCACAGCCCCCGCCTCATCAGCCGTGCGGGGGACGGAAGCAAGGAGGGAAAACGCGGGGCTCTGGCCCAAACCGTTATGCTCCGGGAGCCTCGCCTGACAAGAGGCCACGCCCCGCCCGCGGACAGGCGCCCCCGCTCCCCAGCTGCCGGTCTCGCGCCACCTGCCGAGAGCTCTGCCTGGGGAACTGACCGGCTCGCAGCCTCCGCTTCTCGCAGCGCCCCGGAAAAACGCAGCGAGTCTGCCGAGCTCAGACACTGCTGGAATAGCCCGAGCGCCCCACCCTGTTGACTCCTACCCAGAGACTGGAGGCAGCCGCTTCCTGCGGATGATTGAACAGCTGCCCGGACGCCGTCCAGAGGTCAGGGGCAGCGGACATTGGTAGGGCGACAAGAGGAGTCTGAGCATGATTGGCGGCTCCTCGCCCTAACAGCCCCCAGTCCTGTGGCAGCCCCTCATCTGAAGCAGTGGGTTTTGCCCGCAAAAGGTCATGCTACTTACTCTCTTTCTCTAGACATCGTCTCTGAAGTCCCACAGGACTATTGGTTGTTTTTAAAGTTACAGACTAACAGAGCTACCCCCTCTGAGACTGGAAGACTAACAGTGTCTCTACACAGCTCCCTAAACTCCAAATTGCAGATCTTATCTCAAATTGATTTTGAAATTTAGCACATCTACACGGTGCCAAATTTCAAAATAACATACTATTTCATCTAACCAAACACATGTAATAATCCAGGCCTTCATTACCTCAGACCTGAGCCTCCCCCTCTTTTCTGAGTTACCCCTTGCCACACAGAATTTCACTGGTCTATTATTAAAGGACCACCCAATCCCCATCAAATTACCTAGCATATGTTTTCAATTCCTGTTGGAGGAAAGTCAAGACAGAGGCCGGAGACCTGATGAACCGAACTTTAATACACAGCGGTGTAGAGAAATCACAAGGGGATTTCTACTGGACACAGCCAGGGGAACTCTTTTATACACCAGCGCAGTAAACAACCACTACCTGACATGCCAAACCTTATTGCTGGGCAGGATACAGCAGCTATCATGTTTGGCTGAGAGCCAAACATGTTACAGTTTTTTCTTTTCCCGCCTAAACATGCTTATCCTGCCCCCACTCAGTATTCCCCTTTGACCTGCCTCCACTTATGTTAGGAGCCTGCTTCCACAGAATCAACTCAATTCCTAATCATACACTGTCAGATTGTGGGCCTACAGAAACTATTTCTAAATCAGGCCCAATAGATGTAACATGGCTTCCTGGATAGTTGTGTAATATAAGATATAACATACTGTATAGGCAGATAAACACCATTCCTTTATCTTCAACAGTTGCGCAAAAGTCAACTTGTATAAAATTACTATCGGCATGTACATCAGATGGACTTTCATGCTGAGTGTAGTTAACAAATCTCTCATATCTATATTTTGGAGTGCATCAGTCTGTCTGTGAATCCATTTCTTCAAGACTCCCCCTAAACCACAAGAACTAGTTTACCAAAAGACCGTCAAATTTGATATGCAGCTTCCTTTTTCCCTAACTGAAACCAAAGTCACGGTTTGGTTGTGCCTGGAAAACAGGAAATGCTGGGAACGGGACTGTTTTAAAGGGAGGGGACAGAGACCAGAAGGACACAAAAGGGAGTGGCACAGAGAAGAAGGATGAGATTCTGAGAGTGGCTACAGGGAGCAGCTGCAGCTCAAAGAGAGTGGTCAGCAGGGCTGGGGCTCTGCCATCTTGCCTGTCTCCAGACTGGCTCCTGTTGTGGCAAGCCTTGGCCAGGCCCCCTCTTCTCTCCACCTTCTTTCTTTGTAGTTTCTCCCTCACCTCAGCTATCAGTAGGAGCTGATAGATATGTCGTGGGGGGCCTCTGCTGCCTGGCCTCTGCGTGGAGAACCTCCTTTTTCCATCTTCTTGGGGGACTGTTGCTCCCCCTGGGACAGAGAGGTAAGGGGGCTGCTTTAGGGCAATGCCTGGGGCCCTCTCTCCCCACAGCTTTCTCTGTGGTAGGGGAGTGGGGGAAGTTTGTAAGGGGCCCTCTCTCCATCTGGGTTCCTGGGGTGGTTGGTGTAGTTTTTTTATGTGGAGTGCTGGAGGTGGTTCCCTCCCACATACACACACATCCCTGCTGTTGCTGCTGCTGCTCCCTCCCCCGGCCTCAGTTGCTGCAAGGGCCTTTTTCCATTCTTGGCCCCATTGCTTGTTGTCCCCCCTCCATTTGCTCTGGTTGGTCCTGCAGCAGGTGCTATGGACCTGCTACTCAGGCGCCATGGGCACACCTGCTCTCCTCCCTCCCCCAACAGTGTCTAGCTGCCCTTCTCCCCCCCCTTCTTCTAGCAACAGACCCTTCCCCCCCTTCTTCTAGCAGCAGACCCTTTCTCACTGCCTGCCCTCCCTCTCCACTTCTTTCCCCCCTTTCTATGTGCCCATGCCCCCCCCTTTATTTTATTTTGTTTGGCATCTGAGCCTCCCCTTCTTTTCTGAGTTACCCCTTGCCACACAGGATTTCACTTACCCCATGTTGCTAATATAATTTACCCCCTCATCTTTCCAGTGCAGCCCAAGGAGCAGGTCTTTCCTTCCTGTGCTGGAAGTTGTACCTCTTGTCTTTCTACCCCCCTCCTTTCTGTATTGCTTCCCTTCCACTCTGCTTCCAGCCTGGGGTGAGGGAGTGCTGAACCTTCCTCTTCCCCTTGCTCCCTCCCCTGAGACTTTTCCCCCTCCCCCAATTGCTGTTCCTGTCCTTCCCTCCCCACCTAGGACAACAGTGGAGGAGCTGTCATGTGATACCCCTGTCACTCTCTCCCGCACCTGTTCTTCCATCTACCTCTGTAAATGCTGTCCCCTCTGAGGCTGCCAGGCTACCCACTCATACAATGGAAGCAGTGGGCATGGATGGGGACTCCGGGACCTCCACTGCTCATGCTGTGGCACCTTCTGCCAGTGTCACCATTAAGAAGCCCCTCCTGAAGGGCAGGAAGGGCCAGGGGACCAAGAAGAGCAAGAGCTCCACCTGGAAGGCAAACCCCCCCATGCTGTAGCCCTGGTGTCAACCACAGCTTCCCCTCTTTCCTGCCCCTCTGTTCCCTCCACCAGCTCTTGGGGAGTGGGGGGAAAGAGACATTCTAGCTTCCAGGGCATATGCCCAGCTAGCTGCCACCTCCCCCCTCCGCCCCTGCCACCTCTCAATCCACGCAAGCCACCTCCTGGAATTTCATTCCTGACAGACATGGCCCCTTTCCCACCCCGACCAAGAGGCATGGAGTCCATTGCCTCCTGGTGTTGGCCTCACCCCACGTAGAGACCTATGTGAGGACACTGGAACATGTGGTGGGGTCCGTGGCCATAGTGGCGGCCTCTAGGATGTTTGGGAAGGTTCTAGTCTTTCTGGCATCTGAAGCCGCCACCCAGGAGATGGTAGAGAGGTTTGGTGGTGGGGGAAGTCCACATTCCATAGGAGCCTCTGCAGGACCTGGGCATATGGGTGGTGTTTTCTTCCCTTCCTCCCCAATGCCACCCTACTGCCATTGCTCTCCGCCCTGGGGAGGCCCTTGTCAGTCCTGGGTCATTTTCCTCTGTGCTGCAAGGATCCTGCCCTCTACCATGTCCACTCCTGTTGGCAGGTCCAAATCCAACTGCTGCTGGCATGGCATACTGGAGAATTTCTGATGCCCCATCAAGAGGCCCAGTACTGGGTATACTACAGTGTGGGGGAGGCCCGGTGCTTTCTCTGCCGAGTGATGGAGCACATCTGAAGGGATTGTCCCCTGGTTTGGCACCTGCAGCTCCCACTGGCCAAGACTAGGGAACTATGGCCAGTGGGAGCTGAGGGGGAAGTAGTGGCATACATGACCTCTAGGGGCTACAGGGTACATTGGCCTCTTCCCAGAGTGGTGTGGGGCCGGGGCAGGAAGGGAGCCTGCCTTAGTCTTGCTGCACTGCCAACCAGGAACTGCTTGTAGTAAGTGCCTCCTGACAAGAAGTTACACCCTATTTTCTAGATGCCTCCCATAACCAGCACCCCATACCCTCCTATACCCCAAGCCCAGGCCTGAGCCCCTTCCCAGGGTTAGCACCCCAAACTCCTTCCTGCACTCCAGTCCCTGAACCCAGCCTTGACCCCCACTCAGAGCCAGCACCTTGTACTCGTTTCTGCATCTCAACACTCTTCCCCAGCCCAGACCCTCCTCCTGCATCCAACCCCCCTCCCAGAGCTTCCACCCATCACCCCCTCCTTTACCCCAAACCACCTGCCCCGGGCTCAGTCCAGACCATCCTCTGACACTGCAAACCCCTTGGCCTCTGTCCAGAGCCTGCATTCCCTCCTGAAACCCAACCTTCTGCCCTGGCCCAATGAAAGTGCATGAGGGTGGGGGAAGAGTGAGCAGGGCAGGGCTTCAGGGAAGGGGCAGGGTAGACCCTGGGTTGCCCTTAAACACCAAAAGTTATTTGGGGCATAAAAAGGTTGGAGACGACTGACCTAGACTGTCCCTGAGAGCTGTTTAACTTGTGCTTAAAAACCACCAGTGACAGAGATTTCACAACCTCCCATGGAAGCCTGTTCCACTGCTTAACTATCATTAGCTAAATTTTTCTTAATAACTGCAGATAGTCCCCGATTTACGAACAAGTTATGTACCAAGCACTTGGTCGTAACTCGATCTGTTCGTAAGTCGGACCCCATTCATTTCAATGTGACGGCACAGTTCGTAAGCATGAATCGCGTTCATAACTTGGGGCCGCGCTTAATGGGAGGTTGGTCGTAAGGACGAACGGTGGTAAATTGATGCGTTCGTAACTTGGGACTACCTGTAATCTAAATCCCCTGGCTGCAGAATAAATTGATTACAGCTTGTCCTATATTCAGAGGCACTGGAAAACAAACTGATGACCTTAGTGTTTATAACAACCTTTAACATATCTGAAGATTGAGATCAGATTCCCCCTCCATTACTTTAAGCAATGCTAAACATGCCCAATTTTTGTAACTTTTCCTGTATGGATCAGCTTTTCTAAACCTGTAAAAATTGGTGTTGGTCTCCTCTGGCCTTTGTCCAATTTACCCACATCTTTTCCAAAACTGGAGCTATTAATTAGCCATTTTTAAATTAATTTAATGTGGGCCATATTGATATAGCAATGTTTTAGTTTCTTAACTCTAAGGCTATGTCTAGACTACATTCCTCTTTTGAAAGAGGAGTGTAAATGAGGCAAATTGAAAGTCCAAATGAAGCATGGATTTAAATATCCCACGCTTCATTTGCATATTCATGTCTGAGCAATTTTTTGAAAAAGGGTTTTTTGAAAGTGAAAGCACAGTCTAGACAGGGTTCTTTTGGAAAAAAAACCTTTTTCGAAAGAACCTGTACTCATTTTTTTACTTTTGAATAGTCGATTAACCTCATGAATTCTTATTGGTTACTCTCAGCTATTCTATAGTCCCTGAGGGTGAGGCTGGCAGCCAATGTGCTCCGGCCCCACTCCTGAGGAGCCCCCTGCCACTCTGTGCTGCTGCCTCTGTTCAGAGGCAGCTGTGTGGGGTGCCAGGTGGGTACTGAACCGTGATGGGTGCCAGTTGAAAAACCAGGTCCCCTCGCTGATCAGCTGCCTGCTACCACCTCTGATGCAGAGACAGCAGTCCTTGTCCAGGGTGGGTCTGAGCTCCCAGACCTGGTGCGAGTCGCAACTGAGCCAGTCTGCTTGCCCGCCTGGCTTCTAATACACTTTAAATGCAGAGGCATAGTGGGGGTAGGTCCCAGACCCAACGCAAGCCTGGACTGAGCCATGCTGCTGACCAGCCTGCTAAAAAATGTACTGGCAAGGGCAGAGAGGGGAAGGAGAATGCATGTAGTCTATAACATTAACCTATAAGCTTTTGCTTATCAGTTAATCGACTTCACTATTATAAGCTAGTCTGTCTAAGGTAATACATTTATATGTGGGGAAAGGAATCCTGCCTCTGGAGTTCAGTCTTGCTTGCCAACAAAAATAGCGTGGTTCTATTGTGCAAGGACAGAACAGTGCATAGAGTGCAATCCACTTGTTTGCCATGAAGCTCAGTTCAAAGGGGGCAGTAGTGTGGGGAGGGATCCTTCTGCCATCCCTCTTGATATCACTTCCTGCAGGAGGAGGAAGTATTTAAATCAGGCCTGGGCAAAATATGGCCTCCGGGCAGCATCCGGCCTGCAGAGGCAGCAGGAAGCCCCAGGCAGGCTCCCCAGCTTGCCCTGCAGCCATGCAGAAATGTGGCTGAAGGGCTCCATTTCTGTTTTGGAACTGGAGGGAAATGGGGAGTTTTAGAAGCCACCCCCAACATATTCTCATTCGCCAGTTTCTGGCAGAAATCAGCCAATGCGAGTTGCTTCTTAGAATAAAAGGCAGCTATGAAGAATCATGCCCCCCTCTCCTGGGCTCAGTTATTCATGAAGCACAGGGCCAGGCAAGTGGGCAGGCAGGCTGGCTGGGAAACATTTTAAGCTCTGCAGGCAGGCAGGCTAGTTTGGCAGCTGACAAGTAAGTCTGTTGGCCACAGCCTGCTTCTGGCACCCCAGCCCTCTCCTGCCCCACTCAACATACCCAAACCCTCTGTCCCCCTCTTACACCCATACCCAGATCTGGCACCCTTATCTCCTGCCCCAGATCACAATCCCCTCCTACCCAACATCACATCCCAAACTCCTGCACTCCAATCCCATGCAGAACAGCAAAACACAGAGGCTACGTATATACTGTGCATTGTTGTGCAAGAAGATATGCAAATTAGGCATGGGGATGAATATCGCTGTGCCTCATTTGCATACCTAATGAGCTGCCATTTTGCAGAAGGGGATTTTGTCTACACTGCTCCTTATTGCGCAAAAAAACCCCTCTTGCACAGAAGCCATTCTTCCTGAAAATAAGCGGCAGAATAGACGTAGCCAGATAGATTTAATACCTGAGAAAGATGAAGGGAAAGGTTAACAGACTCAGGAGACCCTGCTTAAACTGTAAGCTCTGTCAAAGACTTCCTGAGCAATCTTGGACAAGGCTCTTAGGCCAAGATCAACAAAGGTGTGTAAATCCTGTTATGGCTCCACTGTGAGCCACAAAACTGACACCATGCCTCCTAGGGGCCTAAGTTTTGGGAAGAGACCCTTTTGGCTCATTGGTTGGTGCACTCTGCTAAAGTGTGGGAGACTTAGGTTCAATTCATGCCTCTTTGCCAGATAGGGGAAAGGAACTGAAAGGAGTCTGAGAAGAATGCTTTAATCCCTGAGCTATAGGATTTTCTGATGTGGGGCTCTTTCTAGTCTCTCAGGTTCAGGCTATTCCACTGTGGATAAATAATGAAAGAATGATTGGAGCAGAGGAACTGGATTCAGGGTGCTTCCTACCTTCCATGTGAATGTCCCACCACCAAACTGCAGAATGTCTCTCTCTGGCCCAATGTCTAAGTAAGTATTTATACACAATGCAACAGACACTGAACCATAGAGATTTCCTTTAGCCTGAATCTCCCACCTCCTAGCCAAGCACTCTACCTCCCTCCCCTGTCTGTTTTGTGTGGAGTAAGGCATGCATCTAACGCATTCCCACAAGAATCATCTTAGGCACCTAAGCTATCTGACTCCAGACAGCAGGTTGCCATTTGTGGATCACTAAACAGAGCTAGGCACCTGCCTCCAAAAGTGGGTCAGGGCTTCTCTCTCATCCACCTGCCTGCATCTCCTCTTGGCTAGCTTAGGTAACTCCCTGCCTTGTGTATTGTCTCTTCTGGATTGCATTATAACACACCTTACTCTTCCCATTCTTTGTATAGAGAGTCTCAGCACCTAACTTGGCTCAGTGGATTGTAGCAATGCTCCTATGATTTTCTTAGCATGCAAAGGTATGTTTGTTGACCTACTCATAAACCTAACTGAATGCTTAACATGGCTTTAATTAAATTACCCACAGCTGTAAGTTTAAAATGCACAGTACTTACCAATGGCACAAGCAAGGTTTTCTCAGCAGTGGAACTATTTCTATGCTGCAGACTGCAATGCTAGGGCAGGGCCAATACTTACCTGACCTTCATTGGGTTTTCAGTGTAGGGAAAGGCACGTGAAACAGTCTCTGAGAGTGGAGTCAGTACTGGGTACAGAAGCTGTTGGGAGTGGAAATTGGTGTGGTCATGACACATGTTGACACTGACCCACTGGGCTGGATGGCATGCTGAGTTAAGTCATGGAGTGGCGCTCCCTCCTTCTTGACTCTCTGTGCCACCTGACTTGGGCCTACTGCATGGGCCTGGCATGAGCTGCCCATAGCTCACCAAACATTCCTCCACAACTCTCTAGGAGGTGTATTCCCCAGTTTAACTAAGGAGGATATGCTAGAGTTATAAAATCACAGTTGGTGTGGAGAAAGTAAATAAGGAAGTGTTATTTGCACCTCAGAACACAAGAACTAGGAGTCACCAAATGAAATTAATAAATAGCAGGTTTAAACCATGCAAAAGGAAATATTTCTTCACATTTAACCTGTGGAACTCTTTGTTGGAGGATGTTGTGAAGAGTTAAAAAAAGAGAACTAGACTAGTTCCTGGAGGATAGGTCCAT
Organism: Pelodiscus sinensis; assembly: GCF_052426305.1. NCBI lineage: Eukaryota > Metazoa > Chordata > Testudines > Trionychidae > Pelodiscus > Pelodiscus sinensis. The sequence continues at coordinate 87,791,649 of NC_143056.1, read as the reverse complement.
CCGTAGTTATTAGGATGGGTGTAAAACATACTCTGGAATGTCCCTAGCCTCTGTTTTCCAGAATCTGGAAATCAGTGATAGGGATAGATTGCTTGATGATTACCAGTTCTGTTCATTCCCTGTGAAGCACCTGGCATCAGCTGCTATCAGAAGACAGAATACTAACCACTGGTCTGAGGCGGTATGGCCATTGTTATGTATGTCCAGGGCGAGATAGACTCTATACTGCCCCATTTGACCTATGTAGCTTTATCAAATTTCTGTGTGATACACTTTTAAATGTAAAATGAATCCCAGCCTATGTTGTGAGGCAATACAAAATGGCTATCGCCCAGCATAAGCTTTCTCTGATGGAGCTCGTGGGATCCACCTTATGGTCACCAGGTTCAGCCAATTCACAGACACACAAAAATATAAATATGGAGTGGTATTACATTGCAGGGCTTACTAGAGTGATTATTTACATAGACAGCCTGGATACCAAGGAGATTGCATGTGTTAACCCAAAACAGACTGCATACAGCATATCTAAGCTTCTGAATACTTCAGGCCAGAGTCCAATAGATAAAGGCTCTCAGCCCAGGCAGATTTCACTCCTCCCTGGAATGTAGGGTTCCTTCTGTAGCCCAAACTATTGCATTTTAAAGACCTGCTTTGCTAATGAGGCTCAGGTGTCATTTCCTACCTTCAAGCCTGATTTCTCTGTGTTCAGCCAAAAAATTGTTTTAAAAAAGTATTTTTTTCTCCTTTACTATACTAGGCAAGTAAAACTTCTTCCTCTTGGAAATGAGGAGTTGTGCCTCACCTGGCAGAAGGTGGAATTCCTACTATGTGAGGTGACAAGAACATTTTTCCATAGGTCTGGCATCATAGGATTTGAACTAGAATCCCTTTCATTTGGCTTCGCTGGGAACATACAATGGACTGTTTCTGCTCTTGACTCTGTGTTTATTAAGGGCGAGGAAAATTGTTTATTTAAAAAGAATGTCATGGAATTGCTTTCTGTTTGGAAGCAGGAAGGTACTAAAAAACAAGTGAGAGTAGGGCCTTGGAACACAGGCTGATGATGCCATGAGTTTGCAAATGGAAATGTAGCTAAGTCTCTTTCCTTGGAAAGGAAAAAATTATGCAGAAGCAGAAAATAGCTCTAAAAAGAAAGGAAAGCAGGTTTGTTCCAAGAGAAGCAAGATAATTAGAGGCTTGCTTCTGGCCTTTTGTATATATTTCATATAGATTTCGTTTGAAGTCCAATATGTACATTGTGTTGCTAACTGGGACCTAAATGAAATGGCTGATAACTAAAATAGTAACAGCAATTAACAAAAATGTTGTTACCTGAATCAGTTATGAATTGAAACCAGTATATTCAGCATGAAAGAAAAAGATTAAATTATGAACTAAAAAGAACAGAGGGAGGATTTGGTTTAGAAAGCCAATGATTCATGTAATGTAGGGATGAAAAACACCTATGAATCATCTAGCCTACTGTCCCTTGCAGGGTAGGATTGTTCTCTCGTCTATTGTATATTGTATTGTTAGTTTACCCCTACAAAAAAGAGGTAGTTTGAAACCTGAAGTTAGATTAGAAACCCTCACCATTTCCTAATGAAATAGCCCTTCCTGGCCCACCTAACAGCTCTGGACACATTGATTGATTGGATTGATTGAATGTAGTCTCTACTTCCTTGTGATGTAAGACTAGGTTTCTCATTTCTTACCATAAGATTATTTTGAACTATAACAAGCATTCTGGTAAATAACCATACTTAACTCGCAGTTTTGTTTATTTTTGTCCTTTTTTATTAATGAAAAACCACGGTCACCACTCATGTTCAGAGTGATCAGATAAATACCAGACTATCATAATAGCTTGAATCATTTTGGCCAAATGAAACTAAAATCAAACAGTCATATGTTCTATATAGAATGATACGGTATCTTCATCTGGCCCTAGCTATGGCAGCAAAGCAGCAGTGTATAAGACCAATCATCATAGGAGACTCTGGTTACCACAGACCATGCATCTCAGAAATAAAAATATCTTTGGTAACTGACCCCCTTCCCTGCAGCAAGTAGGTAGTATACCCCTAAGGAAGCAGAAGAAGATTTGATATTACAGAGTACAAATTAAAAGCAGGGCCACCAAATATAGTAAAAGCACCTACACCTATGCCCATCACTTAGTAAGACAGTACAACTGGCAGCAAGATGAAGGCTGTGTCAAAAGCTATCTTTCTATATATAGAATGCGCATTTTTCATTCAATACATGTTTATTAGCAGCAATAATAAAATATTGGCAGTTATAAATGTTGCACAAAAGTTCTACAAGTCTTTCTGGAACATCCACATTTAGAAGCTGGAAGAGTTAGTTGCATTTGCTGAATCTGTTTTCAAGCAGAAAATATATAAAGCATATCCAAACTGAAAATTCTGCTTTTAAACTCTTAACTGTTTTTCAGACAAAAATATCAGGTTGAAGCCAAAAGATTTCACACAACTCTGAATATACAAAGTTAACTGCTGTGCAAAGAAGCTGTTCAGCTTAAATTTTTGTTGTGAAAGCCACCATGAGCAAAAGATAAAATTTACACAAGATGTTGAAGCAGCACATACATGTACCTACATGTTCATAGAACTCTACAGAGAGGCAAGGCATTCCTCATGTACTTCAAATGCACCTCAATTTAATTTTCAGTTGTAACACACTCAAAATATTTTCCCCAAAATAATGCAATTTCAGTGGCTACATAATTTATTTCCAATCACAGCTAATCATATTTCAACAAGAACTAGGATTTCAGCTATGTTAATAAGATCATAAATTGTATTTTGAAACAGCAGGAGAATTCACTGGATAATATGGATTCACTGAAGGCTAATAAAACATATTGAACAAGAGAGAAAAACATAACTGCAAATTCATAGAGCGTTGAGAAATTACAATTTTTAGCAATTAATATGTATTTTCCCATTCCTCCCCCTTATATACAGATTTTTCTAAAAGATGACATTTTCCTCCAACTGAGGCAACACAAAATGTTCTTTCTGACTGATCATACACAATATGCCTCTCTTTCCAGAGAGCTCTGGATAGTAATTTATCCAATAGAGAACATTTTGTGAATCATGATTTATAAATCAGAGGACAAAATACTTCACCACACTATTGGTAGAGATCTAGGAAAATATTTAGCAATACAAACAGAAAAATATTTCTTTTTGTTTCGAGATTAAAAGAGTATCCAGATCATGGTCATCACAGTCACAATGCTGAAGGCTGTTTTACTAACCACTGTGGCTGGACCCTTGTTGCAAAAGTCCTTTTGGCAGCAGAAGAAATGAAAGTTGTCAACACCAAAATCATCAGCAATCTCATTCATGTTGCATCGGGCGTGTTTCCAGCAGGTATAGGTTTTCAAATTATCTTTCCAAAAAAAGTAAAAAATAGAAAAAATCAGAAGCAGGATATTAATCATAAAATTGGAAGGAACCTTGAAAGGTCATCAAGTCAAGTCCCCTGCTATCATGGCCAGACCAAGCACTATCTAGTCTGTTCCTGACAGATGTTTGTCTAACCTGTTTGTAAAATCTCCATCATTGAAGATTAAGATCTCCCTAGCCAATTTATTCCAGTACTTAACCACCTGGTTTTTCCAAATGACCAATCTTTTTTTTTTAATAAAGTACCCCCTTTGAAAAACAGTATAAGTACTCCCAGTTCCTGAAGTTTTCAGACACAAAATTTTTTTCTACCATTGCAACACATTTGTTTAAACAACTTAATCGTAGTCGGACGGGCGATGAAATTTTTGGGTGTAAAAAGTACAGAAATAATAAAGCACTATAAAACTTAAAACAAAAATTCAGTTTTCTCCAAATTTCAGTTGTGTTGACATACCCCCTCCCAGACTTCTCTCGAGTACCCTTGAGGGTACTCCTACCACTGGTTAAGAAACACTGGTCTAATCTAAACCTCCTTTGCTGCAATTTAAGCCCATTGCTTCTTGTCCTATCATCAAGAATGAAGGAGAATAATTTTTCTCCTTCCTTTGTGTAACAACATTTTAGTACTTGAAAGCTCCTGTATCCCCTCTCGATCTTCTCTTTTCCACACTAAACAAACCCAGTTATTTTAATCTTCCCTCACAGATTATGTTTTCTGGACCTTAAATCATGTTTTTGTTGCTCTTCTCTGGACCTTCTCCAATTTGTCCATCTATTTCCTGAAATGTGGTATCCAGAATTGGACACAATACTCCAGCTGAGGCCTAATCAACACAGAGCAGAGTGAAAGAATTACTTCTCATGTTTTGCTCACAACACTCTTGTTAATGCATCCCAGAATCTAGTTTGCTTTTTTTGCAGCAGTATCACACTGTTGACTCATGTTTAACTTGTCATCCACTATGACCCCTAGATCCTTTTCTGCAGTACTCATTTCCCTTTTGTATGTGTAAAACTGATTATTTCTTCCTAAGTGGAGTACTTTGCATTTGTCCTTATTGACTTTCCTCCTATTTACCTCAGATGATTTCTCCAGTTTGTCCAGATCATCCTGAATTATAATTCTATCACCCTAAGCACTTGTTAGCCCTCCCAGATTGGTATCATCCACAAACTTTATTAGTATTCTCTCTCTGACATTATCTACATCATTGATGAAGATATTAAACAGAACTGGTCCCAAAACTGATTCCTATGGAACCCTACTTGTTATGGCATTCCAGCATGACTGCAAATCATAACTACTCTCAGAGAACAGTTACCCAACCAATTATGCACCCACCTTACGATAGCCCCATCCAGATTGTATTTCCCTAGTTTATTAATGAGAAAGTCATGCAAGACTATATCAAATGCTTTGCCATAGTCTAAGTATACCAGATCTACTGGTTTCCCCTTATCCACAAGGCTTGTTATCCTAACAGGGAAAGCTGTCAGGCTGGTCTGATATGATTTGTTCTTTACAAATCCATGCCGACTGTTACTTATCACCTTATCTTCCAGATGGATTCCTTAATTATTTTCCTATTTTAACTTCTGAACCTACCTAATTTTCATACTGGAATGTTTGCTTCTCTACAGAAAGAAGAAAGACTGCTCTAGTCTAAACATACCCAATTCTTGTTGTTCAAGCTCCTTTCAACATGTTCCTTTGCTCTTCTCTGAGCGTGCACTATAAATATGCGGATGGGAACACAACATGTGAGGTGACAATGGGCGTATCTTCAGCTCAGTAGTAGCTTGAGACATGAGCAATCAGTGAAGGGAGGGCTGGGGGAGGCAAACCCCCAGCCCCAACCCCACCCGCTGTCCTGCCCCTTCCACTGAGGCCCTCCCCCCCGGACCCAAGCCTCCTTCCCACCATGAGGATGTCAGCCAGCATACCGTAGGCGCGCCCCCGCACCACCATGAGGAGGAGGAGAGTGTGGGTGGGTGCACACACACTCACCCCAGCCTCCCTGGCCCCTGAGCACAGGGAGGGAGGGCAGCGAGTGGCTCCAGCCTCCACCCTCTGAGTGCTCCAGAGCCAGGGTCCCTGAGGGAAGCAATGCTCCATCCCCAGAACACCTACAGTAGGCATTCTGGGGGTGGAGTGTAGGCAGGGCCAGGCTAGCAGTTTGCCAAGGCAATGCCTTCCCTTGCTTAGCATACCAGCTGTCCATAGCTTGAGATATGACTCTAGTATTCCCTCTAACTTAATGTCTACATGCAAATCTCTAGCTTAGCTGAAATAGTGAGTGAAATAGTGAAAACTTGAGCTAGATGGTTATCAGGGCTCTGCATTCAAACTCAAGCGCTGCTGTCCCTCAAGCTAATAATGCAGTGGGGATGCAGTTACGTTGTGTTAGCAAAACTCATAAGCTGCACGTAGTGACTGGATTAGTAGCTGGAGTGTTCTTTTAAAGGGAAATCTGGGATAAACTATTCATTGCTGGATAGTGCCCAGTTCGTGCTTAGTTCTCATCACAGCTTCAACAGGTTAATGAAAAATACTAATACTGTCTCTTTCAGGGTGTACCAGTGAAGTTTCCTTCATGCTCATGAATTCACGGCAATGCAGCTTTAATATTTTTTGGCAATGATGGAACCAAGAGGCATTTAAAGAGTTCCCATTATCACAAGACACCATTCCTGTTTTGGAGAAAAAGAATGAAATGGGGGCAGGGAAGAGGGAGTGTGTGTGGTGGAATCTAAGGATAGTAGAAACATATTTCAGTCTGGCAGTCTTTGTTTTTACAAAAGAAGTTAGTGCAACTTCCTCATGTAAATAGTACCTAATTCACAAAGGCAAAATGTTCAGCTGATGTGAAAGAATACATGGAAACTCGTGTATGGCTTATTTCAATTTTAGTTTTCTAAAAATATACAAGATTTTCTACATAGCCTTTTGCATTGCTTTAATTGATTCAATTTCAAATTTCAAATACAGTTAAGATGGGGCTTGTCTACATGAGAAAGTCACACTTAGTTAAAGGCTCCATTTACAGCTTACCACATGATATCCCAGCCAGTCTTGTAAGAATTCTAACATACAAAACATAAGAGGCAAAGCCACCATTTGGTTTGGTTTGAGCACTATGGGATCTCTGACTAAGAAGGCTGTTGTTTACGCAAGAGTCTGTAACCTTTAAAAAGTTAGATGTGGAGTAAAACCAGATCCAAAAAAAAACAAAAAAAACCACCTTGTAGTCACTGGCTTCTTTTAGTTTATGCTTAAAGAAATAATTGTAGACTAACTTGCTCCAATGAAGTCCACATTGATAGCACACTTAGACCATGTCTTCACTAAATGGAAGATTAATGCTGCTGTGATCGATCTTCCGGAATTCAATTTAGCCTGTCTAGTTAAGACCTGCTAAATCAAACTGAGGGCACCCCCTTCAGCAGCTAACCGATACTCCTGCTCCTGTGAGGAATAAGGGAAGCCAATGGGAGTGTTTGCTCCTGTTGGCCTTCCACTGTGGGAGCAGTGGGGAAACTCGAATCAAGTTATGTCGACTTCAGCTACATAATTAGTAGAATTGCATATATTGAACTAGCCTTGCCCTTTAACGCAGGCCTTACTGAGTATGTAGTTCTGTGCAGTTTGACCAGCTGCTTCGGTTCTTAGCTTCTTTATCAGGAAGAACATTCTATCCCTTAACAATCCTCTCTTTTCTGAAGGACTATCATTTATAAGAGCTTAACCATTTATGCTTTCCTAGCATTCTCTTAGCATTTCTCTGACTACTAGAAAGTATAAATCATATAATGGAAAAATATGATTAAGGCCAGAAAACAGACATTCTTCCTATATGGTTTCCTACAATTCCTCATTCCTTGCTGTTTCTCAGAAAAAGTGAAATGTTCGTGTTATCTACATTGAATATTAAACATGTGTTAAAAAACCCAACCTTGTTCCTCAGGCAGATTCATGTTTTCGGGTCTAACTTCTACAGCTAGATTATATATATTTGGCATTTTGCTATTCTTCAGTGAAAAGCGTGTACCCAATATTCTAGGTGCCCATGACAATTTTTGAAAGACATAAGTAGATATGACATTCTGGTGTCAAAAAAATTGTTAATTTTTTTGAAAAATGCTTCAGTTCTAAATTTTTGACCATAAGTTTATTTTAATATAAGCTGTATTTATGATGAGAAGAAATTATGTGAAGTACACTTTATTCACTAGAGTTTTATGCAACCTTGCTGTTAATTCATTCACTTGAACAACTTCAATTTGTTTTATTTACCTGGATATAAGACAAATGTGTGTATCTGATGTACAATACTGCTGTCTAGCTTCATCAGGTGCTCAAAACACCAAAATGTACTGATGGTTATTATCAGGGCTTGACAAATGCACTCGCCCGCTCGCCCGTGGTGAGTAGATTTTGCCAGCTGGCGAGTGCAGGGGCGGACTGGCCCAGTGGGCAGTTGTGATGGGCTGGCCGAAGCCCGCACTACGGGCGGTGCTGCCCCATCCAATCCGCCAGCCGGTGGAGGAGCAGAGCACTGCTGGGGAGGGGAAACTGCGGCCATTGTCAGCACTGGGCTGCCTGCGTGCAGCTGTGGCGCGAGGAGGCGGGGCATCGGCAGACGCCAGGACGCTGGTGTGATGTGGTCCGGCCTGGCCAATTTTAAAGGGCTGCAGCAACTCGGCTCTGGCTGCATGTCCCTGCAAGCTGGCTGCAGCACGCAGTGGAGCCAGGCCCCGCCTTGCCAACTCCAGTCCTGCTACGGCCCCAGCCCCAACCCCTCGCCAGCGAGAGACCGCTCCCAGCCGACCGCCCGGCTCACTGCGCCCGCCCCGCGCCCCATCTGGCTCCTGCCACCCATTCCCCACGCTGCCCCTGCACCCCAGATCCCCTGCTCTCCCTCTGGTTCTGCGCCACCCTTGCACCCCGCACTCTGCTCCCCCCAATCCCTGCTCCCCCCTCCAGCTCTGTGCTGCCCATTCCCTGCACTGCCCCTAGACCCCGATCCCTCTGCCCCTCCCGTTCCCTGCGTCCCATTCCCCGGGCCTCCACTGCACCCCGTACACTGCTCCCTCCGATCCCTGTGTCCCTCTGCCTCCATGCCTCCTGTTCCCCGCGCCACCCCTGTCCCATTTCCCCCACACACACACTGTTCCCTGCACCCCTCTGGCTCTGTGCTGTCCCTGCATCCTGTTTCCCCTGTGCGTTGAGAGTGAGGGGTGCTTGTCCATAGGGAGGAGCTGGACAGGGCAGGGAAAAGGCTGCTGTGACCCACAGCAAGTGAAAGGGGGAGTTCACTTGAAGCGCCTTTGCCTTTATGGGAAAAAAATGAATGAAAATGCTATTTGCTATTTATACGGCTAAAATGCTGGGACAAAAATGAAAACAAACAAACAAAAAGCATTGCAAAATGCAAACGTGTAAAAGACAAGAAAAAGGGGGGGGGAATGTTTTGCTTGGCCCTGAGGGAGGGGAAGTGGCTGGGCTGGGGTGTGGGGAGAGGAGGGGAAAAATATGGGGAAAGGGGCTTGTGCTGAGGGGAGGGGAGGGAAGGGGAGGAGGTCAGGAGAAGAAGAAGAAAGGGGAAGGCACCAAGGAACAGGGGTGCAGGAGAGACAAATCCCAGGGGGCCAAGTGCAGACAATGAGGAAACGGGCAGAAGGGGAGGTGTCAGTGGGAGAGGGGAACAGGCTGATGCTGGGAGAGGAGAGGGTACGGTCACTGGGGGCTAGAGGGAGGAGGGGGAGGTGCTGGGAGAAGGCTTGAAAGAAGGGGTGGGCATGAGGAAGGCGGGGACGAAGCAAGGCATGTGTGAGGGCACAAGGGCATGAGGGGAATGGGGGCAGAGGGTGTTGAGGGGGTAGGTATCAGGGAAAAAGAGGGCAAAGGGGGCGGGGGCAGTGAGGGAAGGGGGAGGAACCAGGAGGGTGCAGGTGCCAGGAGATTCTGCTGGTGAAGCAGAAGGGCAGACACCTGCAGGGGAGGGACCAGCATCAGAGGAGAGAGGCAGGGAAGGTGTGTAGAGGGAGGTGTTAGGAGAGGGGATGAGGAGGGGTAGCTCATTTGATCAGAGTGGGGCTACTGGAGGAGTGGGCACAGGGGGGAGAGAAGGGCTGGTGGAGGGGGGCAGGTCTCAGGAAGGCTGAGGGCAGCGAGAAGGGCAGGAGTCAGGACAGCAGAGAAGGGTGAGGGGTTGGGGGGCAGCAGCCACCAGGGGAGCTGATGGAGCAAAGAGAGGAAACATGGCAACAGAGGGAAAAGGTAGAAGTTTATTTATTAATAACTTGGGTGATATTTATTAAGAACGTACTAGTAATTACTGTTCTTATTCTTATTAGGAATTTATGCCATTAAAAAAAAACACTTTTTGGGGGGTGGGGTTGGGGGGAGGGTGGCGAGTCCCTTTTTTGTCTGGCAAGTAGGGTTTTCCATAATTTGTCGAGCCCTGGTTATTATCATCAAGTTATTAAAATAGTCTTTCATCCTGACCTGAATTAACAAATCAGACACTTCCAGACTGCAAATGCACAGACTTTGAATGAGTTAATGTTACTGTATTTTTTTCCCCTGTGGGACAGGATACATACGAAGCTTGATCTGTAAGCAAGTATCATCTCCATGGGTGCAGGTAGCATTGGTTGAACACAGCGAAGGACTATTTGCACAAGTGTAACACCTCAGAGCATATCCTAAACAAGAAAAGAATATTTGTCATTACATGCGAACTAGTTACTTTCCTAATACAAATTCAAAATTCTCATAATGAAGGACTTTTCAATATCTGTTAGACCATTTTAAATCCTCAAATAAAAAAGACTATACTACTTTAAGTAGTGCAAGAGCCTCTTAGATTGCAAATTATTTATAAGTCTCTCAGTTTTTCACCCCAAATTCAGAAAAACAGCAGCTGCATATGAATAAAGCAAATTGGGACTGCAGCCAACTGCTGCAATGCATAGATTCAGCCCTAACCTTTACCAGTCCAGGGATGTTAACCTTGAGTTCGCTACATCTTTGTTTCACTGGTGGTATCAATGCAGAACTTCTCATCCTTTTAATCAGGTGATTTGTCCTTTCTCGTTGCTGTTTGCCCCACACCTCACCCCTTCTTTCTTTCCATCATCCCATCTCTTCAGTTCCCATGCATGTGCCCATAAATCTTCAACACCATGATAGTGACATTTTTCCTAATCCTGACTGCTAGCACATCCCCTTCCTATCATTAACCTTTTTGTATCTCCTGGTCTAATTTCCTTTTTCTATCTAAATTATCTTAGGCATGAAGTAGGCCTTAATCCTGAGGCATGGGTTATCTGTAGTGGTATAAGGAGGATCTTATGTGACAAGTGAGGCTTTTTTTTTAATTCCATATTAGGGGGCTGCCCCCTGCTCACTATGCTCACCAACCCCCTGCTCTCTGGCTGTGAAAACTCCCTGCTTGTTACACTCACCAGACCCCCTCTCTCTGACTGCTTTAGTGGCTAGAGAGCCTGATGAAGTTATTGTGTCATAGGAAAAACTTTTTTTTAATTAATTTAGAGAGAGAGAGAGAGAGAGAGAGAGAGAGAGAAGTTGCATGATAAGCCTACATTTGAGCAAAGAGCGAAGGAAAGATCTTGAAAGGCAATTCACTATAAAGTTAAACCTCATTTTTGGACAGATACTTATTTTAGCTTTTTCTGTTCTCCTAGATATAAGGATAGAGGGAGGAGACACCACTTTTCTATGTCCCTGGAAATTTCTTATAATAAACACAATGTTGGGAAGATTTGGGATTTTAATACACGAATAAGTTATTTCCTTGCACATTCAAAGTGCAAAATGTTGAAACTGAGAAGAATCTGGTCTTTTGGATATATTTATCTCTGATTTAGTCCAGTCAATGCAAAACCCAGAGATCTTTCCAAAATCATCAACTACAGGCAGTAATGATGGAAAAATAGGTCTTCTAGTTCAGTCCCCTGCACTCAAGGCAGAACTATGTATTAACTACTAGACCATTTCTGGCAGGTGTTTGTCTAACCTGTTCTTAAAAACCTCCAGCAACAAATTCCAACACCTAGGAGGCAATTTGTTCCAGTGCTTAACCACTCTAACAGTTAGGAAGTTTTTCCTGATGTCTAACCTAACCTTCCCTTGTTGCAATTTAAGCCCTTTGCGTCTTTTCCTAGCCTCTGAGGTTAATGAGAACAATTTTTCACCTTCCTCCTTATAAGTAATCTTTTACAGACTTGAAAACTATTATGTCACCCCTTAGTCTTTTTTTTTTTAATCAAAACTAAACAAATTTATTGTTTTAGTTTTTCCTGATAGAAAACAAGACCTAAATAAGGACTTTTCAGCTTGGAAAAGAAGAGACTAATGGGGTATATGATAGATGTTTATAAAATGATGAGTGGTGTTGAGAAAGTGAATAAGGAAAAGTTATTTACTTGTTCCCATAATATAAGAACCAGGGGCCACCAAATGAAATTAATGGGCAGCAGGTTTAACACACATAGAAAGAAGTTCTTCTTCACACAGCCAACCTGTAGAACTCCTTGCCTGAGGAGGTTGTGAAGGCCAGGACTATAACAGGGTTTAAAAGAGAACTTGATAAATTCATGGAGGTTAAGTTCATTAATGGCTATTAGCCAGGATGGGTAAGGAATTGTGTCCTACCCTCTGTTTGTCAGAGGGTGGAGATGGATGGCAGGAGAGAGACCACTTGATTATTACCTGTTTGGTTCACTCCCTCTAGGGCACCAGGCATTGGCCACTGTTGGCAGACAGGATACTGGGCTGGATGGACCTTTGGTCTGATCCAGTATGGCCATTCTTATGTTCTTAAGCCTTTAATCATTTTTGTTGCTCTTTTCTGAACTTTCTCCAATTTGTCCAGGTCTTCCCTGAAATGTGGTACCCAGAATTGTACAGAGTACTCCAGATGAAACCTTATCAGTGCAGAGTATATTGGAAGAATTACTTCTCGTGTCTTGCATACAAGATTTATTTTGATATATCCCAGAATGATCAGGGTTTTTTTGCAATTGTGTTACACTGTTGATTCATATTTAGCTTGTAATCCAACATAACTCCCAGTCCTCTTTCCTAGGCATTGTTCATTTTGTACTCCTAGGTGGAGTACTTTGTTTTGTTTTCATTAAAATTCAAAAGGATCTGGACAAACTGGAGAAATGGTCTGAGGTAAATAAAAATGAAAGTTCAATCTCTTCTTCTAAAGCACTTGAAACTCAGATTAGTATTGTCTGCAAACTAAGTGTATTCTCTGTGTCATTATTTAAATCACTTATGAAGATATTGAACATAACCAGACCCAGGACCAGTATGCCCTTCCAGCTTGACTGAACCACTGGTATCTGCTCTCTGAGAATGATTTTCTAATCAGTTATGCACCCACCTTGAGCTATCTTTCCCTAGTTTGTTTATGAGAAAGTCATTCAAGACAGAAAAAAAAAAGGATAAAGGATAAATTCTGTGGCCTTTGTACATAAGTGTTTCAGCTTTTCTGGCAGCATTCATTAATGTTATATTATCTTTGAACTTCAACGTCTTGAATATGATGGGTTTGAGACTGTCTTGCACTAGGCATTTGAGACACTCTTTCATTATCTAATGGAGGCAACTGTGGTGCCAATTTAAATACGTCAGAGAGCAGTTTCTGAAGGAAGCTGATAATATCCTTCTCCTCTAGTCTCTCAGCAATGCCCAAGAGGCAAAGATTGTGTCTTCAAGATCTGTTTTTGAAATCATCCTATTTATCCTAGTCTAAGCTTTAAGGAGGCAGTTCCTTCTTTAATTTCCTTAATTTCAATGGCAGCCTTTTGTAGCTAATTTTCCAAGTGAGTTATTTGGGATTTTACATCACATGCATCTTGAGAGAGGCCACACATATCTTTTGAGATTGAATCCAATATATCAGTTCGGCAGGGCTCGCCAGGTGGCGGCGAGCTCTGTTTGTGTGCTGTGTGGAATAATTTAAAATCGAGGGCAGAAACTTATTACCAGTTTGCCAGGAAAGTAACTGTTAGAGATGAATTGATGTGTTTTGGAGGTCTGAAACAAGGCAGCCATTCTCCTGCCAGGTGCCATGTGACCCACTGCTTCTTCCTTTCCCCAGTCCTTCTTGGGGAAGGAAACAAAAGCTCCAAACCCAAATTTCTTTTTCCATAGGTTGCCAAAGGACTAGATAGAAAAATCAAGCAAGAAGGGAAAGGATGGGAAGGGCTAAGAAAAGAATGGAGCAGGAAAAGTGCAAATCCTACCCTTAAAAAAAAAAAAACCCATACCCAGTTCACACAGAGAGACAGACAACTTTGAAAAGTCTATTTTTAAAAGTTTTTTTTTAATTCACAATTCAGATTTTTAAATAAAAAAATTAATCTTGACCACACCAAAGGATGATCTGTAAGATTTCTTTAGCAAGTACCATCCTCCTGAAGGCAAAGTCTACTCTACACAACAGAAAAAATTATCCTATTTAAAAATAGAATCTAAAAAAAATAACTGAAATTTAAATTTGCTTCCACCAAATATTGTTTTTATCCCGTTGTCCCCCAATTCTGCCCAATACTTTGTATCCAGTTTATACTTGGCAATCTTCTGCTGATATTATATCAATGAAACAGGATATTTTGTTCCTATACTGTGATGGGATGCTCGCTGTATATTTGCATTCCTGCTTCAGCTTGAAAGCTTTCTGTTACAGAAATCCACCTCCACCCTTGGACCTGCCCTCACCACAGAAAGCAACACTGATATGTTTATATAAGCTGCACTGCTCTCTCCCTCCCCAACTATCAGTAACCACATTTTGTACTTTTGTAATGTGTTCATTCAAAATCTGCAGGATACCTACCAGAATTGCAATAAGCAATCAGAACAATGAAGACAGTGAACAGGATACAGTTCATTTTGTTCATATTTCTTCCAGATTCTGGAAGTAAGAATAAATGAAAAATGGTTATATGTTCCTTAATTTATAAAACTGAAAACCAATGAAAGTTCTGATTCAAAAAAAGACTAAGGTCTAGTATTCTGAACATGTGAATAGGAGTCAGGAAGTCCCAAATTCTAATCTTGGCCCAGACAGATTATTTTTGTGACATTGGGCAAATCACATTACTTTTACATGCTCAGCTTCCTTCATGTGTAAAACGGGGATGATAGTCACTTACCTTACAAAAGGGATGTACTGAAGAATAATTCACTGGTATTTGATACAAAGTTTATTGACATCAGAAGGCTTTGGACAAAGCCCTTGACATTTGCAAAACATTAAGATATCACATCTGCAAAGAATTATTGGATACCAGAGACAGTTGTGGCAGATACCCAGGAAAAGAACACTAGAACATTGTGTCATCATGAGGCAGTGCCCAGACATGCCTAATTTACTGACGTCTGCTCTCTGCGTTTTCTATTTTTTTCTTGATAGCCTACCAGACCCAAATTAGACTTGCCTGTTGGAGCACAATACAACTCCTGTTTGTAGCACATTTCCCCCCTCCCACCCATCTTTTCATCTCAAGTTGTTTGGCTGTTTGAGTATGTGTCACAGAGCACCAGGGGCTTTTTTTTACAGCACATCTCATCTTTACTAGATGCATCATTTCATGAACAAGCTTTTAAGGCTCAGTACAATTCCAAAAAGAAAAGGGGAAGGGAGAAATAAGGGGACATCCACATATATGTATCCCTAAGACAACTGTGCCAAAACCAATGGCACAAGATTTCATGGGCAAAAACTAAGACTGGCAATTAGTAGGTGTTAATGCCTGGGATTAACACAGGGCAGAATTAATGTGTTAAAAAAATTAACTTGCGTTAATCACAGATATCTGCAAACCAGCATGAGCTGCTCCAGAGCCTCTCTGGAGAGGCGTAGTAATGCAAACTGCCACCAGGGGGAGAATGGAAAAACGAAGCAGCCAAAAAGGAGGAAAAAACCCTGAAGCTCCAATAGAGGAGTAAACAAGAAAAGTTTACCCAGAATCCCTTACCCAGCTGTTCTGTTCCTCCTGTGCCTGGCTCGGGGGCGGGGCTCGTTCAGAGGGAGGGGTGAGTTCATTTGGATGGAGGCTCTGTGGGGTCTGGCTCAGGGGGAGGGGTGAGTGCTTTGGGATGGGGGGCTGGCTCTGTGGGAAGTGTGAGTGCATTGGGATGGCTCTTGGGAGAGAGGTGGGTGCATTAGGGTTACTTATAATTTTTTAAAATAAAAGATACTTTATACCACTTTATACCAAAAAGAACAACTTTAAAAAATAATCCGGTTACATTTTTAAAAGACTAACAAACATATAGATCAGGAATGTCAAACTTGAAGCCCACTGAGGGGCACAAATTAAAACTGATAGCTTTCAGGGACACCAAAGAAAATGTACTTCCATTGGAAAATTGTAATTATTTATTTTTATAGATTATGTTTTAGGTATATTTTATAATACTTTTCAGGTCTTGTTTTAATATAGTACAATAATTTGATGTGTAAAATTGTTATTTACTCAAAATAATTTTTAATTTAAATATAAATTTAAGGTACTTTTAAATTTTGTACATGATACATAATTCGTTTTGTTGAAATAAAAACAAGTATAGACCATGGTCAATCAAATAGAACAGGCTTCTGTAAAAATTTCAGATACTTTGTAAGTTTGAGATTTTGCATAAACATAATTATTCGTGCAATTGCAAAAAATTGACATATATTTGATATAAAGTTAATATACATTTTGTGATTTTATTTGGAAATAAATAAATAAAACCCAAAACATTAACAAAATATCTCCCTCCACTGCCCCAGAGCCAGGCACTCCCAAATCCCCGTTCTAACCCAATTCCTCTCTGTTCCCCCAAAGAACACCCCTCTAACCCAATGCCTTCTCCCTCCCCCCCAGACCCAGGCACTCCCAGCCCCTCCCCCCATACCTAATACCTGGGTCCCAGAGCTAGTGTCGCTGCTGCCACACATTCCTTCCTCAGGCACTGGGGAGGTGTGAGCACAGCAGCCAACTGTGAGCAGGCACTTGATGCCTATGCCAAGCAGCTCAGCTGCACTCGGCCATGTGCTCCAAGTGGCCAATGAGCCGCACTTTATTCTTTTATAAAATCTTGTGGCAGGCACAAAAAATTTTGATTGGGCCACATGCAGCCCGCCAGAAGCCTGTTTGACATGCCTGATGTAGATGGTATCATGAGCTTTTGTAGGCACAACCCAGTCCCACCCATGAAAGCTCATGATACCATCTACAAAGGTTGGGCAAAATTTTTTGCCCAGGGGTCACTTCAAAAATGTTTGAAGTAGCCCTGGATCACCACGGAAGGGGTGGGCACTAAACAGGAAGGGGTGGGGCTACCCAGACCATGATTGGTCTGGGGTGGAGGAGCCCCTTTGCCTCCTCCTTCCCACTAGGAACCCATGTCTCTAGTAGGGCAAGAGGAGGCATTGTGCGCTCTCCCACCCTAAGGATAATCAAGACTTGAGGGCGGGGGAGCGCGGGAAGCCTCCTCCTGCCTTGTGAGGAGTACGTGGTGCTTGGAAGTGCCATGTGCTGCTTGCTGGGTGGGGGCAGAGCAGAGAAAGCTTCATGTGCTCTCCCACCCCAAGCCCTAATTGGCCTGGGGCGGGGGAGCAGCAGGGCCTCAGCAGACCAGATCCGACCCATGGAAGCCCTTTTGCTTACCTCTGATCTACATGTTTTGTTAGTCTTTAAACTACTACTAGACTGTTTTGTTGTTTTTTTAAGTTTTTCCTGTTACAGATTAACTCAGCTACCCTTCTGAAGCTTATAAAAAGGGTTCTGTACTATTACATTCCC
Source organism: Pelodiscus sinensis (assembly GCF_052426305.1). NCBI lineage: Eukaryota > Metazoa > Chordata > Testudines > Trionychidae > Pelodiscus > Pelodiscus sinensis. The sequence goes on along the minus strand of NC_143056.1, from coordinate 87,774,367 downwards.
TTTTGCCTCCCTGTTTCCTTTCTCCTTTGATGAGTTGGGCAGGCAGGAGTTTTGGTAAAAATTTATCAGACATGCACACAGTGCCCGCTCTGCCTCAGCTGGTGCTGGATAATCAGAGCCTCAATGCTAAAGGAGTTGGAATTACTGAAGTGATAGATCGCCCCACGTTTTGTTGCCGATTTTCCATCTCCCAGTCATAGCAGAGACTTGGGATTATCCTGGCTTTCTCATCTAAAAGTCTTATACATGTTTGGATGTTGTGATTGTGAACACCTGGAGAGGCAGTCTGCTCAATGCAAAGTTGGCCTTGAATCTTGATATCTATGGCTTCAGTTGAATGGCTTGTGTGAAATTTGGAAGAGTGGCTCAGAGACCTCTCTCCTGTACTTAAGGATAGAATTTCATGGCAGCCTGAAGGAAAAAGTCCTCAGGGCAGACAGAAAGCCACGCGTGCAGGGTATCCTCAGCCTTAGGCTACTTATTGCTTCAAGTGCCTTCAAGAAAGTGAGGGTGTGTGTTAGTTTTATTTAAAAGTTTTTTGGAGTGTTATTGTAACAGGTAAGTTAATCTCTTACATTGATAACTCTTGTGTAGTTTTTTGCTGTACGATAATGTGAAAAAATTAGATTAACTAGGTAAGTAAATGGGCAGTTAGGAAACATTACAGATTGCTTATAATAAATTTATTAGGTATCTTGTTAGTATTTAAAGTGCTACTTAACTTTTTTCTTTTTGTTTTACCAAGATTTGACTAACACCGCTACCTCTCTATTACAATACATTTGATATGCTCAAAATCTTTTTTACTTTTATTCTTTAAAGCAATGTGTTACCCATTTGCTATAACAGTGGTTTTAAATGCTTGAATGAAATATAGTGATGAAATTCATATTTAGGTTGTATAACATTAACTTCTCATGTTTTATAAAACTTAGATATTTAAGAATTTGACATTTTTTATGTAAAAGACATGAACCTAATGAGAATGGGATATGAACAAATTAGAGAGAAAAAGATATTTAACAGAATGTAAACCACAAAACTATATAATTTATATGTCTATAGTTAGGATATTTATTGTTTAATTAATTACTTATTTTACTAAGAGGTGGATTATTTACAGTGGTGTAGTGAGGAGGGTGCAGGGAGGGGAAGTGGCCGCTGCGTGCCACACTAGTCATCCCTCTGCTCCTCCTCTGCTTGCCACCACCGGCTGGAGCTATCTCCTCCCCATCCTTCTGCCCCCAGTCTGACTCCCTCCACGTCCGCCAAAGGATTAGTGCATGCAGGACCCAGCCCCAAACTGGAGGGGGTTGGGTAAGACTCGGTACAAGCTCCCCCCACTTCTCCCAGGGTCGAGCTTAGCTATGCGCCAGGTTTGGGGCCCTACCATTTGGCAGGATGGAGCACCAATTTTGCCTTCATGGGCGCATAAAACCCTCGCTACGCCTCTGGCCTCGCTCCTAGGGGTGTGAAAATCAGTGTGGGGACCTCTGTACTACTTGAAGAGTGGGAATACCCAGTGCTTAATTTTTGCCTGGGCTTTGCCTTGGCTGAATCCCAGCACCTGTAGGCTTGGCATTTCATAGCTAGAGTCCTATAGCAATACAGGCAGTCCCTGACTTACGCGGATCCGACTTATGTCGGATCCGCAGTTACGAACACAGCTTTTCTCGCCCCGGAGGACACGGACTGCGGGACCTCGCGGTCCCGCCGCCCGTGTACTCCGGGGCGAGAAAAGCTGCTCCGCGTCTCCCTGGTCTGCAGACCAGGAAGACGCGGAGCAAAGCCGCGGAGGGGCTCGGGCAGCCGGGCAGCCCAGGTGCGCGGTGCTCGGGCAGCCCCAGCCCCGGGGCACATGCAGGCGCGCGGCGCCGGCCCCAGGTGCGCGGCTTGGGTGGCGGCAGCGGCACCAGGCCCACGGCACAAGGCGCTCGGGCGGCTCCAGCCCCGGGGCACATGCCGCAAGGGCATCCCCGCCCCTGGCATGCCCCAGGACATGCGGCCTCACCCCCCTGGGCACCCGGCGCGTGAGTGTCCCCGCCCCCGGGAGCCTCTAAAGGTTGGGGGCCACTGCTCTAGAGCAGCAAGGTGGTGATTTCTGGGGGACCCAAATCCCATCCCACCAGGTCTGAATCGCTGCCTCAGAAGCAATGGGGTAGAAGGGACAGACGGGAGCGGGGAGATGGGGTGAGGATGGCCTGGAAGAATGGGAAGAGCAGGCTGGATGGCGGAAGGAGGGTGAGGGGAGCGGCAGGGGGAGCCAGGGGTGGCGGGGTTGGGGAACAGGCAGGACAGTAGCATGAGGGGGAAGCTCCGGGACAGCTTGGACGGAGCCAGGCTCGATGTCCGCTCCCCTGCGGCGGAGTTTGCCCCTCCCCACAGAGAACTTTCTTCGAGGGCCCTTGTTCCCGCATGGCCCGGGGAGAGCCGAGACCCCAGCGGGAACTGGCCCTGCCTCCCCGCCCCGCCGCAGAGCCTCTGCGGCAAGCGCGGAGCCCCTCCCCGCCGCCCCCAGCTGCCCTTTTGCTGCAACGCCCGGAGAGGCGGGGGCTGCAAGCTGCCTCCCGTGGGAGGGGGCGTCCGGCCCCAGGGAGCGGGGCACGAGGACGGGCTGCCTGCTCAGCGATGAGGGGCAGGAGGCTCTGCTCCCACCACAACACAGCCTGTTCCCCTGCCTGGGGCAGCCACCTAGCCCGCCCGCCCGCTCCCGGTGGGAGAGGGGACTGGGAGGAAGAGCACACTTCGTGGGCAGCTGCAACCCCCCCCCCCCCCATCCCCAGCCCGCGATGCGGCCGCTGCGCCTCTGCCCCGCGCTCCGGTCCCGGAGCCTCTACCTGCTCCTCGCCTCCACCCGTGCAGCGCCCGGCGCGTCCGCTGCGGAATGCGCTGCCCGGCTCAGTCAGCAGAGCGCAGCCAGCCCCTTGGCTTGTGCATCCCTCCCCGCCCCCGTTAACCCTCACACTGGCGCCACAGGGTAAGTCACTCCGCATGCGCGCAGAAACTGGGCTCTCCCTTTCTTGCCCAAAGGCTGGCGCAGGCGGATAGGTTCCTGCGCTGTGTGCGCGCCTCTGTGCCGGGGTCTCTTTCCCTCCCGCTAGCTGGTGCAGGGGTAGCCCTGGCCCCTCCAGGCAGTTTCCGCACTCCCTGCCGCCGCGGGGCACTTTGTCAAGGAGCCGCCAGGAATGCATTCTGCCCTCCACACACAAGCACTGTAAGAAGTGGTACCCTGGCCTGGGGTCGCTGCACTCTAAGAAGCATCTCGTCCTTCTATCCCTTGCAACTAGTCCATCTGCTCCTACTTAAAGTAGTGGTCAAGGAGCTGAAGAAGCAAACAGCACATAGACGAAATTGATAGATGAGGCTAATGCATGTGAGAGAGAGAGAGAGAGAGAGAGTGTGTGTGTATATGTATATATATATATATATATATCCATCCAATTGCTTAGGAGACACCGACCGATGACATAATGCAGTGGTACAAGCAGCCCCACAGATACATAGAGGTCTTCCATGAGGTACATCATCTCATCTAATTAGTTGACTAATTTAACAGACTACATAAAAAAAAGCATCAGCAAAGTCAGTCCAAACTAGAATTTCATTCAAAATGCAATCTTTATACATCTATATGTACACTACACTCTGGAATGTAAGTACAAAATTTATATTTCAATTTATTTTATAATTATACAGTAATTCCTAATTTAACACATGCCCGCTTAACACATTTTCACGATAGCATGATTTTTTTTTTAGGGAACATTTTTGAATTACACGACTGTCCCCGGCGTAACACGATTTCCCCAGCTGATCCGTCACCGGCAGCAGAGGGTTCACCACTTGCCGTGCTGTTCCCCAGCAACCCTCCCCCCTTCCCCGCACATAGTGCAGGTCCCAGCACAGGGGCAAACTCCCAACCCAATTCCCCTCCCATCCCCTTCCCTAGAGCCAAACACCTCCCCTCCCTGCTGTAACCCACTCCCCTTTCTTCCCCAACCTTATGGCCAGCTCCCAACAGACACCACTGCTTGAAACACAACCCCCGCCTTTTCCATTATTTTCAATGGGAAAATGGACCTTGCATAATAGGTTTTCACTTAACACAATCATTTTCTGAAACATATCTATAATGTTAAATGAGGACTTACTGTATAGTAAAATGAGAACAAGAAATTTTTCCCATGAGAGAGAGAGAGAGAGAGAACTATTTGTTCAAACAGATGTAAAGTGAAACTTGGTGTACCCAAAACACATCAGACTCCTGAAAGAGGGACAGTCTAGAAAGATTGAGATCCACTAACAAAATGGACAAGTGAACCCTCTACAGGTGTAGACATGAAATCTGGAGATGTAGCACACTCATACTACACAAGGATATTACTGCAAGCAATAGGAAGAAATAAAATGTAAAAAATTCAGCTCACAGTGCAGTGCTTTATGCCAGGGGTTCCCAAACTTTTTGACATGGGGACCAGTAAATCCATTCACGAGCTTTTGGAGGACCAGTAACGTTCATTTGCAAATTCAATAAGCAAATGATGAATATTCAAATAAAGTTGTTTCTGGTCCTCCCAAAGCCCCCCAGTGCCAGCATTAGCAAAGCTTTTGATACAGTCACCCACAATATTCTTGCCAGCAAGTTAAGGAAATATTGATTGGATAAATGGACTGTTAGGTGGATAGAAAGCTGGCTAGATCCTAAACTTTTTACTTTAGTTGGAACCCGTTTTTTTTTTCAGTACTGTCTTTTGCAGCCGAAAAATATAAATGCATATAAAAAATGAAAAATTAATAAATTTTCAGTGTTTCACCCAGCTGCATCCTCCACCCAGCCTGGGCCAGGGCTTGGGGGACCCGGCGCCACATCAGCACTTCAGGAGGCGGGAGCAGGAGCACATTGGGGGTAGGGTATCTGGCTAAGAGGGAGGGTGCAAGGAAGGGTAGGGTTGCCAGGTGTCCGGTTTTGTACTGGACAGTCCGGTATTTCAAGGTTTTGTCTGGGAAAGAAATTGGGAAATTACCAGACACATAAAATGCCTGGTATTTTCTAATTAGGTACGTTTTATTATAATTAGGTGTATTAGTCCTTAGCTGCCTGGCTGGTAGATGTGCTCACGCTGTCTGAGTGTGTCTACCTGCCAGGCAGTTTTCAACTACTCCAGGGAGGGTATGTGGGGCGGGGAGGGGCAAAATGGAATCCCCAGCCAGACTCACTCGTCTGCCAGGGTCTGCATGTGCCCAGGTCAGTCCCGCTCCCCCCCCTTTCTCTTCCCGATCTCCCCAGTCCAGTCCTGCTGCCCCCATCCAGCCCTGCATCCAGTGGCCGGTCCCCCCCCCCCATTAATCTCCCCCCGACGACCGCCCCCCCCCACCAGCCCCGCTTCCAGCGGCCGGTTCCCCCCACCACTCCCAGCCCTGCTTTCGCCGCCTACCCGGATCTCTGCGGGAGACCCGTGCCGCTCCCAGCCCTGCTTTGGCCGCCTGCCAGTCTGCCCAGATCTCCACTGGGACAGCCCTGCTTCCCCCACCACTGCTTCCCAGCGGCCGGTTCCTCCCTGCCTCCTCCCAGCCCGCCCCGCTCTGCTCTCCTCCCGGCAGCCATGCTGAGGCCCGGTATTTTTTCCCCAATGGCCCGCTACCAGGCTGCGGCCCATAGTTTGGGAAACACTGCTATGGGAAAGCACCTCAACAAAAGTAGTAGAATCCCATAAATTTGACTTTTGTGAGCAAAACACTAGAACAATTAATGGATCAAAACTTCTTTAAATACAAGGTTAAACAACACTGAATCCAATATTCTAGCAGAACATGAATCAGTGTTGCCATTAGCCAATGTTATGAATAAGACTGTTATGGGTGCAGTTCCTGTTGCTCAGCAACTTTGTCTATCATGTGGCTAATGAGGAAAGTTGTCGCTACCTGGTTTTATCCAGTCACACACAGCTCCACTAGTCAGGAAAGGAGTCAGGTGCATGCTTACACAGTGCTAGCGCTAATGCTTACTCCAGTCTTTCCTGTAAAAGGTGCTGTTTTCCTAGATGATATTTCAGAGGACAATTCTGAGTATGCATGTTGATTTTAGAGTATTTAAGTATCAGTTCAAACCATAAGATAAGCTCTGAGGGCAGGGGTGGGCTATAATTTTTGACAGGGAGTGCACAAGAATTTGGAAAGTGGTTGAGGGCCGCACTCTTCCATGATATTAATGGAGGAGGTGTGGGGTCTGGGATGGAGGTTAGGTGCAGAAGGGAACTTGGGGTAAGGGAAGGAGTTTGGGTGAAGGAGGCAGTTGTAACCTGGGGCACTGAACTGGGGTGCAGGGGGTTGGATTGTGACCTAGGGCAGGGAATTGGAGTATAGGAGGGGGATGCAGGGGTTTGAGTTCTGTGCTGGGGTAGGAGGGGAGTGTGATCTGGGGCAGGGGATTCAGGTGCCAGATCTGGGTGGGGGGTAAGGGTGCAGGAGGGGGCAGAGGATTTGGGATGTGGAGTGGAGGGGCAGACAGTCAGGGAAGGGAGAGGCTGGAGTCCCAGAGGCAGCCTTTGGCCAGGAGCCTCCTGAATCAGCCTCCCTGCCTGCCCCACCCCTGTGCTCTGTGAATAACTATGAGTCCCTTGTGCCTCATGGCTGCCTTTTATTGAAAGAGGCAGCTCCCATTGACCAGTTTCTGGCCAAAAACTGACCAATGGGATTGTGCTGGGGGGCAGGAGCAGCTACTAAAGCTTCCCCGCTCCCCTCCAGGATCAGTTTTTAAAGTGAAACCACCCCGCAGCCACATTTCTGAGCAGTGTGCGGGCGGGGCAAGGCAAGCAGGGAGTCTGCCTGGAGCTTCCGCAGGCCAGATCCAGTGGCTTGGTGAGCCAGATCTGGTCCGCGGGCCATATTTTGCCCAAGCTTGTCGTAAGGTAACATTTCTATAAATCCTTGCCAAATACAGGCTGATGACAACTAATCTGCACTATACTCCCTCTCAGAAAGCTAACTTTCCCATAGCATATTGTGTCCTTCAGAGGTGCATAAATTCAGTCTCAGGGTTAAATAAACATTCTACAAACAAGATTCAGAATATTTGTGGATAGAATTCTAGTCATATGCAATTGGAAATATTATTCCTTTTATCATTCACTCTTCTCAATATCAGATCCTAACTAGTGTTCCCTATAAGCCTGTGGTCACCAACCTGTCAATCGCGATCGACTGGGAGGGCTCGACCAGTCGATCGCAAGGCATTTGGGCTCCCCCCCCAAATTCCCTCACCCACTACTTACCTCTGAAAATGGAGGTAGTGCCGGCTTACCTGTGGCGTGCCTGGAGGAAGTAGGAATCCTGGAGGAAGGCACATGCTGCAGCTTGGGGGCTGGGGGGAGGGAGAGAGAGGGGAAGGAAGGCGCACACCCTGGCTCCTCTCCTCTGTGGGGGAGGAGGTAGGAGTCCCGAGGGCAAGCATACGCTAGGGATGGGGGGAGGCACGCACCGGGGCTCCCCTCCTCTGTGGGGGAGGAGGGAGGAGGGAGGAGTCCGGAGGGGAAGTGCAGGCCGGGGAGGAGGTAAGAGTCCCAGGGGGAAGCATGCACTAGGGCTTCCTTCGGGGGGGGGGGGGAGAAGCGAGGCACACATCGGGGCTCCCTCCTCTGCAGGGGAGGAGGTAGCAGTCCCGGGGGGGAGCGCGCGCCAGGGAGGGGGGAGGAGGAGGAGGAGTCCCGGGGCAAAATGCGCACCGGGGCTTTCCTCCTTTGCTGGGGAGGAGGGAGCAGTCCCAGGAGGAGGCTCTTGCCGGAGCTTCCCTCCTGGGAGGGGGGTGAAGGCGCATGCCGAGGATTCCCTGTCACAGCCAACACCTTGCCCCCTGTTCACACTGGCATTCTGCTCCCACTGGCATCCTGGCCCCTGGCCATACCAGCACCCTGGCTCTACCCCAGCATCCTGTCCCTTGCCTCCACTGACACCCTGTCCTCTGCCCCAGAACCCACTGGCCCTCTGTCTCTTGCCCCAGCAGCCCCTGACACCCTTCCCCAATACCATGTCCCCTGCTCCCACCAGCACTATTGGGGCCACATTATTGAGGCTTGTGGGAGTTTTGGAGGAGATTTTATTTTGCATCTCACTTGTGTGGCCCCAATTGACTTTTGTGGGTCAGTGACCCAACTCAAAACAGGTTCCCTGCCCTTCTCAAATAAAGACAATGCAGAAACTTTGTGTTTGACATAGTATTTTATTTAAAAATAAAGCCTGGCCAACAAACCCCCAATTGGGGCCAAGCCCCCATCTGCCCACAGCATCATAACACTCCTGCACTCCCCCTTCGCCCAGACCCTTGATCTGAACCTATCATACACTGGAACCTCCTGCCCTGAGCACCTCACATACCCTAACCCAAATTCCTGCACCCTCACATCCGCAAGCCTGTGGCTTGCTTAGTACCCTAACCCTACATCTGACCCAAACACTGCCCAGCCTGAAGCCCTCTCCCCGACCCAGCGTCCCCTTCTCCACCTCCTCCTGCATCCATATTTCCTCCCAGAGCTTGCATCTCTCACCCCTCCCCACACCCAAATCTCTCATTCCCACCCCAGAGCCTACACATCCTGCTTCAACCCAGCGAGGGTAAGGCTAGACTGCAGAAGTTTTTCAGGATTCCGGAGATATCCCAAAAATACTCTTCTGCATCCAAGGATGCATTTGTTCTTCTGCATTTTTTAGTGGAAGAGCAAACATGCTCTTTAGGTAACCCCTATATTCCTCTTTCCACAAGGAATAAGGGGGCTTCCAAAAGAAAGGGGTTTTTTTTTGACATTTGGTCCAGTTTAGATAGGCCAAATGTTGGAAAAAACCTCTTCCTACAGAAGAATTGGGGGGAAAAGCAGCAGTATAAGGGTTGGGGATAGCAAGTGATGGAGAGGAGGAGAATAGAGAGGAAGGGGTGGGACTTTGAGGAAGGGGTGGGGCTATAGATCTTGGCTTGTTCTGTCATTTAAACAGTGATCTTGGGTGTAAAAAGGTTGGAGACCACTACTATAAGTTGTATGCTTGAGCTGCTGCTCAGGAGAGATTCAAATGCCTCCCAGCTGATCAGCAGAACGCCCACAGCTAGGTTCTGTTTCTACTGGTGGTGCACTTTCACACATGCCTCAATGCACATACAAATTATTCCACACACGGATGGAAAAGATTAAAGGGACCATTGATCCTAACCATTTGGGCAAATATATACTAACAACTGCATGACCACACATCCTCGCACATCAAAAGGCATTCATACGCCAAGTTTTTAGCAGTAAATGTCAAGCCTCTGCTAAGGTCACATTATCTACTATTGCTGTAGAATCCTGACCTACATAGGCTAGTATACGGAGTAGGCAAGGCTTATAAGCAGACACTTCAGAAAGGTGGTTAAAGAAACACACTGGCTAGGTCTACAGTGGCAGTTTCTTGCACAAGAACAGCTGTTATTGCGCAAAACCTTGCCTGCTGTCTACACTACACGAGCAAATTTACAGTATTGCGTTGTAAAACAGGGCTTCGTCCGGAAGAGTTATTCCTCTCCGCATGAGGAATAAGCCCTCTTGCGCAAGAGCTCTTCCACAAGAGGGCAGCGTAGACAGGCAACATGAATTTCTTGCGCAAGAAGCCGCTACAGTTAAAATGGCCATCAGAGCTTTCTTGCGCAAGAAAGCATCCACACTGCCATAGATGCTCTTGCGCAAAAGCACATATCTTGCGCAAAAGCACATGGCAGTGTGGACGCACTCTTGTAGAAGATTTTTTGCACAAGAACTCCTCCACAAAAGAGTTTTTGCGCAAGAAGCAGCCAGTGTAGACATAGCCACCATGTCTAGCACCCAATACTTTTAGAGACTAACAAACCTGGAGATGGTGGTATGAGCTTTCGCGGGTACTTCTTCAGATGAATGGAGTTATCAAAGGTCCAGTTTTTAAATAAATAAGGGATAGAACTGGGAAGAGAAGGAAAAAAGGAAAAAAATAAAATAAAGAACAAAGGGCCAAGAAATAGAGTGTGCATGCTACATGAAGCTACTCCTTGTTCTTAAGTACCCATTGTTTAGTTTTTTATGTCATTAGGATGTCATTATAAGAGATATGAATAAAGACATGGGCCATCCGCCAATGTCTTTATTCATACCTCTGTTTTGGAATCAAACTTGTAAATTAAGTTAAATTCTAAGGCTTCCCTGTGGAGTTGGCTTGTGAAATTGTCCTGAAACAACACGGTGAATTTGAGATCCATTAATGAGTGCCTGGGCAAATTAAAATGTTCCCCAACAGGTTTCTGTGTGTTGCATTTTGGATATCTGATTTGTGTAATTAATTCTCTTTTGTAGAGACTGTGCAGTTTGGCTAATGTACATGGCAGAAGGGCACTGCTGGAATTTGATGGCATAGATCACATTAGCGGATGTGCATTTAAATGAGCCTCTGATGTGGTGGTTAGGTCTTGTGATACCACTTGTATAGATGTGTAGACAGAGTTGATTTCAGGCATGGGTTCCTGGATGAGGATGATGCAGGTGTCCTGTGTGGTTACTGAAAAGAATTTGTTTGAGGTTAGGGGGCTGTCTGTATTAGGGTTCTGCAATTTTATCCTAGCTGTAGTGTAATTGCATAAGCTATCTTTATTCATGTGTCTGTTCCACTTGTGAACATACCAAGATCTTTGCTTTAAAAGCCTATAGAAGTGAGTCCCATGAGGAAGTGGGTGTGGCCCACGAAAGCTCATCACCTAATAATCCATCTTGTTAGTCTTTAAAGTGCTACATAGTCCTGTTTTTTGTTTCAAGTAAACTAAAAGTTAGCTTTAATAGCTGTTATCCAAGTTCAGCACTTCCAATACAAGAACTAAGGAACTTGTGTTATCTGCACAAATTTCTCTATTCTTTCCACACTTTAGGAACACACGCCTTTATCCAGTTCCTAGGGCTCAAGGTGCAACCCTGGTAATTTACACACACACTCTTACCCAATTCCTAGGGCTCAGGGCGTAACTTCCTGCAGGTTTGCAGGATCTTTTGCCACTGAAAGAGCCTTACACAATAATATTCTTATTCTCTATTGACAATTCCCAAGCAAGCAGAATACACATGTTAAGCACACACTGTCATGCTCACCAATCCTGATAAAGGCAGGCAGACTTCCCCTGTTGGCCAGGAAAGGTCAGTCTCTCTGGATCTTAGCTGCTGCACATTACGTTCGTGCAGAGGAGGCTGTGTCTTGGAGGTGAGTTTTCAGGTCTTCCCTCCTCCTTCTTGGTGTTCTTTTTTCTTTTTCTTTTCCTCTTCTTACTTTTCCCCCTTTACTTCTTTGTGTCCTTCTTGGACCCCAGTTTATATAGTGAAACTTTAATCCTGCTTAGCTATATCATAACCAATTATTTTAGTATAATTTTACTAACAAGTTATAACATACTGTAACAGAATTACCTAACCAATCATACCCTACCACCTTCGTTGATTTACACCTAGCAAAAATTAATTATCCAGCAGACAGAAAGAGTTACAAACCAGACAGATCACAGACAAACAATAGGACAGTGAGGACAATGATCACAGAATGCGAATTCCACAACCTCAACTATTGGTAAACAGCAGCATATAACATATGTTGGGGGAAATTTCACTCCCCTGGGGTACAGAGTCCCCAGGAGGGTCCGAGGCTGGAGGTCAAAGCAATGAGGCAGGAGAGAAATCTAGAAGGAAAACTTTATTATGCATGCATGCAGGCTGACAGCTACCAGAGTGAGAGCAGCAGCAGCCCTGACAGAGTTTCAGGGATCCTTTATACAGCATGATCAGACAGTTTAGTTGTTGATTGTTTTCTTTAACATATCAAAGTCTCAGCAGAAGTACTCTGAGATGTTTCTGTTCACACCAGAAGTGCTAGAAGTAAGTTTTACAGTACAAAGGCACATGATAACCAGAGTGAGGAGTCTACAAGGCAACTGTGACAAAGGTAAGAGTTTACATGACAAATTGTGACAGACTAGGAGTCTCCATGAAGTTGAGATAGGAGGCACTGTAAGGGTCTTGATTAGAGTTAAGATGATTTCTCTCTGTTACAGGGAGAGAGGCCTGGAAAACTTTTAACCCTTACAGCAGTTTTCTTTTAGAGAGTTTTGATTTCCTGCACAGTCCCCCCATAGACACAACTGGAGTTACTTGATTTTTCTCCCACACATATAACCTCAGTCATGCAGAACACAATACTATACACAGCTTCAAAAACAATTCTAACATCATAATCAAAGAGGGTAATGTAACAGAACAGATTATGACCAGGAGGCAACCAGATAACTCACCAATATCAGATTCTATAAGCCTCTTTCTTGTGATCCCACTAAAGAATACCAAAAAAACCTGAAACAACTGTTCATGAAGCTCCTTGATCCAGCTCAGGACCAAAATTACACCAACACCCCCCCAATCTCCGACCAGGAGTTTTCTATACGCTACCCAAGATAGACAAACCTGGAAATCCCGGATGACCCATCATCTCAAGCATTGGCACACTTACAACAGGCCCTATGCCACCAGCACTCCTAGCTACCTTTGCGACACCACCGACTTCCTGAGGAAACTACAAAACATCAGTAATCTACCTGAAAACACCATCCTGGCCACCATGGATGTAGAAATCCTTTACACCAACATTCCATGCTATCAGGAAAAACATCCCCGATGACAGCACTGAAAACCTGATTACAGAGCTCTGCGACTTTGTCCTCATCCACAATTACTTGCAGTTTGGAGACAATCTGTATCTTCAAGTCAGCGGCACAGCCATAGGCACTCGAATTGCACCATAACATGCCAACGTCTTTATGGCTGACCTTGAACAACATTTCCTCAGCTCTTGCCCCCTAGCACCTTTACTCAACTTAAGCTACATGGAGAACATCTTCATCATATGGACCCACAGGAAAGAGACCCTTGAAGAATTTCACAAGGATGTCAACAATTTCCACCTCATCATCAACCTCAGCCTGAATCAGTACACATGAGAAATCCACCTCCTTGACACTACAGTACAATTAAATGAAGGACAAATTTCCACCACCCTATATCGGGAACCTACTGACCACTACACTTATCTTCATGCCTCTAGCTTCCATCCCAGACACATCTGTCGATCTATTGTATACAGCCAAGCCCTATGATACAATCAGATTTGCTCCAATCCCACAAAGACAAACACCTTCAGGATCTATATAGAGCAGCCATGGCCAACCTGAGGCTTGCAAGCTACATGCTGCTCTTCCCCCCCACACACACCCCTGTGGTTCAAAAGCCGCCCCCACACCCCAAAAAACGGCGCTCTCCTCCCGACTCCCTGCGCTGACCTGGGCATGAAAGCTGCAGAAATAAACCAAACGTGACTGCGGGGGGGCTCCTTTTAAAGGGACGGGGGGGGGGTTGCACTCTTGCTCAACAACTTTGCCCCAGCTCTTCGCACTGGATCCACTATCTTGGCTCTTGCCCAGAATGGGTTGGCCACCCCTGATATAGAGCGTTCTTAGAACTGAAATACCCACCCAGAGAAGTGAAAAAACAGATTGACCAAGCCAAAATAGTACCCAGACGTGAACTACTTCCAGACAGGCCCAAAAGAGAAAAACAACAGAATTCCACTTATCACCTACAGTCCACAACTTAAACCCCTCCAATGCATTATCAACAATCTACAACCTGGAAAATGACCCCTCACTCTCGGAGGCCTTGGGGGAATGGCCAAGTCTCGCTTAGAGACAACCCCTGAACCTGAAACAAATTATTTCTGGTAACCACGCAACACACCTCCATCATAAGCATCCAGGAACCTACTTCTGCAATCAGCCCCAGTGCCAACTCTGCCCACACGTCTACACAAGGAATTTCATCACTGGACCCAACCACATCAGCCACCAAATCAGAGGCTCATTTAACTGCACATCCACTAATGTGATCTATGCCACCAAATGCCAGCATTGTATATTGGCCTGACTGGGCAGTCTCTACAGGAAAGAATTAATGGACACAAATCAGATATTCGAAAAGGCAACACACAAAAACCTCTTGGAGAGCACTTTAATCTTCGTGGACACTCATTAATGAATCTCCAAGTTGCTGTTTTGTTTCAGACCAATTCCACAAGCCAAATACACAAAGAAGGGTTGGAATTTAACTTCATTCCCAAATTTAATTCTCATGCAAATGGTATGAATCGTGATATCAGATGGCTCACACATTATCAATCAACCGAACAATGAAGGTGCTAACCATTCTTGATGTCTGTGTAGAATTTGGTGTTTGTCATCTTCCTTTCCAAGTCCTAATGGTTCTTATCAGCCTCTTGTAACTATTTAGTCTTTAAGGTGCTACTACTAGACTATTTTTTGGTTTTTTACGTTTTTCCTGTTAGACTAACTCAGCTATCCCTCTGAAGCTATTGGTAAACAGTTTCTTGCCAGACGAAATGCTGTTAAGTTTTCTTTGCCCATCTTGATATCCATTTCTTTATCTGGTGACAGGGGGGCCCATTAGGACAGGATCCTCTTCTCATAGCCTAGTGTGACACTATTTTAATGCAATTTAGATGGAATGTGAGTATAACTCCAGGCTTTACAGCTAATGGCTGCTGCTCTTCAGTCTGGCTGCAGAAGGCATTAGTTTTTAGGCCTTCCAATATGGCTACAGAAAAACCATATTGTTACACTTAGAGCTGTACTGTCTTCACATGCCAGGAGCGAGGCTGAGTTATCAAGATAGGATGTTAGGGTTTATAAACATACCATATTCACATTTAGAAAAATACTGCATTTGTAATCCTGATTTATTATCCCATATATCCCATTATGCAAATAATGAATATGCAAATATTAAAAGATGTTACCAGGCCACCTCTAGGAGTTTGTCACCCCACCCCCCCAACCCAATGCACTGACCACAGGGCTGCAGCCACACACTGCCGCACTGCAGGGCCCCTTGACTCCACCTCCCCTGGGCTGCTTCCCCCTCTGCCCACAGAGCTCAGCCTGGCAGCTGCTGGAACCACCACTCCCCCTGGGCTTGTGAATCTCTGGCTTAGAACAATCCTTACAGCCCTTGCAAAGTCCCTCCCTGCCATTACTTTTTGTCTTCCTGAAGCTGAAAATGCTGTGGATGTGCACATGCTTTTCTGTGCCGTGACACTATAGTTATCCCACCACCAGCCATTCCTGCTAAAAGCCCATCATTACTTTTTTTGTTCAGGAGGGATGGTGATGTCCCAGTTGAAAGTTGTTACTCCAGACGCTAAGGAGCCATTTTCTGGTTTGATTTTTTCTATTGTTTGAGTTTTACTTATTCCAGGCACTTTGGGTACTGAGCCAACAGACCTGCTTGCTTTCTTCATTCTGTGCCGCCTCTTCGTGATGCATTTACAAACATTAGGCAGTGCTGCCTCCACTCTTGCCTCCTCATAGGGGAAGCTGGGGCTGCTCCGAGATCTGACCTTGGTTGGGGGAGGTGGAGAAAGGAGATGGGGGAGTCACAGCAGCAATCATCACTCCCCTCCCCCAGAGTGATGCCACCACACAGAAGCTAAGCAAGGAAGCCCAGAGTGGGGTGGGGAAGGGGCAAGGCTGAGACTACACAACAAGCGCATTGAGAAAGTACATGTGTAGCAGCTAGGGGGGTTCCCGCACTTTAAAGGCAGACATGGCCCATTTGTTTGGGCCATGCCGCGGGGGAGGTGTGCTGGAGGGAGGGAGGGGGAGAAGAGAGGGGGAAGCTACAGTCAGACTTGTCCTGCAGCTCAGCCCCATGCCAGCCCTGCCCCCAGAACAAACAGCCGGCTTCAGCTGTGGCAGCTGCCAGGGCCCAGCAGCCAGAAATTCATGGACTAGCACCGGTCCACCGACTGGCAGTTAGGAATGATCAACCACAATGGGAATTCTTTTTAACAGTCTTGTTCTTGAGAAGACTTGAGATTCAACACAAATAAAGCATTAAGCACTCAAAAGGTATGAAATTATTTTCCTTCCTAAGACACCACGGGTGCGTCTAGACTGGCAAGTTTTTGCGCAAAAGCACCTGCTTTTGCGCAAAATCTTGCCATCTGCCTACACTGGTCGCAAGTATTTGCGCAAGAACACTGACTTTGTACTGTACAAAATCAGTGGTTCTTGCGCAAATACGCTGATGCTCCCACTCAGGGATAAGCCCTCTTGCGCAAGTATTCTTGCACAAGAGGGCCAGCGTAGACAGGCAAGTTAATTTCTTGCGCAAGAAAGCCCGATGGCTAAAATGGCCATCGGAGCTTTCTTGTGCAAGAGTGTCTCTACACTGGCACGGATGCTTTTGTGCAAAAGATGTCTTTTGTGCAAAAGCATCCGTGCCAGGCTCTTGCGCGCAAATACTTTTAACGGAAAAACTTTTCCGTTAAAAGTATTTGCGCAAAATCATGCCAGTCTAGATGCAGCCCACATCTCTTCTATCAGTTTCTTGCTTCTCTTCTTCCACATCATTCCCTTTGAATGAAATGGTCTCCCAGCTCCTCTTCTTGAATCGCTATTCAAGGTTTATTTTTCCCATAAGACTTGAAAGGTGACTCCTTTTCATGCAGACCAAAACAAATTACCCCCTCCAAACCGCCCCTCCCCCCTGCATTTACTCACTAGTTCATGATATATAGCAAAATGCACTGGATTTGAGTGTTTACAGCACAAAACTCTCTAAAACCTGACTTATTGGTGTGTGTAATATGATCATGGGGCATCTCAGTTAACTGGTTTCCTCACCTGTAAAGGAATCTAATACAGATGTCTTGCCTCACAAAAGTGTTATAATGCAATGAATGTTCATATCACAGTATGAAGTGTTACCTGCCTTCCCTATAGACAGCTGTCATAAGAAAATTTCCTCTTAGCTGTCAGATAGTTAACAAGAGTCCTCTCAATCCCACTGTCATCACTCTTCTTAATCTTGCAACTACTGCTGATTGAGCTCAGTGCAACAGCAAAATGCAACAGGCAGCCTTTTATTGATGTAGCAGAAAACCCACCAATCCTTGATAGCAAAACAGAAGATGCTAATTAGAGGCTCAATCTGATCAACAGCACTGCCATACAATTACAGTCATCTTAGCAAATAAGCGCTCCCTGGATGACAACACAGACAACCTATCCCACCATGGGGACTAGGAGTTTTTCCAGCTTGGATTTAGCTCCACTTTTCCCTTCCCTGATCCACAGCTGCCTAAGCATATTTAGGACTGGTCTAGGGATGTTAAAATGCATGTATTTTTGTAAAAGCGTAAGCGCTGAAATTTTCAGCAGTTACACGGGGGACAAGGAAGGGAGAGGTTGTGCTTGTGGGAAGCTGGCTTTTAAGTGGAAGGGGCTCCGCAGGAGATGTCTTTTGAGCCAGCTCCCGTCATGGGGGCTGTTGGCTTGGTCAGAGCCGGTATGCACGAAGAGCCAGCCTGAAAGCTGGCTTGCTGTGTGCGGATATAGAGGCAGCAGCACAGGGTGCGTGTGCATGCGTGCAACCAGGAGGATTAACCGACAGGCACAGGCTCATTGTTTAACTGTGTACACATTCACATCCCTAGACTGGTCTGTATCATTTTAGGGCACCTTTATGAAAGCTATGTGTATGTAATATAGTGGATTGAGGTTCAGTGAACCCTTTTACACCTTTAACTGGCCACTTTTAGATATGTAAAGCTTGACTTCTTTATACACAAAAATTGTGTTTGTACTTTATCCTGACACTTGTAATGTTGTTTTAAATGAGGTAGTGCAAGGCTGCTATGTCACAGTTTATGTTCAGTGACTAACTTTACTTCATCTTGGACGCTTGATTAAAGACTGCAACATTTGTCACCCCATTGATTGCCAGGGTTGATTCAGCTGATCTGGCTGGCTAGGCGGGTTCCCCTTCCTCCCTCACCGCTCCATGTGCATCCCTTCTGAAGCTGTGCACTTGGTTGAAGAGGACAACTTTCCCAGAGAGAGGAGTACCGATCTTCGGTCAAGGGTATACAATAGCTTCACTCCCCTACTAGAACCTCCTTTCACTTCTGTTCATGAAAACCAAAAAATGAATATAGTTAGCACAATGTGACCACTCTACAATCCCATAGCAAAGGGATGGAAACTCGCTGGTTCCCCCTATATCACGTTACTCCCAATTTTTCCTAACAGGCTTGCTTATACCTCCATGGAATGAACAGGAGATCCACCTCCAAAACCAGGAGATCTCAGCTGCTGCAGTGACAAACTCCTTAGAAATTTTGGAAGATTTCAAGTCACATGGTTTTAAACAGGGTCCCACTGGCTATGCTAGGAAAGAAGAAACTAATTATACTCCAACAGAACAGAATGGTGACAAGATAAACCTAAGAGGTGGGATGAAAGGGCCTTGCTATCACTCTGAACTCTGAAGAATACAATTAGAAAGCATGAGCCAGTTTTCAGGTCATGTGACCTGGAAGAGTTCGTGTTCAAACACCACTCTCCTCAACTGAGAATGATTAAACTAGTTTCACAGTTGGACAGGAAATCATGTTCCCTTAGATCATCAATAAAGCTGTGAATTAGTCAGGGGTATTTTTAGTAAAAGGCATGGGCTAGTCACCAGCAATAAACAAAAAAGGTTAGTGCCATGATCTATCCATGACTTACTATAAACACCCTTGGATACTCTTAGAGGGGGCTGCTAACTGTAGGGGTGCCCAAGGGCCACCTCTGCCCCCAAAGCAGCAATAGCTGCTCCCACTGCGTAGGAAACTGCCAAGCAGTGGCTGCTCCCACCATCCCGAGCCAGCTGCATCAGCCACTATTCAGATGCTCCTGGGAGGCCAACTGTCTGGGGTTGCTCAAGCAACAATCAGTGCAGCTAGCTGAGGTGAAACCCAAATGGCTGGCTGCAAAGTTGTTCCAGTAGCAGCCAATGCTAGTAGCTGTTCCCAGGATCAGCCACTCTGGCCACTGCAGAAATCATAGAAAGTCATAGAATCCATGTCTTCCCAATCCTCCATGACAGACCCACCCCCCAAATCATCAATAGCAGTGGTAAGTTCTGCCCTTAATGAATATTAAATCTTTTCATTTTAACACTACAGATTTGCGGTTATGCTGGAATTTACTAGTCTCTAATCATTTGTTCACTAATTCTTTAAAAAAATTCTTGTATTTAATTGAAAGAAGTATCAAGGCTCTCTCCTATTACACAATATTTTCCTTTCATTCAATATTTAAGAGGTTATAATAAAAACAAATGAGCAGTTTCAAGTATTCCAATTGTTAGTACAGTTCATCAAAATCAATCAAGGGCCAAGCTCTGCAGATGTAAGGAGTTACATCTTTCATCCACTTCTATAGGCATTTTTTCAGTAACATTTCCTGGTTCTTCATTCTCTCTTGGGAATAACCAACTGACATGAAGACCAAAAACAAAAAGAGTGAACGTACCACACTGAAATCATGTAAAGGAAATAGCAGCCATAATCAGTAGTGGTTGCAGCCAATCTTTACTGAATGAGCTATCCAGCAAATGAGGTTTCTGTTGGGTCCACCAGTGCCACATAGTGGTTTCTCTCCAAACTGGAAGAAATTTGCTATGTAGGTGTGAAGGACAGGAGTAAAAAGTAACTGAAATTTCTTACAGATACCCCTTGGTGGGCTTCAGGACATGGGATTCCAATGACAGTACCTGCAAGAAAGCATGGGGTAGAGTATGAAGGGCTCAGGGCAGGAGTTTGGGGATGTGTGTGTGCATGTGTGTGTGTGTACTATTAATAGGTAACCTGTTAAAATCTTAACAGGTGATGCTTAGTGGATAATTGGTACCCAGGAGCAGTCCCCCGCCCAAAGCCCAGCAGAGGGTGGTGGGCTGCTCCATCCAGTCCCCATCGGGCCCCCTGCACAGGACTGTCAGTTCCCTGCCTGGGCTGGCTGGGAGCTATGGCAGCAGCCCCTGCAGAGGGGGTCAGGAGCTGATGGGCTGGAGCAGCCTCTCTCTGTAGCAAAGGTCATTCTAGCCCGACCCAGCTCTACCCTGACCCCTGTCAACCTCCCTTTTAAATTGGTTAAATGTATTGCATTTAACTTGTTAAATGGGATTTTACATCCCTACTGAGGTGGGGCTCAGGAGTCAGGGTACGGGTGGAAGAGGAGGGAGGGCAATGGCACCATTTAGGCAGGCCTGAAACCCCTCCTCCCCCCGATTCATACCAACATGTTGCTTGATTTCCCCTTCCCATCACTCAGGACATGAGAGGAAAGCATACAGCATGGGTCACTTACTCCTCTGCTCCTCCCTTCACCAGTCAGGAGCAAGAAGAAAGCAGGCAAGCTGTGTATTTCCCTGTAGTGATTTGATAGAGATATAAAGGGAATGGCCAAGCAGTGTCTTAGTAAGTCCTTAAAGCAGGGAGGAAGTGGGGAGAGGGGAGGAAGAGGAGAGAGAATCAGCACCTTCTGCACGCGCTACACAGCACTCTCTGTCCAAGCCCCCTTTCACCATCCTGGACCGGTGGGGTTGTACCCCCAGCTAGCCCCTGGTACCTACCTGGTTGCCTGCTGCTTATCACAGCAGCCTGCAGGAGAATCCTGGGAGCCCAGACGGAAGTGTGCTGCCCTGCCTTCAACAGAGCACCACAACCCGCCAGCTTCTTATCAGAGCAGCACTAAAGTTGCAACTTACTTTCATCTCTGAAGAAGGGCAACCAACTACAACATCGCACTAGTTGTGACTTTTCTGCAACTTGCTCTACTCGTATCAAGAAAAATAGTTCCAAGTAACATTTAGAATAAAGGAGGCAATATGTTCATTTTAATGGCAATGGAAACAAAATTAAATGATAGAACAAATATTTCTTTAAATAAGGCTTTTAGACATCTATGTATTGTTAAGCCTCAATTATGAATCAAGAATAATTACAAAAATCCACATAGGATTCAGGAAAACATATGATAATACTTAGTCTTGCACAAAATTTGTGTCACTTACCACAAAGTCAGACAGCAAACATATAAAGAAAAAACAAACAGTATTTACAAATTTATACTATGTAATAATTGAGAAATTGCTTATCAGTTAACAGCACATTATGAATTATACTACACATTCCAAAAGGCATATATCTGATCATCAGATATTTATTATAAACTAAGCCGAAAGACAGATTGTCTGAAAAATAAGTTTTGTTTCATTTCAAACTTATGCACTCAGTCATCAGAATTTTCTGGTATTTGTATGTTAATATAAAAATGTATCAGAGCACCTGAGCTAACACAATGGCGTTACCCAGGCCTAACTCCAAATTCCATTCATTCATAGCAGAAGTTATCAACTGGAAATCAGTGTGAAAGACCATCATGCACTATTTTGCAATCTGTTCTCTCTGTTGCTAAGTTTTAAATGCTTGTATAAAAACAAATCCCCATACCATGTTTGTAATATGACCATAAATAGGAAATAGTTAAAAAAATGTAAGATATGATTACCCCTATACTGTCACTGTTTTACACTTTGGAAAAAAGTGAACAGAACAAGCCCTTTCCCTCCCTCCCCTCTTTCCAGAAAACACAAGCCCTGTAGTCCTATCAGATGAAACTTGAACTGGCACCAACATTCATGCTAGTTGTCCTGCAGTGGAAAAGAAACAATTCAATTACAATATTCAGAAACTGTCTTATGTAGTAGCCCCACAAAGTTTAATTTGTTCTGTGACCAACAGTTTTTTTTAGAAGATTAATCAGGTATGACGTGGGCAGCGTCCAGAAGGGGCAGGAATATCCAAGACTCTACGTCTGTCTTCATATTCATCAGTATCTGTTGAGTCTTCATCTTCATCCATAGCATATTCATTATGATTAGTTTCCTACAAACAAGACACCTCCATGTTTAAGTATTTAAACACCTCCTAAATCTCACGCTGATTAAGTGCTCTAACAATGTAACCAAATTAAAACCAAGATGTCATTTACATCACATTTAAAAAGCCAGCCTCAGATAAAGTCTAATTACTGCAAATAGTAAATTACTGCTAAATCAGACTTGTTTTCATGTATCAGTTTTATAAAATCGTAATCTACATGGCAATTATATTTCTAACCTGTTAGAACTTTTATTGATAAACTAAATAGACCAGAGAGAACAGAATTTGGCTCACCAACTACTGGAATTGCACTGAATCATCAAGTACTGTGGTTGACAGGAGTTAGGAAAAGTTTGCTGAAGAATTCTGGAGGCAAAGGCTCCCCCCTCCCCTCCCCCCACACGTTAGGCTGTATGAAAACTTACTCGAAGTGCTAACACACTTCACTTGGACACTGACACTATTATGCACTTAGAATCTTTAAGTAGGGGCTCTGTGCGCACTTGTGCTGATGTAAAAAACACTAGATCAGTCAGCTGTGTTTATCAAACAAATCACAAAAAAGCATGAAAATGGTGAACTTAGAACTAACTGACCTGGGTTAACTAAGCCTGTAAAAACAGCACAACCATAAAAGCTAACCCAAAGAGTAATTAATAAGTTAATTATTAATACAAAAGTACGATGTCAGCCAGTCTTTAGCCTGTTCACATTATCCCTTTTAAAATATTTTTCACAAAAACAAGTTATAAAACATGAATAGGGTATATTCAGACTAACAAACCCCTCACAGAAAATGCTCTATCATTAGCCTACTACCAGCTTGACAGTCAGTGAAGTTCAACTCCTCTGTCCACTGAAACTGTAACAGAGTGGGAAGGAAAAACCTGGTTTGTCAAGCAGGAAGATCCCAATCTATTTAGGGTTTAATGGATACAAATTAGACATCTTAGATTTAAACTCTTTTAGATTCAAAATGCATATTATAGTTCCATATGCAACTGACAATCAAGCACTGCTTAAAATATAAATCGCTATTTCACACAAATTTTTCGACTGATTTAAGTGAAACCTTACATGGAGTGTACTGCAGTAATCCAATCATGAGGCAACATGAATACAGGCAGTCCCCGGGTTACGTACAAGATAGGGACTGTAGGTTTGTTCTTAACTTGAATTTGTATGCAAGTCAGAACTGGCGTCCAGATTCAGCCGCTGCTGAAACTGACCAGCGGCTGACTACAGGAAGCCCGAAGCAGAGTTTCTCTGCCCTGGGCTTCCTGGAATCAGCCACTGATCAGTTTCAATAGCGGCTGAATTTGGACGCCTGGGACAGAGCAGCTGGGGCCCTGCCGGGTAGGTCCCCGCAGCGCCGCACCTCAACGCTGCGGGGACCAACCCGGCAGCACCCCAGCTACTCTACCCCAGGTGTCCCCAAGTCAGCTGCTGCTGAAACGGATCAGCGGCTGATTCCAGGAAGCCCGTGGCAGAGCAACTCTGCCTCGGGCTTCCTGAAGTCAGCCGCTGGTCAGTTTCAGCAGCGGCTGACTTGGGGACGCCTGGGGCAGAGCAGCTGGGGTGCTGCCGGATTGGTCCATTAGCACCGAGGAGCGGTGCTGCCGGACCAACCCGCCAGCGCCCCAGCTGCTCTACCCCAGGTGTCGTTGGCGAGAAAAGCCTGGTCTGCTTTGGGGGGGGGGGGGGGGGGGGAGGAGGACTAGCTGCGTGTCCCCCCCCAGCAGACCAGGGAGACGCGGGTGGCAGGATCGCCGAGACGCGCCGCGGTCCCTCCTGCATCCTCCACGGCTTTGCTCCACGTCTCCCTGGTCTGCTAGGGGACCCCCCCCCCCCCACCCAGCAGACCAGGGAGACGCAGAGCAGCTTTTCTCGCCCCGGAGGACGCGGGTGGCGGGACTGCGGCGCATCTGGGCGTCCCGCCGCTCGCGTCCTCTGGGGCGAGAAAAGCCCCCTTCGTAACTGAGGATCCGACATAAGTCGGATCCGCGTAACTCAGGATTAAATGCAGGCAGTCCCCAAGTGATAACTGTTAGAGTCAATTCTATTTTGTTATATTCCCTTGGCTACAAAGATCACCTCAAAGAAGTAAACGGAACTCAAATTAGGGGATAGGATTTTTTTTGAGGTGTGTCTCACTCTCTCTCACTCTCCATATGAAACCATTTATCTCCAGGTTTAGTAATTCTTGTTTTTGTCCTTTCCCCTAATATGAAATGGTTTACATTATAAGAAGAAATAAAATAAAGTTATAAACTGGAAAAAGTATCAGCATTATTGAGTCTAGTAAGATCTATTTCTAGAGAATGTGTTTTCTGCAAAAAGGTTAGCCTAGCTCAAATAGTAATGCCAACTGCACCTCAGCTTACCATGCGTGCTGTAGACACCTTGAATGTTGGGCACACCATATGAAATCTGGGAATTATGACATTAAAGAACTTGTCCTTATAGTAGAGACAATGAAAGGTATAGTATCCTTCCATGTATCCTGAAGTAGTGGAGAAGGTAGTACAGCTGGTATATTCGTAAACTCTACCTGGGCTGATTATTGGAAATTCTCCTGGGGAGGGGAGGGAAAGGGGGGCGGGGGGGAGAGGAAAAAAAAAAAAAGCTATTTAGAGTTTTGATTTTTATTTTTTTTAAAAGAATCAATAGTACATACTTCCCCTTGCAATATAGAGAATTGCAATATAGAGAATTTCTACAGATGTTAAATTCAGTTAGCGTTCTGCTGGAGCACACAGGTAGTAAAAGTTTAAGTGCTTTCTGTAACTGGACTAATACAAATAGAAAAAAATAAACTTATTTTAACAAATTCTATTTTAATTAACTTTCTAGTGACTAATTACAGGTGCATCGTTTTCAGTCTCAAGTGAACAGCAGTTTTTTTTTCCTGAAGAACATTATTCACCAAATCTGAAGTGCTTAACTTGTTCTACAGGAGTCAGTATAATAATCTCAAAGGGTATGTCTACACTACTACCCTAGTTAGAACTAGGGTGGTTAATGTAGTCAATCGAAGTTGCAAATGAAGCCCGGGATTTAAATATCCTGGGCTTCATTTGCATCTTGCCGGGCGCCGCCATTTTTAAATCCCCGGTAGTTCGGACTCCGTGCCCGCGGCTACACGCGGCATGGAGTAGGTAGTTCGAATTAGGCTAATTTGAACAACCGTTACTCCTCATGGAACGAGGAGTGACAGTAGTTCGAATTAGAAAGCCTAATTTGAACTACCTACTCAGTGCCGCGTGTATTCGCGAGCACGGAGTCCGAACTACCGGGGATTTAAAAATGGCGGCGCCCGGCAAGATGCAAATGAAGCCCAGGATATTTAAATCCCGGGCTTCATTTGCAACTTCGATTGACTACATTAACCACCCTATTTCGAACTAGGCTGGTAGTGTAGACATACCCAAAGGGAGAATGCCCAAACCACATGATGAGGGGGAGAGTTTGGTCTTATTTTTTAAAAATCAAAACTACTGCTACTAATTATTTCTAAACACAAGAACAAGTACTTAAATCTTCTGACATGCACTTATGTTAACCTTAATACCTAGATTAAAAAGCCAGATGGCATAAGAGACTTCAGGACTCTTAGTATTAATTTGTATTATCAAAGTCCTCAGGAGCCCTACTATGCTAATTGGTGTATCAAAGGGCAGTTCCTTCCCAAAGAGCTGACCATCTATTTAAAAAAAAAAAAAAAAATCTTTAAATGGTTTGACTACTTACGTATTAAATACAGATATGCCCAACAATTTAAAATATTTACCCAAAAATTATATTAAATTATTTAAAATTGAAGTTAATGTTTAATAATTCATTTGCACCCCATATGAGAAAGTTGAACAGAGAACATGTTTGCTAAGATCAGAGAATAGCCACCATCTTGCATCATTACAGAGAATGGCTTTGCCAGAAATTACAAAACTTTCTTATCACTGGAATGCCCCAACTGTTCAAATGAAAAATCAAACTCTCAGAATACATACCAACAACTCCAGGACCCTGAACTTCTTCTACATCACCTTTGGCATTTGTTATTCTCCAGTACCGACTATCCAACTGACAGGCTCTCTCAGGAAGAGCATCTTTGGACATCTCAATTCTGTAAGCCAAATCAAAAATTGTTTACTTAAAAATGAATTACTTAAATGTCTAAGACGACCATAAAATGGTCAAAATACTATCCTATGTTCCCTACTGCTTAGAGAAAGCGTTAAGTTCTAGTGATGTCAACAGACCAAAGGAGGAACACAAAAGGTCTAATCCCAGTTTAAGTATACCTCTTAATTACCTATGTCTCCCTAAATCATGACGACATGTGACTGTTTGTGTTTGCCAAGTGATATGAACTATATATTGTTAGTGAAAAGAAACTTCCCAACTAGAACAATAAAACCCATTCCAAGTTTCAAAATAGTCAAGTAGCCTTTTATTTAAAGCTATATTAAAATATGTACATTGCATAGTATATGCCAAGCCCCTTTTATACATGGTATCTAAATTAGGTATGTGAAGGACTCGTCAACTATCCGGTAAGCAAATGTTTATTTGATAGTCGACTAGTCACCCCGCTCCCCCTCCCCTTTCTGCTTCTGATGGAGGCACCAAGGGGAGGAGAAATGAGGGGTACTTCAAAGCCGCAGTGCCACATCGAGCCTGGGGTCAGTCCCCAACTGACCTCAGGCTCAGTGTGGCACTGCTGCTTTGAAACATGCATGGAGCCTGGCATCAGGCTCCTCGTGGCATTTCAAAGTGGCAGCACCACGTGCAGCCCAGGATCAGCTGGGGACTCCCCGCTAACTCTGGGTTGTGTGTGGCACTGCTGCTTTGAAATGCCGCGGTGGTGTTCTAAAGCTGCAGCGCAGCGTGGAGCCTGGGGTCAGCGGGAGATTCCCCAGTTGATCCCAGGCTTTGGCGCTTTTGCCTTTGAAGTGTAGCAACAGCCCTATCGACTAAAAATACATTGACTATTTGATTAGTCAATTACCTGATACTTAACATTCTTAGTCTAAATATACAAATTTCATCATACTTTTGAGTACCATGCATTTGCTCAAGTCATGAAGCTTGAACCCCAGACAACTCTTCTCTGTTACCAGAAAAGAGAGCCAATTTGCTACTCACCTGATTCTGTAAGTGAAGAAGTAATGAGGTGGGTGTACAGAACTAAGTTCAGGTAGAAAAGATGTGGAGACTGAAACAGTAATATCTCCTGTTGTGGCCACACACTCCTTATCATGAACGTATCTGTGCAATAGAAACAAAAGAAATTTCCAACTCTTCATCATGAAGAAACTCAATTTCACACGTTCAATAAAAACGCTAAAAGGATATTTTTGAAGATTAAGTATTCATAAACTATGCTAATTGTATTCTGGATTATTAAACCTGAGATTTTTAAAAAATTAGTTATTCTATATAACATTAGCTCTAAATGAAACTAGTCAGTTTCATTTTTATGACTGCACTACAATATGAGTGCAATGCTTCCTTACACCAGGAGAGCAGGTCTGCATCCAAGCAAGGCTGTTTTGGTTGATTTCAGAAATGTCTTCATGCAATTCTTCATATTAGGTTGTATACACATTTATCCTGGAGACCCAAAATATGGTTCTCACAGCATCCCATTAACCTTAAGAGGAACTGTTATACACCAGGGGCTCTCAAACTTTCCAAACTACTTTACTCCTTTCAGGAGTCTAATTTGTCTTGAATAGCTAATAATCGCACAGAATAACTACTTTTTTTTTTTTTTTTTTTAAGTTTCAGGTTTAATAATCCAGAATACTTAAAAAGTGTCACAGAATGACTAAAAAAACCCCTCCTACTTTGGCATTTATCGTATAATTATAAAATAAATCAATTGGAATATAAATACTGTACTTGCATTTCAGTACACAGTATATAATACAGAGCAGCTGTCCCTAAACTTTATTATCTTCTCCCCTGCCCTCTGTTCTTGCATCATGGCATGGGGTTGGAAGCGGGGGAAACAGTGCACAACAGCTGAGCCTGCAGTCAAGTTCAGCTCCCAGCCTTATCCCCCAGTCTTGGCCCTGGACTGGGAATAGGGCTGGGATGGAGTCAGAAACAGAGCTGGGCATGCTGCTGCAGGGCAAGACTGGAGCAGAACTCAGGACACCACATCCACCAAACCTTCCTCCACAGTACCTGGAGGGAAGGGGCACGGACAGGCCCATGCCCCATACTTTGGGGACCTGATATAGTGCAGCATAAAAAAGTCATTATCTGCAGGAAATTTTAGCTTGTATTTACTTTGCTGGTGTTTTTTTATGTAGCCTGTTGTAAAATGAGTCTAATATTTAAATGAGTTGATGTACCCCCTTTACGTGTACTCTTGGTTGAGAAATACTGTTATACACAACCAAAAGAACATACTAGAGAAGTGTACTTTGAGCTTCAAAGTAAATCTATCTTGAAAGCTTGGGTAATTGAAGTGGAGTATCACAATTCATGTATTCAATACAACATTCAAAGTAATGGCAAATAGACGAGATCACTGCAAGAATCCCTTATTTAAAATTTCAAATGTCATTTGTTTACCAGTTTTGTTCTCAGGATATTAGATACAAAGTGGATAAGGTAATATTTATTAGACCAACTTCTGCTAATATAAGAGAAGCTTCTGAGCCACAGAAAGCTGCTCTTCAGTAAATTCCTAAATGATCTACAGTTGTATCTTCCTTATTAGCCCTCCCATTTTGCACCTCAAGTTCTAAGTAGTCAGATGGGTTGGAGCTGGCATTAATCACTATCTCTTCAATGTCATATTACTAGAATACTAGTTCTAATATTTCCAGTAACAAAGCAGGATTAAATTAAGCCTCTTGATCCTGCAGCTACAGCTGTTGTATATATTATATACGTCTTCTCTCCATCCGCATCTGTTAACCTTCATGCCAACCAATCCACACCCAGCTGTTTAGGGGTGATTTTCTCTGAATTGTAATTATGCTGCACTTAGTATTGCACTGCACTTAGCACATACTTAGTACTCTGCCTTTCATTATGCTGCACAGAGTAAAGTGACAATACCTGAAAATCTGGTCCCTGATGATGGGATAGCCACCTGTTACGACATTGTTTACATAAGATGTGAACCATTCCAAATAAGAAGTTCCTAGATGCAAAAGAGAGAACGTTTTTATTTCATCAGTACAGTATAATTTCATTTTTAAACATAGGTAATATAAAAGCAGTAAGCCTGGATATCAACAATTCCAAGACCACTGCAGTTCAACCACTCATTCCTCACTGCTCTATTCAAAACAATGAAGATTGCTTTTACTGGGAACTGGATTGTGGCTTAAATGGTTTGCTTGTTATCCTCCATTCACTTTGTCACTGCTAAAATAAGACTATAATTTTCAGGCCAGGAACCATGGCTTTCTATTTATATTGTGAAGCACTAGCACAATTCTGGATATGGTTATACTTCAATAACTGCCTTTTAGACCTTTCCTGGTGCTGCTATTAACTGATGTGGCAAGGTTGGTTTTACAAGTAATGTAATCACTACATCTATTTCCTAGGCTCTATACTCCACAGTTAATCCAACATTCTAGTTGCTAAGGCTGGTAGGTAAATTACTGGACCTACAAGCTTGGTTTTGGTTTACAGGTATCTAAGTATATACAGGTAAGGTATTAACATTTATAAGAAGTCTACCAAATGTTAAAAGTTTGTGTACTCACAGTAACAAAACTGGAAGAATGTGCAACATGCATACCTCTTACCACCACAAGCTCAGAGTTCTGGGTTTGTAAGTCAGTCAATAGAGAAACTGAGATTTTAAAAAACCTGCAGTCGCCACTTTGTGAGCAACTGGATTTATTGGGATTAGTAGAAAATTTAGTAATTGGACGGATTCAAACCTGACAGACTCGTTTTAATGAACCAAGTCCTCAAAGAAGAGACATTTTCTGGTCTGTCTACAGGGGAGGCAAAGTAGGTAGCTGCCCTGGGCCCCTGTGATCCCAACCAACACCACTGTTACTGCAGAACTGATGGCAGCCTGAACCCCAGGTCCTTTAAATTGCTGCTGGAGTGTTGCAAGGCATGCTCCAGGCAACTCCAACAGCTGTCTAGGGACAAGTCACATGGGCTACGTCTACATTGGCCCCTTTTCCGGAAGGAGCATGTTAATTTCACGAGTCGTAATAGGGAAATCTGCGGGGGATTTAAATATCCCCCGCGGCATTTAAATAAAAATGTCCGCCGCTTTTTTCCGGCTTTTAGAAAAGCCGGAAAAGAGCGTCTACACTGGCCCCGATCCTCCGGAAAAAGTGCCCTTAACTTTGAAGTAGGAATAAGATCCTCCGGAAAAGGGTGCTTTTTCCGGAGGATCGGGGCCAGTGTAGACGCTCTTTTCCGGCTTTTCTAAAAGCCGGAAAAAAGCGGCGGACATTTTTATTTAAATGCCGCGGGGGATATTTAAATCCCCCGCGGATTTCCCTATTACGACTCGTGAAATTAACATGCCCCTTCCGGAAAAGGGGCCAATGTAGACGTAGCCATGGTGTACTGTAGGCAGAATTGAAGGTTGGCTGTCCCCATCCCCACGCCTTCTGGGAGCATAGAACTGTACCCGTCCCCATTTCCCTCGGCCCCCTTGAAAATAAGTGATGTGTAATTCCATTAATTCAATCAACATATTAAGTGTCTTAGTAATGGAAAATAATAACTCTTTAAATTTTGGTTTATATTACTGATGTGAAATATCAAATAGAATCACAGCACTGCAAGAAAAATTGAGGTCATCTAGTCCAGTCCCCTTCACTCATGGCAGGATCAAGTATTCTCTCCATCATCCCTGACAGGTGCTTGTCTAACATGCTCTTAAAGGCTCCAATGATAGAGATTCCACAACCTTCCTAAGCCATGTATTCCAGTACGCCATCCTGATAGAAAGTTTTTCCTAATGTCTAACCTAAATATGCCTTGCTGCAGTTTAAGCCCATTGCTTGTTGTCCTGGCCTCACAGGTTAAGAACAATTCTTCTCTCTCCTCCTTCTAAGAACCTTTGTATGTACCTAAAAGAAGTGTTACGTCCCGTATCTTTTCCAGACAAGACAAATCCAGTTTTTTCCATCTTCCCTCATAGCTCATGTTTTCTAGACCTTTAATCATTATTGTTATTCTCCTCTGGACTTTTTCTAATTTGTCCACATCTTTCCTGAAAAGTGGCACCCAGAATTGGACACATTATTTCAGTCAAGACCTAATCAATGCAGAGTAGAAACAAAGAATTACTTTGTCTCTTGTTCATAACACTCCTGCAGTGAACGCATCCAGAAAGAAGTTTGCTTTTTTTGCAACAGTATTACACTGACTCATTTAACTTGTGATCCACTACAAATTGCAGATCCTTTTCCTCAGTACTCCTCCTTAGGCAGTCATATCACATTTTGTAAGTCATATGTATACATTTATTATTAAATCATTAACTTAAAATATTCTATTTCTCCCAAGCTATACAGAGTTGCTTTGGCACAAAGAGGAGTAATTTACTCATCTCTTGTTCCTAATTTTGCCCTAAAAAGTAAATTATTCATACTGTCCTGACATCCTTGGGGCTGCTCCAATAATTTCTCTTATCCTTTTTCCGTCTTCTGTCACCCACCCGATTATCTTCAACATGTGTCTTGGCCTTGAAATGATGAACTTTAGGGTGCTCAATTGCTGTATTGAGTCATTCTTCAATTTAAACATGTATTTTTATACAGAAATGGGAACTACTTTGTTTAATCTTCTCATCTATATGGAATGTGCTATGACAGAACACTGGTCTACAACAATTGGAAGTCATTAGTTCTATAACCAAGCCAACCAAAAGTGGTAATTAACAACATCACTGTAGTCA
Source organism: Pelodiscus sinensis (assembly GCF_052426305.1). Lineage (NCBI taxonomy): Eukaryota > Metazoa > Chordata > Testudines > Trionychidae > Pelodiscus > Pelodiscus sinensis. The sequence goes on along the minus strand of NC_143056.1, from coordinate 87,742,602 downwards.
CTATTTTCAAAACAGTTCCTCCTCCTCACAAGTACAAGATGCAAATAATTGATCAATGTTCTGAACTTCTACAACATCTTTCACCTGAAGATTTCGAAGCACAAAACATTAAACCTCAACACTTTTGTGAGGAAGAAGATAGTGATTTCATCACCCAGCAGTGCAAATACAGCTACCTCTGGAGTAGAATGAGTGATGTGTTTTCCGATACACAGCCATTGCAAGTCCAAAGTTTAGGAAGTTTTAATGAGTTTCTCACACTTCTCCTTTTTCCCCATTAAAAAAAGCATATGGCATGGCATCATTGGTGCTGTACCCAAAACAACCTGTAATTCATATTACCATGGATATAAATAATTTATACGTCCATTAAGGCACCTTTTTCAATCAATAGGAAATCATTTCAATTAACTGGAGTCTTCCTTCAGTAGAAGAGGTATAAAAAGTATGAGAAACTTCTTACAATAGTCCCCAGCCCTATTATATAGCCATGACTCTGAAATCGTCCTCTCCCCTCCTTTAGGCTTTGAATGATACAGTTAGAGAGTGCCAGAAGAATCCAGGAATGTTTTCTTTTTCAGGTATGATTATGTTTAGTTTAATTGAGGGCACAATATATACGAACTTCTGACATGGTTGCAAAGGTTACTAAAAATTTCTTCTCCAAGGCTACATTCAGGCTGTTTTTAAATCACATATCTGACAGCTCCTCTGATGGGTATCCTAAAAAGTGCCGCGTGTTTTGTCAGACTGACCAGTGGGTTGAATAACTCAAAAAACAGAGGTAGAATATGACAGGCATTAATAGGGAAATAAAATGGTTTTATAAATTTTTATTTCAGTTAATTGTTCAAGTTCCAATAGAGGCTAAAGGCCTGAGCAGTAAGAATACATGTACAAGATTAGTGCTTACTTTGTGCAGGTCAAACAGTGTTCAAATATGCTAATCATATGTACAATTTTTCATGAACATATGCAAATCAAGACAGACTGAAGTGGCTCGACATGCTGACATCTCTAAATAAGGTATTTTTAGAAAGAATATTTTCCCCCCAATACAGCATGCTCTTACCTGTAATGAACATATCAATAGCAGATGGATTACGGGCCATCTGATCCTAGAAAAAGGAAACAAAATTATGTATGTTGAAAAGAAGATTGATTTTTTTCTTGCCATCCTCTACACCTGAATATTTTCCTAATATTATCTAGGCCCAAACCTAGCTTCTTCAATAGAGCATCCAAATCCCACCAACTGATGTTCAAATAGACATTTGTGCCTTTAAATATTGAAGTGCCAAATTGAACATTCAAGCACACAATTGGGACACTCCACTAAGATGATCACATTTGAAAATTAGGCTTTATGTATCATTTTAAAAAATGAATCAACTTTAGAAGAATAATCTGCAAACTTATTCAACCTCATTTCAGAACACCTATCTTTACATTCCCCTTCCTGATGAAGCCGTACTGTCTCCAAATGAACAAAAACATTAACATTTAAAGGCCTTCAATTTTTCATAATATAATCAAGGCAAAATAGACATTTAGAAGAACAAAAAAAGTGCATAGGATTTTTTCAATGTCCCCATTGAACTCCAACTGCTACACATAAGGAAAATAGCTAGGAAAATCTGAACAGCTAAAGTTCTAGAATAAAGTTTACTTGAGAGTTCCAAACTCCCTGAATCTTTCTTCGCAAATACGCAGAGAATTGCATGGACATCTAGAATTATATCAGCCGTTTCAATAACCACTTGAAAAGGGGTTTTAATTTTTTAATTGAAATTAAGACTCAGACTATAGCCAAGGTGTATCTATTGTTGCCTGTCATTGCAGGCATGCTGTGATGTCAAGTAATACGTGCTGCAATAATTTTAGTATAGAGATATTTAATAGTTTAATCTTGAATGTGAGTGACCTTACTTTTAAGGGTTCCAGACAACCTTGACGTATGTTTTTCAAATGCATAGTTTAGTAAATAATACACAATCTGACCAATTAGGAAGTTCTGAAAAGACATTTTAAAACCTAATTTATAATTGGCAATGCTATAAACTCAACTTTGGTATAGGGAAGTTCAGGAAATTTGTGTCTGAATTTTCTATAGATTACTAAATTCCAATTGGGGATTTATGCTAAGAATAGTGTTGGTGACAATGGACAAGCAATTCTAATCAGAACAAGAAAATATTTTTATCAATGAAATATAACAGATAGCAGAACCACTTATTGAAGAGATATCTTGACAAACTCTTTTTAAAACTATAATCCCACTTTAATCCCTGAAAGAGACAAAGCTGTTCAGAAACCAAGAGCTTGAGTCTCTCCTTTCACTAGTGAGACTCAGGCATAAACTCCACTGAAATCAATGGAATTACACCAGTACAAGTGAGAATAACCAGACTCTGATATTAAGGTGGCGCCATCGCTGTAGTATCAAAAGCAATTTTTATAAATCTTTAAAAAAAGATTAAATTGATCTCTCAAAAGTATCAGAGCATGTCTATACTAAGTAGTTATTTTGAAATAACTCCCCTCATTTCGAAACAAGGTGAGCATTCATACTACCTAGTTCGTTATTTAAAAATTTTTGTTTTGGGAGTTATTTTAAAATAATATATTTCAAAATAACTGATGTATACACTATGGAGTTATGTCAGACTGATATTTTGGTTTTTTTTTCATTGTAGAGTAAGCATTATATATTTCCCAAGAAGAGTACCATATCAGTTTTTCGATTTTGTTTGTCTTTGTTTCTAGGAAGTAAACCTGTAACTTGATACTGAATACAAAATCCCCCACTATGCATAAGAAAGTTTAACAGTGAAAAAGTTGTGAAAACAAGTGAAAATTTGTTCAAGCAGACTGGGACAAATTCATGCCTTGCACAATTCTACCAAATTAAGAAGATTACAGTTTTACCATTTATGACTTAATCTGCAAAGAATTTGCTATAATCACTAACCGCATCACACACTAAAGTCACATCACTGTTGTGTTAAATATTCTTCTTGGGCAATTTGCTGTACACCTTAGAGATGTTAAGTAGCGATTAATTTGCGAGTTGAGTAGTCAATGGAATTTCCATTAACTAATCGACTCGTCATTAGAGAAAGGCTGACTTTCGGGTCTCAGCACAAGATACACCCTTCCTCCCCCCACACACATACCTGTTGCCACTCTGCACTTTTAAAGGGACAGAGAGGAGTGGTGCACAAAGGTGCTGGCTCAGTCTCTGTTCCTCCCCAGAATCTCAGGACAACCCTCCCCCGCGCTGCCACTCTGCATTCTGAAAGGCACAGAAAAGCGGCAGCCGGTTCTGCAGGTCTCTCACTTTAAGAGTGCAGAATGGCAACAGGGGAAGGGGGGGGGGGGGGGGGAAGACAGACTTGTGCTGAGAGAAATCCACAGGAAGAGCTGCCACTGCTCTGTCCCTTTAAAAATGTAGAATGGCTGCCAGGGGTGTGTGGGGGAGGAGAGAGATACTTGTGCTGAGAGATCTGAGGGATCAGCTGCCGCTTCTCTGTCCCTTTCAGAATGCAGAGTGGCAGCGCAGGGGAGGGTTGTCCTGAGATCTGGTGGGGGTCCAGAGATTGAGCCAGTGTCTTTGCATGCCAGCTCCTCTGTCCCTTTAAGAGTGCAGAGTAGCAACGGGTTGGAGGGGGGAGGGTAAAGTAGTTGATAGTGCTACCCAGTAAGCTCCTGTTTATCAGGTAGTCGACTACTCATTCACATCCCTAGTACACCTGAGGACAGCTCCTCAAAGGCATCATCATTTATTTACCAGTTAAATGCTCTCATATACAGAACATTCATAATGTAACAGTTTAATGAGTATTATATCTGTTGCATGTCTTATGACAGGAAACAGATAAGTGCCAGTTTTATCTAAAAAATACATCTATAAACATTTCTTCCTTACTGGACATTGGTAGAAGATCTCATATTTATTACGACCCTCCACGCTTTCCAGAGCCATGTACTGACTCAGGCCAGTGTGAATGCAAAAGGTTAGAGGAAGGCATTGTTTCAAACCAAGACGCTGTTGAAATCCCCCAGCTGCTGTGTCAATATCCAATAAATCCTCTGAACGATAGTGATTGGACAAAGCCATACTGCCCATCAACCTTAGAAAGGACAACAAAAAATAGAAACAATGAGCACTTGAGTAATAATACAAAGATAGCATCTACCTTTACCGCAATGAATAACTTATTCTAAGGTGATAGAAATGTAGCCGTGTTAGTCTGGGGTAGTTGAAGCAAAATGCAGGACAATGTAGCACTTTAAAGACTAACAAGATGGTTTATTAGATGATGAGCTTTCGTGGGCCAGACCCACTTCCTCAGATCAAATAGTGGAAGAAAGTAGTCACAACCATATATACCAAAGGATACAATTTAAAAAAATGAACAAATATGAAAAGGACAAATCACATTGCAGAACAGAAGGAGGATGCGGGGGGGTGGGAAGGGGGAGGAAGGAAGGTAAGTGTCTGTGAATTGCTGATATTAAAGGTAGGGAGAGTGGGATGTTTGTGAGTTAATGGTATTACAGGTGATAATTGGGGAAACTGTCTTGATAATGGGTGAGAAAGTTCAAAGACTTGTTAAGTCCTTGTCGGTAAGTGTCGAATTTTAACATGAATGACAGTTCAGAGGATTCCCTTTCAAGTGCAGATGTAAAAGGTCTTTGTAGCAGAATGCAGGTGGCTAAGTCATTTAGAGAGTGTCCTTTCTGGTTAAAGTGGCAAGAAACTGTTTTCTCTTTGTGATCAGAGAACAGCTACTCGGGAACAAATCCTCACAGAATCACCTTCTGACCCCCGACCAGGATTGTTCTATCTACTTCCCAAGATCCATAAACCTGGGCACCCCGGACGTCCCATCATCTCTGGTATTGGCACGCTCACTACTGGTCTATCCAGCTATGTAGACACTCTTCTCAAACCCTTCGTAACCAATACCCCCAGCTATCTCCGAGACACTACTGACTTCCTAAGGAAATTACAAAACATCGATAACCTCCCCAATAATACCATCCTTGCCACCATGGATGTAGAAGCTCTATATACCAACATCCCACATGAAGACGGATTACAAGCAATTAGAAACACTATCCCAGAGGACACTACTGCCAACCTGATAGCAGACCTATGTAACTTTGTTCTCACCCACAATTATTTCCGGTTTGAGAACAACTTATACCTCCAGATCAGCGGCACAGCCATGGGTACACGCATGGCCCCACAGTATGCTAACATCTTTATGGCTGACCTAGAACAACGTTTCCTCAACTCCCGTCCCCTTTCACCCCTCCTCTACCTACGGTACATCGATGACATCTTTATGATCTGGACACATGGCCAAGAAACACTGGAGATATTCCACAGAGATTTCAACAACCTACACCCCACCATCAACCTCAGCCTGGACCATTCTACACGAGAGATCCACTTCCTGGACACCACCGTACAAATCAACAATGGAAAATTAGACACCACTCTCTACAGAAAACCCACTGACTCATACAGTTACCTACATGCATCCAGCTCCCATCCAGAACACACCACACGATCCATCGTCTATAGCCAAGCCCTTCGATACAACCGCATCTGCTCTAACCCCACTGACAGAGACCAGAAGCTTCAGGATCTCTACCAAGCATTTATAAATCTCAACTACCCACCCAGAGAAACAAAAAAGCAAATTGAAAGAGCCAGACGAATACCTAGAAACCATCTACTTCAAGACAGACCCAAGAAAACCAACAATAGAACACCACTTGTCATCACCTACAACCCCCAACTTAAACCTGTCCAACACATTATCAAGAAACTACAGCCTATATTGGAACAGGATACCATACTCAAAGAGGCTCTGGGAGACAGACCCATAGTCTCCTATAGACAACCACCTAACCTCAAGATGATTCTTACCAACCACCACAGGACATACCACACTAATACCAACCCTGGTACCTTCCCTTGCAACAAACCCCGTTGCCAGCTTTGTCCACATATTCATTCTGCTGATACCATTATTGGACCTAACCAAGTGAGTTATAAGATCAAGAACACATATTCCTGCGCATCCAGAAATATAATCTACGCTATCATGTGCCGAAAGTGTCCGTCTGCTATGTACATTGGACAAACATCTCAGACACTTCGCCAAAGGATTAATGCCCACAAAACAGATATTAGACAAGATCACAAAGAGAAAACAGTTTCTTGCCACTTTAACCAGAAAGGACACTCTCTAAATGACTTAGCCACCTGCATTCTGCTACAAAGACCTTTTACATCTGCACTTGAAAGGGAATCCTCTGAACTGTCATTCATGTTAAAATTCGACACTTACCGACAAGGACTTAACAAGTCTTTGAACTTTCTCACCCATTATCAAGACAGTTTCCCCAATTATCACCTGTAATACCATTAACTCACAAACATCCCACTCTCCCTACCTTTAATATCAGCAATTCACAGACACTTACCTTCCTTCCTCCCCCTTCCCACCCCCCCGCATCCTCCTTCTGTTCTGCAATGTGATTTGTCCTTTTCATATTTGTTCATTTTTTTAAATTGTATCCTTTGGTATATATGGTTGTGACTACTTTCTTCCACTATTTGATCTGAGGAAGTGGGTCTGGCCCACGAAAGCTCATCATCTAATAAACCATCTTGTTAGTCTTTAAAGTGCTACATTGTCCTGCATCTTATTCTAAGGTCTACTTCTGCCATTGCTAGGCATACTTATACCCAGAGACACACAAATATATCTGCTACAGAATCAAGTCTTCAATTCGTAATACCAGCCTTACAGACTTTTCTGTAAGAAAAAAAATGATGTGGTTTTAATATTGTCTTGCTCTTTTTCCACATTTAGCACAATAAGAAGGGAGTTCTGGGACATTCTGGTGATTGCCAATTGCCCAAGAAGTTAAAGCAGCCTTGAACCATTTGCTCATGACTAAAATAACATAATGGAGCAGCTTCGCAAGGTAGAAATTGGAACTATATTCTGCACTTCAAGTTTTGCATCAACTCCTTTCAGTACTAAAAAGGAACATTCATGAATACTTCATTTCTATAAGCTAATAAGCATCAACTTCAGTAACGTAACTACTTAACAGACATGGTGTCACCTAGATTCATCCACAAAATGTGTTGAGACAGAAGTTAGGAAACTAATAAAATTTAACAACTCTGCTCATCCCTTAAGAATAGTTACTGAAAAACACCAGCAATTATTTTAAGAGATGCCTATTTATGGATCTGCATTTAGGGTTTACTTAGCCTTGAAAGTTATTCAGTTACATTTGGAAGGAAAAAGAAAACCCACATGAAGCATGCTTCTCTTTTTCCATCAGTAAAACCTGTGAAAATTAGTTTGCATTAACCGGCCAATCTGCTATAGGTTATTAACGCACGCTAAATACAAACAAAGCAGACACCTAAAATAATAATCAAACTTTGATATGTTGCCTTCTGATAGTTTTTTCTGGCACAATTTGATAGAGCTACTGGAAGATCAATGCACAAATGACAATTCTCCATATCATAAACAAGTGAATAAACATGATTGCATATTGTCCAGCCAGAGAACCAGTGCACTTTCAGGCCTCTCATGGTTAGCAATAGGTGTACATCTTTCAATGCAGATAGGGTGGTGAAAACATGTTTGCGGGAAGACATTGGAAAGTGCTTTAATTGTAATGCAATGTAACTGGAAGCAAAGAGCAGGGGGAGAGAAGGAAGAAATCACACCATGCCCAGTTCAAAGCAAGTATTACAGATGTGACAGGTAAACAGCTTTCGAAATTTCTGAAGTGTCAAAAGCAACATAGATCAGATGCTTAAATAAACTGTTTTAGGTCTTTCAAGATTTCCACTGAAAATGTGTCGTCTGGATACTTCAGTAATATTAAGCCAGGATAATAGGTCTTACGGTTCACACGGAATAGCATTTCCAGAAGTTTTTACCATTTCCTGACCAATACTATTACATCAGGGCGTGGCACTTTGCTTTTGTTAAATTACTTTTTCCAAGGGCAACATGGCCTTTCTGTGAACATCTCAAGTCACTCCCACTGCCTAATTCCCTTTTGAAAAATCTCTTCTAGGATACCTGCTTATATGTGAACAGTCATCCTCATGAATAGGAGGAATTCGTCGGTTACTTTTTAAATGCCTGGTGTTAGGATGAGGATGTGAAGACATCAAAAAAGGCTCAAGCTGCCACCTAGTGAGAAGCCAGAATATGGCAAGGCCACAAACATGCAAAAGCCAACTCAAATATGCTCTTAGATTCCCCACATTTTACCATTCATGGCAATAGTAGTTCTAACACTCCTGTCATTTTCCTCAAATACAGTCCAGTGTGCTAAACTGGACAGATTTTAAAATGCACTGGTCCCATTGCTGGACAAATATGCAACCATATTTAGTTACTTGTTTAAGGCATGAATAGTTGTCAAATTTTACATTTCAGAAAGACTACATATTTTTATATGGAAAATTTAAAAAATATTTTTATTTTGTAGGGTTTAAGAGTTTCATTCTATCCTTCTACTTTTCAGGTAATTCTACCTCTCTCACTTAAAGCTATTCTTGTATTGTCAGGTCCAGAAATTAGTTCCCAGACTATTTTATCTGAACTAGGTATTTTGCAAATTCTGATGCAAAACAGCCTAATTTGGCTCTCAGAACAACAGAGAATTCAGAATAACTCTGTACATATGGCTGTAAATGAGGGCCATAAATATCCAGAGCTAAAATTTTGCAAATTATGGAATGTATAATTTTCAAAAAGTGTCAGTCCCATTTTCAAAAGTGACTTGGGCATTTAGGATCCTAGATCTATTGGCAAGGCACTTAGATGCCCAGGTCTCACTGCTAAAGCACTGCTGATGATAGAACACAGCTATTATAGTGTTTGGGGAAAACTTTTAAAAGAACCAAACTTCTATACTGTATATAATATTGTGCATAGCCTGCTTAGCAGGCATTCCAAACCTCACTCATGTCTCAGTTTACCTGAAATGTCCACAATGAAGAGAAATAAACAAACAAACATAATTGATAGAATGTTTAACTCCTTACCCAGGAACAACTAGCTTCTGTCCATTATGAATACGAAATGAACATCGATAATCATCAGGGAGTTTGCAACCTATTTGTGCTTCCACGGCATCTAGATCTTTCTCCTGCACACTATCTGGAAACATTAAAAACATTTTTAGCGTGGCAGCTTCAGACAACAGAAACAAGAACCGTTGCTTCAAAAAAGTCTCTCAGTGAATTGAGTCCTTCTTAAAGTACTTTATTATGTGTAAACCCCACCTCAAATTAAATTGACAAAATTTGGTGCATCTCTTAAGACAACAAGAGACAAATGTTGCTTTCATTTACACAGTCACTTGCAAACCTCATTGGTTTCAATGCCAGCTACATCATTTCAGTGGAGCTGCACTTCTACATGTCAGAGCAGAATTTGTCCTAACTAGATGTCAAATTTTTCTGTTATGCTTTAGTAGCAATGGAAAATGCACACTTAAAAATAAAAATCAGCTCATTTAAAGCCCCCTTCTAACCACCACCAGGACTAGATGGTTTCAACATTTAATGTTGTCATGATTATGAGGGTTAGCCAGCAGCCTGGGGATTAAGGGGTTAACTACACCTAGCCAGGTGGAGTGACCAATAAGAATGTAGGTGGGATTTTTCAAACTGGGACAAAGGAATTTGGGTTTTTTTCCTTTTCTCCCTTTTGTCTCTCAGTGAGCGCTCTGCAGCTACAGAGAGGGACAAGCATGTCTCTCTCTCTCTCCAAGACACCATTCTTCATTTTCTGTAAGTAGGGTAAAGTTTAGGCAGTTCCGTTAGGTTTTATTGTTTTAAGGATTGGGTATGGGATCTGAGATCTGGCACTGTTTAAAAGATGTTTTGGCTTTTCTTTGTAACTAAGTTCTAGGCCCATGGAGTTTCTCCATGAGTATATTTTGTTACCTCCCTATCTAGTCATTATGGTTGCAACAGGAATATTGTTGTCATAATAAAGGTTCTTTCTTTTCTTTTTATTAACCTGGCAGTGGTTAATTGTGTGCCTTGATTTTTATTTTAGGGGTAAGATTTCCCAAATGATCTTTCCCCTGATTTCTTTATCAACATTTGGGTGGTGGCAGCGGAAGTTTTATTCCCAAGATCTAGGTTTTTAAGATCTTGGGGGGAAGTTTTATACCAAAGCCTGGTAGATAAGGCTTTGGGGTACACTTGCTGGCCCCCACTTCTGCATTTATCATGCCAGAGTGGGGAAGGAGCCATGACAAATGTTACAAAAGAAGAGTGAATAAAAAAATGTTTTAAGAGCAGCCCTACTAAATACCCAAGAGAAATTCAGAATTATGGTTCTCATTCTCCTTATTCATCCCATTGTGACGGTCAATTCAAAAAGTTGCATTTTTAAGAGACTCTTGATAATAGTACAAATAATATTCTTTTTAAAGTTTTCTTTTATATACTACTTGTCCTTATTCTCTGTATTATGCCTAACAAGTACCATTAACTCCTTGTCCAAGCAAAAGGGAGTTCATTACTTGATACTAATCCCAAAAGTATGCTAGTGTGTTAGGTAACACAGACTACCTGTATATCACAAAATTCAGATCATGATATAGAAGTAAAGTAAACTTCCGATAATCCGGCACCTTTAGGACCCAGGGGGTGCCGGATTATCAGATATGACGGACTATCAGAAGGGGGGGCTATGAGGGGTCTGGGATGGGGTGGGGGGATGCTACCTCAGACCCCCTCATAGCCCTCCCTTCTGATAGTCTGGCTCTGCCCCAGGAGTCCCTGATTCAGCCGCTGCTGGTCAGTTTCAGCAGCGGCTGAATCTGGGACGCCTGCAGAGCAGCTGGAGTGCTGCCGGGTTGGTCCCGGAGCCCCGAGGGGCAGCTCTACTGGACCTACCCGGCAGCACTCCAGCTGTTCTGCCCCCTGCTTCCCAGATTCAGCAGTGGTCAGTTTTAGCAGCGGCTGAATCGGGGAAGCTGGGGGCAGAGCAGCTCCAATGGTCCGGCTGCCCGGAGCACTTCCGGGTTCCTGATGGTGCAGGATCATAAGGAGTGCCAGACCGTCAGATGCCGGACCATCGGAGTTTTACTGTAGTCTGTTTCTGCTTCCTAAGAGATTGTAAAAAGACTATCAGGGTGAGTTTCAACAGCACTGACTAGAGAAACAAAGGGATTTACTTTTAGATCTTCCATGAAACTAAAGAAACATTTCCCCCATCACTGTAAGTTAGTTGACTTAGACCTGACTCGACCACTCTCGGCCAACCGTGTAATAGCTCCTAGTTGCTATCATAAAAGAACGGCCTGTTCAGATGTCCTTTTTTGATAAATACCATACAGGTTGAACCTCTCTAGTCTGGCATGATTTTATTAGCTCAATGGCCACTTATCATGGGTGTGGTCAAGTTTTCCTTAGTCCCATAAAGTTTATTTGCAGCCATCAGTTCTGGCTCTCAGTGTACTGTGCTGTTATTTAGCTCTAATTCACCACTAAATGTCTTGTAAGAGCCTAGTCAGCTGTGGAAGTGTTGGTAATGCTGCTAGACAATATGGACCTCCCATGGTCTGGCAAATGCTCTGACTCAGCACCTGAGGGTGCTGGACTAGAGGTTCAATTTAGAAATTTTCACTGAAGGAGGAGATAGAGTCTTTAAATGTCCAGTTAAAAGACAATGAAAAAAATGAGTCTCAGAGATTCTTCCATTACTCTAAGTTCCTGATACAATGTCTATTTCAAAATACTAGAAGACATCTGCTTTTCACACTATATAAAATTGTGATTACACTGCACATAATGTATATTTCTTATGTTATGAATTCCTAGGTCTAGCCAATTATTTTCTCAATGGGACTATATCCATTTAATTTCAGTAGAGTTACTCCTGAACTTGGCCTGGTGTTTATATAAGTCACATTAAAGTTATTAGGCTCAATTCAGGAACAAGATGAAATTCTATAGCCACTATTATACAGGAGGTCAGATTTTATGATCTAATGGTCCTTTCTGGTTTAAAAAAATTATTACTGAATTGAAGCATACTGAGACTAGGGATGTTAAATTTAGATTAATTAACTAGTGAAATAGTCAATGGGATTTCGATTAACTATTCGATTAGTCTATAAGGATGGCTACACCTTTGAAGTGTAGCAAGAGTCTTGCCGGGGCTGAGGACTGGCCCTGTGCTCTCTGCAGCACCTGAGTCTTTGAAATGTACTAGAGTGGGGCTCTTGTACGTTTCAAAAGCAAAATCGCAGCAGAAATGGCATGAGCGGACACTGCTTCAGTCTCTGCTCACGCCGTTTCCCTCTGTGCCTCTACTTCCCCTGTCCCAGACAGAGACAGTGCTTGGGGGAACCGGCTCTTAAGCCGGCTCCCCCAGCACTGGCTCCTGCTGCCTCTGACAAAAGCAGCAAGGGGAGGGGAGCGACTAATCGCATCAATAGTCGACTATCCGATAAGCTTATGCTTATTGGATAGTCGATTAGCTGCTTATATCCCTGAGGCAAATGAGGTAGCAAAACCACAAAATATAATAGTCACTGTAAGTATTTGGAATGAAATATGTTTAACTATTCGTAATTTAAGAAAATATCACAACCTAGTGATTAGACACGTAAAAATCGCCCAGAATAGTTAACCAGTTAAATTATTTGTTTGACTAGTTAAGCACCGGTTCTGGGCAGCAGGGCCCAGCTTGGATCCACCTCTGATCCAGATACATAGTTGTGAAAGACTAGCCAGATAAAAGAAAACACAGAAACAAGAAAAAGTAGTTAACATGAAGTTAAGATTTCAGAACCTCAACCCTATTTTATGTGAAACGTGGCACTTATTACTGCAGCATGCAAGTGCCTTGATCTTTAATGTATTTATCCTCAACACTTCTGTGGGGTAGGAAGTACTATTATCCTCATTTCACAGGGAGGGAACTGGCACAGACACAAAGTGACTTGCTCACACAGGGAGCATGTGGCATAGTAAGGAATTGTCTGAGCATAGAAGCCTAGTCATCCCTTCTTCTACACTACCCCGAGCTATTTGAGTCTTCTAGAACATAGAGGAGTTGGGATTTTCAAAGCAGCCTAAGACAGTTAGGCAGCTGAGTCCCTTAAAAATTCCCTTAGGTTCCTTTGAGAATCCCAGCCTAGATTCCTAAAATTAAAAAATTCCAAAACAAAGACATGTAGAGTTAAGAAGATTAATATAAGAAAGAAGAAACCATATTAGAAAAACCAAGAAATGCAGGGTGACACTTCCCACATAACAGTCATGCAACTTGAACTAAGCCCTTTTATCCTTGCCTGAAGTATTTGCTCAAGGAAATCAGAATACCTCACCCCCATCTCAGACTTCTTAAAATGTAGCTGGGTAGCATACATCATAACTATTCCTCAAGATAATGGTGCTGCAGCAAACACAGTAGGTGTCTGCAGGAGTTCCAGGTGTTGAGGAAGGCATATAAGTAGCAGCCAGGTTTTTGTCAGTGCTTTGGAATCTGTGCTGTCTACAAACAGCTCCCCTGTTGAATTTATGACACTTTGCGGACATGACTACTTAATAATTCACCTTCTCCCCATAACTCTTAAAACATGTACACTAATGTAATAAAGACGGACCTGGGCAGCCAAGGTCACTCACGAAGACGATCAATTCTGAACTTCACTTCATGCCTTGGTTCACTTGACCCTGGATTTGAAGGCCTTCAGGACAGACAAGATTCCCATATGTTTTCTCACGCTTGCCCAACAAGTTTGGAAATTCAGTGAAGGAAAGGGAAGGTCAGGACCACTTTTAAGATGGGGTAATATTTTTGGAGTTGAGTTTAATAAAAGTTGGCTTATGCAGTAAACCTAGATTGTGGAATAGGCGTAAAAGTTGAAGAGTATCTATCTATCTAGGCTTTAAAAATTAAAGAAGCGTTTATACGGTACCTTTCAAAGAACCAATCATCCGGGGACACCGCTGTCCCAAGTATTTCTCTAGATCATCCCAGGCTTTTTTAAGAGTAGCATAATGCTGAATATACCTTCCTAAATCAGAGTAAATACTTAGGAAGATAGCCTTCCAGCTCTGATTTCGCTGTGTCTTCTCTGCCCTGAAGAGACAAGAATAAAAATATAAGTTTCTAGTCTAACAAATTTACATTCGAAAAAAAAAACTTTTGTGAAGCAACATTAGGTCAGGGGTGGCCAACATGAGCCTGAGAAAGAGCCACTGTTTACCAATGTACATTGCCAAAGAGCTACAGTTATGGAGCTACAGAAGTCACCATCATCTTTTGCCCACTAGCAGCCCCACCGATCAGTGCCTCCTCTTCCTTCTCTGTACCTCCTGCCCACAGCAATCAGCTGTTTCATTGCACTCAGGAGACTCCGTGGGGGAGAGAAGGAACAAGGGCACAATACACTTGGAGGAGGTGATGGAGCCAGGAATTGAGCACTGGAAAGTTGGGACCTGTAGCTGCAGTCCCAGAGTCCATGCCTGAGCAAGGAGCCATGTATTAACTTCAGAAGAGCTACAGGTGGCTCCAGTGCCACAGGTTGGCCACCCCTGCATTAGGTTATAAAAGTGTGCATAGATACAACTTCAGTTCTATGAAGGTATGGATGTTCAATTACTTCAAGAACTATGCATCTTTTAAGTTTATTTTTCAGGTAACTACATTTCAGCCATTTTTCTAGGATAACTCAGATATGCTGCTTCGTTAGTCACCCTTTGGCCATTTATTAAGCCCAGGAACTTGTAGAAAACCAAATCAGATCAATTTTATTTGTATGCACAGAGGTATTTAAGTAAAGAAAAAGTCCAATCTTGCAGTCCTCTCTCAATTCTGCCTAAATAAGGACTGCAAGACCAGAAACCAGGTCACAAAACAGAGGTGTCAACTAAAATAAACGTTTCATGTGTAGATTAAATTTGCACCTCCTCCCTCCCCAAGAGCACCTCCTGCAATAAAAAACAAATATCCATTATAAATTGAGACAAACAAGCTGGGGATTCAGATTTTATTCATTTATAGAACAGCAATGAATAGATCAGCATTTAAAGATACAACCTCAGTCTTGCAAGTGTTCACAATCTAAAATACATACAGAGGGAACAGAACACATTAAGAAACAGAAGAGGTAAAAATGTGGAGCGTTTCTTAATAATCTCTTCATTCTTCTAGGCAAAAATAAGAAGTATTTAGAGGAGCAGAGTGAGGAAAAGGTGGTCAGAACATGGTAAGGGAAAGCATGTGTCCTTACTTAAGTTTTCAAAATAGCTCCCATAAAAATAAGACTTAAAAAACAACCATGCCTCAAAGTAAGTAACACTGAAAATGGACTCCCAAAATAATTATCACCTTATATCTTTTAATACAAAGAAGTTTAAGATCAAACCAGCATGCTTGGCACTGCCAGTTAAGAGCCTCGGATACAATAGCTTGGCCCATCCACTAAGGCTACTTCTTATAGACTCAGACTCTAAGGCCAGAAGGGACCATTATGATCATCTAGTCTGACCCCCTGCACAGTGCAGGCCACAGAATCTCACCCACCCCTCCTAGAATAATCCTCTCACCTATATCTCAGATATTGAAGCCTTCAAATACTTTGAAGGCCCCAAGATGCAGAGAATCCTCTAGCTGTGATCTTCCATGCTACAGAGAAAGGCGAAAAACCTCCAGGGCCTCTGCCAATCTACCCTGGAGGAAAATTCCTTCCTGACCCCAAATATGGCGATCAGCTAAACCCTGAGCATGTGGGCAAGACTCATCAGCCAGACACCCAGAAAGTTCTCTATAGTAACTCCTATCATCCCTCCATTGACCTATTTCCCACTGATAATGAATGGTCAATTAGTTACCAAGATCATGTTATCTCATCAAACCATCCCCTTCATAAACCCATCTAGTTTAATCTTGAAACCAGATAGATCTTTTGCCCCCACTACTTCCCTTGGAAGGCCGTTCCAGAACTTCACTCCTCTAATGGTTAGAAACCTTCGTCTAATCTCAAGTCTAAACTTCCTACTAGCCAGCTTATATCCATTTGTTCTTGTGTCCACATTGGTATTAAGCTTAAATAATTCCTCTCCCTCCCTAGTATTTATCCCTCTAATATATTTAAAGAGTGCAATCATGTCCCCCCTCAGCCTTCTTTTGGTTAAAGTAAACAAGCCAAGCTCCTTGAGTCTCCTTTCATAAGACAGGTTTTCCATTCCTCGGATCATCCTAGTGGCCCTTCTTTGTACCTGTTCCAGTTTGAATTCATCCTTCTTAAACATGGGAGACCAGAACTGCACACAGTATTCCAAATGGGCTCTCACCAATGCCTTGTATAATGGCACTAACACTTCCTTATCCCTACTGGAAATACCTCGCCTAATACATCCCAAGATCGTTATTAGCCTTTTTCATGGCCATGCCACAATGGCGGCTCACAGTCATTCTATAATCAACCAGGACTCCGAGGTCCTTCTCCTCCTCCGTTACTTCCAACTGATGTGTCCCCAGCTTATAACTAAAATTCTTGTTATTAATCCCTATATGCATAACCTTACACTTCTCACTATTAAATTTCATCCTATTGCTATCACTCCAATTTACAAGCTCATCCAGATCTTCCTGTATGATATCCCGATCCTTTTCTGAATTGGCAATAGCTCCCAACTTTGTGTCATCTGCAAATTTTATTAGGACACTTCCACTTTTGGTGCCAAGATCAGCAATAAAAAGATTAAATAAAATTGGCCCCAAAACTGATCCCTGAGGAACTCCGCTAGTAACCTTCCTCCAACCTGACAGTTCACCTTTCAGTATGACCCGCTGTAGTCTCCCCTTTAACCAGTTGCTTATCCACCTCTCAACTTTCATATTAATCCCTATCTTTTCCAATTTAACCAATAATTCCCCATGTGGTACTGTATCAAATGCCTTACTAAAGTCGAGGTAGATTAGATCCACTGCATTTCCTTTATCTAAAAAATCTGTTACTTTCTCAAAAAAGGAGATCAGGTTGGTTTGGCATGATCTGCCTTTCGTAAAACCATGTTGTAATTTGTCCCAATTGTCATTAGCCTCAATGTCTCTAACTACTTTCTCCTTCAAAATTTTTTCCAGGATCTTACATACTACAGATGTCAAACTAACAGGCCTATAGTTACCCGGGTCGCTTTTTTTTCCCCTTTCTTAAAAATCGGAACTATATTAGCAATTCTCCAGTCAAATGGTACAACCCCTGAGTTTAGAGATTTATTAAAAAATTTTGCTAATGGACTTGCAAGTTCATGTGCCAGTTCCTTTAATATTCTTGGATGAAGATTATCTGGGACCTCGATTTACTCCCATTAAGCTGTTCAAGTTTGGCTTTTACTTCGGATATGGTAATATCTACCTCCTTATCTTTAGTCCCATTTGTTAACTTACCATTATCCCTAAGCTCTTCATTAGCCTCATTAAAGACTGAAGCAAAGTATTTGTTCAAATATTGAGCCATTCCTAGATTATCCTTAACCTCCACTCCATCCTTAGTAATTAGCGGTCCTACTTCTTTCCCCCCCCCTTCCTATTTATATGGCTATAAAACCTTTTACTATTGGTTTTAATTCCCTTTGCAAGGTCCAACTCTATCCCACTTTATCCCTACATGCTCTAACCTCAATAAGGTAGCTTTCTTTACTGATCCCTCCCATTTTCTACTCCTTATATGCTTTCTGCTTTCTCTTAATCACCTCTCTGAGATGCTTGCTCATCCACCTTGGTTTAACACACCTGCCTATAATTTTTTTCCCTTTTCTAGGGATACAGGCTTCTGACAGCTTCTGCAACTTTAATTTAAAATAATTCCAGGCCTCCTCCACTTTAAGATCCATAATTTCTTTAGTCCAATCAACTTCCCTAACTAATTTCCTTAATTTACTAAAGTTAGCCCTTTTGAAATAAAAAACCCTAGTCTCAGATTTATTTTTGTTTATCCTTCCATTTAATTTAAACTGAATTAGCTCATGATCACTCGAGCCAAGGCTGTCTCCTACCACCATTTCATCTATGAGGTCCTCGCTACTCACCAAAACCAAATCTAAAATAGCATCCCCCCCTTGTTGGTTCAGCAACTACTCGAAGGAATTCATCGGCTATCACCACATCTAGGAAAATCTGAGCCCTATTATTATTACTAGCACTTGTTCTCCAGTCTATATCTGGAAAGTTGAAATCTCCCATGATTATGCAGTTTCCATGAGTATTTACTTCATTAAAAACATTAAAGAGGTCTCTATCCATATCCAAATTGGATCCTGGTGGTCTATAACACACCCCAAGCACTATCCCAGGGGAGGATCTGATAGTTTTCTTCCCCAATGTGATTTTTGCGCAAACGGACTCCGTCTTCTCCATTCCATCACTTTTTATTTCTTTACAAGCTACCTCATCTTTGATATACAATGCGACTCCACCACCTTTACCCTTATTTCTGTCTTTCCTAAACAGCACATACCCTTCAATACCTGTACTCCAGTCATGCCTAGTATTCCACCAGGTTTCTGTTATTCCTATATTATCTGGTTTCACTTCCTGGACCAATAGCTCTAGTTCCTCCTTTTTGTTCCCTAGGCTCCTCGCATTGGTGTACAAACATCTTAATTTTTGCTGTTTGGCCTCATTCACATTCTTTACCCAATTTCGCACGGACGTTATACCTCCAATATGACCTATTAGACTAGTATCCACCCTACCCTTCCTCATGTTCATTCTCCTACCCCCAGCTATATTGTTTCTTACTACGTTTTCCTCCCTCAGTGTTAAAATCTGGCCTAGACATTACCTGGGCATCTCCCAACCGTCTCCCCCAAATTCCTTTAAAGCTCTCTTAACAAGTTGAGCCAGCCTCCATCCTAGAAGTCTATTTTCCTCCCTACTTAGGTGAAGTCCATCTCTAGAGAACAGTCCTCTGTCCATAAATGCCTCCCAGTGACCATACATCCCAAAGCCCTCCTTATAGCACCACTGCCTAAGCCATCTATTGATTATCATAATCCTGTCACATCTTAGTTGTCCTTCTCTAGGAACAGGCAGAATCCCACTAAAGATCACCTGAGCCTCATTTTCCTTGAGCATCCTCCCCAGCCTAGCATAGTCTCCCTTAATTCGTTCCAGCGAGAATCTAGCCGTATCATTTATTCCTACATGAAGGATGATCAATGGATTCCTTCCTGCTCCCTTAATCCTCTTCAACCTCAGTTCCACATCTCGTATCTTAGCACCTGGCAGACAGCACACCCTTCTATTCTCTGGATCAGCTCTGGTTACAGGCCTATCTATTCTTCTCAATAAGGAGTCCCCTATCACATAGACCTGCCTTTTCCTAGTGACAGTGAAATTCTCTGGTCTATCTCTAGCTTCCTCTGGCTGCAAGTCCTTGTCATTCCTATTTTCCCTTGTAATCCTCTTTAACCCATCCTGTATCCTCCTAATGCTCATTATTGGTGTTGTCTCCATTAAGTCTTCCCCTTTATCTATGGGACTAGCCACTCTTCTCTTCTTCCTTACCCTTCCATCTTCATTATCTACCTGCTGTACCCCTTCTTCATTTTCCAGCTCCACATACCTGTTCTTGAGCTCTATTTTTCCTTCACTGACCCATCTTTTCCTCTGCCTGGCCCTCTGAGTCACATGCTTCCACTGTCCATTTTCTTCGCCCAGCAGTCCCCCCTCTGAGGCCCTTGATCCTGCTTCCATCTGCATATCTAAGCTTTCCCCTTCAGCCACGTCATGCCTTTGCCCCATCATCTGCTCAAACCCCCTTCTAAACTCCACCAGAGTTTCCACCTGCATCTCCAGTCCTTGGATCTTTTCTTCCATCAGCTCTATCAGGCGGCACTTCATACAAACAAAACTCCTTTCAGATACCCCCTCCAGAATCATGTACATACCGCAGCTACCACATCCAATCATCCTCCTTGTGTTCTCTACTACTTGGGCCATGGCCACTAATGCCTCTGTGTTTTATCTACTTTCTCACCAAAATCCTATTAGTCCGGTGAACACAAGAACAAACCAAAACACCCTCTCCACAGCAAAAACAAACTCCAAACAAGTTCCAATATGCAAACTCCCTTTACAAACTCCCACTCAAACTCCCATTTACAGCTCTGTTTGTTCGCTCCTGTGCCGCTGCAGCTATCTATGCCGCTGCCTGACTAGAAGGCTACCTTTATAGGACCCCTAATCAGTGAAGCCCCGCCCCCTAATCTGCCAACATTGAGTGTCCCAGAGCTGCCAGAGGGTTGGGACCAGCAGCAGATTAACACAGGCCCAGGGGTCCCATGCCTCCCCACAGAAGCACTGGAATGTATGTAGAAGTGAAAGCCACTGGTGCTGGAATTGTTGCCCTACCTCCTGCTCCTCCTCTTCTTTCTGGGATCAAGCCCTCTGTTCTGGCTGGAAGGCAGATCATGTTAAGAGCTGCTAGGCAGCCCAAGCTACTGCAGAGAACCTCAAACCCTGTACCTGACCTGGGTGCCCAAGAGCAGCCCCACCCCTAGGGTACACACCCAGGCTAGATGGAGGCTCCAGGGCTCCCCACAATCTCCGGCTCTCTAGGCAGTTCTTACTTAGGATGTTAAATATCCATTAACTTACTAGTATAGTAGTTGATGGAATTTCCATTGACTACTTGACTAGTCGATAGACACTTCTGCATTCCACCTTTGGAACTCCAGATGGAGCCTGGAGTCAGTGGGACTTCCCATTGGCCCCAGGCTGCACACAGAATACCAGCTTTGAAATATACAAGAGTCCCCGATGTGTGTGGGGAGGGGGAGCTCTAGTGCATTTCAAAGTCGCAGCACCGCAGGGAGCCCAGGATCAGCTGAGGAGTCCCCAGCTGACTCCAGGTTCTGTGGAAATGCAGCACAGAGCACTGGGTCAGGTAGGGAGTCCCCAGCTAACCCCAGGCTCCACATGGTGCTGCTGCTTTGAAACACCATGGCGGCATTTCAAAGGGGCAATGCCGCACAGCTGACCCCAGGCTTCACGCAGTGCTGCTGCTTTGAAACGCCACCATGGCATTTCAAAGCGGCAGTGCCGCACAGAGCCCAGAATCAGCTGCATAGATCCCGTACCCCAGGCTCTGTGCAGCACTGCCACTTTGAAGTATCCCTTCTCCCTCCCCCTTTTCTGCCTCTATCAGATAGAGGCAGCAAGGGGGGTGAAGCGACTAGTCGACTCGATTATCTGATAAGCATTTGCTTATCGGCTACTTGACTAGTCCTTAACATCTTTAATTCTTACCACTGCTGGGCTCGGATTTCTGTCCTGGTCAGGGCTCCCTGGTGGTGGTAGGGGCTACAGCTCACCTCAGCACTTTAATCAAGTCAGTGGAGTATCATCCATACAAAACATTTGCAGGATCATGGTCTTAGTTTTAAGTTCTTTGGGACAGGGTTTTTGTCTGAAAAAAGTACCACACAAAATGTGGCACCAAGTAAAAGTTATATGAATGGCTCTCTGATTCCATCTCAAGTAGGGAGCTGAGGCATTCCCACAGACGAGGTCAAATCCACCATATAACATAAGAGTAACAATATTAAACAGATCTCTGGTAGTATCTTCTATAACTGAAATTAGCTTTGTTCAGTTTATATCAAAGTGCAGCTTATCTCATCTTCTGGAAATATTGTATCTATAAAGCATTACTTAAAGACCACAAGAGGCTACAAAGCAATGTTAGTCTGAAAAATCTTATGCAAAACTAGTGCTATTAGCCAAATGAACTAGTTCAAAAGGATTACTGCAAACTAAACGTTTTGTTCTTAAGAAAACACCCGTACTTACTCAGATAAAAGCCAGTATTTCTTGCAGTGTCTTTTCCACAATGGATCATGACTGGATAGCTGATTTAATCTTCGACTTACATGGCAACAGCTATAAATACAAGCCTGTGTTAAGTCTGATTATAAATAATAGTAACATTAAAGGACAAATGCAAGTCAAGATATTAACACATTTAAGATTATGTCATGAAATGAATGTTAGAGCTTTAAAATGTTACCAAATTTCAACTTTTTTTTTTTTAAAGAGAGCACAAACCATTTAAAATGTAATATAATTGTCATTAACACATTGTAACAAGGCCATCTTGTCTGTCTAAGTAAGGAGAGGACAATAAATGTTACAGAACAAGTCAGAAAAGCACATTTTTAATCCTGATAAATACGCAAGCAAGAACAGGATTCTAGAAATGGTGGAAGGGTTACCCTCTCCAGCTACAGAATAGTGTTATGTGTGGTATCAACTGGCAGTCACTATAATCCACCACCAGCATCACTAAATAATGACAAATTAATCTGGCAAATGTCTTCACTACTGCTGCAAAGTGGGTGAGACTTGCTAGTGTAGGCACAGCTCTAGAGTAAAGATGTTAAATTGCGGTTAATTGAGTCCCCAGCTGACCCTGGGGTGTTGCAAAGGGGCAGCACCGCACAGCCGAGCCGCGGATTAGCTGTGCGGCAGCTCCCCCCTTTGAAACTCCATCTTGGGGTTTCAAAGCGGCCACACAGCTGATCCCCGGCTCAGCTGTGCTGCCGCTTTGAAGTACCCCTTCTGCTCCCCCTCTGATAGAGGCAGCAAGGGAGGGGAATCAACTAGTTGACTGACTGTCCAATAAGCATTTGCTTATCAGATAGTCGACTAGTCCTTAACATCCTTGGCGACTCCTTATTCCTATTCTCTCCCATCCCTGTTTATATATCCCAGGGTTGCATTAACCTTTTGGCCACCGCACTAGGAGTTCATACTCAAATGCTTGTCCACTCTGATCCATATAACTTGCAGTCCCTAATGTTGCAAGTACAGACCACATTCCTTTTTCCTAGATATGTCTCTTTGCTTTTATCTTTATTTAAATATTTGTTTGACTGGACCCAGGTTACCAAATGGTCCAGCGATAGGACAAGAAGCAATAGGCTTAAACTGCAGCAAGGGAGGTTTAGGATGGACATGAGGGAAAACTTCCTGTCAGGGTGGTTAACCCATGGAATAAGTTGCCTAGGGAGGTTGTGGAATCTCCATCACTGGAGATATTTAAGAGCAGGCTGGACAGACATCTGTCAGGGATGGTCTAGATAGTGCTTGGTCCTGCTGTGAGGGCAGGGGACTGGACTAGATGACCTCTCAAGGTCCCTTCCAGGTCTACTGTTCCATGATTCTCAGTTTCTATGATTCTCCTCTTTTCATTATTTATCACTCCCCCCAGTCTGTCTTCCACAAATTTTATCCACACTGATTGTACATTTACTTTCCATCATTGATAAAAGTGTTGAATAGTGCCAAACCTGGTACCTATCCCGGTAGACCTCCACTAGGATCATAGCCACTCATTATTCCACAGTGATAGCTACTTAGAGATCTATTATTTAGCCAGCTCCTAATCCATTTAATATATGCTTAATTAATATTGTACAGTACTTCCTTACACAGAAAGTCATGCCACATGAAATCATATACAGATGTCTACATATATTACATCATCTACACAGTTCCTATTATCTACCATTATTTTCCATAAAGCCATGTGAATTTGCATTACAGAGTTATAGGCTAAGAATATAATTATCAGTTAAATCCTGTATCAGCTAGGGATGTAAGTGACTGTTCGACTATCCTCCAAGCATATGCTTGTCGAGTAGTGACTTGACTAGTCGCTTCCCCCTTTTCCCCCCACACTGCCTCTATCAGAGAGAGGCGGGGGGAGGGGAAGCAGAAGCCAGTACTGGGGCTCTCCCCAGCACTGTCTCCAGGGTGAGGGGGGCAGAAAAGGCAGAGCAGGGGACCTGGCGCAAGCCTCACGACTCTTAACTCATTTAAAAAGCAGCAGCACAGTGGAGAGGGGTTGTGGGTGGGACTGGGAGCAAACTGGGAATCTCAGCTAACCAAGCTAGCTCCTAGTCTTCCCTCTCCTCCCTCCTGCTGCACATCTGCTTTTAAAATGAAATGCTGAGGGGAGGGGGGAGGAAGAGAGCAGGTACTGGGATAGAGCCAGGACAGCTGATTCCCAGTTCGTACCTAGTCCCCCAGCAATGCCTCTGCCTTTTAAAGGTATTAAGAACCTGGTGGCTCTAACTACCTTTAAAAGGCAGAAGCACAAAGGGATTAGCTCCCAGGCTAGGCAAAAACTCCACTGGGGCTCTGCAATTTCCCCCTTATCGACTACTCAATTAGTTGATTATGCACAATTTAACATCCCTAGTATCAGCTCTCACATTAGTCTGTCAAGGATTGATATCAAACTAGCCAATCTACAGTCACCCAGCTAATCCCACTTGTCCTGTAGGAATACTGGATTTTTTTCAGTCTTCTGGAATTTCCAACGTATTCCAAGCTATATTAAAATTTTACATTAGCAGACAAGAGATATCCTCAGCCAATTCTTTGGCACTCTTAGTTGCAAGTTACCTTGTGTTTAGATTAGATTAGACTAGACAAGACAGAACTGGAAAACATTTGATCCTCATATGACATAATCATATCATCCTTCTTAATTCCACTTATAAATATGTATGGCATCTGTGTGGAAAACACAACACACATAGACTTCTGTAAGGCAGTTTATTTAGTGGGGCATGATGTTCTGTTTAAGAACACACTACGCAACATTCAACACATTAAAGGGATTAAGAACTGGCTAAATAACCCAAACTCCCAGCAATCACACCTGAAGAGCTGAAACCGTCTTCTCCGTACCGTGTTTGCCGCACCAATGTCCTGTGCTCACAGCACGCTGAGCCTCAACTTGCACTAAAGGTTTCCCTGCAGCGCCCCGGGACGCTCAAGCGAGGGGAGCCATGTCTGAGGCCAGGCGGGGCGCAGGGCTGGACAGCAACCCAGCGCTGCTGTGCTGAAGCCAGGAGAATCCCCGGGCGCGGGGGCAGCAGCTCAGGCCGGCGCTGGGGGCACCACGCGCAGGCTGCCAGCCCCACCCGGGGGCGCGGCCAGGGAGAAGACACCTGTTGGCGCAGCACGGGGCGGGGGCACCGTAACATCCCCTCGCTGCGCGACTCTACGTCCCTCCCTCCCCTGCGCCGGGAGGCGCCGCACGGGCAGCGAGAGCCCCGGCTCCGCTGGCCGCCCACACCTCCAGGGCAGCTACCGCCGGCCGAGCCGCATCAGCGCCCGCCCGGGAGGCGCCGCCCCAGCCCAGCAGCTGAGGGCAGGTAGCGGCTGAGGCGCGTCTGGCCCCCGGGGAGCTGCCCGCAGCGCAGAGGCGCCCGGAGCCCCCGCGCCTACCTCAGGAGGTCCCGGTAGTCCAGGAAGCTCAGGATGAGCAGCAGCGGGTCGGTGGGCAGCAGCTCCAGGCTCAGGGGCTGCGGCTCCGGCTCCACGGCCGCCGCCATCTTGAGAGGCCGCCCTCCCTCCGCGCCTGGCCGGGCCTGCCCCCGCGCGCAGCCCCGCCCCTCGCGCCGGCTTGCTATCAACCGCCGCGCAGGGGAGGGCGGCGAGGAGGAAGCTCTTGACGAAGCCGCGCCTCAGCCTGGAGCGCAGAGCGCCCTGCGGGCCAGCGCCGGGACTGCAGCCTGGGCGGACTCCTAGTTTTCATAGGGTGGGGGGCGGAGAGCCCCTGAACCAAACAGCAAACCCCGTATATGCTGGGAACCACGTCAAGCCAAGGGGTGCAGCCCCCCAGCCTCAGCCCCTCTAGACCCAGCGCCTGGCTTACCCCTGGAAGGGGGCCTTTACATGGAGCTGAAGTCACAAGGGTGGCCCCTTAGCAGGGGAGAGCTCCTGCCCCTGCCAGACGTGTCAACTCTCACTGGGCGTGCCAGTCACTGGTCAGCTTGCAATCTCATGCTCAAAAGACACATTCCTAAGCTTAGCTCACTAGTAAATAGCTAAAGATTTAAAGTATTGCTACTCAGGGCTGAAAGAGACTGTAATATACAGGCCCAGACGCAGGCATTTCTGTGGGGGCTGCTTTTTTTTGTAAATGTGGACCACAAGGGTGAGAACATTCCCCCTGGTTCCCCAAGTAAGGGTTCTCCAGTTGGGGGAAGGCTGGGGCTGATTCCCCACCCCAGGGCGAGGCCCAGCCCTTGCTCCTGGGGGAGGAGAGAAATCAGCCCCAGCCTTCCCCCGCGGACAGGAGCAGGGGGAAGGAGGCTGAGGCAGTGCACCACCCATGTCTTCTCCCAGCCAGCTGGAGCATGATTATTTGGCAACTATGGGAGGTGTCTTTGCACACATACCACCTACATATGAGCATGATATATCCAGAGCCTCAGGCATGGGGTTTCGCGCTTGGAAAGATGCTTTGGTACTCTGGTAAACATAGAGGTTGTGTCTACATTGGTGCGATCTTATGTCTACATTGGCGGTCCCATCAGTACCGGCATGACCTAGCAAGGCACCCCACTTACCATGAGGCTTCTAATGGTTCCTGTCAGTCGGACCAAGGCACACTCAAAAGAAGGGAAGGGGATAATGGGAACAGGGCAGGTGAGAAGAGGATAACAATGGTAGATGTGGAGTGACACAGGTGGAAGAAACTGTGAGGGAGGGGAAGAGTTGGAACAAACAGCTAATTAGTATAGGCCAAAGAAATCCAGTTAAAACTGAAGATGGTTCTGCAAATACCCAGGGAACCCTGCTGTAGCTGCTTCTTGGGTTGCCAGATGTTTCAACATAAATACCTAACGCACTTGACATTACATCACAATCTACATTACATCTTATTTAGAAAATACCGGACATTTATATTTTCTCATTTCTGTTGGTTTCCTGAACAGAAAGCTCAAATACTGGATTGTCCGGTTCAAAACTGGACAGCTGGCAATCCTAGCTGCTTCTGGTCCTTCTCATCTCTGACTTACATTTCTTTTACATTGGTGTAATCCAGGGGTGGCCAGCCCGCGGCTCGCAAGCCACATGCAGCTCTTCAAAGGAAAAATTGCGGCTCCCGCACCCACAGCTGTTCTGCGTTCCCCTGCTCTGACCTTTTTCCTTGTCTGGTCAGGGCTCTGCTTAGGGCAGTGAGATCTGACGCTGCAGCCGATGGAAGCCTGGTTGGGCCACACGTGGCTCTTAAAGGAATACGGGTTTTTTTCATTTATTTGTTTTTTTGCTCAACAACTTCTTTCCCTCAGCTCTTTGCGCTGTAATGGGTTGGCCACCTGTGGTGTAATCCCTTTACTTCAGAGAAGCTAACTCCTATTTATACTGGTGCAAATGAGAAGAGAATCATGTCACTTTTGTGCTGAGGACAAAACACGTCAGAATGTCAGATAACCAGAAGTTACAGATAACTGGGTTCAGATGATCGAAGCTGGACTCCAAATTAAATTGTATTTTGCTTTTAAGGGACATAATGATTACACCCCCTCCCCCCAAATTAAAATGTATAATAAATTGGTCTCTGTGGGTATGTTTACACTACAGTGTTATTTCAAAATATCTTATTTTGAAATAGTTATTTTGAAATAGCTTATTTCAAAATAACGTGTCTACACACAAAATGCATTTCGAAATAGTATTTTGCTATTTCGAAATAGCGTGTCCACACTGAGTGGACTCTGAATCGCATTTAAGGCTGGCTGGAACCACTTCCAGCAGGGCACCAGGTCAGGACTCACTGTATGGGGCTGCTGCCTGAGGCTATCTGAGGTCTGTGCTTAAAGGGACCCCCCCTGAAAAGCCAGTTCCCAGGTTTCCCTGCTTGCTTGCCTACCTCGATGAGGGACAGCAAAGCATTTTGTCTCTGCGTGCATTGGTTGCCCTCACTCGGGACGCCACAACACTCTGCAACCTGGAGCCAGAGCAGCACCTGGGCACTCTGGTGCTTCTCTTGGACACACTTTCTGCAGGCTTCACTTTCTGCAGGCTGCAATCCGGGAGGTCCATCGGGGGCTGTCAGTATCCAGGTGGCCCTGTGGGAGAGCTTCCACCCTGAGGAGCACTAAGAGCCTCCCTGCTCTGCCCCACTGGGGGCTTGTGCCTCATTCCTCCCTCACGTCCTTCCTTTACCCCTCCCTACTCCCCCTTCCTGATGTCAAATAAAATACACGTATTTTCATGAACACAAACTCTCTTTATTTAACAAAAATGGGGGAGAGGGAATGAAACTCTGGTGAGACTGGGGAAAAGAGGTGGGAGAAGGGAGAAGAGAGGGTGGGAGAGGGGAGGGGGAAACCTGGGAGGAGGGACCTGGAAGGGGGAAGCAAGGGGAAGAATGGGGAGGGAAAGCTGAGGGCTCAGGGTTGGGGGTCTCGCCGGACCAGCTTGATTGTCATGCAAACCTGCTCCTGGAATCACATGTGGCCTTTGGTGGCCAGGCTGGCAGCTATCCTGCCATAGATGGCCACATTCCTACATGTAGAGCAGAGATCATGGATGTTGGGGGCATCCCCCCCAAACCTGAATAAGGTCCATGATCTCCACCCTGAACCAGGAAGGCGCCCACCTTCTTCAGGCCATGGCAGGCACCTGGGAGCTGGCAGACCGCTCCTGGGAAGCGGTGGAGGGCTGGCTGCCAGTGGCTCATGTTTTGGGGCCACTGGGTCAGGGGCAGTGACTGTGGCCAGAGTCTACCCCTTTAAGGGCTCTGGGGATGGGGGAGTGTTCTTGGTTGAGGCTGGAGTGGCCACCAGGGCACCCTGGGAAGGCTGAAGGCCCCCTATTTTGAAATATGTGTCTACACAGCACTTATTTTGATATAGCTTTTTCGAATTTGGCGTTATTCGTCATAGAATGAGGTTTACCAAATTCAAAATAAGTGCTCCGCTATTTCAAATTTATTTCAAAATAGCGGTTTGGCTGTGTAAACGCTAGGAAAGTTATTTCGAAATAATGGCTGTTATTTCGAAATAACTTTGCTGTGTAGACATACTCTGTGGGATTATCTGAGCCAGTGAGCGTGCATACTCATAAAAATTGGTAGAATCAGACCCATTGGAATGCTCACCATCTCCAAGAATGTGCTCCATATTAGAGCACAAAGCCACTCATATTGCTTCATAGCATTATTCCTATATTTCGCACAGCAACAAGAGTAACCCTGTATGTGGTACTGATGGTGGTACAGGAGAACTAGAGTGTCTAAGGAATTGCTGTATGACTTCTTGCTAGCTTATGTAGTGAATAGAAGTGCTCTTTGTGACTGGTTTGGGTGTGCTTTATAGTAGAGGACCTCCTGTCTTGGGCTATAAATAGCTATGTCTCTAAGCAATTCATCCTAAAATGACATTCTCAGCAATGACCCCTGAAAACTCTCCTTTATTACGAGCAGCAATACCATTTTCCCAGGAGTCAAGGGATGGGAGCAAGGCCGGCTCTAGGTTTTTTGCCACCCCAACCAAAAAAATGTTTGGACCCCCTCCCGGCTTTTTTTTTTTTTGGTTGGTTGGTTTTTATACATTTGCACTTTGGAATAAGTTTGTTTGTTTGTTTGTTTAAATTTTTTTTAAATGAAAACAGAAAATGTGTAGTTAGTGAAATAAAACAATTTCCTACTAGTGTACTCATTTAATTTTAACAAAATCACAATTACCAAAACCAAATTGATAGATCAGAGAGGGAGATCCAAAAGCCATGCTTACAGAAAAAGGCTAATAAGGAGAAGTCCTGTGGCACTTTACTAACAGATTTGTTGGAGCACACGCCTTCATGGGCAAAAGACCCACTTTTGCCCATGAAAGCTTATGCTCAAATAAATCTATTAGTCTATAAAGTGCCACAGGATTTCTGGTTGTTTATGCAGATACAGACTAACAGGGTTACCCTTCTGATTCTAAGCCAGGCATGTCCAAAGTCCGGCCCGCGGGCCAATCGCGGCCCGTGTTCCGGTTTAATACGGCCCCACAGGTAATTTGCAATATCTATCTTTTATGGCCCCCAACGAATCCATATGTATTGAGATGAATACATTGTAAAATCTCAGTTAATGTCAGTTGGTCTAAATCAGTTATAAATATATTTGGACACAACATGTATACTTGGTGTTATGTTCCTGTTCATATTTTTTGAACTTAAAAGTTGACAGACAACCTTTATTACCAATAATATGTAATGTACTTTACAATGTTCCTGACATATTTCAGCTTCCTGGATTTTTTTTTCATCTGGCCTTCAGATATGAAAGGCCGAGTGATTTAACACCTGTGTAGATTTGTCATCCATGTGACGAAATGAAAAGTATGCTGTTTGCAATAAACTTTGCATAAAATAGTTAATTTGCATTTAATTTTAATGGTTCAAAGAACGTCAGGCAAAATGGTCGGCCCTCGCGCATGTTCACTTCATCAAATCTGGCCCTCTTTGAAAAAAGTTTGGACACCCCTGTTCTAAGCTAATAAGGATTGTGAAACCTATTGTGTCAAATGTATTGGTAAACTCCTTGAGGGAGACTATATGGATTTTATATACCTGGTATATACAGTGCCCAATAGAGAATACCTCCATAGTTTATCAAGCACAACAATAACAGCAATCCATAATTGCCCATTAGAAGGCGAAGAATAAATTTACCACCCACGTAGAGATGTTTGTAGGCGCAGCTCAGGATGAATTCAGTGGTTATAAAGTCCTGTAGACTAGCTGCTTTATCTTCTCATTTAAAAGTATATTGGTTGTCTTGCTTCTCTGAAAGACAAAGAGTGTGTATGAGTTTTAGCTGGAAGGTTCCCTAGGCTGTGTAGGTGTGTTTCTTTCTAACCAGCTCTTAATCATTCACAGGAGGAGTGATTTTTTTTTTTTTAACGGAGGGAATTGGCTTGCCTAGCAACCTTTTCCAGGTTGTGTAAGTCTGGAGAATATTTGGGCTTCTACTTCCGAACTCCGAGTAGTGAGAGAAAAAGGAAGTAAGGTATATCCCGGGAGCCATAAATCTGTGTGCACCAGAGCAGAAAGCTCCTCTCTCTCTCTCTCCTTCTCTCCCTACGAGGCTGGGGATTCACTTTCACCCAAAGCATCTCTGTGTCCAGTACAGAAGGAAGGGCTGGGAAAAAGGTGATGTTACTGCTGAGGCTGAGCGCCCTGTATTTACACAGGACTCTGACTTCTCTTGTTCCCTTGCATCCCACCCCAACTTCCCCACCTTTAGCTAGGCTGCTGGAGAGACACCCGGGGAAGTAGAGGGTCGGGATTGCGTGCGTGCCTGGCCACTATTCGCTGTCACCCTGCTCCCTAGCCGCTTCGCAGTGGCAGGAACGGCTGTCGTTACCACTCCACTCGCTGTGGCTTCCCTCCGAATTAGCGCGTTCACACTGTGCCTGTGCGACGGTGAGAGGCGAACGGGTCCTTTTATAGTACATTCTTTCGCCTCCCCCTCCCCTGGCTCTCCCGCCCTTGCGGTGTCACCTTTGAAAAATGACGAGCCTGCCTCCAGAAGGAAGATCCCTGCACCTTTGAGCCGGCGGGCAGAGTAGAGGATCCACGGCTCCTGGTTCAAGCCGGCCAGCTTGGGACCGCATGTGGGTGTGGGTGTGTGAGGGGGAAAAGGGCTCATGTGCATACGGGAGAGAGCAAGCCAGACCCAGCCGCCCCTGGGGCTTTGGCAATGCCTGGGATTAGCCAGCTGCCTCGCCCTCCCTCCAGCCAGAGCAGAGAGTTTGTGGAGGGCACGCCGGTGTATAGGTGTATACAGTGCGGGGATGAGCTCCTGCAGCCAGTCAGCTGGGGGAACCCGTTGCAGTCCACAGGCCCTCTCAAAGGCACTGAGGAACCCGTCTATGTCACCCATGTCCTTCAATTGGGCCACCACGGGCCTCTCCAAGCATCTGGCAGTCCTGGGACCCTGGGGCCCATCCACACTTGGCGCAGCCGGTGCCCCGCCGGTTCTCCGCTCTGCCATGGCCAGCTCATGCTGCCGCTGCCTCTCTCGATCTTGGCGATCCCTTTCTCGGTCCTCTACTTCCAATTCCTTGATCCGCAGCTGGATCTCCAGCCGCCGCAGCTCTGCTTGGCTGGCCCCTGCCCTAGATGGGCTGCAGCTTGCAGGCCTCCTGGGGGAAGCTGTCTCATCTCTCCTGTGGGTTCCAGCGCTCCTCCCCCTCTCTGAGCCTGACACACTCTCAGGGGGGGTCTGGCTGCTTCCCCTGGGGACAAGATCCTGGCCCTGTGGCTGGTCGTTCTCTTCTAGCTGAGCAATCAGCTGGGCCCGGCAATCAAGGATCCCCAGCGGGGAGCAGAGGCGGCTGCTGCTGCATGGGGACCCATTGGAAATTAGCAATTCCCCCTTTCCCAAAAATAGTACCAGCCCTCTCTTATCCCTCCCCCCCCCCCATTTTTCTCTGCTGCTGCTTTCCTGGCTGGAGGGAACCGCGGCGGAGGATGGCACCGCGGAGCAGCTGCGATCGCAGCTCTCCCCCAGAGCAGGTGATGGCTGTCTCCAGATGCTGGTTCCTCAAGCACTTGGCGGGCACCGGGCAGGAGGTGGCTTTGGCGACGGCGGCAGCGATGAGAACCGGCTGCTGAGGGGCAGCCGGGGGAATGTGCCTGCCGCCTGCCTCGAGCCGGAGCGCAGGCAGGTGGCACCCATGGTGGGGGGCCCATGCAGTGACAGCGCTGGGCCACAGGTGCCCCCCGGGTGCATTTGTGGCTGAAGGAGCTGGAGGAGGGTCTCGCTTGCTCCTGGCACTTGGGGGATGGGGCCCATCGAGCCCCTGAACTCCGCTCCAGTGAGCTGGGAGCTGGCTGCCAGGAGCAGCCACCATGGCCGCAGCCTGCCCCACTGGGCTCAGCGTCACCAGCAGCAGCCGCAGCTGCCCCACGCCGCCCTTCTGGAAGCACCCCAGCAGGGGCCGCGCCTTGGGGCTGCCTGCGCAGAGCTCCCAGTGTCCCGCGGCCAGGCGCAGGCTCCAAGCAGCCAGGCGCGGGGCTCTCAGGTCGGGGCAGCCTCCGCAGGGCTCCCTGCCTGCTCCTCCTTCGGGCAGGAATGCAACCCCCGGCAATGCGCCAACCCAAGCACCTGCTTGTTTTGCTGGTACCTAGAGCCAGCCCTGGATGGGAGAGCAGAAAAAGCCCAGCAGCAGCTCTCTTTTCCCCCTCCCCTCTTATGAAAAAGGGTCATGTACCCCTCATCCGTCACACTTCTTTGTCTCCAGGCCTGAGATGTGGGAATAGACAACTGCTGCTGGAGCAGTCTTCTCCCTACTGCTCTGAAAGGTGGGTGGAGAATAAGGAGCTGTAGAAGCAAAGGTGTGCTGAAGCACAACATTAAACAACATGGGAATGAGGGGACACATAATTGGTGTGAATCTAGGGGTGAATAGAGATGGGGCTAGAGGCCACAGAATTAATTATTTAGCATTTTGGGATTTGAGGAGACGCTGGGAGTTTCCCACTCGTTTGAAGCAAGTAGTTAGAGCTCAGTTGGGTCTAACAAGATCTTCGAACAAAATCTCTGTCATTTTGTGAGAGATGGCAACACCAAGGCCTTATCTGCACTAGAAAGGGTTTGCCACTAGAGCTGAACTGACAAGCCCTCCTAGCGAAGGTAAATTTTATACCAGCAAAATAATTTTTGTTTGCCAGTACAATTTGTACTAGTTCTCTAGTAACAAAATAGATTATACTGGCAAAAGACATGTAAAGTATTAAAGCAGTCACTGATGGGTGAGCTGGAGGATTGTGAGATTTCACTGGGAGGACTAACTGAAAGACTGCAGCTATTATTGTACCAATAATTTCTATATGCTCTGGTACTGCAGTTCTTTAATCTCATTCAGAGCAAATGCAATCACAATTGCATGAACAGTTGTGAACTAGTGGGAACACTTTGTGGGAACACTTTGTGGGAACACACAATATGTCATGTAAGAAAAGGTCAGAGAATGTATAGACAACACAGTGGTAAAAATGCCAGTAGGCACCACAAGCTGGTCTATCCTAGAGATCACACCATTGTTGTCAAGACTGTTCCCCTCTCTGGCACTTCGAGTGCAGAAAGAAGGGGCCTGCAAGAGATTTTAAAAAAAATACCTTACCTCTTTCTGCCATCACCCAACTACAAAATCCCCTTTTAAAACTCATGAAGACACATTTGGGAATTTTTTCCCATGAGATACCCCAAGCTCTTTAACCCTTCCCTAGGAGAGAGCTTGAAAACAAACCATTATTCCTAATAGCTGATGTTCAGTGTTGGGCACACAGAATCTCCTGCCTTCTAGGACACAGGAACCAGATCGTAGTCTTAAAAAGGTAATTTTATTAACAAAACAAAAAGATATATTTGGTAAAGCTTATTTGGTTGCTAGATGTCACAGAGCAACAGAAAAAAGACTTGCTTCTCTGGGATTCAATTCAAAAGATACAGTATATGGGGCGTACATCAGCCAGGACAGAGGAGTTCAACCAAACCCAAAATTAAAGAAAATAATCGGATTATGTCTAACTAAACATTCCCCATTCATTTACAATATCTGTTGTTCCAAGATTCGGTCTTTTTCTTAGGTATGGATATCTCTGGAAAATCTATGTCTTGTTCTTGGTTAACTCAACTCTCCTAGCTCCTCCTCTCACAAAAAGACTGAAGCAGGTAGAACCTGTTTTGATTCAAATCTTATGCTCTCTTCCCATTGACTCTCCTGGCTCCCTGCCAACACTTCCTGGAGATTCTCAGGGATGCACTACCTCTGGGTTTTACCCTTTATAGGCAATTTAGTTAACTTAATGGCTGGGATGTCTGAAAAAGGTAGTCACTTCCCATCCATCATAATTGCTACAACCAGTGGTGCTATATGAGGGCAGTCCTGTGTAGATGAGGCCTAAGTTTACAAAGTGCAGCTTCCAATCCTTGCCTTCTCTGCTGAGATAGACTGCCACTAAAATAGCAAGTTTGGATATTGCACAAAGAAAATGCCTCTTCTTAAAGCTGAGAGACAAGATGAGTCAGGTGATATCTTTTATTGGACCAACTTCTGTTGGTGAGAGTGACAGGGTTTTGAATTCAAACAGAGCTCTTCTTTAGGTCTGGACTGTAGAAGTATTAATTAAACTAAGAACATTTTAGCATGAAAGTTTTTCCTTCAATGAGCCTTGAATTCTCTATCAAAGCAACTACAATTGCCTAGGCTAGAGAAAGGGATAATTAATCATGTTTTTTTTCTTTTTGAAGACCAGTCTAGGCAAAGAAGGTTCATCTTCCTTGAATAATTTATTAATTCATCACAGTTTTCCTTTCATTGCTGTTAGTCTTATCCTTATCCTAAAAAAGACGAACTACATTGTCTGAGTCATTTTTCAAACTGAAAGTGTTCAGGTCATTTCATATATCTCATGTTTAATCTTAGAAAACTGATATTGATTATAATATGTTTCCTTCTACTTGTTGGAAATCTCATAATATGACAAATTAGGGCCCAGTTTTACAAGGTGCTGAATGCCTCTTTAGACTTCCTCAGTGCCCTCAGAGTGATCTCATCAGTCATTCCTCATTTCACAAGGTCAGATCTTTAATCCCCTAAATGATAAGAAATGAACAGAATGATTGCTTTAGGGGACTGTATGGCTCAGAGGATTGGTAACAGGACAAAGGACATAGAGCCTGTCACAAAGTCGCCAGTTTGAAGCAAAAGCAGTTTAATAGCTTTCTGAAATGTTTGATGGGTCTCTATCCAATTCCTTTTGGATAGGTACTCACAGCACAAAAAACACCACAACAGTGGCCCCTAGTTAGCAGGCTCAGGAGAAAAGCCAAAGATTGACTGGATAATGGAAACTGAACCTCTATTTTACTCCTAAAGGTGATTTTTCCAGAACTGAGTAAGAGCATGAAAGCAAAGGGCAGCATAACCTTGCACTGTTTGGTTAACAGAGGACCTCCACTATTAACCAAAAACCTTTCACAACTACTAACATTTTAAATAAAATAATTACTGAACAATTAGTTGTTATTAAATACTTACTATAATTGGCTCTTTGTAGAAATATGTTTGGATCAGAAAACTTTGACCAAACTGCTCCTTATCTCTGTAACCAAATGAAGGCAGGTGCCAATGGATACTAAGAGACCCAGGAATAGAAATGGGCTAAATACCATTATCATGTCACAGAGTCTGTACTGTATGGTTTGATGCAGCATTCTAGATACTGCAAAACATGGGTCTATACCCATGGTTCCCAACCTTTTTTATACTGCAGACTGGCAAACACATTCACAAACTTTTGGCGGACCAGTAACATTTTATTTGCGTATTCATTGTGGTAATTAATTTTAAGAGGTCACGTGTTATTTTGCATCACATCTGTGTGCACATAATGTAGGTCAGAATGGATCATAGTTTGTAAATATCTACACAACTAAGCTTAAAAGCTAGCCTTGCTTACTGTACTGTCACAACATACAAAGGAACTTGCATTCCACTGAGGATAAAATCTTTAGAGACATTATCTATTATTTACAGGATGTTATACAGTACCTAAAGATGCCAGTTGGGGTTTCACAGAAGTTAGTAGGCTGTCATGGTCTCTTGCTTGGAAAGCTCACAAATGCAACAAGTGGAGGAGGAAACACTATGGAGTGGTCTGGGGTGGAGCTAGGGATGAGGGGTTCAGTATGAAGGCTGCCCCAGGAAGAGAGGACTACCCCAGCCCCCTCTCACCACAGCAGCTTGGCGCCAGGTGAGAAGCACCTCTCCATGGCCACTGCAGCTCCAGCAGGCACAGCTGGGGGAGAGTTGCATGTCCTCCAGCTGGAGCAGGTCCAGGTTCATCTGCCCTCTGTGCTCCCTATCCAGAGTGAGGAATGGAGCAAACTATGCATTTCCCCTTGCTTGCTGATAAAGGGGACCAGCTAACAATGTACCTATATGAAGGGAGGGGGGCTTCAGCTCCCCTTGCCCTCCCTAACTGACACATAGGGGATGGGAGGCTTGAGGCTGAGGCAGTCCCAAATGGGGAGTTGGGGGGTGGATCACGCCTCTAGCCAGTCCGTTGTGATTCTGTCCCTTTTCTGTATGGTTTTATGAAAAGCAATCCCATTTCAGGAATATCCCATTTTTCTGGCACAACCAAGCCCTTTCTTTAAGTTATGATAAGAGGACGCTGTGTACTGAATTTGGTGGTCCTAACTCTTATTGTTTTGGAGAAGTTCTTGAACAAACAGACAGACACACAGACAGATTCTCTCAAACATATACTAGATGTAGCATGAATAGTATAATAGGTACTTTTCAAAACATAGAAAAAGACAAGGTCCTTGCACACAGAAGCTCAGATATCATCAATAAATCAAATAATGCTGAACAAAAACATAATGCACTAGTTAATTAGTAAGGGTATATCTAGACTGCAGAGTTTTTCTGGGATACCGAAAAAAAAAATTGGAAAAGCAGACGCATTTCTTTGGCATCCCTGTAAACCTCACTCTACAAGGAAGAAGGGATGTTCTGAAAGAGGCTTTTTTTCTAACATATGGCCCAGTGTAGATGGGCCAATTGTCAGACAAGCCTCTTTTGGAAGAAAAG
The DNA here is from genome assembly GCF_052426305.1 of Pelodiscus sinensis. NCBI lineage: Eukaryota > Metazoa > Chordata > Testudines > Trionychidae > Pelodiscus > Pelodiscus sinensis. The sequence continues at coordinate 87,705,083 of NC_143056.1, read as the reverse complement.
CGGAAAAAGATACGCAAATTGCAAACTGCAATTTGCGTATGTTTTTCCAATAGAACTTTGATGTCTAGACACAGCCTAAGTACCCTCATCTGAGAGCAATACTTATATCTTTTTTTTTAACATGCACATTTGTCTTCATTGGACTAACATTGACAAGATTTGAAAAAGACACTTTGAGTGCCAGTCTGAATAAGAAAGTTATTTGCACACTCAGTTTGGATCAAGGAAACAATAATGATACACAGGAATATTTATAATTTTACTGTAGTTACAGCATTTGTCACTTTCAGTGATTTATGTGCTAATAGGATGATATTGTCCACATCTGTCAATCTAAAATGGTCCCACTGGAAGCAAGGTGTAAAGCAGTGTCATTTTCATGATCTTTTGGAGAGTGCTAGGGCTAGATGTATGCATGAATTTAGTGCTGGACTGAAAGTCCTGGAGAATTAAGATCCTTTTTTATCCAGGGAACAGGTGCATAGTCCAGGTTTCCCTTCAATGGCTCATTATTTTGCTTCCTCTCTGACCCAAGGGGACCAATTGTTTGAGTAAAACTGCAACTTGTTTTTCAGGTCCACTTATTCTTTGCTGTAATTTTAAACAAGAGTTCCAATTAGTCCCAAATGGGATGATATGTTTGGAGATTCAGACACCTGTTGAGTAAGAACAAGACTGAGACCACCTAATAATAATCATCAGACAGTGAAAAGTTCAGGTTACTCACAACTAGGCTGGATTTTAAAAAGGTAACACAGAAATAAGAGGCTCCAAATCTCTTTAACAATCCCCTAAGTCATCATTTTCACTGAGGGCTTCTCTTTTGAAATTCCCAGGGGCATTCATATAACCTCTGCTCATCCCCGCTTGAAAAAACTCTTATCTGTGTAACACAGACCCAGCCACTTTTCCTAGTAGTACTCAAAACAGTTATTCCGAAGTAAACACACTGTGATGCTGATGCCCCATCTCAGTTCCCTTATCAACTGAACAGCATGCTCCTCATGCACATATCTGGTCAAGTTTACCCATCCCCTAACTCCAAGGATTTCAGGGAAGCTATAGTCAGGTTTATTTAGTCCTTCACCTCTTGAATAAAACATAACAACAGTATTGTAAACCACATGTCTATATGGCCCCACAGTTCAAATTGCAAGAGTGTGAAAAGCACAAAATAAAAGGTAGCTAGTTAACACTGGCCTCTTTAAACAGGATTATGTGCCTTCTAGTCTGTACTCAGGTGTGGGGCTTACAATGCAGCATGCTAGTGTGTACTGCAATTCACACCCCTATAGTCTATATTGTGAGTCTGTCAAGTAGACATAGGCAATAGAATTCCCCCCTTGATCTGAAGTGTCCTTGTTTTGATGAATCTTGCTATCCATCTTAGGGTACGTCTACACTGCACGCTTATTTCAGAATAATCTACTCTGGAAAAAATATTCTGAAATAGTTTATTTCAAAATAGCAGGTCCATACTACAGGGAAGCCTGGAAATTAGTCCCAGGCAGGCTCCCCTAATGTGGACATACTACCTCGATTTAGAGTCCCAGCAAGCACTGGAGAGTAATTACTTTGATAGGCCTTGGAGGAGGAGATATTTCAAAATAGCATCAGTGGAGTGTCCACTCTACAGCTATTTCGAAATAGCTATTTCAGAAGAGGCATTATTCCTCATGGAATGAGATTTACAGAAGTTGGAATAAGACATCCGTTATATCGAATTTATTTTGAAATAATGGAGTTGCTGTGTAAATACTTGCATTGTTATTTAACGGCCGTTATTCTGAAATAACACTGCTGTGCAGACACACACTTACATATTTTAAGGAGTTATCATGTTGGTGGTATCTAAGTGACCCACATACAACTCTTAGACTGCAGGGGGATCCCAACTGTTTGGAGGCTGATTGTCTCACTTCCATTTTGGAATGTTCCATTTTAATTAGGACACTCATTCTTCTTTTTAAAAAAAGACAAACAAAGTAACACTCTCAAAGTACTGAAAGGCTAAAAATAGCTGGTTAATAGCTTTGTTTTTTAAATAAATAGTAATGATATATGGTGTGAAGGACGAATGTAATGGGGAAAAAACTCACCCTATACTAAATTCAGGGGACCATATAAATAAAAATATTAAAAACTAAAGTTGAGAGCTAAACTACCCAACAGAAGGACTTCTGTATGTCTTCTTAACGACCAGGGAAAGGGTTCCAGATTTAGCTAAGGCGCTAGAAGTAAGGTTAGTTGAAGCTGCTGAACGTGTTATACCAAAGACTACTGTACTCATACTAAGCAGAGAGAAAAAATCTCACTACTGACACTGTAGGTCATAGAAACCAAGGGCATGTCTACACTACAAAGTTAATTCAAACTAACAGACGTTAATTTGAACTAACTTTGATAGGCACTACACAGGCAAACCGCTAGTTCGAACTTAATTCGAACTAGCGGAGCGCTTAATTCGAACTAGGTAAACCTCATTCCATGAGGACTAACGCCTAGTTCGAATTAACTAGTTTGAATTAAGGGCTGTGTAGCCACTTAATTCGAACTAGTGGGAGGCTAGCCCTCCCCGGCTTTCCCTGGTGGCCACTCTGGGCACCATCAGGGAAACTCTTCTGCCCCCCTCCCGGCCCCGGAGCCCTTAAAGGGGCACGGGCTGGCTACTGTGCCCATGCCAGGTACAAGCCTGCCAGCACCCAGCCAGCAGACCCTGCACCTGGCACGGCTCGAGCCAGCCACCCGCTGTCACCCAGCCCTCCACCTCTTCCCGGGACCAGGCTGGCGGTTCCCGGGAGCCTGCCTGGGTCCTCAAGAGGCGGGCACCCACCTGGTCTAGTGCGGCCATCGTGGACCTCATCCACGACCTCCGCACTAGGCACAGGAAAGTGGCCATCTAGGGCAGGATAGCAGCCAGCCTGGCAACCCAGGAGCAGGTGTGCATGAAAATCAGGGTGGTCCAGTGAGACCCCCGACCCTGAGCCCTGAGCTTAGAATGGCCGTACTGGGTCAGACCAAAGGTCCATCTAGCCCAGTAGCCTGTCTGCCGACAGTGGCCAACACTAGGGACCCTGGAGGGGATGGACCGAAACTATGACCAAGCCATTTGTCTCGTGCCATCCATCTCCAGCCTTCCACAAACAGAGGCCAGGGACACCATTTCTACCCCCTGGCTAATAGCACTCCATGGACCCAACCTCCATGAATTTATCTAACTTCTCTTTAAACTCTGTTCTAGTTCTAGCCTTCACAGCCTCCTGCAGCAAGGAGTTCCACAAGTTGACTCTTTGCTTTGTGAAGAAGAACTTTCTGTTATTAGTTTGAAGCCTGCTACCCATTCATTTCATTTGGTGTCCTCTAGTCCTTCTATTATGGGAACTAATGAAGAACTTTTCTTTATGCACCCTCTCCACACCACTCATGCTTTTATAGTCCTCTATCATATCCCCCTCAGTCTCCTCTTTTCTAAGCTGAAAAGTCCCAGTCTCTTTAGCCTCTCTTCATATGGGACCTGTTCCAAACCCCTGATCATTTTAGTTTCCCTCCCCTCTCCCAGCCTCTCTCTTCCCCTCTCCCACCTCCTTTTCCCAGTGTCCCTGAGTTCTGTTAAATAAAGAGAGTTTCTATTTTTGAACACACGTGTCCTTTATTTTGTACATCAGGAAGGGGGGCTAGGGAGGGGTAAGTGGAAGGAGGTGAGGAAGGAATGGGGTACAAGCCCCCGATGGGGAGGACTGGGGTGGCTCTGCGGGCTCCTCGGGGTGGAAGCTCTCCTGCAGCCCCCCGATTGACCTCCCCTGGATGGCAGCCTGCAGCAAGTGCAGCCAGGCTGATGGCCGAGTGCTGTGATGTGCCGAGTGTGGGCACTCAGGGCACTCCAAGCCAGGACTGCTTTGCAAGCGAGGAACCCCAGAGAACTGTCTGTCCGGGGTGAGGGTCGGGACCCTTTAAGCACAGCCCTAGGCTAGCCTGAGACAGCAGCTCCACGCTCTAAGTTCTATTCTGATGCCCTGCCGGCACTGCTTCCAGCCATCCTTAACCCCGGTTCAGGGTCCACTCAGTGTGGACATGCTAGTTTGAATTAGCAAAACGGTAATTCGAACTAGTTTTTAAGTCTAGCTGCGCTAATTCGAATTAGCTTAGTTCGAATTAACTAATTCGAACTAAGTTAGTTCGAATTACTGCTATAGTGTAGACATACCCCAACTGCCTTGCTTGTCTTTATAAAGAACAAAGGCGCTAACAATAAATTATACCATAAGGATCTGCTCCTAGAATAAAGTGATGTTCACTAACAATTCCAGATCTGGACTACTTCTGCAGTTGCTGTTTTTTAAATCCTGCTTCTTGTGCCTCAGCTTCTCATTTGTTAACCTGCTGCACCTGTGCTTCCAGCAGGGGGTGGGTAATCTGGCCTATCCTGTCATTAGTAGCCTGGCAACCATCTACAGCAGCTTTTACTCAGGAGCAATGTTTTTGCTATTTTATCTTTTAGATAGAAAGCTGAAAGATTTAAAAAAAGAAAAAAGAAAGAAAGAAAACAAAAGCCTACCCTGCCATTCATAATATAGTCACTTTTTTCACTCACAAACTAACCCCCCAGAACAAGAAAACCCAAAGCAGGAACAATTGAATGTGGTAGAATAAAGGTCTCTATCCATTGATTCCAGTAGCCATGTTACAATGTCCCCCTGGCTGGGTACCTACATGGAACTAAAATCCCTAGGGGCTAACATCATTCCTCATTATTAGACTTCAAGTGAACTACACCAAGAATAAATTCTGAATAGTAAAACCTCAGGTATATTGGGAATTAGATAGCGATTGTCAGAGAGTGTTGGACTGGGGAGAGGGGTTCCATGGAAAAAAATCAACTGTTTGGCTGAAAACCAAAAATTTAGGTTTAATATTTTAACATGAAGTTCTTTCAGCAGAAAATTTTATTTAATCAAAAACCCAGTTTTCCATTGAAATCAGTTTACAGTAAAACTCCAATAGTCCAGCACTCAATTGTCTGACACTCCCAATAGTCTGGCATCAAAATGGCAAGCGCTCCTGATGGAACCGGGATGGAACCCGGAACCGTTCAGGTCAGCCGCTCTCACGTGGGTTACAGCAGGGAGGGGAGGTGCTTGGCTCTGTGGAAGGGGGGGAGGGAGATTGGGTAAAGCACAGCGTCCCGGCTAGCTGATTGAAAAGCCAGACGCTCAGTGCACATGCCCCAGTGCCTGGAGGGAGATGCGTGGTTGTACCGGTGGCTCCGGAGACCCAGGCATAAGGTTGGAGGGGGGGGGGGTGGATTGGGTTGGGAGTATGCAGTACCTCCTGATACTCCGGCATATCCAATAATCCAGCACCACCTAGGTCCCAAAGATGCCGGATTATTGGAAGTCTACTGTACATAGAAAATGTTTGACCAGCCCTGGTACTGAGTAAAGTCAGAGCTACGTCTATACTGTAGCCTTCTTGCAGAAAAGCATATGTAAATGAAGCACGGTGTGGAATATCGCTGTGCTTCATTTGCATAAATAACGAGCAGCCGTTTTTGTGCAAGAGGTTTTTGTGCAAAAATGAGCAGCGTAGATGGCTCCTCCTTTTGAGGAAGAATGGCTCTTGCACAAGAGGGGGGTTTTGTGCAAAAAGGAGCCATTTACATGGCTCATTTTTGCGCAAAAGCCTCTTGCGCAAAATGGCTGCTCATTTCTTATGCAAATGAAGTGCGGCAATATTCCATGTGCATATTTGCATATGCTTTTCTGCAAGAGGGCTACAGTATAGATGTAGCCTGAGATGGAGTCTCTAGCAGCAGTGTCTATTTCATCTGTTTTTCATCGCTGGCTAGAAACACAGATTAAGGGTTTGTAAGCATTACAACAAACACTGAATACATTACTACAATTAGGTGGGGAAAAACCAAACAGTATATGTGATCACATCTGTTTATTCTAGCACAAGGGGATTCTCTGCTTCATGGTATGGATGCTGCCAGAACCCTTAAACTTCAGCAGATCTCTCATACAAACCACTATAAAAGTAATAAACAGTCTTATACCAGAAGTATACCCTGAGAAGTCCATGTGGTCTCATCAAGGTTAAGACTCTGATTCTGCTAACACTTATGCATGTGCTTAACTTAATATACTACTAAAAGATTTACTGACATTGCCTGGGTCCTTAACTCAATTAATTTTTGGTTTTTGGAAAATAAAATGAAAAATGTACATACTTCATTTGAATCATTGCTCTGAGGTCGGGCCACAGATGCGGGTTTCATTCTTCTCTCACCATAGCAGCTTGGGGCCAGGTGAGAAGCACCTCTCCATGGCTGCTGCAGCTCCAGCAGGAACAGCCAGGGGAAGGGTGCATGTCTCCCAGTTGAGGCAGGTCCAGGTTTGTCTGCTGAGGTAAATAGGATGAAGATTAATAAGGAGAAATGCAAAGTACTCCACTTAGAAAGGAACAATCAGTTTCACAATTACAGAATGAGAAGAGACTGTCTAGGAAGGAGTACTGCTGAAAGAGATCTATGGGTCATAGTGGACCACAAGATAAATATGCAGAAAAAGCAAACATGATTCTGGGACGCATTAACAGGAGTGTGGTAAGCAAGAGATGAGAAATCATTCTTCTGCTCTACTCTGCACTGATTAGGCTCCAATCCTGGGCACCACCTTTCAAGAAAAATGTGGAGAAATTGGAGAAGGTCCAGAGAAGAGCAAAAAAAACATTAAAGATCTAGAAAACATGACCTAAGCGGGAAGACTGAAATAATTGTGTTTGTTTAATTTGGAAAAGAGAAGACAGAGGGGACATGATAGCAGTTTTCAAAAAGCTAAAAAGGTGCTACAAAGAAGGAGGGAGAAAAATTGTTCTCTTTCATCTCTGATGATAGGACAAAAAGCAATGGGCATAAAATTCCAGCAAGGGAGGTTTAGGTTGGACATTAGGAAAAAATTTCTATCTATCAGGGTGGTTAAATACTGAAATAAATTGCCTAGGGAGGTTGTGGAATCTCCATCATTGGAGATATTTAAGAGCAGGTTAGATAGACATCTATCAGGGATTATATAGATGGTGATCGGTCCTGTCGTGGACCAATGTTCCTGTATGAATCGGGGGGGGGGGGAGGAGTTTCATTTCCCCACCCTCATCCTCCCTAAAGGGTGCCTGAGTGGAGAGGGAGATTTAGGACTGGGGCAGTCCCAGATAGGATGGGAGGGCACGACCAGCCAGCCCCTTTCACCTGCCTGGTGATTCTGTATCTTTTCTGTACAGTTTAATGAGAAGCACTCCCATTCCAGGCACATCCCATTTTCTAGGCACAACCAAACCCTTTCTTTACTTTAAGATATGATAAAAGGAAGCTGTATACTGAATTTGGTGGTCCTAGTTCTTACCATTTAGGAGGAGTTCTTGAACAAATAGATAGACTGACAGACATACAAACGCAAACACACAGAGACAAACGTTCTCAAATAGAGAGTAGATAAGTCCCACTGAAATAAATGATTTTATCAGGTGCCTCTCATGCTGGTATCTGAATGGCTACGTCTAGATTGGCATGATTTTCCGGAAATGCTTTTAATGGAAAAGTTTTCCGTTAAAAGCATTTTCGGAAAAGAGCGTCTAGATTGGCACGGATACTTTTCCGCAAAAGCACTTTTTGCGGAAAAGCGTCCGTGGCCAAGCTAGACACGCTTTTGCACAAAAAAGCCCCGATCGCCATTTTCATGCGCAAAACAAATCTCAGCTGTTTACATTGGCCCTTTTGTGCAAAAGTTTTGCACAAAAGGGACTTTTGCCCTAACGGAAGCAGCATAGTATTTCCGCAAAAAGCACTGATTTCTTACAGTAGGAAGTCAGTGCTTTTGCGGAAATTAAGCAGCCAGTGTAGACAGCTGGCAAGTTTTTCCAGAAAAGCGGCTGATTTTCTGGAAAAACTGGCCAGTCTAGACACAGCCAACATGTATTATTAATAATTTTTATATTTAATTCAATGAAAGCCTCCATTAAAATATTTGGAGGTTCTTGGATGGATAACATCAGACATGCAATGCACTTTTATTAAATGATTCCTCACATTGCTTTTCTGGTTTATTACATACCTTTCACCGTGACACCCTCTCATTAGGCTGGGAGAGAACAAACTTCCAGCATGATGACATAGGCTGTTTATGATTAGGCTTAAACGTAGATCAGCTTACCATTCATCTATCTGATACAACCTTTGTATTGTAATGTAATGGTTTTATCTTAAATGTTCTCTTATATAGTGTCTCAATCTCTATTTTTGATGTCTTGTGGTTTTTTGTTTTTGTGTGGGTTTTTTGTCATGGAACAGAAGGATGGATGAATTGTTTCAGTGCCCATTAAAATTTCCATTTCCTGCTATGGAGTGTCCTCTGTGAAGGGGATGAACCTGCTGCAATTGAAATCAGTTGAGGCTGCATTGTATAGAGCAACGGCAATCTTTGGAGATTAGTTTTTCCAAGAATCATGAATCTTCTTCAGTGTTACAAGTTACTGTAATCAATTAACAGAAGGAATATTTTCATATTCAGGCCACATACAATCTATGTGCATCCTGGCAGATGTTTGAAAGCCTTGGCTCTCAGAGGTGAAATGTTACCTTATATCTGATGAGGGTAGTAAGGGGTCTTTCCAGGAATGGAAAGACAAGCTAAAGTGCAGCACTTTAGACCGTCTTCTTTTCTTAATTTACAGCATCAGACTGGCAGCTGTATAAATGAGTGATAGACCGCAGTGTTCTTTTTCAAGCTGGCTATGAAATGAGGGAGTCTTCAGTTTTGTGCTGATGTGTCCAGAATTCAAATAATTTGATTCTTGGATATAGTGACAATCAGAAGCATGGTATTACCTTGAGAAAAGAGATGGGCGAGACAGCTGCAGTATCCTATACTCATGAAAGATATTGCATTAACAACTTCTACCCAATTACTCTCTCCACTGAAAAGTCTATTATGCTGGGCTCTTATTGCCCTTTTTCAAGGGCACAAAATTAAAAAGTGATATTGCTGGCAGCTACTCTCATCTTCCTACCATGACATTGAATAATTGGACAATGAAATAAATGTTGAATGATGCTGCTATTAAACTCATCTAAATGACCGTGCATTTGAACATCAGCTAATGAAATAATGTCCACATTAATATGCATTCCCTACTACTTGAAAATTGTTTGTTTTTATTTTTGTTGATGGTGGTGGAACATTTTCTTTTCCTGTAATTACTGGAGAGATGCCCTATTTTAAGGAATATACTTGTGTAAGGAATAGGGGTGAGATTCTTGTCAAGTTAATCCCCTCACTATATTGGTCCTTTCTGGTAAAGGAGTAGGACATCTACTGTCTTTTTCACATGGATCTCTAAGGAATCAATTCACTAATGACTTCAAGGTGGTGTAAGTCAAACTTTGGTGAGTCAAAAAAACTGGTATAAATTGGCAAAAGTAACTTGCATCAATTTGGCAATTGGGTGAGCAAAACAAATGCAATCTACACTCATAGTGGGAAGAAGTGGGGAGTTCGAAAGCAAAAAGCAATCAGCAGGAATGTGCGTAAGTTTTCTTGTAGGGTCATGTGATATGCATTAGACTTTTAAAGTTACTTTTCAGTTACCTACTGTCCTCAGACTGTCCTTCCCCCAACACACACTGGTGTACTGGAGTTAAGGACCTATTGATATTGAAAAGCTTTACCAATTTTATTGGTATGGTTATATACCTACAGTTATACCACTATATGCCCATTATTCTGGTTTAAGATAATCTTTTTACAATTTAGCATAAAGCCTTTCCCAAGTGGCTAGCTAAACCAAAACAAAGGGACTTTATATGGGAATAAATGTCCACAGGAGCTGATAGGGAGGAAGGGTTGTGTTACATTAGTACAACTGTATCTGACTAAATTCATATTTGAGGTTATACTGAAGAAATCTTAATCTTTCCCTAGTAAACAAGAAAATTTACAAAAATCAGTGAGAGTTATTATTCCTGTTTTACAGATGGGAAGTTCAGGATGGTGTAAATATTCCACAGAATGTATACATGATTTGCCAAAAGTCATACAGGAAACCACTCTCAGAGGTGGAAACAATACATATCTTCTGAGTTCCAAACCCTAGTATAATCACTAAAAATACATCATTTCCACGGACTATTGAAATCATTATTCAACATCAATCTAGCTAGTAATGAACTAATTTATAATAGTATTTCAGACAAACATCTATATGAGATAGGATCTCCGAAATTAATCATTTTAAAGGATGTTCAATGTATGAGTCAGACTCACAAATTATACACCATTAAATGAGTAGGACATAATTATCAAAGCTTTCACTTCTTGTGAGATAATTAATTATGCTGATGCTGCTTTTGCCACACAAGTTTTATACTGTTGTAACACCATCCACTTCAGTGGAATTATTCATCCTAAATGAGATATGAATCCAGTTCTTTTGTAGCACTACAGACATCCCAAAAACACAGTGCTCATGTCTGTCAAAGTGAATCTAACTTTGGTACTTGTTTCTACTAATACAATCATAAATCTCAACCAAGGTTCTCAAGAAGCAGCAATCTACAACCTAATGAAAACATATGTCAACCAGTCAGTGATCCTTCAGCCAAAGGTCTAGAATGCCTAGTGGTTATGGCACTGTACTGTTATGCAGAAGATGCTCTTTCCTATGAGTCTTCTTTGTTATATAGATCACTGATAGGTGTAAACAGCAGGGTCAGCCTTATTGCTTGTAGCTAGCATCCTTACAGCATATTTTACCACAGATTAGTAGAAGATGATCATCTCACTTTTTGTGGTAGAGATGCTGCAGAGCATAGGCAAAGTCTAGCACTTCACAAGTGGTTAGGAGGCATTGTCAATAGGGTTTGTGGACTAAGGGAGAAGAATATTAAGGCTTACATTCACAGCTGTGCTCAGTACTTGCTAGGTGTTGCTGAGGGTGTGATGAAGTCACCAGACGTAGCTCCTTGTTCTGGAGGCTAGTTCTATGCCTCCCATGCCCTGGGCATAGCATAAAGCAGTGTTAAAACTGATGAAACTACATCAGTTGTGTATAGGCCTGTGATGGGGTGTCTGCCCCACACTGGCCCTTTAAGGGTTAAAACCCAGCCTAGGGAGAGGACTGGAATGCTGGAGCTGTGGAGCTAGCAACTGTAGCTGGTAGCCAATTAGGGTCCAACTGAGAGCAGTATAAATAAGGGCTCCAGGAGGCAGGAAAGGAATAATGCTTGTTCTGGCTGGGAAGCAGGACCTAGCTGCTAGGGAACATAAGAAAGGCCATACTGGGTCAGACCAAAGGTCCATCTAGCCCAGTATCCTGTCTGCCAACAGTGGCCAATACTAGATGCCCCAGAGAGAGGGATCACAACAGGTAATCCTCGTGTGATCCCTCCCGTCACCCACCTCCAGAGAAACAGAGGCGAGGGAAGCTAGAGGTTTCCTGATTTAGAGCAGAGCTGGGGAAAGGCAGGCAGGGCTGTGGAAGCTCTGGCCAGGCAAGCTCCCAGGCTGCTGTTCTTGAAGCAAGGCATCAGGTTACTAGGTCTGTGGGGAGGCAGCCAGGATAGGCAAAAGCAGCAGGTCCACACCCCTTTGCCAATGATGAGTGGCCATTTCAGACTGCAGTTTCCCCCTGTGGCAGGGGCTAGATGAAGACTGGCAGTGGATCACTGAAGCAAGATGGGCATAGGGGGATTGAGGGTCCCCAGAAGAGGAGGACTCCAGAATGTGGGGGCACTATGGTAGGGCAGTACCCTGGTAGGAGGGCACCATGGTCTGAGGGAGAGATGTAAGCCCTGACCTAGAGTGGTGGAGAATAACAGTGGGTCAGACACCTGCCAGAAGGGGGTGCTTCAGCACCAAGAATGCTAATTCCCTGAGCTACAGGCAGGAGGTGCCATGGTGGTGAGGTCTGCTCTGTTACAAGCCCCATGCCAATAAATTAACTGAGAATATTTGGACCCCAGTAGCACACGCTGGCCATATTGTCTCCCCACTTCCATGTCCTTATTATGCTCCTTCTTCTTGGGTCCCCAGTTATGTGGATACAGGGAGATCTGCTGGCTTTACTGCCCCTCAGCAATGTGAGCTGTATCAAAGAAGAGAATATAAATGGTAAAACTGTAAATGCAGGGGCATGTAACAACATGTGGTGAATGGCAATAGAGCTGCTGAAAACACTCAGGCTATGTCTACACTGGCGTGATCTTGTGCCAGAGATATGCAAATGAGGCTAAGCGTGGAATATTGCCGAGCCTCAGGAATAACGGCATTCCAGAATCCCGTTTCACTGCTGCATGTAGACTCGGGCAGTTACTTCGGGCTAGTCAATTTCTAAAATGGCTACCGGCCGGGAACATGCAAATCAAGCGCGGGATATTTAAATCACGGGCTTGATTTGCAATTCCAGTCGCCCTCATTAGCCTTCCTAGATCGATCTAGGGGGCTAGTGTAGACGTACCCTCAGGCAGATGTACTATGTGTTGAGAGCCTTAGACTCCTTAATTTGCACTCTAATATTGCATGGTGTGAATTTTCACAATAACTTTCTACTAACTAGAATGTCAGACCTCCTCGAGTGTTTGTCATAAGCCTTAATATTGCTGTAGTTAAAAGAGATTGACCTTTATGGCAAGAGACTATGGTTTTGCAAGAAGGGATGCAATTTCATTCTTTCTAAACATGGTGAATACTGACTGGGTGGCTGCAGATCTGTTGTATTAGGTTCAGGAATGACATCTGCAGATGAGAACATCAGGTCCAAACATGTTCTTAGGAAACCCTTGTCCTTCATGGACTCTGTTGGGTTCAGACATCCTCTGGTTTTGTTAGCCCAACAATGATTTTCTTTGCTTTGCAGTCAGCTCTGGGACATTCACTGTCCCACATCACTTCTTGCCTTCTCTTTCCTCAGGAAGAGCCACATAAAATTCACTCAGAGCAACCTGGGTTCTTATGTCACTTCCTTAGACTAGGGCACATCCCTGTGGAATATGTGCTTGAGTGGATTGATAATCAACTGTACACCAGACATAGCCAAATGCAGACCTGGTGCAAATAAATGAAATAAACAAGAGCAATGCAAAAGCAAACTCACATCCAAACAATTGTACATTATCAAAAGAAATAACAACACTCAAACGTTCTGTAGTTTTTATTAAAGCATTCAGGTTCTTGCTACACACAACAAATATTTCATTGATATAATCTAAATTAATAAAATAGTTTAACAACTCTTTAGATTTATATTTGTATAGAAATTATCTGTGAAGCATCTCACCTTCAAACAGTGCCACTGAACGATTCATCAGAATTTATTGAAAATTGTTTGGGGCTAGTGGTTGCACTTTTCATTTTCAGGGGAAGAGGGGGAGAGTTCCATGCAAAAAAAAAAAAAATTCTCTCCTGCACGAAGCTTAAGACTTTGGAGACTCTGACTGATTCTTCATCTCCAACATCCTTTCTTATGTCTACATTGGGAACTATTGTCTAAACAGAGTAACTAGAAAAGACAGGAAGAAAAAAAATCAATTGCACAATCCTAGCGTGCGAGTGTCAAAGTCATAATGTTTCTTTACACAAGTGGCTACTGCATTTCCAGTTATGAGACTCCATTATCACATTGTATTTGTTCCCCACACTCATCTACATGTCAGTTATTGTCAGTACGCCTTTGTTAATAGAAGTCAGTCTATTTGCTATTGCTTGTAGTTTAGATTCCATGTAGCACTGCCTGAAAAGGACCTACACTGAAGTCTTTCCCTCCCAGCTTAGACAAAGCATAGTCTGCGTGATTATCTCCTCACTGCAGCTATGCATTCGTGCCACCCATGAGATACCTCTTGAGGACTATGAGGCACATCCTGGCTATATCATCCCATTTATCTTAGTCCACTCATAGATGTCCTGCTCACATACTATGTCTGAGTTGATGAGGAGGTATCTATCGCCGACACAAAAATGTTTTTGGCAAGCAGCACATTTGAAGCATTCCAGGTGGTACACTTTGTCCTTCACTCGCATAGTCATCTCATAGGCCCGGATTCGCTTGTCACAGGAAGCACAAAGGCCATCTTGGCCAAAGAGTCTAAAACAACAACAACAACGAGTTATGTAAAGCTTCCTTTGAGAAAAAGATGGGAGGGGGCAGAGGGAAAGAGAGATAGAACAGAAACAAAAGAAGTACAAAACAAACTTTTTGCCATGATTAACAGTGCATTATAAAGATATGTACAGGGTTAAATATTTGCTTGATGAAATCCAACAAGCAGGGACACTTTCCAGCATCAAGAGCTGCAGTGGTGACCTGTCAAAAACCCAAGGGCATCATCTATTTTTTCAAAGAATATACTTGCTTTTTGTGATCAAAGTAAGGACCTCATTCTGAAATGTGATGAGCAACTTCAATCAGATCTGAACCTTTCTAGATCAGATCATGAATTAAAACCCTAATACTTGCTTTCACTTGTATCTTCACTTGACATTTCCTACTGATTGATAAAGCTTGCTATGGTTCAGTTTAGTCCCCACTACGCTACAAGGATTCTGCAGGATTTTAAAGATTCTGCAGGGTATCTGAGTTTCCTTTAAACTCAAATGTTTCTCTACCCATAAAATCAGTTCTGCTAGGTTTCAAGAGCTAGATTCTATGACCTTCTGAAATCAATTTTAGCCCAAAGGATTTCCTGATCAGGATTGCTTTTTATACCTTATTAACAAACCCTACTGAGAGCATCATTATTTGACTGTCTATTGAAAGGACCCTCTACTGCATGTGCTACACGTTTATCCCTCTCACAAAAGTTCTACTGCTTTCAGCTGTAACATTAAGATCTATTCAGCTATGTGGCATAATGTAATGTCATCTCTACTGTAGGCCACAGCTTGCAGAGTTCATAAACCCTATAATTAATACATAAGCAAGAACATATTTTTAATAAAAAGGGAGAATTCAGAAATATTCTTTGTCTGAAATATTTGCTTCTGTGCTTAACTGCTTTGCCACATTAATTTTAGAACTAGCAAGTCCATTTCCTGCATTTTTACTGTGTTTATCATAGGCTGTGCCTGCTTCAAATAACTTGCTAGGTTTGAAAGAGAAAAAACGTAGACGCAGATCTCTGAAGAGAAAGAAATAATTTCTTTTGTCCACCAGGAGATGTCACTGTTCACTTCTGCATAACAAAAGATCTAGTCTTATCAGTTTATATAAAGATTGTGAATTCCTTCATTTCTGAAAACTCTCGTTGTACAGAAAACATATTAGTTTTGTTCTCATAAGCGGGGCTATTCTTTCATTACAAAGTTAATGAATATGTGTCACGCACACACAAGACTGGACCATTGTTAGAAAGCTTCATATAATGGATATATACAGTCTAAGCCACTATAGGTCGAACCCTCGGGACCTGATGAGAGAATGTGCTGAGCCATGGGAGGTCAATATTGTCTAGAAGCATTACCAACACTTCCACTGCTTAGTGGAAGTTTCTACTTAATCCATTCCACCAGCTCCTAGAGCACAAAGCATACATTACAATAAATGATCTATAAGGAGCACAGCAAAAATGAATACATTTAGTTTTAATTAGGAACACGCCAGTTCTTTGTTATCAAGTTATTACGGAAATAATATATTAAACTTTAACTTATCTGATTTTTCAAATTTATACATGGAAAAATGGGCCAGGATCTACTAATGCAAAAACTGTAACAGATGCTTAGAGGATCAGATTCAGGAAGCCACAAAGCAAATGCTTAAGTCCATTTATTCAGGACAGTGGTTAGGCATGTGCTTAACTTTATGCATGTGCTTAAATTCAATTGATTTCAAGTTCTCCTGAACTAGGCCTCAGTGAAAAAAAAACTTAAAAAACAACGAATAGTCATAAGTATTATAATAACATCTAAATGTAAACAGAATAGTGCCTTTCAGCCTGACAGATTCTAGAGAACTTTAAAGATTGAGGGAACCTGAACGGGAAATTACTTCTTGTAATGTGATAGCCATTCCATGTTTTTCCATAAACCATCACCTAGAGCTGATGTCACATTCCCTGTATCCCTTCCTTTTTTATTTTTCTTTTCTTTTCAACCATCTGATGAAGTGAGTTGTATCTCATGAAAGCCTATGCCCTAGTGGCCTACTACATTTGTTAATCTTTAAAGTGACAATGGACATCTTGCAGAAGTACAACTCCTCTAACAACATGCTGGGACATTGGCTCATCACTCAGAGGAAAGAACAGCATTCATTCTTCAACACCTTCTCAAGGTGTCCCAATGCAAATGTGAACACAGCTCAGCTCCGCTTCGCTTCCCTGATCAGGATAACCACTATGACTAACCTCAGCATTTAGATTTTAGGGCTAAATTATTGAATATAAACTTCTAATAGATTCTTGTGCTGCAATATCATTAGGGTCCTACCTTCATTCTAAAAATCATAAATAAACCCGAAATTACAGAAAGAAGGCAAATTAGGATAGGCTAGTGTAGGGTAGAGAGGCTCTGTACCTGAGATAGTCCCTCCTGCAGAGTTTCCTGCCCAATTTATAGTACAATCGTCTCCCCACCTCTCCAAGCCTGCATCCACACAGGTCACAGCTGAGGCAGTCCTCGTGCCAGTACTGATCGATGGCTTTCAGGAAATAACGGTCCCCAATGTTCTGCTGGCAACCTCCACATGTCAGCAGTGAAGGGGGGATTTGGAGTACTTCATCAACTGGCTCCCTGAGAGAATGAAACAATTGTTGTAGAAGGGAAACCCTTTAAAATTAACCAATCAAGCCAAAAAAAAAAAAAAAAAAAAACCGAGTTGATTGCCTAATTAGAACAGGAATTATGGCCAGATTATTCTCCCATTGAAGCCAATGGCATCCCCCTTCATTTCCTTATCGTCAAAGCATGCAGGAGTAGGCTTTTCTTTTGTTTTAAAATATAACTGCCTAATATTTAAGAAATCACCAAAGGCGGCAAAAACGTTGCTAATTATTTGTTTTTCCTTGTGAAAGGTCTTAGGAGGAAACATGGCAATCTGTACAACACCTCCAGCCATTCATTGCAGTAAGCACATTTAAGGTGTTATAAATGAATAGTCTGTATATGTGTACTACTGCCCTCTACTGGTGAGCATAAAAATCTCCCAACTATGAGTCATAGTCACCACACAGCTATAACATAAATAAGATTGTCCTTTAATGAACGAGGTAAGGGACTATGATTTTGGAGCAAGAGGGTTTGGATTTGCTGTCTCAGTGATGTTCTGAATGTGCTTCTCTATATGCTGATCACAACCTAATGACAACAATTAAATCCTGGGATTTTTATAGTACTCTTTTATTTATTGTATTGTATTTTAAAGTAGTTCCCTTTTGCCCATAGCAAAATGTAGCAATATTGTACCATTCCTACCATGAAAGGGATAGCTTACATGCTGTTTTTCAATAAGACTAGTAAGTTTATCAGTAAGCATTTAAAAGTGACACTCATCAAACTGTATGAACCCTATGAGTTATCTCTACATTGATGAAGGCCCTAAATCACATTGTAAAACAATTACACTTTTAAAAAAATACACTCCTTCTGGGCTCGGTCTCTGGGCTCGACCTCATTCTGCACAACTGCTGCAATCGGTGGGAATGCTGCCTTAAAGAAGGCTGCAGGTTTGGGATATATATATTAAGAGTCTTCAAGAATTGTTGCACGGATTTAAACGTCTTCTAAGGAAGGTAAATTTGAAGGAAAGCCTGAGATGATATCTAGTTGAATAGTATTAAAAACAAATAAATACAAAAGGCGTCTCTCTGGCCTCATGGAAGTTTTGCTCTTGAGTTCAGCTGGTCCAGAATTTTGACCAATGTTATTACAATATGTGTGTCTGTGTGTGTGAACACAACCAGGAGCCTGGCTCTGATCTGACCTACACTGGTTTTATACCACACTTGCTTTAAGGAGTTATGCCTCTTTTATACACATGGGATGAGAAGAAACTCTGGTCTCAAATTTGTATTTGTGGTAGTAACTTAAGTGTCCTTTTGCACCAAATATTCATTCACAGTACTTTGTTCATATACCAGTATGAGACTGCATCATTTTAAACAAGAAAAAGAAGGGATGCGTCTCCTAACACAGGAGATAAAGCCATTGTTTGCCGCAAATACACTTTAATAGTCTGGTTGTTGCCTGTTTGTACCACTTTGGAAATTCTATCAGAAACTACCAGCAAAAATGTTTTAAAATTGTTTACGTGCTTAATCCTGCAATGTGCTGAGCACCCTGGCTTTGGTCCAGCAAAATCTGTGGAAATAGGACTCCACTGAACTAGACTTTTAAGCACATGGGCCAAAGGGTCTAATGCCTAGCTGCTTTGAATTTAACTACTCAGATGCACATGCTTAAGTGCATTCCTGAACCAGAGCTAGGGCACTCAACACCTGACATAATCTAGTTCAATATTCTTAAGTACCTTATTCAGTTATTGATTTCACAATCTGTGGGCAATTTGTTTTTATTACATACCACAACTGGACTGGTGAGGACAGACTGTAACTACACTGATAGAAATCTGGCTGTTTAGCGTTCCAACAGGCCATAGAAACTAACATTTTTCTACCACCTTTACTTACTGGAAAAACAATTTCCTTGTCAAAAGTTACTTTCATATGTCTCTGAAAACAGTGCTCCAAAACTTCTGTCCTAATGAGTGCAGCTTTACTTAGGCAAAATCTCCCTCTGACTTCAATCTTAAAACAGCATCTACTCTTACTTCCATATTCACTTCACGGTTTATATTGCTGTGTCCTAACATTCTTATGACTTGCGATCCAACGCCTACCAGACCTCTCTACACACAGTCTTGTCAGTAAGTCAGTGGGAGTTTCTACATACAGATGATCAGACCCTAGATTTTCAAAGCATACACCTCTATGCTCTATGCTTTGCAAGCACTGCTACTCGCAGTACCAACCAATTACATATATAACTATAAAGGAATGCATGCTGTTTCCGTGAGGCTGGCTTGAAAACATCAATGCATTAAATAACACATAAGCCAAATAATATAAACAGGGCATTATATCCATAGAACAAAACACTGTGTTTATCTGCAGCAAATACTACAAGTCCATAAGAATATTTTGAGGATACAAGGAAATAAGGAAGCAGCTTTTTCACAATTAATGAATCCCTTCTTTTGTGAGTGCAGATGTTCATATAGATGCATACATGCACCCATATTTTATATTGTTAAATTGTCCTTTTTCATGACCGATCAGGATCGATGGGTTGGTTATTTCAAAGCCTAAGTCAGGCATAGTCTCACACTGTGGCAGATGCGGTCTTGAGCTACCTTCCGACCCTGCTGGAACCTATGATTCTATGTTTATTTTGAACAGAATTTCGGTTTCATGCATTAGCTTTTTTATGTGCTTGGATTTCATAGCCAGCTGTTATTCACTAGAACATAAAGCAAATAAATAAATATTGCGACTACTGTGTAGTTGAAATCTTTAAAAAAAATTACCTAGAAGTTAAATTACAATTTCTTAAAATCAATGGGAAATGAGAAAAATGGTAACAAATGCAAAATGTCTGATATGACGTATTAACTGCCTTGGATCATGAGTTAGTTATGTTTTACATGCCTTAGATGAGGGCTTCAGAAGACAACATTTTAATGACTTAAAGGAAACAAATTAAAAATTAATTATGTTTATAGGCGGAAATAAAATTTAAGTTTTACATTGAAAACCAGGATTTTACAAGTGTTTTTCCTTATTGTATTATCACAGTGCCACTGAGACACAGACAAGTGTAGTGCACCTAATGCTGTTCTTGAGACGCAGAGCCCAGGAATTCAGTGGAATGACACGGTGCATTGTGTAGCTGAGTTCACACTCCTCTTGCAACTAAATGCCAGCATTCAAGTACAAACGGATGGCTGCAGGAAATCTACTGAAAGAGCCAGATCGTAATGCTACAATCAGTTATTGAATTTATGTAACCTCTTCCACAAAGGTAGTAAGTAAGAACAAATTTCTTCTCCCACACCTTCTGTGTATCAATTCTTTATGCATTTGTGATCTCCCTCCCCCACACCATCATTATAATCTCTTGAAAGTTTCAAACTGACTTGTAGTATGAAAATGTGGAAGTTGTACACCATCAGATAACAGCTTTGACCTTTTGGTCTAGTCAGCTAGTTGGGCAGATTAAACAGGGAGCAGAGCCTGAAAACAAGTTAAGCTTTGGAAAGTATTATGCACCCCATATCTCTGAATCACTCTCATCAGCATCACTGCATCTCAAGAACAGAGGGGGAGTGTGAAGGGGATTGTTAGATTTTTTTCAAACGAGAGGTTTATCCTGGCAGGTATTTCACAAAACCTGACAAATCTGATGAATCTATAATCTGGTTTCAACTCAAAATGGGGAACTGATGTCTCTGGGCTCGTGCTGCCATCCACATGAGTAGCACACTGATATCTACACAGCTTGCCTCCTCCAGCAGCAACTCAATGAAATCTACCAACCCTCCCCTTTGCATGCACCAGAGTGACACTCTCTACCAAATCCACCCAGGCTGTAATATTACAAGGGCAGCAGCGTATGGAAGGGGGCAAGCGGTGGTTGTGCTTAGGACTTTATTGCACGCAGGAATATTATTTCGAAGGTAAAAGCAGCCCTGGCATATGTCTAAACCACCTTCCCCCAGAAGAAGATCTCCAAAGCGCCTTCCTAGAACTGGCACTTACCCAAAATAGCAACAACAATGATCACAATGAAGGACTCTGGAAGCTCATAAAGTCCTTTCCCAGCCCGTGTGTTGGAGAAGCTCAAGAGCCATCAAAAGGCAGAGGGGGCTAGGAAAGAAAAAAGGCCACTTACTCGGAAGGATCGAGGCTTTTCCTCTCGATGGCTGATGACATTGGCAGGGCTTTCTCCTTTGTAGTGTGTCTGTGGTAGGATCTGCCCCCTCTGCCCCTTACAAAGGCTGTCTGCTCCTGATGCTTTCTCACCAGCTGAGTTTCCCCTCCGCCCCCCAATGACATTCACAGGATTTCCTCCTGTAACACCAAAGAGAGAAAGAAATACGGGCTGCTGCTCCTGCTGCTGCTGCTGCCGCCGGGCTGTGTCTCCGCAAGGCTGACCCTTAGGATCTAACCTCCCATCCTCGCAATGCTCCTCCTGTTTGCTGCGTGGCAGGGCAGCCCCAGCTGCAGCTGCTGTTCCGATCGCGGATGGAAATAGACCGTTTCAGCTGTCACTGCTGCTTACCCTGGAGTCCCCTGTGCTAATTGCTCGGCGTATGCTTTCTGGCTGGACAGCTCTGCTCATGCCCTACCCTGAGAGAGGGTGCCTCTGCCGCAGATGCAGAGATCAGCAGCATCATTATTATTATTTAGCTCAGCCCCGAGTCTCTGGTTTCATTTCCTTTTTCCTGATCACGATTCAAATACAATAGAAGGAAATCACACTTAAAGAGACAGCTGCCCGTTTCTGAACTGGACTCCTGGGGATTTAGCAATACAAACAGCAGCATCACGACTGAGTTGGCTTCTTAAAGGGCCAGGCGGGCGCTCGCCACGGAGCCAGTACTGGGAGCTGACGTTGCATTTTTGCAGCCCAGTGCAATTTAAGATTATGTTACAGTTTTGCAGTGAGCTGAGCACGCAGACATGCAGCCTGAGAATGGTCTTCTGGGCGTGTATCAAGTACCCAGGACCATTGTTAGGCTACGTCTATACTGCACAGTTATTTCAGAAAAAGCTATTTCGGAATAGTTGTTCTGAAATAGCTTATTTCGAAATAGCACGTCTACACAGTACAGAAGCCTCAAAATTAGTCAGTGGCAGGCTTCCCTAATACAGAGGTGCTATCTCAATTTAGAGCCCAAGAAGGAATAACTTAGAATGGCCCCGGTGAGGGGCTATTTCGAAATAGCAGAAGTGGAGCGTCTACACACGCCTTATTTCGAAATAAGTATTTCGGAATAGGCGTTATTCTTCGTAGAATGAGGATTACAGAAGTCAGAATAAGCCATCTGTTATTTTGAAATTATTTTGAAATAACGGAATGGCTGTGTAGATGCTCACATAGTTATTTCGGAGTAACGGTTGTTATTCCAAAATAACTTCCCTGTGCAGACACACCCTGACTGGCATCCTAGCCACAAATATTCCCAAGAGCACAATAGGATAATGGTGTCTCTCTCTGATCAGTGCTTTGGGATCCAAAAACAAACACCATTCTAGCCTATCACTGGTGTTATCTACTTAGCTATCTGAGCCAGCTAGGTCCAGCTAAGCTGTGTCCCTCTCTCTATTTCTTTTCTTCTACAGTTTGATAGTCATGGGCATCAGCAAAATTGATCCTCGTCTAGTTCACGATAGGCAATATAACACATTTATACCTCATTGCTATTTGCTGTTAATTAGCAAGGAAAGCTCTGGAGCAGGAGGTTATTGATCAGTAATGAATCACATAAACGCTAGAGCTGGGAAAGGCCTGTGTGAACCTGTCAGCTCTCTCCCCTGCCATTTGTCAGTCCTCATCCTTTGCTCTCTCACAAGGTAGGTTGATCCTCTCTATAGTGCCTCCTGGAGCAGAGTGATTTACACGAAGTAGAATTAAACCTGCTACTGCAGTTACAGCATGTTGCCTTCCTCTGAAGTATTAGGTACTGGCCACTGCTGGAGGCAGGGCACGGGATTAGATGGACCATCTGTTCCAGTAATTGTGATGTAAAAAGATCAGAAATAAAGTCTGAGTGAAGAATGAGAGAAATAATTCACTTATATTTTTATTTCCATTTCAGGAATATATTTAGTCTGTTTTTGTTACCCCAGTCTCATTTTATTAACCCCCAATCCAGTTCTTTGGTCACTGGAGCAATAACACCAGAGAAATATTAAGGGTTTGATCCAAAATCCAGTGAAGTCAGCTGAAAAATTCCTGTTGACTTCCATGGGGATTGGATCAGGCCCTACCAAACCTTTGAAGCCACCACGGGATCAGTAGGAAAAACCCATACTTTTTGTTTAAATTTACTGTGTCCAATATATTTTAATGTATTATACAGTATGATATGTTCATAAGCCAACATTTTTTACTAAAGGTAAAAGCACGTAGTTTTCATCCACAGGATAGAATGGTGTGATACATATTTCATGTCAGATATATTTACTCTATGATCAGGAGCAAAAAAGTAAACCTTCTAGAAAGACAGAATACTTAAGCTACAGAAAGACAGAATAATTAAACTGTTGGGGACTATATTAAGATGGCTTGAAGGATTAGTAACTGAATTTTAAGATGAACCAAGGATAAATATAAGGGCTTCAAACATTTATTTAAAAAGGAATAAAAAGCAAAATACCAAGGCTTCCATCCTGCCAGGAATGGAGCCCGGCTACTGACCTCAAGTTAGACCACCTCTGGCCAGGCTGCAGTAGCCAGTAGCCAATCATGCCAGTGTAGACGTAGCCTATGAGTATGTCTTTTAACTAACTATGCCTTAGTTTCCCCACCTGTAAAATGCTTACCTCCCTCAGTGGAATTCCAGGTTAATTTAGGGCCAGCATGACGCATGTGTAGTTGGTTCCCCTGCATGTGACCCCACATATTATTATTGGCCCTGCTGTAGGCTCTGTTCTCATGTATTGGAGATTTCAACAATTTATTTGATTACATATTAAAACAAAAGATTAAAAATTCAATTTATATTAAAATACCTGTGTACATTCATGTGTTTTGTAGAAGTAAAATCTACTTTATGACATATACAAATAAGATCAAAATATGCATCTCCATTTTAAACCAAGTGCCATAATGAAGGCTGTAATATAGAAATATGTTCGTGTGTCATACACAGTGGACTAATGTCTTTTTTGACAATTTTGAGTGGGTTAATATGTATAGGCCCTGTTCCTTTCCATATATTCAAACTAGGTCTCACAAATAATCATGCTGGCTGCCAAACAGCAAAGGCTCAAAGTAGTCAATGAAACACTCCATGTACTTAAATGGAAGCATGCGCTTAGGCGTGGCTGGACTGGGTGAAACTGAAAGAAATTTAATATTTTACAATAAACATATTAGTCCAAATTCTGCCCTCAGTTAACTTTATGCAATTGCTAGGACCTTGATAAAATGCCAGTCAGTGGGGATGTATAGGAGTAACTGAGAATGCAATTTAGCCTACTGTATTTTATTATTCTCTACATACTAGAGTGCATTTGCACCTTCCTGTGTCTTGCATTTGGTACTTTTTACCCATTAGCAGGTTGTATAACTTCATAGCTTTTTTAAAAATAAACCATGGATTGGTTGTGAAAATAAATTTATCACTGCATCTGTGACGTAAAATGTTCTAGATGGGATTGCTCTGAAGCACTGCTTATGGAAATTCCAACCAGACAAATCCTGCAGTCGGGGGCATGCCCATCCGTGCAAGACACTTCTTCCTGCCAGTTTGTCTTCAGCCACGGTGCTGCCTGCAAAGTAGCCTCCTTTTAGTTTAGCACTGCTAAGAGGCCACTGATCTTGGTCAGACCTCCTCAGGCCACGCCTGGAGCTGGCTTCCAAGCAAAGGAGGCTCACTGAAGTAAATGACTGCACCTAATGTGCTTCAAGTTAAGCATGTGCTTATGGATTTTGCTGGAAGAGGCAAGAGTATTTGTTGGAGGATGGATAGCTCAGTGGTTTGAGCATTGGCCTGCTAAACCCAGCATTGTGAGTTCAGTCCTTGTGGAGGCCATTTGGGGTAAAAATTCATCAGGGATGGTACTTAGTCCTGCTGTGAAGGCAGGGGACTGGACTCAATGACCTTTAGGTCCCTAATTGTAACGGAACTGGAAACTTTAGCACCTTGCAGGAATCTCTCCCACCTGGAAATGGCAGAACAAGGTTCAAAGCATCTGGTTAATAGGCAAAGAAGTTGAATCAGGCTACATATGCATTTCGAGTACAGAGTTTGACTCAGGCTTTCAGATCCTGGGCAAAATGCCTAAAGAAGATGATATGCTTAGCTGCTTAAGTAGACAACTTGTGAAAGTGCTGAAGCCAGGTGCTACATGATTATTATAGATACTAACTCTCTGCAAGTCTAAAGAAAAAAATGATGACCACCAGAAGAAGAAGCTCTCTCAATCTCCTTATTCTCCATGGAAGTAAGGTGCCAGCAGGAGGTAGGGTTGAGAGAACTGTATACAGAGGAAAAAGCAGATCACTTCTCTGATGTGTAAGATAACAGATGTTGGTTTCACTGTGCCTAGTGAGAGAGTGCTTGAACTCCATCTAAATAAAACAAACAGCAATCAGGAAATACTGCACAAGGATTAAAGTCATTGTGGTACCTTAAATAGGCTGCACTACAAAGACACAACGTAACATTAGGCTCCATGTGGCAGGTGTAATTTCAAGCTAAACTAAAAGGAGGTCATTTTGCAGGTAGCACAGTGGCTGAAGACAAACTGTCAGGAAGAAGTGTCCTGCACTGATGGGCATGCCCTTGACTGCAGGATTTGTCTGAGTGGAATTTCCATAAGCAGTGCTTAATTTGTGCTAGGTGCCAGGCTTGTCAGGGCTGAGCTCTGATGCCTGTAGGCTTGGCGGAAAGCCCCTACACCTCTGGGCTTGCTGTGTCAGTAATGTAAATAAAAATATTGCTTGAGCCTCCACATCTCTTTCATAACAAATTAAGCACAGGCCATTAGCATCTAAAATAAGTGCCTTTCCCTGAACTTTCAGTGGCAGGATTCAAGACCAAGTCCCAGTGGATTAACAGACTTAAAAGCTAAGTGAGAAAGTTCTCACCATCCTAATTAAGAACTGATTTTCTAGCAGCTGTATTAGGGTGAGGAAAATGCACATAGAAAAGTAGTGGATTTTGTGAGACAACTCAGTTTTTTCTTCCCAGGTTTGTAGATGATAGATACTGGTTCTGCACAGTGAAACT
Source organism: Pelodiscus sinensis (assembly GCF_052426305.1). Classification (NCBI taxonomy): domain Eukaryota; kingdom Metazoa; phylum Chordata; order Testudines; family Trionychidae; genus Pelodiscus; species Pelodiscus sinensis. Next base: position 87,679,079 of record NC_143056.1, on the reverse strand, counting down.
GGTAATCTTCATATGAGGACAGTATACTACTGGGCAGAGCACAAGTTTTGGAATCAGGATGGGCCTCCCTCTCCCCTCTCCACACTATGGCTGTGTATAGACTGGCAAGTTTTTCCGCAAAAGCAACTGCAACTGCTTTTGCAGAAAAACTTGCCAGCTGTCTAAACTGGCCGCTTGAATTTCCGCAAGAACACTGACGATCTCATGTAAGATTGTCAGTGTTCTTGCGGAAATACTATGCTGCTCCTGTTCAGGCAAAAGCCCTCTTGCGCAAATGCTTTTGCGCAAGAGGGCCAGTGTAGACAACGCGGTATTGTTTTGCACAAAAAAGCCCCGATGGCGAAAATGGCGATCGGGGCTTTCTTGCGCAAAACCGCGTCTAGATTGGCACAGACGCTTTTCCGCAAAAAGTGCTTTTGTGGAAAAGCGTCTGTGCCAATCTAGACGCTCTTTTCTGCAAATGCTTTTAACGGAAAAACGTTTCCGTTAAAAGCATTTGCGGAAAATCATGCCAGTCTAGACGTAGCCTATGAGTATGTCTTTTAACCAACTATGCCTTAGTTTCCCCATCTGTAAAATGCTTACCTCCCTCAGTGGAATTCCAGGTTAATTTAGGGCCAGCATGAGGCACGTGTAGTTGGTTCCCCTGCATGTGGCCCCACATATTATTATTGGCCCTGCTGTAGGCTCTGTTCTCATGTATTGGAGATTTCAACAATTTATTTGATTACATATTAAAACAAAAGATTAAAAATTCAATTTATAGTAAAATACCTGTGTACATTCATGTGTTTTGTAGAAGTAAAATCTACGTTATGACATATACAAATAAGATCAAAATATGCATCTCCATTTTAAACCAAGTGCCATAATGAAGGCTGTAATATAGAAATATGTTCGTGTGTCATACACAGTGGACTAATGTCTTTTTTGGCAATTCTGAGTGGGTTAATATGTATAGGCCCTGTTCCTTTCCATATATTCAAACTAGGTCTCACAAATAATCATGCTGGCCCTGGGTTAATTAATTCATTTTTATCTCCATACAAGGAATGCTACAACAGTACAGAGTTTTATTAATTGCTAGAAACTGCTGTGCGTACGTTTCCTGCATGGGGACTAACAGGCAAGTATCATTTTAGTATAATCTGTTCTTGTCACTGTATCTTTCTCTAGAAGGCCATGTTTTCCACGGGTGTTTAACATAGCTTTTCATAATCATTGATTGCTTGGAAATCATGAATGATGAGTGTTGGTTTCAATTAACTTTCTTTAAGATGGATGAGCCTGTAGATTTGCTCTTGAAGCGAGGCCTAGATCAAATCCAATGTTGCAGGTTGTATATATCATACAGAATGTGTGCACTAAAGGGCTGTGAATAAATTGGCTCGCTACATCAGCATATTTCTCAACAAGAGCTTTTTATGCAATGTTTCACAGCTCCTGTGGAACAGCATCATCCAAGCAAAGAGCTACATTTGTTCAATTCCCAAAGGTGGCACCCCCTGTTGGAGCCCTCATTATCCTTGTTTTTTATCTCGCTTTATGCCAGGTACCAGGACTCCCTCTTGTACTAAAGGAGCTCAGCCCAGCCAGACGGTAGCATTATTTTAAGGCTGACTGTATCTGAGCATTTCCCATAGATTGCATTTCTGATCATACCTGTTTATAGATGCAAAGACTGAGAACTAAATCTGTTTCTTTCAGCTGTAATGGATGAAAATCATTTTGCTTTCCCCTTAAAGTGTAGTTAATGAGCCATTGATGCAAGAATAGAATCTCATTGACTGTGTGGTGGATTAGTTGCTAGCCCTCCTGCCATTACATCAGAAAGGTTAAAAATCAAAACCATGTCTAGTGGTTAGGACATGATTGCAAAGTTGTATGCATGCTTGTGTACAATTTCACCATTAGGATGTGCAGGGATTTGGATGTCAGGACTCCGGGCTTCCATTATTGATTCTGTCACTGTTTTGCTATGTGACTTTGAAAAATCACCTCACTTTTTTACTTTAGTTTGCCTATCTGCAAAATGGGTGAATCAGGACTTTTATACATTGTGGCTGTGTCTAGACTGGCAAGTTTTTCCACAAAATCATCCGCTTTTGCGGAAAAACTTGCCAGCTGTCTACACTGGCCGTTTGAATTTCCGCAAGAACACTAACAATCTCATGTAAGATCGTCAGTGTTCTTGAGGAAATACTGTGCTGCTCCCGTTCGGGCAAAAGCCCTCTTGCGCAAATCATTTGCGCAAGAGGGCCAGTGTAAACAGCACAGTACTGTTTTCTGCAAAAAAGCCCCAATCGCGAAAATGGCGATCGGGGCTTTTTGCGTAAAAGCGCGTCTAGATTGGCCATGGATGCTTTTCCGCAAAAAGTGCTTTTGCAGAAAAGCGTCCTACCTATCTAGACACGCTTTTCCGAAAATGCTTTTAACGGAAAACTTTTCTGTTAAAAGCATTTCCGGAAAATCATGCCAGTGTAGACGTAGCTGGTAAGTTTCTGAGTGGCAAGCCAGGATCTAAATCTACCACACAGCAGCTTGCTACACAGTAATTCACTGTATGAATGGATATTGCTACGACTCAGTGACGGTACTGTGTCTTAGCACGTGCGGAAAGTTGTGCATTTGGGTTTACATCCTGATTTGCTGTGCAGCAATTCATGTGTAGCGGAGTCCTTAGATATACCTACTTGACATGAGCTGTGTGATAATGACTGTACAGTCCTCGAAGAGGCTTGGATTAAGGTCCTATAAAAGTGTAAGGCTTCCACTACAGTGCAAACTGCACTGTGAGAAGTGCGGGCTTTCTACTAGGAGAATTGGTCTTTCGTGTCCACCTGTGGTGACAATTAAAGAACTAAATATACTTCATGAAAACTATATGTGCCCTACTTGCGATCATATTGGCTACTCCATTAGGGTATGTCTACCTAGCAGAGTTATTTCAGAATAATGTTACTCTAATGTTATTCTGAAATAACATAGTATGCATCTATATGACAAGCCTTTACTTTGAAATAATGTTGAGCTGGAGGACTTCTTACTCTGACTCATGGTAACCCTCATTTTACGAGGAGTAAGGGAAGTTGAAGGAATAGTGTTCTTCCTGCTGTGTAGACAGCGCCAAAAGCCAAATTAAGCTATTTTGACTTCAGCTACACAATTGATGTAGCTTAAGTTGCAAAGTTTAATTCAACTTTAGCCTGCTGTGTAGATGTTTCCTAACAGTCCTCTTCTCCTACGTTACAAAGTGGTGTTTTGGGATAGCTTAAATGTGAAAGGCAACATATAAAACCAAAGTCTTTTTCTTTTTCCTTTCCTACCTTTTCAAGTATCTGGAATGCTCTTTTACCCAGTAACTTTGGCAACATGCACTGCATCTTTCATATGCAGGTACTTTTATATGCAGGACTCTACATCTTTAAAAAGAGCTAGTTGCTATCATTCTTTTTAAGTTTTCTATGGATGCAGATGGTGATCAGATATTAGGAAGGTTTCTCTGAGTGAGGAGAGCAGGATCTAGCCCTAGTTACTTTTGAAACTCTTGGTAAATCACGATTCAGATTCTGAATGTCAGAGAACTTGAAAAGTTCCGGACTCCCAGCCAAGGACATACTTGTCTTTTTTTCAGGGTTAACCTTTACCTTCAACTGAAGAAAAGAACAATGTTGGCACTTTGGGAGAGGGTTGCCCTGAAATTGTGTTGTCTAGACTTTCAGAAGAGACGATAAAGTGCAGAAAGATGATCTAATGACTAAATGTTTTGCCTTATTTCTTTCAATAGACAACCGAGAGAAAGTTTTCATGGCAGGACACACCACTGATGATGAAAAGTAAGTTATAGGCAGCCAGATGAAAGGATATTTCACTGGAGAAATGTGTAAAGTTCTTTTCTCTCTTTCTCTCTCTTTTTTATTGATTTCTCTTGCTCCTGTCAAGATTTTGCTGCCTTGCGCACAAGCACAATCCAATTACCGTTAGCTCCTTCCTCCACTCGGCTATTGCTCTTCAGTGTCATCCTTTCAAGTAATTTGCACTTTACCTGTGGTAAGTACTTTCACTCTCACTCTGCATGTGAGTCACAGGGCATGGCTACACTGCAATCAAGAGGTATGATTGAGGCACTTGTAGACAGACGTGAGCTAGCTTTCACCTATTCTGGGACCAGACTCTTGCATACAATTACACCATTGGGTGTGGGGAGAAAGGAGCACTTTCTGCCTAATGGGCGCACACTTCTTATTTTACTATTAAGGGTCTGATCCTAACCTTACCGAAGTCAAAGGAAAGATACCCAGGGACTAAGTGGGCATGGAATCAGTCTTAAAATAATTATTGCTAATAGAAAATGACCACTGAGTGTGAATACAGAACAGTTGGTTCCCTTGTCAGTGGAAGGCCCAACGGAATTATTGGGCAACAAGAGATTCTGTAGTTTAATGTCCCCAGGGAAGACTCTGTCTATTATAATGATAATAATTAGTACTTATATGGCAGTTTTCATTTTTTAATTGCATTACAAACAATAGCATAATCTGGGTGAAGTAGCCTACATGGTTTCACTGTACTGTTCACTAGGCTATTTAGTACAAAGACAGATTTGTAAAGTTATTTCTGGTATTAGGTGGAAAACACAATGCTCAGCCCATCCATAAGTAGACGGAGTCTCCTGGTTGACGAAGTAGCCTTGGTATCACTATTACGGTATGTCTACACAACAGCCGTTTTTCCGACAAAACCTGAGTAACGTCCACTCTACAATCATGTTCTTTTGAAAGTAAATCGAAAGAACAGAGGGGTTTTCCCAACATTGGTAATCTTTCTACGAGGAAGAAGCCTTTTTCTGAAAGAGCTCTTTTGGAAAAAGGCATGTGTGAATGGGGAAGAGGGAATTCTTTCACAAGAAGAGGAAAGAGGAAAAAGCACAGGTGTCCTGGTGGCTATTCTGCCCATAGTAATCACAGCTTACATGTGAGATAGCGTCCATTCAGTGTGGACGCTATCTGTCGAAAAAGCAGATTGCTTTTTCGATGCGCTTTCACTGTGTGGACGCTCTCTTTGGAAGAAGTTTTTTCGTAAGATCTCTTCTGGAAAAGCTTCTTCCAAAAGAAGCCTGCAGTCTAGACATAGCCTTAAGATGTGTTAACCCTGGCATCACCTGATCACATCTCTAATGTCACCTAGGACTTATATTGATCTTTTTATCACCTCACACAGTGTTTCCATTCCTAGTTTTAATTACTTGTGAGCATTTAAATACTGTGGTGATGGGTGCCATAATACAGACCTGCAAATAGATTGCATTGCCACCAGATCTACATAGTCAGCTGGTGCCATGGAGTGGCTGGGTGACCTAGTGAATGAAACATAGTGGGTAGAAAACCTGCGCTCTATTCCTGACGATGCTACTAGACTACCGGCTGAATTTGGGCAAGTCACTTCCTCCCTCTGTGTCTCCATTTCCCCACCTGTACAGTGGAGGGAGGGGAGGTATTACCTTCCTTTGTGAAGGTCTTTGAGATCTACTAATGAAAAGCGGTAAATAAGTGCTAACTATTATTATAGAGGGGTGTCTGAAGAATAGCACTGGGGAGTGCCCTGCCATGCAATGCCTAGACCACCAAAGCCAGCTGTAATACAAACAGTAGCACAAAGTTCAGACTCTGGCATTTGCACTGTTCCTTAATCTCTCAAGTCATGCTCCCTCCATTGTCCCTATATATATTCACCCAGTACCCATCTAACCCCTTGTTATGTGCCCTCCTGATTGCAGCTTTATCTTCTGGCCACTGCACTGCAGGCCTTTATCCTGATCCACACACATTATTCCACAAGCCTGCTTTCAACTGATCTCCTAACACTTCTTAGCAGGACAGAAATCTCCTCTCCAGGGAATGTCTGATGCATCCTTTGAGTTATTATTTGGACATAACGAGGTTGTGTTGCAGGCATTCCAGGCACCTAATTATTATCCTTGACCTTGGGAAAAAAAATCTGAGTGCATTTAATAACAGCCCCAGTGAGCTGAGGCAGCTTTGCAATTACGTTGCATAATGTTGTCACGCGAAAGGGGTTGCCAAGGAGATAATGGTAAACACCAGCCTCTGTACTGTTGGAAAAATAATTGGAGTCATCTCCCTTTGTGGCTGGTGCAGAGGAGCAAATTGGATGGGTAAATTTTAGTTACCGTAGACATCAGCACAACACCGCACTTCACCACTGACCAGATCATTAGTCTCTTTAAATACTGTGGCCATAAATTGTCTGGCTTCCTCTCAGTTCACACAAGAGTGCGGATAGGCATCCTGGCAGTGTGAAGCCTGAAAGCTGGCTGCAATATAACTTTTTTTTTTCATGCTGTTATTACATCCTCTGGCTATTTACAATGGTCCTATCAAATTGCTGCATTTGTCAAAGAACCCATCACTTTTGACAACTCCTTAGATAATATAATTCTGGTTGTCTTGTAAATGAGGGGCTAAATTCTCCTTTCAGTTACACTAGTGCAATCCCATTGACTTCCCAGGGATCACACAAAGTAATCAAGAGAAGAATTCAGCTCCTGGCAATTCCTTGTTATTCTACCTCCTTGCTTTCTGCACTAATTGCTGCTATGCAGCATCTGTTTCATCTCAAAATGGCCTCTACAGCTGTTGTCAGGGGCCACCTCTGCTTTGCCAGCAAATAAGGCTGCATAAACGAATGTAGAAGAGCTAGGAGGTTTTGAGGATCTCTGGCTGGATTGTTAAGTACTTTCCTTCCTATTCGTGGACACCAAACAGTGTCTGTATTTGCCCTCTCTGCTATTATCCACAGAAGTGGTCTCTTGAAATGTGGTGTTTACAGAATGGACGTTGTACCATTGGAAAGCCTGGTTAGCATGGGGAGGTTATGAGAGAGGTACTTTAAGGGTTGGTGTGAGTTAAGCAGCTGTATCCAGAGATGTTCGCAGATATCTCAGCAAGAATTTTGGTTCTTGCCCATCTTTCAATCAGACACCTCACTCTGCAATGAATTAGGGTCTGAGCCTTCCAGGCTAAACTCTGCTTTCAGTGACATCCATGAAATTCCATGGTAACAAAGCACCAAATCTAGCCCTAACAGATATAGATTTTCAGGCCAGAAAGGACCATTGTGATTGTCTAGTCTCACCTCTGGCACATTGCAGCCCACAGAACCTCACCCATCCTGTAATGGACCCCTAATCACTGGCTGAGTTACCGAAGTTCTCAAATCGTGATTTTAAAACTTCAAGATGCAGGCTACGTCTAGACTACATCCCTCTGTCCGCAGAGGGATGTAAATGAAGCACTTCAAAAGTGCAAATGATATCCCATGCTTCATTTGCATAATCACGTTATGGCGCTCTTTTGAAAAAGCGCTATTTCAAAATTGAAACCACGGTCTAGATGCGGTTCTTTCGAAAACGGGGCGCTTTTTTGAAAGATCCAGTAAATCTCATTTTTGAGGTTTACTGGATCTTTCGAAAAAGCACCCTGTTTTCGAAAGAACTGCATTTAGACTGTGGTTTTAATTTTGAAATAGCGCTTTTTCAAAAGAGCGCCATTACGTGATTATGCAAATGAAGTGTGGGATATTTAAATCCCAGCTTCATTTGCACTTTCGAAGTGCTTCATTTACATCCCTCTGCTGACAGAGGGATGTAGTCTAGACGTAGCCACAGAGTTTAAACCACTACTAGTTTAAACTTGCAAGTGACCCACATGCCCCACACTGCAGAGGAAAGTGAAAAGCCTCTGGGGTCTCTGTCAGTCGAAGACAGGAGAAAACTCCTTTCCAACCCCAAATAGGGCAAGCTGTTAGACCCTGAGCATGTGGGCAAGACCTGGAGCAGCCAAATATTTCAACCAACCTCGGTTGATCAGTAACTCTAGAAAGTGTGTTCTCTCTCAGGTTGCAGTAAACATTCATGTATCACCCCCTTGGTGTTTCCAACCCTTCTTTCCTGGGTTTGTAAAAGGTTTTCCCTTGTTCTACCTGAGAAGCCCCTCACAGCCCTACCATTGGAGCTAAGGCAGAGTGTGTATGGACCAATAGTGGCCTTCCTGGCTGTTTGCAAACTGAAACATTTGATAACCCATGCAGTGTAGGCTTAGGCTGTTGGGCAGTTGGGCAATCCTATGCAAACACTTGGAAGGTAATAAAGTGATAGGGAATAGCCAGCATGGGTTTGTGAAGAACAAGTCATGCCAAACTAATCTGATAGCTTTCTTTGATATGATAACGAGCCTTGTGGATAAGGGAGAAGCGGTGGATGTCATATATCTAGACTTTAGTAAGGCATTTGATACGGTCTCGCATGATATTCTTATTGATAAACTAGGCAAATATAACTTAGATAGGGCCACGATAAGGTGGGTGCATAATTGGCTGGATAACCGTAGTCAGAGAGTTGTTGTTAACGGTTCTAAATCCTGCTGGAAAGGGATAACAAGTGGAGTTCCGCAAGGGTCTGTTTTGGGACCCGTACTATTCAATATCTTCATCAATGATGTAGATATTGGGATAGAGAGTACGCTTATTAAGTTTGCGGATGATACCAAACTGGGTGGGGTTGCGACTTCTTTGGAGGATAGGGACATAATTCAAAATGACCTTAGCAAGTTAGAGAAATGGTCAGAGGTAAACAGGATGAGGTTTAATAAAGAGAAATGCAAAGTGCTCCACTTAGGAAGGAACAATCAGTTCCATACATACAAGATGGGAAGCGACTGTCTAGGAAGGAGCATGGCAGAAAGGGATCTAGGGGTCATAGTGGACCACAAGTTGAATATGAGTCAACAGTGTGATGCTGTTGCAAAAAAAGCAAATATGATTCTAGGTTGTATCAACAGGTGTGTTGTAAGCAAAACTCGTGAAGTCATTCTGCCACTCTACTCTGCACTAGTTAGGCCTCAGCTGGAGTACTGTGTCCAGTTCTGGGCGCCACATTTCAAGAAAGATGTGGAGAAATTGGAAAGGGTACAGAGAAGAGCGACAAGAATGATTAAAGGTCTAGAGAACATGACCTATGAAGCCAGGCTTCACGAACTGGGCTTGTTTAGTTTGGAAAAAAGAAGATTAAGGGGGGACATGATAGCGGTTTTCAAATATCTAAAAGGGTGTCACAAGGAGGAAGGAGAAAATTTGTTCCTCTTGGTTTCTGAGGACAGGACAAGGAGTAATGGGCTTAAAGTGCAGCAAGGGAGGTTTAGATTGGACATTAGGAAAAAATTCCTAACTGTCAGGGTGGTCAAATATTGGAATAAATTGCCAAGGGAGGCGGTGGAATCTCCCTCTCTGGAGATATTTAAGAACAGGTTAGATAGACATCTGTCAGGGATGGTTAGATAGACATCTGTAGGTGGAGCTTGGTCCTGCCTTGAGGGCGGGGGGCTGGACTCGATGACCTCTTGGGGTCCCTTCCAGTCCTATTATTCTATGATTAGTCTATGATTATTCTATGATTTCTCTGATGGAATACAGCAGGCCAAGAACAAATTGAACTATGCCATTGGATTCACATTTCCAGCCCTGTCTGGTAGCTTGTGTGGTTCCCATCCCCCAATCTGGCTGGAAGCTCCAGGTCCTGTTTGCAAGGCACCTTTTCGCACTGAGCAGTCAGACTGTCAGTTAGCACTGGTTCTGGTTGTTACTGATTCCAGTCAAGCCTCTTGTTCTGGCTGTCCATTACCTGCTTATATCTTTGGCATTAACAAAGTCTCTCTAGGTCATGCAGCTCAAGCTCTGCCATACTATAAGTGCACTCAGCATTTCAGTACTGCTGTACATTCCCTACCCACTTCTCAATAGATCTCTCTTGATGTCAGACACACTTGTTGGTGCACACACATCTTTTATAGCTGTTCTCTCCTGGCCCCCCTCTACCATCCAATTAGAAGACTGTCAACGACAAAGCCATCACTCCTCCTGCAGCTCCTGACAAGGCTGGGCACTGCTATACTGCTGCAGAAGATTAAAGGAGCCTTTCCTTTGTATTATCCCATGGCTGCATGCTCGCCAGAATCCAATTTCTCTCCCCTGTGCACGTGTGTGTATGGAGCAACTAATGCTCTCCTTAAGAATCCTGTCTTCCTCTATATTAAAAAGAACAGCACACCAAAAAACAGAGCTGTCTAAAAAACATTTCCCACCCTCTACCCCTCAATCTTCTTTTTACCAAGCCTCAAGAGAACTGCAGACTTTGACTGCATTTAGGGGGGGAGAGGTGCTTACTAGTGGGTATAACAGGGGACTAGAATAAGGAATCCTAGGTTATTTTTAGTGGTTCATTTAAAATGATGGTGATTCTATTTCCTATTTGGTGATTGCTCTTTACCCTGGAAGTGCTCTGCAACTGAAAAACAAATGGGTGTGTAATTCTTTTGCCTCTAGATCACTGATTCATATCTGCTCTAGGCTGAAAGTAACTGAAAGCCATTTTACTCTGAAGGCTGTTCAGCAACCTATGTAGTGAGTGACAGTCCTGAACATTACCTTTAACACCAAGCATAAAGATTACTGGGTAATACAAAAGAAATGCTGCTTTAACCTTCTGCACCAGTACAGAGGTGCCCAAATTGCTCAGGAGCTGCAAAAGGAGTAATGGTCACAGTGCCTAGATCTCAATAGCATTCAAGAAGTTCTATCTACTGAGAACAGAGTTTAGCCCATTAATGTTTCAAACTACGGACTGCATTAAAAAGTAAATTTGATGGATAGAATATGTAAAGTTGAAATGCAATGTAAATTATCACCAAATGCTGTATAGCCCCTAAGAAAGGAAACTAGCATTGTACCAACTAGCTTCAAAACAAACTTTGTTAATTCGTTTAGTATCAAATACTGCACAGAAATACATGGATGTAAATTTGGACTAACTTTGATGTTACTGCGATGTGAAGTCAGTAGAGTTACATGAGTGTCATTGAGGTCAGTATGTGATCCATACAGATTTAAAGATAAATACCCTTAAGAGTTACTGATTCCAACATACAAAATGAAATGCAGGATCAGGGAATTCTTTGAAACTGATAGAAATCGCACTGTTAGATCTTTCTCTCCCCCTCCCCCCCTTCTCTTTTAATCAAATCATTGCACTGTAATCAGCTCCAATTCTAAGTTTCTATCTGTAAGGAACAGAGTGAGCCTAGAAAATAAAATGATTTAACACGTTTGTTTCCTTCCTCATTTCTGCACCGATTGAGTTTATTTCACAATTTCTCCTGCTCAGATGGTGGTGGTGTTCTGCAGCGAGGAAGCTGGTAGGTCATTAATGCCACCTTGGTATGACACTGTGGCAGAAAGATAGTTAATGTTACTATTTATTAGGGAATCGCTATGTTTGGATTTTCCATTTTAGAATCGGAGATATTTTCAATGCCTTTTTTATTTTCTGCATTCCTAGTCTCCTTACTTCTTACTTACTATATAGGGAACTTAGATTTTGCAACACAGCCTGTGCCCTACCAAAGATCACCAAACAGTATGGCTGTGTCTAGACTGGCAAGTTTTTCCGCAAAAGCAGCTGCTTTTGTGGAAAAACTTGCTGCTGTATACACTGGCCGCTTGAATTTCCGCAAGAACACTTACTTCCTACTGTCTGTAATCAGTGCTTCTTGCGGAAATACTATGTTGCTCCCATTCGGGCAAAAGTCTTTTAGCGCAAAGCTTTTGTGCAAAAGGGCCAGTGTAGACAGCTGAGATTTGTTTTGCGCAAAAAAGCCCCGATCGCGAAAATGGCGATCGGGGCTTTTTTGCAGAAAAGCGCGTCTAGATTGGCACAGACGCTTTTCCGCAAAAAGTGCTTTTGCGGAAAAGCGTCCGTGCCAATCTAGACGCTCTTTTCCGCAAATGTTTTTAACGGAAAACTTTTTGGTTAAAAGCATTTGCGGAAAATCATGCCAGTCTGGACGTAGCCTATCTGTATTTGCTCTCCCTGCTATTATTCACAGAAGTGCTCCCTTGAAATATGTTGTTTCAGTATGCATCAACCTGATGCACACAACTGCAGTAGATATAGCAAAAATGAGCTTTTTGGGGGGAAAACATCTTTGTTTCCTTTCTAAGAAAAGTGTTGCAGATATGACATGCTTTCAGCTTAGAAATTCATGTTTTGTAGGAAGAGTGAATTGCATTTGTTCACTTTCAGATGTTATAAAGAAAAACTCTAGCTATGCTAAAGCCATGTCTCTTCTATTTCTTTTGGCTACACTATTTTGATGAAATGATTACACAATCCTCTTGATTTATGATCAATATGAGATAAAGGTAAACAACTTATTTGATTCTCAATGAAGATGTCTTTCTCTTAACACTTGTTCTGAGGATTTTCTGAAGATTTTTATAGGACAAAAACCACAACAATTAAATAGCAGGTAGTCTGAATTTAGGAATAATATTTACAAGTTGGAATATTTTCCCTGATATGTTTTGTTCTCACCATAGTTATGAACAATTTATCTATTTTCATTCTCAACAACATAATTCCCTAGCATTTTCCTGCCTACCATAGTAGGAACAATTAAGGGCAGCAAGAGAATAGTCATTATTTAGCCCTGGAAAATACATTGTTAATTCTGAAGCAGGAGACCTGCAATTGGTTCACTTTCTTTGGCAACACTGGACAAGGACTCTCCATTGGGACCTGATGGGAGTTTTCTTCAGTGTTGCTTTCCCATGTGTTGAGCAGCTGAGGGTCCTAGGCAGACTTCACCCCGCCCTATGTATACAACCTTCTTGTCTCAGTTTCCCTGTCATTTTTAGCCCAGAAAACGGCTCCTATTTTTTCCCCTGTGTTCTTGTGAATTAACTGAACCACAAATGCATAAAGTTCTGCATGGAAAAAAAATTCCTCTTCCCAGGAAAAGGGCATCATTTTATTTTTGTAATTATTTCTACTTCAAATGGACTTCCCATCAACAAAGCTCTAGAAGAAATAAACCAAAATTTGTTATGCATTGGTCTCAGTACTAAAGTACTTTGCATTACACAGCCAATAATAGGTGATGATTTTCAATTGACAACTTACTTCCTCCCTGGTGTCATTTATGGACAATGTCGAGGAGAAAACTGTTAGGGACAGAAACATGTTTGAGAATGCAGCTGGTCTGACTTGACTTCCTGTATGGCTGACTTCCTGTAGACCCCCCAACTGCAAACAGCACTTTGATAGGCTAGCTTTGTACAGATGGCTTCCTGTGATAGCTCTTCCTGGTCACCACAGCCTGCTGGATACAGAGACAAATATATATCAGCAATGAGCATGTTATATTTGTGAAACATCTGCATATTTGTCCTCAAGTTACTGTGACCCTGGCACAGTTATTCACACTTGGAAATTTCTGTTAAATCTCATTAGAACAATATTCATTGAAATATTTACTATGTACATCTCTAGCTCCAGCCACTGAGCAGCTCAAAGGTGTTTGCAAAGAATAATGAAGTAAGGCTCATAACACCCAGGTGAGGTAGACAAATAGTGTTCCAACCATTTCACAAAAAAGTAAATTAAGGCACAAAAAAGTTAAGTGACTTGCTCAAGGTCACAGAGCGAGCTGAAAAAGGACCTATGACTTGTGACTTGGGGTCCAAAGTCTACCCATTCCTTTGCTACTCTGTGAATTCTGATCATAGTTTGATAAAAAGATCACCATCTTGTGTGTTTCTTCTACTTTCTACCTGAGTTGATACATAGCACGGAGGTAACTCTCCACTCCACTGCATCATCATAGGCACCACAGGCAACCAAGGGACAGTTCCTCTAGCATCTGAGCCAATGTAAGCAGACCTGCGGTGTCCCCACCTTGCTAGTATGGTATAGGCTGAAAATGGGAGAGATGTCCCTCTAGCACTGAATGTGCCACTGGGAGTGCTCTTAGTCTGGGAGGCATTTGGGCCCCTGTAGCAGCCTAGACTCCAGGAGCTGGAAACGTGGGATAATGTTCATAGCCATCTGTCTCGGATGTCTTGGTTTAGACACCACAAATCTTGCATCTTTCAGCCCCTTCTTTGACCCTTGTGGTCCTTTCTATTCTATCCTTTTAACTGTATCACAGCCTTTTCCCTTCCTCTTTCTGGGCTGTACCTTCTGTATGTGCCTCTCCAGAGACCTATATCCAGATCTCCTGGTCAGGCTTCCATACAAGCACTGCAGTGCTGCAGCTCCTTTGGCCACACCTGAATGACCTGAATCTCAAGTGCTAAACACAGTTCTTGGTATGCAGTCATTTAATTATCCTGGCAGGACCAAGGAACCAAGATGACTCTCATGACTGGAACATTGTCATGGATGGATAGAAACTGTTCAGGAAGGACAGGTGGGGGAGAAAAGGTGGAAGAGTTGCACTGTGAGCAGTACGATTGCTCAGAGCTCCTGTGTGAAATTCCCAGATACTGTAGTGTACACCCTTTGCTTTCCCAGGAAAGGTACAGGGCTGCTATAGCAAGGATAAGAGCAAGGTTAAGGTGCGTTAACTGAGCAAGGAAAGATAGCCAGTGCCTGCTCTCATTCTGACACAGCTATTAGCCTTTCACTTGCACTGCAGGAAAACGTGCCTTTTTTCTGGTTTATTTGTTTGTTTTACACTGTTAACTTTCTGATGCTGATTTCCAGACTATAATGTGGATATAAATGGGGCACGCCATACAGCAATTCTACTTCACAAGCTGACCAATGTAATGAGGTTGTGACATTCAAGAGGACTGGTTAGTGACTGAACTTTCTTTCCTGTCCCCATCCTATGGATGGGTCAGTAACACAGCATGGTAGGTAACATAGGATGTAAATCAAAGCAGGGTTTATTTCCAGAAATACATTACTAAAAGAAGCAGCTTCAGAAAAGATGATCAACACTAGACTGTAACGAGAGCCTGAGAGTCTGCGTCTTTGTCCAGGAGAGCAGGGGAGCATTCCTTGGAGCTGGAAAACTCAGTGTTATCTCTTCAATACTATTAAATGATGCACTTGGTGCAATTCTCCCATTTAGACCCATTGGTGGGACTGCACATATTTCTGAGTAAAATACATGTGTCTATTTGTGTGTGTAAGCTGCAAAGCAACTGCTCTCTGAATGCCCTGGTTTCTGAGTGCTCTGCGGATATAGTAAATCACCTTTATTGACTGAAGTCATTCACTGTTGAGCGCCACTGACAGTGCTGCAGACTTTGGGACTGGCTCCTGTTTGGGGTTAGAAATGCAGCTGGATTTCTTCCTCATTTAAAATCAAAATGAGAGACGAACCCGTGTTTGATGTTGCTTTCAGTGGCTCTTAACAGAGAGGCAGATTCTTCATCCTGCCGGAGCCATAAGGATGACTGTCCTGGGTCAGACCAATGGTCCAGCTAGCCCAGTATCCTGTTTTCTGACAGTAGCTGGGGCCAGATACTTCAGAGGGAATGCACAGAACAAGGCAATTATCAAGTGATCCATTCCCTGTCATCCAATCCCAGTATCTGTCAACCAGAGGTTTCAGTACACCCAGAGCAGGTGGGTTGCAACTCTGATCACCTTGGCTAATAGCCATTCATGGACCTATCCTTCATAAGCTTACCTAATTATTTTTTGAATCCAGTTATACTTTTGGCCTTCACAAAATCCCCAAGCAACAAGTTCCACAGGTTGACTGTGCGCTGCATGAAGAAAAACTTACTTTTGTTTGTTTTAAACCTGAAGCCTTTTAATTTCATTTGGCTTTCCCTGATTCTTGTATTAAGAAGTAAATAGCACTTCCTTATTCACTTTCTCTGCCCTATCTTAGTCCCCCATAGTCAGCTCTCTTTTCAAAGTTTAACAGTCCTACTTTTTTTAATCGCTCCTCATATGAAAGTTGTTTCATACCCCTAAATATTTTTGTTGCCCTTTTCTGCACATTTTCCAATTCTAATATATCATTTTTGAGACAAGACAACCCGAAGTTCATGTAGTATTCAAGATGTGGGGGTACCATGGATCTATACAGTGGCATTAACCTACCCACCTTCAAAAAAGAGTAGAAAGTATTTCCTTGGTATTTGGGATAACTCTCAGCTTTATTCAGGCAAAGCCAACACTACGCTCAACCCTGCACTCCACTCATGCACACTCAAACTCCTATGGAAGCTGATGGGGGCCTAGGATGTGCAAAGAATGTAGAAACGGGCCTATACTTCATACATATTTTCCATTTGAAAACAAATATTTGCCTCCCCAGTGATTTCTCATAGCACAATGTAATCTCTCTCTCTCTCTCTCTCTATATATATATAAAAACATTTTTTCCTGCAGGACAACAGAGTAATGTCATCATGTCACAGCATCCACAGGCTGGGGGGGTAGGCATGGGCGGATAAGTCCAGTTCCCAGCCCCGCCCCTTCTGCCAGTGGCCCCATCCCTGAAGCGAAGACCCACCCACTGCCAGCCTGGCCCTGTCTGGTGGCTACGTGGAGAGCTGGGACTGCGGTGCTACGGCCTCTGTCTTCCCCGGAGGCTGGGGACAGAGCCAGGGCTGGTGCGACCATGGCCGGTACAGGGGGAAGAAAGAGAGCTGGTGTTGGCTGTCGGGGGCAGAGCTGAGGCTGATGTGCTATGGCCTCGGC